>NC_134508.1:14033330-15445156 GCF_027942865.1 Odontesthes bonariensis | reverse complement strand
TAGCTGACCATAAAGTGTGTTCCTCCAGGCCATATCTTTTTTATGGTGGTGGCACTGCTCCTCCAGCTGATGAGTTTCTCAGCATCCATTTGAGAAAGAAAAACTCCCATATAAAGAGAAAATCAAAGTTCAAAGTAGAGTCTTATTGAAGAAATAGTAGCGGAACACTTCATGAGGAAACACTTTGGTTGTTAGAAGACTTCAATCAGGCTGTACAAATGAAAGACGGGGAAAGAGAAGAGAGCAAGGACGGCTTTGAATTGAGGACCAGACACCAGACGAATGCAATACAGCAGCTTCCATAAACACTGAGAAAATGTGAGGGAACGCTTTTGATTAAACACTCAGTCTAACTCAGGATCCTTTCGGGCTGCACTGATCTCCATGGAAGCAGTTCTGTAAGGAAAACTTCAAGATATCACGTGTAAACCTGCACTTGGAGGCCTGTTTATGCAGCATGAAGGAGCTTAGAAGGGAACAACTGAAAATACATCTAAAGCTACATGTCACCTTAATTGAAGATAGAAACGGGAGTGTGGAATAAAACAAAGATTTTTTTCACTCATATCTCACCAAATTCCCATAAAACACTATCATTTCCAATACTTAAAAACACATAGCAGAGCATATGACACAAAACCTCAAGATAACTTGTTTACAAACTTGATATAATAGAAAGCCACCCACAATCAAAATGACTCAAACAACATCCATCAATGCAATATTGCCAACCATCCTGAAGCATCACAGTATCTAAAGCACACATGAAGGTAACATGTTAACGTGTTGACAGGGTAACGTACTCCCTGGACAGCTAGTGCTTGTTAATCTGAACTGAGTGGAGCAACACTGATAAGATTCCACCCCTCAGCCTGTCACCACAATAAACATGCTGCCTCCACAGCTTGGACATCAGCCAATGGGGGGCCAAGCACTCGGCAAACCTCTAGTTTACATCAGAGCTGCAAAGTGCCGACAATGACTTACTCCTCCCCCTCGCTCCAAAAATACTCAGAATCAAGGGCTCGGAGTGAAGCTTTAGATGGGGCCTGTCAAAATGATTCACTTCCCTGTCAGGCCGAGGCTCAAATGAAATAATGAAATCCACTTCAAGGTGGAACAAATTTGCACAGGAGGGGAGAATATTTTAAAGCCTGTTTTAGCATGCTGTGCCAAACAGATTGAGCCCAAGCGGGAATGCAAAGGGAACGGGGGTGGAGACTGATGTGTGAATGTGTGTGAGGAGGAAATGTTGATGAATGAAAAGAAGAACACTACTTACAAAACTGCCTCAACGCAACTGAATCTGGAGAATTCAATTCAGAAGAAACATAACAGAAAGTCCCAAACTGAACCACTAACACCATGCATCAGCTATCTAAGAAAATGGTGAAAACTTCAGAAGCCCGCTTTTATCTAAACCATTGTAGGCCATCTCCGCAACTGATTAATTTTGGAAGCACAAACCGGCTTTAATCAAGCAACGGTAATCTGTACAAAAATAAATAAATAAAATTTAAAAAAATAAAAAATAAAAAATAAAAATTTTGGAATAAGTTTGCTCACCTACCAAGAATGCATGAGCCTACCATTCACAGCCAAAAAGAAAATCCACATCATTTATAAATGGTTTGCCTGTGACAGTTCAATCCCATTTTAATTACCTTAGCGAACACTCAGTGTATCATGCATTACATACACATTAGGCCCTTGATTGTTCCAGTTAATTTATTCACTGTAAACTAACCATTAGTCACAACTGACAGCAGCTTAGTCCGTTTATATATCACAGACTATACCGTCTATGGTTTATACATTTTCCCCAAAATCATCATGGGTACAGATTTAACAACCACTGCAGAAGAAAATAGTCGCTGAACAGTGTAGTTCAAATGTCAAATTACAGCCTTTAAAAGATGAGTAAGAAGTACATCAATGAACCGATTATCAATTCAACTAGGTCCAATTTGTGGTTATGCACACATTGCACGATACGAAACACCAAGATCACACCATGGCAACATATCGAGAAAAAAATTCCGGATAGTTGAGCTGAGCTGGAGTTAAAGTGTGAATTTTGGATGATTTCAGTCAGACTAACATGTTTATATGCATGTTAAAAGTCTGATATTAGTCTGATTAACACAATCATTTGTTTATTCAAGTGTCAAGTAAACATACTTAATGATTTTGTTCCTAGCCAAAGCTATCAGGTCCACTATCGCAAAATGCTTTGAATATTGAACCAGATTTCTACACAGTAGATGTCATGCAAACAAGATTTAGAAAGGGGATAGAGCTCAAGCATTAAATTATCATTAATTTTGTATTTTTCATTAGCACATCACACGGCTCTAATGACCCTTTATACAAAGCCTCAAGATTCCTTCAGATTGTTTCACCTCATTTTGTGGCATTAGATGCGACACTGCAAGTAAAACTGGATAGTGCTTTATTAATCCCAAATTAGCTTCCGCTGATGCCAGCATGCCTTCAAGCCCAAGATGCCGCCTTCACATCTGAAAATACGAATTCAGTCCCGTATGCCAGTCAGCTCAAATGTCAGAAGAACGTCCAAAATATCAAGGGTAATTTTTTTTCCCCTCATCCAAAGTGGCTTGGGGCTGAGGTATGGTCCTACAGTCTTTATAACTCAAACAACCCTGAATATTGGTTGTAGAAAATAAGATGAGGCGTAATGGAATTAGATTTGACAACTCGCACTCAGCGTGTTTGCCTTTGGTGTCTCCTTAACCTTTCGAAAAAGTGCTGGAACCTTCTGCCTGAGAAGAGCCTTCATGACTCTTGCACACACTTTGAAAGACTATGTTATCACTCCCCTGGGGTGCTTGGATCCAAACACTTTTTTTCCCCTCTAAAATACCTTTTAAATGGAGTTTAGAAGTTTGGTGTAAATGCCAAGTCTCAAAGCCCGACTGCCTTTAATTGAGTTGAGTTTTCCTAATTTTCCCCGGAACCGTTGCCAATTGTGCAAATTACCAGCTGGGTCAATTAGTTTTCATGTTTTACAGTGTTTTCAACCTAAACCGACCGCTGGCCGTGGTCTGATGTGACCTGAGCAGAATTGTTATGGCTACGGTAGGCTGGTGTTGCATCACTTGCACTTACCTCATGTTAGATAGTAAAGAATGAGCTTGTGACACATAGGATTCAATTTCTAAGTAGAGTAAGTGAGAGATATTCTGTACTCAACATTCAACTGTCAGGCATGCTTACTAAATAAAGCTCATGGTAAAAGCAAACAACACCATCTTCTCAGTCATTGTCAAAATTCATTTTTAGATAACAAGATGATTCAATGGTGCAGGCCACAGCTTAAACCCATGATACTGATTCTATGCACAGTGAATAAGCTACCAGCACTGTAAAGAACAATGTAGCAAGCTTAAAACATATTTTAAATGTACTCATTTCTCTGCCTTTTGTGGCAGATTGACAGGTATTGGCCAAAGGCTGTAAATATCCTCACATGAGACAACACTGCCCCCTGCAGATGTTCTTTTAGAACCTCATATATGCCAACAGAACCATACAGTCTATTAAGTAACTTATGTATGTGCTCTAATTACGTCGAGCAAAGATAGGCAAACACGGGCCACAAAGAGCTGGCAGTAACTTAATCTATCCAACTAAAGACAATAACTGGGGATTTTCATTAAATTGTACTTAGCAGTACATTGCCTAACATGTTGAAGTTCATCAACACTAAGCATTTTTGCACCATTTCTGTTTAAACATTCTTCTCACCAGGTCACATGTCTTTACCATCCTTCAGCACCACATTACCAGTACGGTGCATCTTGTCGTGCCCTTTTAGACTACAACGCTGAAACATCAGTGACTCCTTTCCTACCACCACACCTCAGAATCCTGTAGGGATGTCCGCTTTCTAGATGTGTCAACACTTTCAGCATGACAAGTCACTGCAGAGAGCAATCGACAAACCAAAAGACCCATTAAACAAAAACACGTTTACAGATCATAACTCCGGGTCAATTTTAACCCCCATTTGGGCCAGTAGAATTACGTCCCTGTCTTGTTAAACCAAAACCAGTGACGATTAATTTCAAATTACCTATTGCAGCCAGCACAATGTAACTCGTTCCAACATTTCTAGCTCATTGCTTTTAAAGGATACTCTCCCTCTCCTGTGCTATGATCAGGTTCTGTTGCTCCAGCTGCTGGATCTTGCGTTCAAAAGTCCCATGTTCATCTTTCAGACGTTGCACTGACTCTTCTTTCTCCTCACTTACTCTGTGGAACAGGGAATGGGTGTGTTAAAGAAAAAGGTGTCCATGTTAGGTTTTCCAAGAGGGACGACACTATTCAAAATTCAAATACATAACCATTCAATGTGACATTAAATTTTCCATTCATAGAAGACAACTATCAAAGACTTCAAAGTCACATGCTGCCAGCTACCTAGCTAGTTCTTCGATGAGGTTTGCAATTCGCCTTTTATCTTCAGGACAGAGGTCCTTCAAAGAAACTTCGCTCTTAGCTCTGCTGGTCTCAGAAACCACCTGTGTGACGGGAAAGATAACAATAAGCAAAAATGCTTATTCAAAGAGTAAAAGTGAAACACAGTCAACCTCAATACACCGAATGGTCTCTCCAACACACACTGAAACGTGTCATCAATGGGGGGGAAGAGAAATACAGCTTATATGAAGCCTTGACTTACCTGTGACAAAAGGGGAAAAGTATCAGATGGCTGAAAGTGAGTTTGCTCTGAGGGTACAGCAGTACTCCGGTTGAGTGACACACTTTCCTTAATATAAGCTCCAGAGCGATCACTTTGTAGGTGGCCCTGTTTTTTGCCTGCCATCTTTTGCGTGGCATTATGTTTGCTGTCAGAGGAGTGCGGTGCTCTCATCTTGGTGACCCTTTTACTGGATGTGCCACGGTTGTTTTGTCCAAGGCTACAAGGAGTCCAAGTCTTCATTCCTCCATCCACTCCTGAGACAGTTTGGGCAAAGGCACGACAAGAGAACACCACTGGGTGAATAAAATTCCTTCACACTACATCGAGAAACTGTCAACATGTCATGAGACTCACCAGGAACAAAAACCAAAGGCTGTTCCTCATCTGAGACTTCAACAAAGCAAAGAGAAAGCAGTCACTTTAATTAATGTTCAGTCAAACGTAACTAGAGTTGGTAAAATGTCTGCCATCAACACTGTGTACAGAATTATTAGGTAAGATGTGGGCTATTCTGACATTATTATTTCTATGTACATTTTCTTACTCAAACTTAAAACTGCGTAAGCTCGAATACTTATAGAATTTAATATATTCAGTTGATACAAACAGTGTTTTATGTAATAAGGGAGGATGCAGCCTGGCGTTATCTAGACCTTACACAAATATGTGCTTGAAAAATGGCCAAGGAAAAGAGATTTCATTTACAGTGAAAAGTCAAAAATACGTACATATTCCTCTTATAGAAGTTGCAAAAATGATTAGGTGTGACACAGAAACAGTCTATGGTCTTGCACCAGAGAATTAATGTTTTGAAGTGTCCAGATAATGAAGGCTAAAACTCAACCGCCACCAAGTTAAGAGTTGAAGCATCAACATACAGATTTCTTAAAAAAAGAGTCTGTGGACACGTGAAAGAGGCGCTTGTAAAATGAAATTAAAGGGCTTGTGGTTGGAGGGAATGGAGCGTCACAATATCTAATCAGGCCTCATCAAAGTGGAGGAGAGGTATGCATATGGTTTGTTACCACCAGGGATGACCCAATTTTACTTTTTAGCATGAAAGAAAAAAACTCCCAAACCAACAACTATTTTCTGAAAGGTATTTTCTTCACGCAGTGAGACATTAACAAATGCATCATTTTCAATACGGTCATGATCCTTATGCAGGAACATACTCTACCTCATGCAGCACACTATCCTACTGCTTGTCAAGCAGCCTAAGGACTAAGCTTCAGTGATGGGGAAACAAAGAGGGCTGATCTGATCTCAAAATATATTTAAAAAGTCAAACAACGTTATCGAATTGTCCTTGTGTTGAGCTACTCATTAGTTTTTCTTAGTCTGAAGGTGCAGGATAAAGGAGTAGGGGGGTAATTCTTTGTTCAGTTTAGTTTCCAAATAATTGTGCATGCTTATATATTCCATTGAAACTGTCAAAACTCTTGTTTCCTCCTAAATTTTCAAGTTTGAGATTACAAGAGCATGGCATAGTTCAATAATAAACTTAATCCTGACAAACAATTGCACACGTAGTGACTTCAAGAAAAAAAAATTACTATTACTTCGCGTCAACAGGAAATCCATTAACGACCTTCCTACCGTAGGTGGTCGTGCTGTTGACACTGCACAAACTTAAGAAACACAATGGGCTTTAGTGGTATTGATAAACAAGCCTTAATACCATACCCTTCTGTCACCTCTAAGAAACAAAAAGGAAAGACGTAATGCCAAACTTAACAACAGGCACTCGGCAAACAAGCCGTCTCACTTCCTCAGAAAGTACAACTTTCTTGAAGACTATTGACAAAGTCCAAACATAGATTTCCGTGAGGTTTGAACAGATGTGAACTCGCCAATGGAGTGAATTAAGTTAAACAAACGAAAGTATACCGCTATTCATCCAAAATATCCCCGAATGTCCATTCCGCTTTGCTGCTGCCGCCATGTTGAAACAACCGCCACCACTCCCAGGGAGCCAAGCGTTGCTAAGGATTAGTAGTCCCGCCTTTATATTACAACTGAAGAGCCGATTGGTTCTAAATGGGTAAACGGGGCTTTCTATTGGCTTAAATTTGTGCCATTTGTGCTTCTGTTGCCCTTGTCGCTTCCTGTGTGTACGTTCCCACCTAACCTATCAGGAGCAAAGTGAAGGATGCGGAGCAGTCATTATTAGTGGATGCTTACAAGATTGTATATAAAATTTGTGGTCGCAGTCCTCCAAATGGAAGAGACAAAAGAAAGCTCGGTGTACAAAGGTGTTGCTGAGAGGCTAACACTAGGCATTACTCGAATACTCGGTTTGTATTATTGCATTTCCATCAAAACTAGCAACTTAACAGTGACGTTAGCTTGCGATAAATGAAAATGGAAATTTAGTAAGTGTAATGAACTTTTCCTTATTGGTCCAGAAAACATGCCAGGTGTGGTGGATGTGCGTTTCGCAGAGAGGGAGCCTGCAGAGAAAAGGAGCCTCCTGTCATGGGAACAGGTGAAAAAAAAAAAAATGACACCTAAACGTGTGAAATTTTGGTCTTGAGATACGCCGTCGTCATATTTCTGAGTCTGTCTAATTCATCCCTCAGAAAAACACGTGCATTTTGCCAGAAGATCTGCGAGACTTTTATCTGACAACTGATGGATTCACTTTAACCTGGAATGTTAAACTAGACAGTAGGTTGCCATCATTTCGTTTAATGTAAGACTTGTAAGACCAAATTATTTTAGATGATATTGAATAAAGATATCTCTTGATCATTTTTAAGAAATTGTAACACTCTTTTGTTGTATCTATCTTTCAGATGAGTGTGTTCCCTTAGGATGCATGATGATAAACAGTGTGGCCAGGCTGTGCCCACTGCTTAAGCCGGTATCTCTTTTCTCTCTACCCAATGCACCCTCACTGGCTGACCTGGACTGGGAGGAAAGCAGCACAGGAAGTGGTAAAATTTACCTGTCAGATCCTCGTGGGGGCTTAATTTAACAATTACAGCGTGTCACATTTGATTATGTCTGTTTATGTGTGCTCACTTGTGCAGAAAGCAGACTAATGAATGAGCAGTTGATTGGAATGCAAATATTTATTCAAGATTCATTCATGTTTGCTGTCAGGATTGGAGCATGCGCCCGCCGTGCCTCATTTTGACGCCAGGAGCCGTATCTTTGAGTTGGATTCCTGCGGTGGGAATGGAAAAGTGTGCCTGGTCTACAAAAATTGCACTCCAGGTGTGCTGCTGATATTTGCATACTGTACCTTTTGATGCGTCCAAAAAAAATAATAATATTAAAGAAATATAAATGTGTTTTATGTTATGTGAAAATAAACGTTGCATCATTTAGTTGTTTCTCTTTATGTTTTCCCAGGTGTGGTCGCCCAGAAGAGTGAAATCTGGTTCCTGGACCGCTCACTGTGCTGGCATTTTCTGACGGCAACCTTTACCTCCTACTACCGACTGATGATAACACACCTGGGTCTGCCTGAGTGGCAGTATGCCTTCACCCCATATGGCCCAAGCCCCCACGCTAAGGTATAAAATATCATGTGTGATCAGTGTGTCAAAGACTGTATGTGCTATAATGTAAATGGCTTCTGTAATATTTGGGTATCACATTAACAAAACTTGGAAGTCTCTGCTGGTATACAAAATCCATTTTATTCAGTATGTTTTCTTTAAATACACCACAATTTCTACAGTTTTAAGACGCTTACATAAATTTTTGCTAAATATCCTGATTAGTTGCAACATTTTCCTGCTGTTTAAGTACCACTTATTTATCCAGCTTTTTGTTTCCACCGTCCCAGCTTCTTCCAGACACGGAGAGCCATTGTTGTTCAACTTTAAACGCTTGATACAGTTTCTATGCTCTATTGTGGTTTGTTTGTTTTTTTTTTGTTTTTTTTAATTGGTTTATGAGATCTGCAAATCGTTGCGTTCTGTTTTTATTGACTTTTTACACAGCATCCCAACTTTTTTGTTACCAGAGTTGTAAACTATCTATATCCTGGTTCTCTGCAGCAGTGGGCGTCTCTTTACCAGCCCCTGACCTTCAGCTATGAGCTCAACCTGACTGATCCTGCTGGAGATTCCTTTATAAACAGGCTGGACCCCACCAAGGCCTTTAAAGGCAAAAGCAAGGCACCAGCTCCTAAGAAGAAGCAGTCAACCCAGAGCGGCTCAGGGGGCATTGCTAAGAGCCAAGGCAACATGGGAAGACACAGTGGAGCAAAGCGGTGAAAGTGTCACCATCCAAGAAAGACATCTCTTGCACCCTTACAGTAATATGACATACCTGGCTTAAAAGACCAGTTTGCCATTGTTTATTGGCTGGACTTGTCATGGCAGCTCTGTGCAATATGAGAGCATGTGGTCTAAAATGAATTGCATGTTTGCAAAAAAAAAAAAAAAAAAACATAACCAGGGGTTTTGGTGGAATGTACCCATACATAGAATTTGAATTGTTAAAGGGATTAAAATAACCTTGATTGTGTTTGATAGCATTTTTCCTCTAACTTGGTTTTAGCTGACTGAGATGGACAACTGATTACCATGCCCAACATTTATAAATACATTTTAAAACTTTACCTTTCACAACTAAGCATTAATCATGGAGAAGTAGAGTTTGAATCAGCAGATTCAGCAATCATAAACTCATTTAAGACAGTGTTTAGCAGTGACACCTCTTCTGTTGCCACAAAGGTCACTTTGCTTTTATCACCACCAGCCTCCACGTGTTGCTCATTTTTTATGCAATAAAGTACAATATTATGAAATGTAGAATTCTACAGACTGGACAATGCAACTCTTATTGTTTAACTGACTGTCAAACTACAGAAAACAAGAAGACAGAAGGTAATGCTGTGTAGATTTGACCTGATAATGAGGGAGAGTAGCAACTCTGGAAATAAAATGATAATGTGATGCTACAGAATGAAAGCCTCAGTGGGAACTGTTGTATGTACTTATCAGATCTCCTAAAGCCTTAGTATGAAACTTGACACGAGTGATGAAGAGGAAGAAAGTGGAGGAATCTGTGCTTTTGGGTGCTGTTTTGTGAGAAGTACGACTATAGACTTTTAAAGCAATACTATGTAACATTTCTACCTTAAAATAACAGCTTGAAAAAAATTGTGCGGCTAGAATGAGTTTTAATATTACGATTGGCCTGTCTCCTATGCCCTTCGGGGGTCTGAGTTGGAATAACTGCGCTATGTAACTTTGCTGGACCGGCCCGGGAGCTGAGCGGAAGTACTTCGACTTGCTTTCTGGCACACCTACCGCAAAAACAAATAGACCCCTCTCACGCTCCCAGGTATAAGGCTAAGCTAGCACAACATTGTCAGTACGATCATCATGGCAGAGGCACCGAAGAAACAGAAGAAGACGTTGACTCATGAAGCAAGGAAGAGAAAGAGATTTACGACAGTGTCTTAACCGTACATTACCTCCAAGCCTGTAGGGGAGCGCCATAATGGGCTTTTTGAGAAGTTACATAGTATTGCTTTATGAAATGTATCAGACTTGTCACATAATGCACGAAATGGCAATGTATCGTGAATTAATCTCGTCAAAAACTTGAGGGGGAGAAGGGGAGTTCAGGTGGAAAACTGGAACCGACATTGCTGTGGCTTTCTTCAGAGATGGAAGCCACTGATTAGGAACTTATTTGATACTGGGCAGGCAATTTAGCCAACACATGCAGCTGCATTTCATGGCTAGAAAGTACATGGATAGCATTTGATGTAGTTGCTAGATGAAAGCTACAATGCTAGATATCAGTAATTGTTACACAGTGTTCCTATTATAGACCAGATCATACACCAGGGATAAAGATTTTGGCTCAAGAAACATTCTTACAATGTTTTTTCTACAAGCTGCTGTTGACAGGGTTGGTGGGAAGATTAATGTGTTCCTGATCTTTTGCAGTGCTACTGCACTGTCAAGCTGTGGGAAGTGGATTCCTGCTACTTCTGTTTTATTTTAATAAGTGATAATGCAATGTAGAGGGGTTGTTTGCTTCTCTTTATAAATCCCAAAGTTCCAGTGGCCATGTATGTCTCTTGCTATGATAAAGAATATGTATTGTCTCTTCCAAGGTACGTTCAGCTGCACTTGCCTCCGCAAGATAAACAAAATACAAGTGAGCTGGTGTATTTTTGTTTATTGTTCTTTCATAAAAATGTCTCACTTTTTTTTAAATATTCCCTTTTAACACAGTTCACGACTAGCATAGATCAGTACACAGCATCACAGATTTATTAAACTGACAATTCAAGCTTTGATGTAAAATAGTCAATACTATGCATCAGAAGTCCTTATCGTTAACTGTTTGTCAAAGGCCTTCTGTTCCCATTTAAACCACCTGTTATGGTCCTTTTAACCCTTTCTTATCATGGAATGTTTCAACAGCATGCATACGTCCATGCAGCTGCACGTGCACTTATTTGTTTGCATTCGATTGGGGTGTCACACACATTCATTAGAGCAGATGTTTTGCTCTTTCCCCAGAAGGACAGACTCCTCCTCCACTGGCCTCCCACCTTGTCCATTGAGAGGTGGGTGGTGCAGTTCTACAAAGGCCTTGTATACCCCTGCTCCCAGCACCCCTCCGATCATGGGAGCAACTACGGGTACCCACCACCATCCATTTCCAGCCCTATGAGGACAGAAAACCTCCAAGTGATTACATCTAAAAAAAAACAAAAAGCTAAAGAGACGAAACAAAAGGCAAATCAAGTTTTTCTCTGAACCTAGTTAAAATGACAAAGATTTAAGAACAATATTTACCCTGTTTGTATGAAACAAAAATCCCTCCTGTTTACCTGAACACATCAGTTCCCCAGCCTGCTATGGCCGTGAAGACCCTGGCTCCAAAATCTCTGGTGGGGTTAATGGCATAGCCGCTGTTGCTGCCCAGAGAAATGCCAATGAGAAGCACCACAAGGCCCACTATGACGGGCTCAGTGCCCGCAGCAGCCGGTTGGTTCCTCTGGTCGGATACTGCCATCAGGCACAGCAGCAGCATCGCCGTGCCAAACACCTGGTACACACACACAGGACATCAATATACAGCCCCATTTCCACATATGTTGGGACACTGTAATATGCAAATAAAAACACTGGTGATTTACAAATGATTAAAAGCCTATTTTAATTGAGATAATGTCCAGTTAAAATATCAAAGTTTGGATCAAAATGTTGATCAACTGCTTTCAGATATTTGTCTGGATTCTCTGAATACAGCAGATCTCCAAATTCTTTGTAATTTTACATTGAGATTTGTTCAAAGGTAGAACACAAAGTCTTTCAGAGTGATGACCCCTCTTCATCACTCCTTTTTTAAAGACTGTTTTTATAGCCACTCATGTTCCTGACCTGGTGTCAGTTGACTGGCTGTGTCAACAGCTTTTTTTTTGTTGTTGTTGCTGTTTCTTCAGCAGAACATCATTTTTTCAGTGTTCTGTATCTCCGGTCTGAACTCTGCGCTGTTGGCTTCAAAGCCAAAAAGAACATATAGTTTTCAAAAAGCAATAAATCGATTAGCAATAAAAACCAAATTCAAACATTTTATGTTTTCTTTGTATTGTTCTTCAGTTAAATATAGTTTAAGTGATTTGCAAATCACCGCACGCCATGTCCCTTCACAGACCCAGAGCGTCTTCTTTCTTTTTTTTTTCGCAGATTAAGTTGTCAAGACACAATGTTTGTAAAGCAGTTTAAGAAAGAAGGGGCTTAGTGCAGAATATGTAAGATGATACTGATTTGCAGCTTTAATCCTTTAATCCAATTTCGTGGCTACCTGGTCAAGAAATCCACCTGTCAAGGAGAGGTACGGTGCAGGGTAGGTGGCAAAGATGCCAGCTGTGGCCTTTTCACCAGTCACAGTCAGATTTCCCCCACAGAAGTCATGAATGGCTTCTGCAGGTATATTGACAGTAGACAGGGGGAAAAATTACGTTGCAATATCACAGATGAAAATACAGACAATCAGTGTTTGGTGTTTGAACGTGCACAGTTGTGTAGCCTTACCGTAGTAGATCGCATAAATTGTCCCTGATGCGAGAAACGTCCCTAATAGTTGTACAATAACATATAAGGGTAGCATCTTCCATGCTAGGCGGCCAAAGACACACATTGCGAATGACACTGCTGCATTCATATGAGCCCCTGGATAAAAGCATGACATGTGTCAGCTAAACAAGAACTACAAAAAACCCTTTCCGGTATTTATACGGCTCAGCTCTCTCACCTGAGACCTTTCCTCCAACGTGCACGCCCATGGCGACACCCAGCCCAAAACCAAGGTTGATGCTGATGTACTGTCCGAACGCTCCCTGCCCGGTCACTACCTGGGCCACAGACCCGAGGCCAAATGCCTCAACACAAAGAAATACACAAAGTCTAATTTAGCTAAATGAACAGCAATCATAACAAATAGTGACGTTCAGTTAGTAGACTGATTTGTGCTCACTTGGACAATTGAGTCAGCCAGAAAGTAAGTGAAAAAGTGTTTTGTTTTAAACCTGACCGTGTTAGTGTGTTTCCTCGTACAAAAGCAGCTGAACGTTGACATTTTCTCATTTCCACTGAACCATGACTCAGTGAAAAGAGACTAGTCCAAGAGAAGAAAAAGCTGACGCTGAAACACTGCAGCCGTTCATTCAGGAAACAGGAAAACTGCAGTTCCTCTTACAGAGGTCATTTCGGTTAAGAATCTGATTTCAAGTCATTGTATAAACAACATAACTCTGTTATGTCCCCATCGTGCTGATCTACATGACATTTTCTAGCCTTTCTTCACCATACATGCGTGCGCATTATTTCCAGGGTTCATAGTGTCAGGTCATTGTAACAGCTGACAGATAACATGACTTTTGAAACCCCGTCCATGTGGCCCACTGCCCGAACATTCCTCTTGTAACACTAGATTTCCTGGTTTCACCCACCAGCACCCACCAATCCCCAGTCACCACCTATATGATTGCAAGAAGCAGTTGTTTGTCCACTTTTTGGAGTCAGGACAGGTAATCAGGGTAAAGAGTATTACATTAATAATCAATGGCATATAGTTGTTATGCCATTGATTATTAATGTTATTGTTATTTACACAGATAAAATGAAGTGTTATCACAGTGGTGTATGTAAGAGTTGAAATTACATTTTATACCTAGAGTTATACATAAGCACACAGCACTAAACATGTCTTTTATAATAAATGTATTCTTACCATCATGACATATGTGCAAAGGGCTTCAGCAAGTCCCACACGAACAAATTCATTCCTTAGCCAAACTTTGGGTCGGGACACATGAACTCCTCTCCGCTTAGAGACCCCTAGTTCAACTGACTGCACAATATCTTTCATTTTTTTCTTCTTCTTCTTCCCTTTGTTTTGGCAAAAGCCGATTTTTCCAATTTTGCAAAAATAAAAATCAACCAAGTTCACACTCACTTAAAGATCTTAAGTGTCTCCCATGTCGCACGGTATTCCAGGGATAAGACTTTTACTATATTGCTTCTCTCAAACAACTTTCTCCTTTCTCTCTCAGTCTTTTTGTGTGTTTGTGTGTAAGTCTTGTTCTCTCTGTCACACATAACCATTGGGGTCTGACGGCAATTTATAGCCTTAATCCAACCCCCCTCCTCTCGGGCATGCTCAAAACACACAGTCAGGCAGATCCTCCAATGACTATGTATGTCTGAAAGTCCTTGACCAATGAGGACATTTTTAGAAAAATCAGCCTGCAGTGCTTAGATTGAATGTAAAGAGGATCCTTAAACCAGAGATACTTCTTCCTAAAGAAAATCAGTCGTAGGCTTTCTTGATAACCTTTGTGCACGTTCCACAGCATTTTCCATGTGAACTGCACAGTTTCACTTGAAATTAATTGATTTGAATTGAATGGTACTTCATCAATCTTAATCAATCCCAAAACAGGAAATAATGCTGCAGCAAAAAAATATAATTAAAAAAATTTAATAAAAAAATATATCTATACATATATAGATAGATAGATATTTATAAATTGTTGTTTTTATTGTTTATAGTCGTTTTTACACAAATATATGTATAGATAGATATATACAAAACAATTATTAGTCATTACGAAAATAAATTAGATTCAAAATAAGATTTGAAAAAAACAAGATTTGGGGAGACTATGGGGGGGAAAAAACAACAGAAAGTATTGATTAAAGGGAGGGCTCCAAAGTCACACATTATCTGGACTTTACAGTATAAATGTACAGAGTCCAAGTATGCTTATCCTAACTAAACATGTTCAAAAAGCCTAAAGCAAAGGACACGAGGACACCGATAGTTTTTAAATGACATCACAGCGGATGAAATCCCCAAAACCATTTTTTGTTACATTTTGAGTGCATAACTTTGAAGTCAGTTTTCAGTGATTACATCCTAATGTAGCACATTGTTGTGTTTTTATGTCCCAGAGAATGTTTCAATGAGAATGTGTAAACACTAATTTTTTACTGCTCAGAGAAACTGATAACTTTTCCTCTAGTGCCACCTAGAGGTTGATGTCTGTATTTTGTGACAAAATTCAGATTCAGAATCTGTTATTGTCATTCAACATAACATCAGAGATGCACTGCAGAACGAAATTACGATGCATTTTGGCCACGACAAAAACAGTTGGATAAATATCCTAAGGGAATGTAAAATAATTAAAAAATAAATATATAGAATAAAAACCAGGCCAGAGAAAAGGAGGCAGTATAAATATAAATATGTTTGTGCGTGAGTATGTGCAAACAGTCTTAATAAATAGATAAACAGAGGTAGATGAAATAATGTTAGAGTCTGAGGGTATTTGCAGGTGTTCAAAAGTCTGATGGCAGACGGGTAGAAGCTGTTCCGGAGCCTCACCGTTCTGCATGGCAGGCTGCGGTATCTTCTGCCAGAGGGTAGGAGAGAAAACAGTCCATGGCAGGGGTGAGTGGGGTCCCTGGTGATTCTTGTTGCCCTCGATAGGCAGCGTTGTTTCGCCAGGTCCCCAACGGGTGGCAGCGTGACCCCAATAATTTTTTCAGCTGACCTCACCACTCTCCCCAGTGCCTTCCTGTCTGAGGCGCTGCTCAGACAGGAAGGCACAGAGAGATGCTGCTGGTTAGCACACTCTCAATGTAGAAGGTGGTGAGGATTGATGGGCTGAGGTGGGCTCTCTTCAGCCTCCGCAGGAAGTGCAGGAGCTGGTGAGCCTTTTTGACAGTGGAGGAGGTGTGCAGCGACCAGGTGAGGTTGTCAGCTATGTGGACCCCCAGGAACTTGATGTGTGTGACAATCTCCACAGCAGTGTCCTCGATGTAGAGCGGGGTGTGCATGGGCCGTTTCCTCCTGAGGTCGATCACCAGTTCTTTGGTTTTCTCCACATTCAGGAGCAGGTTGTTACTGCTGCACCAGTATACAAAAAGTTTCACCTCCTCTCTGTAGTGCTTCTCCCTAAAATGTCCAGTATCCAATTTTGCAGGGGGGTGTTCAGTCCAAGTGGGCCCAATTTGTTGATCAGATGCTGTGGGATTATGGTATTGAAGGCAGAGTACTTCAATACAATCGCTCAACTCTAACACATATAAATATTTAATTCTACTTTTGATACTGTAGATCACAGAATCCTGTTGCACAGGCTGGAAAACTGGGTTGGACTTTCTGGAGCGGTCCTTAACTGGTTCAGGTCCTACTTAGAAGGCCGGAGTTATTTTGTTACTATTGGCAGCTATGAATCTGAGCGAGTGGCCATGACTTGTGGAGTCCCCCAGGGGTCAATTCTTGGACCTCTTCTGTTTAACTTGTATATGCTCCCTTTGGATCAGATATTGCAGAATTTTAACATCAATTATCACAGTTATGCAGACGATACACAACTTTATTTGTCTCTGTCACCGGACGACTGCAGCCCAGCAGACGTACTGCGTCAGTGTCTGGAGGAAGTAAACACCTGGATGAGAGATAATTTTCTACAATTAAATGAAGACAAAACTGAGATCATTCTGTTTGGTAGCAAAGAGAAGAGGGTCAGCGTTGGTACATATCTTGAGACTCGGGACCTTATAATCACTGACCAAGTTCGTAACCTCGGAGTGTTGATAGACTCAGATCTGACTTTCAGCAGCCACATCAAAGCTGTCACCAAGGCAGCTTTTTACCACCTCAGAAATATCAACAGAATTAAAGGTTTCCTCTCCCAAAAAGACCAGGAGAAACTCATCCATGCATTCATCTCCAGTAGACTCGATTACTGTAATGCTCTTTTAACTGGACTTCCCAGAAAGAGCATTAAACATCTGCAGCTCATCCAGAACGCTGCTGCTAGAGTTTTAACCCGGACTAAGAGATCTGAACACATCACACCAGTTTTAAAATCTTTACACTGGCTTCCAGTCAGTCACAGAATAGATTTTAAAAGCCTGCTGATGGTTTACAAATCCCAGAATGGTTTAGGCCCAAAATACATCTGTGATATGTTCAGAGAATATAAACCCAGCAGAGCTCTTAGATCCAAGGACTCAGGTCAGCTGGTCCAGTCCAGAGTCCAAACTAAACATGGAGAAGCAGCATTTAGCTGTTATGCTGCAAATAAGTGGAACAAACTGCCAGTGGAGATTAAACTTTCACCAAATGTAGACATTTTTAAATCCAGGTTAAAAACATTTATTTTCTCATGTGTCTATGCATGAAATATCTTTTAACTTATCTAGACTGTTGCCTGATTTTAAATTCATTTAAATGATTTTATTTGTTTCTCTTTATATTATTTTATGTATTTTTAATGCTTCTTGCACTCCCTGCTGCAATGCTTTTATTTTATGTAAAGCACTTTGAACTGTTTGTACATGAAATGTGCTATACAAATAAATTTGATTTGATTTTGATTTACTGAACTTACTTTGTTTAAATACACACTGACAGGAGTCGGCACACTCACCCCCTCAGTGTGCTGACCCTCAATGCTTTTTCAGAAAAAGTTGGCAAACCTTAATCAAAGGCCAGCTTCAATTCAAGTTCCTCGACCACAAACAATGAAACATTTAAGCTTAAATTTGTGGGACAGATTCATTTCCCAAAATTAAATTTAAGAGATTCTTGAAAGACCATGCAGGGGACCTGCAGGCATCAGGAAGGACCCAACGAGATCCACTCTGATTACCAGAGTAAAACTAGCTCCACAGAAATGCACATAAAAGAGATAAATATTTAAGAGGGTTCATAATTTCTCAGAACAATCCAAGGCATTGTAAAAGGGCAGTGTATTTTGCATTTGATGAAATAACATGCAGGACATACAGTTGTCCATCTCAGAAACACTTGCTGAAGACAATCTGTGGTGCACACTCCTCATATTCATGCCGACTGATCCATGCAGAGCTGAAGGTGGGTAAGTTGACCAGCACTGCTCCTCCACTCCACACCAAGAAGTCTCTGTCTTTGGGGCTTGTGACACAAACCTTCACCCCCATGTGTGCAGGCACCAGTCTTTCAATTCCACCCTGGAGCCACTCAGGCAGGCCAGACAGTGGTGTGTTCCCACCTGACAGTACAATCAAGAGTCTGTATTGATTGCCAAGTATTTTTGTACACACGCTCAGAGGTCTTGTTTACTCATTCAGATCAGAGTTGACCTTACATTTATCTTTGTTTAAAATGCTCGTCCAATGATCAGATCGCATCAGATTGGTAGGGTAAAAGCACACAAATTTTGTTACAGAACCAAATGAAAAATGCACACATAATGATGGTTAGATTATCCATAATTACCTTAGTTATCCTTTTATCTCATACAGTCCCTTCCCTTCATATTTACAGCTTCAGTCTTAACTTTTTATTTTGTTTGATTTGCACATTTTTAGCAAATATTATTATTATCATACCTGCCCAAAATGTTGTCATTGTGCCATCGACTGTATTCAAAAGATGGCTGCGGCGACCAGTCTTTAGACGTAAGGCCTATGGATAAGTGCCTTAAACATCTCTGACTCCAAACGACCCCCAGTCAAAAAGCATTAACTTCTTTCATGAAATATTAAGTCAGTGGATATTTTTGATTAAGCCTTTATTTTCTTACTCGCTTAGAATCAGTCCTCCTCATCAGTGTGATGGTGGACCCTCTGACAATTATTCCACAATTCGAAAGATATTACACCTTGAATATACACATTTTTGTCAACTGCCTTTAGTCTTAATATGGTTGCTTCTGGCTCCAGAATAACTGAGATGGCGACAGCTAAATGTTAACAGGGAAGTTTGTTCATAGAGGGATTTTTTTTATGCAAACAAAAGCTAACTTTTTTTCTTTTCTTTTTTTTCAATTGCCAACTTGAACATGGTGAGATGTCATGATTACTTCCATTGGTCTCAGAAGATGGCAGAAAACCAGTAGTAGTTCTCGCTGACTACGGCTAGCAAATTGTATCCATTTGAAAGCAGGTTACACTGAATTTTCCGCATGCAAACACTGTAGCAACATATTCACTCCCTGAGGTTGGACAGTATGATGTGTGACTGATTTAGTTTGTCATAAAACTGACTGATGTGCTCATGAGCAATTTATTTATGCAGCTATCACCACTTTTGTACGTGCAGGGAAGCCATGTTGACATTTGTGGCGGTTGGTGAGGTTCCTCTGGCTTTCCAAGTCAGACATCCAACTTTGAGGAGCGTTCCACTTTAACATTCCTCAAGTGAATGAACATACAAAAGTCATTACATTCAAGTCCCCTCAGTACAGAAGCTGTGAACAGCCCTACCTGCAGTGATTTATTGTAATACTCTCATCTTGAGATCACAAACTTGTTATTTTGTTATCTTTAGCTAACAAAGCAGATTTTCCTGAAATAAGGTTGTAGGATCATATCGTCTTAGAAATGAAGCCTTTTTGTTTTCATGAGACACCATCAAGGAACACTTTAGACGTTATTAAAGTTTTCTGATTCAGTTGTCAAGATGTCCTCAGTGTTCGCTGGCATGATATTTCTGATTACATCATAGTTAATTAGTTACCACAAGAAAACAAGTTTTGAGACACCCCGGACAATGAGATAATGAAATCATGATCTGAAGATAGCAGCAGAAAAGAATCATTTCAATCATGGGCGCCTGATTATGTTCTAAACTGGGGGAGCAAACTTGGTAAGATACTTGACTTTTTAATCAAAAAACATTTTTAATTTTTTATACCATTTAACCTCTTGGCTAATGTAGGGTGGAGGCACAGATGGATCACTTGCAGCATTCACAGAATCTGGATTATTTTTGAAAAACACATTTTGTACAAAATGCTGCAGCTCTATGACAACATTTTGATTCTGTAACTATCTTCAGAGGCCAGTTTCTGCCAGATTAAAACACATGTGGACTTTAAAGTGCACAACACAATTAGCTGGATGGGTCTGAGCCATTGTAAAATGACAGATATGCAAGATGTCAGAATTGTCTTTCTGAGCCCTTCAATTAGCTTTTTAAAATAGGATTTTTTAGAAAACATTGAATCAGACCCATCCTCCGATTAATGATTCCCCATGCCTTAAAATTCTGGTATTTCTCGATCGTGTGAATTTACTTTTCATTGTGACAAAGAAAAAGAACAAAGCAAAAAAACACAAAGTGGGAATATTTTTTCCATAAACTGTTGAAGTGACTCAGAATAGCTCAACTTTGTTTTGACATCAGATGACATTGCACAAGCTATATTAGTAAATTTTCTACTAGAGAGTTTTCTGTCTCGAGAGTTTTCCTGTAAAGGTTTGAGGGAGGAATGTAGCTGACGGACCCAAATGCAAATACACAAATGACCGGAGATGGAAAAATACTGAACTCATACAAAGCACAGCAGAGCAGGAAATACAAACATGTGACAAGAAACTGAAACTGAGATAGTAATAGCAAGGATCTGACAATGACTGAGTTGAAGCAGGGAGCTTAAATACTGCAGAGACCTGGCAGAAGCAGAAAAAAAATGGCAGAAGTGTCAGCAAAGAAAAGCTGAAGGGTTAAAAACAACAAAAGGATTTCAAGCAGAATGTAAATAGGTGAAAAGTCTTGAAATTTTGCTGAGTGATTCTAAAAGAGTTAAATGGAATGTATATGCCAGCTTAATTTGAATCTCAAATTGAATTTTAAAAGTTTAGAAGTAACAGCTGAAGACCAGTTCAACACAGAGATGAACACTTCTCGTGAAAAATGTCAAAGGTTTAAATGGATCACCAGGTCACTGATCTTAAATGGTGTGCTTACAGTAACAACACTGTCGTCCTGTCCCTCCTCAGTCTCCCTGCTGTTGGCTGTCCTCCTAAAATGTTTTGAACAATGTTGAGTGCACAGATGCCTTGAATATGAACAGTTGGGACATTGTTACACATTGAGACTGCTATGACATTTCATAAGAAGATAACGAGGCTAGTGTTCCGCTAGCCTTTGTGCCTTTATAGTCTTTTACTTCAGATGAAAATTATGGTGCACACTTACAGTTTTCTTCTTTTTATGTTCTTTGGAAAACCAGGGAGATTGTTCAACACCCGCAGATCCAGAAGGATAATTTTGTCCAGAAAATAAAACAGAATTTAAAAGTCTAAAGAGATATAACAGAGAGAAGATATCCATCACGACTGAACTAGGACTTGAACCCAAATGCATGACTCGGAGGACAAAGTACAAATAAACAATCTTTAATGATGAAATATAAACTGAAAATAACTCCTTTGAGGTAGACAAAGTATTAACATAAGGCATGACTATAGAAATAAACAAAGCTCATTAACAAAGAATGCAAAACCTGATTCGGGATTAAACGTGGCATGGACTGGCGTATATTCTCTGATTAAATAAGACAAGAACTGGCATAGGATAAAGGGAAAACAAACTATAAATACCAACACACACACACACACACACATAACGGAATGGGAAACAGATGGAAACCATCAGGACGGGACAAACAATCAGACCAATGGGAAACAGAAAGGGAATGGGCAAGTTACCTGAAACAAGAGGTAAATGTCAAATAAAACTGTAAGCCAGACAACACAAGACAAAAACTAAACATGACTTAGTGGGACTTCTTAGACATGACAATATCTTGTTTGAACTGGATTGTGATTGTATTGTTTTTATGAAAAGAATTTAAATTTTTTATCATCAGATGTGAGGTCAAAGAGGTAGCTTTTAGAATGGTTTGAGCCCCTTTGCACCCCTTTATCAACCAACAATGCACAGCTAGTCATTTCAGACTATATAAACATATATATATATTTATAACTGATCAGTTTTAATGTAAAATTGACAAACGTCTACAATGGAACGCAACAGCAAAGCATCTGAAATCTTAACCAGTGGCCAGACGAATCGTTTTTATGGCTTCAAATGGAACACTGGGGGCCACTGATTCCAAACCTGTGGTGCTTCTGGACGAGAACGACATACAGCCAGCAGAAAAAGAGTCACTCAGTCCAGTTGGAGCCACATTACTACCCTTTGATTTCACCCACGTAAACAGAAAAAAAATTGTGAGTGTAGGTATTCTAATTCATTGTTTGAGTGTTGATGTCCAATCGGTGAGGTTTTACAAAGTCACTGCAGCTCTTAGAAAAATATATGCTTTAGCCTAGTGTCATGTCAAGATAATGACACTCTGGTTGGCTCAGGTAGTTTACTGGATATGAAATATAGGTGAATACAAAGCTGTGCACAGTATATTATACCTTTAGTCCACATTTCCCTTAAAGGGAAAATGGTAATTATTGTAATGATAATGGCCTTATAGCGCTTTTAAGGTACCAGAAAGTTGCATGCAGTCCCAGTGGACATACAGTCTGTCATATCCTCATTCTATGTTCACACATGAGATGTTTTGGGTTGCAAACACAGCACATCCTGCTTCATTACTCAAATATCATTCGTATCCCTTCTCTATGATGCGCAGTGAATCATCTTCCATGGAGCAGTGTGGTCTTTCTTTACAGTAGTGAATCAGAGATACAGACTATGGCACACTTCCCTATAGTAGTCTTTCACCTTTGCTGGAAATAGTATCGTCTGATTCGTCTCATTGTAACTTTTTTATTTATTTGTTTAACACATATGTCACATAATCCATCAATACTGGAGTAAATATGAGGAACTTTAATCTCTCTTTAATGAGGTTGGGTGGGGGCACATGCAGTTTCTGGCAGAATGGATTTATCAGTCTGCCGGACTCCGTTTCCCCTGCTAGATTATATCCTATCATGAAGTGTTTTATTTCATATATACTGTTGCTGAATAACTCCATTAAATATGCGGAAGTTAAATCTTTCTTTAACAAAGTTGGAGGGTGATGCAGATTCTGGCAAACTGGACTTCTCAGTCTGACTAAATCTGTACACGTGAGTGAGCTCAACCCTTTTTTTTTTTTTGCAATAATTTTTTTACAACATTGTGTTCCCATTCAGATCAGACATATATCGGCATAAAAAGACAACCCAGCCGTCTGTCCATCGTTTTCTACCCTACACAGGCTTAAAGCTGCAGTCTGCAGGATTTGTTGTTGTCATACGTAAAGTCCTACTTTTTGGCATTTTAAGAGTTTACATGATCTATCAGAACGCTTGAAGTTGAAAACGGTGACCTCCGTAGTCGCAAAATGCAAGAAATGCTTATTTTTTAACCGAAAAATAAAAAGTTATTCAACTTCCTGTCCCGCCCCTTCAAAACACATGAGAACTCGTGCACGTCTACGTGCACGCCAGATGCGCCTACACGACTCCTCATTCATCAACTCACCTGTCATTTGCGATCATAAGACACAGTAAGTAGACTAGCCCGAAATGAAGTTCAATAGTCCAGATAAATAAGCGTGGGGACGAGCCTACCTTGTATCGCGCGTGCACAATCGGTGATTGACAGGCAGCAGAGCCCAGCTCGTAAACCTGATTGGTTACCTTTTACCGGTCCGGTTTGCAATTTTGTAAACAAACCTGCTGGCTTTGGAGGGACCTAGCGGGACAGTTCCAGGCATTATGCTTGAAAAAGAGTTGCAGACTGCAGCTTTAAGAGTCGAAATGCCTCTTGGACCAGAAATGCAGCCGATCTGGTTACATCTGCACTTTCTCTTTTGCGGTGACTGAAAAGAAAGAAAGAAAATACTCTCTAACATGTGTGTTCTAAATCATTTACAGATGTCATCTCGCACCAGCACACAGTTTCCCCTGAAGAAGTTATTTCCACGTGTACCTACCATTATAATGTTGCTTGCAAAGGATAAATATAGGAGACAAATATAAAAGATCCCCACACATCTGAATTCCCCCAGTGGTGATATTTAGATTAAAAAAAGACTGCAGTCTCATGGTCTCATTTAATATTTTCTATCTCTGCTGGCATAAAATACTCTCACCTCTCAATTTCAATGAGCTGAGGAATACTTGGAGTAATTTGAGTAAAGTTTACAAAGTAAAGATAGCATCTTTACTGTCAGTTTCAATTTTAGTTCTCGTACAATTAACGAGAAATGACGCTTTAAAGAGCGCAAGCACTCTCCCACAGAGCCCGCTAACGGTCCAAACAGAAACTTTAAAAGTTCCTCAGGATTAGGCACTCCTACTGCAGCAGCCGGGACCTATGGCGCAATGGCAGGACTATAAATCGCCTCTGCGTTCTCTGGACAATGTTTTCTAGCCCAGGTTGGACTGTGAACGGAAAATGATTGTCATGGATATATTTTGTCACCCGCTCTGGGTCGTTTCAGCAGCGCTGCTGGCCATTGTTGTGCGCCTACAGCGCAGAGCTCGCTGGGATCCAAAAGCCTGCGCCGTGCGTCTCATAGGGAAAACTGCGATAGTGACAGGAGCTAATACAGGTTGGTGGACAGGACTGCAAAGTTACCGAACACAAAATCTGATCAGAATAAGTTCTCATGGAAGTTGCGTGATCTTACTGTTGTGGTATTATTGTTGTCTGCATCCCTTTGTTGGCATTCTCACTGGATGTGGACACAGGAAATGCCGTAATATGAAAAGATATTCGAACTTAAAAGATACTTTTAAAATATAAAAATAGGCCAATTGGTCAATTCATACAGTCAAGAAGTCCATGATCAAATATTAAACAGAGAAACAAAAGTTGCCCAAACAAAAGCAGAGAAATGTAGTGTTAGTGCCAGTTTGGCCTTTGGGCTGAAAAGTAATACAGGTTGTGCCGAATTCGGCACCCCTGCCGTCAGATGCACCCCCTCGCGGGAGCGAGCGCGCACCACTCGTTTGTTCAGAAAGTGAAGCATTTCGCCTAAACAAACGCCTGGGGAACATACTATTCTACGATTTAATTATTTATGAAGGAAATGGAAGAGAAGAACATCTGTTGCTTTCAGTCATTAAAAGTCTAAAGGGCGAACTCTCTCTTCGTCGGTGGCGTAGTGGGTTAAGCAGCCGCCCCATGTACAGAGGCTACAGTCCTTGCTGCAGCTGGCCCCGGTTCGAGTCCCGCACCGGACGGTCCTTTGCTGCATGTCTTACCCATCTCTCTGCTTCCTGTCTCTCTCCAACTGTCTATCTATTAAAGGCATAAAAAAATAAATAAATAAAAAGTCTAAAGAGTGTTCTTCTCAACACAAAATCTCGTGATAGCGAACGCACAACAACACTTTTGTGTTCTGTGAAAATATATACCCCAGCCATAAGTACAAAATAAATGGACTTGATTTTTTTCAAAACAAGGTGAATATATTTGACTTGGGGTTTCACAAGACTAAATATCATTCCAGCTTTTGTTGCAAGGTTCAAAAGTAAGTGCTTTTATTTGTGTTAACCTGTAGGCTATGTAGGTCGAAACAATAGCCTTCTGATCCTGAATATCACTATATGAAAATGTAATTTGATCTATGCCTGATAGACAAGTCATAGCATCTGTGTGTTTCTCACCATTAAAGGACATATTCTCATATTCAATAGCTACACTTGTTTTTAAGAAATTAAATATTTTTCTTGCTGCTTTATAAGATAAAATACAATAAACCAATCCCCCATCCACCACTAACATATCTGTTATCAGACCTATCAAACTCGTACATATATTGGCACCAAATGCATGCAGTTAACAGTACCTAATGCTGAGGTCAAAGAAATAAAATTGTGCAGATGGGGAGCATTTCATGGCAGGCCTTGTGTTCCCTTTCCTGTGATACAGCATGTACCCCCTGCTTAACTCTTACTGTAAAGCTGTCACATGCACTAAACTGACTCTGGTTAAACACACTAGTCTTATCTGTGTACTGTGAAAAGCATTTGATGCTGGGATCAACATAACAAATATTAAGGGGGGGGGGGGGGGGGGGTGCATATTCCGGCAGGCCTGTTTTTCCACCTGCCAGAATAAGCACCCCCCCTTAACTTTTACTAGGAAGGTTGCACATGCTTGAAACTTACTCTGCTTACACATACTAGTCCCATGTGTGTACTGTGAAAATTATTTGATGCTGGGATCAACAGAACAAAAGTTAAGGGGGGGGTGCATATCACGGCAGGCCTGTTTTTCCACCTGCCGGAATAAGCACCCCCCCTTAATATTTGTTATGTTGATCCCAGCATCAAATGCTTTTCACAGTACACAGATAAGACTAGTGTGTTTAACCAGAGTCAGTTTAGTGCATGTGACAGCTTTACAGTAAGAGTTAAGCAGGGGGTACATGCTGTATCACAGGAAAGGGAACACAAGGCCTGCCATGAAATGCTCCCCATCTGCACAATTTTATTTCTTTGACCTCAGCATTAGGTACTGTTAACTGCATGCATTTGGTGCCAATATATGTACGAGTTTGATAGGTCTGATAACAGATATGTTAGTGGTGGATGGGGGATTGGTTTATTGTATTTTATCTTATAAAGCAGCAAGAAAAATATTTAATTTCTTAAAAACAAGTGTAGCTATTGAATATGAGAATATGTCCTTTAATGGTGAGAAACACACAGATGCTATGACTTGTCTATCAGGCATAGATCAAATTACATTTTCATATAGTGATATTCAGGATCAGAAGGCTATTGTTTCGACCTACATAGCCTACAGGTTAACACAAATAAAAGCACTTACTTTTGAACCTTGCAACAAAAGCTGGAATCATATTTAGTCTTGTGAAACCCCAAGTCAAATATATTCACCTTGTTTTGAAAAAATCAAGTCCATTTATTTTGTACTTATGGCTGGGGTATATATTTTCACAGAACACAAAAGTGTTGTTGTGCGTTCGCTATCACGAGATTTTGTGTTGAGAAGAACACTCTTTAGACTTTTTATTTATTTATTTTTTTATGCCTTTAATAGATAGACAGTTGGAGAGAGACAGGAAGCAGAGAGATGGGTAAGACATGCAGCAAAGGACCGTCCGGTGCGGGACTCGAACCGGGGCCAGCTGCAGCAAGGACTGTAGCCTCTGTACATGGGGCGGCTGCTTAACCCACTACGCCACCGACGAAGAGAGAGTTCGCCCTTTAGACTTTTAATGACTGAAAGCAACAGATGTTCTTCTCTTCCATTTCCTTCATAAATAATTAAATCGTAGAATAGTATGTTCCCCAGGCGTTTGTTTAGGCGAAATGCTTCACTTTCTGAACAAACGAGTGGTGCGCGCTCGCTCCCGCGAGGGGGTGCATCTGACGGCAGGGGTGCCGAATTCGGCACAACACCTGCATCATTATTGTTGTTCTCGCTGTCCCGCTGGAGGGGGAGTTAGTACGAAACCGTTTAGTCTACAAGTTTCCATACAAGGACACCAAATCTGAGGAGTTGTGAGACCCAGATCTATTGTTAGTTTTTTGTTTGGTAAAATATTGGGCCATTTGGAGTTATAATAGAAAAAAATGTCTGGCTTATTCTGTAAAAGTGTTGTGTTTTAAAGGCTTTTTATATAATATATTGTGTGAAAAGTAAAGAGTGGCTTCATCCGTCAAAATAATATTTGATAGAAAACTGCATATTTCCTGCGTAATGTACTTTTGTTACTTTTTACCTCTGGTTAGCCTTATAGTGGACATAACTTTGGTGCAGTGCATATAACATACTTTGCAGTAATTAGGCTACAATTTTATAGAAGGATCTTTTTGTCCCTGGAATGCCCCAAAAGTCAGACTTTATCCCAAAAAATCTGATGTTTATCACGGTTAGGATCTGATTGCTCAACTGAAACAGCATCTTATAAAAAAGTATCAACATCTTGTCAAATATTAACTTCAGTTTTGGGAGATGGAGCCCCCCGAGGAGCAGGGTTTAAATGTGCATGTACTTTTGTTTGCTAAAAGTTTGACTGCCAACATCGGAAAGTGAGAAATCTGTAACGTCACCATTAGATCAAAAGGAGTAGTGCAATTAGAATGTTATGATCTGATACTCAGGTCATGTGTTGAATAGGACTTCTGTTTTGAAATATTAAGACCTCTGTTGTTCCAGTTCATAATGCACTCACAGCTTCCATATCTCTTGGTACACTGGTGTTCAATCAAATGACCACAGATTATTTGTATACAGTGTAAACCTGAGGGCAGGTAGTTCCCCAGCAAGATAATATATGTGTAAACTGCCATACACACAATCTAATGAGCAAATTCAAGCAAATGGTGGTTAGTGGGGGTCTGTGTATGTAATGGGTTCATTCTTCCATCACAGCTCCCTGAAGGTATGCTACATGAGAAGAGGAAAGAATAATGAAATACACATTTTGCATTATTTTTTCACATCCCAGACATATACAGTATGCATATATAAATGTAGGCAGTCGAATCAGTTTCCACAATTCGTACCACACAAAGTCCAAGGGCATTCCACCCAACCACTCTCATCTATGTCCTTGAACTTTCTTTTAAATTCACTGCACATACTCATACTCATACATTTTAACATCATTGAATGCATTCAGTTAGCATATACAATGTATGATATATAATATATATATATATATATAATGCACCATATTGTAGAACTATTAAAACTACTAAGTGTAATTTGAACCTTTGAAAAAAGCTAACTGTCATAAGAGAAGGACGACCCAAACACAAGACCAAACAGGCAGGAGGAAGACAAGTGTCACAGCTGAAGAATAAACTCAGGGCACTGCAGGCGAAAAACAAGAAACAGGGCAGAAAGATAACCAAAGACTGGATAACAAAGGGCAGAGCTATGTCAAGGATCGGATCAGTGAACACATGAACTGGGTGGGGTGGTTAGATGAGTGAATGCAGATGAGTAATGATTACAGATCAGGTGTTAACATTGTAATGGAGTAACAAGACGAAGGCAACTGAGTACGTCTTGGGATAACAGCGGGCAGTAATCATCTGAGGACTGACTAGATCTAAAGAACCAATCCACAAAAATCTTAAGCAGACACTAACTGAATTCACGAGGGAAGCTGAACAAAGGCAATGAACATCTGCAAACCACATGCAATCATAATGAGACCAAAACCCATACAACATGATGAAAACATTTCAAACTGCCCAGTAAAACTTTCATTTCTCAGCCTCTGAAGACACAACAAAAAAACTTTGAGAGGCTGAATTTTCTGCTTTTATTGTAAATGACCAACTTTGCCCTAATGTTTATCACAATTTGAAAAAAAAAAAAAAGAATCAAATAGCTTGTCTCGAAAATATTGATGTGATGTGTGCATTGCTCCAGGCTTAAATGGTAAAACCACATATATTTTGCAACAGGTTGTGATGTTTTGGATGCACAAACAGAATAAGCTTCCCTCTGAGCTGTAGCTAAGGATTTATAGAGCAGTTTCCCTCCCTTGTCTGGAATCTGAACTCTCATTAGTCTTCTCTCTCTCTCTCTCTCTCTCTCTCTCTCTCTCTGGCCCACTCTTGCCCAAATGAATGGCGCAGTTTTAATTTACCTTGCACCAGAATTGATCTAGATAGATATATTATATCAACGACTCCCGTAAGCGATTAGGTTTAAAGAGCAGAATGTTTGGTTTTCTGAAGCCTGTCTCGCTGTGCTGTGGTGGGTTTATATTTGACCGCTTACTGTAAACAGAGAGGTAGAAAAACACCGACTTATTGAGGCCAACTCTATTGTCTTTGACGTGTGTTGGTGTTTTCTGCACTCTAGGAATAACAAATGTTTAATGAAAATGAAAATGAAAAGGTTCTTTTTGAAGATCTTCGTTTTGAATAATTATAACAAACAAGTGCATTTGAGTTTTCCCCATTTCAATAAGTTGCCTGTTGATGTATCTGTGATTTGACCAATTTTGGACATGGAAAAGTTCATTTGTTTTTTGTTTTCCCACTCTCTGCAAGGCATTGGGAAGTTCATTGCCCTGGACTTTGCACGCCGTGGGGCCCGTGTTATCCTTGCATGTCGAAGCGAGTCCCGAGGGTCAGCTGCACTAAATGAAATCAGGCAGATTACGGGAAATGAAGATGTTCACCTGCGTCTGGTGGACGTCTCCTCCATGGACTCTGTCAGGGAATTTGCAAAGAGAATTCTTAAGGAGGAGAAAGCTCTCCATATCCTCGTAAACAATGCGGCAGTATCAGGTGATAACAGCACACATGTTGCACTGTGCACTCACTGTGCATTTTGGAAACCATTAACCCGCATACGGCTTTCACTCCTGTTGGATTTTGCAGTCACAGATCTGTCCCACTGTGGACTTTACCCAAAAGCAGCTATAAACCAAAGCAAACAAGCTGAGCTTCAAAAGAGTTAGAAAAAAATCAGTGAATAGAACAGTGAAATTATGGGAAAAACATGAACCCACACTAAAATGAGCAACACCTTTTTTCATTTTTCCCCATGTGCCACACACATTGAAGCAATAAGATGTGGTCGGTGCTAAAAAAAAGAATTCTATTCTGCCGTAATGCTGTTGAACTTCACAGTTATGTATGTTTCAAGGGAGAAGCTAGGTTGGCATTCCTATTACTGTAAATTTAAAAAAACTCTGTGAGTGTGTGTGAGGGATTTGATATGAATGTTGGGGCTGTAGTCATGTTTAGGGGAAGAAGCTGTTCAGTTGTGTTTGTTTTGTGGTCATTTATGTGCACATTTTTAAAATCTAATGTTCAGGTTTGCCCAAGCAGATGACTAAAGATGGGTTTGAGGCTTCTTTTGCCACCAACCATCTGGGACCCTTTCTGCTCACCAACCTGCTGCTGGGTAAGATTGCCAATTCTCTCACACTGACATACTTAAGGGTTTGGTGAAAGTCTGTGTCCTTTGGACGCTATTTAGATCCGCCTATATCCATATAACAGGAGTGAACGGGGGCATTGGCCGATGGATATACGTGGATCTAAATATCGTCCGAAGGTCGCCGACTTTCACCAAACTGTTATCGTTGAGTAGATGAACGTATTTTATGCCAGAAATAAGGTCCGGGTTTAAAAAAAACTAACTTCTCCTTTAACCTGTCATTTCCCATCTCGATTCTTTGCACATCTTTTTGATCTTTCCTGATTGCATGTTATTGTTTTGTTCCAGACCTGATGAAGCGCTCAGCGTCAGCCCGTATTGTCACCCTCAGCTCAATCAACCACACAAAAGGTCAAGTGAACTTTTCTCATTTTCATGGCGAGAACCTCATTCATCACATGGACCAAATCTACAACCACACTAAGCTGCACAATATCATCTGTACCAATGAGCTGGCACGCAGGCTACGGGATACAGGTGGGCGAAAATCTACTTCATCAATAAGTCAAAAACATAGCAAATAAGAAGCACTAGGAATAGTCAGATGGAGACATGATGGTTTGAATGTGCAATTATTTATAAAATACATCGCTGTGCATTTTGGCTGAGGAACAGAACATTTGGATTTGAAATTTTGAAGACGCTGAAACAATTATACATTTATTGAGAAAGTCTAAACTTTTCTGCTGTAACATGCAAGTGATTTCCTTCTGTAAAGGTACGCTCTGTCCTAGACAAACATCATTCTGTAAACTTCCTGATTGCATATTTGCACCTGTCCTGCAAACATTTATGTCTGTTTATTTTGTTTTGTTGGCTGAATTGCACACACATGCCCTGTCCCCATTTCTTATCTCCATCTTAGTCACCCGTGGACAGTGCAGTTACACCACCGTCAGCTACTGAGTTGTGTGTTTGTGTTATGCTGCAAACGTCTGTTGAAAAGAGCAAGATAATCTTTACATCTCATTTGTTGTCAGCTCCTATCCCAGGTACAGTCAAGCACTCAAAGTGCTTCTGTTGCACAATATATTTTTCCAACAAAGGAAATAATAGCGCCTTTTTCCTATGCTGGTCATTTAGCCTCTGTAAAAGACACAGATGAAGGCAATTAAAGAAATTAAAGCTTGTGGAAAAACATTGAATGAGAACTGAGTAATTTTGAAAGAGATTGGAAATCCTGAATTCAAAGACTTGTTACTGAAAGTGCACCCACCCTGAACATTGATAAGTCATACACAGATCAATCAATCAATCAATGATACTTTATTAATCCCCGAGGGGAAATTCCATAACAGCCATAACATAAAACCACCGACAGGTGAAATGAGCAACATTTCTCATCTTGATCCAATGCAGTGTTCTGCTGGGAAAACCTGCATCCTGGGAGTCGCATGGATTTAACTTTGACACCTACTTAAACATTTCGGCAGACCAATAACCCCCCACAGCCGTACAGTATGCTCCCCTAATGAGTAGCTTTCTAAAGGGCTAAAAAGTATGTCAAAGAGTCTGAGGTGTTCCCCTGACCTCTAAACTCTCTAGATACCAATCTAATGGGATCTGAAAGCATCCGTGGGAAGCAAGCTCAAAACACAAAGACCCTCCCACCAACGCACAAGGCCCAAAGGATCCTTTGCCAAAGTCCTGGTACAAGACACTCCAGGACACCTTCAGATGTTCTTTGATCACATCTTGACTGGTCAGAGCTCTTTTGGCAGTATGAGAAGAGCACGCTCTATATAAGGCAGGTGGTCGTAATGCTATGGCTGATCGGTGTATGTCTGTGTGTATTTCTCTTCTCATGTACTCATAGGTGTCACAGCCAACTCTGTCCACCCTGGTGTTGTCATGACAGAAGTAATGAGGCATTATCCATTCTGGATCCGTTATCCTTTTAACCTCGTCGGCTTTTTCTTTTTCAAGGTGAGCACATCACTGTATGTTACTGCAGAGTCTCACGTTGATAGGCATGTTGGGTTGCTGTTCAAGAAGCTCTACATGTTACAATAGTGCGCTCAACCCACCAAGACAGAACGGAAATCTGCTATTTCCTACACTGTGACAAGCTGGGTTTGCTCCGAGACAAACACACAATGAAGAACATGTGATCGCACTAAGAGATTTAACCTGCTTGCATTGTTTTATCCAAATTTAGATCAAAGTTGCAACTGCCTGCTGAGGCATTGAATCCATTGTAAAAATATGCTTTCTTTTCCTGTCAAGGCTCAAAATGAAAGGCAGTAGACGGTAAACTTGAAGCTTACTTGACTTTAATTACCAACAAACAAGACTTAATATATCACTTAAAGATGTAGTCCAAGGTCAGTGGGCAATGATCACTGATAAGCAAGAACAAAACAAGACTGTGGCTGTAAAATGATACAGTTGATAGTGTTCACGCAGAGGAAGCGTGAGAAAAGTGGATGCATGGGAGCAGAAAAGGAGGGAAGATCAAGAGTGTTTGCTTCGGAAGGTTTCTACCTGTAAGGGTCTCAGAGGCAGCAATTTAAATTACCTTGAAAATAAATGGAGGCGATTGAGGTTCTCTTCATATTTTATGAAAGGAAAGAAGATAGTGCCCAGCTCCAAGTTACATTATTCATATAGATAAAAGAATATGGGAAAGGGGATGGAAAAAAAGAATAAAAAAAACAATATTGTTGCTTTTTATTTCCCTTTTGTATTTTATAACCAAACTTTACTCAGTTTTATTTACATTTCAACATTATCAGGAGAGAAAGATTTAGCATTTTTAGGCTATCATATGTCCCAACTGCTCTCACTTTCAACCCAACTACCATCCCCTCTGACAATCTAAGCAGTATGAATTATTCATTTTGCCACAAAAATATGTATGAGCACATAACACTTCCCCTATATGTTATTGGGGTGTGTCCCAGAACCTTACTACCAACTGAAATGGTTTAAAGGAGCTGCCTAAGTTTGTAAAACTGTTTCCCTTTTTAACTGCTTCATATTAACAGGCTTGGAGTTTAAGTTACAGCTTCTTTTGATTGTCCGTATTTATGCATGAGAAGATTTACAGGGTGAAGTATCTTAGGCATTGTACTGTGGTTAATCTTTGGAACACCGGTAGTTTCAATATGGCAGACGCATGTCAGAGGTAGGTACGTCTACTATTTGGAAAGGCAAATTTCATTTTGATGAAGGAAGCATCGATGTGCATACCAGCTTTCTAAAAACAGGAAAACCAGATGAGACATTCCCATCTATTTCACAGCTCATCTGTGGTGAAACATGATCATATGAACGATATATTTAGAGCGAGATAAACATCTGACCTCCATCTTGGTTGCATATTTGTACCTGCCCTGCAAAGATTTATATCTGCAGTTAGGTTTTGTGCACTGTATTGTACACTCACTCCCTATCCACCTTTCTTGTCTCCATCTCAGTCGCCAGAGGATGGTGCAGTCAGCCCAATCTACTGCGCCGTGGCGGAGGAACTAGAGGGGGTAACTGGGAAGTATTTTGACAGCGACTGCTCCCTCATTCTTCCTGCCCCTTTAGCTCGAGATGCAGCCCTTGCGGTCAAGGATTTTGAGATCTGTGAAAGACTGACATCAAAGCCCTAAAACAATGATCTGGCAGGGCTAGATAATAAAAAAAAAATACCAAAGGCCTGCTCTTCTTGACAGAGATAATCTGATAAAATATGCGGAGCTGTCTCGCAGTATCAGTTGGAAATGTTGGAAACATGGACGGCTATGTTTTTTGGCCAGGTTTTCAATACTGTTACCTGACTTTGACCTCTGAATGCATTGGTTTGAGAAACAAGCCACTGTAAAGCAGCCATATGTCAGAGCATGTCTGGAAGCAGTTGTGAAAAATCTTTCCCTCTTCATCTAAGTGTTGTGACATGTGAGAAAGATGCTGACACCATGTGGCCAACAATCTGAAGTGCTCTCTCAGGAATTACGAAACAAGCTCAGGTGTGATTCAATAGCTTTCATTTATTGACTGATTAAATGAAACACAACAAAACATTTGAGCATTCAGTGCTTTTTTTTGAAGATTTTTACAGTATTCGTCACCTCATGCCTTTGGCCTTGTTACTTGGCTGCAGAGACAGGGAGTAAAGGAACGTTATGGTCACCAAATAATTCTCTAACCAAAACATTATTTTCTATTTGGCTTTTTTTAATGTGTATTACAACTATATCATAACTATATCAAATACCTTTCTCACGCTTCTCCACTATTTCATGGATGATCTCCTCGAGCACCGGCGCCACGTGTTCCAGTTGTTTGGGTGAAAGACGGACAGCTATCTCCATCGTTTTATCCTGGACAAAACAAAAGCATGAATGACAAATATTTTTCAGGTGAACATTTGGTTGGCACAGGGAGTAAAGGTGGTGCATGTGTGTACTCACAGGAGTTCCATCATGTTGCACTTGAGGAAGCTGTTGGGTGGTGACTTTACCGTCTTGCTCCTGGCACGCAAACACAGGGGAGAAGCATACGAATGTATATGAAAATAAAAAAGTCCTGCCATGCCGGAGAAACATTCTCTTGTGTCTTTTATTCATATCTATGAAGATCTAGGTATGTATGGATACATTTTTTGTGAAAAAACTCTTAGTTTCCTCAGACGCAGACAGCTATTATATGCTGATTTGGACTTGCTGGTAAATTACAAAACACTTTGACAGTTGTGCGTCTCAGTTGGTTTTTACATCTTTCCTGTTGTTTAGTCATTACAAAACTGAGTAAAGAACAAAAACCACTGAAAATGATTTCTTTATCAACTAAAACGCTTGTGCAATTCAAGAAAGGAGTGGACAGATGTCCAAGAGTTGGAGTTAGTTTCTTCATGTCTGTCCAGAAAGTGGAATCAGGGGCAATGTAGTTTGTTTCTTATTTAAGAAAATATGGATTCATGATCAGATTAACTGTTGATCAAAATATTGGCAGATTGTGTCTCCTGAAGAGCACTAACCATTTAGTTGACCAATACGTTTACCTCTAAATGTTGCATAGGGAATAAGAAACTCTCATCAGGTTATCAAACAGATACAGTAGAGCCACAGGACAATATGAGATTTAATATTTTATATTACCATGAAAAGCTATTGTTTAATCCTGCAGCTGAGAGAAACAGTTTCTTCCTATTAATTCTTATTGGAGGGGGGGGGGGGGGGGGGGGGGGTTAAACCAGGCTTTTCCTGCCATTTGTACGGAAAAAATTGCCGCCATTATCACAAGAGCTGCTGATTGATTTCTTTTGTTGCATTCATAATCAATTAATTGACTGGTCTGGCACTACTTCTGCACACAAGCTGCTTACCTTCATCAGCAACATCTCACTTGGGCTGAAGAACGTGAGGTGTCCCTCTGTCCTATCGACCAGAAGCGCCACCAGGCACACCAGCACCGTGCAACCGGCCACTGCTCTGCGCATGCTCATTCTGCTCTCACCTGCACACACACACATACACACGCGTATTGGCATATAATCTTACACAAAAAGAAGCACAATCCATTCAGAGCAGAAGGTTTATACAGATATACAACAATGTCTGGGGGATGGGCAGCCCCGAGAAACTTTTTTTTTGACAGTGAAAATAGGTCAACATTTGACATGACGTGCACGAACAACTCACTGATAATAGCAAAAACAAGGACTCAAAGGATCTCATGGCTATGTAAGAAAGAGGTTGGCTAACAGATAGGAGATAAGGAAGAAGAAGAAGGGATAGAGAAGTGTGGGGGGCTCTGAGGGGCAGAACAACAAACTGCTCCACAGATAAAAGAGACAAGAACCTGGAGTTAACCAGCGATACTTACAATAGCAACACAGCTCTGTATACGAATGTGAGCGGATGAAGAGGGAACATCAGAGAGGGGAAAGACAAGAGTAACATGACAGAGAGAGAGGCAGAGGGAACTATATCTCACTCACGTGCTGTGTCGGTCTTGGTCAGTTGCTTGAAGTGTCCTTTAAGATGAGCAGTGCTCCACCGGTCTGAGCATCAGCTTGTCCCACTCAGCCTTTATAACAAGCCTTCTCCCGATCCTTAAACTTGTTGCTGTCCTCCCTCACATCCGCTTCTCAACAGGCTCCTTCAACGACTCTCTGCCATGCTCCTGGAAACACAGACATTACGAGGGAATCTTGCTTTTTTATAAGGGTAATAAGCTCCCCATGCTGTACGTATAGGCCTTTGACAAGACTGACACATTGACACATTGATGAGTATCCTCGTAATGTGTGGACAATATTTCTTTGCATTAAGTATGGGTTGCTTTTGGTCTACAGACTGCATTGTTAATTATTTGTCAGAGAACACCAAAAGTCTCATTTTTTCAAAATCTCCCATGACCGCAAACACACATTTATAGAAGCACAACTTGGGATGACAATGACCACATTATAATGAAAACAATATGCTAACTGAAAAGCAAAGTTCAATCTGTACATGACTTTTCATGAGGGTCACTCAGTTAGATACCAAGAGAGACAGCCAGGAGACGATGTGTCCTAAGAGGTCAGTCATAAATTCTCTGCGCCAAGATATTATCTAACACAAAGTGACATTTATAAGCTGCCAGGAAATGGTGAGCGTGTGCACACAGACCCACATGCATCCGCTTCTTGGTAACCCTGTGACTCTGAAGTGCTTTATAGACATTTTGAAATGTTATTGCACTTTTGGTTTATGCTGCTGTCCAAATACAGGAATGGTTTGTTAAAAATACCCCCATTAATCTATCTGTCAAGTCAAGTACGTGAGTACAGTCGCACATTTTCTTTGGCACTTAAATAGAACACCACCAGAGTGACGCAAAAGCCCTTGTAACATTTTTCCATCACCGAGCACTTGGGGTCTTTCATGCAGTAGGTCCACTCTGTGAAGTAGTGTTTCAGTGTTTCAGTGTCCAAATGGTTTTCAGGGAAGCTCAATGAATGGAAGTAAAGAAATGTGATATTAGTTATTGAATTTGCTATCAAAAGGAGAAAACAGCCTAAATGTGGGATATTTGGTTTAAGAGACAATTTGTGGTTATATTCCTTTTGGAGGTTTTTATTGGTTTTCCCAAAAGAGACAAAGAGACAAACCACCGCCAAGATATATGGAGTTAAATTTGTCTGAATAATATTTGTATATACGCAGAAGGGGATCCACAAATATGTCTTGATTTGCATGTGTGTTTTGATATCTACAAATAAAAAAATCATATTTGTAACTCGTATATTGATTTTTACAAATATATATTTGCATTTGTAAAACCAAAAAAATTATTGTGAAATGTGATTCTGCATTTGTGAATCACCAGCACACACATTCTTCGCTTTCCACAGTTAAGTGTTTTTGAGACGTTCTTCGCATGAAAGTCGCACAAATCCACACGTAAATATTTCTTGACTTGCATTCGTGTTTTGATATCCACAAATAAAAAAATATATATTTGTAACTTGTAAATTGGTTTTCACAATTGTATATGTGTATTTGTAAATGAAATGGCATTTGTAAAACTGAAAATTGCCTTTGTGATATCTAATTTTGCATTTGTGCATTAACAGCACGCGTAGGTTTCGTTTTCGCATTTGTGAATCTGCACAATCAGCGCACGTATTTTTGAGACAATCTTTGCAGCAGAGGAAGCCCCCCAGATTCACAAATAGCCTACCTCTACTTCCTAATCAACTAGATGGCAGTGTTGCTCAATCTATTGCGTGTTACCATATTGCTCTCACTCTGAATACTGTCAGAAAAAACAAAACAATATGAAAAATAGAGAGTCTCTGAACTATTTACATTTACATTTTACTATCATAACTATCATAATTTGGGGCGAGGGAATTGTACTTACTGAAGTTGGCGGTAGCTGCTCATCATGCCCACGTTGTTCGGCCATGGTGGAATTTGAATGAATTGAAAAATTCGATGAAAGTCAAGTGAAGCATAGCCGTTATGAGCTTTATAGAACAACACCTACTTGATTAGGAAGTAGAGGTAGGCTATTTGTGAATCTGGGTGGCTTCCTCTGCCGCAAAGATTGTCTCAAAAATACGTGCGCTGATTGTGCAGATTCACAAATGCGAAAACGAAACCTTCGTGTGCTGTTAATGCACAAATGCAAAATTAGATATCACAAAGGCAATTTTCAGTTTTACAAATGCCATCCCATTTACAAATACACATCTACAATTGTGAAAACCAATTTACAAGTTACAAATATGTTTTTTTTATTTGTGGATATCAAAACAGGAATGCAAGTCAAGAAATATTTACGTGTGGATTTGTGCGACTTTCATGCGAAGAACGTCTCAAAAACAGGTAACTGTGGAAAGCGAAGAATGTGTGTGCTGGTGATTCACAAATGCAGAATCACATTTCACAAATGATTTTTTTGGTTTTACAAATGGCATTTTATTTACAAATGCAAATATATATTTGTAAAAATCAATATACGAGTTACAAATATGATTTTTTTATTTGTAGATATCAAAACACACATGCAAATCAAGACATATTTGTGGATCCCCTTCTGCGTATATACAAATATTATTGAGACAAATTTAACTCCATACATAATTGTACCGCAGACAGTGCCGCAGACATCGCCGCAGGAGGAGAGAAAGGAGGCCTCTGATTGGTCAACTCTACATCCGCTCTACACTATGCGTATTTCCGGTCTGCTAACCGGCTGACGCTAACCGTGCTAACCGTGACGATTCTTTCCCTCTCTGCCAGCTCCAGTAGTAGCAATATTTCTTCTATTTTTAGATCGACCAGCTGCATCTCTATCAAAGTGCGCATTCGTCCAGTCGCCATTGTTGTTGAATGACCTCCGTAACCGTAACACCCACAATCCTAGCTTGTTCGTGATTGTCCCTCTTGCGTTGTGGCGTGGGATTAACATAGCGCAGACAGCGCTTCAAGGCATAAATAAAAAATAACTGCGTCGTGTCTGCGACAAGCTCACTGCGACACACTGCTGCGAAGTATACATGAGCATGTATTCTCACTGCATTGTGCCCCCTTGCATATCTTTTAACCTGATCTTTCTTATTAAAGTGTCCCGGGGGGGTGACACTACTACCAGAGTATGAAAGAAACACCTTTGTGGATGTGCAATCATCTAATCAGTAAATAATGGATTTGACACCGAGTGCCACAGTGTACACCAGAGGATATATTTAGTGACTTTTTGATTGATTTGGTGATTTCCTAACAATTTCGACAAACGTACAATAGCATGAGCCCTAACATTTTAAATTGTATTCCTTCTTTCATCACCTGAATCTATGCACGGCAAGGAGTGATCTTGGCTGGAGCTCGCGATGTTAGAACATTATCGCGGGATTTGGGCAATGTGGCAGCTTGCTGAAACGTGATCACAGTCTTTTTCTGTGAGGCGAACCAACAGGGCAGACGCACACTGCGTACTGCTGCAGACATTTTCAAATCATGGTAAGAGAAATAGACCTGACGATCTGAATTTTACTGCAAACTTATTCTTGCACTATAAAATATGAGGCTTTTTTTTTTACACGGCTGTCGTTCGAAGAGAAAAACGTCTAGATTGACAAATATACTGGTGTCTAAGTTCAGGGCCTTTCAACACTTGAAGAGCAGTTAGCCGTCTCTTTAGATAATTTAGCGGGAGTATTTAAAAGTATTTTTATTTTAACAATTTAGGCGAAAATATCTTTCAGGAGACAATGGTAGTTGTGTTAGTCGCAGTCATGCAGGTAACTTCAGTAATGCGCATTTTAAGTTTCTGAACATGGGTTGGCTTTAGGTTGTTTTAGCTAGGCTGTTAGCACATGTTAGCTTCATAGCACGTTTGGGTGGGCCCAGGTTAACACGTGGGTTCGTCGACAGCGTGGTTACGTGTTAAGGTTTTTTCATTGGAATATACCCGTTTGTTTTTTTTAAAAAAGCAAACTCGTATAAAACACTAGTAGCTACTCAATTTAAATACAGTATCGGATATTTGGCTCAACCTACCCAAAAAAAGGTTGACTTGTGCCTCACAGCTGACCACGTGCAGCCCAGTGGAAACTTCCGCTGTACAAAAAGTTTCTACGAACACGTTTCATTGCTTGTGCTGACGTTGCATGCTATCAGTTGGTAGGTGTCTGGCTCCCTCATCAGTATTTGTGCTCTTAACGTTTGCAGGTATTGCTGCACGTGTTGTTCGAGCATGCGGCGGGCTACGCACTGTTCGCCGTCAAAGAGGTGGAGGAAATCGGCATGCTGCTACCTCAGGTGAGTCTGCCGACATAACGTAAGCTGCTCTGGTCTGTTTCAAATGGGACCGGCATCAACTAGTGTGTGTTTTTATCAGGTTGAGGAAAGCGTGCTGAACATCGCAAAGTTCAACGGCATGGTGAGCCTGGCTGCCTTTTTCCCTTTCAAGTCAGCCCAGGCTGCCCTGGAAAACATGAATGCTGTTTCTGAAGGCAAGTGTTTCCCTTACTTGGAGTAAAGTATCCTCAGATGTAGTGATGTGTAATATCTGTCAATCCACTGAGTTGATATGCTGACGGCTTAAATGTCCTGAACATCTGAGGGAAGACGTTTTGATTTTTAATAGATTGAACTGAGCATATGAGAAAAATACTCTTCATTTCATCCAAATGTTTCATTATTTTTGTCATTTAGGTGTGGTTCATGCTGATCTCAAGTTGTTCCTTGAGACAAACCTCCCACTCTCTGGAAAGAAGAAAGCTGTTTTGGGAGTTTCTGATGCAAAGATCGGAGCCGCTTTACAGGAAGAGTTTACTGTTTCTATTCAGACTGGAGGGGTGGTGGCTGAGATAACCAGAGGTGAGGGGGGCAGTTTACCTGTTCTGTGAATTGTGAGCTAATGTACCGTAAATATTATTAAAATTGTTACGAAAGCTAGAATGTTAAAGGTGGTTTGTCGTGATGTGATCTTGTGATGCTGAAACTCATGACGGTTCATACTGAAAATCTGAACAGCCACAAGACACTCGCTGTCCTGACCCTTTCCCCGTTAACACCAACAAACCCTCCTGTTTTTTCTTTCTTTTCTGCCCGGCAGGCGTGCGTTTGCACTTTCACTCCCTGGTTAAGGGCCTGACTGGCCAGGCTGCCTCCAAGGCACAACTGGGTCTCGGTCACAGCTACTCCAGAGCGAAGGTCAAGTTTAACGTCAACAGAGTCGACAACATGATCATCCAGTCCATTGCTTTGTTGGATCAGCTTGACAAAGACATCAACACTTTCTCCATGCGTGTCCGGTAGGTTTCTGATCCGAATTTATTTTTTTTTAGTTTGGTTGTTGGATTGTTTTGTATTCTGTGGTTGCATCATCTGTAGCATATCATTTATGTGAGGGAGCAATAGTATAATAGTGTAAGTTTTTATTCTGTCTTTGAGGGCTCAATGTTTGCCTGCAAATGAGATTCCTGTTTTCTGAGTATCCTCCTAATGTTTACCACAGGCAGTGCACCACAGAGTATTGTCTGTATTGAAACGGGAGGTACATCCAACCTCCCCTGACCCTTGTGCTTTGCTAGCTATTGTCTGCTAAGGCATCACCATTGGTTGAGACATCCTGCCATGTGTATTCACTTACCAGGCGTGCTATAGATGTGTTGTGAATGTCACTTTGGCTTTGCAGCTTGTTTAACCAAACAGCCTGTGTGTTTCTTTACAGTGAATGGTATGGCTACCACTTTCCAGAGCTGATCAAAATTGTGCCGGACAATTCAATGTACTGCCGCTTGGCCCAGCTCATTGGGAACAGGAAGGAGCTGTCAGAGGAGAGTTTGGAGAGCTTGGAGGAGGTGGTGATGGACAGTGGCAAGGCTCAGGCCATTCTGGACGCGTCTCGCTCCTCTATGGGTCAGCACACTACATTCTAAAGTTTGAATTGTAAACTGTCTTTAGAGGAACTGACGCAGCCATTTCATGCTAGGTTTAGGCTCATATTGACATGTACTCTTTAGAGACTTGCATATTTATTCATTTTATGCCCCTTTTTTGCCCACCCTGGATCAATAATTGTCCTGGGTGACTAACACAGGGGGGTAGAGAAACTCTCTCATAAACCTGTAGTGAAGGCACTAATCCTCGCTGCGGATCCTGTCGGGAGAAACAAACTTACTTTGCACCCAACATAATATGCCGCATGTGTTTTCCTCTGCTCATTTCCTCCTGGTTGTTTTTCCTTCAGGTATGGACATTTCTCCTATTGACCTGATCAACATAGAGCGGTTCTCTAGTCGCGTCGTGTCTCTGGCTGCCTATCGGTTGGAGCTGCAGGAGTACCTGCGATCCAAGATGAGCCAGGTGGCACCCAACCTTGCAGCCTTAATCGGAGAAGTGGTGAGCACAATTTCAAATCTGTTTTTGATTGTACACGGGACCAATGATGTTAAAACAAAATCTGTCAATCCACTGAATATCTGTGATGAAAAACATCTGTTGCTGATGGTCCTCTGGCTGTATTCAAATTTAAGTTTATTTTGTAGCTTTTTGTGGTGCAAAACTGACAGGTTTTTTTTTTTTTTTTTTTTTTTTTTTTTTTTTTTTTAAACTTTAGGTTGGAGCTCGTCTGATATCTCACGCTGGCAGTTTGACAAACCTGGCCAAGTACCCAGCATCCACGGTTCAGATCCTGGGAGCAGAGAAGGCCCTGTTCAGGTACTGGGGCACCCCCTCCCTGCTGGGGAAAGATGTGGTTGCAGTGATGGCAGGGTTGGGCCGGAGCAGAGCAGGGTGACCGAAGAAGACATGAAAATTTAAAGTCTTATTTGGAGTGATCCCTCTCGCCCTAATGCACCCCCACAGTCTGAGCATCCACTCACAGCACAGAGGTAGAATATTGGAAAGACTACGTGAAGCTTTTTTTTTTTTTTTTTTTTTTTTTTGTTTAATAATCATAACATATAAAACTTACATGGTGGTAATTATCTTTTAATTAATTAAAATAACAAATTAATTATATTAACAAATTAATATATATATTTATTTTTTCATATTCCTAGTTGTCTGTGATGGACCCCTAATTTCAAGTGTTCACGTAAGAGCAGAGGGTGCTGTTCATTGCAGACGGACAGATAAACATGTTCACTGCAGCTTTGCAGCTGGATATTGTTGCCTGAATCTCATTTAGACTTCAAGCTGGAGAAAGTGTCCCTACCCACGACACTGATTAAAAGAAGATTCTCTAGTTAACAGATTGACTTGTTTTCAAATGGAGAACTCCATTATCATTGTCTGTCCTGAATGTGAAAGCAGTTATGTTTTCACACAGAGCCCTGAAGACACGTGGCAACACCCCCAAGTACGGCCTCATCTTCCATTCGACCTTTATTGGCCGTGCAGCTGCCAAGAATAAAGGACGCATCTCCAGATATCTGGCAAACAAGTGCACGATCGCCTCACGTATTGACTGTTTCTCTGGTAAGTGACAGCAGTGTAATATAACAGTGGCAGTACTTCTGTTCTTGTCTGTGTTGGTTTATTGCAATGATGCATTTATTTTTCGTCAACAGTATTCAACCCTTGGGTTGATGTTGAGAAGCTATTGCCTGAGCAAAGCCCAGTGTCTTAAAGAGACAGTAGCCTGCTGTAATCCCCACTGAGTTGATGTCTGGTTTAACTTTCTTACAGAGGTGCCCACAAGTGTGTTTGGTGACAAGCTGCGCGAACAGGTGGAAGAGCGTCTGTCTTTCTATGAGTCGGGCGAGTTGCCACGGAAAAATGTGGATGTCATGAAAGAGGCAGTAAAGGAGGTGAGCTTGTGGTCTTTTATAGAGTTTCTCTAAACCCAGTTGTGTTGTGGTGCACTGAACACCACCAATTATCCTGAAAAGGCCTGTTTTCTCAAAATTACAAAAAACAATCAGTTCAATGTGGCAATGCTGTAAATGATGAGACGTCTTTCCCTGACATCACCGTGGGGGTTAAAGCTGATTTAATGAGCCTGATGCAGCATTAATGCTTGTAAAGAAAAAATAACTCCTCGTCTAACCCTGGTTTACTCACATTCTTTGTTCTTTCTCAACTTAGGCGACCGATGTTGCCGCTGAGATCAAGCGCAAACTAGAGAAGAAGGAAAAGAAACGCAAGAAGCGTGAGAAGAAGTTACAAGAACTTGACGCAAATGGAGAAACCAACGGAGAAGCTGAGGTGACCTTTTATTTTAGCTTCTGGCCCTGCGTGTTTGATTTGAGAGTTGACCCTCACAATGTGGTCCTTTCTCAGTGTACGACATGCTAAATGAACTTGACTCCGAACCATTGGCTGGCCCTAATTAGTGGGCTTGATCACTGAAGAGAGTCTAACATTTAAGCTATCTGAAAGATGACTAACATTTCATCAAAAAAAGGAAAAATTGATCCTCATGGTATATTCTGTTTGACCGAAAGGTGGAGAATCAAGAAGCGGATATAACGATGGAAAAGAAGAAAAAGAAGAAACAAGCTGCTGAGGAGATGGAGGTCCAGGCAGAGGAGACTGCTGAGGATGGAGCAAAGGAGACTCCGGGCAAGAAAAAGAAGAAGCGAAAATCTGAGGCGGAGGGCCTGGAGGCTCAGGCAGAGGAGGCCACGGATAATGGAACAGACACTCCCGCTAAGAAGAAAAAGAAACGACAGAGTGAGGCCGCGGATGCAGAACCAGCAGCAGAAACGGTTGCATCTGAGAAGAAGAAGAAAAAGAAAAAACAGACTGCAGAATAGACCGAACAGAGACTGAATTGTTATTTTTGTGTACAGCTTTATTTTACTTATCCAAACAAATTTCCGTAGTCGGCTTTGTTGTCTTTTTGTTTTTGCCACATCAGATCAGATGGTTAATGCTTGTAACTGTGCCTTTTAGTCAGTTACTTATACTTTTGTAAATAAATCCTGTATGAATTGAGGTTTGAGTGTAATTTTAAGTATAAAGCACCATCAAAAGCATTTCAGTTAAAGCTTAAACATGACTTCCAAAAGCCACTCTGTTGCTTATCCTAATAATCGGTGATGACTGCAATAAGCTGGGGTTTCTCACACCCACGCTCCGCCTGAAGCTTGTACCACGAAGCAGTGTCGATAGAGTGAGGTTCTTTAAGAAGATGTATGTGGCTATAAATTGGAACATACAGACATCACTTGTCATTTTGCAAATTTAAAACACCCAATCTTTTGTGGCCCTCATTAACAAGTAGGTTCTCAATTTGTGACAGACTTCAAATTTTTATTAACCTAAATAAAAGAGACCGTTGTGAAGGGAGCAGCAGTCCTGAACATGCGCCTCGTCTCCGCGTCCCGAATAAAAGCTGTGAGTAAAACAATGTTGTATGGAAACATAGATGCTACATCCATGGAAACTGTTGGTAACTTTTAATTTGGACAACAAGGATTAAACCAATGTTAAAATGACATCAAATCCAAGGCCTGGCTGGTCAAACCAACCAACTAGTAAGAATTCAGGAATGAGAGACAAATGGGGAGTAAAAGATAAATCAAGCTATAAAGTCACCCTCAATATAAGGATTCACAGATGTGGGAGACCAAAGTTACAAAAACATGTTTTTTTTTTCTTCCCTAAAATAAAAAAAGGCCTTTGCCGTGAAAATGATGTGTATAATCTATGTACATCATTCTCAGTTCATGTATGCATACAAAAAAAAACCCAAATCCACATCACAAGATGCTTGTGTTCAAGTATATTCACCAACTTCATCTCCATGATTTAGCATTCTCATCTTTTTGAAATAAAATGTCCTTCAAAATAAAAACAATGCAGAAAACCACATTTTTATGTCCTACCAATACATATATACTGTATAAATACATAAATATATTTTACATACAACAGCCATAAATTTGAAAAGGGGATATACAGAGCAAAGGGGAGGGGAGGGTGGTAGTGTGTGTGTTTTAGCTTGTGGTGTAAAATGGTTTGTCCCTCTATTATCTTGCCAGTCAGATCTGCTGGAGTGGTGCCCTGTGCTGGTGCGTGTCCATGCACATTCACCCACACACACACATCGCACATCTCAGTTGGCCCAGTAGGGGGAGTTGCCATAGCTCGACTTGTTAACTTGGCTCTTCTGCTGCAGGCTGCTGGCCTGGCCCCGCTGGCTGGGACCAACCTGACAACGGACAACAACATTTTTAAAATTTGTCACAAAAAAAAAAGCACCTCCAAAAGCAGATTAGGCGGTAAGTTTAAACGTGGGAAAGGGTTGAGAGCATTTGGAGGTTCACTACCTGTCCATCCTGAGCTAGATGGTGATGCAGCAGCTGCGAGTGTGGTTGCTGGTGAGGCAGGATGTGGAGGAATGGGGCAGGTGCATAGCCTCCAGGAGCTGCTCCAGGGTTCAGGGGCCCTGGACCCCCCAGTGCTGATGGCAGGCTGAAGGGAGGGGGGGTCCCTGTATGGAAACCCTGCTTATCAAAAGACTGCAAATAAAGATTGGTTAGAATAGTCCGTACAGCAAAACAACACAGTGGTTGTGGGGTTGAGTTAGACTCACCTGGGTCTTATTGTAAACACTTCCACTGATGTCTGGCACACCGGAGTTACTGGATGTCACTGAGACACCTGGCAGAGAAGCAGCAATGTTTACATCTTGAAACTAAAATAAAAAAAATCCCAATCCAGTGGGTTTTTTTTCATACCTTTCCCAGGCCCGGCAGCAGCAGATTTGGCTTGTGCCTGTGATGAGGAGTTGTACCCTTTACTATATTCTACCCCTGCTGGCCCTGCTGTCAGCTCCTCATACCCTGGAAAGGAAAACATCAACCTCAGAGATCAAGCACTCACTACGTCCTCATCAAGAAATTTCCTGCACAAGACTAACCAAACTTTGAACACATATTTTTAATAAAGTGCACTTTTTCTGAACCTGAGCCGAAGGTGTGCTGGCCATAACCGCTGGGCTGCTGCTGTGCCTGCTGCTGGAAAGGGCCAGCTGAGGGGTTTCCCAGGCCGAGGCCCATACTGTGTTGCTTGGCTGAAGCTGGTCCGGGGCCTCCAGGCGGAACAAACATAGTGGGGCCATACTGGAAGGCAGCAGCACTGGGTACTGCGCCGGGCACTCCGGGGTAGTAAGGCAGGCCTGTGTAACTGTAGCCTGGTGGCAGAAAGGCCTGCTGACTGCTGTGATGCTGCGGCTGGCCCTGGGGCTGAGGCTGGGCCTGCGGAGGCTGAGGCTGCGTCTGGGTCTGTCCTTGGCTTTGGGCCTGGGGAGGCTGCTGGGCAGCCAGGCTAGTGGGGGGCGCCGGGGAGGTGGAGTCATTCCTACCAAACTTTGTGACTTCACCTTAACAAACGAAGGGAGATGTCATGTGAGGACACATTAGTTTAGTGGATTTTAGAAAAGGCAGCCAAAGGCTTGAGATGCTTTACCTGAGTAGGGGTTATTGGCAAGGCTCCCGTCTCTGCCAGAAAGAGTTGCTGCGGGGCCAGGGAATGTGATTCCATAGTAATCCTGCAAAGAGGGCTAAAGAAACAGAAGAAGATCAGAGGACCAACAACCCAATGTGACAATGGTTAAGAGATGTCTCATGAACATGATAATGTGGCTCACCATTGGCAGTCTGGACTGGAGCATATGGAGGTCCTCATAGCCGTAGATCTGCTGTGAGACATGAAGAGCAAATAGACTCAGTTACACAAATGACAAAACAAAGCAAAATGCAAATATTACCGGACTAACAAAAGTCACCTCTCATTTATTTAGCAACCATGTCAGAAGACATATCTGTGGTTGTGGAAAATATTTTACGATGTCTAAGAAGAGTCAAGTTATTGTTCTGCATCAAGCAAACAAAACAATTACGGAAATGGGTAAAAATACTAGAATAGCGTTAGAACTGTACAACACATTAAAACCTGGAAGGATAGCAGTGAACCACCACCTTCTAGGAAGAAATTTATGGTGAAAGTAAGCCTTCCCACACACACACACACACACACACACACACACAATGTGAAGAGGAATTCAAGGCCTTAATAAAACAGTTTATTAATGAGGCAAATTGAAAAAAGGGCCTCAGTTTTCTAGCTAGCATAAAGACTGAGGCAACTAAAAAGGGTAATTTGGTCTACTGAGTCCATGATAGGTGCATCAAGGTAAGAAAAGCAGCAAATTAAGTGCTGCATCCATCATGCTTGGTGCCTCCCGTGTAAGGCTGCGGGAGCAGCATAATGAGCTGAGATTGCTTCAATTGGTCAGGTCTAGGTTCAATGATGTTGTTATTTTCCATGAAAAGATTTTTTTCTTTCCTGGTAGCACAGTCGGAGCGACAGATGACAACAGGATTCATTGGTCTTAAATTTTCAAAAAGTGATTCAGCGAGGATGAGAAGACACTTTCATACATGAATTACCACAGAGTAAGACCATAACCGGTTAGACCGGTTAGACCATAACCGTATTAAGAATCTTTGGGGTGTGCTCGAGAAAACTTTATGCGGCCGTCCAATTCTCCCGTCATCAATACAGGATCTCGCCGAAAAATTAAAGCAGCTCGACAGAAACAAACGTTGTGACATCGCATGAGTTTATCGAAATGTCACAGCTAATCTGTGCTGTAATCAAAGCTGAAAGTGGTCGAACAAAACGGTGGTGTGTGTGACTTTGTGTGATATTATTTTATTTTTCACCATTTTCACTTTTCATTGTTGTAATTACTATTATTATTATGATTATTACTACCATGAACAATTACATTCATTATCTGGTGCAATACAACCTCCCAATAGCTCTGACAACTTTACCGTCAATGAAAAATGCCATTATCTGCTCTACTTTGTATTCAACGTATCTTGCTTTTCTACTCATTACACTTATTTTTACACTTATTTTTATACATCGTCTATTTGATGCTCTGCTGTATATCATAGTTTTGGAGCTATCTGGCACAGGATTTCCTTCGGGATTAAAAAAGTTGTATCTTATCTTATTTTAATCTCTTCCCTTTGGTCAGTGGCGGTGTGCAATTTCTGAAAACTAAAAGAAAATGAAGACAACTGCTCAGCTTTCAGAGGATGTTAAATACAAGTAGGTATTTTATTGTTTATTTATCTTACTTATGTTACCATGTTTTTTTTACCCACTCGTCTGTACAGCACTGTGGTTATTTTAAAGTGCTTTATAAATAAAGCTGGATTGGATTGGATTGAAGTACAAAACTACAGACAGCTGCTAAGATTACAGTTGGTTTTAAGGATCAAGTCTATACCTCTGCTATGTTCATGTACTCTTTTATTTAGCCATATTAATGGACACTTTTACTCCTCCATAGTAAAATTATGGAGGAGTATAAAACCATAGTTCATGATGATCCACTTACTGGGTAAGCAGGCAACAGCCCCCCAGGGCCCATGATATACTGGTTGGGCAGTAGAGGAGGCACTCCCTGGGACAGGTTTGGAGGAGCTTTACCTGCCAACACAATGACATAACAGTCGTCCATTTTACATTACAGCCTATTTAGCTAATCTGAACTCTTTGATATGGTACCATTACAAAAATCCAGTTCTCTGAAGAAAAAAAACAGGCCATTAAGAATAAAGATTTCCTCTTTTTCAGGTGTGTGTATGTACCAGTGGAGGAGAGCAGGGCCGTGTTCCTTGGTGCAGAGAGGTTGGACGTGGCAGTAGCTCCATTGGAGCCAAGTCCCAGCATTGTGCTGGTGGCGATGGCGACACCAGAGTGAAGTCCACTTGTGCCAGTGATGCCACCTACTGTGCTGCTCATGTTGCTGCCCATGCCAGGCATGTTGGCCAGGTGGCAGATGCTGCTGCTACTGTTGCTGCTGTTGTGGACTGAATGGAGTGATGACACTGCGGGCTGCGATGAGGTGTAAGAGCCAGACGAAGGAGCCAGGGAGCTCACATTGCTGCTGTCAACACTGGTGTGCTGAAGAGCGACAAATCAAAGATGCAACTTAATTTGAAATGTGTCTATCCATAATGTGTCTTTTTTTCCCCCAGAAATCAGAGAACACAGGGAATGTCACATAGAAACAGCAACCATCCAAACAGGTACTCACAGTGAGAGAGTTGGATCCCAGAGCTGAAACTGAGGAATGACTGCTGACATGGCTGTAGGGCAAAGAGGGGAGCGTGACCAACAGCAAGCGTAGAAGAAGACATCACAGCTTTTCTGCGGTTCTGTTATTATAGCTCTACTTTTTCCTAAAGTTGCTTCAGAGACAAACTCATTTAACAGTGCCCATCAAAAAGAATAAACCAAAAAGTTTCCATTTAGTCATGGCCAACAAACAGTCTGCGTTTACCTGAGGGTTAAACCGAGTTTGGTGAAGCTGGTAAAAACCAAGACGGTGGTCAAAACATTTCAGTTAAGTCTGCTGTATCACCTGTTGAGAGAGTTGAGTTGACTTGCTGAGGGATGGTCCTGTGTCAGGTTGGAGAGCGTGGTCGAGTTGTGTGCACTGAGGGTGGAGGGTAAGTGACAAGAAGGTGCTGATGGTCCATTGGCATTGATATTTAGAGATGATGACTCTGGCTTCGGTGTGGAGGAAGCAGACGAAGCTGAGAGGAGGGGTAAAACAGCATTTAACTAAAATAAAAGTATCTTAACCTGCAAAACGTGACTGGTATTTTCACCATCAACCCATTAAGACATGATGCAGCATATGGGTACACCGGCCCCCATCTTTAGAGGGCCTCTCAGGTCTTAATGGGTAAATTATGCAAAGAAAGACATAGTACATACTGTCTAGAGCAGCAGAACTCCGTACACCATTCAGACCATTCTGGTGAAAAAACACAAAGCACCGAAATTTTAATTCACTGTTAACCTGTGAGAAACGTTAACATATCATGGCAAAGACAACAAAAAGCAGCAACTACTTTGAATTAATTAATTCAGTGCGAGTCTCAACCTTACCTAATGTTAAAAAGGTAAAAGTGTGACCTAAACAGATTTTTTCATGTTTCATGAACACATCGGCAGTATGCTGCTGTGGCCCGACATATGACTCATGTTGAGCGCCACCACTCGCTTCAATAGTAAGTGCTGCAATCCAGCTCGTATCTGACCGCACAGATCACGGGGCTGTGGGGAAATTCCCATTGTAGTTGTCCGTTTCAAATTTTCAACATCTTGAAAATTCCAAGTGAGTTTTCTTGTTGTGTCTTGATATCAATGTTGAAAGTATCTGAACGTATCCATGGCAGCGAGTGTAAAGAAACATACAAGTGAGCAGAAAGGAGAATGACTCAACACGCACAGTCACTCGTTCACTTTTTCTCTTCTGGAGCTGGGTGGAAAATCTCAAGCCACAAGTCTGCAGACATTTACACACGCTGTCCCTCCACAACAAAAATACGTTCTTTTTCTACCCACCATCACTGTCCCAGTGGCCTCTTTGCTCTGGGAAAAGGCCAGTCGTGTGTGAGAGGGCATCGTCCCATCGTAACTTGGACCCACTGAAGAGAAGGGAGAGGAGGTGGTTGAGGTCGCCGAAGAGGATGCAGGATTGGTGGAGCTGGCTGTCCCTAATGATGGAGTGAGACTAGACAGCGCCACTGAGGAGGTGTGATATACTGGCTCTGATGAGGAGAGGGGCGAAGGCAGGGCAACCGACAGAGGGCTGCCCAGTGGCTCACTGCAAGGCACCATGAGGAAGAGAACAGATGACCAAAGTCAGTAAGAATTAGAATAAATTAGACCACAGGAGAAAGGAAAAGAGGAAACTGCTGTATTAGGAAGTAACTGCTGGTGTAAAAGTGAAAATATGTACTGTACTGAATCTGGAGCACATAAAAGGAAAACACATAACACAGTTTTAAAGAAAATTCTGTTTTTCTTTCTTTTACCTTCCTAATATGCACTGATAAATTTAATCTTTTATTTGCACTACTTCCCGTTTTGCACTGATGTGATGAAATGCAAAATGTCTGTTTTGACACGCTGAATGACATTCCTTACATTACTATATGAAGATGGAATCGTTATCAGCAGTGATGGTACCTGAGCGGTTTTGAGTACAGGCTTGTTTGGCTCTTTGTCCCTGGCCCTGATGCCGGTGGCGCTGGGGCAGGTGCCGGTGTGGACTCCCTGGACGCTGCACTCACACAATTGTCCACAACTCCAAACTCTGGCAATGCTGACTCCGAGCCAAAGTCTAGAGCTCCAAACTGGAGGTTTAGGCCAGGGACATCAGCTGAGCCTGGCATTTCCACTGCCGTGGAGGGGATCTGACAGAGAAGAGGCTATTTTTTCATTCTTTGATATCAAACCCTCTGGCAAACATCTTTGCAGACAAATGTCCATCTGAGTAGCTGCAGCCTTACTGTATCCTCGCATCCACTCCCTACCTTTGATGTGGGAGGTATCCTTCGTTTTGGACCTTTGAGCTGCGCCCGTTGTTGCTGTGGCGTACTGCTTCCCAGAGGGTCCAGCCCAGCACTAGGGACAGGAAGTTTAACACCACCAGCAGCCATCACCGGGCCAGCCTGTGCTGACGTGCTGGTGTGTTGGGAAGCAGGCGAGGCTGATGCAGGGGGTGCTTGTTGTTGCGATGGAGGACTGGGTTGACGAGCCAGGGGCAAGGAAGGTCCTGGGTGTCGCTGAACCAGCTGGCTCAACACAAGAGAAGGCTCCGGTTGCAGGCCAAACTCACCTGCACACATGACAAAACACAGGCACAGATCAAGGAATTACAATACTGTAGGTAAGTTAATACAAAAATAGCAATTCCTTTGTCCAAGACAAGGTCTGATACACTTACGGCTGAATTGTGAAGACAGCGAAGTAGTGTTGGATTCTGAAACTTTCATGTCCCAACTAGAAGAGGAAGGCGGAGGTACAGATCCTCCCAGACCTGGCAGTCGACCAATAGAGGGGTTGCTTCCTTGGGTGCTGACAGGAGGGGCCGTCTGGGATGAAGGCAGTTGACCCAAGCCTGGACCCTTCAGCTGTTCCAGTATCTGAGCTCCAGCACTGGGCTGAGTCCTCTTGGCCTGTCCCAAGTCCCCAAAACCAGCTCCCAGAACTGATGACTGCCACAGAGAGAGTAAAGTTATCAATCTTCCTGTTTGTCTGGATCACGAAGGAACAAAATGAGAACTACAGAGTGTTTTTACCAGAGCAGCATGTGCGTAGCTTGTGCTGCTGGTGGTGTTGCGGCTGGGAGGCGGCTGCTGGTGATGATGGGAGTTGGTGAAGACCAGACTCTGAGTGGAGGAAGAGGAAGGTGGCTCTCTTCCGCCAACCGCAGGTTTCTGCAGCAGAGAAGCGAGGTCCAGACTAACAACAAAATAGTTGGGAAAAACAATTAGCAAATGGTTCCAGAACACTGTGTCACTATGTGTTCTGAATCATCTCCACAATAGAAAGTGGTTAGTATGTACAACACGTAAAAGATTCACATGTCAAGATGCTTTTTGCCTTACTGAGACACTTTGCTCACCTTTGCCCAGGTGTGATATGGTTCTCAGCAGCAGGTGCACAAGAGGGGGTGAACACTTTGGTCTCTGAAAGCTGTACAAACACAGAGAGACACATTTGTTACAGAAAAAGTATACATATATATATTTATATATATATAGTATATATGTATATGTGTGTTTGTGCGTTTTGTTGTGTCAACTCACACTGACATCCTCATTCCAGTCCTCAGCTGCCCAGTCCTCTAAAGTACTCCTCCAAGCAACTAGAAAACATGTTTATTTGCATTATATATCACAAGCCGATTCACAGTGCGGTTATATATAAGTCATAAGAAACGTGTGCCCTGCAGATCTCACCTGTCCCATCTGTGGGGTTGTTGGTCGTTGTGTCCCAAACCTCTGTTTGTGTGGTCCTAGTTCCAGCCTCTGAGGTGTAGTCCGCAGGGTTGAAAGTCCTGATTCGGGCATAGAAACACAGGCTGATTAAGAGAGACTAACAGTGATAAATATCCAATGTGGTTAATACTTTTATTTACAGTTTAACTGTTAGTTAGGCGTTGGTACCATTAGATGAGGAATGGCCATGTGTGCCATCCAGCAGTGTTTGGAATCTGCCTAGTAACACAGTCATACGAAGCCTTGCCATAGGTTCCTCATAAAGTACCTTATATGCTCATATGAAACAAAGCCGTTTGAAGTTTGGATTTCTGGGCTTTGTTTTGGATTTCTTTAGATAATTACAAGAGAAAAATACCACCTACATTCATTAATAAAAATGTAATAGAAAAACAAAATATCTATTCGTCTTTTACCGGCATAAGCAATAGAAAAAAATAAAAATTAGACTGACACCTAAAGTCTTGGTTGTGAATGTAGGTGTGTGTTGCCACTATACCCCATGCCCTGGGCTGAGAACCTGCTCCCTGTTGGAGCTTTACCCCGACCTCGAACTCCAGATCCTGCAAAACATTTTTATTAAAAAGTCAACAACATGCTCTCAAGTACTTGGCAAATGGAGAGTTGCACCATGCATCTGCTGACCTCTGCTACCTTTGACCCTGCGACCTCTATCCGAACCTTTTTCCACCAGTGACACCTCTATGCCGTTCTCCTCAGGGCGGGCTGTTGGCCCACAAACACACAAATGAAATTAGAACCTACAATACTGACTGCGTGATCAAATATTTTCGAAGCAAGTTAGATGGCACAAACACTGGGCTCTTTACTAGATTTGAATCAATAGCAAGCGTAGACTTCTCACCCTGTCGGCTTCGAGTGGCCCCCTTGCTTTTGCGGCTGGCAGTGGTGCGACCTTTGCTAGCCTCCCTCTCACCTTTCTTCTCCCTGTTCTCCTTATTCTCCTTGCTTTCTGATGGACCCTCCTTCACCAGGGGCTTCTTTTTCCCCACCGTTTCCCATGAGGTCTAAACACACAAGAGAAATCAACGGAACAGCGTTGCTGATGCATTATGTGCTAATTTTGTGTGAAAACTCTCCTTTTAAAGAAAAGACAGCAGAATTAACACTTGCATTGCAACGATTCTAACTGCTTTCAGTCTGCAAAAAGTTTCACAGGGTGTTGTTATGTCAGTTGTTTTTGACCAACTTATGCACCGAAGTGTGACCAATGGAGCGTTTTTTGTGAGGAAAACAAATATCAAAATAAAGGTCACTCCAGGACGACATCTAAAATGAAATGGGATCTCAGACTAAGATCGGGACATAAAATTGTCTCCAAAACACCATATTAGCACACAAAATTAAATCAATTAGGGCATGTATCCTTTATAATGTGAATCTTCTCCTGTACAGCACCAATTTTTACAGCATAAGTAAACTCAATCAGAAACCATTCATTCAAATGCAATAACTGGGGTGCAGTGTCTCGCATCACAATAGAGTCTTGAATGTAAAAGAGGGAAGACGGTTATTTCCAGTTTTTGAATTTCAACATCAAACACAGGTAGTTGTTTGGCCACTCTGAACCGTCTGTGCTGATTGGATTCCCCCAGAAATGATTTCTGGGACAGTCGCTCTGTCTTACGACACAAAAGCACAACAACGCCCAAGTGTTTGCCTGACGTTTGCCTGTGTGACTCTGCTCTCTGAGCAAAAGAGAAAGACGGAGAAAAAAAAAAAAAGGCGTACAATGGTATGCTTTCATGCAAGCCATCGAGTCCCGGATGTTAAAGCGGTCAGTCGAGCGAAGCACAGAACCACTGAGTGCCTCCACTTGTTGATCTCCTGAACATGTTCAACACACCCTATAATATATACCAAATATAACAGACAAGTGTCTTTGTCTTACTATTACTGATCTTGAGGAAGCCCCGATGGTCGAAACTTCGATTAATGCATTTGAATGAATACGGGGCCAGAGCGTGCAACAAGACTTTCAATGATTTATTCCCAGTGATCAGCACCTGAGCTGCATCTTTCAAACTCATGCAGAATGCGCATAAAACAACCTAAAAAAGAGAAATGGTGAAAGTTTTTCTCTGTGCTTTTTTGTTCTTATGTTGGAAATAGATCTGATCCTTAGAGGCTGCCTACACATAATGTTTCACTCATCTACCTTGTGCCTTTCTGTGAGAACAGAGATGAATATTTGGATGAAAGCGGCAGTTTTCACAGGCCACCCAGCTACTGGATAAAAGCATGCATGATCACTTTAAAAGTTCAACTGCATTCAACATGTGGCTTTCACTATGTTTAACACGGTACATCAGTGGTTAATAATACAGCTCTAAACGACTGATACCATCTTTCCCCAAGTATAATAAAGCTGGGTAAGCTATTGGAATCTTCTGGAAGGAAATTTAATGGATAAACTATCAGTCCTATCTTACTAAAGACAAAAAGATACACAGACACTCTTACTATCAAGTGTCAGAATTGGATAAAGGCCCCACACAACTGCTTTTCAATTGTGTGCTCTTGTGTTTACAGTTATACTGGCTACAGTTTGTCCAAGAAGTTGCTGGATTTGTTGCCACGTGCATTTTCGAAAGCATCTGGTAGCACAGTTATTAATTTGGTAACGTTGAGAAGAAGCCTGACCAAGGCTGCTGCTCATCGAGTTGGCTCGCAGCTCTAGAGCGAAAGTAGGGGTGGGGCTGTGTAGTAAGGGAGAGGAGGGATATGAACTGTGGCCTGGCTTTACAAAGGAGACAGGTTATCCAACAGAACATCCAACTTTACTGTTATTAAGGGTGTTTTCTCATCTTATTGTCTCGTTTTAAAAAACGAAATCCTATAAATTAGAAATTTAATATACTGCATGGTCCTAATTTATGTCCTGCGTTCAAAGTAAAACACATCTATTCACATTATTTGAAAGACCAAATCCATATTACTGATAATCAGTGTTGGGAGTAACGGCGTTTAAGTATAACGGCGTTACTAACGGCGTTATTTTTCCAGTAACGGAGTAATCTATTTAATTACTTTTCCCATCGTTACAACGCCGTTATCATTACTGAGAATATAAAGTGGCGCGTTACTACAATTTGGTTGTAGGCTTTCGGCTACACATCAGCTGGACGCTGCCTGGAGAGAGCAGGGGTGGGGATGATGACACCGTTGCAAATGCGATGATGATTGGCTGTGTGGGCGGATGCCCTGCTCACGCTGTCTCACTGCACGCGCTAAACACACACAAGACAGCAGCGCCGAGCCAGGGAAGTTCAAAGGTAGCGTTCTCTAACTGGAAGTACTGGCACTACTTCTCACTCGTGGAGATAAAAGGCAAGAATGTGTATGTAACATGCACGCTATGCCCAGGGGAAAAAACTTTATCCACGTCTGCCTCAAGTAACTCAAATCTAATGAAGCACCTCACATCAACCCATGCGAATATGAAGCACTTGTTGCTTCTGCAGCTGCTAGCCCAACCCCCAAGCCCCAATGCAGCTAGCTAACCCAACCCCAAGCCCAAATGCAGCTAGCGTGAGCCCCAGCAAAGGAGACGGAGCCACTCGAAAACAAACACTCGATTTTTCGGGTCAGAATTTATTTATTAATTTATTTCTATGCATCATATGGCAGGCTATTGAGTTCAAATAAATACAGAATGTTCTAAATTACTGTATTTAGTGTTTTTATATCTTCTAAGTATAGGGAAATATTCACTGAGTCTGGTTCATTTTTTTTTTCCTTTAGCATAAGTTTCTTGTGTTTACCTTGAATGAATTAAATCAGTTAATATAAACATATTTGATGTTAAAGATGCTATAGAACGTAACAGCGTTATAGAACACAAAAAATATTGATCTGAACTCAACACGTTTTTTAATAAAGAACTTGAACGTGAATGAGTTCACATTATGTGTCATGAACGGCAGACATCACTGTAAATGAACGTTGGAATTTGTTTTCCATTGAAAACTGAGTGACATCTGTTTTCTTTTTTGAAACGCAACGAGAGAAATTCCTCCCTCCTGTATTCTCGCTGGTGCCGCTTAAATCATGTATCACCAGACAGAAATGGTTTTGACATTGGGTGCGCAATGCATTGCGGGCAACGTAGTGTCCGGCTGAGAATAGTTGAATAACATACTGGCTTCCGAACGACGTTACCCGTGATGAATTGCGCGCAGAGGGCTGGAGGAGCGAGCGAGAGAGAGAGAGAGAGCAATGACGAGAGTGAGTGAAAGCGCTGCAATTAAAAAAAAAAGGCTAGTGGAAGTGATGGCACGGAGACAGACACCGATTCTCCTTTATGAACATTTAAAACAATTTTACACTCTTGCAAACCAAGACCCCGATGGCAAAAATCTTACTTTTCTGTGTAAGATATGTCCACCTGCGCAGCAAAAACAAGTTAGGACATCAACAACGTCCTTCTCGAATTTGAAACGGCACATTGAGTTAAAACATCCCATCCAGTGTGAATGCATATATGCACGCCCTCGAGGGTCATAAGGGAGGAAAGGGAAAAAAGACCCCCTGCCAACCCCAAACGCAAATGACACTGCCAACTGTCTACCTTGTCTGTACTGCTGCAAGTTTCATCACCTGTTAAGAAACGCACAATTGCAGTGTCATGAGCAAATGTCTACAATGAGCAGTTTCAAAGAACATATAGTGATTTCTAGCTCGTAGTGTAAAAAAAATATTTATTTGAATATCTCACGAAAAAAGTAAAATGAACTGAACTTTGAACTAGTTCAGAATTAAAATTGTGAACTTTGAACGTGAACTGTTCACTTTGAGCACGTATGAACTGAACTTGAACTAGTTCAGAAAAGCTGTGAACTGGCACAACACTGACAGTTACTTTGCTGAGTAACTAATTACTTTTACAATGTGGTAACTGAGTTACTAACTCAATTACTTTTTGGGAGCAGTAACTATAACTAATTACTTTTTAAAAGTAACTTGACCAACACTGCTGATAATAACTGATGATGATCATAACTGAGGCTATAATCTTTCGATGAGGCAAAATAAAACAAGTAGTCACTTACCATATCTGAGGTGCTCTCCAGGAGGAAATTGATGGCTCGGCTAACATCCTCATTGCAGTCATGGAGTGCTACCATGCACTCATCCTGGTTCTTCCCTGTCACTTCCATCAGCTGGGAAAAGCAACAAACACAAATATTAGATAAGTCTACTGCTGAATGAGGCTTGTGAAAAATAGCAAAATTCACAAAAAAGATGCCAAAGTCAAAGAAGAACCAGACAGACACGAGCTCTGTTCCTCACCTGGTTGACTTTGTCCTCAAAGTCAGCATCATTCTTGTCATAGATCACCTGGGCAAGCCGGATCTGTTCAGCAGTAGCCTGTAACGCAGATCCAATTAGACATATAATGGGAAAAACAAAGTATATATGTGGTATAAAAGGTGAAAGGAACCGCGAGCTCGGTTTTTATTGTGTGAAATCGGTGACTACGAAAAAAAAGTGGTTTAAAAGTGTGGGTGCTGTGTAGCTGCAGCGATCACTGCATAATGTGTGCATTGTGGTTGTGTTGGAAAGGGTGGTCATGTGCACATTTTTGTCCAGTGGTGTCTGCCGCTCAAACGAGGGTGTTTTCATATTCATCATGTGATTGCAGTGGCTCACCTGTATTTGTTTCTGTGGTTGTGATGTGTGAGTGGCAGCTGGCAGCACTTTTTCCCGAGGGCCCCGGGCCTTGTCGCTGCCCAGCGAGCTCATCATATACAGTATATACAAAACTCTGTATGTACAAAATAGAAAAACCTGCAAAAGGAAAAATAATAATCAACCAAACCGTGCTGTTTACAACAGCTCTAATATACTCTCACCTGGAAGAGTGCATACAACTAAGTAAATGCATGGCAAAGCCTTATTGGCAAATAATGCATACTGGCCTTGTGAAGGTTAAAAGACACAGAGTTGGCCCGGTGACGAAAGAGCTTTGCTGAAAATCTGTGTCAAAGAGGAAGAGCAACCCTGTGTCCTCTTACAGACAGGCGCAGACCCCAGTGTGTGTGTGTGAAACAGAACACACACTACACACCCTGACCTCACACCCAATATTGCTGCTGGATAAGTTTCTATTCACACCCTCAAAAACTAATGCACTGAAATGCTGAAATGATCCGTTTGACATCCGAATCTCATTAAAATGAATGAAAATATTGTGGGCGGGCTGTGATAAACTTATATGGGAATTATACTTACATATTCTAAACTTGCAAAATATCATTACAATACACACTGAGCTGCGTCCCAGGGGAGAAAAAAAAACATGTTAATGTTTTCTTTTCAAACGGTGTGAAAGACGATTTGAACTCCAAACTTAGAATATGGTGCTCAAGACTAAAAGAAGTACAGATTTCCTCAATGACCCATTTGAGATATGTCAGAGAACAATAGCAATCCGGCTTTAGGTGTCTGAGTGACGTTGGCAAATACAAAGCTGCCATTGGCTGAACTGAACAAAGCTACAACACAGACAGACTTTAAAGATTAATTTCAGCAAAACATATTCATAAAAAAAAATATTCAAAACTATGTTTATCCCTTGGATTCTACAGCTGCACCCACGTTTTACATCTATTATGGGATTGTAATGATGAGTATCGGCGGTCCCACACAAACAATAACAAAACAATCATCCAGCGGCTATGCAAATCTCAGTTTTCACATTTATTTGGGCGACCAAAAACAATGTCAGACATCCATTAAATAACGTGTAGATACGCACTGGAGTGTAGTGGCATTCATGTGGTTTGAGCTTACAAACTGGTTAGAAGCTATTTATTATTCCATCAGTAGAGGAAAGGGAGCGCTGTTTTAAATCAATGCTAACGTTAACCCGTTGTTGTTTTCTTACGTATTTCTGTAGTCCAAACATGATATTACTATCTGGTTATTAGCAGCAAATACTTCAAATTTTAAACATATTGGATTTTTGTAAGCTATCATCCAAACTGACCGACTTTGTGTTGTTGATACTAAGGTCCCCTTTGTCCTCGCTAGCATAAAGTTAGCTATTGTATGCTACTGCTGACACTAGCGTCGATACAGAACAAGCGATGCAGAAGCTAGCTAACGATGCTATCTAAATCTGGTCCAAGTTGATAGCCAACGGTCATCAAACTGTCTTGCTTAAAGTATTTCACGCACTTGGAGCTTCGCGGTTATTCAACCATCGTAGCAGCTATATTACACATATATATTCCACAGCTAAACTAACTGTTATTGCCAGCTAACAACAAAGGTGTATCAAATATAAAGAAAAAAAAAGGCCTCGCAGCGCACAATCCCATCCCGACATTGCTCGCCGGGAATCAAGACAACAGAAAAATTGCGAAAGACATCCTATAAAACCCGATGTAAGGGGAACAAAGGAGCCGGCGAGCAGTTGTTTCAGCGAACACGCATTTAAGTACGGTGTTTACGGGGTGCAAAATACTCAAGACTAAAGTTGAATAAGCTTAGTAAATGTGTTTTTATTACCTGCTAACACGCTTCACTCAGCCAGCAGTAGACAAGATGGTCACGTGACGCGCGCTGCCGCGGTGGATGCTCCCCTCTCATCACCAGGTCAAACTCTCCTTTAAAGTGTCCGCTGCTGACTATTATTATCCGCGACAAGTTCAAAACCGATTCATGCTGGACGTTCAAGTACGGAACTTTTTCCTTTAATGGTCTAAGATGCACACAAAAGCTGCATATAGATAGTTTCTAACCACAAAGAAAGACGACACCATCAGTGACAGACCTTTATAAAAACTGTTCGACATTGCAATAACCTATGTTAACTCAAGCTATACGAACGTTAAGCACAAACACAAAGAAACGTTACATCAATATACATTTTATTTGTATTATTTACTCCTTTTAAAGAATTATATATTTCCCCCAGATGTTAATATCTTACAATATCCTGTTTCAGTCATTTGTAAAAACATTCAAGAGGCGTGTATAAAAAAAAAAAAGAAAAACGGTATCACCAACTAGACAGATTAATCCACACACTTCCTCAGACATATACACAAAATGTATGCAATTGTCCTTGTGCATTTTACACACACACACACATATATATATATGTATATGTATATATACACAATTATATATAAAATACACTTTAAAGTGTTGGTTGTTTGTTCAATACGTGGTCGGAATTTTTTTTCTGTTTTTTTTTCTTCCCAATTATCATTAAAACTGGAGAAAAGTTCCATGTAGAAAAGGAAAAGTATGATCACCTGTGGCAGTCTTTCACAGAAAGACTCGAAGGCAGAACACTTGAGCCAACTCCACCTCAAGGAAATGAGCAGAATCACTCACTCCTCGGTACAAAGAGTGGAAGAAAAAACAAAAAAAAAAAAAAAGAAGTTTCCACAAATGACAACAAATGATGTGCCTGAAGTTCTCCTTGCAACCCTTCTAGGCGAGAAGATCAAACCCAGCACCTACAGATCTTCTCCCCAGTTTCTGTGTAGGGGTTTCAGTCTAGTGATTAAAGGCTATTAATCATCACATTTGATGATACTTAATTCGCTACCAAAATATCTTGGGCTAAGCTCCCTAGTAACAGCAGAGTGGTTTCAGATGAGGACGAAAGAAAAAAAAAAAAGAAAACCTGCTGAAAGCATTTCAATCGAAGGGGAACTAGAACGTAAGCAACGGTTAGATAGAAAACACCTCCTTCAAGAGAAGCAGCAAAACAATCCTAACCATTCAAATAAAACTGAAGGCGGGGGGGGGGAGGGAATAAATACAATGAAGCAAATCAGAATATCAGAAAAGATTAACCTGTCAAATACAGGCAAAAAACCCTTGCTTTTTTTTTTCCTTTTTTTTTTTATGTCACTGCATTTATCAATCTTAATGTTTCTTTACATCATCTGAGTAGAGGTAAGATGAACACAAAGTCTCATTTCAACCTTGTTTGACTTCTGGCCAGAGAAGAGAAAAGTCCTTTGTGATTGCTCTTGGCAGTCCAGCCGGTGGCTACTCTCAAACAAAAGTCAAAACCACGCTCCGGGGTCAGTCCTTCAGAAAATCATTGTCTCTTTAGTCCTTCTTCCGCTCTCCCTCTCTTTTATTGCCATCCATTTGAAGTGAGAGAACGAGAACAAAACTTTCAGAGGGGAATCCCAAAGTTTTTTCACAAAAACACTCATTTGTCACAGAGGAAGCCGAGATTAACTCTATTCGTGCCTACAAAAAACAAGCCAGCAAAAGACCAATGGCATAATCCCTGCAGGTTGGATGTTAATGTAGAAATGATGAGAACATGGACATTTTAATTCTTAATGTTTCAAAACCCTTTAAAAATTCTTAGAAGCAGACTTTGCAGCTCTTTAAATTATTAATTGTTTGTACATTTTATGTGTGTGTATATATATATTCGGATATATATAAAAAGAAAAAGTAGATGATGAAGTGAAAGGTGCAAAGGGATCATTTTGTTGAGATGGGATAGTGTAAAGGTGGACAGAAATATACACCGCAAGAATACTGAAAGTAACGAAGACTATGCCCCTGACGTCCACACATGAGCAAAACGGAGCAACACTTTGTTGAGCAAGATGGACACCAACGACCGTGGAGCGGATGAATTTGTGCAGGGAGACGGATGGAGGGACTGGATAAGTGAAGCTCTGGATGAGTCTGTAGTGATACAGCAATGATCAGCTCCACAGTCCTGCGTAGTTCCCGTGGAGCCCAGAGCAGAGTGGTCCACCGGCTACGAACAGTTTGGTGCCGGAGTCGTCATAGCAATGGGTGTACACGGCGTTGGGAAAGGAATGAATGTCTGAGAAGTAACTCCTCCACGTCTCATCGTGATTCTAAAGGCAACAGAGAGCAGGGGGGAGGGGCGGATTATGAGTTCAGGGGGGGAAATAAAGAAGTTATGACCATTTATGTCAGCATGTGACGAATGTGGTGCCAGATCTACTGCATTTAAGTAAAAAATAAATAGAATAAAATAAAACACTGCATACCAGCCAGCCTTTCCCTGTAGTGAGCTTGAGGATACCGTCCCCGGGACACTTCCGATACCCACCGGCCGGATTGAAAGGGTTTTCGAGGAACCTCTGGGCCCTGATGTCGTAGAAGAGAAGAGAACCCTGGCCGGTACCCACCGTCACAATGTGCTCATAGAAACTCACAGAGCGGATCCCTGCACAAAGAGAGGCGCAAGGGTTAGTGCAAAGCTCCTCAAAAGTAAACGTCTACCCTCTAATCCTTTAGGTTTTCCATCTTTACATAGAAAATCCTTTGGGAATCACTATAACTAACAATCAACAAAATGCTATTTATCAGACTAGAACGACAGTGAAATTTGGACACCAATTTACAGGAAGCACCACAAGCCTCCCCAGGAGTGACTGTTCATCAAAGACCGCTGCATGAGCAAGGATCAAAGAAACCCTGTAACTTCAAATCAGTTAAAGAGACTCTTTCAAATTGGCTGTATCCACTATAAGGAGACCACTAAAAGCGTTAAATATGGAGAAAGATGATGAGAACCTCAACCCATCTGTGAAACACGGGGGTGGTCGTATGGTGGTTTGGGTTTGTTGAGTTGCAGCATGGTTTGCTATCACAGCTACATGGTGGCTAACACTGTGGTGAACCAAGAAGGCTCCTTTGAAACCCCAGCTGAGGTTGACTGGTTATTCCGAACCGTTTTTTTATTTTTTATCATTTTTTATTTACTAGGGCTGGGACTTTAGCGCGTTAATTTCGATTAATTAACTACACACATATTAGCGCGTTAAAAAAACGTAACGCATTTTAATCGCACACTATAAATCTTTTTTTAAATACAGACGGATGGAAGCGTCGACAAGAGCGTGGTTGTGTGCAGATTATGCAACAAGGAATTTGCGTATCACCGCAGCGTATCAAGCCCAGAGGCAGCGGCGCTAAGAGGTTGCTTGCGGTTGCTATAGCAACCCCAAGAATGTGCTCAGCAACCCCATAGCTACCCCAACTTTGGGGCTAGAGGCAGGTTTACTGCTCACAAAGAACAGAAGTGCAGTGCAACAACGACAACAATATTAAGAAGTAAAGAATCACGTATGTTGCTGCGTGGTAGCCTATCGCCGTTTTTCGTTCTTTAGCTAATAAATATACATATGGAAAGGTATAAAACACCAGCTTTACTGGTGAAACGGCTATCCACATTGTTCCTAGATCTACAGTAGCTGTGGTGATGTCATTCTACAGTCAGCCAATCACGCCTGTTCTAAAATAATATTTCCATAAAGCAGATTTATGAGATAAATAGAAACCCTATTTAATTGTATTCTCAGTTTAATTAGTTTTTGAATAGTCATATGTTACAGTTTTCCTCTCATTTTAGCACCCATTCACTCATAACATAGCTAAACTGCAATTCTAAATGGATCTTTGGCGATTCTAACTGGAATATGGCGATTTTGAGAATGTCCTTCTTCAAGTAACACAAATAAGGTAGGAAATCCCAGTTGTTTTTCATATGCTCGCCGAAACACTATTATCAAATAGTCTTCTTGTGACTTGGTTTGTTAGTCGACTCTAGGTGCGTGCAGTCTATCTAGAGCTACTTGCTAAGTAGCCTAGTGTCAGTGCAGTTAGCACCATCTTTTGAAAATAACGGACACACTTTTTACTTTATGTTAGGTTGCCAGCGTGCTTCCTCTGCCATAATGTGATGCGAGTAGATTGGCCTGAGTAGGCTATGTGTCCGCTGTGGCAGCAGACAGACTGGTGTGAGCAACAAGTTTGAACGTAACGTTGTGCCTGTGTGATTTAGCACTGTACGAGGCTACTGTTGGAAGCCCGCCGGGTAGAACTATCTCTTGAAAGTTGTCGCCTACAACTGTTGTGCGTCAGATGAGATGAAATAGAAAGTCCGCACTGTAGCTCATTCACTCCCAGCTCTTTTTTTCCAAGATGAAGTTGATCAAAACTTATTTGAGGAACACAGTGGGCAAAGTAGCCTTTGTGGATTGGCTATTTTATCCTTAGTGAACGGGCTATGAATGAATGAGATGGACAGGTATGCCTGTGTGTGCGTGTGTGGTTGCGTACACGGGCTGGGGCTGTCTGCCCCTGGACCTTCAGCTGTTCCACCACAACGCACAGTGCGACATCTGTCTGCTTGTGAGCAGTAAGCTCCACTGATAACTTAAAGTTTACACTATGCAAGGCTGCATGCAGACGGTGGAGTAATGGGTCAGTAACGTTGTTGCGTTGATGCAACGCTAAACATGTAGCAGCTAGCGTGGAAGCTAACGGGGGCCGAACGCAGCTTAACATCCAAGATTCTATATACTGTGTTTTCATGCATGCTACATTCAGATTTCAAATAGGGATATGTTCTGTGTTTGTTGAAATATTGTTGAAAATGTTAATTTTCTAAAGGATAAAGTATATGCGATTAAAATGCGATTAATTTTAATCGAGTCACAGCCCTATTATTTACATTTAGCCATTTATGACGACAGTTCCATCAAAAGCGACAGGCTATCTTTAAGCTTCAGCAGAGTAAACAATCTGGACTGAGACTGCCTTGTGCGTTAGAATGGCAGTATCAGACGATGTTCCTCTTAAGAACAAAGTGGTTGAGAAGGAGTATAAGCCTGTATGACTGAACTCAGATAGCTGGGAGACTTGCTAGAAAAGCATTCCAGTAGTTGAGTGGGCCCGATCTTTTCTATGTTGTAGAGTGTAGAGCGACTCATATCTTAAGGTCAGCTGCCCTCTGCTAATGTTTCAATACTTCTTTTGTAAATTTACTCTGCACTTACCGCTTCCTCTTTCTCTGGAATTAACAGACTTGATGCTGTGTGTTGGCTGGCGTGGATCAAGGAAGGAAACATGGGCTTGAGATCCAACAGCATACACTGACCAGTCCTGTCCATACGCTAAACACACATTTTCTTTGCAGTGAGGCAGCTTGGTGGACAGTATCTATGGAGAGATGGACACAGGACGTTAAATGTTAAGGATTCTAGTAAATAACTTTATCAAGTTCTATTATGATAGCTTTGAAACAAAACCCCACTATGAAGATCCACTAAATTTGGGGAAAAAAACAAAACAAAACATAGAATGATTGAAACATTTACTATTTTGCTAGACAGCAGAGCAAATAATAAATCAAAGTCAATTTGTAAAAAGAAAAAAAAACCAAAATGATTATTAACATATGTACTGCACCTTGCACAAGTTATGCTCCGCTTTCCACAGGTGGAAATAGCCATCCAAGGACACAGCACCTAGTTCCTGGAAAGAGAAAAACAACATTGGAAGATGGGACATAAATTTATCCGAAGACCGTCCAACTACCACTCCCCATTCAAATTCTATCCAGATGAGCCTTACCTTATGGTTGTTGTTGAAGGCCAGAGCACGAACTTTACAGTTGTATGGGTTGGTGTACTCCTTGGGGATGTCCTTGAGTGCACGGTGGGAGATGTGAGCGTAGGAGGGTACCGTCTCCTCACTCTGACTCCGCTGAGCCTGGCTCATTACCTCTTCTGTAACCTCCCAAAGACCCATGGAGCCATCTCTGGACCCTGTGAATAAATTGCACACAGGGCCAGTCAATTAATCCAATAATTATGCACAAAGGTGAAGATATCATAAAACCAGACAGCGGCCATTAAATTGTACGGGGCACCAGCTTAGAGTGAAGAAACTTGTACATGACTGTATTGCTAACTGTCCAGAGCACACAAAGCTCATGCAAACTCACCAGAAACTGCCATGTTGTCACTGATCCATGCAATGGAGAAAATCCAGTCATTGTGACCATCCTGTAAAACACACACACACGCCCCCACAAAAAAAGGATGTTATATGAAAATCAAACTAAATTACCAACCACTAATACTAAATAGTGGTGAAGCCCTAGTATTTTTTCACTGATTTAGGCAAAGAACTAACATCTAACTGAATTGAGAGACTCAACCTGCACGGGAATGGAATAAACATTTTGTTTATTCAGTGGGGAAGAAAAAAAATAAAAATAAAAACAAAAATCAGGAAGTCTGCATGCTCTGCACTGCACTAACATGCACCAATGGTCAGACCAGCTGCCACAACACTGAACACAGCTGCTTGGGTTACAACACACACAGTGAGAATGAATATTTATCTCTGGTAAGAAAAAAAAAAAGTCTGTTTAACACTTTCATGACAGCACCCGTGGGATTTATCGGTGTTTCAAATTGGAAACCATGTTTTTCACTCACAATGAGGAACTTCCATGGGGCACTATAGCCGCTTTCGGACAGACCGTTCTAAGAACGCAGTTATCAGAACTGTCCTACTCGAATTTCGTTCTGATAACTGTCCTTCTGTTTCAGTCTGCATTCGCACATGAGTCGGGACCTGATAGGGACTGATGCGCCGCGCGCAGCCGTCTGCGTCAGTGACGTGTTACGTTAGCCGTTTAGCGCCACATTCAACAACAAAACAAAACCTGTAAAAGTAATTAGAGAAGAAAAAACACCACCAAGAAGCTAATATGGAGAGCGGGGAGGCCACCGTGAAAACGGCCCCGCGGATTAAAAGGTTATTAGAACTGCCAATGGTTCCTACAGTCCGAAAGCGGCTTATGTTAATGTCAACTAATACACCTTTGCTTTTCATGGTGTGACACAGTTAAGTTAAAAGGTCCACTTTGAAAATGGTTGATATCATTTAACTAATTAAATGTTTAATAATTAATAATATATTTTTTTTAATTTCCCCATTAGGGGATGAATAAAGTATTTTTCTATTCTATTCTTCTTATATTTCTATTCTTTTTCTTTCTTCTTCTATTCTTCTAAGATTAAAAAAAAAAAAAGAGCCCTTTGGTGGATTAGTGACCAGAATTACATATATATAAAGCCAGAGAGATCAAAACACTTACATCTCCAACACAAACAGGGTCCAGTGTGGGAAGTTGGTAGATGGCCAGACTGTTTGGGTTGTCGCCTCCTGTGGCAAGCAGTGTTTTTGACGGATTGAGTTCAATTGCGTGGATCCCACACCCCTGCTGGTCCAGCCGGGCGCGGGAACCTCCTGTTGGGTGGTAATGTCGCCCAGCTCCAACGCCACCTACCAACCCAGAACCTCCATCCTGACACTCTCTATCCTTCAACATTGGAATGCGAGTTATCTGTCCTGTCAGGACATCAACGACAAAAAGCTGAAAGTAAAGAAGAAAATGCATCTGGTGAGCCCAAATTATGCCACAAGCACACCAAGGTTCTGAAAGCAGCACTGATACAACGATCCGAGGCCAACTTCATATTCACCAAACTGAAACACTTAACAAACGTAAGCAAGGATTTTAGCCTATAATCCAAAGCTGTTACTGACTAAAAACATGTGGGCAGTGCGCATGGCAGCAATATCAGCAATGTAAATTCCTAGAAATAAAAGGACACAATTAACATTATTTCTTTAATTTACAGATCCCAGATCAAATGTTAACGGACAGTAACCCTTTTACTTTAAATAAATAAATGACTGTTTCCTCCCTCAAGCGATGCTCATTTACACATCAATAAGGCCCGAACCCCATTAGCATTGCCTCAGAGACTGATCCCACTCCAAATGCAAAGTGCCCCCGGACACACAGCCTAAAAAATCCTGCTTAAAATCCTGTACATCCAAATATCTTGTATATAAGTGCTTGACAGGAAGGTGTCAAATACTTCTGTTTTCCACACACAAAGCTCAGCACACATTTCTTCGGGGAAATCCTGCAGACTTTTATGCGACATTACCAACAAAAATACAAAATAACTCTGAAGACTTATAGCTAACTGAGGTGCTTGCATTCATTACATGTAGTTATTAACATGCTTTTAGACCGATTATAAGCTGCAATATTCTAAGAAGTTTCCATCACCGATTAATAAAACTTCAAATGCACGTGAACTTAACAATTTTGTGAAATCGGTCTGACTAAAAATGATAAAAAAAAAAAAGTATGGAAAGGCCAGACAAGCTTATCCAGAGTAGTAACAAGAAGGGATCTCACCGTGTTGCATTTAGTCCCACACACCACTTGTCGGTGGTTGAGCCACTGCGACGCGAACACCTTGTTAAGCCGTCCCAGAGAAAACTCCCTTTCTTTGAGAATCCCAGGGAGCCTGCCAGCTGCAAAGCCACGCAGGCTCCTTTGGAGCCGCAACTCATGCTGCTGCTGGGGTCTGAACTCCCGGCCCCGGAGGGCACATACCACGGAGCGCCTGCTGCACCACCACGGATGGGCATGTCGTGATGAACAAGAAACACGGCTCCGTTTGTGTGGTGTCTGACACCAGCTCAGCTGCGGAAAGAGACGAGAAGAAGTTCAGGTGTCTGAAGAGGATTTGTTGAAAAAGCAGGTAACTTTGATAACTTTAGCAAATTTTTAATCTTTGTTTTATATACAACTGTGGAAATGTTAATCTGCAATTAAGCACATTACAGCACAAATATCTCACACGCAAACAAATACATACTGAAGGTGTCACCTGTGTTAATTTATCAAAATATTTAATTAACCTTTGCAACACTGAGTGGCTTGTTGGCCGAGACTTTTGTGAGAAAAGTCAAAGTCAAACCTCCAACCAATGCTCTATCAACATCACACAGTGTACAAATTCAGCCCACAAAGCAGCTTAAGGCAATGGTGTTCCAGCTCATTCCCTTAATTTCATCATTTTCGCTTTGGATTGATCGAGTCATTTTATAATTGAATACAAGAGAACACACACAAAAACAAAAAAAACAAAAAAAATTGTTAGATTATGGACATAATCATAATTTAATCTAATCTGTAAATCCTAACAAATTAGAGAATTTGGCACCAGAGTGAGTACAGAATAATACAGAAAGAAAAAAAAAAAAAAATCAGGATCTTTCATTATTTTTCATTTCTAAAACATACACACATATGTATGTATATACACAATCATCCATAAGCATTTCATTAGGCTACAGTAAAACAGGGGAAAAAAAATGCAAAAGCTGGTGTTTAATTGTCTCACACTGGCCTAGTTATCCATCGCCCTGGGAAAGAAAGTAGAGCCTGAGGTTATGTCTACAGCCTTTCTTGTAGTTTTTGATAGTCTTCCCTCAGAAAAAACAAGTATAAACTTGAAAACCGTTGTGCTTGTGCAGATTGAGTTAAACTTACTTTAAAAGTTTATCAAACAATAGTGTAAAATAAGGTCACTCATGTATCAAAGCAAAACTAGAGAGATCACCATGCAATTGTTAGTTTACGTCAATGGACATTTATTTGTGTTACGACTGGTTGTGTGATTAAATAATATACGCTGGACAAGCAATCTATGGTTAATCTGCACGTAAAGTAACCACCGGACCATTAACGTGCAAGCTAACGTTGATGTTCGATAGATCCCTATTGACACCTATTAGTTATTTCAGTGAAATTTCCGTTTGCAGTTAAGACCACCACAATTCTCAATGGTGATGCGAGGACTTCACTCGAGCAAAGCAATGTCAATCTTATTTTACAACCTGAAACAATGTTTCTTAAGCATAATTACAGGGAGGCAATAGCCCTAATAAGGTAAAGCAGGCAACCCTGTAGCTAACGTTAGCTGTCGTTTGATAACGGACTATCGTTGGCTAACGTCATGACTTTCAAACAGATACATGCTGTATTATTTTTTTAAACAAAACCATAATTGTGCTTGTTTTGTTGATGTTTTTCGATTTTAAAGCGGTAGTATGTCAGTTTAAGGCGATGTATGTCCTCACGCTTACATAGCGTATATCAGCTAACTGACTAGCATAGTGCTAGTTAGCATGCTAATACAACCGGTTTCCGCCTACCTGTTGTTGGTCCTTGGGCTCTCCTGTCTTCCTTTTCCTGCTAACTGTTTTTCTCGCCATAATCTGACACACACAATTCCCTCACCCACATGGAGGGTAAAAGTGACGCTGGACACTGGATCATATAATGGCGATATGCTATTTTGTTCCTTGGCCCTCTCTGGCAGTGTCCGCCGATGAGGAAGGGCGATCACATATGGGTGATGTTGGTCAGTCGCAGGCTAAGATAAAGTTAGCTGGCTCCCCCACCTCCTAAATAATACGGCTCTTAAGCTGTGAAAACAATTCAGTTTCGACACACTCTCTTGGTAATATTAAGGGGTTCGTTTTTCCCTGCCAAGTCGCGTCAGCAGCAACGGCAAAAGCATTGAGCAGTGCGCAGCCGCACTCAAATTAAACATCAACAAAAACAAGGTCGTACGTGAACGGGAGCGTCATACGTGCTCGTTCACGCGAACCCATTGATCTGATAACCGTTTTATTTGGTGTCAGTGACATAGTGTAATATTCTCTGCTTCTACGCGCACTAAAATTTAGTAATACACATTTTAAATTTAAGTTAAGAATGAGTACATTTAAATGCTAGGGAAAATTAGCAAAGATATATGCGATCAGCGTATATTTTGTGACGTTAAATAAATGTGTTGGGGCGTTTTATCATTTATCACATAAGTATGTTTCCAATTATTGTGGATACTGAGGACATTATGTGTCCAACTGGATATTTTTGTAATGTCAGCTGAAAAAGGCGAGTAATCACACATGACCTCATACATTCTTATAACAATGGTTTTACTGGATTAACCTGAAAATAGCTCTTATCTTAATCTCTATGAACACCAACGTATGGCTGTTGAAGAAATCTGAAATCATAATGATGTTGAGCACTGTGTAAAACTTTTCCTCTGATAGGTAAACAGATGGTAGACATGACTGCACCTGCAGTTTATTTACCCTTACTGGCAGGCTGCATATAGCCTCTCCTCTGTTGCGTATTGGTCTTTTTTCCTGCTGACTAGGCCTCACAGTTGGATGTTTCCAGTTGCCACCGACAATACCCAGACGGACAATCATCAGTTGCTGACTTGTACACAGAACAGAGAGAAAAATAACACCTTCATTAGTCAAGACCAGTGAGGGTAAAGAGAGGTGTACCATCTCGCCAGCTTCATGTACCACATTTGATGTGTAGTTTTACTTGAGATACAACGTTAAGATGCACTCAAAAAGCAAGACCAGCAACAACCACAGTCTCACCAGTGGAAAGGCATTTAATCATGTGAATTTTCCAAATAACTCACTAAGAAGTTTAACTGAAAGTTTTGGAAAGAACGCAGAGCTCACCGACCGTTTACGGTATCGTTGAAACTTCATTAGTTGTGTAATGATTAAAAAAAATATTTTGATAGATAAAACCGTAAGTATGCGCCCCCTTGATAATGTGAACCAAGTAAAACTCAAAGATCAGAACATAACTGAGTGGAAGGATCAACTATAAGAGGTCCAGAAATGTACACACTGAAAGGCAAGTGGTTAGACTTGCTTTAACCATAACGTACTAACAACACCTGAGTCAAGTGTGGAGACAATAACACCACTTTCGTGGGCTCATGTCAGGTAAATCTACCTTCCGTCCACATTAATTAAAAAAGTAAGGTTAAAAAAACAACAACAACTTGGCAATCATGTCAGTGACATGTCAGACTTACAGTGCTGGCTGGTGTAACTTTACTGAGTCTGACAGAGCACGTTGATAATGAAATATTTAATCATCTGCAGCAGGAATGCGAATTCTACAAACATCGTAATACAGCAAAATTTAGGTCACAGACAGACTTGTGACATGTTCGGGGAGTGAATTTACTGATGTCACATCTCAGATGTGTAGTTTATACACTGCAAATAATTGGTCACTTTTATTTTCTATCAAATAAATCAAACAAATTGGCAATTCAACACGGTTTCACTGGTTTGTTCTCAAACAGGTTGGTTGTGAGAAGGGTCCCGTTCCCCTCCCCCTTACATTTGAACACTCTGGACAAAGCACAGAACCTGTCCCAAACAAAGTGCCAGTTTTCAGTCACATTTTGCCAACTTTAAGCCCTTAATCTGCTACCATGCCTCTCACAGTCCCCAACAACAAAAAAAATAAAAATCACACGGCTCAAGATCGCAAACGTCTTAGCCAACTTTGCCCCAGTTGAAAATGAGCAGGCAGGGAATTCTACACGCCGACCTCAGGAGGTCCGTTCTCACATAAAATAAAGCAACCCGCCCTGCTTCTACATAACTGCATCCATTCAAAACCTGGGAATATGTTAAACATTTTTCTTTTAAATTTTTCCATTTAGGACTGCGCAGATGCCAACCAAAGTGGAATTAACATACACGAGGGGGGAAGAAAACAAAAAATTGACACTCAACAATCCAAAGTAAGGTTTGATTATATTTCATGGTATGAACTCCAATAACAGAGAATGAGTGAATGACAGAAAGCACTGAAATCAAGCCTTCTCTACTTTCAACCAAATTTCCAGCAAGGCTTAAATACCATTCTGTTTCTCCCAACAATTATTTGAGGCTCAAAGTGCCAGTCAACAGTCACGCAAAACATGAAATGTCTCTATTGCACAGTGATGCGGCTGCAAAAACAACCCTCACTTACAGTTTGTTTCTTTTTTGTTTTAAACCCACTCACTCATCATTTCTGCAAACAAACATCCACAACAGTTTATAGCATCACATTTGTAAGTCAACATATCTTATATTATCGTATCAAACTCTTTATTCTGAAATCAAAGTGTCAGTGTACTATTTTTAAATAGATGTGAATTATGAAAGGTGTGTTCCTGTGCAGTATGTGAAACATTAATGACAAGGGGTCATGGGATATTTCTAAATTTCCCCCACAAAGAGACCCCCCCCCCCATCATCATCTCCCCCACGGTAGCAGGCTATTCCAGTGCAGGTCAAAGAGTACAATGGGACAGTAGTACTCATCTTTTGAATTGTAATGATTAAAGATCTATTACGCAATTCCTAAAACAGAAAGCAAAGAAATGCAATGTTTAAACTGACATGTAAAAGTGCCGAAAATGAACAGAAAAAGAAGACATGAATAAGTGAAAGCATAAAGTAGAACAGAGACAGGTGCAGGGCACAACAGCTCAGAGGGCACTTCTTGAGAGTCAGCTCTGTCTGCAGGCTGTGCGTTTTATTTTTTCTTTCAATGCAAGTAGGCTCAGTTTTAGAGAGGCTCCTCCGCCCGCCCCCATCCCCACCTGCATTTACTAGGTCTGCAGTGAGCAGTGGAAGATGGCAGCTTAGTTGTTTGGGAGTTTCCAAGTTCACACTGTTCTTTCGATGATGTTCACAGAGCCTGTCGCTGACTCCTCCTCTATCAGTTCTGCAGTTTCATCTGCTTTCAGATAAACACTTCCTAGAAGAAGGAAATCAGCATGGCATCAAAATGCCATGGCCCAAATCTTCCAGTTTCTCCCTTCTCGGCTCAGGTATTCTTCCTTTTCTTGGATAAACTAGAAGTACCAAGTCCTGGAACAACCACAAAGTAATGTTACAGTTCAACTCCCTCCAATCTAGGCACACAAATGTTCAGAAGTGCTGAGACAAAATATGTATTAGCACAGAGAGAAATAGTTTCCCAGCTGTCACTTCCACAGCCAAGGCAAGGGCAGGGCATGGTGAGATAAGGTTGGCAAAGGGAAAAGGGCTGTTGAGTGGTAGCGGGAAACATGCCCTAGGTAGAGCTTTGGTTAGCTGACTGACTTGGCTCAGCTAGCTGTGGCACGGGCCATCAGATCCTCGAGAGCCTTGTCCTGATCATTGTTGTGGACGAGCAGCACCTCTTTGATGGCGTGTCGCTCAAATCCCATTTCACCAAATCTTGACATGAGCTCAAGAAACTGCAAGGCCTGGAAAGGAATTTCATATGAAAACTATAAACACTATGCATTTACGTCTATATCATAAAAATGCAGCAATCGTAGTAAAATGTACAAACCTTTTCTTCTGAACACTGGTACATCTCTAAACATTCTTCTACTGCGCCTGCATCGAAGCCCCGCTCACACAGACGGCCATGAACAAACAAATAGTCCAGTACCTTGGACAGACAATAAGTAAAGGTTAAACCATTTGTCTAGTAAGAACACCTATTTATGAGCACATCGCAGTATGCTGCTGTTTGCCGATACAAGTTTATCGTTTACAAATTAACTGGATCATTTGCAATTCAAATGACATCTGGTGTATGCAGTTTAGAAGCTCACAAACCCTGTTCTATCACATCACAGTGATAGTTACCACATCAATGTGGCCGTGATCGATCAGAACACTGGTTTTAAGTATCTTAATCTTTTGTACACAACCTGATCATTTCCAATACTTTTATATTAATCTTGGACTGTGATTACAAAGAGAATTTCAATATCTTAGAAATAAAAATTTCTGCACACTGGTGAGAGTGGGAGTCCCACCTGCTCCACATTCTGTCCTTGTCTTTGCATGGCCCGCAGGACACCTTCATAAGAGTAGCCCATGCCCACAAGTGTTTCCACACACTGTTGTTCATTGGGCGTCATGCTGAGAAGAGCTCCGCCACACGGGAGACCAGAAGATCCTGACCCTGGGTTGGCCTAGTGAAAAATCATAAGTGAATATACATAAGGCACTATTACTTTTACCATCACATTTTAGTGCAACATCTCACATAGGTTTTACGCACATATGCAGTACGGTATGTTCTCCAACACTCACCGGCTTTGGTGTGTCACTCTTGTTATGGCTGGGTACTTCGGGGGCAACAATAACTTGTGTTTTTGGTGGAGTCGTCGGGCTGCCATTGGGTAGCCTCTGTCGCGGTGCAGGAAGCGGACTGTATTTAACTGGCTCTGGGTCACCAGAATCAGAAAGTTTGGGAAAAGTCAAAGAGCGGATGTTACAAGGCCGATCGTCAGTATCAAACCCTACTCTTCCAGGATGCCCAACTCTGTCCATGTCCAGCAAGGCAACCAACCCGTTGGGTTTGTGGGCAAAGGCTGGTTTGGCCGAGAGGCTGGCATTGGTACCGGGTGGAGATGGGCTGTTTCCACGAGATGCTGACTGTTGCTGAGAGGCATCTGGTGCGGATACAGCTGGAGGTGGCTGAGGCTGGGGCTGAGGCTGGGGCTGAGGTTGGGGCTGGCTCTGTAGGATGTTTCTTAGCTCTTCCCTATCATCCAATGTTTTAAGTTCCAGCTTGTCAAAGGGGTCTTCTTCCCGCTCAAAGTCTGCTAGATTGAGGCTGTGTGGCTGAGGAGTGCTAGGCTGGGCTTTTCTGGGGCCAAGGCTCGGGGCAGGCAGTGGAGTGAGGATGGCATTATGGCTCAACCCTGCCAGAACAGGGTTCAGCGCTGGTGGTGGAAGATCGTGATCATCTGTAGCAGACCTGGGTATTTTCCCTCTACCGCTATCAATGTCCTGGGACTGGGCCAAAGACTCCTGGTTCTCTGCCTCCCGCTTGGCTGCCGCCTCTTCTGCTCTGGCCTCCGCAGCTCTGGCCTCTGCAAGGTCTATCCCCCACCGTACACTACGCCTCTCCAATGAAAAGTCATACTGTTCAGGTCAAGAGAGAAGAAGAATGAGGGTAATGGCCAAATAAGGAACAGAGATAATGATCATTGTATCACTTAGAACTATCACATGGTATTAAAATGCCATAATAGGCAAGATGTGAGCCGGTATGCTCAACTTTTAGCAAACTTTCCTCTCCTAATTGACAGTGTATGCTTTACTACACCTCTCTTTTTAAACATACCATTTAGAAACATGATATGGAAGGCTGAATGCATGCTTTTTGCGGAAAAAAAAAATCATCATCACTATTATCTAAAACAATAGTGACACAATCATCAAATCTATTGATCTTGTATTTATTTATACCTTTCCAGACTACTTAAAACCGAGTATTTACCAAAAACTCTTTTCCATTTTTGAAGTCTAATCTGGGATAAACATGCCACAGACTGACAAGGAGTGAGTTGGTGATTTTTGGAAGAAGTGAAATTGCATTACTTTACAGAAAAGGTGTGCACTGAATTTATCGTGCAAGACAAAACGACAGTCACTGCAAAACAACATATTGTACAAGGATTATTGTAACTGAGAATCAAAACAGGAGTAATTACATATCAGCACCTTCCCTGTAGTTGACTTACCTGCGTGTGCGCAAATAAAGACGCACAGTCTGGCATACAGAAGCCAACAGGCAACCCCACTTTGGCCGGACAGCGGAATTTATCATTAATCTTGAAGGGAACGTCCTCAAGGTAACTGATGGGTCCTGTGCACAAACAAAATAAAAAAGGAGGCATACATGAGAGGATTGTGGACCCAAACTGTAAGAACCATAGAAACCTTGAACATACACTTCAATCACAACTACAAACATCACTGAAGTCTGACAATAAAGAATGGAAAAAAAAAAATAATTCTTGCCATTGTTGTATGCATCTGCTCCAGACTTCCTCGCAGCCATTTAGAGAATCTGAAAATAGAAATGAGTGCATGGGTTTATGAGCAGAGAGCAAGCCATGCTTTGTTCAGAAGACAGAAAAAGCTGTTAATTATAAGCCATTAATGCATCTATCTTAATATGCTCACTGTGGTTCAAAAGGGGGAAAACAAACCCAAGATTCCAGAGTCCAAAGTCCCCCACCCCTCTGTGGGGACAATGATTTGTCTGTCCACTGTACAGCACGCTGTGTATTAAATTGTATTACTGCTCCAGTGGAACGGTTTTATCAAAGCAAATGTCAGAAAAAGAGAAATGACAATCACATTTGTCTTTGTTGACAACCTCGCTCGACAGTTTAAAAATGAGTTATGTTAACTTGGTCAACAATGACAAGCTGAAACAATACCTGACATTATCAAAACAGGAAAAAACTCTTCAATTCTGCTACACGGAACTCTGATCTGCGTGGAAGGTTAAGATAAACAGATTCACTTTACTAAGCCGGTGTCTACGGAAAATAACAAGTTCAGTTTTAAATGAACACCAAACTTACTCATAGACATAATGACCATTTTGCCAGCATTCACCACATCAGCTAAAACAAACACAACCACCCAGCTCTTAGCATCTTTGAGCTCTTTGCCTTAGTGAGCTTACTCCTCAGATTAAATGTCAGTGCTTTCAATTCGCCTTGGATCACACATGACTAGTACAGACGGTATCTTGTGATCAGGGTCCGTGTGTCTCTCTGTCGGACTTCCAAAGCGTGAATTTTAAGCGTGAAGACCTTAACTTAGTAATTACACTATAGTTAGTAGCTAATAGTAGTTCAGCACAAAGTTATGCAACACCAGTTGTTGTTCCCCGTAGCTATTTAACAGCTTAGCATGTACTTATAGTAGGGGAAGAGTTAAGACAAGTAAATTATAGTATTCCTGATACAAGGGGATAACCACCACAGTCCTAGACAAATCGTCTGGGTAGAGAACAGTTAGCCAATTTCGGGTTGGGTTTAATGGGTTTAATGTAAACTGACAACCGAGGAATGACAGTACAGTTCTTGGCATTATAAAGTAAACTTTTTGTCATACTGAATTAATTAAAGATCCCCACCCCCAAGCTCAATTGTGACTAATAAAACGTCTTAGAAACCGCAGTTAAGTCCAACATATTCACCTTAATTGTGATAGCCTTAGCCACAAGCTAAGCTATCTGTGGTTACTCTTGGTATGACGCGCTGACAGCTAACAAAACGTAGAAGTTTAAGAATTCAACGTATGGTATGGCAGTAACTTGGTTGGCATTAGGAGTTAGATAAAGACTGGCTAAACTAAAAGTCCTACAATCCTATCGAGACAGAGGAAATAGCCTTAAAGGAATTCCACTGTACATGCTAATACGCTTAGCTTCGCCTATGGCCTGGCTGTAACGTTACGAGCTGGATAAGACAGACTGATGTCTCTGCTGCCACCGCCCCTCACAAAAAAAACTGAGCTCGCATATAAATACAGGGCCCTCTCACCAGTATCTGCTCCGTCTTGTCCTTTCAAAAACCAAACGACGCCAAATCGCGCTGACACTCCAATGAAAATTGAGTTCGGAATCACGTTTATTTAAACTGAAACCTCTTTCCTGATTCGGTGTAGGCCGCCATCTTGATTTGTCAAGCTATCTCCACTGGTTCCTGTGTGATGTCATTTCATGACGTCAGAACACGTTAACGCCAGCAGTCCCTAGAAATAGAGTTACGACATTATTTTTAACAAACCAGCACACGGTGACGTGGTTCAGCGCTGTCAATCGGTTATGACGGGATGCAGCGGAAAAAACGACTGTTTTCTCCGCAATTTTCTGTAAATATTGACCAATAATGTGCATTGATTACTACTTTCAAAGAAGCTTTAAACGACTTGGAGGAAAATATTTGGCTGCAGACGCTTTGACTGATGAGCCGGGATGAATTATTATTTTCTGTAGAGGACATAATTATTTCTGTAGAGGACATAATTATTTCTGTATTTCATTTTTTGCTTTTCATATTAACTGAATGCATGTATCTGTAACCTTGTTTATTGTGATTCAAGCCAGAAAACTATTGTAAAATATGAATTAATTGATTTAAATATCAATGTAAATTAAACTTTTTCTGGTTAGAACCATATTAGATGACAAAATAGTGTGTGTCAGTTGTGCAAAAACAAACAGCTTTAAACCAAACATTTTATTATACAATGTCATGGAAAATGTAAAACAAGCCTTAATAAAGTTAAGTTATTTTACTGCTATTTATACTGTTGGGTAGATAAATCTGCAACTATGAACTGCATTTGATCATTTGAAAAAATGTGCTCAAGTCCTAATGAGGGTTGATCCTTGGCAGCATGACAGCATCTCCCTTTGACAGCGGCCGCCACATCTGCTGACCTCCCTGACAACAACAACAACAGAGAAACAATTCATTATCACAGGTGCAAAGTCATGCTGAAAAAGTGCCAATATGTGTTGCTATGAAGGAATTAACTCATGTAATCAGAAGAAAATGAAATAAACTTATTAGAAGGGCAACCGTTTTTACATTCAGGCTGAAATTAATGAGCGATTCTGATAAAATGAAAACACCTGGATTATTCTGGAAGGTACTGTAGGTGTTCACTGAACTGTCGGAGGAATCCAGCCCTCATTTCTTTCTGTTTCCTTCCAAGCAGCCAGACCTTCTTTTAATCTTTTAAAGTGGTCTTGAGCAATAGTTCTCCAGGCTTTCTGAAGGTCTTTCAAAGTTTTTCTTTGGCTGCTTTTTCAGTCCAGTCCTTGTACCTGTCCATTTTCGGAGGAATGTGTTTTTTTCTTTGTTAAGCCACTTAACTCTGACCTATGGATCATTCAAGCAGAAAAAAAAGGCTCGTAACTCAAGGGATGAACCAGTGTTGTGTCTACACGTAATGGACCACAAAGAAAATGAAATATATAAAGAAATGAGGGGTGGCTCATCACTTCTGCACATTGCTTCTGCTACTTTAAATCATTATTTCAATCTTTGTTTTAGTGTTCAATGTTGAGGGTAGAAGAAGAGAAAGGTTTATAGCCTAAGTGTACACATTACTATATTTTGGGATTTTCACAAAATTCGACATATATACTAATAATATGCACATTGATGCGGCCGTCTCTGAGGCATTGTCTGTCAAATTATGTATAATTCGACCAAAATTAGCCATCATATCAATCTTGCAGATCAAAAGCTAAACATGTTTTCTAGTTGAGATAGTTCACAACTCGGAACTAAAATCAGGTGTGCTGATACAACTGGTTAACACGATTAATTAACTATAACTGGCTACATGAAATAACACTGTTAACTGAATTCGTTACAGAGCAGTCAGCTAATGTATGGAAGTTTTTCTGTGCCATCAGAGTTTGAATACGAATTTCTAATATTGAATTTTTACAGCATCAAAATCAGACTTTGAATTTGAAAAACCAACAGTCGAAAAAAAAAATTCAGTGGAAAAAAATTCAACTTCCAAAAATTCAGTGGAAAAAAATTCAACTTCCAAAAATTCAGTGGAAAAAGAACCAGCTTTAACATCCGGGTAAACAGGGAGAAGCAATCGATCCCTGTCTCAATTCATCCAACGGCAGCCAACCAAGTTACGCTCCATTGGACCAGGCGCGTCATTTCCGCCGGGGACGGTGGGGACGCGTCCCCGGCACTTTGTCTGACGAGCAGATTTGTCCCCACCACTTTAAAAAAGTTTTTATATCATGGCATTCTCCTAACCAAAGACTATTTAATCCGCTCTGCTTTCACTCTCCTTGTATGAATGTGCTTGCGATCAGCCCCCATTGCTGAATAGCAACTATGTTGAATCCGCTCCGCTCCCACACACTGGGCTGGCGGTCTGCAGTCTGAGCAATGAAAGATGTCGCTGGTGTTGCAGGTGAAGATTCCTCAGTGTTTATGATGCATATCAGGCGAGATAGACAATGAATGAAAACTTATTTCACAGAGGGGTTGCTGCTCGTTCACTCTTGCCAGTCGTTTCATAGCCTGGCAATGTTTGAAAACTTTGTCAGGGCAAGGGCTGTTTGTAGCCAGGCTACGTCTCTTGATGCGCTCTTGCTTGGTCGAGATTTGTCTGAGATTTGTTGGTGTGTCAAGGGCTGTGCAATAACCAAAATCGTGTCTTGTACTAAAATGCGGATTTTGAAATATGAATAGGGCCTACTCTTAAGTTTGTCCCAACCCAGGATGTTTCCGACGGCCTAAACAAGACCGCGCAGATGGCTTTTAACTTTTAATATGGGGACAATATCGCGTCAATACGCATCATCTAATGCAATGCCTATTATTTATCATGAAACCTCAATTCTGAAGTAATGGGCCTAGCTTGTACCCAGCACTTTTCAAACCTTACTCAGGTTTATGGTAATTGTCCCCAGCACTTCTGAAATCAAACTGACGCCCATGCATTGGACAGATCAGCCATGTCCACCAACGCGGGTGATGGTGCTTCGGTGAGTGAGTTTACTTTATTTGCCATTTGTGTTAGTAAAATTGAGTAATAGATATTACTCAATATCTGAGCTGATCTGATGAATTGAGACAGGTATCGATTGCTTCTCCTTGTTTACCCGGATGTTGAGTCTGGTTCTTTTTCCACTGAATTTTTTTCCACTGAAATTTTTTTTTTTTTTTTTACATTCCTTTCTTTCTGTAGAAGTCTGTGAGAGTACCACTACTCTCTACACCACTCTGGTTAACGCCACAGTTCATTTTCAGCTGGGCAAATTCAAATTTAATCTCATTTCAGTGACAAACTGTTTTTTCAATAAGACCAATTCACTGAAAATATACCAAGTTGAATGGTCTGATTATTGTTATCTCCAGTGTCGTAATTGAATGGAAACATCTGGAACAACACATGTGGGAAACATCCTTTTATTATTTTAATAACTTGCTCAGAAGGGGTCTTGTGCTCCTTTTTTTGTGCACCTACCTTCAGTACAATATCTAGCCTGGACAGTCAAAAGTGAAGCGACAAAATGTACTGAGCCAATGTTTGCGTGGCTGATCAGGTCATTGTGGAAGGTGTGAAGGTTTGGACATGAGTCTTTTCTAATTGCGTTGCCACACAATGTGATGTCTTTGAAATCGCAATAATATGTAATCCAAACACTCGAACGTTATCGTTAAATTTATCAAAAAGAACGTCAAAAAATGGTATGTGCCGCTGTTTACAAGTTTGAGTTACGGAACGTGAAACAGGTACTTGATTTCAGTAAGGAGTGCGCGCACGTCACGTCAGACCAGTACGCAGGTTACGTTCTGCAGACACGCGCAATGATAGCCGGAAGCATCGATGGGAGGAAAATAAAAATCGATTAAATCCACTGTTATTCGCGAGTGTAAACCTCTCACTTACTGTTCTTTTTTGCGATCATAGGCTCGAATTCTTCAGTCTTTTCCACTGCTGCCGTGCCAGAGGGGACGGTAGAGAGCAGGAAGGCTGCTCTATTTGAACGAAGTTGCTCGGTAGGGGTTTAGCTGACGTGTGGAGAAGTTGAGACTGCTAGAGACCAGATAAACAAACATAAACAAGCAGGGATCAGCTGAGCGTCTGTCCGAACCGAACCAGCAGCTCGGAGAGATGGCAGGGGAAGCGAAATGCATCTTTTGAGCCCAAGAATTATCCACAGGAGACCGTGACTCACACTGATATTCGCTCCATGTCAATTGTCAACACTGGCACACAAAGAATTTCGGAAACACAACACGAGGACCAGCCATAGGCTTTAGCAGAGAATCCACTGCTCCTGTTACAGTCTCTTTATCAAGAAATAGCAAGGTTAGCATGGACAGCCTATGAGTTTACCGTCCAGGTGTCAGCTGTAACGAACCGAACACATATTACAGTGCAAGAAGACAGAGGTAAACACTTTTTATTAACTTTGCTTTATCCCCATGAAAGGCCTCCGAACTAAACCTAGCTTGACAGGCCACCTAGCGTGTTTTTGCTGTATGCTGAGTTTAGTTCACCAACAAGCTTGTTACCTGTTTTGGTTTAAAAAAAAAAGTCTTCTGTTTGGTGCTTAATGTTTTTCTATGAAAACTGTCCTTAAAACCAAAGCTAAAAGGTTGGAGGTGTTTAACTTTTACAGTCAAATTGTAATAGTTGAATGAAGGACTCCATGGAATATTAACTACAGTGCTGACAGTATCGTGAAACTTGTGTTATTTTTGTTCTTTTTACACATTTACAGATCTGTGGCCACTGGTGTCACAAGTGGAGTTAACATGGCCCACCAAGCAACCCCCAGTTCCCAGAAGGCCCTGATGATGGAGCTGAAGTCTCTGCAGGAGCAGCCCGTGGAAGGCTTCCGCATCACCCTGGTGGAGGAGTCTGACCTCTACAACTGGGAAGTGGCCATCTTCGGACCCCCGAACACCTTGTATGAGGGAGGCTACTTTAAGGTGGGATGCGCCCTTTCAGCGTGTGTGTTCAGAAAAGTCAAAGCAGGGTGTCGGGATGATTTAACGAGTCGCATTCGTGAAATGATAATACAACAGACTGAGTAATCGAATCGTATAGTCCAACTTTGATACTGTCTCAACTCTACAGATCTCTTCTACTCTTCGAAAGGCTTTAGTAGCCATTTTTTTTTGTCTTAGTCATGTTCAGGCTTTCTCGTGTCCCTCCATTCTCAGCCTTCCCCCTTCTCTCTGTATGGTGGTTGGGCTTCAGATGGCTATTTTTAGCTATGCGGCCGCTATAAATGGCACCTCACCACAGAGAAAACGTAGGAGAGAGGGGCATGATTAGACTCATCTGACTTGCTTTCATGTAACTTATTCCTTAAAAGAAATTGCCGGAGAGAAAGAGCCTGCTTTGAGGTTGGGGTCATGTCGTGATGCGGAGGCCTACTAGAAACGATAGAAAAATACTGAGCTCTGTAGGTACTTCTTCAGACTCATTCACTGGAAAGTTCAGGTCCAGTTTTACCCAACCTTCATGTCTGTTTGATGAAATATTTGCTATAGTGATACTATGTAGATGCCCCAGTTTGCCAACACTTTCAACCCCAGACCAGGACCTTTTTGCTTTGCCTAAGCATCTTGACTGAACTGTGTACATGCGTGTGTCTGTGTGTGAACGCATCAGGTCATCGTGGCATGAAATACCAGAGAAAGTCCTGGAATGGTGCTTCTAAACATCGCATGGGTTGAGAAATATGAGATGTGTAGTCATATGTTTGGCACATGGACCACACACGTCTGTATACATTCACAGAGCTCACCAAAAGTATGTTGTGGTGTAGAGTGAAAAATGTCACGCAAAATAAAAGGAGCTCTTAGCAGCTTCCATGTGATGGTCTTCGCAGGCAAAAACACTCATTTCACAGAATCATTCGGGTTGGGCTGATTGCCAACATGTTCAGCCATGCAAAGTTGAGGTTTTGCCAAAGAAGATAAGCGACACAGTTCTGGAGCAAAGTTTTACAGATAGATTAGACCAAAGTTAACTTTCAACTAAGTAAAGGAGGAAGAAGCTTCTTTTTGTTTTTTTTTGTTTTTTTATGGGCACGTGCTGGACAATTCCACCTCTCCTGTGAAACACGGAGAAGCTCGTGTCTGGTATGGCTTTGAACTTGTCCGACTTACTCATTCGTCTTTGTCGATTGTGGGAGCGATGATGGCGGCCACAGGAATCATTGATAAGCATACAGATGTGATTTGTGTAATTGTTTACGATACAAAAATATATAACTATGGCTGGATCTTGATCCTGCGATGACACAATGGCCACAGACCTGTGGAACCAAAACGGAAGACAAAGCTGGAAGGTCTGAAACAACAACTCGACGCCGCTGCTTTTCCAAGCATTTGCAAAGAAGGTGCTGAACGCCGAGTTGTGCCAGTGGGCTGCAGACCTAACGTTGTTGTTGCATCAAAGGCCACCGTAACCAGATTAGAATTTCTTCCCTTTTTCAGTAAGACTCACACGTGTAGGTGCTTTGAATGAGCCGAGGCTGGAGCAGTGTAGGGACTTGCTGTGGAGTGGTGATAGTCCTATCTGTCTGCTCAGCGGGGGCTGGGGTGGTGTCGCACACACCCAAGCCTACAGCTATCGCAGTTTGATGATTGTACCTAAAAGAGAAAGAACAGAACCCGAAGCACCCTATGTTATATCCACTAAAGTGTAGTCATTTTTAGAAGTGATGGAGAATTAGTGATGACGTGACATCAGCTGCTTCACACTTTGACTGCCCGGCTGAATGTATGCTTGAACTTTTTTCTATGTATTTGTATGTTTTAACTGAAACAGGAAAGCGTCTTTGTGGTTAAACCCGTCATATTATTCAACCAGTGATGTCATACAAGTCAGTCGTAATAGGGCTTTTTAAAAAAAAAATTATTTGAATGTAAAGGTTAACACAATCCAATTTGTAGTATCACCCCAGTTTGAACTTGTTGTAAGGCGTGCTAAGGTCCATGTTAAAGCAGCTTTTGGCTTTAATGTGAAGATGGAGTCGATGGAAACTTGCATCCCCTAAAGATATAAAGTCGTTTTTTGAGTAAATCTCAGCTCATTTAGTTTGAAGACACGTATTTGCTCCTTGTGAAGATTGAATGTGTTTTTCACATTGAATTTATTCATCCCTATCAAGAGGAGCTCACGAAAAAAGCTAAAATGATCTTCTGTTTGTTCCTCCAGGCTCACATCAAGTTCCCAGTCGATTACCCGTACTCCCCACCTACGTTTCGCTTCCTCACCAAGATGTGGCACCCAAACATATATGAGGTAAAACATTCTTCGTCCGTGTGGACATTGTGTGTTCAGTGTTGCTACTCGTGTTTTGACTGGCTTGTCTATGCACTTTATTTGGTTTGTTGCGTCTGCAACTCGCACTCGTTCTTCTCGATTTCCTTTTCGTCTTTGTGAAGAGACGGTCGTGCTGTCGCTAAAATCCAACCACATTTTCCTCTCAAGTTTATTGTGCATCTGCAGGAGTGAAACTGTAGCGCAGTAGATAATACTCCACAAAAAGCACATTAGATACTTTGGTCTTTTCGCAGTACTCAATAGAGTACATAATGAAAATATGTAACATGAAATTTGACTTCTTATCCATCAATCCATTTTAAGTAGCTTATTTGGACTTTGTAGTGGGAGAAACAGTCTGAGCAGAGATCCCCAGACCTTTTTTTCCCAGCCCCGTTCTCCAGCTCTTCCTGAGGGACACCAAGGTGTTCCCAAGCCAGATGAGTGATTAAAATCTCTTCAATGAGTCTGGCGTCTGAACTCTTATCTCTAAGGTTATGCCCAGCCACCCTTTGGAAGAGGCATATTTTGGCTGTCTTTATTTGCACTTATTCTTTCAGTCTCTACCTACAGTGCGTTGCCTCAGGGGAAAGTTGGAAATTGACTAAATCGACTTGTAAATCAAGACCGTTGCCTTCCAGCTTAGTAATTTTCAAGGAGTTTCTGCCGGGAAGCAGAATTTGGTATTTATATACAGACCGAAGTCAACGATCAGTCGTTTGGATGCAAATATCGAGACCCTCGTGTTCTCATGACAGATCATTTAGTGTCATCTGGTCTCCTTCCAGAATGGAGATGTGTGCATCTCCATCTTGCACCCGCCTGTCGATGACCCACAGAGCGGGGAGCTACCGTCTGAGAGGTGGAACCCCACCCAGAACGTCAGGTACTTTCTCAACACAAGTCCCTCGTGCTTTTTTTTTTGCATATTCTTTTACACACACATGTGCTCCAAAGTTAGTTGTCTTTTTTTTTTGGCTCTCATTTGTTGCCGTAGATATTCATTTGGGCAAAAAAATACAATTAACTTAATTCAAACAGCAATCAAGAAAAGAAAGCTGACAATTAAAGGGGAACTTTGCTGATGTTTGTCTTTGGGAGTACTGTCACAAACCTTTGGTGTGACGAATCAGCCGTTCAATTTGCTGCTTTGAAGAAGTTATCCACACACCTGGATTTCCAACAGAAATGTGTGTAGTTAAGTTGGATTGTGGATAATGTAGGCGCAGGGTAATTCATTAATGACATTTATCTGCAAAGAGTTTGGAGGTATAACAACAACATGTGAGGTCATCTGATGTGAAAACGGCCTCTGTGAGCATTAAGATCATTGTAAAAAAATTTGAAGATGCAAATCGAAAGGTCAGTACTGCTTAATTGAACTTCTTCTCTTGGTTGCAACTAAAGAGCGAGACGATAGTTTAGGGCCGCTTTGTGAATTTCCTTGAAATTCAACAAGATGCTCGGAAGTTGAGGTAAAAAAAAATGTGAGCAGACTGGATGTAGCGTGTAATTGAACCACATCAGGCGGAGGAAGTTTTATGAAGTTTCTTTTTTTTTTTTTTTTTGTCATCAGAACCATCCTTCTTAGTGTCATCTCCCTGCTCAATGAGCCCAACACCTTCTCCCCAGCCAACGTGGATGCCTCTGTTATGTTTCGCAAATGGAGGGACAGCAAAGGCAAAGACAAGGAGTATGCAGAGATTATCAGGTACTGCGATGTGAGACGGAGGCACACTGGAGTTTCTTTAAACAATTGTCATTCATAAAATCAATACAGGTATGTTATGAACTTCTAAACTAATTCACCAACAGGAAGCAGGTGATGTCAACAGCAGCGGAGGCTGAGCGCGATGGCGTCAAGGTGCCAACGACATTGGCGGAGTACTGTGTCCAGACCAGAGTCCCTTCCCAGGACAGCAGTTCAGACCTTCTCTATGACGACCTCTATGATGATGACATGGAGGAAGAGGACGAGGAGGAAGACGAGAGTGAGATGGAGTCCGTAGGTGAGGCCGGGGGGATGAGCAGCGTGGAGGACGGTGGGACGTCCACCAGACGTTATGACAACCAGGACGACTCTGGCAATGAAGACTCGTGATGATCTGGATGATAACTCCTCCCTACCAGCCCCCCCAACCCCTTCATTTTTCATTGTGTCTGCGTGTCTGTGTGTGTGTCTACATGTGTGTGCGTATGTTTGCACATACAGTGGGGTCAAAAGTCTACTGCCAAAAAAACTTTTTCATCATTTATTAAACTAATACGAGTGTTTGGTCAAATAATAGTTCTCGCGTGTTGTTGAATAACAGCTAAAGCTTGTTGGTACTATTTGCACTGAAAGTCAGAATTTGGTGTGTCCACCGTTTGCCTTAATTGCAACTTGCACTCTGTCTAATGTTTTGAAGAGTTTGAGATGTGAAATTATTCCAGCACTGCTCCAGAGAATCCCAAGAGTATTTTTAAAGTCATATTTCACATTTTTGAAAATGTCCAATGAGGCTTGAGAATCGATTCTCTTCCATATTACTTTAAACACAACCTACGGAAAGCTCTTGAATATATTCATCACTTTGTTCAACTCTAGTTTGTAAACAAATTCCTCACGTATCGCACAATAAAGTATGACATCCTTTAATAATTAGACTTGGTGCAATTAAAGGAGTAATTTGATCCCTGTTGTAGTTTCTCTTTTGCATCTGTAGTTTTGTTAGATGGAGTTGGCTTTGTATCTTTGATATTGGCGCGGTTCAGTTCACCGTCAGTGGTGGTGCCATGTCTTTGGGTCTGTCTGGGCCTGGTTTGAATGAAACCATGTGATCCTCAAGAGTGCAACTACACATTGCTTTACAAATTCCAGGCACAGCTATTATCCATAGTAACAATCGGTAAATAGAGGAAATTTCCCACAATATCAGTATTTCATCATGTGGCACGAACTTCATAAAGATAGAGCACTTGGTTCGATGTCATGCAGTCGTTACCTACAAACCATCTTCTGAGTAAACGATTTGTTCCAGTGTTGATAAATGATGAAAACCAGTTGTAATTGTGGTGGTCTGTTGAAGCCCACTGTCGCTGGCCAGTTCTTTGTCAGGCCAGTCCATGTCAGATTGTTTTCTGTTGAAAGAAAGATTGAGTCTACCCGCTGTGTCTTTCCTTGTTGCTTTTTTTTTTTTTTGCAGTCTGTTTGGTTGACACTATGTCCTCCTTAACTTGTCTCTTGTATTTTCTTAAATGGCTCAGACAGCCTGGCTAATGGACACTTTGCACACATGCTTTGGCTCATTAACCAGTTGATGAGGGAGTCATCCTGTCCTCCCACTGTCATTCAGTGTGTCCAGTGGCAGGGCATCTTCGGTCCTTGCGGCTGTCTGTTTCAACTTTGTTCATCTTTAACCCTGCAACTTCAGTAGAGTCCATAAACTTCAGCTTCTCCATCATGATCCCCTGAAGCAGCATCATTTTGTTTGAGGTGACAAGGTCAAGACCTTCTCTCCCGTCGCCTCCGGCACTTATCTCTGCCTCTCAAACCTCAGGGCCTCAGTAGACTTTCACTGAGAGAGAAAAAAAAAAGATCCTAAGACACAAACTGCTCCTCCCCTTCACTTCCTTTTCTTTCTTTATGTACCACTGAACGTTATTAGAGGGCCAAGACTGCTCCGATAGTCTCCAATCCCACTGCTAGCGTTTACACATGAATGAGTGTTGCTGTTGGTCTAGATTAGGGTGCTTTAAGTTGTTTTGCTGTCGGTAAGCAGGAGCCAAATAAAGAAAATACATCTGTTGGGACTTGTTCTCTCGACAATGCTCACATTATGTTGTGATTGATGTAAAAATGTTCAGTTTTTTTTTTTCTTTATTTTCTCTTTTTCTTTGTCTCCTACCTATGCTTAATTGCAACTTTGGGAGAACTGTACTTTGAGTATTCGGGGTCTGTCTATTGACAAATCTACATTCAGCTGGGATACTTATTTGCATTTGAATGAAAACTACATTGACTGCCTGTTACCTGTTTGTGTGTGTATATTTACATCCACGTTGGCTATAATGTCGCGTTTGCCCAAATGACATTTTGAACTTGGGAACACTCAATTCAGTGCTGCTTTAGGTGGCCCGAATCAGCCAATTACTTGCCTGATAAAGGAAAAGAAATGCCCTTTGAGTACAAGGTTTTGGAACACCCTCTACAGCACAATGTGGCTAATATTACTCGTGCGGCTTCCCATAAACCACACATTTTGTTTTAAGATCTTGTTCTCCTGTTCAACACAATGGAGCACTGGGGTAAACCTGTCATTCAAATGGATGGATTTTTATGCCACGGAAAGCAAGTACCGCCCCTCAAGCTTTCATTTTAAAGACTACCAAGCAATGGATGCATGTAGTGGATTTACTATTTTCCGATTAAACTCTTCCTGAGATACCGTTTGGATTTAAATGTGAAACCAAAGGAGTTAAACATTCTCTCCTGGCCTTGTGCTTTGGATTCTCACAGAGACTGGGCTCTGTTGTGGGCAGAAAAGAGGAAGTCCGCTTCTGATCCGGACCTGTAACGGATTTGATTTTATGGCACAAGAGGAGGAGGACAGATGCCAGAGATTCTGAGCTTTTCTCGATGTGGCTCCCCATCTCTCCCTGTCCCTCATAAAGTAGAGCGGTAATTTACTATTGAGGAATGAAAAGTACCAATCTCGTGTGTCTGCTCGAGGAGTAGTTGAACATTTTGTGAAAGGTATGCTTTTTAATGATGAGTCGGATGGGAAGATTGGCATCATAATGTCTGTCCATTGAACATCACTCACTCCATGGCATCTCAAGTAACCTTGACAGAAAAACACAAAAAGGCTTACACACTGCAGGGCTCCACTCATGACTTCTTAATTGCACTTTGTGCAATGGATGTGGATGTACATGTTGTGTCTCAGTCTGATGTAACCCTCCCAGTTCATGCCATGGATTTTCTTAAAATCTCCTGTAAAAAAAACTTCTGTGTACCTAACACCAATGTTTCAAATTCAAACAACTTTATTTGTCCCCCTGTGGCAATTAAAGTCTATTTTCTTGTTAACAACTAAGTATTCAGATTAGATATTTAGGATTTCACAAATTCCCATGAACGTAAAGTTTTCATAATATTTATTTTTCAAAGAAATATCATGACATGAATGGAGAGGGTGAGGTTAATTGGCATGAAGTACGCAGCTAGCAGCAGGTTAGCTTGTTTTAGCACTCAGAAGGATGGAAACATCTGGCTCTGCCTGTAGAAAAATGTATAAACAACAGTTTGTGGATTTACTTGTTCAGATGCTAACTTGGAACAGGAGTTGAGACTTAAGCCAAACTATGCTAGTTCTATGCTAGTTGTTCCCCTGTTTCATGTCTGTGCTAAGCTAAGCTAAGCTAAATGACTTCTGGCAGTAGCTCGGCATTTTACGAACATACACAAGAACATGCATAAACTCTCTCATCCAAGTCTCAGCAGGAAGCAAATATATCCCCAAAATGACAAACGGCTGCTTTCAAGCCAACTTTAAACCTTCTGTTGCAAATGTCGAAATCTGAATCTGCCTTTTCTTTTTATAATGAAATATCCTGGTTTAGTGTAAACCCTATTTGATTGTCAGTTAAAAGCCTTTCTGTGATAGAATGGCCCACTTTGAAAGTATGTTTTTTTTTTTTAATATATATAATTAGGACAGGTGGAAAAAAAGTGGGGTAATGCTTCCCTTTTTAGGGAATAGCCATCAGCTATTACATAGATAAAAAAAAACTCACTGAAAAGACCGAAGTCAGAGATGATGAAATATTAATGTATACACACTGTTATATACAAAAACTGAATGAAATAGTTTAGTTAATTTGATCTGTGTGTGAGTGTGATAATGCGTGTGCAAATGTGAGTTGTGGGTCCACACAGTGAGGTCCCCCTAAAGCCTTCGCATGGTCACACACTGAAAGACTGACCTGTTCACAGTGCTACTACAATGTGCCCACACCTTTTGATGTTTTTGCTGTCCATGTTGGCTTCATTTTCTTTTTAATTTAGATCCCCTGCCCCCCATCATGTTGTGTTTGTTACTATGTAAATGTCACTCATAGGCTTCTGTTGTCAAAAAAAAAAAAAAACATTGTTGGGTTTGTTTGCAAAATGGCTCGGATCTCTGTTGCTAAGCCTACGTGTCCTCCATCACAGACAACAAAGAAAGCTCCTTCTTTTTTTTTGAGGGTGGTGTTAAAGTTAAGAGTGGTATGCAGATTGAAAATTATTGTGGTTAAGTTTGATAATCATTGAAAATAAAAGTATGTCCTCGAAGCCTGCTGAAAGCTTCTGATTGGTGGTTACCACTGCGTGGATTATTATTATTATTATTATTAGTGTTTCATAGTTAGTTAATTACCTCAAAGGGCAGTACTAGTAGGCATATGTAACCATGCATATGGGTTTGACATAGTTTGTCCAGTTGTTGAGATGTCTCTTATTTTTTTTTATATATATATATTTTGGGGCTTTTTTATGCCTTTAATGATAGAACAGTTGGAGAGAGGCAAGAAGCAGGGGGCAGAGAGGGGAGACATACAGCAAAGGGCTGCATGGTGCGGGACTTGAGCCGGGGCCAGCTGCTATAGCCTCTGTACATGGGGTGGCTGCTTAACCCACTACGCCACTGACCGCCCCAGAGATGTCTCTTATTTTAAGACATAACATTGAAAACAGGATTTAAAGGAACTTGCATTTCCTCATGAAATGTTCATGTCGCCCTGGATAATCCATTAACAGTGGTCATTGAAAAAGGGTGATTTATTTTTTCCTTTGGATCAGTTTTTAGTGTTTGGTAAATTACAAATAAAAGTAGCCATGTCCATTGTATTGATGTGGAGTAAGTGCAACAAGGAACACAGACTCAATTTGACCCACATTACCAAATTCACTGTATTTGGAAAACTTCTGTAACCACAGTATATATAATACTGTGAAAACAATCAGGAAAGTCGAGGGAAATCTTAGTGCTTAAAGGACAAGACCGTTTTTTTGACATTGGACCCTTGATTTCACATTATAACATGATGTTCTACTCACCCCTGCTTGTTGTTGGTAATTTGGAGCTGTTCCGAAGATATTCGAGAGGCGTCTGGCTGCTCTCTTGAGATATTCGGCCATGAAACGGTTTCCTATGGGCAACGTTATACAGGCACAAACTATGCTGTTTATAATTTATTAATTACTGTACACTACCACTGATAATGTGGAGGTGCGTCGCTTACTTAAAAAAATCCGGGTTACTGTAATTTTGAATTTTTGTCGTAAAGTCTGTGTGTGTTTGTCTGTGGGCTGTCTGTGGTAGTAGCCCGATGATGACGTCAGTAACACCCACTTTACGACAAAAATTCAAAATTACAGTAACCCGGATTTTTTTAAGTAAGCGACGCACCTCCACGTTATCAGTGCTAGTGTACAGTAATTAATAAATTATAAACAGCATAGTTTGTGCCTGTATAACGTTGCCCATAGGAAACCGTTTCATGGCCGAATATCTCAAGAGAGCAGCCAGACGCCTCTCGAATATCTTCGGAACAGCTCCAAATGACCAACAACAAGCAGGGGTGAGTAGAACATCATGTTATAATGTGAAATCAAGGGTCCAATGTCAAAAAAACGGTCTTGTCCTTTAAAGGCCAAGAACGAAAACCACTGTTGGATGCACGTGACCTTTGAGCTTTGATGTGGAACTGTATGAAAAAAAAAAAAAATAGCCATGCCACTATTTAGTCGCTTGAGCTCAGGAGTACCTTGTGAAACCTTCACTTCACCATATCTCAACTCCGTGCAGAATCTGGACAACGGCTTGGATGGACAGAAATTCAGAGAACACATGTTCTGAGGTCAGATGACTCCATGTTTCAGTTGGCTTTGAGAAAAAGACTGCATGCCAAATCAGTAAAAAGAGCAAAATCCGGCATCTGTCATGGTATGGAGGTGGGTCAGTGTCCAGGGCATGAGTGACTGGCATAAGTGCAATTTTGGAGAGAAAATATGCTCCAATCAAGGAAATGTATTTTCCTGGGAGGAAAATAGTTTTAAGAACAATGCCAGAAATCATTCTGCACCACTTACAACAGCCGAATGAATGTGTGTTTGACTTGCACGCCTGCAGTTCACATCTTTCTCCTACTGAAAATGTGTGACAGTGTAATGAAGAGGAGAATCGACAACAACAATGAATACGGATTGCTGAGCAGCTAACGTCTTAGAATTTGCAAGAATTGCCACCGATTCCTCCAAAAGACTGCGACAATTAGTGTCATCAGACTGCAAACAATTAAAAAGTGTAAGTAAAAGAAAGAGTGTCATAACACGATGGTAAACATGCGTCTGTCCCAACATTTGAGTGTGCTTCTGACGTCAAATTTTCTGTTTTTCTGTCTGTTTAAAAAAAGATTCAATGAATCCACAAATTACATATTTCGGTTTATGTTTCATCATCCCAACTTTCAGGAAATGGGGTTTGTAGATTCTTCTAATTTTGGAGCCAAACATCTCAGATCTGTAAATACTACACATGACAAGGGAGAGTATATATTTTTGTATGCTTTTGGTAAACTGATTCACAGAAAAAAGTTATGAGGACACTCCACATCTTCTAAGAAGCAGATCATTTAGAAATGAGGAAACACTGCCTAATCATTGTCATTTCAATTTAGAGCAAGTATTTGTGCTTTATCATTGAGAGCTTTGCTCTGAACTATGCTCTGACAAGTGTTAAACCAAGCAGCGGTTCTAGTTTTACTACAGTATGTATGCCACAGGGTAAAATGATACAGGTGACACTGGAAACTACAGCTGACCTCTGCTTCCACGTTCACTGCCGTTTCCTGTGTGTCTTCATCATGAAAAAAGACACTTCGTTGGCATCAGCACTTCCATCCTGCTTTATCAGTCGAAAGCGATTATTTGTTTCTTTTTATTGATTCTCATTTCATCCTTCGGGCAGCAGATAATAATGGAATCCTGCAGCATGAAGTCAGGGCAGAGCATTGGACCTCTAATGTTGATGCTTGCTTGTAGGAGAAAAGAACATTTCGGATATGCAGAACACTAATTAGACTGTGGCTCTGCTCTCAGGGTCCTCATCCTTTGCTTTTCTTTAAAAACTGTACAGTTTTCAGAGTAAAAGACAGTCAGCATAAAAATGAACCTCATTGTCCCGCAACGGATTTTGTGTTGAGGCCCATTTGAGCAGGTTTTTAAAAAAATACAGTTCATTTGAACATCTGGAATGCATTCCCTGATGTTTATCGCTTACTATTTACAATAAATGCATTCAATTAGAATTGCTACGTAATGGCATTATTTCTTAAATGTTATGATCAATATTTTCAACTTGATAAAAATGATGCCTAATATTTGCTTTTCATTTCTGGACGGCAACAACTTTGCGTAATGCTACAGCTCACTGTGATCTGGGTGTTACAGAACCAATGTGCAGCTTTATGAAAGAATGTGTTTTGTCGCCACCTTGTGGCAGGATTTATCACTTGCAATCCTTCTTTATCCAGTTACCTTTTCATCGACATGGTCATGTCTAAACTTGCTGTGTTCCCTTAAATCTTTGTTATTTGCACTTAGTAAATTGAAGATACATCAAGAGGTAGAATAAAACATTTTGTTTTAATTAGGGCTAAATATGATTCCAACAATAGACAGTGACAAAACTACCACATGAACACATACCGCTCTTTAAGTTGTTTTTTGTTTGTTTGGTTATGGGACCATGTTAAAGGTTAAAAGGCACAATTAATTTAGTTTTTTTTATAGAGTCGGTTTTGTGCTCCGGCTGTGTATATCAGATTATTCACATCCAAATAAAGATGATTTCTCGATTCAATCCCCTTACATGTGGCTAAGATCCGAGTGCACAGAGTATCAGGTCTTTGTGCACAGACGGATGTCTTCTCCTTACATAAGACCACACAGTAGAGACAAAGTATTTAAACAAACAGCAAAGGCAGAAAAAGTGGAGTCCTTTTACAATCCAGTTAGACGAATAAGGGACGGTATCATCACATTGGCTTTACCAGAAAAAGAAAAAGAAAAAAAAAAAGAGCAGGGTGGCATGTGGCCCAGCTGAGAGTTATTTTCCTTTCTTAAACCATGCAGTCTTTTCAGTTTACATTTCACTGCTTGTCCTGCTGAGCTTCTAAGTGTCTTTGCGCTGCTCTCAGAGTGTTCTGCAGGTCTTTGTACCCGGCCAGAGCACAGGCCTCCTCCAGCTGGGCCCAGCGGTAGTCCTGGTGCTCGTCAGACAGACTCACCGCTGTTCCTGGGTCTCTCAGCTCGGCCAGCCAGTACAGCACCTCTTTGGGTCTGCCACGGACCTCGTAGTGCAGCTCCTGCACAAAGCCGTCAATCACCCTCAGGTGCTCCGCCCCCAGACCCGCCTCCTCCTTGGTCTCTCTCAGAGCTGTGGTGAGGTCGTCCTCACCTGGGTCCACGTGACCTGGCAGTGAACACATTGGATGCTGACAGTTAAAAGCATTTCAAGCTAAACAAGTAGAATACAGCTCATGTGACTGTCAGGCCCACGATGATAACACACCTTTGGGTGGGGTCCAGTGGTGTTCCCCATAAGAAGTCTGCAAGAGGAGATACTCAATGTTGCCTGTTGGGGGCATGCAGCCAAGAAGGTGGCGAAACACTATAAAGCCACAAGCTCGAAGCGCCATCTTCCTGTTTAACAAATTGCCAGATAATGAATTCTTTCAATCTTGTTGTGCTTGTTTAAAAAAAAAAAAAAAAGACCAGTAGTCCCAATAAGCCATCAACTGCAAGCTTTGGGTGGACTATACAGTAGGGTGCGTGTTATATTATTGGGAAACCTTGGCCAATGGTCCTGCCATTCTTGTGCATCCCACTTACTTAAAAATAATTACAGATCATGTTAACCCCCCTTTAGACACGGTTCTTTCTGACAGCAGTGGCCAGTTTCAGCAGCATAACACACCTTCTTACCAGAGCAAAAATCCTTTAACCGCGGTTTGACTGGCAAAAGTTCAGTGTGCTGGGAAAAACAAGTCCAATCCACTGAGGCATCATCTCGGAGGTTATAGGACTTTAAGAACTGCTCCGAGGTCTCAGATTGTCGCCCACGCCCGATTAAATGTGGTGGGGGATAAGCCTGTCATAAGTGTCAAACAATGACCCGATCGCAATTACTTGAATTAGCCACATTATGGTTACTTGTTTTCATTCACCTTCACAAAAACACATTTCCGTCACTATTCTTCACAACGATTTCCACTCCTGCTGTGCCCCTTGTTCTGCGGTGTAATGGCACCTAAATGGAGAATCAGCCCCACCAAATGTTTATTTTGAGGTCCTTGACTTGATACTTTTACCGCAACTGTATTTCAGTGACATTGTCCTGGCATTAGTTTGAGGGATTTATTAGTTTTAAAAAAACAAACAAACAAGCAAATTTTGGTTTTTAAAGTGAATGGAAAAGGCAAAAAGCTTAGAGGATGCCATTTGACAAAGTTGTGGCAAAATGATGGAAGTAAAGAGCACTAATACTAGTGATCTAAAAAGTATACAGACTACATCCCATCATCTTCCTCTCTTTATGGTGTATGTATAAACTATCATTAGGCGGAGACTGGAAGAATCACAGTTTATCATTAGGTAACATGTCATGATGGTGACGACTGTAGCTGTGGCTGATCGGTGCTACATATGCAGACCTTTGCCCAAGCTGTACCATTTACACAGTTCAGTAATGCTATGATTGGACCGTGTAGTTGAACACGTGTAATCTGGAGGTAGTCACTTTGATTCAAATGGGCTAAACCGACTAAATGCCTGGTTTCCTGTTCAAACTTTAGCATTTGCTGGTGTATTTACCTGTCAGGACAAAGACCAGACCGTGAACCCTCAATGAAAGATACACAAATCTTTACAATTTACCTACACAAACAGAACAAGTCTCACAGTAGTTGTGTTACCACACCGTGGTGTAAGCACGAGGAAGAAAATATAAAGTCTTCCTTTACATGGCCAGTCAACTTTCTTTTTTTTTTTTTCACAAGTAAACTGTCGAGACTGATTCCATTTGCACTTAATCCTTGAACCTAGCGTAAATAGCTGTTAAATCCACGATGTTAGCAAGCTGGCCTTTTTCTACCACACAGACTGAACTTTTACAGTTCCGCTCTGCGTCTCCTGCTCTTCTGCCCTTTACTGACTGCTGGGCCCCAAAACAGATAGTCACTCACTCTTAAAAACGTCTAACACTTACTCTCTATTTGCAATGAGGAAAACTCAATTAGCGCAGGTAGCTTTCTCAGCTGAGAGCACAGCGGTGCACCGGCAAATTGATCCGGCAGGAATTTGAGACTGATATAAACAGTTCCGGTTTGTCAAGGAGCGCAGGTCTGAATTGAACATTTTCGTCCTGCACACTTTTAGTATCATTATATTACACTCTAGAGTGTCACGCTTTCTCATCTCACAGTAATATTTTTGTGATTCTTTGAATCTCACAAATCTCTCCTCTCGTTACTGCAGCGTGTTCAAATTTGTACAATACATTTACCAAACCAAAATTAAGATGTTATTTATTAACGTTTTACAGTAATCAAGTAATACTGAATAAAAGTGTACCAAAACAAAGGATCCTGACATCTGAAAAAATATAGCGAATTATGATATATCTCTATCATGTCTAATTCTTCTGGCTCTGGCTAAAAAGTACATATTTGTACGTTTTACTAGATTTGATTTTTTATGAAATAGTCTGGTTTTAAGTCACATTGTATTCTTTATAATACTCAGTGTTGTTTTTTCCACATACAAATATCCAGTTTTTAATTTAAAAACACAGGTGAAATCTAACGCAATCTAATACAACATCTTCCATAAGTTGTAGTCTATGAATCATTTATCTTTTCATCTTTTGCCAAAAAAAGGAATAATTTGACTTCATGGTTATTACTGAAGTCAGTTGACATACATGAGGAGTACACCGTTATAAATATGTTAACTGAATGCAATACATTAAACAACAAGCTGCACCACACACTATGAACTCAACAGTAAACATATACACTAATATTCAATTACCAGGGCTAATAAACAGCCATAAACATCCCATAACTTAATTAGGTACGCCATTGAAATCTAACATAATTCTAGACAAATCCACCATTGATTTTCTATATGTATCATACTAACTAATAGAATATTATGCCTGTAAAACATTCTGCTGCCAAATGAAAGCAGGGCAGAGGGGTAGAATGAACTATATCCAAATGCAAAAACTGCAGTTCTAACCAACTGTTATGATCTCATATTAATTCAATTAAATTCAATTAAAAAATACTTTATTTATCCCAGAGGGAAATTAAATGTTGATGTACCTCAATTAAATCAAGGAGTTATTATAGATGCTGATGGCTGTGGGCAGGAAAGATTTCCTGTAGCGGTCAGTTTTGCATCCAAACTGAAGAAGTAGCTGATCGTGTTTTTAGTGAAAATGGGTTATATAGAACTTTCCAAGGACGGTCATTTGACTTATATCAAGTCAAATATGCCTTGATTTGTCTTGGTTTTTTAACCAAATATAGGAGACATAGCTGTATAAGGTTTCTTCTTTATTATCTGGACTTAATTAGAGTGCTTGAACTGAGTCTTTCTTATCTTATTTGGAGGTTTGATTTGCTTTAATGACAAAGATCTGAGACAGATAAACTCACTTGTTTTAAGCACAAGATTAAGATCCGATTTATTGGTCATGCATACACACGAAATTTGTCCTCCGCTTTTAGCCCATCCAGGGGTTAAAAGCGGAGGACAAATTTCATGCCTAAATAAAGAAAATGTGGTCTTAAATTTCACAAATTCTTATAGTGTTTGGCAACTCATAGCAGACTAACAAATTACATTAAATATGCCAAAAATATGTACATTTCTTTTATAAATGAATGTATTTATTACAGATATATCCTGCTGGAAATGTCTCCCAATTATCTGTTAAACAAAGAGGATTAAATATATACAGAGACGTTTCTTTACAACGAAATAGCTGTTGTGTGTCAGAAATGAAGCTAACATGTCCAGATGTCTTCAGATTAATGGAGAGGGGTTCATGTCTGAGAGGAGTGAGATAAGAAACATACCCAGAGGAGGATGGGGCTTCTGAAGACAGCCTGTGTGTGAAGATAATGGAGATGGGCGTTCCTTTACACACAGCCCTGAGCTGTCAGCGGAGCAGTTGTTCCATTTGATGGAGGAGACACAGCCGCTGAGTTTCAAGGTAAAGACAAAATAAGAGGGAATTTCCACTTTGTCATGTTCAAGAATATGTATAAGGAGAAGGATGCAAACTGACAGAGCAATGCAAGAATGGTACAAATTTAGCCTCAATAGTCCCTAAAGGGCTCGCTTGAAAAAGAATTCTTCTTTCTTTTTTTTTGACAAATTATTTTGTTCTTTTGTATATTCTCTCTGAAAATCGTCTTTGTTTTAGCCACAGTCTTGAAAACATGCGTATTTTTCTGCCACTACTTTGCTTAGTCAGCCTGCACTGTAGCACTCATTATTCGACTTTGTTCTACGTGAGTCACACTCGCATCCGGATAATTCTAATGCACTGCCTACATGGAGATTACACATGGATAGATGTTGCACTGAGGCTTTTGGATAACCAGTGACTGTGCTGAATGATGATAGCCAAATATATGTAATTTTCCTTATGTGCCAGTTCATGTCAGTCATATACATGAATCACTAGGCACTCGACTGAAAATATATTTTGCATTTTGGGGGGCACAAAATAACCAACAAAACTGTCAAAATGTCCACTAAATGTTCACTGGATTATAGTAAAACAGATGTTAAGGATTAATGCTGTAAGTCTTGGTGTATTTGTTGATGTTCTGGAGGTGTTGTAGACTTAAAGTAAGCTGACAACTGTGACCAGAAGTGCCAACACTGTAAACCTGTTGACGAATCCAAAAACCACTCTTTCCACGTGTAGTTAAGGATTTGGCGGTTCTCATACTGAAATATGTCACATCTACTTGGTTCCACCTGCATCGTGGCAGTGATGACGGGATAGTTACAGTTGTGTACCCAATCTTGGTGGTATGAAAAGTACAATTTCAAATTATAACACGAAAAACTGACAAATTGGGAAATTTTGTGCTTTTTCTTGAAACAGAATTTCACAGTGAGTCATGGGGGAGCAGCCACTTCATTTTGTGGGCAAGAAGGATGAACTGATTGAAGCAAAGCGCTCTTTCAGAACACTAGAGGGTCGGGACATACTGATTATCTACCATCAGGGAACCTTCTATGCTGTGGACTCTTACTGTTATCGTGAGTACAGGTTTTTTTTTACAGGTTAGAAACACCTGCTTCCTTTTGGAGATGGAAAGCATGACTATGGTTATCAAGTTTCCCTGCATACCTGATAGTTACACTACAAGCCAGAAGATTTTATGGAGCACCATACACTCTGTCCTGAACAGCAACTGATGATAAAAGCCAAATTTCACTGAATCTGTGGCTGCCAATATGAATCCCCTGATGTTTCATTTACTATCCAGTCTAAAAAGACAACAGACTGTTGGTACTTATCAATAATTCAAACCCCACGTTCCACTGAAATGAATATAATGGAATATAATGATATCTAAAAGACATCAGGACAGTAATATGACATAAAAAGAACATCTCAGAGAGGCTGAGGAGTTGACATCGACAGTTCAAGTCTAAATGAAAGAATGTGGTTATTTCACTGTCTACTAATATTGTAAGCCAGTATTGCCCTATCACAGATGTATTGGTATATCCATTCACTGACATAAAAACATTAGTTACACAGAACACAATTTAAAAAACAGAAAAACTATTTCTGCAATTTAGAAATTGCGTTCACACACAAAGTCTTGTGAAAAAACAAAATACAGCCTCTCTCAACACTAAGTTTTTACATATCAAAACATGATAGAATATCATCTGGTCTTAGACCATATTTTGGATATTAACCCAATTGGAAGGGATGTGGTTGCTCAAATATATAATCTAATTTCACAACTTGACTGTCCCTCCTTATCTATAATTAAGGACCAATGGGAAGAGGACCTGCAGTAACAACTGGACGAGGGCACATGGGATTAAAATCTAGACAGGGTCCACTCCTTATCTATCTGCGCGTGGCATGGACTTCTGCAGTTTAAAATTCTCCACCGTCTTCACTATACTAAAGCGAAATTGACCAGATTTTATCCTAATGTGAGCCCCTTATGTGCTAGGTGTAAAAATCAGGCAGGGACTCTTATCCACACGTTTTGGACTTGTCCCCTGCTTTGTAAGTACAGGGAGGATGTATTTAAAACTCTCTCAATAGTATTTGAGATTCCTCTTAATCAGTCTCAGCTGACAGCGCTGTTTGGAGTGACTGAAGAAGCTCGCCTTCCAAATTATAAATGAAATGCTATTACTTTTGCGTCTCTGATTGCTCGCCGGCTAATTCTTCTCAAATGGAAGGACGAAGCACCACCCACACGTAACCACTGGATTCGAGATCTAATGCAGTTCTTGCGGTTAGAGAAGGTCCGGTCCACTCTGAGGGGATCAACTGCTAGATTTTACAAGGCCTGGCAGCCTTTCATCACACACGTAGAGAACTGCGGGCTGGATTTAACAAATTGAGGTTGATTGTGTCTGGAGCTGAGTGTTGCTGTAGCATGGGATGCACCAACTTTAATTGATTGTGCCTGATTTATTTTGACCCCCCCCCCTTTTTTGTTTTTAATGTATTTATTTATTTGTTTTCTTGTTTTCTTATTTTTTTGGCTCCCATTGTTAGGAATTGTAATTTTTCTTTAGTTGTTCTTCTTTGTGAAGGGAGGTGGGTGGAGGGAATATGTGATCTCTTATCTCGGCAGTCTGGTAGAATTGTTCCTTGTACCATATGCTGTACGTGTTGGAGTGCTTAACAATATGCTCTGTATCATTTTTGTTTATAAGATGAAAAATTCCAAAATAAAGTGTTTAAAAAAAAGAATACCATCTGGTCCCCAACAGGTCCTAAAAGGAGATAAATGCAACATCAGAAGAACAACAACACAGGACTTATTACACTGTGTCATGCTTTAATAAACAAAAACTAATCAAAAATGGAGAACCAGTATGTGAAAAAGCAATCCCATCCTTACTGCTTTCATAGAAATTAGGAGGATAAGCAGCCGGGTTCTGCGAATCAAATGCACTTGACTAATTGTTCTCCGGCTAGTGTGAGCACCTCTATAAAAGAAGAAGCAGAAGAACGCCGGATAACAGCACAAACACCTCATGGCAACTGTGAAGCACAGTGGTGGAAACTTAATGATTTGGGATTGTTTTGCAGCCACAGGACCTGGAGACCTTGTAGTCATTGAGTCCACCACAAACTCCTCTGTATACCAAAGTATAGAGTCAAATGTGAGGCCATCTGTCCGACAGTTCCAATCGTTTGGCTAAAATTGGTTGAAACAACAGGACAAGGATCCCAAACACAGCAGCAAATCTACCACAGGATGACTGAAAAAAGAAAAGAATCAAGGTGTTGCAATGACTCAGTCAAAGTCCAGACCTCAACCTGATTGAAACACCCTGAACAAACTTTAAAAGGGTTGCAAATTAATGAATGTCTGCAAACCTCAATGATCTGAAGCAACACTGTAAAGAAGAGTGGGCCAAAATGCCTCCATAACAGTGTGGAAGACTGATAACAGAAAACAGTTACCTAAAATAAATACTGTTAAAGGTAGTTTACAAGCTATATTATAGGGTTTGCTGAGTTTTCCCCACACTTTTCTTTAATAGATAACATCACAATGTAATATATCATGAGTTGTGGATCAACTTAACATGTTTTCACCTGATCTTAAGACCAGGTAAGGACCAGGTGATATTTTATCTGGTCCTGACATGTGAAAACCTTTTTTTTTTTGCTTTTCTTACAAGCCTAATGAACAATGAACCCATATTTTTCCCAGTTCATTATACATTATCCATATTGAAGTAGTATTGACTGATACACTGATTTAGTTTTCTTCCTAAAGATACAAAGTCCTGTGGCAGTTGGGCTCTGATTGAATAGTTAAAATATTCAGATAATCCAGAAAACAATGCTGCACACAGGGGACAGGGTCCAAGATCAATATTGTGTGGTGGTGATATGCAGCCATTCAGGCAGCACTGCTTTAAAATCAGATGTGATTCTGTGGTAGAAATCTCTGCATTAGCTTGATGCAGAAATACAAGTTAGAACTCCAATCAAAAAAATGCAGATACAAGATTGAGAAATACTTCTCTGTACTCAGTGAAGTCAAACACTGTACTCCAGACCAACAAATCAAGATCTGAAATCCTTTTTGGAAACGACAGATATCCTATATTCTCATATATTCTCCTAAATCAGAAGGAGAGGAATCATCCAGCACATCTTTGCTCCATTCAAAGCCAGTATTCCTGATGGTGTGGTGGGGGTGGATTATGGGATATGATATGGGGAACTACAGGAAGCCTGTCTTAATTCTGAGTCAGACTGCATTCTGTATTGATTGCAATGTATTGAACCTGGTCTGCTTGCAGCTCAGATCTGTTGCCTATTCAGAATACTTGGTGGAAAAAATAGAATATGCCATTGGTCTTCTTGGTTTGCTGCCCCCAAGTTTGAAATGAACATATTCATTTGGAAAAAATACAATCAAAATCTTCAGTTTCTACATTTGATTAGTCTTAGTCGCATTTTGAGATACGGAAGGGATTTATCTGTTTTGTTGTTAATCTTTGGAGCGTTCACATTGCACATGTTAACACATTTCCTAGTCACAGTGTGTCAGGTTTGTAATGGTTTACCATGGTGTAAACTGGTTTATTGTTTTTGCAATAAAGTCAAACTCTCTTCCTGACAGATGCTGGAGGAATGCTGCAGACTGGAGACATTGAGGTGAGGTTTTCACTTGACTAAAGAAGGTAGACTCTGACTCAGATGACTGGATCATGTTCCCATTTTTACATGTTAAAGTAGCTGTACTTAAACACCTACAGACAACTGCTGGGCTGAGACACACAGGGATTCTGTAATTATGACATCAAATCTGCATAACATTAACATTACTACTTGTTCTCTTCCTACTCGCACACAGGAAATTAGTGGCAAGCTGTGCATAATTTGTCCGAAGCACAAGTACAAGATCAGTTTAGCCGATGGGGAGGGCTTGTACAAGGGCATAAACCCAAGGGAAAGGCCACCTGTGCCCAGATGGTACTCCAAAGGTATAAAGCAGCGGACCCACACAGTCACAGAGACTAACGGGGAGGTCTTTGTCAAGCTATCCATGCAGCCAGGATGGATCGAGTCAGACTACTACCAAGGAGAAAAGGGAAAGGTGGAAAGAGCTAAATCTGAGGCAGCCGAGTCGGAAACAGTCTTAACAGACGATGAAAGCTGAGGATTACTTCTCAATGTTTTTTTGGTTTTTTTGGATTTTTGCTTTCTCTGATTTCATTCACATGACTAACTTTGATGACTGTTTATGCTTTTTCAATGAATTCAGGACGATTTAGAAATGAAAGAAAAACAGCATAATATGGCCTTGTGGATTATGTAAGTTTTGTTTCTTAAAATCATTTGAACTAAATCAACTTTCCTGTGGATGAATTGTTCTTTCTTTCTCTGTCTGTTCATATCGGAAAGCGGGAATGAGATGTGTTCCCACGCTCTTCTTCTGCATTATCTTCTCACATATTATGCAAACTGCGAATCAATTGATGGGGTTTGTACTGATCAATAAGGTCCCTGAAGTGGATAAGTGTTTATGTAAAAAAAATAAAAAGATCACGTAACAACGGCGGCTGTGCTATCCATGTCTGTTTCCCTATGGCACACAGAGATCAGTTTGGGGGGGGATTATGTTGTGACATGTGTCTCGTCCAACCAGAGACATGAGAAATTGCCTAATAAAGGGAAAAGTTACATTTTGTTGTTATCTTTATTCATGGTACAACGCGGTGGAATACTTTAAACTTATCTGATACATCTATAGTGGAATTTATATCATTACTAGAGGATGGGAAAAACTATGTCATAATTTATTGCTACGACAATACGGAAGAGTTGAGTTTTGTCATTTCTAACCTTTTGATGTAAAAAATCAAGACAGATTGTCACGTTCAGATTATTTCTCTGATTCACAGCAGCGCAGACTAAAACAGCAAACTTGCCCCAGAACTGCAAATGCCATGGGTAAAGAACACAGAAGCCACGGAGTATAATGTTCCAGTGAGCATGAAAGATGTCAGTCTCTGTTACTCGCTTACAGCAAACTCCCAGCGTGGTCTGGAGGCTTTGGCCTAAGTGACGCTTTGAATAAAATCACAATACGCACAGAGCCTTAGGTTACATAGAGTTAGGGGTGAGCACTTGTGCCCAGATACCATGCATTTGATATTAAAATATGATCATGTAGTCGGATTTGGAGTCTTTACATAAGACCGGGACCATTATCAGCAGGTGGTCAAGTGAGGGCTGTTTGCCAAGATAAAGAGCAGACTGCAAGGAAACTGCTACGTAGGGCTACCAGAGGGAGAAAAACAGCATACGAGCATTATGGTTTTTCATCTGCAGAGAGAATTCCAATTCAGTGCATGCTTTATGTTATGGTTTACATTATGTAGCTGAGAATGACTCGGGAGGTTTCAATTAAATGTTTAAATCTCAGGGCTCTCTCCGTGTAAAATAGCTTTGGAAGCCCTGGAGTTTATCCAAGTGGGGCGACCAGATCTCGTTTATTACCTATTATTTACAACTCCCTCAACGAAAAAACCCTCAAAGCCAGTTTAGTGTTTTAAGAATCTCCTAATTTTCTATACTTCTTTATCAGTGAGACCCAAACACAATCAGATTTACTTGATACAATTAGGTGAAAGGTATTATTGCTGACCTTTAACTCATTGAGGGAAACCGACTGTCGCAAAATATGTGAACCTTTTCATTCAGTATGTGATCCCGAAGTGTTGATCAGTCCTGCATGTCAGCTTGGAGAAATCTTAGCCCATTCCTCCATATAGATCAGTTTCAGCTCTGGGAGGTTGGGGGTTTTCCTCATGAACTGCTCCCTTCAATTTTTTTAAGATAAACACAAGAAACTTGTGCTAAAGAAAAAATGGACCAGACTCAGTGAATAATTCCCTATAATCCCTACATAGATCAGTGGGCAGTGCTGACCAACATGGAACTTCCTTTCATCAGTGTTTCGTCTAGTTGGGCCCACGACACCTCTAGGAGGCTAGACAGTGATCATTGGCGTCCCAGAGTCACTCCACCTAATGCCAGCCATCACTGCTCCTCACACCACAACAACCATCTTTTTTCTTTTTTTTCCCACAACCGCAAGCTACCCCAGCCTCTCAGCAACTGCACACCAGCCACAGCGTGGGGTGGGGATACAAACCCTGGTTCGGGTAGAGGGTAGAAATAGAAGAGGTAAAGATAAGTAGTCCTATTTCTGTTGGATTCAGGTCATGGCTTTGACTTTATATTCTCTCTCTTTAACTGTTATTTGGTCAAATGATTATGTCCCTTCTGTAATTCACCGAGAGATGGGCTGACGTTTTCTTGTAGTATTCATTGTTGTAATTCAGACATGGCCAAAGCAAAACTGAACAGGTTTGATGGAGAGTTTTTTTGGAGAACTTAAAGACTGTTGAATGTCTCAACATAATATTCTGAAGTGCTTCAATCTTGATCAGTAAATTGTGTAAGTGCAACTGCTCCTCTCTCTTAAGGTTAACTGACAGCCTTCTTATCTGCTCCCTGAAAGGGCCCCAAGTGAAGGTCGAAGGTCGACTCACTCTTCACTTGTTTATTGGGCAGTGTTTGTGTTTTTTAGCAGCCAGGCCCACTTTTGACATGTTAGAAGAATTTAATTCTGGATTAAAGTTGCAATGTCTCACCCCCTCAACTAAACATTTTCCAAACAGCCTATGAGTTTGTTAGCGTGAACTTTAGCAAACTGGAGCTGGGCACCCGTGTCTTTTTTTGAGAGCAGGGGCCTTTTCTTTTCAGCACTGTCATGCTGATCATTTTGGATCTCAATAAGGGTCCTCCTGATGGCAAAAATGAACACTGACCAGTGTGAGAACATACATGCAGTCACTCAGAAATTACTTTGAGTTACCTTGTTGGTCCACCACTCTCTACAAGGCCAACAAAGGCCTTTAAATCCCCTCATATGCACATGTGGGTTGGTGGAGTTCAAATGTATTTGAGAGGGATTTTGTACCTATTTCCAGCCTTATGAGGAGGTCACTATAAATCTCCTGTTATGGAATGTGCTCTGCAACGTTCTGCAAACGTGTGTGGGGACTCTTCTACTATAAAGCCAAGATGGTCTAAAAGACGCAGTATGCGGTTTAGCGTTGTCTTATATAAATATGCAAAGCCATCCCCTGAAAAAGATTGTGTCCGGATGGGAGCACATGCTGCTCTAAAAGCTTTATACCAGTAGGCATCGAAGGTCCCTTTCCGATGTGCAAGTTGCCAGTTCCACAGGCACTAATGCACCCCCACACAATCTGAGAAGCAGGCTTTGGAACTAACTGATGACAACAAGCCGGATGGTCCCTCTCCTCTTTAGCCTGGACATTGCAGCATCCACGATTTCCAAAAAGATGTTTTAAATTTTGATTCATCTAATCACGGATCAGTTTTCCACTTTGCCTCAGTCCATTCTTAATGAGAGTGGTCCAGAGAAGATGGCCCATTTAATGTCTTCTTTTCTTGATGAGTTTAGGCACAGTTTTGTGGGGACAGTCTTCTGTTGTCCCCGTCCCAACTCTTTTTTTAGATGTGCTCGTTCCATCAATGTCAAGATGAGCTCATATTTGTCGTGATATGGTTTTCTATGTTGTGAATATAATAGTGGTTTATGACACAATTCTGATCCTATTTACATTTTACACAGCATCTCACATCTACAGGAACTGGAGGTGTTGAACATATTAATGGTTCTCACACTTTCAAGCACCTCTGTGGCCTTCATCTCCTTTCTCCTTTGGTGGGTGTGATGGACTTTTGTAATCTTTGAACAGACATGGAAAGACGAGAGTTTTGCAGCAAACCCATCTGTGTCAAGACAAAACTACTTGCTTTGACAGGACAACACAAACAATCGCCCCGCATGTTTGTGGCGTTGTCCTATTGAGAGAGTTTGTGCGCATTAGCGCGCGCCACTTTTGCTTAAATGTGCTCGCGTGTTGGTGTTGCTGAGTCAGGCGCGGCGACTCTCGGCCCCCCCCCCCCCTCTCTCTCGCAGTTGTTTCTCGCCAGCGAGACTTTTGTTTTATCCGCCGACGTCATGCCGTCTTTCATTTGGTCTGAACAGCGAGCCGCGAAGCCGTCCTCTCCCCGTGGTTAATTGTGTTTCCTGAGACTGGCAACTTGTTTCGTCAGTCAGCGCATGTGCCGCCCATGGGCGCTGCTGTTTATCCGCTGTGCTGCTCCGCCGGTTGGGCTGTCCGGTGCGCCTCTGCGGTCGGTTCGGGAGCTCCGTTTTTTTATTTTTATGAATGAGTAAACGAAACAGGGGGAAATGCGAGTGACTGCTGAAGTCCCCTGCAGACGGGCTCCAGAGGGGGCAGCCACCGATGAGAGGGATTAACGGCGGAGCGGGGCCGCGGCTCATTGCGGAAAAGCGAGCCCGTGACTGCAGACTGGCGTGAAAACGCACCGCGAGGGAAACGGGCTCCATAGCGCAGAGCAGCGGAACAAAACCGCGCTTTGATCACAATGTAAGTTCCTCCGAAGCTGCAACTCGTTCAAACATACGAGGAGATGGAGCTTCTGCTCGCATGCCTCATTTATATTCTCTTACTATTGTCACTGCACGGTAGGGACAAACACAACACCGAAAGTATGTATCTGACTATGTGATTTAGGCTATTTATCGATGATACCCTCTCAGGTGTAATAAATACCACGGCGAGCTTCTTCTGTCATTTTTTATTTTTTATTTTTACTGACATAATTGTGCTGCTCTGTGTCCGTGATAAACATGAATAATAGGCTCCTCCGTAATACCTCCACTCAGTCTCAATGAGTTGTCTTCCTTGCAGGTCCATCCACATAGTGGCTCTGGGCAGCGAGTGTCCCGGAGGAGTCGGGCCTGGGGAGGAGATAATGGGCCAGGGGCAGCTTCAGGGGGGGCTGCTGTGGAGCTACTTGGGTCACGGTGCGCTGGTGGGACCCTGCGACATGGAGGGCAGCCTGCAAAGTCCAGCCTTCATGGAGTACACCTCACGTGTCTTTGGAGATGTTACTGTAGTGGTGCGAGATTGTCCCAGCTGGGTAAGAGACAGCAAGCAGAGACAAAACACAGCAATGAATTCAGCTGGGCCTTTGGCTGGCTCATTCATCAGTGTTCCCATGTGCATTAAACAGAGATGTTTAAGATTCATCATCTGCATGCCCAAGATGGCAAAACATGCCAGAAAACGGTGGTGTCATTTTTCCAGAGCATTGTCGTTATGGGAGAGTGTGTGTCACTTCACTGACACGCTGTTTACTTTCCAGTCCGCTTATTGCTGCTCAGAAGACATACGGTACAAGCATTTCAAATTAGAAGGCCTAACAATGCTGATTGCAGGCTTCATAAAAACATCCCTATTCTTGGAGGACGCTATTTTAACATGCACTGCACAAAAAGCCCAGATGAAAGACCTTTTGTTCCTAATGGCACATGAATTTGAAATAAAGGCACTGTTGTGATTTTGTAGACACTGTACATGTCCTATTATACAGCTGTCGCTCCGTGTAAGGCTTGTAGGTGGAGAAGTCTGTCAGTCTAATTCTCTTTTTCTTTGTCCATTTATATTCAAACTGCAAAGAGCTTTCAGTCGGTTTTTTCTTTTTCTTTTCTGCCTAATGACTTAAATCAAGTTGGTTTAGAGCAGCTAGACTCACACAAGCCCTCAGGGGTAAAGTCCCAAGAGCCTACGACCTTGAGGTATTTAGACTTAAAAGGGGAGGGGTCAGTGCTATCTGAGCTAAGATTTATGGTACAGATTGAGCATGCGGGCTACTCTGTGTATTGCATTTCTCATGTATCTGCCCTCCTCCCCCTGTTTTCTATTTGTCATCCTTTTCTTGTCTTACTAGGACTTGCTGGACAGCGACTGGGCCAGTGTACGGAAAGTTCTTGAGCAGGCAGACATCCTGGTCATTAAATATTCAGTCACAGACAAGCTGGCCTTCCAGCAGGTCCGGAACGGCTACGCCCCGAGGCTCCGCCCTCTCCTGAGGCACTGGGGTGTGCCTGTGATTCTTGTTGCTGTTGGAGCGCGGCTGAATGGTGAGCACGCACGCCTTTGCTCTGCGTTTGCTGGTTTTTGGTTTTAGGAGGCTATCGTGTTCTCTGGTGTGGGAGACCACTGTCTGAGTCTTGTGTCCTCCAGTGTCCTTCCAGTAATGAGGGGGATGCTCATGATTAAATCTCCCCATGGTTGCCTATAGGCTGTCAGCTCGCATGCCTCCCCGAAGGAAACACACCAAAGTAAAACACCAAATTTGCAGTTTTTGAAGCCTTCCAAGTCGGCAACAATTCATAATTATGGCCCAAAAGGGAACCACAGCACTAGTGTATCCCTTACTGTAAGTAGATTCGGGCATTTTGGTGCAGCCTGACTGGAGGCTGATTGATATGAGAGGCATTGACGTACACATATGTTTGCACCTTACGTAAGTCTGTGAGTGTTTATTTGCAGACATGCTGACCACTGTTAAATTCAGAATGTGTAAACAAGCCCATCAAACAACCCAGGTTGTATTTTTAGCCTGTCTGCTCAACATACTTTGAGATCCTGTCAGAGCACTGCTGCAGAGTGATCACAGTGGGAGACTTTGCAGGAAAAAGAGAAGGTAAAGAGGAGGGAGCGAGGAGCTATAAGCTGGAGCCTTTGTTTGTGTTTTCTTTGTGGCTGCTGTGAGTATTTTCATTCTATCCCCTCACGGCTGCAGAAGATGACGGCGGAGCTCTGAGGACTTCCCGCCGGTTGACTTCAGGCCACCTAAGGTGCAGCTGTGGTAACGAGCGCTACCATTCGTGCGCTAGCGCAGCCTTTAAACTGGAGATGAACGGAGGAGTGCAGACAGATTTGTCCAAGGGCACGCTCGCACACAAATGTGCCTCTGATATGCCAAGTCACTGCTTGTCAGAGGCTCACGGATGCTTTTCTTTTCCCCCTTCCTACCCCTCACTCACTGAAACACACACTCAGCCGAGCTGTGTCTCTGTGTCAAGCCTGTAGGTTATTAGCCGTACGATATACCAAATGCCTTGGTTCACGCTGCCTTTCTCTCTCCTCCTTTGTACAGTCTTTCTGTGGTCTTTTCTGCGCCCTCAAGATAATCCCCCTTTTTCCTCTGTCTGACACTGTCCGAGTTCTCCATGCACACATGCCACACAGTGCAGCCGGTCCTTGTACACGTGCCACTGCAGATTTGAGTCAGTTAGATGATCTTAGTCATATCTGTAATCACCCCCCCACCCCCACCCCACCCCCCTCTTTGAACTTAGTGAAGATGTAAAAGCTGCAGTCTTGAAGCGCTACTGAAAGATTTCTCATTTCAGAGCCTTTAGAGCCACATGTGACAAAACTGAAAACAACTATATTTCACAAACTTGAAGTACATATAAATGAATGCCTTTTAAAAAGAGTGAGGGAGAGAAGGAAGGAGGATGCACGCTATGAAACCACGCGTAGCTGTGGCCTGCGGTACCCCGCACATCAAGTAACTTTAAGTTTTAACTACTAAATTGACAAAGGGAGTGCATGTTCTTTTACTGGGTGTCTGTGATGTTGTAGGTTCAACGTGTTCTCATTCTGTTTTTATGTACATCCCAACTAATTTGGAATTGGGGTTGTGTAATGCTCTTAGACGTTTAAGGTCGTTGTATTAAGACATGATTGTATACTTTATTTCTTCATAGAGCATCAGTCAGTGTGCAAATGGCAACACCCTGAGGGATGAGTGTGTTTACATATAGCCCTAATACAGTGTTCAGCGATGAAACTTTCCTTTAACCTAAAGTGTTTTTATTGAGAGCTTTAGAGAGTAGTGGAAAGATGTGTTCAATACGTATCGACCCATGTCAGGTGTGGGCATTAGCACTGGGGATGTTGAGTACCAAATAAATTTTAGCCTTTCATTTGCAGTGTGCCGTGGCGCTCCAGCGCTGCTCATTTAGTCACATGTCGATGTTTTTTGTCAGCTTTTGCTGTCTTATTGACACTAGTTTCACGTTTCCTAAAAAGCTCAATGTAACATCAATAACTCACGCACCGCTTCTTCTAGATTACGTCATACACTTACTACTCGCTACTTCATGACTCGTGGTTGTATAATGCTAATAAAGGCTCTCTGTTTCTATTCTTTTCCGTGTCCAGATGAAGGCCCTCCTTGTACGTGTCCGTTGTGTGCGTCTGACTGGAGCAGCTGTGTGCCTCACAGCGAAGGTCTGCAGCTGTCCCGGGACCTGGGGGCTACCTACCTGGAGCTGCCCTCTCTCAACCACGTTTTTGTTGGTCGCTACTTTGGCAGCGTGGTAAGTGATAATGCAACACGGGAACCAGTGGATCCAGTTTGAAGTGATGTTTGAAGTCCCTGATGCTGAGTGTATGTGTGTTTTTTTTTTTTTTTTAAACCTCATTCCCTGAGGAACCCAACATTTCCACATTAGTTTCATGCTTTAATCAACTGATCTTTCCAGTGAATTGTTCTTAAGGTGAAAAATGAATGACTTAATATCACTGCTTTGGTCTGTTTTGTTCAGCTAGAGTACTTCATGATCCAGTGTCTGAAACACAAAGCCAAAGAGAGGCCGGAGAAGAGGCGCGGAAATAAAGTGAATGAGCTTCGTCCCCCTCACTTAGAACAACCAGGTCAGAGGAATTTAATGGCATGAGTGATGCTGCCTTTACTCGAGGTAGCATGGATGTATGTCTCGTTTGCTTTCCATAAACCAAATCTTTACCTTTTTCTTCAATCTTCTTCCATTGTTTTTAATTCACTAATGCACTTTCTAAATGTTATGAGGTTATTATAATTTATTTACAAAGTACCTTTCTCTGAGTTTAGAGAGTATTTAGTGGACTGACTGGATTGTTTCCTCTTCAGCTTACTTAGCCATAAAAAGAGCTGAGCACAAAGGTTTGTGTGGATCAATATTCTGGTTCCAAACTGGAAATGAGAAGAGAGACAAAAAAAGCTAGGTTGACTGCTTTTTTTATTTTCATCTTTAAGAGACATTTGAATCAATTCAAGTCAGCTGTGGGCTTAAGTGTTTTGAGTTGAGACTACTCAGTTCAGGATAGGAGAGGATCACTCCTTACGCTCATCTTTAACAAATTGGTCTCTATCAATGTCTCAAAGATTAAGCAATGCAGGTCTAAGTCCACATGGCCAGTTCAGTGAAATTGCGAATGGGTCATTGAATCAGTTATGGTTTTAGCTCATATAAAATATTATAATTAACAAGTTTAGATTGTAACATTGATTGTAATAATAATGTACTCCCTGCAGATGGAAGGCCTTTTCAGGTGAACTAATTTCCAAATGAGCTGAAAGCTTCAACAGCGATAGCTGTTGTACAAAAAACTTAACAACAAATAAAACAAAAACACTCATTTCCCTTTTAGAAGCTAAAGCGAGGAAAAGTTCCCCAACATGTTGTTCAAAGGGTTAATCAATAATCAAAAAATGGCCAGTTGATTGTTGACTTATTATTTAAGAAGTTCAGGTTCATTGCGAATTGCAGATTAAATTACATTTAAGCTTCAAAACGAACCCCTCACAGAGGGATTTTTAGGCTCCAGCATTAACATCTACTCGCTGGCAGATTTACTGCAGGCTTAATGAAGCTGGGTCTAAGCCAATCAGATTCTGCTAAACACAAAAAAAACGCTAATTATGAAGGGATAAGTGGGCACGCTGATCAAAAGAGGCTAAAACTCCCAGAATCACACACGCATTCATACGCAGTGGGCAGCTTGGAGAGAGGACCTTTCATTACTGTAGAAAAGCTTGAAAATAATAAGCCAAGCTACAGAGTTTGACAGCTGCATTTCTGTCACTTCTTCTTAGTCTTAATGTTCCACTTTTTTAGACTGTGGGACTCTAAAATCTAAAACCAGCTGCCATTCTTAACCCTCGGATGTTGATACAAACTGAAAATATTCTCTGAATTTGAAAGGACATAATCTGAAGTAATGGCTTGCATGAGGCGTGCTGAATTCACAGCAGTACCATGTTGCTGCTGCTGCTATGCGATTTTTTTTTTTATTTAATTAAATTTTTTCATAATATGGACACCTGGAAATATTCAACCCCAATCGAGCTGTTAAACTGGTGTTAAATATTGATCTGGCCACTCTGCCGCTGTGTGTATTTAAATCTGATGCAGTGACTGAAAGCTTAAAGTCCTGCCAAAAATGGAAGCAAGTGCTGGTGGATTTATTGGGGCCTGTCCGACACTACTTAACTCAAGTTACGGGGGTGGCTTACATTAAATATGACGTGCACTGATTCAGGACCAGCACGGTTTTCATGGCTAAATTGGAGCAGCCATAAAAAGGAAGATGAGGTGCAAAGAGGTGCCGTGTGTATTCAGCACAAAATAGGACTGTGATATGAGACCCTGTTATTGCCCCGACCGAACGCTGCCTTAACTCTCCTGCTCGCTGTTTTTCATGTTTTATTAATCTGACTTCATGAATGCAGGAAACATAAATAACGGACATTTGTTTGTCTGCCCCCTTTTGTGCGTCTTTAAAGGCTGTTGATTCAAGCAGGTCTTTCAGTGAGATGTTTTTGTTCAGTTTATCCCCTGTTGTCAGTTTGAAACTAATGCCCGTTCAGGTTTTTCTGAATGTTGTTCACATGTTAACCTCATCTAAAATAAACAGCTTTGCTTAGACCTTTTCTTTTTTTAATCACCAAAATAATTCAAAACCTAACTGACAACAGACCAGAATCCGGTGGGGTGGTCCAAGCTTGTGTCTTTCCGGGACTGTCAAACATATCTGGAAGCACTTTTTTCTCACTTGCACAGCAGAAAAGGCCATAGCATGCCTTTAGTGTCTCTCATCTCTCTCACTTTATTGGCTAAAAGACTTCACTACACTATTGCTGTCACAGTCACTTTGTCCGTGTACACCCCATTTCTCTCAGACAAAACTTCAAGCCAAAAGAAGAAATCAATAGTGGAAGAAGACAAGTTTATCTATATAGCAAATCTCCTAGCAGGCTTTGAATATAACACATTTGGCAGATTTTTCTTATTAAGGCACGAGCTGAATTTCAGCTGTAATTGGTCATTAAAAGCTCTCTCCTTTTAATCTGTCTTGCTACCCCTTCATCGATCCTTTTAGCTCGTCTTCCCCCTATTCGAGTGGAGGAGTCCAGCTTTTCCCAGGACATGCAGTGGCTGTTGGAGCGTGGCGTGCAGTTCGCCGACGTGGCTTTCTATGCCGGGGATTCTGGGAAAGAACTGGGGTGGGCACATGCGGCTGTGCTATGTGCTGTCAGCCCATACTTCAGACAGCTGCTCCTGGGGCCCAAGAACAGGTAGGAGAGGTGTTTATACGTTCACAGGAAGGAGGTTAATAAGCTATATCACCACCGTAGCCAGACTGAGCTCAGCTGCTCCAAACTCTGCCTTCAGTGTAACAGCGAAGCTCTTTGTTCACCTCTGGTTGCACAGGGAACGTCCACAGTCACGATGTATTTGCAGAGAGCGGGACGGAGGCCCCAATTCGCTGCTCTCCACCTGGGATGGGGGCATTATTGATGACATGCCACGATCAGACGGACACGTGACGGGACGCCTCACTCGTCTGGTGGTGAAAGACCCCCTCCTGTGTATGTGCTTGTGGGAGACTCTAATGTTCATTTACAGAGGTAAACCCACCTGTCAAACACAGCTCAGGTGAAATTGGTGTTTTTTGTCTTTTCAGAGGTGTCTGTTTCCCATGTCTAACAACCATTATTCTGCTCGCAAGACGCTTGCACTTCTGGACCTAGAGCTGTCTCCATCCATTACAGAAACAACTCACATCATTGATAGCGTTCATTATGCACATTATTTTCTCGATTAGTTCATTCATTGCTCCTCAGAATAACACGCAACATATTTAAGCATCTAATAACAATAAGGAATACATATATTTGGTTAGTTACTCAAGAACAAACACATAAGAAATGAGTAGCAACCCAGTAATCAATGCTTTTTTCATATATATTTCCCTCATAGCTCCCAATGTAGGAGGATGGCACATGTAAAGATTGTTTACTACAAATCCGACCGGGAAAGGTTATATCGGTGAATCATCAGTTAGTGATTAGCTGATAATGATCCATATATCAATTCTATCCCTCTTCTCTTCATGAAGCGCTCCTCCTTAACTTGTATCCAAAGACTGAGCAGCTCAAAACAGGAACTGTAGTCAGTACTGACAAAGCTGTAATTGTGAAAACGATTACGTACTCGGTAACGATCACCATGAATCATGATAATGTTTCACTTCACCTCCAAATGAAAAAGAAACTAAAAAGGTGAAACTAAAAAGGTGAAACTAAAAAAACGTAATTGACCATGGAGTATTCAGTAATGAATATCGGAACTGTTCTGAGCTGCTCCACATTTTAATAAGAGTTCATAAGCAGCAACTCACGAGGAAACTCTTAGTATGATCAATTTACAGACATCAATGAACTAAGTATTACCCATACAGTATTCTGCTGGCACTTTTAAGGTTAATAGTATATTCTCCTGGTGTTTGAGTTATCAGAGTAAGGCTCAAAAACAAAGCATACATTGTATGGCATTTCCTCATTATTACCTTGAATATGGATAGTCATGTCTCCCTTGTTGTTAAGTGTAACTAATTTCCAATTTGCTATCACGGAAGAGTAAACTAATCCACAAATTCACCCGTTGAAGAAGTCTTGTTGGTATACCAACACTGCCAGGAAGTGTTTTCAGTTGACTAAATGCTAAAAAAACATTCTATCAGTAACTGACAGTAAACAGGTGTTATATTTGCGGTCTTCCACATCTCAGTTAGGTGTTTTAGCTCATGCTGATACATGCTAACACAAAGTATATGCTGAGGCTGATGGGAACCGGTTTTGGAGTACTGCAGAAAATATCATTCTGGTGATGGAAAGATAGGGAACCGCCATGATTAGTTGGATTCTGGAGACAATCAAATATCAAGTGGTGGAACAATTCACATTGCCATCCCAAGAGCTGTTGACCTGTTGTTAGCATGTCCAAAATCAATTATTCTGTTTTTAACGCTATTAGCTCTACATGTTGATTTCGATACCCGACTAATCTTTTGGGGTCAACGTGGTCGTTAAAACACAAGTGTACAGCGATGAAAAGCGGCGGAAGACGATAGGGTGGGGGAGCAGGGGAGCAGCAACAGTGCTGCCTGCCATCCTCTGTGATCAGTCCAAGATGAAGTTGCCCAAACTGACATTCTGGCAGCAGGATCAGAAAAGACAAAAAGCATCTCGCCAGCAGCAGCGATGGAGTACCTCATCCAAACAAATTAACACAGCGAGGATGGTGCAGTCGTTACTTTCCCATCACACTACACAGTGAAGAAGTCTGTTATTCCCTGCCATTAAATGTGAATGTTTGCATTGCACTTATACTGTAATGACATGTCGAATAATTGTACTACTTTGGCGATTTTTAGTCTCTATGTTTGCGAGGACAGTGTTTCAGCCCTGATCCTTCCTGCTTTGTCAATGTAAACACATTGTGCACATTACATACAGTTAACAGAGTCTGACTGAGATTCATGAGAAGGTAGAGAGCAGTTAGTCTTTCTCTAATAATTAAGATGTAATGATAAATGCCCCCTGGCAGCAGAAGCCAGTCGGCCTGCTTCTGGGCCTGAGCCAATGCTCCATTACGCCGAGGAACAGAAATCAGTCAAATTGAAAGCACTTGATAGTAAGCAACAGTAGTATTTCAAAGTCGGACCTGATGATTCATTTTGTGAACGTGTGATCTGGCACTGCTTTCTTAACCTGTATTTGCACTTGGCTACCTCAGGCCTCTCGTGTTGAATTTGTCTCCTCCCAGCCCGGTTCTGTTTATCATGATGGAAATAAGTCAGGAGGGACACTGAGGGGAGGCTTTGCAGAAATGTATAGTATTTGATGGCTAATCTGCTAGAATCTGACTCTGAAACAGGTTTGAGTGCTCGTATTCACAATAACCTATGACGAACTTAATGATGAAGCAGTCTTTAGCCTCTCTCAATATGGACGCAGAGGAGTGCAGGTATCGAGTTCATACTCAAAATGTTGGAAGTATGAAGCATCATTTAACAGGTATGTGATGTCCTCTGTGACTGTAATAAAAAAACATTCTCGGTCTGCGGCTTAGAGTCTGCAGAGTGTGCGCGTTTGATCACAGCACTCTCACATGCCAGCACTCCACCACAGGCTGCATGTCGTGCACGAATCCTCGCGGCAAAAAGCTTTTCTAGCGTCTGATTCATGGCTGCCTGTTAACATGTATGCGAGCAGCACTGATGCTCTGACACATAACCATAAGAGGTGGATGCACACACGCTTAATATGGTGGAGGGTTAACAGAGAGGGGAAGAAGATTATAGGGCGAGACTGCTTCTCTGTGAGTGACTGCATGAATAAGAATAAGGGCCAGTGGTTGAAATATAGAGGGGGGGGGTGTTTCCACGAGCACATATACAGTACTGCGTGTGTGTGTTTTAGGAAGAAAGGAAAGTACTGTGTAGGGTGAAAATCGAAGGTGGCAGAATGTGAAGATGAGACCGGGGGGGGGGGGGGGGGTGTTGGAGGAGGAGAGAGCAAGGTGGTGCTTTTCTGCAATTGTGTAAGAAAATGTGCTAGTAAAAGGCTGAGCACCACAATGTTCTGTTAGTGTGTGTGTGCGAGTGTGTGTGAGTGATCGAGGTTTGGTGAGAATAGGGCAAAGAAGAATATGTGTGCACGAGCCGAGTGAAATGAGAATGTCACGTTCCCAGAAACCCCTGCAGGCGGACAATGTTAAGTCGTGTGAAAATAACTACAGTTAACCTTCAACACGAAGGGTCCGATTGCATGTCTGAGGGAGCAGACATTGTGTACAGTACGCTGTGTGTATTAGTGTGTTTGCTTGAATTGGCTTAAAATGTATGAATGGGATCTATGCCCACCAAAACATTCAGAGTGCACTGAGCAAACATCAGGCGTTCATTTGCTGTAAACGAACTGCAAACTTTCGTTTGTAATTTAGATCCGCTCGGTCTTCGGCTGCAGCTCATCTTCCCACCACAACTTTATATTTCAGCAAAGTCGCTGCATCAGACCCACAGTCTTATATCACTTGACTGCGTGAGGACAGTCACAGAGACCATGACTTTGCATGTGAGACGTTAACACTTCGAGACTCTGTCGACTTTTGTGGTCCGCTGCTGACTTAATGAAATTGTCACTTGGTAGCAATTGCGTGCATGTGCATAGTCTGCATAAATAGTACACGTGCAGATGAATCAATGTGTGTGTGGACACTCTTTTTAAGATTTTATGCAACAGACCAGTTGTTTTTATACAAAAATGAGTAAGATGTGAAATTAATGTAGTTTAGTCTAAATTTCAGAGTCGGAAAGGCAGCGCGGACACAGTTAAAGAAAATCTCTTGGAAATTAGCTTTAATCTGTACAAACCACTCCAGCAGCGTTTTTGCTAGTTTATTAAGTGATGACATAATACTTTATCACTTTGTGGATTTATTTGTGGGATCTGGAAATGATCTAAGTGCTTTGAAGCTTTTGCTTCCTCTTCATAAACCGTGTACATTCAATTTGCTTTGTTTTACCTCCGTCCTCTGGCGTGTATATTTGGTGCTGGTGTTGCCTGTCTGCATCACGTCAGCACAACAGCTTCTGAGCTAATCTCACACCCTGCATTGGAGGTGTGTGCATGATGCTGTGTCATTACACCGCGCTGTGTGTTGAGGTAATCCCTCTTTCAGCATAAATGCCGTCATTATAACAAACGATGAGCTAAATCCTGCCCAGTAGAGCTTCCTTCTTCCCTCGGCTGCCCGCTTATACCTGAGTCAGAGCGCAGCACTCTGTTTAACCTGTGTTAAACAGAGTGCAGAGTTTGTGGCTGTGGCCTGGGTCCAAGGACAGTAATATAAGCATTTTGGCTTCTTTGCTTGTTGGTTGCCTACTTAATTTTGGGCTGAAATGTCTTTAAAACTATTAATGTGTTGTCATGAAATTATGAGTCATAGTCAATATTTCAATTTAAGTTAACTAATTCACTTTTATAGATAGTTACTGTTTTATCCCCATCATGCATCAAAAAGTCCAAACGTCAGTTTGTGTAACATCTCCCTTGACGAGTATCAGCCAGCCACGAGTCTCTCAGTTCTTGTTCCACATCTGAGTTTTTCGGCTGCATCTCATGATGTAGGCTATTGTTGGATTTAAGGTGCGTTAAAGAGGATCACCGTGCCGTCAGCCATCCTCTTTAGATTTCCGGCTTTTATTTAATTGCGCTGTTTGACAAACCCCATTGCCAATATTTGATTGAATCCATTAGCTTCTACCAGTGAAATGCTCCCTGTGACACTAGCCACAAGAGAAATTCCGCACCCTGTCTTTCCAAACGTGTCTTTGCTCACTGAAATTTTAAAAAGTCCACAAGACTGCATTAATCGGCCTTTATTTAGATGCTCAACTTTACCCCTGAATCTTCTGGTGAGGAGACAGGAAAGGCTTTTCTCTGACAACTCTTTAATGTTGGTGAGATTTGTGCAGGTGTGGCTGCGCCGTGCAACAATGCATCACCATTCCAGACTCTTGATTAATCTTCCTTAAAGTCTTTGTTCAGTCAGACAATGACTTATTTGCCTTTCTTGCATTCCTACTACCGGTTCTCTCTGAGAGTTTTCCTATTCTTCCGGACCACAACATCTCCACTGTTGCTGTTAACTGCCATATTCTAAAATCACATTACAAATAAAAGAAACAGCTTTCTGAAAAATAATGCCATCTCCTTATATAAAAGACCAAAACAATAGTCCTGCAAGTCATCTTTTACTCATTTCAGTATTCCTTTTCTGTAATTATGGAGTCATAAATACAGATAAAGATACAAATAAAAATGAAGTGATAATCGAGAACAATAACAACCATTACGTGGCTAATTGAGGGAGAATTACTATTTCACAAAGCCCTTTTATTCACTTTTTTAAACATTCGTGGAATCTGGACTGGGTGCGCCACCCATAACCGCCAAAGATTATGTAAACGGGACGCATTTAACAAGAAGCCAGCTCTCAGTAAAACAGACGCCGAGTGTTCAGTAAAAGGTATGTGGGTGGTCAGAGCACAGTGCCAGCAAGAAAATAGTTTGCCTGTGAATTTCTAAAAAACTGCACTTGTTGTGGGCCCATAGAATAAGTGTGTTTGTGGATATTTTGTAGGAGCGTGGGAGTGGGAGCACCTCCAGGAGGCCCTGGAAGAGAAGCTGAAGAATTCAATAGCTGTGACTCAGCTTATGGAGCGCATACGGTCCCTCATCGGCAGAGAAAGGGTGAGGTCTTGTATTGAATAAATAGCACAAAAGAACAATTTCTTAAGGTGTGCATGACATAGGTATGCAGCCCTCCCTAACAGAGGTCAAGCCACTTTAATGTGTCAAAGCTACGCTTTGAATGTATGAACATGTAGTCTTGTACCTTAATTAGAGAGATCCTGTTTTGAATCTGTGCAGTAGTACCATGGCTATAATTAACCTATTTACATAATTAGTGCTTTAATCACCTCTCAAATAATAAAGGAATTAGCTCAAAGTCGACGAGAAGTCTGCAAGGAGCAAAAGCACAACACAGTATCTAAAAAGACGTCGCTTCAGCCATGAACACCAAAAGTTGGTCGTAAAACCTGCTGCATCACAATTGTTTCGTCTGTATTTCGAAAGCATGATATAGCTTTGTGTAAAAAAACAACAGACTTTGAGATTTAGAGAGGGATCAGGAAATATGACCTGGCAAGCCTTTTGGCCCTGTGCATGTTCCACCAACCCAACATGATAGAAGTAGGTCTTCCACTTCAGCGAGCTGACACACTGAGATGGAATGGCCACTTTAACGTGATGAGACGCCATAATGCTGTCATGATTTGATCTGTTCCTCTGCAAACCCCTCCAGGCCATCTGACGCTAAAATTGGTTGAATGGAACTTTCATTGAGCTTTGCTTGGATTTACGAAATCAAAGCCCATTATCCTGCCACCGTCTCCACTAAATACTTGCCTCTCTGCAGCAGAGGAGTGCGAGAATGTGGGTCCTTTGTGCTTGAGTGCACTAATAAAGGTCGTGAAATGGTAATGAGATGCTTCACGATGCTCATTTGTGGACTTGACAAAACCGTGTCTGTAAAAACATTTAAAAAAAAATGCACTCACACACTATCAGCCTTTCCAATTCTACCTGTTTCATCAGTATGTCACATATTTTGCATACTTTCATTGAAAAAAACTGTAAATGAGCATTGATGTTTTGATATTGGGAAGTTTGGACAACCGTCTGGTTCTCACTCTGTTTTCAGTGTTAGCCAGTTCCACTCATGTCGCTCTTGGCATTGCAGTTTGAGTGTGTTTGGGTAGCGTTAAGCAGGACTGGCAGAGGGGCCATCTGTATTCCACGGGGGAGGCGCGATAGATGCTCAGAATGGCAATTTGCTGGTAACAAGTGCCTGACATAAGCAGAGGTATGCTACCTTCCAGTGTCTGATACTTCCGGCTTCCTCTCCACTGTGTGTGTGTGTGTGTGTGTGTGCAGGCCTCCAGGGACACACCAAGTGCACGGGCAGCTCAGCTGGGTCCTCAGACTCTCGTCAACTTATTCAATTCTCCTCTTTACTCCGATGTCATCTTCATGGTGCAAGGTAGGGTCAGGCTGATCAACTGAAACTTCCCCAGCGGCTGGTGCGTCCGGAGCAGTCGCAGGCATCTCTCTTTGCATTTACAAATGCACGCATCGTCTCACACAGCAAAGGAAGGTCACATTTTATCACCTGTGATTGAATTATGATCTCAGTCCCGGGCCTGATCATCCCTTCGGAGACAAAATAAGATAAAACAGCCCTTGAGACATGCTCTCTTCCGTTCCTGTCGTGCTTCATCTCGATTAAAGCGCCTCCTCGCTCTTAAACCTTGAAAACAGAACAAATGCCCCAAAGCCTCTTCTGATCAATATTTATCTAATCAAAAAAAAGCAGTGATCCTTTTTCTGTCTGTGCCCCTCGGAGCTAAGAGGTAAACTTTTAGCGGTCGAAGAGGAAATGTATCGGAGTATATTTAAAAAAAAAAAGAAAGATCATTTTCTTTCTTTAAATTGCGGGAAATCATGTCAGGATCTGTGGCCAGCTTTACGTGCCCCTTGTTTCCCGTTGAAACGGCACATTACCACCATCATCGCAGTGAAGCCAAATGAACCGAGTTTATACATGTGGAGTGCCCATTTGAGGTCGGCTAACTGAATACGATTTAACATGTTCATCTGTTCCTTATCGGGTTTGATGCCATCAAAGTATTAATTGGCAATCCGTTATGATTAAATACATTAATTATCATCTGTCCTTGTTTGTTTGAACATGTCTGAAACGGGTCCCGCCGTTTCAGACATGTTTCTGGACGCTGCTCTGCAAATTTAAACGGGGATGTTGATTTTTTGTGTACGATTTAGGAAGTGTGTTGCCGGCCCACCGGGCAGTGCTGGTGGCCCGCTGTGATGTGATGGCGGCCATGTTCAGTGGGAAGTACGCAGAGGCTCGGAGCAGAGTGGTTCCCATCCACGGTGTCTCCTCTGACACCTTCCTGTCCTTCTTGGAGTACCTCTACACTGACTCCTGCTGTCCTGGTGAGTTTACTACACACAACCTGGAGGTTAATTCAACAGTACTGGCGTGACTGCTGCCCAAGAGTGCACGACTCACAGGCACATAAGCTGCTAATACATATCTATTGGGGGAAGGGGAAGAGCAGGAGATGAGTAAAGGGAGAATCTTACAAATTTCCTTTGTTAATAAGAGAACAATAAACAGTTGATTCATTTTTAATTGAGATGACAGTTCACATGCTGTGCACAGGGGACCTTTGATTTAAATGTAATTTTTTCTCTAATTTGGCATAGTTTACTAATCAAAAAACACTTAAAGAGGTGCATCTTTTTTTTCTTTTCTCTCTGAGCTTTGGTCACAAAACAAAGACGCAGATGACAGGTCCCATTTTCCATCCGCGTGACCGCGACGTGTTGCCAGCTTCAGTCTCAAGAGGCGCCGAGACCCAGCGCTGAGCTTAAAATTGAATTAGATTCAGTGAATACAGACCCGTGGCATCGCTGCTTCAGCTGCCTTTAATGTTGCCATGTCACAGACCCACACACGCTGTCGCTTTGTTGTCACAATCTGTCACGATGTGCGCCTGCTTCTCAAAGTAATTACTGCCGATAATACTCAACGGTCATGGCAGTGAGCTGCAGCACATTGCCTGCACAGAGCTGCAGTGGATTTTAGGTCCAGCTGCAGCCTTATCGTGGCATCAAGCAGAATTAACTGTCTGTAATGTAACTGATTTTAGTTTGGTCTGGGGCTGGAGAAAAGACGGCATGCAGTGCTCATGTCAGCCTGACATGTTTGCAGGTCAGTCACAACAACTGGATGAGTCTCATTTTTGTGTGTCTTCTGTCCCTTAATGGTAAGAGCTTGCTAAAAAGCTCTTTGAATGATGAGGTGCTCGTGTCTGAGGCAGTTGAAGGGAAGTTTCTTTGAGTTTTTAATGAAAACTAAACAGCAGACTGCAGCGACTGTCGTGCCTCTTATAACCAAGGCTTTATCTGCAGGTTATTTCAAATTCAAAAAGAACAATAACAAAGAAAGAAGAAACGCGTCACAGTCGTTAATAATTAGGTTGCAGACTGTGTTACCCAGAACTTTGTCTGCCCTCTTCCTTTGCGATATTATATAACATGGCTGTTGAATACATGAGGTGAAGCCTCAGAACAATCACTTCACAATAACCAGCTCCCAGTAGCTGATGATCCCATTAGTTTGAGGCAAGAGATCTTTTTGATGAAAAACTGATGATAAATCCAGCAAGAAATCCGCAAGATCCAGCTTCATTACGGCTGGGATAAATATCTCTGCTTCCAGAGGAACAGTTTGAGGGTCAGTGCCATGACAACAGGAAATTAAAGCCAAGAGGCTGCAGTCGTCCTTCTGTTACGTAAGAACACAGCTCTCAAGGTCAGAGCAAGGAGACTCCATCAACATCTGGGACGAAGGGTGGGAAATCATAGCGGGAAGACTATCGGAGTATTTCATCCAGAAAATGTCCACAGTGCATGTGACAGAAGACGCTCTGAATGCTCGTTTGCGTAATTGTGCAGCGGGATAGAACAAAGCTGATGTGTTGCTGCTGCTCTGACAGTGCAGCAGCCCGTCTGAGAGCCAGTGTGTATGTGGAGGTTGTTGAACAGGGTGTATGGTTAACTAAGAAGAATCGGGCTGCATCAGGGGTAATCTGATTGAGAATTGAACATGGAGCTGGATTGATTGATCGCTTATTTGACATTTTTTGTGTGTACTGATATAATTTAACAGCGTGGATAGCTCAGTGGATAATTATCACAGAGTTCTATTTGAAATAACGGGCAGGTGAGAGGGAATTTTTTTGCCGTTCTACAAGTCAGAGATGTTGCAAAAGGGAGCGCATGTCTGCTACACTGGCAATGTTATGTTTTAAAGGAAGTGGAATAAGAAATAAAATGGCATAAATCATCAATTTTTTTATTCTTGATTTGAGATAAATGTGACCAGGTTGATGCAAATGAATTCTCTCGTTTTTTTTTAAAGGCACTTTGTCAGCACTTGAAGAATGTTGCAGACAAATGTATTTAACTTTAGAGGAAGTATAGAATAGTATTATAACAGTTTTAATACATTTATTTTTCTTAAAGGGATAGTTCGCCTCTTTTGACATTAAGCTGTATGACATCCCATACTAGCAATATCGTTTATGAACACTGACTTACCCCCTGCTGCGTCCTGTGAGCCGAGTTCCAGCCTCGTTTTGGTGTTAACGAAGGTAGTCCGGCTAGTTTGTTGGGGTTTAAAAAATAAAGCGTGCCAACTGCCGACAGCCGCGCCTGTTACAGTGTTTACTGCTCGGTCTGCACTTCGGTCTGCACGGTCTACACAGCACGCAGTGACACGAAGGGAGAGAAAATAGCGGCAAGCGATTGTGAGGTCTGACTTTTTCCTGGAGAACGATTTTGTGATGCAAATGTATTACTCTTTTGAACGCATATTGTTTTGAGAAGCAAAACGCTTTATTTTTTAAGCCCCAGCCAACTAGCCGGACTACTTTCGTCAACGCCAAAACGAGGCCGGAACTCGGCTCACAGGACGCAGCAGGGGGTAAGTCAATGTTCATAAACGATATTGTTAGTATGGGATGTCATACAGCTTCATGTCAAAAGAGGCGAACTATCCCTTTAAAGCTCTTGATTTTTGTGTGAACTTAGAGAAGTGAACTGATAAAAAATATATAGCTATTTTAACGAGGAACATTTTGAAGCTTTTCATTTCCCCCGGAGCTCTTTGAACTTAGATAAAAACGTGTACGGCTCATGTATACATCTTGAATAAAAGAAATAAGTGAAAACTGAGTACAGTGTATGAGACGCTGCTGTGTGTGTCTGTGTGTCCAGCCAGTGTGCTCCAAGCCATGGCCGTGCTGGTTTGTGCTGAGATGTACCAGGTGAAACGACTGCAGCATCTGTGTGAGGTGTGCGTGTGCGCGTACCTTCAGAGCATGCCCAGCCGAGAGCTGGCGTCGACGGGGATCAGCGTGGTTCGACTGCTCCGCAGAGCAAAGGTCAGTGCCACCACAGAGCGTGCGTGGGTAAAAAAAAAAGAGCAAAAGAGACCATCTGAGGACGAATTTTGGGAATTGATGACTACTTTATTATGATAGAACATCTCCAAAATGCTTTGTATTTATGGAGTAAATTTTTTTTTGCTGTTTGTATTTCTAATTGTCCAAACATATTTTGGCTGGGGTGCAATGTTTTTACCAGGAGTTTCTCATGGCCTCCACGTTGAATGGGTTTGATGGGAATGACACCTTATTAATCGGAAAGTGGGAAATTCTTTTTAAAGAGAATTAAAGCGGAAGTTCTTTTTTTTTTTTTTTTAAACCTGGACCTTATTCCTGGCATAAAATACATTCATCTACTCACCGATAACAGTTTGGTGAAAGTCGGCATCCTTCGGAAGACATTTCGGTCACTCGAGATCTGCGTATATCCATATAACGGGAGTGAACAGGGCATTAACAATACAGCCCCTAAGTAAGGCATTATCTGTCTTTATTTCACCAATACTTTAAGACGAATAAATGAATGAACTATTGCACTGTTAGTTCAGAGCTGCCGTGTTGTTGTTATTGGGGGCTATCGGGTGCTTTCTACACACGCGTCTAGTGGGATGACGTCATCGACGCGCACCGCTGCACCACAGCTTATTTATTTATTTATCATCCCACTAGACGCGTGTGTAGAAAGCCCCCCGATAGCCCCCAATAACAACAACACGGCAGCTCTGAGCTAACAGTGCAATAGTACGTGTTCATTCATTCATTCATTCGTTTTTGGAAAATTATTTATTGCGGCTCCAGTGCAGTCCACTGCATGGAGACAGCTTTCTTTATCAGTTTGTCTAGTTTCTTTGAGTCGCTCTGAGGCTGCTGCCCCAACATCTTAGCTCCCTCAAGAAGAACAGTCTGCTCTGTTCCTCCTCGTCTACAGCCTCAGCTCGGTGAACCTTAGATAAGTTAAAATCTAAAGAAATTCTGTTTTTCTCACCTAACCTCCATCTTTCTATTGATTCCCAGTGCCACAACGCAGAGCAGCTGTACGTTTGGCTCCTCCACTTCATCGCCAACAACTACCTGATCTTCAGTCATAAACCTGACTTCCTGGAACTCTCAGGTCAGTGGAAACTTTACTCCAAATGTCTGAATAAGCTACTTTTAAGCAACAGTTGTGCAAATTGACGCATTGATAAATATCAAAATTACACTGCTGATCGTTAGGCTCACAGAGATCAAAATGACTCCTGAATTGGATAAGGAGGGTGTGGAAAATGGACGGATGGGGGATCCAGCATGTTTGGTGTGAACTTGCCCATGATGCAGAGGTCAGATTGGGACATTGAATTCTGTACTAGACGAAAAGGTGTTGGCAGATGGGTCACATTCATGGCACCATGAATGCCTTCGGATAAAATACCAAAACCAAAATACAAGCTGACAAGATGACTCAGAGCGTGTCAAGACTTGGCAGAAGAGCACTATTCCTGAATGGTAGCGAATTCAAAGCACACAGCCAACACACATCATACGTGACTTTCTGAAGGAGAAAACATGACCAACTATGACCTGGATAAGTGTGTTTCTGCAACTGAGTCTAACAGAAGAAGCTTCAGAGTATTTTAATATAAAGAGGCAGAAACAAGCTCTCCAGCAAAGTGAGGCTGAAAAGAAGTATCTCTGAAGAATGGCGGAACAATTTCAAAATGAGTAAATTTCAATCTGAAGAGCATTGAATCTGTATTTAAAAAAGAAAAGGGACAAAAAAAACAGGTCAAGAGTTCACTTCACTGGCTCGTGTTGCATTCATGCTCTACTTTTGGGGCCTGTTTTTCAAATATACAAAATCCTGGAGTGTAAGTAACAACGCTACGTTGCATCACGATAACCCTTCAGAAGAAGGTCTACGTATGGTTTGTTAAATGCTGTACGTTTACGCTTGGATTGTTTGCAAGCAGCTTGTGAATTTAATGGGCAACAAAAAAAAGCAGATAAAGACAGGCTAATGGCCAAGATTAACAACAACATTGCATTGCTGAAGCACATTTTATTGTCATAATTAGTCATACACACTTGACTCATTTAAAGGCCATTGGACGGGTACTGAAGGGTACAAGCAAAGTAAAAGATAAAAGGAAAGAGACAGCAAACAACTGATTATCACTGATATTCAGTTGCTTGTTAGTAGAAACAAATTCTTTGATATTTTATCCCTTTTAAACTGTGTTCATTGCAGCATGCTAGGCAGTTATTACTGTGTGTGTATCTAAGCATGTGCCAAGTACAATAAATCCATGTGTAACAGTTTTTTTTTTAGCATAGCATCATATAGTTGTGTTCTGCAATTAGTTATGTATGATTGTGTTTCTGCGTGTTCCAGAGGAAGAGCGTGAGCAGGTGGAGAGGCTACGCTGGCCGTCCAGGGGCTACCTACAGGAGCTCAGCGAGTACCAGCAGCGGCGGCGCAAACTCCGCAAGTCCCGCTGCATCATCATGTGATCGCCAAAACCCTGTGGAGAGAGGGTGGGGAGGAGAGGGGAATTCAAAGAAAAAGAAAGAAAGAGAAAAAGATATGGCAGGGAGCATGGTCATTAAAATGTGGAGAACCCTGCTGGACTAAGGTTTGGCTCTGAAGGACAATGCTGCAGAGGAGAGAGTTCACGGACCAATCAGACCAGCAGAGGAGTCTCCAGAGGAGTAACTCTTTGCAGAAGGACCGCTCCACTGTGGGCAATACAAAAACTATCCATCCTTAAAACCAAGTGTGATTTTAAAAATGACCGTCTGACCTCTGGCCAGAGGCTCTGTGATATAATAATTTTCTACGGGCTGATGCAAAATAGTGGATTTCAAAGATAACCCAAATAAAAACAAACAAAAAAAATATATATATATATATATATATATCATACAAACAATATATCAGTTACCCAAACGTGTGTTGGAAAACAAAACCGTGCAGAATTTTTCACACTGAGGGTTTAATGGGTAAATTTAACTTCAGGTTGAATAAGAAGGAGAAAAATAAGATACCCGATACCTGCGATACCCGGCAATGTCCATCTTTTGTACACTGGACACAGGATGGCCACTTCATGGATTAAACCCACGAGGGCTCATAACTAAAACTCTATCCTCTTGAATTTAGAGATTGTTAAAGTGCGCATGATGAAGAAAAAAAAAAAAGGAAAAGACGCACATCCAGCAGTACACTGAAGTGGGTGCTAGATAAAAAAAAAACAACAACTAAATCAGCAGAGGAAAAGAACGATTTGCACACCTGTTGAGATGTTTCGAGAGCCGGGCCCTTCTTCAGACTAATGATTTCTGTGCACAAATAGAAATATATAAATACCAAAATAAATTGGAAACATGCAGCCATTCGAAAATACTCAATGTAATATCAGATGAGCATCATAAAATCTACTTCTGCTATATAAAAACTAGACTGAATGAGAGATCTATACAGAAAAAAACATTTTCAAGAACATTCTGCCTAATAACATGGACTTACATACAGGAAATCAGGGTGAACCAGCCATCATAAATACTCATTAGAAGAGATGCTCTCTGTCTGTTAGTGAAGGCAGTATAAGTCGCATCTGCGCTTATTTGTACACTCGCAGTTTCGTATGTCGTTTTGGATAAGGGATTTAAGATGGCGGCTCTGTACACAGAAATCATCAGTCTAAAGAAGGGCCTGGCGCTCGAAATGTCACCAGTGGATAAAAAAATCCTAACGGGAGCTTGTTAGCGTTGTTCTCTAAAGTGTGCCCACCCAGTATTTCCACAGCTGAAACAATTGTTGCGTCTCATTTTCTCAGCGGCTCAATCAGCCCTTCAGCGGAGCAGTGAGCGGCATTAAGAGAGTGCAGAGTTTTAAAGCAAACGCTGAAGCGGCCGGTGTGCACAGGCGTTGCTCGCTACCATCTGTAATATATCAGAAATTCAGTTTGGCTTCTAAGCAGGACCAATCCAATTACCACGACTTTTATGAGATTCTTTCACATCTAAAAATCGCAACATCAGTGAGTGTCTTCTAGGCAAATTCATCTCATGATTGAAAACCTGATTGAATACATTCCGGGTCCAAATGAGGCTAATTTTCTTTTGTTGAAAAAGATGGCCGGGGAATGAAATCTTCAAATTAAAACTACACTTAGCCTGCACTCAAATCAAGTGCTCTGTGCATCAAATCCAGCACAGCAATCGATATGTTTGACATGTTCACGTTTAACCTGCTGAGCTGAAGTTTTATACCATTTCTTTGGCAAGTTAAATTTTTTTTTTTTAAAAATGAGTCCTTATTCGTCCGGAGCAACACATTAGAAAGATTTGTCCGTCACAAAGAGGCAAAAGCCTTTCGTAGCATTTACAGAAGTGGAATTGAGATGTAGAAGAAACCACAATAATCATGAACACGAGTGAGCACAGTAAAAAATAAAAATAAAAACCTCGCTGCCTCTGGGTTGATAAACAGCATTTATTTATCCTTTTTTTTTTTTGGCTATATTGTTTTTAATCATAACGTGATTATGATTTCAGGTGCTGCAATTATTTTTGTATCCTACAATATGTGGACATTTTTTTTTTTTTTTTTTTTTTTTTTTTTAAACACATCAGGGGAAAAGACGGCAGGGTCGCACACCTTTACAGTTTAATGTTTCACTGCTCTTTACCAAAATGTTGGAAGAAAGTCCTGATCAACGTGTTATCAGACGACTTTCTGACCCGCTTTTTGCCTTTGAATTACGAAAGAGTAATAATAGTAATAGTCGGTATAGTATTAGTGCAGAAATGTTGCCGTATATTGCATCAAATCAGGCAACCGCAAGAAGATTAAGATGAGAGAGTATGCGAGCGATCTGTAAGCAGTTCGTATGCCTTTATCCTGCAGGTTCACAGCAGAAATCAGAGTTTGTGTCTGAAGAAATCCTCAAATTAATCCTCAAATGAATCCAAATTGACCAATACAGTCAGTAAAAAGCAGGTGAAACTCTGGACTGTAAAACAAAGTGGACCCCGGTGCTGCATCTGCACCTGGTGTGTGGTGACGCCCACAAGGCTGCGCTGGGGCAGAGCTGTACAAACTGTAGATAACATGCTGTCTCACTTGAAATAAAGACATGTTTTAGAATGAACAAACCACTGCTGCTTTTAATGGACATGTGTGCCTTATCTATTCCCAACTGTTTGCCCACTGACGCCAGCCAAACGATGGCTTGGGAGGAACAACTTAGTTTGACTTTATTTTACTGCGCTTACGTGGAGGAAAAGGGAAGATGTAATACGAGTGCCTTTGACGTGTCCCGTACCTGGACGTCTGGAAGCAGATCACTGCAGGGCCCCGATAGACTGCAGCATGCCCTCCAGTTTACCACTCTTAGCCAGAGCCGCAACGTCGCTGCCACCTCCAATACACTTCTCACCGATGAACACCCGCGGGACCTGCATGACAACCACATCACAAATGGAACCACTTACTCGTGCACGGAGTAAGGTCATACAATACATCTCTGAAAAGTTGTGTGCGTTAGGGTGGGCCCTCTTGTGTGCTCATGACAAGATGCACATCATTCCTGCACGGAGGAATGAGTGAGGATACAGAGCAATGCAAAGTGGGCCGTCAGTAACTGGTGAGTGGTGTTGGGATCAGCTGACTGGAGGAAAACCTTGGGTACTCCTTGGCCTACAAATAATTCTTGCAAAGCTTTGGAAAATGTAGATTGTCTGCAGCTGAATTGCCCCCTCCCCCCTTTTAAAACAAACAAACAAAAAAAACTATATAGGCTTTACAAAACGCTTTATGATTCATAAAAACTAATAGAAACACTCAAACAATACTTCTGTTCGCACTCCATTCTCTACATTCACACACACCAATGAGCAAATATAAAGGAAATGGGATCTGCAATGGGCTCCTTCTGCTGCTGTTCCCGGATGAATCAGAGGGCGCAGTCCTATTGCCAGGGTGGAGTCCATTTAGTCCCACTCCCAAGAAAAACACCAACAGATCAACCTCTAAACGAGAAAGTTGGTCACATGTTGACACTCAGTGTTATTTCGATTACATTAAATGTTTTAAGAGACAACATGCATGTGTTATCTGGCATTTAACTAGTTAAAAAAAAAAAACACAAGCTGCTCTTTGTACTAATGAAGGACAGTAACAGGTGATCGGTGTGTTTGGTGCTCGGGGGGGGGGGAGCAGTTAAGAAAGACATCAAAATATCTCTCTGAGGAGGTTTAGGTTGTGTCAAGACAGACGACGCACTTCCGGTGTATAGTTAACAAAAAAAAACACGTTATTTTCAACGGTGAAAACAAAGAAGACATGGCATTTCCACGTCGTTGGAAGTTAAATTATTCCCAGGTGCGTGAAACACGAGAGAGCATTCAGTGTTTACCGTGCGGGCTCCGGTAATTTCCACGAAACAGTCCTGAATGCTGTCCATGTCGCTGCGTCCGCATATGTCAATAAACTCCAAATGCCCGGGTTTGAACTTGTACTTGGATAGCACGTCTTTGGCCGTGATGCAGTACGGGCACGTGGGCTTCATAAACACCACCACTTTGTCGCCTTTGATCTGAGCCTTCACAAACTGCTGCGCCATTTTAAATCACTCGGAGAAACACTCAGATGTTGGGGAGTGGTGATGCGGCGGGAGATGAGAAATTATATATCTGCGTTTGGCAATTTATGTTAATGAGGTGTGACGTACAGACACGTCTACCATCTTAAAGACACAGTACGTCTTGCTTCGAACACGCACCAACCCAGCCAGATAAGACGGCTGTCCACACCTTGCAGGTTGCTACGGAGTAGCACAACTAATTGTAGGTACTATAAAGAACCGCTGAGAGTTATTAGAGGTCAGCAACGGAGTGAGAGGCAATGCATTTTTCAGTTTTTCTTTTTTGTCCTGCAACAGGGTTCAGGGATTGAGCCCGTCTGGTGGCAAACTGAGGAGCTGCAGTGTTGAGCTGTTCCCTTTGACTTACATTTTAAGCACAAGTGGTTGATGATTGTGTTCAAAGCTTCCTTCCCATTAGCAAGTGATGATTCATGTTTTAGCTGTCAGATTTCAAGTGTTACGCCCAGGCTCCATCCTGTTTTCCAAACTTTTGAGGGGTCTGACCCGACCTGGAAGAGATGGCGTCATAAAGCCATAAGCAAATATTCAGAACCACAGTATGACTAACACATTTAATGAATACTTATAGCATATATATATAACATTTTAATACAGTATACTGGACCTTCTCAATAGCTAGACCCTCAATCTAGATGCCATTACTTTCACGCCTACTCAAGTTTTATTTTTCCTCTTTAAATGTCTCTTGGGGAAAACCATGTAACAAAAACACAGCCAGACATTTTCCAGGTAAAACTAAGTTCATTTTTATTGAAACATCTTGTATATTTTCAGGTGGGCAGGATGACATTTCAGTACAAATTCACTTGATTTCCTGTAGTTTCTCGTCTCTAAACACGGCCGGGGCATTTTCCATTTCCTCATTAAGACTGATCGACCCCCTTCCCTCCTTCCTCCCTCCACAATGAGTCACATTGTGCGTATGCATCTTCAGACCAAACTCAAGAATATTTTTATATGATTAAGACAAAAAAAAAAAAAAAAAAAAATCTTTGGAAGGCTGAGAAGAGGACATAGGTGACGGACTGCAACAAAGACTTGATGAAAAGCTCCGATTTCCCAACATCAGTTTGTTGGAATGGCCCTTTAGTAGTTCTAAATGCTGGCAATTTAAGTGAGATAGCAGAATAATCTTTAACATTTACAGGGGGTTTCATTTATCTGGTGCTGTAACAAGACCAACATATAAGTGCTGATTTGCTGTTGAAATTAAGGGAACAAATTAGATCAACAAAGTTTTTTTTTTTTTTTTTTCTTTTTAAATTAAATTATGCTAAATTGATTCAGACAGCCAAGATCAACAGCCAGTCTACTGCAGAGACTGACCATTTAAAAGTCTGCCAGAATCAAAAGATGGAAGCGACAATTATCGACTTTAATCTTGTGCCTCATCCCCCCCCGAAAAACAGAACACAGACCCTCGTTTGACTGGACAGCCATTCAGATAGGGCTCTTCAGAAGAGGCCGAACACCGCGGTGCCCAACGTTCGTCACACTTTCAAACTCGAGTTTCAGTATTCTTCAGTGATCGTGACATTTGTTTCAGTATTGATGTACCATACTCCTATCAGAAATTTCACTCCATGGAAGCAGTACCAGAAAGGCATTTCATTTTCTTTTTTGGCAAACATTCTAACACAAGTTTGTAAACAGTTTTTTTTTTTCCCTTGTTGAAATAAAGAATAAACCAGAAGCCATTCATCCATCGTGAAAATAAATGATCGTCAACACGGGAAAATAAAAAATAAAATAAAAATAGAAGTGAAATACTGAAACCTTTCACTACTTTGTGGAAGTCAAAACTGAGAATCAAACACATTGAACACCACAGTAAAGATAAGTCCTCTGGTGGATGACAAAGTGGCCTCTTTTCGTAAAACAGTGTTTGCCGCTGGGTTAAGCTCATGAGGTGGGTGCAGTACTTTCCAGGAGCTAAGAGAGGAACCACTCTGGAAAACAAGAATCTTCTGCATTTCTTCTACAAGGATCAGGTCCTGTTACTCCAGCCAGGTTGATCCCGAGTGCTCTGGCTGGTCAAACACTATAGCAGCTTTTTTTTTAGTTTTTTTTTTATTTTGTTGTTTTTCATATTTCTAACTTTTTCTCCGCATTACTATTTTTGCTGTTGCTCAACAAAGTTCACAACCATACAAACGCACACAATTTGTAACACTTTCAGACTCAACATCCCTTCCTTCTTCCACCGGTCTGACATTTGCATCACCATACACACACACACACACACACACAACAGTTTCCAGGCAGTTGTAGTTCCTTTGCATAGTCTGTGGACCCCTGGGATCGGCCCAACTACGTTTCCGAATGTAAACGCCGTAAGGCACCGGGAACATAAACATCGTTAGGTGCAAGGAATACTGCCCCCACACATAACTTCTTAGGTGCCCCAAACTTCACCGCCCCTTGTGGTCATTACAAGTAACTTTACGACCCATGCACATATTGCGTTTTGCTCGTCTGACCGTCTCATTTCCCTCCTTTTCAATCAGTTTTCCAGTACAGTTTTGTTTGAAAAGGAAAGGAAATGAGGCAGCAGAGCTATTTTTGCCAGATGAGATGACGTATCGAATTTGCGTGCAAAATGGCTTCACAACATATAAGGCCTGTGGTAATTCTTTATTTTTTTCCCTCCCTCTCTCACCGTTTAAGAAATTAAACAATATCTGCTGACTCTTGTTTGGACTATGAGTCTCAAAATAAATATCTCCCTCTTTTTAATGTTTTACTTAAATACACCTCAATATACTTCTCCGATGCTCAAAAATACTTTTGCCTGAAGAGAGTGTCCTTCAAAAGTTAAGAGTTGGAAGCTTTCCCGCACACCTTGTTGCTCATGCAGGTGGCCCCTTTTTTTCTGGTCCAGTGGTATCAAATTCCACAGGAGCTAATTAAGATAAAGCGTTGAGAAACTGAAGGGTGGGAGGAAAGTCCACGTGAAATTTTCAAGACTGCAGGCGACATAGAAGCCTGTGGAATCAAAGGTCAAAAAGAAAGGGAATGAAGGAGTAAGGGAGGAGGCTGTAGAGGAAAGAAATGAAGGGGTGTTAATAAATAAGAGCGGTCACTCCTCTCCTGGTTTGACACTCCTTTCACAATACTGATAAGTGAAGATGTCCCGTGCTGTGCTCTCAGCACCAGGCCTGGGCTCTGCGCTGGTCAAAATCAGCTATTAGCCGCTTGATGTGGGCCAGTTTGTTGTGCAGGTACTCGCAGCGCAGTTTCTCCTCATGGTAGCTTGGATTATGCTGGAAAATAAATAACACAAATCCATGATATTAGACTACCAATGTCAGTCCCATAAGTGCCACGACTGAAGAGCTAAATCTGGACGGTCTTTGGTTACTTGTTGTTTGCCACAGGGAAGGTTTTTCTATACATTACCTGTGGCAAACAGATAAAAACCTGAGCATGACTGACTGTTCGGTATCTGTTATCAACATTCTTTTACTTAACAGAATTGGTAATATCCACTGGAGCTTCCAAACCTTTTTTCTACTCTCCCTCCCCCCTTCTCTATGACTCATCCCTTCTCAGACACTCTTTTCTATTAAATTTTTCCATCAGAATGAGCATCATGGTCACTTCTCCATAAAATTCACAACGGCAATCAGCTTGGGTCTGTTCAAGTACAAACTATAAAGCAGTAACAGTCTCACAAACTTATATACAGTCGACAACATTACGGCCTAGAAGGCGACGTCACCAGAAACTGCCGGTGTGACTGTGAGAGTTCCCAACGCAGCAGGAAAAATCCTCTAATTACACAACTGTCCAATTACTTTAATCAGAAAACTTTGAGCTTGTGGGATATTTCACACAACATACTGTCCAATCACTAGCCTGGCTGACGCGTCCACAATCTCGATGAGATGGTGGTCTGGGAACTAGGTGTGCATTTTCTCGTATTTGAGGCGTGGTTTACGAATGCCTAGAGCCGTTTATTGGGCGCTACGAATGTCTATCAAACGGCGTCAGGTTCTTCCCATGCTGCTTTGCGCGCGATTCATAGCCAATTGTATCACTTATACCAGATGACGACAGAGCAAGGCTGCTCAATTTCTCCATTGATAAAATAAATTCACAACTCTACAACATAAAAATTCATGTAGAATATAGCATATACTTTGTTGTCTACAGTAGTAGATCAACCCTCATCTTACATTGAAGCTCCCAGATCAAGGAAGTGACGTCGACACAGCTTTAGCAGCAGAGAAGCTATCAGGCTTGTGTTGATAATAATAAACTCCTGGAATATGTACAAACTTCCAAATGCATCGTTTTGTGAGTACAGACCATATTTGTACTACTGTAGAAGTTTGGTGTCATGGCATGTGATTTTAGTGTGGTAATTTTGGAGATGCTGCCAGGGTCCGTTAGCGCTTGTAATAAGCTATTCAGGATAACTCAGTAACTCCGCTGATGTTCAGCCAATGAATCTACTCCGAAACACTTTCTAAGGCTGCATCGAATGGTAACGTTGTGTCCGCTGCCATGTTGGATTAACCTTGTGTGATTGGTTCCCAAACTCAGGCAAAAATAAGGGCGGTGGTTTCCAGGCTGACTTTGCAGTGAGAATGAAATCGAGCGCAAAGCAGCATGGGAATTCCCAGGCTAGTCCAATCACATGTTTATGGCTAATATCACTCACATGCCCTTTCTGGGATTATCATGGGTGTGTCTGAATGAAGACGTTGGGAACATTTACATGAACATCGTAAGCGACCCATGTCTGATTGCGGTCAATTCCCCAAATTAAAGAAGTTGAATATCGGAAGTTCGAAAAGTGCAGACACTGAAGCACGTGTGCCCACTCGCGTGTTTCTCCTTTCTAAAAATTTGAGACTTTGACCTTGGAAGTGAGCACTTGAAAAAAAGTCAATCATAGTGCTCACAAAGGCGGAAATACATATAGTGAATACACACACAATTATTAATCACAGACTGTGCAAATACTCACTTGTTTCATCTTTTTGTACTCTTTCATGACTTCTTCTTGCACTTTCTGTAAATAAATACAAAATAAAAAGGTTATGCCAGTAAAACCATGTTATAACTTTACATTACAGCATACCGAACAGCAGCAGAGTGTTTTTACTGCTTTAATGACTTTAGGTTGCCTGGTGGTTGCAGATGTGACATGATCAAGGAACAGAAGTGGAATGGAGACAACACAAACTTTTGGTTTAGAGCCTCTTTCATTTCAGCCTCTTGTGTCCTCAATAATTTGACAGCAGTGTTCTAACAATTTTGAAAAGCCTGAATCCAAATGCTTAACATTATTCTGCAGAAGTCCACCAGACTGGCAAAAGTTGCAAGTACATATGAAACAACTGTCACACAGAGCATAACGTTGTCCAAACTACTGTTTAAACTAGTAATCTTTTCATTATTCTGCTCCTGACCTTCATAATCTTTTTAAGCCGAAAGTTATATGCCAAAGTTGTGCGTCTTAAGATCTAAGCAATGTTTTCCATATGACCTGATGCTCTTTGGTGCCAGGTGCCAGCTTCCGGCACTGGGCATCCAGCTGGGTAAAGTGGCGTGTGATGTTCTCCACACGGGCGTGCAACTGGCGGTACTCATCATACTCTGCGTTGAAGTCATCCTTGTAGCTTTGTCTCTGGTCGAGGGACACCAGAGCTGTATACTTACTGTAAGAAAAAGGAAAAAAAGAAAAGAAAACTTTGTACTAAGTACATCTTTTTTTAAGGTTCATGACTTTTAAAAATGCACGGAAGCTTAACAAAGTTAATATAAAACAGTTAAATGTATGAATCAATGTGTCATTACCATCTGGCATTCTTAATTTATTTTTTTAATTTTTTGGGGGGGGGGCGGGTATGAAAGGTAAAGCAGGACACATGATAGAAAGATGGGACAAAGTTACTCACGCTAAATAGGCAGGCATCTCAATTTTGGATGATAATTCAGTGGACTGGACTGGCTTATCTTTGTCTGGAGAGAAAGATATAAAAAGAAAAAAGGAGCATGAGAATGTAAATACTGTAACCCATTATACAGAAAATCAACACACCTATGAGCACCATCTTTAACTTTATAGTTATCAATTACAATGCAAAATTTTGTATTTTGAAAGAACAATAATAATAGTTTCTGCTATCACTCGTGGTTTTGTAAAATCCTTAAAGAGTAACATCTGTAAGAACAGTTTAAACAAGTTGAGAACTCATACAAATACAGAGGCAGGACACCTATACAAAAACATTTTGAAAAACCAGGTCAACAAGAGAAGGCCAAAGAGTAAAGAAGAGCCTAAATCAATTCAACATATTGTGAAAAATTCAAGAGCATCAGTGTTATTATTGATAAAAGTGTATGGGCTAAATTAGGCTGTAAGAATCACTGTGAGAATGATTTAAAGTCTGAGATAAACTGGCTTCATTAAGTCACATCAGTCACAAGATGCGTTAGTGCTGCTTGAGAAAGTCAGTCTGTATACACACATATACACTCCACTGCAGAATAAAGGGTGATTACAGGACAACAGGATGACTACTGTATATAGGTAAAGATGCTCTAAACAGTCGGGAGCAGGAGATCTGAAAATGCACCGACAAACTAAATTACAGAGACTAAGTCACTGCCTCTGGGACTGGACAGCTTCAAGTAATTGATTCAACTATGAATTCTGCATTAATTAAAAGAGTGACTGAATACATGCGAGAGCATCTTAAAGCCCAGATTTGAGTCCCATTGGAATGTTGTGGGGTATCTGAAAAAAGCAGCAATAATATTTGGATAATATTAATGTCAAACTCCATCCATCTATTTGATGTGAAAGCTGTGTACAATATGTTTATCAGAGTTGCCACATTAAATTTACACAACACTAAAGTTATTCACTAATATTCTGTTTCTTCAACTGTTTCTTTTTTTTTTTTTTTCTGTGAAAAACATCAACATAATTTAATGCCGTCTTCTGTACGTGTTTGGTTATGCTACACCTCATGCACAGCGGAGGGGAGACCTGTGAAGTGATGATAAAGTTTGCTCCAGGAGTTCATGAGTTGCTAAATCTTTTCAATTAGGGTTAAATCCGTATAAAAACCTATTTGAGGGTACTAGCAAGGATTCAAGTCTTGCCCAGAAGCATCACTGGACGCACCAGAGCCACTCTTAGGCTGTGTTCAAAACCGCATACTACATACTTACATACTTGCAAACGGCATACTCATTCGATCAGACAGTATGCAGAGCGTTTACACATAGTGCACTTCGCTCCTGCCCGAGCCGAAATCAGCCAGCCTGAAGCTGATTTCGCTTAAGCTATAAACTCTGTAAATATATAACTTTAGCAACATTTGAAACATTTTCAGGCGAGAAAGTAGTCGTTTAGATCCCCAACGTGTGGAAAATTTGACAAAATACCGGCTATTTACAAGTTTGTTCCCACGAATTCGGCGCTACTAAAGCTAGCAGTGAGTAACGCACTTCCGGTTATTTTCACAAAATAAAATACCCGTTGCCTTTTATCATAGGGAAAGCCATTACGATACAATTGGTGCTTTTGTTTTGAAAACAGGAAGTGAACCTACCCTCATTGTAGCTAGCTTGAAACTGCCGTTTTGACAGGAAATGACGATCGGTGACGTCAAGTTATGTTGCATCTTGGGTAGTTTAAGTATGACAAGTAACCACATGATGCATACTCAACATTTCGGCGAATCTAGTATGCATCCGGGAACTTAAAAAAAGTTAAAGTTAGTAGGAGTAGTGGGAGAAGTAGGCGGTTTCGAACAGAGCCTGAGTTATCTTCAGGTTTGTTACACTTGTGTCAGTGAATATATTATATTGAATTTATAAATCCCATGTAATCCTTTAAGTCTTACAACATTTGGCTCAGCTGTGCAAATATTGCCGACATTGGAGACGTACCTTGATCTTTGTGGGAATTTTTGTCCAGAACTTGTCCATTGTCCTCTTCAGCACTCCGCTTCTTTTTGGCCCTACGACTCTTCTCAGCCTGCTCGGCTACAATGGGAGGACTAATGCTGGCTCTTTCTGTTCGTTTCCCTTTCTCCCTCTCTCGATCCTTGTCTTTGTGCTTCTTCGATTTCTTTTTGAACTTCTTATTTGTACTGCTGGATAAGGGAGGGCTGCTGATGACAGTTGAGGTAACTGTGAGAGTGGTGCAAGGAGGAGGGCTGGGGGAAGCCACTGGTCTGGGGGAAGCCACTGGTCTGGGGGTAGGGTGCTGATAGCGGTCCGGCTGGGTCCTATCAGAGGAAAAGGGGCTGGGGGAAGGGTCTCTGCAGGAAGAACTCTGGTCAATGGGCAGGTCCTGGGTGCCACAGCCTTCTGGGGTGCACGGAGAGTTGGAGTTGGAGGCTGGGCTGGGTTGCTGGTGAGAGGGTGCAGGAGGATGGGATGAGATGGGGAGATGGGTGGGAGGGCCTGAGGAAACATTTGGGGGAAGGGACGAGCGTTTGGAGCTGTTGATGCCCTCGTCCTCACGACGGTCAGAGGAGGATGAAGATGCAGCTGGCCCTCGGTTGCTGAGGTGAGAAATGCGGGCTTTCTTGGGAGCCAAGGGATCAATGAAGTCAAAGTCAGGCTGGCGCTTCTGCAAGGACACAACAAACAAAAAATAAACAAACATTAAGCCAAATACTGTATTCCTCTGTTGGCATGTGTTAGTGTGCGTTTGTCCAGCTACCTGAGGAGATGTGGGCACACTGTCTTTAGGTGAACCGTTTGATGAGGCCGTCTCAACTGGAAGACCCAATTTGCTGTTTAGGAGAGGAAGAGTACTGTTAGATGAGAACAATATGTTGTATAAGAAAAAGCCCTGCGGGAGCTGACATGCAACTGGAATTACTCCAGGAACTGCTGAAAACACACTTTTTAAAACAAATGATTGAATGACCATGAGATGTTAAACCTTTGGCTTTGATTGTATTTGCTGTAAATTGCAGACTTCACCCGCATATTTGCTCTGCTGTAAAAAGAAATACTTGTTTTGTGATGGAGTGCAAGTAACGTGAAATAATCAAGATTGTGCGGTGCAGCTGTTGTCCAAGCTTTTCACCTGAGCTTCTCTGTCATGCAATGTTTTTGGCACTTCATCCTCTTTGTAACAAGATCTGTTCTCAGCCCCTCCCAGCTCGAGCCAACTTTCAACCAGTCAGCATTCAACCTACATGTGGTGTAATCTCAGGGCTGTGCTGCTAGCTCCTTGTAGGACCGCGCACAAATAGGTTTGCATAGACAAAAAAAACAAAACAAAAAAAAAAACTCTTCGCTCTACAGTTGTTGAGAGTGAGACATATCTCCGTGCAAACGTAACAAGCCCTTAAGATGCTAAAAGCACTGCTGCAACAGGGTACTTTTGCACTGTGAATATCAGGTAGTCTGTTCTCGTACTAGAGCTTATAAATAAGTGTAGTTAGTAGGGATGTTGATTGATTGATTGTCATTTAACTATTGCTATCAAATAACTTAAAAGCATAACTGATTAAGAAGAAAATTAGACGGTTTAGCCGCATCATTGTGGTCACAATAATTGTAAAACGAGCACAACTCTCTGCCTTTCAAGAAAAATAATAATATCGTCTGCCTTGTCCCTGTATCTGCAGCAGTAATGTTGATAAACTGGTTTATAAAATAGTAAAACTCGTATGGTTTAGTTAAGCAGAGTGTCAGATAACAGACTTACAGCTGCTTCATGTTCGCTGCAGTCGAGAGATTTTTTCAGGTTTAATCACTAAAAGGCAATTTCAAACATTTAATTTGAAGAATCAAACATCATTTCAGGGAAAAAAAAAAGAAAAAGAAAAAGAAAAGAAGAATGGCATTCCTAATAGTTGACACACAATAAGAAGTAAATCCTTCGGTCAGGTTTTCGGGATTTAAAAAAAAATAAATAAATCGAGACCATGTGTTAGCCATCTGGGTGAGGTATGTGGCTTATGATGTTTCATTTACAGCCTGAGGATCTGTTATGGCTCTGCATTTCTTTTCCATATCTCTACTGCCTGTATGAAAAGAATTCAAGAAACACACAAACAATAACAACTAGAAATGCACTCAGAGAGTGCAGACCTCCGCCAACAGCCAACCTACCTGTGGATAGCGAGCCATGTATGGACATACGTTCCTGATGTGGGCTACTTGTTCTTTGGCGCTGTCAGCAGAAGAGGCATTCCCTTCTCCCTATTCATTATTGAACAGCAGTGTTCGCCGTTATTAATTATTATTAATATTATTATAATAATGTTTTGTCGGGAAGCAGTGTTCGCCGTTATTATTACGCTATATGCAGTTATGCACACTGGCTTGCCGTTGCAATCTTTTGTTGTGCTAATTACAGCAAATCCGCGCAATATGCATTCTGTCTGGCTTTGGCTCTGTTTGGCTGTGGCACCTTGAGGTCGCGCCACCTTGTGGCAGGTCGCAAGATTGCAGCACGAACAGACGAACGAACATCCAGACAAACCAACAGACAAACTCGGGCGATCACATAACCTCCTTGGCGGAGGTAATAAATAAATATAAAAAAAGAAAAAGCCTAAAAAGGCCTCTTCTGTACCGAGCCAGAATCCGGTCCACCTGGGTCTTCTCGTCTTCAGAATAGCCAGGCCAGTCTCGCTGGACATCCCGATATATGAAGTCCTTCAGTGAGTATGTGTTGTCTTTGGGATTTAGGTTGGCCACCTGTTTAGCAGACATACACACAGTTTCAAAGCTAAAACTACAGCAACATGAAACCTATACAACATGCACAGAAACTTCATATTTCCTGTGCTGGCCATCTGTGCATGCAAATTATGTTTAACAATTTAGTGAATTGTTTCTCGTCAATGAGGCCTTTATGCGCACCCGATTACCTCAGGCAAATGTGCACGCTTCAATCTCATGTTGAAACAAGGGTAGAAGGGACCCCTGGGGTCAGGTTAGATACTTGAAGGCCACTTCTGGTACTTTCTTACAGTAAAAGTTTTGGTAAAAATCGACTATTTGTACTCATTTGTCCGTGTTAACCCGGGATGCGACCTGGATCACCACCATTTGACTTAGACACGATTTCTGAACACTTACAACTATTTCAAGCAAACACAAAAAGTCATGAATTACTTGTTGCAGGGTGGTCCCCAGTGAGTTTCGGTCCTTCTGGTTAATACCGTCCCGCTGCAAACGGCCGAGCATTTCCAGCTTCTTGTACGACTTCAGCGCCAGCAGGTGAATGATGCGATCCCGGAACGGCCTCTGAGACACGGGGTTATTGGAAAGGCACTTGCGTATAGTGTTGGCTGGGTTGATTGGTGTGGAGCGTTTGCGCTCTGGGACCACGTCTGGAGCCGACAGTGCAGGCTTACGAGTATGTACTTGCTTTCCTAAAAACAGAAGGTAAAAGGCATCATTAACCCACTTCTCTGGAGGGACTTTCATCATCATATTTTTGGTCGGTTGCTAATTGAAGTCAGCCTCAGTTGACCTTGGTTTTAAATCAGTGGGGTAAATGAGTTGGAACCAAAACATACCAATAATACCAGTAAGACCGTTTAAAGCTGAAATGTGAAAGTCACAACCAATTTAAAATGAACTTCAGTACATATGTAGCCATGATCTGGACTGGTTTTCAGATCTAGACTTAAAATTTTCAGTTAGTTAATACCTGCTTTTTGCTTCAATTATTCAGTTTTTGAAACAAGGCAGTCCCAAAATAATAATGCTACAGCCAATGAATGTCTAAGCCACACTAAACTGTAGTTTTATTACCTCAAGGTAGTTTGGATAACTTGAGGTCTTAATCTGATCAGCACTTCCCTAAGACGTGGCTCTATAATGCTGGGCTGTGTCCCAGGTTGCCTGCACATTCCCCTAAACTTCTTCATGGCTGTTATGAAATTCTAAAGCCCTTTAAGAGATTAAGGTTAGAGAGAGGAAGAGAAAAAGGGACACTCCTCCCTTTCCTTCTTATCAAAAAGTCGACTGGAAGCTACGGGAGCTCACATACACACACACCTTACCTAACGGAAAAATTCAAGGAGAAAGCTCTGGCAATCTTTCGTCTATGCAGAAGTGGAGTTTTAGAGTTTCCCCCATCAAATGCCACTGCATTCATAATTACATACATTGTGCCGTTCATTGAAACATACAAATTAGAATCACTTTTTAACACCAGAAGCTAAAAGACCCATTTTGTTTTAGTAAACATGGTGCTAACTTCAAACCAGCTGCTTCAAGTTCCTGACCCCCCTTCTTTTCTCAATGCGGCCCCTCTCGTTTCCCAGTTTCTGTCTGAGCCAGTGTATGCAAATCTGCAACCTATCCCTAGGGCAATGTTAAATGAGGCATAATATATACCTTTTCTCTACAAGTAAAGTCTCAGAGTTTGTATTTAAAGTGTAAGCTCCAAGTGCCTAACAGATCATTAGTTCTGCCATACCTGTGCAAATCCTTTTTGCAGCTACTCTAAAGTGGCTGTTTCAGTGTACGAGAGAAGAAATATATTGTACAATGAAGTTTAAAAAATAAATAAAAAATAACAGGCCAGCATACAAGACCCATCTTGTAAATTTTGAACCACCTGTAATCCTACTGAACAATTTCATCGACAGGGATTTTCTCGTTGAAATAAAAAGTAATCTCACAGTGTTCTGGGTCTGGGGAGTACATTGTGACTTTTGTGTTGGCAGGGCTTGCTTTGCTCTTAGCTTTGACATTTTAGAGTTTGTTTAAGCACCTCTAGCAGGAAAACAGCAAAGTGGGCTGTAGCTACTTATTTGGAATTTAGGGAAGGTCTACTTTCTCTGGTTTTCCTCAGAAGGATCTGCTTACTAGCCGGGGGCAGCACTTATCCCCTTATCACCTGAGTGAGGTTCCGACAACATTTTGCAAACCGAGAAGGAAAAAAAAAAAATGATCTGTTCCCTCAGTCGACTGACCAAACAGGGTGAAATCATTTTAAAATTACATTTTTGTTAGTTTCATCCTGCCACTTTAAAACAAATGAAGAGAGGGGGGGTGTCTTTAAGCCATCTAAATGTTAAGAATAGCGTTTGTAAAAAAAATAATTTGTTGGCACCTAAGCATTTTCAGGTGCTTTGTAGAAACATATCCCATGAAATACATGAGCAGCATAAAATAACTACATTTGTAACTTCGTTTCTGTTAAAGTTTTGTGAACAAGTGACAAGGCTCTGGATGGTCAGTCTGTGGTCAACAAATGTACGGTAACAGTAAGACAGTTGTTGGACACAAGCAGAATTACCTGCTTGTAGTGTGACCGTACCCATTTTGGCAAGCTATTGGTCAACAGCACAGAAATGACTTTATCTGCCAGGTTTTGCACTCAGTCAGACGCCTAATATGGGGGGAAAGGCAAAATGGCTTAGTAGGTTGCAGTAACAGCTTTGAATAGAGTGCTGCTGTCAGCTATTCAGTCTCTCAAAAGAGGCAGAGTCTGAAAAGAGATCAGTGTTGATAGAATGGAAAGCCATGGCTGCGTGTGGGAATCCAGTTGCTGCTACAGATAAGCAAGACTGAAGTGAGGGCCTTACCTCTGTACTGGCCCCCAGGCTTGATGACTTTGGTCCCACGTTCACGTGTGTCCTCCACAGCCTGGGTCATACGTTCCCGGGTCACCTGGTACGAGTCATTGGTGGCACACACGGTGACCTTGTCCTGTACCGTCGCCAACAATGCCAGGTGTGAGGCCCCTGAGCTGGAGACAAAGAGGGAGTATAAGAGAGAAATGTGAGGCAGAGGGGGATTACCCTTCCAGCAACGTGTAGTAAGACAGTAACAGTTGATTCAGCTGAACAGTGATTACCATTACCTCGATGCATACTGATGGATGCACTCAAAGCTTCCCTGAGGGTTGTCTTTGCCAACATTAGACAGGTAGAAATCGAAATTGTGGGAGGTGTTTGCAGAGGAGTCAGTCTTGGGAATTTTAATGCGCTGTAAAATAATTTGCACAGACACTGAGTATAACACATCTTCTATAATGCATTCATGAGCAATACCGTGATATCTAAATATTTCAATACCATTTAAATAAATAAAATTGGGAAGTAATAGCAAAGTTAGCCTTTAAAAGATAAAAAGATAAGTGTTTTTACTTATGAAACACTGATATTTGAGAGGCTTTTTCCCCATTAAATTAAAAAGAAGAATTCACAATTTGTTGGGGAAAAAAACAACAACATTAAAATAGCTAAAGCGGCACACCTCCGTAATCATGCTATAATAGCCCAATTTTGGTCTTGCAGAACCCAAGAAGCTCCCCAACCTGCTCTTTTTAAAATGAGACAATGGTCTGATGGATGTTTAAGACATCTGCGTATAACCAGCGCCGCGTTTCCAAATCTCAAACTTCCTGGACCCCTGCCTTGCATCGTTTACATATTTCAGTGCTACATATCATTTAATCCAAGTTTAAGCTTAACTTAATTGACCAATGTCATGAGGAGAACAGAAAGAAACAATCTTACCCCTTGGAGTCCCTTGAATTGTATTGTAGGCCGCAATGAAGGTACATTCTGAAAAGGACAGAGCACAGTTGAACTAATTAACAACTACAAGCACATAAAATACATTCACAAGAAAATAACCAAGAGGTTAACAATTTTGATAACCAATAGTTTTAACAATAAAACCGTATCACATGTGAAGAACAATTCTCACATAACACTAAAGATGATGTCAGATGACTTGATCTGACGACCACCGCACAAAACCAAATGACTTTAGCTTTGGAAATAAATCACTAAACACATTGGTTGCAGTTTAATGATCCAAAGCGGGGGGGATGGAATTTAAAACACTGAACAAAATATTTATGGAGCATTTTTGTCTTGTGTAGGTTTGTTGGGAGTCGATTTGAAGCGGAGCTGAAGGCCACAAATATGCAGTGGCTGTTCTGGAGCAGCATATAGGCAGTTAAGATAGGAAAACACTCATCTCCCAGCCTCTTCACATAGCTTAAAGCACACAGAAGAACCAGTTGGCCAGACTCCTGAAATGCTGCATGAACTGGTCGGAGAGGAATGTGATATTTAAAAATTTATTTATTTATTTATTTATTTTTAAATAAAATCAACAACAGACTCTTTTCGATGCTGGACACGAAGCACGCATGTCGACGCGTAGCTAAACAAAATGACTGCAGGATAAAACGTATACTTTTATAGCACTGAGATTATATCATGCTTGTGAAAGCTAAAGCCACTCTAAAGCCACAGATTCCCTCCCCCACTCACACACAGTTCTGATCACATTTCACATCACCACAGAAAGACAAAGATAGCCAGCCTCCATAGTTCGATGACTGGTTCAGCTACAACAGACATTACTGAGAGGGAGAGAAACAAAAAGCAGGCCGTTTTGGCTGCTCAGTCAGCAAGAGATGGCAGGCTGCCGTTCAGTGCAGCAAACGAACCAACACACCCTGCAAGGTTGGAGCACTGGCCGTTACAAAGAATTCCTTCAACTTAATGGCGTCTTCGCCTACCAGTTGTCAGAAACTCAGCTAATTATCAGTTAAAGTTTTGATTTACAGTGTTGGCTTTAAATTCAGGCTCCACTATTGATGATTTCAACAGCAGGTGGCTCACGGCCAATCGCACAGATATCATGTAATTTTTCTATCTGATGAAAATTCAACTGTTTAATAAATCACAAACGAGGCTCGGATTTGTTTCGACTTTTTACTCAACAACATGACGTCTATATTGTTTGGAGTACTGTACTTCTAAAAAAAAATAATGAATTTATGAATTAACTGACAAACAGTCCATAGTGGGCACGAAATGCGTTTTTAAACAGCAGCAGATAACAGTGAATACCTGCCAAAGAATAAAAATTAAATATTGTTCTACTGCAGAAACACTGACAAGACTCTAGGTGAGACTCTCACCTTTCCAAATAATCTAGTCTATCACTGCTTATTTTCACATATCAAACAAACAATTTTGGGAAAAGCCAGCCCCACAGGAGGGACACTGAGCCATACGCATTAGCACGTGTAATGCACACATATAGGCATTGTCTGCCAATCACAGAGACCTCTGAACACTAAAACCCTCATGCTAAACCATTGTGCACTGGTCCTGGGTGAAGACCTAGGCAGAGTCCCCGTGTTATGTAATTGTATAGCTGTTGGCAGCTTGACGGAGTTAAGGTCAAGTAACTTGGCTACAGGCACCTGCAACACAAGACTGCAGAGGCTTCTTCAGATTAGATCACCTGTGTTTCCCTGAACATGATTACATCACCTGAACAGTTCTAGATTATATATATATATATATATATATATATATATATATATATATATATATAACATCTGTACAGGTAGGCAAACCCAGTTTTGAATGTTCAGAAGTCAGTTAATGGTGTCAAACTCTGGGGAAAAGTCGATTTTTTTTTAAGTGGTTATGTAAAGTACATAAATACACTGCATTTGGCATCACATTATCCTAATATATTAATGCCATCAGATAGCATACATTTGTATCTGACCACTCTTTGTAAACTGCTGCTTGATGTTGAAGGGAATGTGGAAAGAAAAAAACAACAACTATAATCTGGTAAAAAAGGCCCATATTTAATATTTGGCCCGTCTAAAACCATTTAAATCCATTTGTTTTCATAACCTTCAGCTAGTAGGTCGCTCGTTTGCGACTTTTTTTTTTAAACACATATGAAACTGAGTTAAACGGTTTAAAAAAAAAAAGAGAGAGAGAGCGAGAGTGAGTATCCCTGCCAGGTTGCGGTGTTAGGTTTTCAAGCTAGCTGAAACTTGTAACCATATGGTAAGATGACCAGTCATCGACATAATTGGGACGCCAGTACCTTGAGAGTTACAGTTAAATGAGGCTTTATTCATACATGTGTATTTTTTCAGTCTGCTCCTAACATAACTACCACCTCATCGAATTAAACTTCAAGTTAGTGAAACAAAGCTTTGGAAACTAGACACTCGTTTAATAAATATAGCCTTGAAACGAGTGTATCGGTCGATATGAAATTGCCACATTCCTAATTTGGTAAAGAAGGTTAGTTGACATGGGTAGAGGAAGAAAAAAAAGGGACTTTATGAACAGCACAGGGGGGTTTACACAAACGTAGAGCTAACACTAATCAGTGTCGAACTTAACAAACAAGTTTTCTAAGTTAACAGACATTTGTCAGCTCATAAAACCAAGCCAGGGCACAAGATCAAGTCCTCGTTTATCTTCTTCGGTTGGTCAAATGAATGACACAAAACTTAATGTAACACAAAAACAGGCAGAAACTCGCTCTGTCAACAGCTTAGCTAACTTTGTAGCTTTAGCTGTGCGTGGCAGTTGGTCTTCCTAGCTAAGACAGTGGTGTCAGCCCGAGTCCTAGCTGCTTTCAACATGAATTAATATGTTTTTACTCACCATACAATTTTGGTAGCTTTCTATGGCTCTCAGCGCTGTCTCAGTCAATTTAACGTGTAATACGGTGACTCTTTCTGCGCTTTGTTGGCCACAATTTAATCCATACCTCCCATCCTCGGAGAGAGCCGCCATCTTTACCAGCCCTCCACCATCGTCCCTCTGAGGCAGGAGCATTTAGCAGCCCAGGCTCCCTCTGCTCACCCCGGTCCGGGGAGGGATTATATTGTTGCCTGCAGGGCTGACAGTTGGATTGGTCCTAACTTGCAAAGCAGTTAGTTTTTCACTTTCTACGCACAGTAAAGTTACAAATTCGCACATATTATTATGTTTATATTGCGTTTGTGCTTCTTTCATGAGTTGGTTTACATTTAATATTTGGTTTTGTTTTTGGATTTTCTACGAGGATACAGGAAACTGAATGGAGTCGTGTTTGGTCTTTTAAAACCTTAATTAGAAAAACATTCCTTGCCTACTAGTTCCTCTTTCTCTGTAAGCCTGTAACCTTCCTTGCAAACACTTATACACACAAACACACTCTGCTGTTTTGCTGACATGGCAGAACTAATTTTAGCCTACTGAAAATGTTAAAGGTAGCTTTTGTGAATACACTGCGGTGAAAACCTACTGTCTTCACAGATGAGGCTTTGATGCATTGTAATGAATTTAATATATGTGTATACATTCTATTATATAAATATAAACTACTTTCCCTCTATGTTAGATAACATACATTCAGAATCGTTCCACATTACCCTTCAGACATATTGATTTCTCAAATGAACTGCCTCACACTACATTCACACAACAATACATAAGAACACTCATGTCAATAGAATAATCAGATGTTGTGCTGTAGTTTCAGCTAATATGGGGGCTGTGCAATCAGGTTCGACAAAAAAAATAAAATAAATAAAAACTCTTATGTGGTTCCTCCTAAAATATGAGGTGACAATAAGTGTTTCCCTTGTCAGCTGGATTATCTAACAGTATCAGTCCCCTTGACATGATGATTAGTGGCGTAGCCCCAGGCAGGGTGGGGAAAGCCTTGTGTGAATCCAGCAGATTACCATAGGTCTCCACCCCACCCAACCCCCTTGACACACTTACACAACTACACAAGTCTTATGTTTGAAACATTTTTGACAAAGACCAATTAGCTTCTCCTGTTTCTTAAAATAAGTTGACATGCAGTTGGTTTGAAGAGGAATGAATGTATGAAAAGTAAAATCAGACCTGGTAAGCAGCACTAGCTGAATTGACAGTTTTGCTTCAGAGCATTGTTTCCTGTAGTGCGCCCCCTCTTTCTTAGAAACCAAGCATATTATAGGTACTTAGTCATAGTTTGTCTGACATGTTACCTGCTATGCAAAAAATTAAGTAAAGCCAAAGAGTTGCCCTGACTCATTAGTTTTTGGTTTTAGAGCTTCTGTGTTGACATAGATCCTGAAGGTGTAGGCTTAAGAATACCGTAAAATTTTCACTCGTTTTGCTTCAGGCTCATCATTAAACATGGGGTACTTAAAGTGTTACCAAGAATGCCGATGCCTTTTCTTTGATGTTGCTTCATTTTGCATATAGCTTATCCTCATGAATTATTCTTTGTCTTATTTGACAATTCTCAAAAACTGAAAAAGGTTAACCATTAATGTATGTATTATTATTTGGTCAGTTTTAGAACTAATCAGGGGTACATGCTTTAATGACTGGGGCTTGGAGCCCAGTCAGAAACAATGATAAAGACGCTGCTGCTCTTTTTTGTAACATTTAAAGATGCTGTTTTCCTTTTAAGAATTGGATTTCTCCTTCCCATGTCATGTTTCTCTATATGCTAAAGTAAACTCTGGCAAATGGCACTAACATCTACTTATTCTCTTCGTGGCCCAGACCTTATCAGTGTAAGTGCATCAGTGTTCTTTAAGAAGCCATGTGAGTGAAAGGAAAAAGCTCTAATGAACCCAGATGATTTCTAACACTTTATTCTGAAACCTGTTTTTGACAACTGAGATGAAGCTAAACTTAAGTATCTCTATTATGAGATGGGAGATGCATTTAGAAAATAAGAAATCAGCAAAAAATATTAGCATAACTGAAGTACTAAACCAGTTAAGTTAATTTTGATATTTGATTTCTTTTTTTTTTCTTCCTCACAAGGTCCTAAAAACATCTCCAGCAGCTTAACCAACCTGTGGGTGACACTAATAAGGAAGTGTGGTAATGGCTTGTTAGCTAGGTCTTGGGCTGGATTTTATCCAGCTGCTCCTGCTTTCTCCATCAGTGCAGATAAATGAAGGACAGGTGGGCTGTGGACTCCTTACGCCCTAATGGTTTCAATGCTCAGAAAATGACACAAAGTCACACCTGCAAACTGATAAATTGTATTTATCTGCATGAACATTGCTCCGATGGGGTCCCTATGTTCATTAGTTTGAAACGCAGGACTGATTTACGCCAAGACTAGCCTCATTCTTGACCGACTTAATAACTGATACAGCTGTTAGATGTTTAAAACTGCTTGAGGTGAACGCTGAAAACCTGACAAGTTTGACTGAGTAAAGCCAGGGGAATGCAAGCCTCAAGCAAACTTTAAACATCTCCTCTATTTTTAAGTCCATTCTAAATTTGTCCATACATTAGAATAGAACCAGGTAGTAATACACTATTTAATCTGACTTTTTATCATATCAATAACTTCTCTTTGTGTCACCTTTGTCCAACTCTTGCCTCACAGCAGATTTGTCTATCAACATAGATTTGAAATGTTGCTTTAAAGGAGAAGTGGGGGGGGGTATTACACAAATCTTTCCTCGTTAGGGATTTCTCTCTGCTTTACATTATGCTGATTCAAGCAATAAACTCACTTACCACAAGTAAAGCACCTGACAGAGATTAAACCAACAAATCTTTAAAACTGCTTTGCATTATGGCATGAAAAGGGAAACTCAACAGGGGTCAGACCGATACATTGAATGTAACTTAAGTAAAAGAAACGGGTGCCTTGTGTATGTCAGACGTAAGAACACAACTCTGTAATATCACTTAAATTTCAAATAACTTGACTTCAAATAAATAACTCAATAACCGCATAATTTCAGATTTGACAAGTATTTTTCTCTTTTGAGCAATCAAAAAAAAAACACACACACACATTGAAAATCTTAAGGATCTTAAAATGTCACGAAAATGGACAAGTATTCCAAAAAAAAACTGGCAGCAAAAATCTATAATAATACTACTAAAAAAAATAGAAAAGTATAAACCCCAAATGTAATTGCTGCTGTGACCATATAGAACAAACCATTTTAAAATGATGCCACCAACATTGTGCATCATCAAATGAGGATTCCCAGCCCAGCTCTGAAAAAACAGACTGAAAGGTGCTACAGGCATGGCATAGAAGTTATCAGTGGAAAACAAGGTTTCTGTGACAGCTCAAAGAGACAACAAAGCTTACACTTTAGCACCAAACTTCTAAAGGAAACTTAGCTAAAGTACAAGAGAAGAAGTCTGATGAGTTTTGGGAGTACATCGTTTGATTAGAAGGGAGCAAGATATTTTCACCACCAGATTAACTGCATTGTCCAACACTGATGTACAGAGGTCGTTGGCACGGGCAGGATGAGAGCAAAAGGTGTTGGGGATATGACATTTATAGATAGAATCTGTGGAAATACCAAAATACTGTCAGACTCTCTGACTTCCAGCCTCCTCACTCTTGTCCGAAGAGAAATATTCCAACATGATGAACCAAAGTTCACTGCCAAAATCACTTGAGTTTCTGAATAGGGGGTAGATCAAAACTATAATTTGCTCAGTTAAACTGAGTCTGTCATAAAGGTTGACATATAAAGTGTTTGAAAAAAAAAGAAAGAAAGAAATCAATTGAGTGCCTTCTACAGGGAAATATTCTATAATATCTATAATGTCGTAAATCTCAGACCAAGCACTTTGCGGTGCTATGGCACAGTAAAGAGACTAAATTTGAAATCATTTCTCTCCTCCACAAAGCAGATCTGTACCCACAAAGTCTTTCCTGGCAGGCCAAAGCTAAAGGACCAACAACACGAGCAAGACAAGCTTACATCAGATAGTTCACCAAGTGGAAGTAATATCTTAAAACAAATAAACGTGCATTTGTAATTCTGTGCAAAGCGCCAATGCAGCAACCCACTGCATCAGCTAGTGCCTCGGGTGGGCACTGGCACAGCAATGCTAGCAGCAGAGCAGCTCCAGGCTTGGCCTGTCACCAGTACACAAAAGCTTTCAATCCACAGGATGGGATTGTAAATTCCATTGGTGTCTGCATCTCTGTGTTCAAATCAGCCACCCCTAAATTCATAATGTTCCTGTAAACAGACCTTAATGGTTAAAGCTTTGAACCACCATAGCATGAACAATAATTTGATATCTGTATAGCATTTCAAAATCAAGGAATTCAGTCATTCAATCTTCATTTTTAGAATAATTTGTTATTGATTTAATAGATTTAATAAGACACAGGCAGCATGTTTTATCCTATTAATTATATCATCATTAATTGATATAATACTGTATAAATGTGCTAACATCTAGTGTTGAATGGATAATCAAATGCATAATATTGACTTTAAAAAAACACAATTCTACACAAAGTAAAAGATATTTGTGAATATTTTCTCACATTTTTGTCAAAGGAAAACTTTGCTTGTTGCACACCAGAACTTTATTTTCATAGCCTGTTTTTGTAAAGTAGGGGAAACTTTCAGCATGACATTGGTAACCCTATATGGCATCTCAGTTGCCAGCCTCAACCTTGTTTAGGCAGTAGCAGATGCAGAGTGTTAGAGACCTCAGTAACTGCCGTGGTTTAATGAGTGGTTGCCTTCTCATTGCCCACGCATGGCCTATCAGTTACCAGTGGTGGCTTTAGACAGGTAATGGCCTCAGCTGGCTTCCCGGTTCTTTTATTTTTATAATTTTGTCCCTTTTCACTGCGCCATAACTGTAATGGCGCCATAACTTGTAATAACTTACATGTAATGCAACACTGAAAGTTTGGGGTGATATAATTTGGATTTATTTGAAGTTTAAGGGACTTTGCTGTGTGGTGCTCTCATGTGTTATATACTGCGTGACACAGGCATTCGTAACAAACAACTGCAGAGGCAGGTTTCAAAAATATATTTCAAGAAAGAACAAAAAGAAGACAGATTTGTGCAACAGACACATTTAGTTCCTTCTGAAATGTGTCTAGTTAGATCTATTTAGAGCTTAACTAGTGAAACTACTCCTAGATCTTAAGAAACATCTGCATATGACTATCATACTGTGGTTCATGGTTATGCTGATTTGTGAAAGCAGGGTGTTGTGAGACAGAAACTTACAGCCCATTGAGCAGTTCTGTTCAAATTTGAATAAAGCTTATGCTGATCATGACTCTAGAAGCAAAAAAGTTTCATGGGATAATTTGAAGTTCACCTCCAACTTCACTCCACGTGGCGATCTGGCCCCGAGGACAGATTCTGCTGGCAGTGAGAATACAACATCTGCTCCTGTTTAACCCTCCCATAAAAATACAGCACTCAAGGAGGAGAAAGCAATGTGTGAATGTGAGAGCATGTACGTGTTTGTGTAAGAGAAGGAAGCAGACAACACAACAGTCAGAATCAGGTCATTTGGGTTTGCTTTTTATTCCAACTTATATAAGAGACAAACAGAATATTTTCATAGAATTTCCAGGACACAAACCATTTTCAAAATACTTCTTTTCTTCCTGATCCTCAAACTTTTTAAACACGTGTAACCTAAAGAAACAGCATCCCGTTGGATTCATTTCCACCCAGCTGGTCTTTAAAGACCTTGAAACAGCAGCTCTTCCAGTTAATGATTGGCCACTGTGGGGAAAGTCTGCACTTACACTGTTGACTCTTATCGCTGCTGACCACAAAGCTACTGGAGCAGCATCTCTGAGGCTGACATTAATAGAGAGGACAGTGTTTCGTTTAAAGAGACAGGTCAATTTTTTTTTTTTCTGCCGAGAAGAGATAGCAAGCATACAAAGGTGCTGTTGACACAAATGGAGCTTTAATTCAGTGCAGATTGTGCAGTTTGTTTCTGTGTGATTGCAGGCTCCATTTGTCGGCCACGAAAACAGAACATCAAATGAGCATTCTAAATTTCATGAAGATGACTACATTATGTGCTTTCTCATTAAATCTCTGCATCTAGTGTCTTGTCATAACACAAATTGGCAATGTTTTAAAACATTTTTCTTTCACACAGGAGTGAGCTTTATATCTAACTTCAGTGGGTTTAGCCAGCAGAAAACCTTCTGTCATGTCATTTCAACATTTTTGTTGCTCCCGCTTCTGCAAATCATAAGCAGCACATTGCCTTCCTTTGGAGACTAACCTGTGTGCAGGCACAGGAGCAGCCAGGTGTGAATTCCACCAGCTGTATTCCGGAGACAGCACACAGGTTGGCCTGTGGTCGATCAGGTAGCGGTTCAGGTAGCTTTCCTCTAGGCCTCTGGCTGTAACCTTATTTGCTTGGTCTTGTAGAATAAGAAAAGAACAGGCACGAGCCAGACTGTACATCTCAGATACCAGCCCACCATACAACTCTGATGTGTAATAGTAGTCTCCTTCATCCTCCTCCACAGAAGCTGATGATATTTCCTCAACTTCATAAGGGAAAGCATTTCGCGGCATCCCATAGAGTTCTGGGTGCAATGTGGCAACCAGGTCTCCAAGGATTTCCTCTCCCACCAGGCCCACAAACTCCTGGTCAACATCAGCACAGAAGATGTATTCAACCTCACTGCCAATCGGATCTCTGATGGCATCAGCAAGTAGGACCATCCGACGATAAGCCAACCTGTCCCACTCAGGCAGCTCTGTGACTGGAAAAACCTTCATCTGCCGTTCAGGCCCCAGCTCGACAGGGGGATCCAGTGTACGGGGATTGTCTGTGAGAATGTAGTATGTGACCATCTGACCAGGGAGAAAGTGGGTTTCAGCTGAGTAAAGGAAACGTCGGACAAATTGGGCATAAGTTCCCACCACAAGGACAAACAAACCTATACGGATTCCCTGTTCTGCAAATTTGGCCCTACGCCACACTGAATTGCGGTTGTCGCCCCACACTATAGGAGCGCCCCATGGAGTCTCCACAGGAGTTTGTGATCTCGCTGCTTTGACCCCTGTCAGGTCAGTCAGTGTTTTTCCCCTTTCTCTTCCCATGGCATGATAGATGGAATGAGATGAATCCAGACTGAGAGTAACCTTACGCCCATGAAGAAAATCTAATGAGACAAAAAAGTAGTTTTATCTTTCAAGACCAAAACTATTTCAAACAGTAAGTCCTTTTGCTAAGCAGCCTTCTGTATTGAGGAAAGTGACATACCTCAATCCAACTGATCAGAATTTATTTGTTTACAACACAGCTCAGCTGTTGTCATTTTAAAAATAGATCAAAAAGTTCTTTTTTTTTTCCATGAGCATGCAGTGTCCTGATAGTAATTGCAAGAACAGAACATGTTCGTCTCTAGTACTTACATATGATAAGAGACAGGAGAAAGCAGCACAAAAATAGTTGTATTCTGGTCGTTCTGATAGGACCTGTTTGAAGGACAAACAAACAGATGAACAGATCAGTTCATGAAACTATTTCAAGTAGCCGTGCTTTTATTTTAACTTCAAATGTCCTCTTTGAACATGATGAATAAAAGACCCGATCTCATAAAAATATAAAGTTTGGTTATCTGAGATTGCACAAATACTCCAATCTTTGAGCTTATTTTTTTAGATAATATTTAACCGTGAATGTATTGTCATTTCTGTCACACTTTGTAAAAGCTTTTTATGACTTTGAGGGTGGTAAAAGAGAATATAAGGAACTAGTGACACTCTGATAAATGAAACTATGCCACCTACAGCTGGGCATTTGATGCTTAAAAGCGACTCATTCTTTTAGACAGCACGTACACGTACAGCAGTCACTAATCAACAAGAAGTAATGCAAAAAGACATGTCAAAAGCACAAGAGGTGGAGCAGAGGTCAAGAAGATCGTACTAACCTGTAGATATCTTGCAGAACGGGAACCGTGCCATACTTTGACTGACTGGTGGATACAAACGAAACACTCTTTCTGAACACACTATTTTCGCCTTTTCTTATGTGCAAGCGTTTCTTTGTAGTTCACACAGTCTCTTCCTGGAAATCTCTTTTTAAAGTTGCTCTTTTCGGCCATTGATTTCCCTTACTTGCCTCTTCTTTCTCTCGCTAATCATTGTTTTTGTATTATTTTCCACTCCCTTTTCTTCACATATCTGGTTTCCCACTCCCCTCTTTCAAATTCCTTCTAGTGCTTTTGCAGTGCTCACTTTTGGAGCAAAACCAAATAAACCAGATGTCTGGGGAGGAGCTGGGGAGTGAAGTATAAAACACAACCAGGGAAAGACACTCACTGAAGCTATACGGACACTGAAAGCAAGAGAGAATTAACATGAACAAGTCATTGTACCTATGTTAGGGGCTTGAACTTTATATAAAAAGGAAGTTAAAAGACATGCACACTTTTATATACCAGTTCCTGTGTTGAACCCATTCTGACCAAAAGGTGGCGGTATTCAATTGAATGGACAACCCCAAAAAACAGTCAGTATACTGTAGTCCTCTTGAGGAGTTTGTGACTAATAGGTCTTACAAAAAAATCTGTAAAGTCTCAGATCTGTATTGTAGTCAGTGAGCTACCTCTGAGTTACTGATACCCTTTCAAAGCATCCCCGGTCACACCCACTTAAACACACGAATCAACACATAAACACATGAATATGTGTTAGTGTGTGGGGTAATCAATCTTTCAAAACACTCAAAAACATTTGTTGAGATCAGACACTGGAAGTCTGAAATTTCTTCTTATTTCAGACCAGTTTTTCCTCAGCAAACTGTAATTACAATGTGAACCTCAAGATAAATCTATGTAACGTAAGTGAGGTAAGGTAAATTGGTGTCCAACTTCTACCAACCCCCTATTTTTGTCTTTTGTAAGACATTAGTGGATAAACTTCAATGCACAATTCAAATGCTGTATATTCAAAAGCAGCTCTATTATTGCAACTGAAAACACAACATTTAACGACTCATTTTGATACATCTCTTGCTGAATACTGAATTTTGATGCGTGGAGCAATATTCAAAGACTTACTAGCACAATGCTCTCCAAATATCCAAATATCCCAAAGGATCTTTTCTGTGGCTTATCTGCACAGGCAATCTAGAAAAGAAATATAGTGAAACTCATAGTCTGCGAACGAGTGCTTTCACATGAATCCTTGAATCATAATGCTAACATGCTTATTGTTAGTATGTGTAGGGTTCTTCACCATTAAGCCTCTATTAACGTGCTTAAATCTGCTAATTTGCCCTTGACACTAAACAGAGGTAGGTGGTTTGTAGTTATTGGATTGTTAATTCAATTATTGGGCAAATCCTTATTGTGACCTGATGATAGCATTAGAAGTGTTGGACCAACTCACAGATAAAAAAAAATGTTGCTATTTTACTGAGCATTACTGTTAACATATGGATTATGTCTAGAGATACTCAAAAGACTGTCAATACCAGTTGCTTCTTCTAAGGCAGCATTCGCTTTAAGCTTCTTACAAAATCTAAAGTCTATTCTTAACTTCCTTTCAGTTTAATATCTTTGTACAGCAGCTCATAGAGGACAACATTCACTTCCTTTTGTTTACCACGAGATGCTACTGTAGCCAGAATTTCCAACAATTACTGTATGTATACTGCCAAAGACCCAGCAGACTCATGTTGTCACTTTGCAGTTTATTTCGATAAATCTTATATATATATTTTTTATACATCCATACAGAAATTGCAACATGAGATTGGTTTGTGTAAACAACTTGGGACTGAAGAATAGGTCAAAACAAAAGAAAAACCAGAAGGAAAACAGCATAGGCTACTCTAAAGAATGAATAAATTACAGGGAGCATGGAAAGGTTTTTCTCAGACTTCATCTTTTTCCTGTCACTTTGTTTGGCAGAGAAGTGGGGCAGGACGTTTCAAGCTGGAGAATAAAGACTCTGCATTGAGGCCTCATAGTTATTCATGTCATAAACACTTACAATAGGATCCGTAAAACTGATCTACACCACATGGAGATGAGTATGCACATTTATTACAGCATAAATTAAGGCGTTCAACATGAATGTGCTTGAATGTGGCAGTGCTGAGTCTCTATTCTGCAGAGATGGAGGACAGCCTCTGCATGTGATACAGCTACTGACAATAAATGTGTACAACCATCAAATTTTCAGGAGGATTCACATAATGAGCTGGCTTATTAGAGAGGATTAGCCATTTGTACAGTCAGTGAATACATAGAAGCTGTTTTTGAAAACAAGATTTTGGCAGTGTTTGTATGTAGTTAGAACTACACCGACTTTGTAGTTGCTGTGTGAACTGTGCCACAGTAAAATAAACTGCTAAAAGGGTTTGATATCATAGATATTATTTCATGGGTTATATTGGTTCCTTAGAAAAATATTTCCTTTAATGCAGCATTGTACTCTTAAAAAAATTAAACAAATTGCACGAGAAAATGAATCTCTTATTTGGGTGCTCATTTGCTTTTCTTTTTTTTTTCATTTTGAATGTCAAGTTTTAATTTAAAAGTTTAATCTCATTAAAAGCATCTTAGTACAAGTGCATCATTTCATCTGCATACTTATATAAGTAATCTTTCACAGTAAATATAGTTCTCTTGGTACTTGAAAGAGGACAGAGATCATTCTGTTACTCTCTTGAGCTTTGCTAACACCCTGAGAATATTTTATCAATTGAAATATATTTCAAATATGTATTTTTAATTCAATTACTTCATTTATTTATTTATTTAAATCAATTCATCCCCAGTGGTGTGAAAGAAAGCACCCTGTTATACTGTAAGAGACACTAAGTATAACTATGAAGAAATGGGGACTCTAAATTAGTGTTTAAACCGTATTACAATCATTGTCTGAATGATATATAGATATAGGTACTATTACAAAACTGATATTCTAAAGGTGGCATGCTTGAGCAAGCAGTAGAGAGAAGAGAGACAAGGCCCCCATGACCTCCTCCTCCCTTATTTTTCTAGTTAAATGCTTTTATATTCAACACATGAAGATACATTTTAAAGCAGAGAGGCTCTAAATAAGTTGAAATTCTGAATCACATTAGTAAATTTTGTATGGCTAAATGAAGGAATGAAAGAATCAATTAACAAATGGTGATTGGCAAATAGATTAGAAATGCAGCATTTGGGGTATTTCTTATCTTCTCCTTTCTTCCAGACCCAGTAGCAATCGTTTGCTTTATTTTGCCTCTTCCCCTTGTTCCTCTGCTCCCAAACCAACACCTCCTGGCTCTCACTTCCGATCATCATCGAGCATTTGAAACAGGGCCTGCAGCAGCCGGTCGTCTCTGTGCCTGTATGGCTTGTTGCTGTAGAAGCCATCACTGTAGTCACTGTAGATGCTGTCCTCTGTGCCCCGGTACTTGTTGATCAAGTCCAGAGCCTGGTACAGCTTTTGCGGCGGGAGTCTTGTAGCAGGAAGGGAGAGGCTTTGGCCCAGGTGCTGCTTCCTCCAAGCAGATGATGGCCTTGCTGCAGTCTGGGGCGGCTGCAAGGCTGTGACCTGACGGTTGAAGGCCGTTTGCAGGAGACGCAATAGCGCCAGAGAGGGGGAGTAAGAGGAGTTTGAAGGCTTTCTGGGCTCCCTCTCTGGATATGAAGGAGAAGCTTGTGCAGCCTCAGTCTTCTGAGGTGGGCGGGCCTGAGTGGGCTCCTGTATGACCAGAACAAGAAAGAGGAGACATGGCATTGGGTCATGACACATGATGTGAGGCAAAAGTAATCCTCTGAAAGGACATATGATTTGTGTTGTGTTTTATCTGGTTCCAAGAGAATGAGGCACTATTTTGTATTTACAGTTTCTACAGTTTCATGATATGCATGTGGTAAAAAACCTAAACAAAACACACAACAAACAAAAAAAAGGAAAGCAATGTCGGCTTGGATTTTTAACTAACACAGGACTGCCAGCATGCTCTTAGCTGTTATGTAATATTATGGTGAAAGTAGCTAATGTGGATAACAACATCTTCTTATGTAACACTATCACAGAAATAGAGTAACAATGAATTTATCTGTCCTCCCAATGAAGGTTTGATGGGAAAAATGGTATAATTTCTATATATGTTCACTTAAAATGCGGCTGAAGACTCCAGGGGATTGGGTTTGCATTTATTTCTCCTGTTTTTTGGATCCCATTAGGAGGAAAGCTACAACAGCTGTAGACAAGCTAACTGGCTTATATCTAGCGAACAATTAAGAGTGATAGCAATTGTTTAATTGCTGGCAATAAAATGAGGGGCACATTTTTACTCATAGCCCAAGTGCTTAAAATGCACTGTTAGATATTACAAATAATATGAAATTTTTAAATGTAAATATTTTTGCATTGCCTCTAGGAAAACGGCATCAGCAGACAGGGCTAATAAGCTACCTGCCGTCCATGTCTTCAGTTTGTATGCTAATTTACGCTAACTAGCAATTGAATGTAGCTTGGATTTAGTGAGCAGATATGTGTGATAGCGAGAAATCTTGATAGTAAGAAAATGTGGAAGCAGTCTTACTTTTATTTAAATTAATAGCACAACTACTGACACTGCACTCTTATATTCTACAAAAAACATAATAAATTTTGTTGTTAGGCTTTTGACTTTTTTTTTAAATTATTGCATTGTCATGTTTCTGGCAATTCATTCAGCCAGTCACCTTTAGTCCAGACTGAAATACTGTTGTATCTCATATTTTTCATCCTTACTTTAGCATATAAGCATTTGTTTCACAGCCTTAAAGTGCCGTGCACAACTGTAGTCACTTGAGAAACAGTGAATGGATAACTTGTTAAGACCTACATAGGGACATTGTCATGTCTTGATATCATCATTTATTCCATCTGCAGCATCTCAATAAGACATATAAAGACTCTGTAAACAATGCGAAGTTGACGCAACATGCCAATTTGTTTAACGCCATGTTGTACTCTGCGCTCACACTGCAGGATTTCAACACAAAACCAGCTTAATAATAAGGAGATCTTGAATTTAGTAGTTAACTCTCATTTGTCCCTTGCCTGACTGGTTTTGTGCTCACCTCCATCATGTCATCCATGTGTTCTACACCTCGCCGGTCGTTCTGCACAGCGTTGTAAGGAATGTACACTCGAGGTTTCTTCATGTGCTCTGGTTTCTCTGATGTACCATGGAGAATCAACTTCCAGTTCAAGATCCTTCCCTTGTTCTCCATACGGCCTGACTGTGAAACGGAAATAAGAAATAAAAGGTGTAATCTTACGCTCAACAAATCAGGTATTATTTTTGATACAGCAAAAATGCAATTCATTTGTAAGAAGCTTCATATAAGATCTATTTTGGCATATTTAACTAATTACTTTAAGTGTACCTTTGTTTTGAACAGAAAAAAAGATTTTACACTTAACCATAAAATGTTTGTTTGGCCAATATGTAGGAATATGAACAAAACTCACAGTATCTGTAATCTTTAGGATCCAAGTACCAGCAGGATCTTCTCCCCACGTGTGGACAGACATGAAGTCCCAGTTTCGGAAGCCGTTAGATGATGTGTCCCTTTCTCGCTCTGCCAGAAGCACAGTAGTGGTGCCTGAGGAAACACCCAAAGGGATAAATCACTTAACAACTTTGTTATTTTGCTCACATGTCCGTGTGCTTATGTGCACTTGAGTGCATATCACTAACCAGCTGGGGAGGTGAGTGTGATGTGCAGGTCCCCTCTCCTGGTGTATTCGATGCTGGCCTCTACTTGCACATGCTCCAATGAGTGGACAGCATTTTCCTGCCCCGCGCAAGCTTTTGTTGGAATCTCTATAGTGATCTCCCCAGCTGCTTTTAGCTCCCTGTGGGATGAATGAAAATAGCAGGGAATATTACACAAACAGCCTCTCAAGACAACAGTAGTCTGTCATATGGGCTTTCATTCAGTGTTTTCTCATTATTGCGATTTGCAGGATTATGTAAAAAGAACCTAGGCAGTAGAAACTCAATACTGCCCTACTTGTACAAATGATATGCCGCTGTGTAGTTTTTTTCCGCATGACAATCACAAGCAGACATAATATGCATATGCAGATTTCAAAGAATCTGGTCATTCATTTGTAAAAGCAGCTAATCCACATCTCTTCCAGACATGAATGAAAGGATTTTCGTGTTCATGCGGGTATAAAGCTGGATAGGATTGAAGACCACTAAGCACTGACGGAAATGTAGAGCCAAATGCTTGGGATTAAACAGGGGTGTGGCAAGATAATGTGGAAACTGGGTGTCGGTGCTATTGAGTCTCATAATCCAAAGTAAACTGCAGAATGAACACTTAAACTAATGCCTCCTCAGTTTTTGGGTTCTGGTTTTAATCCCTCTGTTTAACAGTGAGAAAGATGTCAGGACAAAAGGAAACAAAACTGGTTAACACTCATCAGTCTACAGGACTAAAGCAGAGCACACAGGGTATATTCCAACGGAAGACTAAAAAGCAGCAAATCTTCACGTGCCTTGGCTGAAAGGAGTCATCCCTGACAATACACTGCTTCTTTTCCGGCACATGTTTCCAGGTGGCCGGTTCAGCAAGGTCCACCAGGGCTTTAGCATTTAGAAGTCCAAAGCCAAAACGGCTGTTGACCATCAGCCCTGCTCCGTTTCTCTTCCAGCCTGGGTTATTGGCCAAAGGATCATACTCTGAAGTCCAGACCACAATGTGCTGCAGGTCTCTCCAGGTGAGATCAGGACTAAGGTAACAAAGACAGCGCAGTGAGAATTTAATGAAATGCTCAAAGTTGTATGACATTTGCTATAACGAACAACACAACAAATGTGAGTGTGGTGTTAGATTTGCAGAATTTCATACTTTTGCTCCAGTGCAAGGGCAAATATTCCTGCAGCCAGTGGGGCAGAAGCCGAAGTTCCAGTATGAGTCTGAGTGCACTCGTTGTGCAGATCCGCACTTGTCTGAAAGCGAGCCAGCAAAGATAAATACATGAAACAAAATAACTTTGTATGACATGAACTGTCTCTACATGATGTAATAAAACATGACACAACACAACGTAAAACAAGTGCAGCTGCTTACAATCCTCTGATCAGTGTAGTCGCCACTGCTGTACGCTGTAGCCAGAGTGGAGGAGCACTTCTCAGCGTACCATGGGGACAGGCCCTGCTGGGAGGCACTGCTGATTGAGATAGTGTAGATGCTGTCTGTGTAGCCATCGCAGTCACAGTTATCACCCTGTCGGCCTCCATTACCTGATGCCCACACAAAGATAGAGCCTTTCCCACCGCGGCCCTACAGAAGGCAATAAAAGATAAGTAGATGTTGCCTGTGTTGTATCACTTATTGCCTTGTTGTAAATATATCTTATTAAAATTAAAAAGCATTAATGGTTAGGATTAAACTAATTATTTTGAGGTATTTTGAGTTGAAACAATTTTGCTGATAAAAAACAAACATCAAAATACTGTTATGTTGTAACACAGGCATAATTTGACAGACCTACTCGTTGCAGACAACTATTGCTGATGACAGTCTGTCATTAGAAGCTTCATTCTTAGCAGCTAACTGCATTGTCCGTATTGATCCTGCGCTATCTTATTCTCATCACTCCAGCAGATAATTGCTCCCTTTAGGAGATCACACCAACTGAATTTAAGCAAAACCTTTCTGTCTTCTAATGTACCTTCTGAATACCGTATTCAAAAGCCTTCTGGGCCAGACGACCAGGGCCCTCCACTGTCTTGCCATCGTCGTTGGGTCCCCAGCTGGCACTGTAGATGTCCACATGGTTCTGATTGAATCCAATTGAGCTCGCCTCGATGGCATCAGTCACAATCCCATCCAGCATACGAATCCCTAGAGAGGGACAGAAAAATTGGAACACCGCACAGGGTTTCTTTTTATAAACTGGTAAACTCAAGGACATACCATAGTGTGAAAGGAATGAGCAACAGTAAAATAGTAGAGACATTTTTTTCATGGCAGTAAAATTTGGAGAAGAAGGTGCTTCTGGGACTCGAGGGGACCAGCTCCCACTGTTTGAAACAATTCATACATTGCAGCCCCTTAAATAGAAAGCGTTTCACAGTGTATTGGAGCTCAACTATTTTAAAGGGGGTTACATTATGCAAACAATTTGATTATTCAGGGCTCCATCAAGAAAGCTTTGCCCACATGCACAAAATAAATCAAAACCAGTGCCTGTGGATAGACTGTAAAAGCTGTGTTCATGGCATTGCATGTGATGATTGCTCTTATTTTATATTCTTTTATAAAATATACAGTCTATCAGCTGTATAAAAGTCTCAATTCAATCGTAATTACAAGACAAAAGGCAATGCAATAAGATGGAGTTCACAACAAAGAAACAGAACAGAGTATGTGGCAAGCTGAGGTGATGAGATTACTGGAGACAAGCCAAACAAATGCAGAGGATTTCTGGTTGATGTGATAAAAAAGTTAGTCAGAAGGGACAAAACAGAATCTCCAAAAGACAAAAGACAAAGTAAACTGAGTGAGTCCATAACCAGAAAAAAAAGGATCACGACATTTAGAGATATCATATCGTGTGGTAAAATCAGGTACATTCATATTTAAGACAGAACACAAACGAAGGTCTTACCTCCGACCTTTGAGTTGTACGCCACCCCAACTCCGCATTTATTGTTGTCTGCCTGCATAGCAATCTCCCCCGCACACCTAGTGCCATGCCTGAAAATAAATAATATGCTCAATTGATTAGTTCACCTGCTCTCAGAAAAAAAAGTGTAATTTGTAGAAAATATATTCAGACATGATGTTCTTTTGGCAGGAATTATTCATGTCATGATTTCCCCTGTTTCATAATTAAAAAAAAAAAAAGCAATCCTCATTACAAGAGCTTATCATCTGTTTAGTTACATAATTACGTCAAATGTATTGTTTAGGAGAGAAAACAATGATAGAGAGGACAGGAGAATTTATATAACCAGAAAGCGGAGCTCCACCTATTGATTGGCCCTGAAATGATTCATTTTGGAGACTTTGAACTCCAGTAGGAGTATTCTGACAACAGTGGAGCACAGAGTAAGTGGCAGGGAATTATGTGTGTATTTGTGTGGCAGCTTGCAGATTGCAAGCTTAAAATCTACAGGGTGCTTTTTGAAAAAGCACGGAACAAATCGCCCAAAAAGTTTTTTTTTATATATTTAAAAAAATATATTGTAGTTCATATTGGTGGACTGGGGTCTCATCGAGTTCAAATTGGCTTGTGCATCGGAGACTATCAGAAGTTTTTGTTACAAAGGGTTGAAAAAACAAGGCGAAACAAGCTTGAAAAAGCTTTCTGAATGTAGAAAGTGCAAAAAGGGATTATGCTTGCTAAAAGCTTTTCAAAGTAACACGAAACAATTTGGCAATTTTTTTCCTACTATTGTAGGATGTAATACCTCTGTCACAAAAAACAAAACCCCATGTGAACCCTGTTCATGTAAAGCCATACACATGAATTGCTGTCATGTTGGAGAGGGCACAAAGATGTCATCAAAGGCCTGAAAAAATCTAAAGTGACTGTAAAGCAAAACAGTGTGGTGTGGGACTGGAAGCCAAAGCCGAGAACTGTCGTATCTCAGCCCCTGGGCGCTCCAGGATAGTTTAATTTAAATAGAATTAAATACTTGTCACACCACGGTGAGGTCTTGTTTTATTTTGGTGTTTTTGTCTCGTCATTCACTGTTTTATTTTGATAGGTAACTGTCCTCTCGTTTCAGGTCACTTGCCTTTCCTCATTTGTCTGATTGTCTTCCCTGATTCCTAATTGTTTCCACCCGTTCCCTTTCCCCCTGTGTTCATTTAGTCTGCGTCTCCCTTTGTCTTGTGCCAGTGTGTCGTCTTTGCAGCCATAGACCTTGTCTATCCTGCTTATCTCACGTTTTGCGAGTCACAGTTCTTTAGCCTCATTGCGAGTGATTTTGGTTTGTAATTTTCATAGTTTAGTTTCTAAGTCTAAGTTAGTTTCATAGCCGTTTATGTTGCCTCCCTGGGAGTGATTTTTGTTTTGGAATTATAATAAAGTCTGTCCTTCCGCCAACTCTCTGCATCTGTGTCCCCTCTCATGTCCAAGTCTGACAATACTTACTTGTTTTCATTGGTGGAGTCATATCTGGGGAAAGGGTCTGGGTCGTTGTCATTGAAATCGTAGCTGGCTGCTGCATCCTTTGGGAAATATAAAGAAAAAGTATTTTTAAAAGATGGCATAACGTCATGTTTGAGCTTTGTTTTTTGACATTCCCATTGTTCCCCTGTAACATGAAATTTGATACAATCCAAAGATACTGCTACTATTAGATTGGAAATTTTAAAAAAAGAGGCATTTTATCATCCTGTCAGTCTATGTTTCACCATGAAAGCTTTAATATCCAATTAAATCAGATGCCTGTGATTGTCATTTTACTGCTATTATATTATGCAAATGCATGCCGATCATATGCCTTGATTATTAAGGATGAGCGTGTCAGTTGATTGATTCTCAAATTAATCAGCGTTAAGTTAATTGCAGCGGGAGTTGCTAACACACACTATTCTACTCTTCCCTCTTTCTCTTCCATTCTTTTGCTCTGGTGAGGCAGCAGTGTTGAGCTGCTGGGAGTTCCTATAAAGAAGAGAAACTATGCCAAAATCAAACCTTATTGAGCTTCCATTCAGCCATAATTATCTGCATCGCATCCCCCTTACGACTTTCAAAACATTGAATGATGAATATTTTCAAATCCAACATCCCTTAATTCAAAAGGTGTAGTCATTCATACCAAAAAATGATCTCATTCATCTCGTCATTAGAGACCATGAAGCCCCCTCAGAGACTAGGACGATCATATAGCAGAGTTATTACTGTCTTTAAAGGCCTTGGAAGGTGTCGCCAGCAACGTTGCTATGGCAACGGAAGGACCAGACGACGGAGGCTGTCTCCATGGAAACGGTGTCTTACGTAGTTGGAGTAGATGTCTGTGTGGTTCCACTCCAGCCCGTCGTCGAGAACGGTGATGACCACTCCTTTTCCTGTGATGCCTTTCTGCCACACAGGGATCACGTGCAGGTCCAGCTTCGGCAGCGAGGAAGACGTCCGTGTGTCTTGCTGAAAGACAGGCAGAAAGTAATATGATTGCACAGCTGAAATTATCTATAACCACTTTATCTAAAGAGGCTGTTGAAGTATTATCACAAAGAGGGCCGAACAAAGTCGGGTCTTATAGTCCTCTGAGTCTGCCAGTGACCTTTACAGAAATTCATTACTGGGTTGTAAGCTTTTCCTTTGTTGTGCCTTGAGTCCACTCCTACTGTATGGCCACTTGCAGGCAGATTGCTGGTTGAAGGTCATAATAATTCAGGCTTTTTTGGTATCAGTATAATAACTCTATTGATGAATTTAACCAACATGCCTTAAAGCGACCAGATATGCGTAGTTTTTTTCACCTGAGCTCGACTCACATTGAATGCCCCTGTCACCGTATTCATAAAACCATCTCTGAGGCTGTCTGATATTACGCAGCGTGGGGTGCAGCAAGCCTGTAGAATCACCAGGGATCAATGGAGAATAAGCAGAGCTTGATGCTTGCTTGCTGCCTGCCTTGGGAAGATGATTCAGAGCTGGAGACAGCTAAGACTAAAAAAAGAACTGCTCTTACACTCTCACCGCATTATGCACAGACACTGCAGAACGTCACTCCAAGATGTGACTCATCCCTGTGATGTATTGGACTCCACTTTGATTACCTGTTTTTACTTAGTCTTCTCACATATCGTACCCCTCTTTCTGCAACCAGTTACCAGTTCTAACTGCAAATAGACTACAAACCTCAATTGCAATGCACAACATATCCCACAATTTTCCTTGAGAGGCTTTTACTTCCAGCCAAATCAGAACTACTGTTTTCAACACAAAATAACTCACTTGTTGATGGTAGTAGCAGCTGAAGGACTCTCAATGGCTTGCCTTGCATGGGATTCAATGATATACAGCAAACAGCTTCAGTAAGCCTCTCAGCTCTGACTACATATATAAAGAGCAAATGAAAGCACATGCAAGAGCTCAGAGAGATCTCTAAATGCACATTTAACACAGACTAACTCACACACACACACACAAAATTGTGCAGGCAGGAGGAATTTCAGACTACAAGTATGAGTCACTCCCTAATCAAATTCAGGCAGTCACCCACTTGTAATAGATGAAGATCACACTCTTAGCCCCAGCTCTCCAGCTCTGCCATAATTACTGCCCCCTGCTCCTTTCCTGCAGCTCCACCCTTACTCCAATATCCATGCTCATCAGGCCTGCCGACGTCACTGCCTTGTAATCTTTAGCATCACTTTTCATTACCTACACAGTGCAGTCTCTGTATTCTCTAGTCTTATCTTTTCCCTCGTTATCATATGTGCCCTCATTTACTAATGCAAGAGGTACAAACAATGAATTTTTCCATGGTGACAGATGTAAAAAGATGACACCGGAGGCTGCACATATTTTGCCCTCGCTGAATGGAGAAAGACGCTAAATTACACTGCTTCAGATGAGCTCTAACGTGGCTCTGTCAGTGACACAGACATGGGCTGATGTGGAAATACAGTAAGCTGCACTTTAAGGCCAATTCCATTAGTGTCATCATCCCTCATCGGCAAAAATGATTCATCTCAATTTGTTCCCCACAAGCGTGACTCATGCTCGATTACTGCAGGTGCAAAACAGTCGAAGCTGAGAAAACAAATATCTCCCCTGCACACAGAAGCACTGATGCGACACACATATATGTACCCTACCCACTGTTTCTCAAATCATCCCTACCTGATAAACCCTTTAATCCAATGGCTGCAATTTGATATAGGCAACAGCAGAGATCACATCTGTTTCCTGTAGCTAAACAGCTGGTGGTGAATGCTGTGATCTCTGTCTTTCGCCAAAATATTTTTTAAGAAAAAATGCTTTGTTGATTGTTGCTCACCCCTTTTTTTTCCCTCAGATTTAGCTCATTTAGATGATAAGTGATCGTAATATAATATGCATGTGCCTGAGTTTGTTTTAAGATTATAGATTCAAATCTGTCAAAATTTTGCTCTCAGCTTGTTATCTGTCTAAAGTGAATGTGTTAGTAATAGGTCTGGAAGGGGATGCACAGCTGTGACATTGTTCTGTGCTGCTACTTGGCCTCATTGGGCTGAAATATCATATTCTGTGTAAACTGGGAGTTAATGCATGGTGCTCTACTCTGCTCCATCCTGTTGGATTATAGTCTCTCCACCCCTCTTATCTCCACCAGGGACTGTGTTACCAATTAAACAAATGGCTCTTTTGGCCTGAATGGCTTGATGGCACTTGATTGTTTTATCTCTTTTTTAAATCATGTTTTCCTCTCAGTACATGTCTTTACTGTTTGTCACTGGACTTCATTAAGTACGTCTCTTGGGAGGATGGAGAGACACACAGAAGGCAAAAGTAGAACCAAAGTATACAACGCTCGACCAAAGGGGTGATTATCAACCTATATCTGTGGTTTATTGAATTCTGCAAGCAGGTATTCAAATGTTTTCTTTAAACTGGATTATTTGTTGAAACTTTTCCCGTCTCAGGCAGTGTTCAAGCTTTCTTGGAGACTCACCAGGTACCACTGCTGGTTCCACATGGGATCATCAAACAGCTTGTCCACAGGGCAATCCCTGCACTCTCTGAGGGCTGCTCGCTTGTTGCGCTGCTTTTCATACTGCTGCTCTGCCCACAGCACCTGAACAGACAAATGAAAACATTTGATTCCAGCAGTCTTCCTAAACATGAGACAAGATACTCCTGCACAGATCAGGACGAGATAATCCTGAGAAAATTGAGCATATATACACGTATAAAAAGCACCACATACCCGATCATCCTCTGACAGCTGCCTGGTGATTAGGTGGGCGCTGCGTTTCATTCTGCGAGGGTGATTGCGGTGTCTGAACAAGAAGTGGTCTTCCAGGGCCCCAATCTGCAGGGAAACAGACAGGAAGTCAGACGAGCAAAACGCTTTCTGAGAAAAGACAACACCTGTAATCTGGTGAGTGTGGCTTGCCACACAATTTCATTTCAGTTATTTCCTTGACCTAGAGTTCATGGTATTAAAACAGTAAATAGATATTGGTTTATGAGTAGATATACTGAATTCACTGATTTATATTTCTATCTTATTACTAGGCAAACAAAGCACACTGGACCTACACGTGTGAGAGTTTTGATAACCTTGCAGCTACCCAGATGGCACCGTTGGAGGTGTAACAGGCAATAACAGGTGTCCTTTTACCTGTGCTTTCACTTATTAACCACATTAGTATCTTGAATCGACTATCAAAGTGGCCCTCCCACAGATGAACTAAAAAGTCTATTGAAAATTACCACACTGTGTCCTCTACCTGGAAGATTAAAAGGACCTGTGGTTGTTCAGAACCATAGATGTTGTAGGAATTCATGATCTACCCTAACAATAAAGAATGATGGTAATATATTTGTTTTGGAGAAGACTGCATTAGTCAAGCTGCATTACCGGAAAGACAAGGATGTAAAGAACTGGATAATTCCAGTTATGGGTTATCTAAAGTGGGCAAACAATGAGTCATAGCTTGTCCTATTTGATCTTTTTAGGGCACTGTATTTGCAGATGAAAAGGCATTAAGTAGTTTATTCTGAAGGCCTCTTTAAGCAAAAACAGAATAATTCTAACGCTATTGGTTGGTCTGCTCTGCTGTTACAATACAGCTCATGGTAGCCTCCTGTAGGCTATTGGCTTGATTAAAATTTCATGAAACATTTTTGCGTAAGCCTTGTCTGTTTGATGGCTGTTAGATGAGATGTTGGATAGTAAAATTGTGAAGCTGTTTAGATTCCAGCTATGCCCATTAAATACACAACTCAGAAATCAGTCACACTTGCACACATTTTGGACTCAGTTTCAGCTTTTTATCTGTAGCAGTGCTTCGCTCCAGGGCGTTGGTGCCATACCTGTCGGACCAGCTCGTAGTCCAGCTCCCGGGCGATCGACTCCGCAGCGGACAGCCCACCAGGGATCTCCACAGCCCACTCGTTCAGGTACTGCCTGTCCCAGAAGGAAGACCCCAGCGTGCGAGGAAGCACGGAGCAGAGGACGGCGAAAACACAGCACATCACCGCTGGACGACATCTCACTTCCATGTCAGAGGAAATTCAACCAGATAAGAAAAAGATATTTACAAATAGCTTAGTTAACCCCCAAGAAAAGCAACCAAAAACTCCGAGATATAGCAGTCGCGTGGTGATATCAAAGAATCCCCTTTATATTCTGCTTATTCCCGAAGACACCGCTGGCTGTGATGGAGGGAAACTGCGCGTTATTGGTCCGCCAAGGAGAGGAAATACTGTTGATAGGTAGGGCTGGTCTGTGCGCTGCGCGTGTGTTTGTGGTCGCGATGGGGGGTGTTCACACGTCAAATTACGGGTGCTCTGACGTCAGTCTGGCGTCTACCTTTGGTTAGATTGAGTCCTTGAGGGAGAAAGTCTAAACGGGAGGAGGTTGGGGTGATCCAACTAAAAATATCCCACTGTTTATCCCTAAAGAAGGACAAGGAGGAGAAGGAGGAAAAAAACACAACAATCAAACAAATCTTTTGTGATTCCATAAGGCTATTTACCAAGGCCACAATAGGCTTATCATTATGAAGAGGGGGCTTTGCAGCATCTGTGCAACACTTCCTCCATTTCATATACATTAGACTGTTCACGTGTCTCTCAAGCTTATCAGTGCTTTTCCTTCGTCTGTTTCGTACAACAGATTATGGATGAAGGAAGTCTGTCGGAGTCTGTAAAGCCTCTCTCTCTCTGTCCTCAGGCAATGCTCTCGTCCTCTTGAGGGGGACGAGACGTTTCAGCACCCCGGACAGCTCCTGTTCACACCACTGAATCAAGAGCTCGAAATGAAACTGACTCGAACACACAAGGAGGAGAGAAAAAGCTGGTCGCCCCAGCAGCTGTGGAGGCAATCGTCTTTTTCAGAATAAAGCAATAGATTCTCTCCAGCTGTTAGTATTACAATAGGTATCAGAAATAAGATATTATTAGGCCTCTCGTTAATGGCTTCCAAGAGAAATGCATTCTCATAAAGTCCTATGTGGGTTGTAATTAGTGACATGCAGTTCTGTAATGTTATGATTTATGAAGGTGGACCAAGATAATAACTCAGCATCTAAGCATTTTCACAGTATAAGATACATTAAAACTTACACTTACAATGGGGTAGTATTCAAATACATGCATCTCATGCCCATGAATGTTTCCTAGTTTTATCTTTCCTCTCTATAAAGCTGCTTCAGAGGCAACACGATCATAACTGTTGAGTTTGCAGTCACGACAGAGCTTCTGTGACAAATACTCCTCTGCGACACCTTCTTCAGAGGGTTTACAGTGCACTGAGATTATATAAAGGTTCCTTGTGGTTATGCTGTTGTTGTCAAGATTTTTCATGACAGGAACGATCCATGACTCATATAAAACACATACAAACACACACAAAAAAACATTTTCATTTAATAAAATCAGAGAGGGCTTCTGAGCGTCAACTCAAGAGAAACAGGGCAGTTGTTATAATAAACTGATACGGCTGTGGTGTTGTGGTACCTGGAGAAGGGAGTATTCTATTTCATGTCTGCCCTGATGTATTTTAAGCAACATTTCCAATAGACGACACTGAGATATGATACTACTTACACAATAACTTGACCCAAAATGGGCCAGTAGGATTACAGTTGTGTACATTGTATGAATGTGTATGGTGTAAAAAAACATGTTGTATACTGAATAAGATTAGGTGTTGAATGGGCAAGTACTATAAATCTTCATTTGTTTTGAATTTGTCTTTGTGCAGTATGGTGACTCATAACAGAAAATAACAGAAGTGAATGACTAAACTGCAGTCTAAACTCAACTGGTCACTCAATAATTCTGGTAATTTGGGGTATATTTATAACAACTAATATTTAGATAGTATTGTTATCCTCTTGTTTTGCCTTATGCTATAGCTCTTGTTGGCTCACACTTGATAAGAATCAGCGAAACAATGAGAATTGTATCATATGTCTGGGATTTATGAATAGAAAGTTATTACATTTACTGCACTTAGTGATAGTCATCAACCCAGCTCTACAGCCTTAAGAATCTTTTAAACATAAAGATACAAACATAGAAGATGTTGAATATTGTAGCCAACAGTGCAGACTAAAGCAGACGAACAGGTGTCAGTCGGGGCTTTAATACCTTTTTCTGTCTGTTTTTACAGATCACTTAATACAACACGTGGGTGCATGTGTGATAGCATCGTCAGCCTGACAGAGCCCACATAAACTGGTTGAATGCTTTCCTTTCATCCCTCACTACACACATGAATATTTCTGATTGTGTTGATGTCAACATGTTGATGTTAAAACAACATAAATGGATACACTGAAGCTATAAATTCATGTTGGCACGCTTAATCCACAAAACAGGACAAGTTAGTAAAAAACGGTTAGTGTGATTATGAAATAAACACTTGATGTAATTGTTTTTTATGGATATTAGATGGGACATTTGCAAATGCCCAACAAAATATGATATGACCAAAAAGAGTCATACACATATTTCTGTTTATGTTTCATCTCACAGTGTAGCACATATTCAAGGCCAATTCAGGGTTTGGTGTGGATATGGTCAATCATTTGGTGATTCCAAACTAATAATGTTCACTGTGTGAAAAAATATTACCAAAAGATGGATAAATAATAATAATGTCCCAATTTTGTGATTAAAAAGACTCTTCAGACTGGGCTTTTGTGACTCAAAATCAGCAGATGGATCGGAACTCTTTCCCTCACTCTGAAAACCAGCATGCTTTAAAGTGGGTTTAATTACAATGTGTCCGCTCCTTTTGTTTTCCTATCAAACAATGACCACAGGCAGATATTGATGGAAATGATGTGGCCTACCTTGGGTGCTGCTCAGGTTGTTTACTCATGGAAACTGTGTGTCAGTGATTTAATGTTATGTGTTCAATGATCCAGAGATAGTGGCGCTGTCTGAGTGGGGGATATTTTTTCCTCTTGGACACAGTAGAGATAATGCAAATGCAGTTCCTGACGGACGAAATTTAGAACAAAGAAACACAACAATGAGAGCACCACTGCAGTGAAGGACTCTTCAGTTCCCATTCCGATGAGCTGTGGTTTTCTATTCTAGAGAGTTTGTAGTCATTACATGTGGTCATGTGTTCATGTGGCCATGTGTAAACAGGTCTATGCCAGATCTGCAGTATAATCCTTCTTTACCTAGCAACAACTGTTTGCTCTCACCCAGGCACTCACTCAGGCGCGCAGAAACGCACAACCGACGAGCTGCAGAAATATTAGTAAGCTGGGCGGTTTATGTCAGGAAATGCTGCTGTGCTTACAGATCACTGAATCTTTGACCTTGTTCCTCTGTATCTTCCGTCTTTACCTCCGAGATGACTGTTTGTTTTCGTGGAAGGAGATCACTCATCCAGCCTTCCTTATTCCACTGAGGAAAGACTCACATCAATGTACATAACACACACACTCCCACACTCACACACATCCTTCCCATCAAATGAGTTCAGAGGTCTGACTGTGTTTTGTATTCTAATTATTTTTCCAGTTGCACGGACACACGATGTTAAAGGAAAGCTTTTAGCTGGAGGGTGACGCAGATGCAGACGTGGTGGCTGGAAAGCTCCCTCAACACATGATAATTCAACCAAAATCAATTAGGCGTGGCAAATAGATGGGAAGACTTCTACTGCACTTCCTGCTGGTTCATTGGAGGTTGGAGTATTCTGCTTTTACTTCACCATTTTCACTGCAAAAGAAAAAAATGTTATACATAAAAATGCTAATAGATAAAGTCAGTGAAACCAAATCTGCCATCCAACTGGCGGCATCGTCTAATGTGATCAGAAAACAAACCACTATGAAGTAAAGAGACACATTACAACACTGTATGGGATCGATTCAGTCCCGTATTCCTCTCCAACGAAGTAAACTCTGCTGCCCGCATTGACCACGCCGAGAACACATGGTTGCCATGTCAACCCCCTCCTTTTGTCATCTATGATGTGAGTGCGGCCATGAGAGTTCAATTCGTGTGAGGCATCATCAGCCAAGTCACTGAAAGTACAATGAAATCAAAAGTATGCACTTAAGTTTGTCTCAAATACATTTTCCTAAAGTTCTTCAGATTGGTGTTTTGACTGAAATTATGTTAACACGGAGCTGTTGAATATTCTAAATAGCAAATTAGAATTCTATCTTAGTGACTATGGCCAAAGAACTCCCTTTAGTCAGACAGATGTTGCTTTCCACTTATCTTCTGCTTGTTTGACGACCTTTAAAAACTCATGATGAAGCTGCAGAAGAAAAAAAAACAGTCCATTGTTCATCTAAAAACTAGGCTGACATTTTAGCTGGAGCAATATCAGTAATAACAGAAACAAAAACACAAGTTAAGAGTTTGTTTCAGTCATTCGAGACAGCAAAGTTCAAGCGGTATCGTAAATGTCACCTGTTATCTGCGTGTGCTCGGGAAATGTCGTTGCTCTGGTGTCAGAGAGATGGACATCAGTTTGCAGGTGATAGACTGAGGAAACAAGTCTAAGTCTTAATCAATCTCAGAATTTTGCTGGGGTCTGCACTCTTATCAGGAGGTGTGGCGGTCCAGCATCAAGGAGACATGCATGTCATTACTTTGTTCTTTCTGTGCCGCTGACATCAGAATGGTCACTGAACAGATAGAGAAAATGAAGGATATGAGTCTTCACAACAGGCAGATCTGACAGAAAGTACACACCTCAGTGCGGATTTTATTTGGATTTGTTGCCTTACTTCTTAATGTCTTGCAATAAATGTCATTATTTGTTAGTGTTTACGCATGTATCCAAGCCCACAGATAAAAGTGAAATAATGGAAGTACAGAGATGCTGACTTGCCTGGCATACTCTGGCAAATAGATAGAAACATGAGAGTTTTCAAAAATACTTCAGAACAGTACTATAAAACAGCCTGAAAAGGTAATCTGTATGTTTGAATTTAATCAAATGTAATATCAAAGATATTGGAAAACATTAACACAAGAAAAAGCTAAATTACTGGCCGTGACTTGAAAACGTGTTTACAATTAAATATTTGTACCCAGGCTGTATCTGCTGTGTTATCACATGCTAGATTTGACTGGCTGCATCTGGATGCAGATGACACTTCCTTTTTTGGCTTAAAAAGCCATTTTCAACATAATTTAAAAAAATATAAAAAAAGATACTAAGTGTAAATCCCAATCATTATTCAACTTATAACTGTCAAAAAAAGGCTGTGTATCATGATACCATTCACATGTGCCACAATATTTCTACTGTAGTAGAGTGCTCTCTCAGGGTAAAGTGATTGTGGGGTGAAAATCCAACAAAATTAAACTTCTAATTCTGACATAGGAGAATTGTACGTCTATAAAGATGAACTCAACTAGTACGGAGCAGTACAGATGGAATGACTGGGTGTGTCATCGAAAGTTTTAACATTCGTGTGGCGCAGCATACAGTTGGTGCAACTGAGGTGATGAGTCGGTCTCAATAATTGTCAATACAATGGCAGCTCCCATAAATTCACAGCGCCCGGGGAGCATGGGGGTACAGTGACTTGCACAAGGGAACCTCGTCCGTCGCAAGGAGTTGGACTGAGACGGCCTCCAGCACAAGTGGCGAGAGTGGGAATCGAAACCGCCAACTTTCCGGTTATTGGACGACCGACTCTAAACACTGAGCCACGACCGCCCTCCCATGTACAGGGAAATGTATAACAGCAAGGGGTTGCTACAGGCTGTGGAGGCCTCTCTTCTGTAATAATTAACTAGATTTTTTTCCCTTTTTTTTTCTTTCAACAAGCAGTCCCCCTCCCCGCTTAAAAAAAAAAAAAAAAAAAAAAACGAGTCAACGCCAGATGCGGTTTTGTTGACTCGGTCGAGTTCGTGATTTGGCCAGCAGAGGAAGGCATTGCGCTCCTTAAACGTCTCTCTGTGGGAGGAAAAGGATGGTATCTACGGGTGACTCAACTCTTCCGCGGGGTGTGCGGGGTGCGGGGTTGGCCCTGTCAAAAAATCCAGTAAAAGTAAAAGTTTGTTGTTTGTTCGTGAATTCGCAAACATCTTAAATTACGAACCGAATCATACACTTATATCAGATACTGAACCAGATTCAGCAGTTTCTCTTCAAGCATCCGTATTATTATAAATCATGGAAACAGATGATCTGTTTTGATAATGTACTTTAACCAAACCATCCGAGCGACCGTAATTAACCCTAGGCTATATATCTATTAAAGTAGCGACAAAACAAGGCATTACATGTTGCTCCTCGATCAAAGCTACATCTGGTTGAAACAATTTTGGCGTTATCCTCTTCTGTCATCGAAGCCGCGAGCTTTCACGGCGGGAGGGGCATCTTAATACAATCCGCGGGGACGAGCTTCTAAAAATCAGATTTTCCTAAAGTGTGCTGAGGACGCGAAGAGAGCTTAAAAAGTTGGTTCAATCGGGTTTTTAAAAATGCCTCATAAGAGAAAGAGCCATGGTCATCACAAGGACAAAAATGAGGTAGGGTTGCTTTCTTTGCTGCATCAGACACGCAGGAAAAAAAAAGGATCTGTAACACACGTCGATGGTTTATTTTAGCACGTCTTTGCAATAGTTGTTATGGGCGAACAAAGAAAATTCAAGTGGGTTTGCATATGAAAGATGCTTCCTTAGAATATTTGGATTTGCAGGTCGATGCACTGGGCAGCCAAACACTTACAACCAAAATCTATTACAAAAAAAAAAAAAAAAAAACTGTTCCAGAGAGCTGAATTCACTCATTTAGACCACATTCAGATCACCATTTATCGATTATATGTGTGTGTGAGAAATTCCTTCATTGTGGTGTGGACATTTGATTCATTCTTCAACCAGTAAAGCATCCGATCAAACCATTTGGCCAAACCTCCAGCAGCGCGATGTCCTACTGGAAACGATGATGAAGGCGGTGAAGTTGGTGTGTGTTTGTGAGTGTTTTTGTTCATCCGTGTTGGTATAGGAGAGAGGAGGAGTGGTGTTGCGAAGAGATCAATGCTTGATTGTACTTGTTTATGCGGAAAAAGCCGCAAAGTTCTTTGGAAAGAGTTCAACTTAAGCGATTTCACTGAATCAGAGAGACGAAGAGGACGCAGCCGTGCGTAACGATTGTATGAGCCGTGCGGGGAGTGGCACACCTTTAAGGCAGGAAAGCGAGGATGTGAGAGAGTGGCTCAGGATTAAGCCAACATTTGGTTCATCATGGCGTATGCTGCATATTGGATGAGTCTTGTGAGTATATCTGCTTCTTTTCGCCCCCCTCCTTTTCTCTCTCCTTTCGACCCTCCGGCTACACGCTCACTAACTTCCATGTCAAGCTTGGCATCTGTGTGGACGCTGCGTGTGTTTTTAAAGCAGAAAACCAGCACAAGTCGTCTGAAACGGTTTGCTTTTAAAACTTGGCACAGGCTGCACAAGATAACTTTAGAAAATTCAATGAAGTATTGTTAAGGGCTTTGCCTATGTTCTACCATCGCACACGCACTGTTTATATAGGAGGGTGTGTGACTATTTAAACTGAGACAGGCTTCGAAACACACTTGAGAGCTGAGTTGGTCCCAGAGTGTCTTGTGTGGTAGGCTAGTAGTGTTACTGATTGCACAACAACTGAAGACATTGTCTGCTCATACTGATTGCAAAATATGATATAATCTGCCTCAACATGTTTGTTTTTTGTTGATTAAATTAGGTAGCATTACACTCTCTGTCAAAAATGGTTAAAGAAAAAAAAAAGTCAGAGCTACTTTGAGTGACCCACCAACACAATAGGTAAACCCCTGATTTATACCTCTTTTAACTGCCCTTGCGCTTGCGTTAAAGGCGGGGTAGGGGATCTTTTTCTGGAACATTTTTTTACATATTGCTTGAAATACTCTTCACACCCTCATTGCAACCAATTAATTAAAAGTTTTGACACAAATATGAAAAGTTTTAGTGGCCTCTAGAACGTACAATCTAGGAAAAACAGTATCCAATCATTGTGAACGGACCGTTCACAATGATTGGATACTGATGCCGTCTATCAAACTGCAATCTGCTCCTCCCTCCCCCTCCTTCCCCCTGTGCGCGTACCCTGCTCCGTGAACGTCCAGAAGCTTGGCAGGAAGCTAAACTAGAGCCAGCTTGGCTAGCACCTAGCATTATTAAACGTATAGTTAGCATAAACTAAATACTAAATACTAAATACAGAAATGATCGATGCTTGCTGTCAGAACAGCGCTCGTGCACCTTCGTGCTCGTGCGCGTTCATGTACTCTAGAGGCGTGCCTTCGGGGGAAAAGTGAAGAAAAGGGTTGGGACTTTTTACCTGTGTATTTTCAAAATGCAGCTTCGCTGGACTCAAAATCCAGGATCTCCTACCCTACCTTTAATGGCTCGAGATGTTTATGCTTCATTTTGCTTTGTTGGCGGTTGCGTGTGCTGCGTGGCGATTCACCGCCAGGACAGTAGGTGGAGCAGCGGGTTTTTTTCAATGACAAGCCTACTACAATGAAAGGAAATTCACCGCCAGGACCTCTTCGGCAAGTCTATCTTTGAGTGGATTCATGCGTCTTCTTCTTCTTCTTCTTCTTCTTCGCTTTCTCCCATGGCGTTTGAAAACAGCGGTCTTTTATTAGGGGATGAAACCGGAAGATGAACACACCGCCGGATGTGATGTAGATAGTGGCTTGTGCTCGCGTCCAGAGTGGCTATTCTATAGCTCAGCTTGCGTCTTGCGTGAAGTTTAGAAAATTGAGGTGACACACACAAGCATGCAAGGGGGGGGGGGGGGGGGGCTTGCAACCGGGCAAGGGCTTGCGTTGCGTCTTGGGTCACAGACCATAAATCAGGCTATTAAAAGCATTGGATCCCACCCCCATCCAAGCCCATAGTAGCAAATCTTCCGTCTATATTATTACCCAACTGCAGGGTCCCATTATGGAAAGGTACTGACATCACCCATTCCTGAATCCTCATACACGGACACCGAATCATTTTGCACCACTCAAAAAGAATCTTGTGGTATAAATATACACACACACACACATCTATAAGTGTTTACATCTATAATAAGTTTATTGGCCAGCAGAGTAAATTCCATCCATCCATCCATTATCTTCCGCTGGTCCGGGGATCAGGTCGTGGGGCAGCAGCTTTAGCAGGGAGACCCAGACATCCCTGTCCCCGGCCACTTCCTCCAGCTCTTCTGGGGGGACCCTGAGGCGTTCCCAGGCCAGCCGAGAAACATAGTCTCTCCAACGTGTCCTGGGTCTTCCCCGGGGCCTCTTCCCAGTGGGACGGGCCCGGAACACCTCACCAGGGAGGCGTCCAGGAGTCATTCTCATCAGATGCCCGAGCCACCTCATCTGACTCCTCTCGATGCGGAGGAGCAGCGGTTCTACTCCGAGCCCCTCCCGGATGACCGAGCTTCTCACCCTATCTCTAAGGGAGAGCCCAGACACCCTGTGGAGGAAACTCATTTCGGCCGCTTGTATTCGCGATCTCGTTCTTTCGGTCACTACCCACAGCTCGTGACCATAGGTGAGGGTAGGAACATAGATTGACCGGTAAATCGAGAGCTTCGCCTTCTGGCTCAGCTCCTTCTTCACCACGACGGGCCGGTGCAGAGCCCGCATCACTGCAGACGCCGCACCGATCCGTCTGTCAATCTCCTGCTCCATTCGTCCCTCACTCGTGAACAAGACCCCGAGATACTTGAACTCCTCCACTTGGGGAAGGATCTCATTCCCGACCCGGAAAGGGCATTCCACCCTTTTCCGGCCGGAGACCATGGTCTCAGATTTGGAGGTGCTGATTCTCACCCCAGCCGCTTCACACTCGGCTGCGAACCGCTCCAGTGAGAGCTGAAGGTCACGGCCTGAGGACGCCAACAGAACCACATCGTCTGCAAAAAGCAGAGACCCGATTCTGAGGTCGCCAAACCGGACCCCCTCAACGCCCTGGCTGCGCCTAGAAATTCTGTCCATAAAAATTATGAACAGAATCGGTGACAAAGGGCAGCCCTGACGGAGTCCAACCCTCACAGGAAACATGTCCGACTTACTGCCGGCAATGCGGACCAAACTCTGACACCGGTCATACAGAGACCGAACAGCCCATATCACTCCATACCCCCGGAGCACCCCCCACAAGAGTCCCCGAGGGACACGGTCGAAAGCCTTCTCCAAGTCCACAAAACACATGTAGACCGGTTGGGCGAACTCCCATGCTCCCTCTAGGATCCTGCGGAGGGTATAGAGCTGGTCCACTGTTCCACGGCCAGGACGAAAACCACACTGCACCTCCTGAATCCAAGATTCGACTATCCGGCGGATCCTCCTCTCCAGTACCCCCGAAAAGACCTTACCAGGGAGGCTGAGGAGTGTGATCCCCCTATAGTTGGAACACACCCTCCGTTCCCCCTTTTTAAAGAGGGGGACCACCACCCCGATCTGCCAGTCCAGAGGCACTGCCCCCGAAGTCCACGCGATGCTGCAGAGGCGTGTCAACCAAGACAGCCCCACAACATCCAGAGCCTTGAGGAACTCAGGACGGACCTCATCCACCCCCGGGGCCTTGCTACCAAGGAGTTTTTTGACCACCTCACGTCCGAGCTCCCCAACTCTGCTTCCTCATCGGAAGGCGTGTCGGTAGGATTGAGGAGGCCCTCGAAGTATTCCCCCCACCGACTCACGACGTCCCTAGTTGAAGTCAACAGAGCCCCGCCCTCACCATACACGGTGTTGACGGTGCACCGCTTTCCCCCCCTGAGCCGCCGGATGGTGGACCAGAATCTCCTCGAGGCCGTCCGGAAGTCGTTCTCCATGGCCTCCCCGAACTCCTCCCAAGCCCGAGTTTTTACCTCAGCAACCGCCGAGGCTGCGTTCCGCTTGGCCTGTCGGTACCCATCAGCTGCTTCCAGAGTCCCACTGGCCAAAAAGGCCCGATAGGACTCCTTCTTCAGCTTGACGGCTTCCCTCACCACTGGGGTCCACCAGCGTGTTCGGGGATTGCCGCCACGACAGGCCCCGACCACCTTACGGCCACAGCTCCGGTCGGCTGCCTCAACAATGGAGGCACGGAACATGGCCCATTCGGGCTCAATGTCCCCCACCTCCCCCGGGACATGGCTGAAGCTCTGCCGGAGGTGGGAGTTGAAACTCCTCCTTACAGGGGATTCCGCCAGCCGTTCCCAACAGACCCTCACAATACGTTTGGGCCTGCCAGGTCTGACCGGCTTCCTCCCCCACCAGCGGCGCCAACTCACCACCAGGTGGTGATCAGTTGACAGCTCCACCCCTCTCTTCACCCGAGTGTCCAGGACATACGGCCGCAAGTCCGACGATACGACCACAAAGTCGATCATCGAGCTGCGGCCTAGGGTGTCCTGGTGCCAAGTGCACATATGGACACCCTTATGCCTGAACATGGTGTTCGTTATGGACAGTCCGTGACGAGCACAGAAGTCCAATAACAAAACACCACTCTGATTCAGATCGGAGGGCCGTTCCTCCCAGTCATGCCCCTCCAGGTCTCACTGTCATTGCCCACGTGAGCATTGAAGTCCCCCAGCAGGATGAGGGAGTCTCCCGGAGGAGCACTCTCCAGTGCCCCCTCCAGGGACTCCAAAAACAGACAGAGTAAATTGAAAAACTTGAAAATCGTGTACAACAATTCTAACTTTTTGCTGTTTCTCTGAGAATTTTGGAACCCAAAGATGGGGCCACGCAAGGACAGAAATGAGAGATTTTTTTCAGTTTTAATCTGCAACCTGCTTTTCATTTGATTATCTTCATACAGTCCACCAATGGTATGTAGACATTATATAAATCCTGCACAATCGTTCATAGAGGGATGTGACGTGTGAGGTTATTATGGACCGAATTTGTAGTGGAGATGGTGACAATTTAAGTGCTGCATGAGTCTTAATATAAACTTGAACCCCAGCTTACTCTGGGAGTCCAGTTACGTATACTGCATATAGTTTTGTTGATAGCAGCATCTTTTAGTTCCCTACTCATTTTTAGATGCGTATCTATATGTTGAGTATGTCTCCATAAGTTGCTGCTAGAAATACCATGACCTCAGCAAAGGTGAAAAATGTTGTATTTGGGTATTTGTGACTCCATATTTGACCGACAAGAGTTTTGACTTCAGATGGGTATTTGTGAGGTAACAGCTCAACATCTAATTTCCCATGGTGCAACAGCTAGTTTTACAGGCTGGGCCAGCCATCACTTTATGTTGCCAAAGGTGTGTCTGTCAGACAGGGAATGCATAGTGCCTTGAGTTATGTGGGAAAGCCTGTGTTTGAGGTTTGCATCTGTGAGCAATCCTGGCCATTTGTGTATGTGAAGTGCATCAGCACAAAACATTTACAGTATTTCTTTAGGTGTTTGTGTTTGGAGCCGTTATTATGTTAAACCTGCAAAAAAAAAATTCTGTTTCACTAATGCTCATCAGATCGTGTTACTCCTATGTTGTTTCTTCATCCCATTTTGTTTGTTCCACCTTTAGTGATCTGTGTTGTGCTGGGATGTGGTGGACATGCTTGAAAACACATCGCCCCTCTTAGTGTCCCACCCTCATGTGTGTGCTGGGTGGTGGTGTGTGAGCAGGGGGAAGTTGCTTCCAGTGGGCCACCCTCCACTTCAAACAGATCATATCGCCACATGATTTTGGGGGAGTAAACAGGAAGTTTGCCTAATGTTGTTAAAGAGTAAGTGACGGGGCGGTCGGTGGCGTAGTGGGTTAAGCAGGCGCCCCATGTACAGAGGCTACAGTCCTCGCTGCAGCTGGCCCATGTTCGAGTCCTGCACCGGGCGGCCCTGTGCTGCGTGTCTTTCCCCTCTCTCTGCCCCCTGCTTCCTGTCTCTCTCAAACTGTCCTAACATTAAAGGCATAAAAAGCCCCAAAAAATACTTTAAAAAAGAGTAAGTGAGTGAAGTAAGGGTTAAAAAATTGACTCGATATATGTGAATTTTTTGCTTTTACTTACATTTTTGGCACAATTGGATTGAGTACAAGTATGCTAAATAAGCTATTATGATCAGTCCCTGTTTGTAATTGACCCATAAGTCTACAGACTGATTTCACTGAAGATATTTGATACCAAACAAATCATTAGAATTCAAAGATTCTCAGGCAAGTTCTGCCTTTTATAAATCATGTCCTTTGTCTCGAAGTCTCAAATTATGTATTTTATTAGCTTGTGTTGGAGATTATTTCCTCTTGCGCTCTGTTTCTCCTATCAAACACATTTTTTTTGTACAACAATTCTGCTATTAGCTTCAGTCTAGTATAGAGTATATATCCATGAGCTGTGCCTGCATGGTTGCTAGCCATTGCTGATTTTGATGCTAAACGGGCCAAATCACATGGATTTCCTTTGGGACACAACTGCCTACTCCTGGAACCCAAAGCATGCTATTTTTTCAATTTTTTTAAATAGATTGCTGAGTCATTTAGTTTCTTCTTTCATATTCTATTTATTACTCTTGTTCGTTTTTTCTTATCATCACTACTTTATTGTTGCTTGCTGCAATCAAAGTAAATTTATGCTGTTTAAAGGGGCGGTTCTGTTCCTGTACTCGTAGATTTTGCGATTTGACTTCTGAGCAGCACAAACAGGAGTTTCTTGTCAAGCTGGATGTAGCATGTTAATTATCAAGTGGAATTATTTCCACCATGTGCTGAGGTGCTCTTCTAAAACCCTCCATAATGAACAACGACTCAGCTGCCAGACTGATTTTTGTTTCTCTCAATGACTTACTCAAAGGCCTTATTATCTGTTCACTCCACCCATGAACCACCCAGAGGTTTTATACATAGTTGTAAAGGAAGGGAGGCCTTAAAGATATGGCTGAGATTGCACTTTGCACTGTCATTGACTTTAAATGTAAAGTAATGAAAGTAATTCTCCTCGTCCCTGTGTCTGACTTTATTTTGTCACACTGTAATGTGATTAAGTATCAGGACGTACTACAACAACACACATTTATGGTTTTTTTTTTTTTTGCATTATTGTACATAATTAGACGTTTAAATCAATTTTAAAGTCAAATATCTGTCGCAGAAAAACAAAAAAGCTAGTGGATAGATGTAGATGAAGGTACAAAAAGCCAACGCCCATGTCTTAAGCTTCAGAAAATCTATTAGTCATCTATTCATAGAAACCCTCCCTACATTCCTGTTTGTGAAAAACAATTGTGCTGACTTTTGCACAGGTTGATCTGGTGCATCAAATCATGATAAAATCCCCTCCACTTCTCTTAGATTGGCTTTCTTTGGTTCAACCAGACACCAATAAAACCAGTGTGTAATCAATATGTCTTCCTGTTATTGTTTTTAAGAGGTGATATTACTGTAAGAGGGAAATGGGCTCAAGTTTTCGTTTGCTCTCAGTGGTAATTAGGCAGCCTGGGAAGTTGCACAAGTATTTATGCTGCTTGTGGGCATTTGTGCCTGTGTAGAAGCTGTATCTGTTTCCCTGAGAAGCAGCTCAGATGTGGCCCCTCAATCAGGTGGGTGTCAGTCCATGGTCAGCTTGCTTCCCTTTATAGCTCAGTTACAGCCCAGCCTCCTGCAACTTCCTCATCTGATCCCTCTTTGCTGGCTGACCACACCTCCACCTCCCCACCCCTCCCCTTCGGTTTTTCTGCCCTCCCTTTTCCCCTTCTTTCCCTCCCTGCTGGAATCATGCTGCAAGCCCATAGATAAAGCAGGGGCCAACAGACTTACGCACACAGACACACGGTTGGAGACACATTGAGCTAACATGGGCCAGATACTGAGCTGGATCCGAGGCCCACGGGACACCCAGGGCCTGCAAGATGTGGCTGTGGAGGAGCAGGTCTGTGCAAAATGTGTTTATGTTTGTCTGTTTGGGACATGTGTCGATTGACAAATCCAGAAGTATCCACGTGTGTTTTGTCTCGTTAATGTAAGTCATCCTACAAATGTAAAACTATGTTGTTGTTTTGTTAGTCTTCCAAGTCTAGTTTGTACCGCATGTACCAAAGGACTTATAGGGAAACACCAGTCAAAATGTCTTTCACTCCCTCTCTGTTGGAATGTGTGAGGCTCCCGGTCAGCCTCTGAGAGTTCAGTGTGTCTTTTCAGAGTGAGTTATTAAAACAAGACAAGGACAAGGCCTACATTGTTTGCCATTATCTGCTACAAGCGTCAAACTACAGGAAAACTAGATAGAATCATAGTAGTAAACCCTGTTTTGAACTGTGTTGGAGTGTGTTTTTGTTCTCAGACTGTCATGATTTTGCGTTAATAGAAAAAGAACATTTGGTTCTATTTAGGATTTTACATAAAGAGTTAGATTTTTCTCCCCCACCCCAAATAGCAATCCCCTGTGATAATCTGCAGGAGTAGATGAAGCAATCTGACAGTGTGTGTGGCTGGAATAAGCTTAATGGTTCATCTTGAAATTGCATGTATTGTATGTCATGTCCTGTAGCCTCAAAATCGTCTGTTGTGTTTAAAGATGGCAGCCAGAGAATGTGATTGCTACACGCTACACTGGCTGTCTTGATGCGACTACTTTCTTATCAGGGCTGTGCTAGTTTGTTCTGAGTCACTTTATGTGTTAAAGGTTGAAGATAAATGTTTCCCGGACGGAGGGCTGCACACAGAAAACATTCAGAGCTGTGGTGGGAGAAATTTTTCAGGAAAATATTTCCCAGCTCTGGACTGCAGCAGTCTGCTTTCTTTGCAGTTCACAGTCATCTGGCATAATTCGTTGAATTAGAACCAGGCACAACTAAAACAGCAAATGCTTCAAAAGACAAAATAACATCCAATAAACTTCCATTGTCAAATTGGCACATTTATCAAGTCCTAAAGAAGTTGCACAAGTCACTGTGCTGACATTTATACAGTATTACAATTAAAAAAAAATTCAGGGTTTAAATTAATAAGAAGAGAAAAAGAATTGTCATTTGAATGGGAAGCACCCCTTAAGTTGAGCTATATACAGTTAATTGTTAAACTGTCATGGTCAGCAATGTGCTCCATTGGTTTACTCTTAGTGCTCTCATAGGACCATTCCACCAACAAACTGCTTTCTACTAATCTGACAGCCACTGAATGTGTTGTTGCCACATGCATGAGGAAATATTAGTAGGTCAGATAAACAGATGGGTATACAAACAGTAGAATGGTTCCTAAGTTGCCTTATGATCTACTTACTGGAGGAAATCCAACAGATCACGTTAGCCAACAGATGACAGTGTTGTTCTGATTAAGCAGGCATGTAAATGGAAGGACGGGTGTTTTCTGCTTCTGTGTGTTTTACGCAACCATGATACACTTGCATGCTAATATGAGTTGCTTTCAGCAATATGACATGATGTTGTGAGAACTCTATGGGCTTAAAATCGACTGAATGTACAAATCTCAAGCGAGTGGCATGTATTGAGTGTGTACAGTGGCTCACTCAGTTGCTGTCAAAGTTATCTCTGAGTAAAGTTGTGAGGAATGCAGAAGGACTGTCACTTATGTCTGAATGACTGAACGCTGTCGCTTTAACAGATTGATGAACGCTCCAGCTGTTTTGAATGGAAAATCTACACTCAGCCGTTCTTTACTTGCTCAGTAATAAACAAGGAGAAACAAAGTTAGATATACGTTGGTGAACATAGTGAAGCGCAGTGAAAGAAATGCATTTTTCCTTTAAGAGTGGTTTGTGACCAAAAAACAAAGAGCTGAAAGAGAGAAAATATTGGACTTGTGTTTGCCAGTTTCCAACGTATGGTAAGCTCATGTTTACTAACAGACAGTCTTGCTCTGATGGTTATCATCGCCTGTTGATCAGTGGAATTATGTGACACTATTGGCAGTAATATTAGGCATTTCATCACTCATCCTCACGCATGTGCTAGTAATGAATGGGAATAGACGGGACCCACTCAGAAAAAACAACACTCCACAGAACTATCAGAAGTCTTGTGAAAATACTGTGTTGGCAGCCAGAACTGGATCATGTGTGGTTGGTCATGTGCAGCTTACTGACATCATATCATGTGGTGTCTGGGTAATGATGTTCAACATCGTAAATAATTTTCACCCTCTCTCAATCTACCACTAGCTTAAAGTTCTCAGTCAGGAGAGAGGAAAAAAAAAAACAATAGAAAAACTGATATGCATTAACTCTACAGTTTCTAAAAGACTGGAGGGGTGTGAGAAAAAGCATTATTGATGAGATGCTTTAGCATTTGGAGCACAGCCCTAAACCCTCAGGCTGTGTGTGTGCTTGTGTGATAGAGGAAAGGCTCGTTGTGTACATGTTGTCATAAATAAGCATGCACTTTTGTTGACATATATCCAGCTCAGCTCAACATTGTCCTGCCATCTCCTGTAAAAATCGTTATTAAAGCAGAAGTTTGTTTTTTTAAAACCTGGACCTTATTTCTGGCATAAAATACGTTCATCTACTCACAGATGACAGTTTGGTGAAAGTCGGCGTCCTTCGGAAGCTATTTAGATCCGCGTATATCCATATATAGGGGCATCGACCGATGCCCCCTTTATCCGACTTTCACCAAACTGTTATCTGTGAGTAGATGAACGTATTTTATGCCAGAAATAAGGTCCAGGTTTAAAAAAAAAAAAAAAAAAAGTGCTCCTTTAAGTAAAGGAGTTTATCTCATGATTAGGCGGTGACACTCGTTGAGAATTCTGTTCAGATTTTGCATGTAGCCTGGCTTTAGCTTGACTTTTGACCCAAATGTTCTCAGTTATGTAAAAGCAGCCCGGGACAGCTTCCAGGCTTTTGGACATAGCTGAGAAAATGCGTCAGCGATGTGTTGTGCTCGGCATCGAGCTCTTTATGTTTCATCTTCTTTCTGTTTACAGCTGCCATGTTTGAGAAAAAGCATGTAGCCACATGATGTTTGTCCTTAGGAGCAAGGCTGAGTAATGAAGACGCTGCGGCCTCACACTGACTAGAAATTGTAATGTGATACAATGATTGAGGACTTTGGTTTTGCTCTTTATGAAAGCAAGCCAAAGTTATTGATGGCGGTTGCTGACAAATCCCAGCTACTGTTTGATAGCCTTGTAAATCTTGTGCTGTATTCTTTAATTTGGCGATTGGCTCTTTACTCTGTAGGATGAGTGCATGTCATACAATAAGCCTGAGCTATCATATGGTTACAGGTAATAGCAAATTTTTAAGTATCTCTGGTGTTGACTAAAACACGGGTCAACAAACGGGTCTAAAACCTGGGGTCGGTCGCTAAATTTAGAGAGCAAAGGACATCTACTGCTGACTTTGAGCATGAGGGCTGTCAGGCACATGACGGAACCAGAGGAGCGAAGTTACGCGTCAGTCATTCTATTTGTACTCGTGTACCAATATAACACAGGTTTAAAACTGACCACATTTCTTGTCCCGGCATACACGCACTGGAGTGGGTTCATTTTGACTGAAGTGTGTCAGATGCCGTGGACTGTGAGAACATTGGGCGAAACATTCTACCGTGTCTTACTTCTGCAAAATTCAGCAGCTTAATTTTGTCATCAAGAGGCAAACAAACATCAGTTGAGGATGGTCCCTTTTTGGTCTAATATTTTGCCATGTGGCCTTTATGACAAGCTGGTATCCCAGCCTATCACAGCTGCCATCGGACAAGAGGCAGGGGACACTCTGAAGAGGTCACCTGTCCATCAAAGGGCCAACACAGAGACAGACAGGACAAACACCCACGCACACTCACTCCTACAGTCAATTTAAAGTCACCAATTGACCTAGCATGCATGTTTTTGGATTGTGGGAGCTAGCCATAGTACCCAGAGAAAAGACACAGGAGAAAAATGCAAGCTGTCAAATTGTTCGTCATATAACGTCATATATTGCACTGACAGTTTCCTAGACTTTAGTCAACACCAGTGTTGATTTGAAATTATATTGTTAAGAAACTGATAACCAGTTGCTAACGCCCTTTAGATCCGTAACACCTAGATACTATCTTTGCTTTCTGTTGCTTGGTGATGAAAAGCCTTATAACTCCCTAGTTTCTTTATCTATGGTGTTATTTAGTAGCCTGGGTGCCAGCCGAACTTAGCCCCGCCCATAAAATTTTTGGTCGGGAAGTTCGGTCTGGCTCTGCTCAGTTGGGAAATCTCTATGCTCGACATCAAAACAGTCGACCCAATCAGATTGCCAGGGCGGGCTTTATACGATGATGGACAGATGATCAACAAGGACATTATCGACTACGTCACTAAAGAGCGCTTGGTTTGAATTCGTTTGAAACAAACATGGCTGCCGCTGGAGAGCTAGGGTGTGTAGATTCTGCCATCGAGTCTGTTCTACAGGATCTCCACATTGCATTCATTTTGAAAGACGAACAGAGGAACGCGATAAAGACTTTTATCGATAGAAAATATTTTTTTGCCGTGTGTGTCGCTTAATCTACGTCACATACTACGTTGCTCTGATTGGTTGTAGGTCTATCCAATTGAGCGAAGAGGCATTTTTTTTCTCCTGGTTCGGTTGAAACACGCCCCATACTCAAAACTCTATTGAGCGGTATCAGACTCACATTCTGACTAGAATCGTGAGGATGACGTAGTCAGGCTAGTTATTTAGCTACCTCTCTTGATATATTTTATTCTAGTTTCTTTAACTGAGCTGGGAAACGATAAACTCAACTGACTGACTGTATATAATGTCCCAGATACTTCAGAAATGAAAAACATTACTGAAGAACAATTCTTCACATTTCCCTCTCCTTGATGCTTTTTTTTCCCCGCCTCCTGTTTGTTTTCGGTTAGAACAACTATTTATTCTACTGAATTACAACCACTATTAATTATACTGTGACGCCAGGTTTATTTACTTCAAACCAGTCAGTGGAAACCTGTCTCACATCTTTTGAAAAGATCACTTCGTATTTGCTTTGCTAGAGGACGAAAAACCCCGACTTCCGTTCAATGCAGGTTTAATCCATGTTATAGTATTTCTTAAAAATGTATGAGTGATATGTCTCTGCAATTATTTCTGGTTATTTCAACATTGATTTAAAGTTTCCACATCTTAAAAGCGTCCCCATAACATAATCTTACTGATACATATTTCTTCTGGCAGCCAGTGATTATTTTTAGACTTAACATAATGAAGACTCCCTTAATTTCTCTAGTGTCTTTTGGGGAAAGTGTTCCTCTGCCGGTTTAACCTCACTCTGAAGTTCCAATTGGGATCTAAAGCCTGAGCTGAGGAAATACTTTACCATACTGCCTGACTCAGAGTTTTTGTGGGGATTTCAAGAAAAAGAACCACATTTTCAGACAAGTAACCTCCTTTTTCCAGCTTCATGGCTCTGACACTCTTAGAGTGGGTGGGTCTGCTGTAGCTCATTGGTGGGCAAAAACAATAAGTGTTCCCAGGGGTTACCACGTTAGGCATGTGGATCCAGTACAAGCATGTTTTTGTTTTTTTCTTTTAGAGACATACACACACATTCTCTCACACCTTAAACCTTAAAGACAGAAGCAGAGCACAGGTGCTCCTGTGTTTGTGAAGTCAGCAGGACCAAAGCTATTGGAAGAGATTTATTTGAAAGGGTCCCAAAGCAGACAAAATGCGCAACAGTGTGAGAACATCAGAGTTCCACTTGTTTGTCCTATTTTTAGAAAATGGGGTTAGAACCGATCAGACAAAAGGTAGAAGAATGCAAAGTATGAGAACTGTTCTCTTCTTGAGCTCTGTTTGTCATTGTTACATGGGATAACCCCATGTCCTAATCATCAGCTTGCTTCGGCTGATGTTTAAGCAACTATGCTTGAGGTCACGTCAGAGAAGCTTCCCAGGAGAACCAAAGTGTATCTTATAAAGTAGAGGGAATTTATTTCAGGCTGTTGTGGAAGGGGAAAGTTTGCCTATGTCTTTTAGTTTCCTGTAGATCTTACATCAAGTCTGCAGAGACTAAACAAACAAAAACAAACATGACACACATATTTTCCAGTCTTGTCTTTTTTGAGCATAAAACAACAGGTTGATACATTAGCTGACAGACACGGTAAGTGCACACAGCAGTACAGATGACACACATGAACACAGCCACCTTTTATTTTCCTCCAAGTGCCATAAGCATGTTCAGACAGAAGGGGGTGCTGCTCATAAAGCCCTGCCCCACAGGGCAAGGCTGACACTTTTTGTTTTGAGTCTTCCATCCATGAAAAGGGTTTAATTATTTGAATTAACAAAAGCTGATAGGAGACTATGAACTCGTTAGTGCTTTTAAAGTTGAATAGTGTTTGTGCAGAGAGAGGAAGGGTTACACTGTTATGCTTTTCCAAAACTCTTACATAACCATTGGCTGCTGTCCAGAAGCTGCTTCCTGTCTGAACCTTTGTCCAGGTTCTACTTTGAAGACCAGAGAAAATGTCTTGACGACCCCTCCTTGGGTTTTCTCTCTTATGTTTAGCTTTTTCTGTCTTAAATGTGGAGTTTCTTATTTTCTCTGCTCTGGGTGTGGTTTGAACACAACATGTGACATAATTCCCCTCCCACTTTTTTTCTTTTTTCTTGAATGCATGCCTGTCTCTGTTGTTCAAGTGCTTCTGCAGTCTAGATTCCTAAGGAGTGAGTCGATCTGACACACCCTGACTCTTCCAAATAGGACGGCTTCAGTAAATCCACATCAGCCTCTTCCCTGCTTCAGCCTTCAGCTCCACCTCAACTGTAACTCTTCCTGACTTATTGTCTGACTGTCATGTCTGTTATCCAACCACAACATCCCTCGTCACAGAGCCTGCCCTGATCCAACCCAAAGTCTCCCTTGAGCTGGTTTATTTAGTTTTCCTTGCAGGCAGCAAGTAAGGGGTGTGTCATTGTGTGACCTGCCGTCCAGTCTGACTGAACACGCTCTGCTGCCTTTTGGATGAAGAGGTGGCGCCTTATCTGAGTTAAGAGGGCGGACCGGCAGGTTTTTCACCACTGGGCGTGTATGTCGTGTGCTTCTGTGTGTGTTTTACATATGTGTATTTCTGTGCATTTGTCTGTTTGCTTGTTGTGAACTAAAGTGTTTCCAAAGCGAGCGTCCAAGGTGAACCAGGCTTAGGAGAGCATTTTTGGCAGAAAACACTCTCAGTAGAACCTATGGTATGTATCTGGAGGGTATTTCCCTTTATCCTTGCTCTTTTGTGAATGCTTGTGTTAAGAGCCTTCGTGTTAGACTGATACCAATCAGATGTGTTTGATGGCTGTTGTTTGGGAGAATATTTTTTCAGATCAGAGTTCAAGTGACAGCGTTCGGCAGCTACCCTCCATGTTGTGGTGTTGCACAAGTTTGCTGCTTTGTGCATGTCAAGTTAAGGAAAGTTGGCAAAGGACTAAAGTGTTGCTGTTACTTTTATGAACCCCAAGGGGAGTTGTTGCTAAGGTACAACAACAAAATCCAAATAAAAAGTTAATGGCTGCCTGTGTACTGAGGGAATACACACTTAAGTTTGACTTTTTTTGATTAACTATGAATTCAGGTTAAATGAAATCTTAACACTAGACATACTTCTGTGAGTCAGCTTGAACTTTTGATACTTGTGTAATGCAAAACTGTAGAAAAATTCCCTTGTTCCTTTATCAATGTGGAGCAGTTATGATAGACGAAGCGCTGTTGCAAAACTGGTGAAATGTAAAACAGGAGCTGTGAAGTAAAATAGGTATGGTTTACTTTATTTCCTTTGACAGTGCATTAACAGCACCACATCAGAAGAGAGAGCCTATGCCACTAGGTTTTACTGATTGCTTCACCGCTGAGTTCACCCAGCTGCCTGCTTGCTCATGAAACCTTCCTTGCAGCAATGATATTCAATCTCATTCAGTTCTGTGCTTGAACGGAAACTTTTACACTTCTGTACCAAGTTCTTCCCATGACAGACTGGCTGCAGTTTACTGCACTGTTGGGGTGACCTACATTATCTCCACAGACTGCTTAGAAAGTTGCCAGTGCTATTTTAAAACAGAGTTAGCAGCTAGCTAAGTAGTCCTTTCCAGCCATATGCCTGTTGGCGGTGTTGGGTGGGGCACAGCATTAGTCATCAGTTTTCATTACAGGGCCAAGCTTTTATCACTGCTTTTGGGTAAGGCCTGTATGCTTATTGCTCTGTCTATTCACTTCCTGTTGAAAATTGTTTCAGATTGCACCATGACACCCATTTCTACATTGTTTAACTGCACTGTCACTAGCTCCCCTTGTCATGTGATAGGCACTGCTTGCCTTTCCAGAATGACCATGATGTTGATATAAGTGTCCTATTATTAACATTGTCAATCAGTGTTGTCCTCACTGGTTACTGATATGTTGGTATTACCAAAAGCTGTATGCATGTGAGTGCATGTACAGTGTGTCAGTGGACAAAACAGCATGTTAGTTAAGGGTAGTTTTTGCTTTTGAGCGATTATTCACTTAAACAGTGAGCTAAACAGAAGACAACATGCTTTACTGGAGGTCCGTGTGACGTTCTGAATTTTGATGCCTTTCCCAATATTGAATGAGTTCATATCAAGTATTTACATATATGTCGTCAACTGCACTGATTCACTGCTCACTGTATCAACGCGTATACACTAAATAACACATGAATGGCAATTAAGGCCCCTTTTCCTGCACCAACAAGTTCTCTCGGCACTGCTACAAGGATTTTCTTTATCTGGACTCTTGTGTTTGGTCTGTGTGCTGTCAAAAGTGACATCACAAGTGTGTGACTGCACTGATAAAAGTGCTCTTTAAGAAAGTCTCTTTAAGATTACAAAAGGCAGGATTTTTCATGTGGGATACATTTACTTCGGTAGATTCAACCGCTTGGTGTTGGCTAGCATTCCACATTGTAGTTTCAGGTTATCTGTAAATATCTCAGAGATTTTCTTTTACAAATTCTGTGTTCAGTTGTTACCTATCAACATATTCATAATTTTACTAAAGTTCAGTAGCTTATATATTACAGCTAGCATCACAATATGATAGCATCTCTACTCTTTAGGTAAAACATCACAGGTTTGGTCCTTTTTTATTATTTTTTTCTTAAATAATCCCTGAAAAAAGAAGTCTTTGGGCAGAAGCATTTAACACAAAGAAGGTAGAGCATGGGTTTATTCTTCCAGCATCCACTTTCTAATTCAGTCTGGAGTCCCTTTGTCTGTACCATAGAAATCTCCCTTAAAGGTGCTTTAGATGAAAACTGCTATGTGCAACTTGTGCTAAAACAGCCTGTGCTGCATAAATACTGTTTGCTTTGTGTGTTTGTGGATGGACAGCCTGTCGACAAGCTGCGGTTGTAGAGATGATATGAGGAATGCAGGAATGTGACAGTCTGGTGTCACAGCAGCCAGAAATCTCACAAAGACTTTGGGTGGGTCATAGGTGAGCACTGAGAGCTCAATAGGATGACATAATAACCCTCTGCTTTAACTTTTAACAAACAGCTGAAAGCCGGAGACAAGTCAGAGCAGGTATTTCACTCAAAGTTGGGGCGAGTTCTGTGCTTCACTTTGGCTGAAGTTGATGTTTATTCAATTCAATTCAATTCAATTCAATTAAAAAATACTTTATTTATCCCAGAGGGAAATTAAATGTTGATGTAGCTCAATTAAATCAAGGAGTTATTTATGGTTCTTTTTGAATAATTTTTTGATTCCTTACCCTTAAGATTCTTTACCTTTCTGGGCTTATTTCCTGTTTGAGCAACCAGTTAAAACATTTTCGAAGTTTTTTTTCATACTTGTGGTACTCGACGGGCTCGACTTAATATTGCATTTTACATCACTGCGCAGTTGAGGTAAGAGACTGACTTGAAATCACATTAACAACAACTTATATCATTTCCTGATTTTAACAGCATTACTCAAGCTGATATACCATAATGTACCGTAATGGAGTGTGGACAAAATAAGCTGCTTGTTTGTTTATCTACTGCAACAAGAGTTTGTTTTAAGATCTACCTTCAAGGGAAGGCCGTGTTGTTTGTGTAGTGTACAGTGTCAAAGCTTGGTTTCAACATGAAATCGCTTCTGAGATAAAGGCAAATCCACACTGATGTGAGTTGATGCCGTAAAGCATTTATTTTGTTCTCATGTTAGATAGATTTATGTAATTAATGTGTTTAATGGCAACAGACGCATGTCCCTGTCAGGCTGCCATGGCTTTGGTTCAGTGCTTACTGATTTCTGCACAGATTGTGAATGGACAAATGCATTACCAACTTCCATTTTTAGGCCCGAGCAGCTAAGCGCTGCGAAGGCCTATTGTATAGCAGGATTTTACTATTATTATTCATCTTCCGTTTCTTCTCCGCGCGGAATCGCGAATGAGGATGCCTGAACGTATTCGAAAACTCACCAAACTTTACCCAAAATTGTCCCCCGCGTGAAATCACATGATTTTAATGGAGTCGAAAGTGGGCGTGGCCAAACTGCTTAACAGCGCCACCTAACGTGAGATAGCCCGAACCATACAGCGTAGAGATCTGAAACTCGGTATGTATGTAGATCGCCTCAAATCAAGAACAAAAGTCTCTTGGAGGTATGCTCTAAAACAGGGGTGTCAAACTGGTCCATGAAAGGGCCGTGTGGGTGCAGGTTTTTGTTCCAACCCTGCGACAGCACAGCTGACTTGTTTCATTCAATCAACTGCACTGAAGGTCTTACCAGTTCAAAAGTGTAAACGAAACGCCATAACTTTCACGTAAATAGTTAAATCTGCACCAAACTTGGTATGAGTCATCCATGTTGGATGCATGTCGATCCTACGTGGTCATATGCTGACGTCATCTAAGCCCCGCCCCCTCAGAACAGGAAGTCCCTTTTTTTACTTGGAAAGCTCCATCTCTGGCCCCCTTCACCTAATCAACATGATCTTGTGTCAGAATACAGAAAACAAGTTGGTCTCACTTGCTTTAAAGCACCAACAGTTTTCAGGTGAAGGCGTGGCTATGGCTGCTTGGTGAAGTCAGACATCACGCCGTTACCATACGTTTGGCTCTAAATTCTACAGTTTTGAGCCGAGATGCACCAAACTCACTGGGATCGATCCTAATCCACCCCCCAACAGGTGTGCGGTCCAATATTTGATGGGCGTGGCCTAATGCCTCCACAGCGCCCCCTAGAACAACTAAAAACATCAGCCCCAAACCATGCTTTCACCGACAATCATGAAACTCAGCACACCTGTGCGTCTTGTCAGGACCTACAAAATAGTGTGGGCGTGGCAGAATGGCACATTCCAATCCCTCGCCGTTTGCATACGTTCGGCTCTAAATCTCACATGCATCATCCGATTTGCACCAAACTAGATATGAATGACCTTTGTTAACATCTAAAGAGCCCAATAGGATTATATTGGAGTGTGACTCCACTGCGCCCCCTAGATCATTTAAACAGCTATATCTCCTTGAGACATCATCCGATCTGCACTATATTTTTTGTGCATCATTACGGAGCGGCGCTTGACACATTGGCGTGGGACACTTCTGACGTCTCTAAACCCCGCCCCCACAAAACAGGAAGTGACAGTAACTCCTGTCTGGAAGGTGAGATATTGCTCCAACTTTGAATAAGTGCCACTGGTGTCGTACTGTCGTGGCCTCTAGGCGATTTGGGAGATTCGTCGCACGCTCCGCCCGATGGACGGGCGCGGGAGACATGTGACTGCGTTGATGACCACGTCGGGACGGCGGTGCCGGCACTCAGGCGGTCGCAAGGCCGGAGCTGCGCTTGGCTGCGAGGGCCGATATCACTGCTCGCAGTTTTAATTTTAGTTATGATTGTGGTAACTTGGCAACCATTAGTGTTTACTGTGCCCACAGAGGCAGCGTGACTTCCCTTGTAGCTGGGGGAGGGGGTACCCAGGCCCACTGTGACCTCACTTCTTCCTCTGTGAAACTTCCAACTCAATCTCTTTTGAACATTATATTGACTTTTCTAACAGTTGGTTAGCCCATATTAAATAAACGCGTGTCATAAGAGGAAGAAGCAATAATGGCAGAAAAGTAGTGATAGTAATGATTTTACAACAGATTTTAAAGCTACTGGGTTTTATTGTTTGTTTGTTCTTTATATTGATGGTTTTAACACCTTAACTTGGAGTGAGAACCCCCCCCCCACCCCACCCCCAAAAAAAAGCCCGATAGAGAAATGAGGAAACTTCTAATCCTCAAAATTGCCCTTTAGTTGCAACTAAGTTGAACTCTGTGTGTGTGGTTCACTTTTGTGAGCAGGGTTGTGATCTAATTTGTGTTGGATGCACCACCAGTGTGTGAGGCAATCACTGACTGTGCTGAGGTGCAATCACTTCTTAGTCAGAGGTTCAAAATTGCAGATGCCTCAGTGAAAGTGGTGAAACATAAATATCACTCCAACTCTGTAGTTCATCTCCATTTCCCATCACTCACTATGACACACAAGCCTGGCTTTACCATCCGTCCTGTTTGCTTGTGACACTCAGCTGCTCGACAGGTTAAATCAGCCAGAGGCCCACTTGCGCTTTGAGGTGCGGTAATGTTAATCGGTGACTGTGTTTTGGTTTTTTTTCTTTTTTCTTTTTGTATCTGGACTCTTAAGTCCCCTTAACTGGTATTGGCATTTTCTTCGAAAGTCCCTCACACCCGGAGCAGTGATTTACTGCTTTTTCTTTTATATCCAGGTCAACTTGCTCTAGAAACTTCTATTATGAACAAACAAGCAGAGTAATGTTCACCGACAGGCAAGGTTAGGTCTGAATAAACAACTATATGACTCCACACAATGCACTGGGTTGGACATGAAACCAACAGCAGCAATCCTGGTATCAGAAGGGTGGAGGCTCTCTGCTCCTCATTCACACCATCTGTTAGATCTGGGCTTGGCTCTGCAGCATTCTCTGCTCCACCTGGAGACTGTGGCATGCTCACAAAATACAGTGGGGCATCATTTTCTTCTTCTTTTTCTTTTTGTACACTGTTAACAATACCTTTTAATTATCACCTCACACAAGGAGAATACACCAGAGTTGTATCATCGGGGCCTTTACAAATGATTCCAATTCTGTAAAAATGTAATATTTACTTTTTTTTTTGCAAGCATTCCCAAAGGTGTGAAGCTTGTTTTGGAGAACTAAACTGTTGAAGGAATTTTTAATGTACAAACAAATTGTTAAAGAAACCAATGCATGGTTTTTACCAATTCCGAGGCAATGTTATCCTACAACTCTATATGTAGCTTTTGCTGAAGCTGATAGAAGTGACACAAAAAGAAAGAGTTGTCTGACATGGGTTTGCAGGACTTGGGTTTTATCTCCGGAATGCATGGATGGAATGCAGATTACATTTACAACTGGCTAAAAGCCATTCACATTGCAAGTCTGACCACCTCTGAACGTGGTCTGACTGAACTGGTCACATTCTGATCGTGAAGCATTCTGCCTGCAGTTAGTCTGTCCATCAGTATTTATTTTCTCTTGTCTAGAGAGCAGGGGTTGCATGGAAAGCATTACATGTCAGACTTGTCCTATTTAAGAGGGATATGGTACTGATTTAGATTTAAATTGATCAATACTGTGCTGCCACAGATGCTTTGCTAAATATACTAAAGGTGGAGTAAAATAATTTAGCTCTGAAAGGGTCTGAAAGTCTTAGGGGTTATATCCAAAGCAGTGCAGCTCAAATATCGTAAATGTACTGTGCACGTGTTAGCATGAAACATGGCTACACTGAGGCCCTCGGCCCTGCAAAGTCAAAGGCTGACCTCTCCAGCTCTCTTTGAAGACGTATGTGAGCTATTTTAGCATCATATTTTAACACTGTGTGACCTCAGCTCGAGAGGAGCTAACTTTGGAATCATGCGCTGTCACTGCTGCCAGTTGCCAAGGTGATCAACTGCAACAATGCCGGGTCATTTTGCACTTTGCTGTCAACCAACAGTCACACTCTTCAGTGTGGACGTAGCTGAACTCCGACAGGAGTATGATGTCAATATTTATGTTCATTGTGGCGCAGTGCATTGTGCATCTGTGAAATTGAAGCTGTGGTGATTCATTCAGGCATATTTTCCTCTCCATACAGAAACGAGCTTCATGGAATGTGTTTTCCCACAAGTACTGCCCTTGTGAAATGGAGATGTCACTTTGTGGGGATCTTGATATAATTATGATGTTTTCTCGTGCTCACTGCACATGAGTAACTTTTCTCTCTCTTTCTGTATTGTCTGTCTTTCTCCTCTGCAGTCGCAGCCCAGTCAGGCAACACCCCAACCGGCAGCTCAGGTCTCCACTGTGAAGCCTGCACAGTTTGAGGTATGAAACATTCCTTTTGTAATGCTGTTTAACCGTTTCTCCCGCTCCACCTCTTTCTCCAAAGAAACTCATTCGTTAACATCCTGGTGTCCGGTGGACCCCCTCCCCCCACATTATCTGAGCCGTGTTCTTACTTCCTGTACCGTTCCAGCCTTGTGTTGTGTTTAAAAGTTGCAACCTATTTAATGAGAGTGCGGGGATAGGCTTTGGTGTGGTCTCAGAAACGCACAGAAAAGAGCATTTTCCTTTTCCTTCTGTTCAAACACATGGGAGGTAACACCCGGTTTAAGGCATAAAAGCTGCTCTGAAACAATGGATCAGATTGTTAGATTACTCATGTTGAGCTGCTGACTGGATTCATTTACAGACGTAAAGACTGCTCTGTAATCTGTTTTTTTTAATTTTTTTATCTGTATGACTTCTGTTGCTAGAAAACAAATGGCAGATATCAACAAAGACTTTTATGGTATTTGGCATAAAGAACTTTTTCATATACACTTACAGTCCCACGAGTGAAAGTACTGACTGACGGCCTTTTGCATTGACACCTCCTTTTGTTCCCACAACACAACCTGATTGTCTGAAAGGATTCTGTTTTACTTACGGCGTTCAAACAAAGCAGCCTGAAGTTCTTTCACTTGTCCCTCAACAGTGAGACTTAGGCTCTGTTTACATTAATTCATTTCACCATTTCTTCGTGTCGGCGTCTTGCAAACTATTTACATTTACACACAAACGGGGATCGGCTGATTCGCTAGTCACATGACTAATCAGCCATCACATCACATGATCGCCCTTGCTTTATTATTTATTATGCTTTATTATTTATTTCTTTATTATTTATTCTTCGGCGACAACAACTTGGTCCACGAAATTGACCCACCATGCGCTGCTTCTTCCAGGTCTAACCCAAAAGCGGCGCTCCATGTAGGCTACGGTACCAACGATACCAGCCTAGCGAATCAGGGAGGAGTACGTCCGCAGTAGCTGGAGCTCAGCACTGCGGATCCCCGTTTCTCCCCGTTTACAACTGCTAAAATCAGTATCGTATGCGAATGCTTACGTGGGTTCCGGCGTCTTTGAATCCTTCCACCTATGAAGTCGTATTCCAGTATTTTAATGTAAATGGACAGTGCATCCGCGATAGAAACGAGATAGAAACAGATTAGTATAAATGGCACCTTAGACATTGTCTATTTTTAGTTATGCAGGTAGTTTTGTGCAAAAAAGATTTTTTTTTAACCACTTAACTGAGCTCATCAGTCACAAACCTTCAGCTAAAAGCGACTCTTGTTCCTTCTTCCTACCTTGTTGACTCTCGTTTCTCTTCTTTGCTGATTATGCCACAGCTGCTGAAGTTTCATTGACGGCGTGGAAGGATTTGCGCAATGTAATATATTTATGATGCATCATCCAGTATGGTATATAAATCCAAAGACAGTGCCATGAATAACATAAATAGAAACAGAATTTACAAGTTTAAGTTTTTCCAACTCTGTTTTTGATAGAAAATGTTCCAAGATGATATTACATAGTCTTGCCCATTGACCGCTGGGATAGGCTCCAGCCCCCCCACGACCCGACCGACGGATTCAGCGGGTATCGAAAATGGATGGATGGATATTACATAGTCCATGTATCTAATGTTGGGACTAAAAATTGCTTTCTGAAAAATATATGCTCATTTTGAGGATATATTTTGAGCATTACATCTCACACTCAATTAAGTAAACTAGAAACAGAGCTGTAACATTATTGTGTATAAAATGAGCACTTTTCTAGGCCCTTATTCTGGGCCCTCCAGGAGGAAGGGGTACCATCTGGCTTGTTATCAACACTCTGTCCAAAAGCTTGTGATCATTATGGTATGAGTTGTGTGCATGGATGCACAAAACATCTTACACATCTTTAAAGGCATCATTAAAGCTGAATGATCCATTCAGTCTCTGGAGCAACACATGCAGGCATCCAATGCCACACTCTGCAAACAATATGGCTCCAGATGCTAAAGTGGCTCGTTCCTGGTGTCTGGTTTGTCCTTTTAAATCAAATTCTTAATGAGTATTCCTTTCTCAAAAAAAACCCCCAAATTGATATCTTATTTTTTTTTTTACAATTTTCTGTTTAATATAGAGTTTAAATGCTATGCAAATAATTGCATTTTGTTTTCATCTACATTTTACACATTGTCAACACTTTTTTGGAAACGGCACATGAGCTGCGCAGCAGCCGTTGTGAATAAATTTGGCAGTTTTGCACTTTAACATGCAATTTGATTTTCTCAAGAAACGGTGTGTACAAGTCACAGGCGTCACAAACATGTACACACGGGTGATGCAAGCGTCCAAAGAGCTGTGAGAACACTTATTGATGATCAACTTTTCCACACCTGATGCTTTGCAGAAAGCATCATCAGGATCTACCATGGCTACAAAGCCTGGGGTGGTCTCCACATCAAAAGGCGGAGCCACAGGGAGTGGTGTTACAGAAGGAGGAACTGCTACAGTTGGAACAGCAGGGAAGGGGGCATCTAAAGCCAAACCAGAGGTAGACGGACTCTGGGTGACTTGATGAAAGTTGAGCTTTTGGCGGTTTGGTGCAATATGAATCACAGCTTCCTTCTTTTTGGTCTCAACACTCGGTGTGTGCCCGTCATAAGGCAGCACGCACCTCTTCTTCACTTGCTTCATCCAGGTTCTTCATCTTGCAAAGCACTTTTACTTCTCTGTGTGAGATGTCTGTTTTAACTCAACCTTCCACACATCTTGATCTTTCACGTGCATCACAGCCTCGGCAGTCACTGTGCGACATTAATGAGCTCTCATATGTTCTTGCTTGGGATGTATGCTCCTCACGTACGGCCGCTCTGACCACGTGAATAACCTTCTCACGATTTCCTTTAAACTCATGACTTGAAGACTGTGCTGTCGGTTGTGAAGAGATGCCAAAGGTCATGATGTCATCATGACCTTAAAGCCTGGTGGTGCTTTTTCAAGTTGTTGGCTCAAGCATGTAAAAGCACCAGCATTTCAACATACATTGTGCAATGGTCTTAATTCGTCCATCCTGAATCACAGCACAGTTGAGGGTAGAATTACTACCTTAGACAGTATTTGAATTAGCATGACTGATCTGACCAGTTATCACTGTGTACTTTTCTAATGTCTGCTGCTCCTAACATCTTCAAAGTGTCAACACATCTCTTGCAACACATCTACTTTCTTTAGAGTTACTGTAATTCTTTCATCCTTGTGTTTTTGAGTAATCATTTGACTACGTGTTTGTAGACCACACCTCCCTCCCAAGTCAAAGCCACGGCTACAGTTCCCTCTCCTGCCTCTGGAACAGCTGCCACCTCTGCTGCGACCAAACCTAAAGAGGCAGCGAAGGTAGACTCGACTGCGACAGGCTACTCTGAGCCTTTGCCTTTACCACGACTCTTGTGATGTTTCTTTCAAGGCTGTTTTGCCCTTCTGTCTTTTTTTCTGCCTGTTTGTGTTGTTGGCTTTTATCAGGTTTTGTAACTGTTGTTACTTGAAAACGCTCAGGTTTCTGCTTTGGACAATGCTCAAAGAGTTTGCTTGAAAAGAAAATTCTGCTTCGGCTTTCTTCTTTCTACTTCAGAGGAACTTTTTGGAGGTTTCAAAGCTCTCTCTACTAAGCATGCCTCTGCTTGTTGTTCCACAGCGCCACTTTAATCATAGTTTAAACCTGAGTCAGTGAAGGGAAAGCAAGCAAGGAAGAGGAGAGGCCAACAGCTTGGTCATTTGTTTTTTTGGGGTAGTTTCGTAACACATCAACCACTGACATCATCCAGGTGCTTGAGGCTTTTCCTCTGCTGAAATCAACCCCTCGCTTTCCTGTCTTCCATTTGTTCTTTTTTACTGTATATTACAGAATTTGCATGTGTACACACAACCTGTGATTTCACTAGACATGCACCTGGCCTGTAACGGAATCCAATTCATTATATTTTAGAGTGCAACTGCTGCATCAACAGTCAAAGCTGACGTGCTTAAAGCTGATCCTGATAAAACTTCAAAGCCAGTTGCTACAGCTGCTACAGCTGCTGCAGCTGGAAATGTATCTGTGCACGGGAAGAAAGAAGCTAAAACAACACAAACAAAGGTAGCTGATCCTATAGCGACCATGGTGGAGGCTTGTCGACACATTATAATCTGCATTTTCTATCAAATATTGAGTGTCGGATTGGATGTTGTCATAGTCTACTCTAGATATAGCTCAAGGGATTTTTCATTGATGTAAAACTTACCCATTTTCTTGGCATAGTAGGCACATTTTCTTGGTGTAGTAAAAAATTGTCTCAAGGTGGAAACATGACACTTGGTCTGTTAACATTCTTTAAACCCCTATAAAAAATTCCAATAAACTACACTATTTGTTATAACTCAGTGATTTATTTATTTATTTTTCCTATATGGCACCAACTTTGGATCTGTGTTGCAGGTGCAGGTGGAGGTTTCTTCCTCAGCAGCGACGGCAGCCAAAAAGGTAAAGACATAGAGATGCTTTTAAAGGCATGTTGCTTGCCCCTGTATGCTGAGTTGTGTGTGCCTGTGCAGGCTCCTGCTGTGGATCCGTTTGACGCCCTGGCCAGCATACTACCATCAACAGATTCTGTGGCACCCTCGCAGCCTGTTTACACCGGGCCAGAGGTCAAAGAGGTACAGCATAGCTGCAGCTTGCATGCGTTTGTGTCTGTTTATGCAGAAAGGTGAAGAGTGAGTGATCACACTAAGCTGCATGTATCTGGTGTGTCTTCACTGTATGATGCATGTCTCACAGCATGGCGTCACTGATGAGAAGGGTCAGAAGTGTGGAGAGAAAGACAGCACACTGCCTCCAGGCTACAGATTCGAGGATATGGTCAGTTTGTCACAGTTTCTGCCTTCTTGGAAATTCATGAGATTCTCCTTGTTAGCTTTTTTTTTTAATGCATGTTTTATTTTCATACCTCACTGGACAGCTTTTTTTTTTCTTTTTTTTTTTTTTTTACAGGTTGGAATTAGTCCTATGTAAGCTGTTCAGAGTGAGGGTTGTTGAGCAATGAGGATATTTCTCTGACATCTTAAACAAAACTCCATACTCAGGCATATGAAAGAAACAACACCCTTTTTCAGTTCTCGATTTATTTATTTTTTTTTCGTATCGGCACATGATAAAATATCATCTGTCCCTTACCGTAGTCTTTAAAATTAGGTAGAGACGACCTCGGATGAGCAACAACACATGACATTTGACACCATGTCATTATGCAGTTGACAAAAGCAGTTCAAATACAAAATGTCGAAAACTACACCTCATGATGCAGTAGCTTGTAGTTTTATTGGTATTCGTCTACGGATAGCTCTCTTCAGCTCTGAACCCCTGCGTTTTAATCATTTTGAGGTCTGCACATTAGCATTGTGTTTGCAAACGAGAGTAAGTTTAAGGACGAACTCAGTTTTTGACACTCAGTAGATACACAATGTCAGAAAAGTGTCTTCAGTTATTTTGGATTCTTACAGAAGTGATTTGTTTGCTATAATTCCAAAGCCAGATGCATTTAGAGTTAACTTGGATCACCATGTTAGATCTTTTTTTAAATTTTCTTTTTCAATTTGGAACTTAACCTTCGAGGTAGTATTGACTTCTTAAATTATCTCAGTATTGTAATTGTTATTATTTTTTTGTTCTTAAACTAATTTACATGATTTTTCTAGACTCCAGCTCCTGTAGATGTCAAGCCCAAGGATGTGCCTGTAAGTAAAGCTTTCATCCCTTGCCTTTAGTGGACCCATCGCCTTGCACGCTGCTCATATAGCTCAATTTGGTCCGGATATAGTTAGTATAGGACACTCACTTTTTTATTAAAAAGCATAAGCAAGGACTCTCTCACAAAAACTTTGTTTCTCTATGTTTGTGGTGATTCACCATTGGTATAAAGCATTACCTAGCCCTCTGTGTTTGGCAACAAAGAGAAGAGGTTTGCTGTCAGTAAACATCTTGAGTCACTGTCTCTAGAAACTAAAGACCAAGTCCGGAACCTTGGCGTGCTGATAGACTCAGACCTGACCTTCAACAATCATATCAAATCAGTCACCAAATCAGCCTTTTATCAACTTAAGAACATATCCAGAATGAAGGGTTTCATGTCCCAAACAGATCAGGAGAAGCTGATTCATGCTTTCATCTCCAGCAGACTTGACTACTGTAACGGTCTTCTGACTGGACTCCCCCAAAAGAGTCTCAAACAGCTGCAGCTCAGTCAGAACGCTGCAGCCCGAGTTTTAACCAGAACAAAGAGATCAGATCACATCACCCCAGTTCTCAAGTCTTTACATCGGCTCCCGGTCAGATACAGAATAGATTTTAAAGTTCTGCTGCTCGTCTACAAATCACGGAATGGTTTAGGTCCAGAATACATGAATGACATGCTAGCAGAGTATAAACCCAGTAGAGCTCTGAGATCTACTGACTCAGGTCAGATAGTGGAGCCCAGAGTTCAAACTAGACACAGTGAAGCAGCTTTTAGCTGTTATGCTGCACACAACTGGAACAAACTACCAGCAGAACTGAAATCAGCCCAATGTAAGCACTTTTAAATCCAGGTTAAAAACATTTCTCTTTCGGTGAGCGTATGGTTGAGTTTATATCTTTCTTTTTCCCCTCTTCTTTGATTGCTTTTAACTGTGTTTTTATGCCTTGTCTTTATGTAAAGCAAATTGAGTTGCCTGTGGTATGAAATGCGCTATATAAATAAAGATGCCTTGCCTCTGACCCTAAACCTAACCATAAACTAATTCTAATTCTAACCCTGACCACAACACTAGGTTTTGACCCTCAAAAATCTCTTTGAACATGTGGGCCCTAAAAAACACATTGTCCCACAAGTATATATTTTTTTAACTTTAGAAAAACAAGTTCACAAATGCATACACACACATGCAGGAAGCACTATTTGTACTCTGCGACAAGCTTGTTCCTCTAGAGAGGGGAATGTTGCATTGCAATGGGGGGTGTTGGCTCAGCAAACAGCACAGGATCTACCTCCTCTGGCCGAGCCCAGCGACTCATGTCGGACCAAACCCAAACAGTCACATAAATATGTGCTCTTCAACTCATACGTGCATGCAGGGATGTATCCGTAGGTTAGTATTTACTCACCCTCAACACACCCACATTAGTTTCACAGCATACTTCAGCTTCATCATGTTGTCGTGGATCTTTGGTTCTGCGCATTATCTCTTTCAACCCCAGATAGCTCTCTTCCTGTGCAACTTTAGTGTTCAGTTTTTCTGTTGATACCCTTTTTGACACAGCAAATGAATTTTTTGGTGTCAAATCTGTGGTGCAAAAGCATTTATTTGTGATTTATTCGTTTTTAGTTTCAGTGGAATGTGAAGAAGGGTGTGTCTGTACTTTTCCTGCAACGTTGGTACATGTAGTCTGGCTTGTATTATTTTGCCCTATTGTTTACCCTTGTGACTTGGTTAGCTATGCCATCTAGTGGAAGATTATGTGACTGTTTTGGGGAATCATTGGAAGCTGTTTTTTCTAACTGAATCATGATATCGGTTTACCTAAATCTGATCTGGTTTGAAGTTGTTATCTGCAGGTGTTCCCTTTGTTTTTCATCTCAGAAACCTCTAAGCACAGACGAGGCCCTGGATTCCCTTTCAGCTGGTTTCATGACGTCCACTGTTCCTCCTGGACCCAAGAAGCAAGAGGTCAGTGTTAAAGCATGTAGCACTCAGATGTTATACCATCCAGTGTTTCCCTGCTGACAAGTCCATGTTGTATACAGTGTTTGCCACGGGGAGTAAAACCTTTCTCATCTGCAGTTGAGGGTTTATGATTATTCTTTCAATTCAAACAAATCTCATCTTCATGTTTCTAAACCATTAAAAGTAACCTCATTATTCTAGCATCAGACTTAAGAAGCTCAGATCTTTATTCAGTAATATGTTTTCTGTTGTAGAAAGCTGTAACACCTGTGGCCGTTCCTCCTGTGGCTGTGTGTCCTGCTCCTCCTGCTGATAAAAAAGCCAAGATGGAGAAAGTCTCAGATGATTTCTCACTGGAGGCTGGTCTGTCCGCTGCCACTGCTAAGGTACTGTACGGAAACATTACAGCTGCTTTTTTTTTGTATCTTTTGTATTTTTTGGGGCTTTTTCCTCTGCCAAGGCTAGAGTCTGAAGTAGAGGTATGTCTGACAGGCGCCAAAATTCAGCTTCTGTCAGCCGCACCCATGAACCCAGCAAGATATAACATGATGTTTTACTTTACTCTGTGACCAGTTTCTCTTCACACTATAAAGCAAAACAGAAATGCCCAGACATTTCTTCTCAGATCCCACCAGATTTCTTTGTCTGCAAGAAAAAGACGTTGTGATCCCACCCTGTAGCCGGACTCCTTGTGGGCAGTATGAGGACAAGCTGCTGAGGTTTTAAGCCAGAAATTGTCCTATTGACAACTGAGCTATTGACACAGAGATGTTTTGAGGTGTTATAAGAAATGGTTGATATAGAAGCTTTTCAATAGATTGATAATGTAGTAACTAAAATGACAAGACCCTTTCTGTGATTTGTGTGTGTTTAAGGTTGTTACCATAAAGTTGAATTTTGTCTGTGTTGTGTAGAGAGTGAAATCCTCTGCAGTTCCTCCCGTGGCTGTGTGCCCTGCTCCTCCTGCTGATAAGAAAGTCAAAGTAACTGCTGCTGAGTCCAAAACCAATCAGGTGTGATACAGGATTTCTGCAGTTTCCTCCCTTCTCCCCTGCTTCCTGTCTTGCATTTACATGGGAGAGACATTGTGTTTCATCAGTTAAACAAAAAATGTGTGACATAAAGATATACTGAGATAAAAAAAAATAAAAAAAACCTCTCTCACTCTCTCCTCAGGGTGACTCCTTGTCTATGGATGCTCTCAGCGCTCTTGGTGACACGTTGGCAGCAGATGAACCAAAACCTGAACCCCCCAAACTCAGGCCTGAGGACATCGTCTCTGTAAGAACAAGAAAAACGTTCACTGACTTGGAGCTTCAAGCTTTTTGACAGCAGGAAAAACTCCTATTGTTTACATATCGGTTGCATGTATGGCTAAGATCTTCACATGGCTCATTTAGTCTTCTTTTACCTTTTCCAGGAGGGCAAATTAAAGAAAGAGAAGGGTGTGCTTGTTGGAGAGAGGGAGGACACACTTCCTCCAAACTACAGATTTAATAAGGAAGAGCTCAAAAAACTGCCAGCTCCAAAACCAGAGGTGAGATAAGGACAGATGTCATTCGAAGCAGAACTAGAGAAATGTGTGAAAAACCTTAAAACTATGTACTTCTGACTAGTTTTGATGCCCATCAACCTTTGGTATGCACATTCCTGGGCCTGAAACAGCACACTAAACACTTGGTTTACATTCCAGCGCCACAGTTTTACAGCAACACGTCACCCAGCAACATCGATACCGGCGCACTTTTGCCTGTACAAGTAAAGATTGGGGGACAAAAAAAAAATCAATAAAGTGAAAAAGAAATAAAGGGTAGAATGAATATCAGACTGGCTTTTGCTGCTGGAGAGAGCTCAGAGAAAAACAGGACGACCAATTGACTCAGAGTTAACTTTGTTGCTGGTGAACTTGCAATTAAAAGCAGATTAGCTCTCTTGTTTAGTCTTGTATGATGTTGGCCGTGCTTGGCTTTGTGAGTAAAGTTTCCGGATGTGTAGGTTTATAACCCTAAAAAGAATATGACCTCAGTCATCTCTCCGTCTGCTCCGCGTAGGCTGGAAACCGCCCAACCACAACTATAGGGGGAGCCAAAGAACAAAAAATGGCCAGATTCTCTACTGATGCTTTAAGGGTTATGCTCAAGCACTTCTGGAATGAACTCCTCAGTAAATTTAGGATATTGATTGTTCTATCTCTCTCTGTCCCTCTGCAGCCCACCATGGGAACTGGTGATGCTCTGGACATTTTGTCTGGAGACTTCATGACCTCCTCTGCAGCTCCTGCTGTCCAAGCCCCTGTTGTAACCCCCAAAGCTCCTCCTGCACAGGTAATCTGAAGTTAAATCCTGCACATTTTATCACAGTAACGCATGTAGTTTTACAGGTGGTTTTGGATTAGGCCTGGCTAGCTGTTTCTTATCCATTTTTTTTCTTTTTCTTCCAGCATTTCCTTGTACATTTTTAAACAATGTGCTAAAAGCTGTGTCCTTTTTTGCTTTTTCTAGACAAAAGTAGAGGATTTGTCAGCTCTGGATATGCTGGCTGGAGACTTTGTAGCTTCCTCTAAAGCTGCAGGAGTTCAGGCGCCCGTCCCTCCTCCAACCAGAAAGGCACCAGAGGTAAGCACTTATGTGCAAATCTGTGGCCCATTTTCTATTTCTATTTATCTATTTTCTAAGCTGTGTGCCAGTTTTTTCATCCTCTCAACTCATGTCTTTTATTTCCATTCTGCATGTTCTTCATCGTGTGTCTGTGTTTTTTGCAGGTGACAGTTTGTCCCCTGGAGCAACATTCCCCACTTGAGGTCCTCCCTGCGAAACCCCAACACACAAAACCAAAGATGGAGAAGGTAACAACTTTCAACAACTTTCTTTTTGATGAAGTTTTCTTTAATCTAGAATTTTTGTTCTAATTTTATTTTTTAATTTTTTTTTAATTTTTTATTTTTTTTTTTACAATTTCCTCCTCAAGCATTACCTTGGAAAAAAACCTCTCTCACTCTCTCCTCAGGCTGACTCCTTGTCTCTGGATGCTCTCAGCGCTCTTGGCGACACGTTGGCAGCAGATGAACCAAAACCTGAACCCCCCAAACTCAGGCCTGAAGATATTGTCTCTGTAAGGGGAACACAAATGCACATACTACTGTTATGATTCAGTGTAGGAACTCCACACTGATGTTTCTTTGTTTGTTTCCATGATGTGCTTGTTTTAAAGTCGGTTTGTGTGCCTACAAGAGCAAACTAGCGCCAGAGAAAGGTGTTTGCGTTTGCCTTTTTTCATGTGTTCTTTTTCTCTTTTTACAGGTGGACAAACTCAAAAAGGAGAAGGGTGTGCGTGTGGGTGAGAGAGACGACACTCTCCCTCCAGAGTACAGGTTTAATGAGGAAGAGCTAAAAAAACTGCCAGCTCCAAAACCCAAGGTGAGCCCTGGACATCTTCACTTTAACCCATTGGCGCCTAAAGCACCTGCAAAAAAGGCTGCTCAATGCCTAAGCCAGTTTTTAGAAAAGGTCCCCAATGCCTGAGGGTTTTTTGAACTAAAAACAATTCATTGAAAACACCTAAGAAAAATTTAAAAAATTTTCGCTGGCTGGATTGTATTACTTTTTTTTTTATCAATGTTGGACATTTGGTTCATGTAGTTTTGCTTTATGATTCAGGATAATACCCAATGCTGCTATTTATTATACTACTATTACTATACTGTTACTATACTATAACTAAATCATAATCATAATATCAGCAATAATAATGAATGATAAAAAAAAACCTGCAATATATCTTGCATTGTGCAGTTATACTGTAAACTTCAGTGACACGACTTCTAAAACATCATAGTTGTCATACTGCAGTAATTAGCACCGGGCTCTCTTTTTTTTGACATAAGGGCAACGCCACTCAAATAAGAATGAGAAGTCGTCAGAATGCAGCGCAAGAATAAATAATTACATCATGTCGAAACGATCTCGTGCCATCACTCGGGCTACATTTGTCTGATACAGCCACTTGCTCTGCCTCCAGTAATCCCGGCGAGTTGGTAGTTTGATTATTCCAAAAGTTAGGCAGAGACCGATGAAAGATTTCATCTCCTGCTTTGACACGGGGCTCCACTTCGAGTTGGATGGTGTGTGGCCGCGCCAACTCCACATCACTTCCATCGCTGTCACAGTATGTCTCGTTAACCGCAGCCATTGTAGCCGAGCTGTCAAATTAGCTACAAACGCACTATTGCAGAACAGGCTAATCGAAAACACCCACCTCATGTGTATTTGAACCAATTATTGTGCATTACATGCTGCATGCGTCTTGAAAATAATGATAAATGAACAATGTTGCGCTACGCAACAACCGGCGTTAGGGACAATGTTGCGCTACGCAACAACCGGCGCGAGGGGCAATGTTGCGCTAAGTAACATCCGGCGTCAATGGGTTAACCAATCAGAATGAGAGTGAGTTCTTGATTGAAATTTCTCTTTTGGCAGCCCACCATGGGAACTGGTGAGGCTCTGGACATTCTGTCTGGAGACTTCCTGACCTCCTCAGCAGCTCCTGCTGTCCAGGCTCCCGTTGTCGCCCCATCAGCTCCTCCTGCACAGGTGCAGAATTGTGAAAATAATAAGAACAATTTGATGCTGAAAGTCACTTATTTCATACAGCGCATTTCAATCTGTCACACCCTCAGGCCTCTGACTTCGCTCTGGAAACCTTGGCAGGAGACTTTGTTGCCTCCACTGCTGCTCCGGCAGTGAAGGCTTCACCTTGTGTTTCAGTTGAAGCTGACCTGCAGGTGACCACCCAAGTGCAGCTTTTGCCTTTTTTTTTCCCGACTTTTTTTTTTCCTGCAGTTTCATCTGAACCTGTTTTTTTTTCTGTTTTTTTTGTGAACTCAGCTCCCAGGTGAAGCAGACAATGCCTTTGATGCTCTGTCGGACACACTGAAGGATATCACTCCCGCTCCTCAGCCTGCGCCAGTTCCTAGCAAAGACATAGTCAAGGTAGCCCGCATGCTTCAAATGCATGATTTTCTTTTTCAAAAAAGCACACTTAGGAAACACAGTCACTTTAGCTGCCTTGTTGTGTGTGCTTGCTGGGTTGTTGCAGGAGAAAAAGATTGTTGAAGAGAAGCTGATTAAGATGGGGGAGAGGGACGACTCGCTGCCTCCAGAGTATCGACCCACTGAGGAAGACCTCAAGGTAAACTGACAGCTGTCAGTACATTTGCTCAACTTTGAATTTACACTTCTTACAAGTGTGACAAGTAATTTGGCAACAGATTTTTTTTTTCTTTTTAGACATGCTTAATGGTGTAAAACCTTTTAAACTTCAGTTTGTGTTTGATATACATCTATCTGATTTCATAGAGCATGGCAGATCCAAATGTAAAAGCAGCTGCATCATTCAAGGAGGTGGGTCCTCGTGATAAAATCAAACAAACATGTCCTATACATGTTTACGGATGCAAAAGGAGGTTAATATCCTGTTTTTCTTCTTGGCCCTGCAGAAGAGTATGGATGATAACACAGCCTTGGATCTGCTGTCTGGTGACTTCTCTGCTGTTGCCCCGCCTCCTGCACCCGTCACCTCATCCACAACAAAGCTGGAACCTCCTGTGCTTGACTCGGATCCCCTGAAGGTAGCAGAGGGAAGTGCTCATAAAGCACAGGGATTTGGGGATCTTATAAAAAATAGACCATATTTGATATTTTCACTTCCAGCACTTAAGCTCTACTCTTTTTAGAGATCGCTTAAAAGATGCTTTCTGGCGATTTTCTTCAATTCATTAGGAGTCAATTATGTTTAAGAGTTAAAGTTTATTAATAATGTCTTTGTTTTTCTGTCCAAGCCAATGGCCGGTCCTGTTCTGGACTCCCTGGCTGGTACACTCCTCCCAGAAGCCTCCAAGTCCAAATCTAAAACGGATAAGCCGAAGGTAAACTCATGGGTCTGTATATATACACAGATTGGTAGATGCAGTAGTTAAATCTCTTGTTGGGGCCATTTTCTCTATCTGTCATCTGTCAATCAAAAGCGATAGATACCCTTTTAAATGCAGACTTATCTGCATATTTCCATACTGCAGGTCATCCTGCTCTGGTTTAGTTAATGTAACATGACTACCCCGTATAGATTGCTCACTAGCAGTTACTGCACCAGTGCTCACCACCACATGGAGCAGTGTGGAGCTGACGAGCATAACCAGTCTGTCAACTTTGTTGCAGGGCAAGAGCAAGTCAAAGTCAAAGTCTAAAGTAAGAGAAGTGCTTGCTGCATGAAGTTGAACATGCACGATGTTTGTCTTTTGTAGGATCTGTGTGCTTAACTGAGTCCATAAACCAAAACAGTTTGTAACAAGTACGTCGTGCCAGAATGCTGCTTCCCCAATGTACTTTATTAACTGCCTTAAACTTTGTACTTCAGACACAACATGCAGCTGAGCCATCTGCCACTGACCTGCCAACAGCTCAGCTAAGCTCAGATGTTGTACCTACAGCAAAGGGAGGCAAAAGCTAGTCCACTTGGTAAGGTTTGCTCCTAAAGTTTAAGTTGCTGAACATGACGAGGAGTCTTTCTACTGAACTGCTAAATGTTTTACTCCTTTCAGGTCGTGGGTGTAATTTGTCCTCCAGGCCACAGGGACTCATCGGCGAGGGAGCTGCTCTTCGGATAATGATTCTACTTTTCTAAATCGTCAAGAATGTATACTGGATGACCGACATACCTAGATATAGCCCCCCCCAACACTTGCTCAACACACCCACACATAACCATATCTGCAAGCACCGCCTTTTCTCACAAAGTTTTACTTTCAAAGACTTTCTGTCTTTGGAGAAAAAAGAACAGAGACTTTTTATGCCAAGATGGGTGTAAAGGATGAGTGTAGAAACAAAAACAGAAGGAACAAAGGGAAACTGTGGGGAAGCAGACGAGTTTGAGACACAAAATCTTTCATGCCACTGAAAGCCTTGCATCTACATCTCAGCTGACATTCTCCAGTGACGCACTAATATCGCAACCCAGCAGTTACGTAAGCCAGGTGTTGTGGTGTTGGTTGGAGCACTGGTGGCTGTCAGCTTATGTGGGAGCAGTGCGCATGTAGGTGTATCGTGTCGGGATGTTTGTGCAATCTTGATGTGCAAAGAAAAAGCCAAATTTATTATCATGTGCTCAGATGCCATTTAAAACACTAGTGTACAGCTTAGTTTGCATATATGTTTTAAACAGTGCCTAGTTTACATTATTAATTAAGTGGAGGATTTCCAGGAGATGTTTTGCTTTTCTTTTTTTTTCTTTTCTGTATCGGAGAGCTTTTTGCAAATGCTTCTTTCTTGTCTGCAGAGAAATGTCTCTCAAGAGAAGGATCTTTTGCATGTATTTGGCCTTAAAGAAAAAAAAATTCCTGGCATTCAGAAGTGCATTTAGTGAACCGAGGTGTTTACGAGATTTTTAAACTGCCATTGTTTGTATACTGTAAAAAAAGAAAAAAGACAACACTGTACGCATTTACAAAGGGCTGTAGCTTTCAACTGTGGTAAAAAGTCACTAAACGTCATTCTCAATGTTTTTGGTTTTTTTTGTGGGGTGGATACTTTACAGATGTGGGAATGCTGACTATATAATAGCAATAAAGAGAATGTAAAAAATAAAATAAATAAATATTAGAACCAGTAAGTCTGGTTATCATTTGTGCCTAAAAGAGAATTTAAAGCTTATATGAACTACCTTAAAATGTAAAATGCTGTAAGTAAAATCAACAGGCTTTGTCGTCTTGAAAGCGCAAGGGAAATAGGTATATCTGTGTGTGTGTGAGGCGGTGTGTGTGTGCGCATTAAAGTGAGAGGGAACAGAATCTCCTCTGAAAGTGTCTTTCTCTACTCCCTGACGGGTGGTTTTTCACTCTGCGTACGGTTGAAGCAGCCCACTTCCTTTTCGCTCAAGAGGGGGCTTAAAACAAACGTCTTTTTCTCAGATATTGTGCTTTTGTGCCAAGACGCTGAATGACTGATGGGGGACACAAATGAGTGAGTTTTATGTGTGGAAAAATAATAAAATAAAATTTCAGTTCACTACAGAAAGAGGGCATCTTTGCTCCCTTTTGATGTTTGGTTGTGTACGTTATTCTTAAAAAAAGACGAATGATCATTTTTTGTTTTTATAATCCATTTCCAGCCTTCGAAAACGTATGACTTCACCATAAATATCTTACAAAGACATCATAAATCAAAAGTAAAGAGTAAAATTTTAACATTTCAAAAGAAATTAAAACCTAACCCTAAAAAAAATTATTAATTTTCTTCTTTAAAAAAAAAAACAAACACATTAGAGGCAATGATTTTCTTAAATGTGCTTTTATTTAAAAAAGTATTTGTTCAAAAGAAAATGCAAAAAGAGATAAATCATCACTGGTATTTATGATTAACACAGATTTTAAGTGTAAACAACACAAAAGCAATAATAAGTATCTACATTCTGTATAAATTTTACTTGGTGGAAAAATGAGGATTAAAATATGGTCGTATATTCTCAGTATTACTTCCAGTTCCCATCAGCATGAATGTGAACTGGGTAAGTAAGTAAGTTGTTTCATGTTACATCATTTTATTTAAAAAGGAAAAAAAAAGAAAAGCAATTTCTGTTCAAATATCGCAGCACAGTGTTATCAGCCATCAAACTACAACACGGCAAAGACTCAACGAATGGCGCTGATGCGTTTAATTCTTGGACCTCTAAACATTTTCAATTGCACCGCAAAAGAGTTTAAAAAGTGAGCAGATCGGCTCGTTGTTTTGCCAAGACTTGGCAAAGCTGAATTGGGAGTTATTTCTGGCAAGAGATGCAATGCCTTGAAAAAAATGACTGCAGTTTGAAAATGAAATGAAATTTCAACTTTGAGCTCAGCTGTGTCGGTTTGTCATCGGTAGTTTGTCAGTCGCCTTCATCCTCGGCCTGCATGCCAGAGAAAAGTGAAAAACATGAAAAACATTTTAAATATAAACAAGGAAACGTAGCTACAAAAAAAAAAAAAAATCTACAGACAAATACAGAACAATGGGGCTGATATTTAGTGTGTTTACATTTCAGTTTGCAGTCATACATAAAATCTGCTATAAATAGACAAACAATTCACTATTTACAATGTATTTCCTGGGCATGCAGAAGGCTTTGAAATAGTTTAGATTTTTTTTTCATTGGTGGGTGGTAATACTATGAATAAGATGTACAAATATTTCTTATGAAGAGCTCAGGAAATAATTTAATTTGGGACTAATTACAAAGTAAATGCAGCAGTTTTCAGACAAAAACTCGAGTTTTGTTTCGTTTCAGTGAAAAGCAACATCTAAATAAAAGCTTAGTTAAGCTTAAAAAAATAAAATAAACTGAAATAATCGATGAACAATACGTACACACTTCAGTTTTTGGATTTTTTTAAATCTTTTTTTGTTTCAAGCTCTTTGGAGGAAATGGAAATACCCATTTCTAAACTGTGACTGCGGCCCCCAGGTGGAAAGAGGATTTGTGATTAAAGAATAAATAACTTACATTCTCTTGTGATGGTGGGGGCACCTGCGTGTTCTTACGTCTGCAACAAAGAGGGATTTTAAACTCAGCAAATGACTGCGTACAAATTACAGCAAATCCACAAACTTTACATCATTTTTCAGATGTAGAATCACACATAACAATTCTCAGATTTCCAGAGATATTCAATGACAAAATTTTAAAGGTCATACAATGACAAATTGGATGTACAAGGCTGCTGTTTTAGGTGTAATATATTCGATGGACTTACAGTTGCAGTATGAGGAAATGATGATGAGCAGCAGCAGAAGAAAGCCACAGCCGCCGACCAGTGGGGCCAGTATGATTGGAGCGCAAAACAGGGAATGACCGACTGGTGCTGCTAAACATGTACACCAGTTCAACATCACAGCATTATAATGTAGTGATAAAGAGTCATTACTTTGTTGTGTTTTGGGACCTTTACCTGGTTTGCTCCATTCTTTACAAGCACAGCTCGTGGTAGTTGTCGATGGAGTTCTTTTGGTTGTGAGCGGCGGCGATTCTCTTGTTGGCTCTTAGAAAAGAGGAAAAGGTACACGAGAGAGGTTATTCCTTTGAAAAGTATCATATGTGTTTTGGACCACATTAGAGAACAAAACTCACCTCCAACCAGTCGCGTGACTTCTCCAAAACTCAGCTTAGTTCCTCTGATGAGAGAAGCACAGCTGTAGATGCCTCTGTCGCTGTTTTTGAAGGACTTTAGTTTTAGAACATACTCATTTAATTTTGTGTTCCTGTGTTGGAAGATGCTGTCATAGTTAGGCCCGGATGCCTTTTTTGTACCACTGGGGCTGAATGATGCAATGAATTCCATGCCAGATACGTCCAGCACTCGAAACCAGATGACCATGGTCCCCCCCTCCTCAGAAGGTTGACAAGTAACATCAACTTCTTGCCCTTCCATTACCGTCTTCTCTTGAACAGCTCCTGAGGTGATTTCTTCAATGTTGTCGTAAAAGAAGAGCAGTGATTATTCACTTCTCACTTGATCAGAACACGACACAAAAGTAGAAAAAACATATCAAAAACATTTAGGTCTAACTTACGTTGAAAGAACACCAGAATCACCAGGATCTGAATCCATTTTCTGTCCATTTCCTTTTAGAAATCTTGCAGACAACAATAGCTGCTTTACCCGTCTTTGTGGTGTTTATTGGAATCTGTTGGGAGATAGTTCAGTGAGATATGAAACCACGCCCCAGCTGTAACCTTCTTCTCTGCTGTGTCGAATGGTATCATTGCAGTGGAGCGTTTGCAGAGCCCTCCTGCAACGCCGTCGTGGTCTGCACGACGTTTGAAGTGGAGCCTGCTAGATTTGTATTTCGCTCCTCTGCCGCTAGTTTGAAGCATCGAACAGCACGACCTGACCCACAAGTTATTGGCACACAAATGTAGCAGTTCACAGTATGTGGGCTGAAAAGGATGGGGTAGGAGGTGTAAAAAAAAAAAAAAGAGCATGGGGTACATGATATGAAGTCTTTCTGGCAGCTTTACACAATTTTACTTTGTTTTTGCACAAATCAAATGCTGAACTTCGTCCACACACGACGTTGGTAAAATCTCCAACCGACGAAGTTTCCAGAATCTCTGACAATTGCAGTCGGTGGTTGACCTTTGACCCCCCCTTTTGCACGTTGATAGGGATGGTTTACGCTTTTGAATTGAGTTCAAAGTGAAGAGTAAGAAAGTCCCAGATTCTGAAACAACGCAACAATTTTGTTTACGAAAAAGAAAACAGAAAAAAGAAAAAAAAGCCATAAATCTTTATCAAACACTGAATATTTTTTATATAATTATGATTCCAATAAAACTTTTGTTAACTGATCTCATATTCTGCTTACGGAAAAACATGCTCACATGCTGATCTGATGTTTTTTGGTTCCTTCTTTGAAAGACAAAAGGCAGAATCCACAAGAAAATAAGGAAGAACCTGAGCCACTGTTCCTGTCAGTGGTTTTCCTGTCTCTCCCGTCCTCTGCCAACTAGTAATGGGATCAGGTTTTGTCTTGTATTTACTCATCTGAAAAGTGCATCTACAAAAAATTATTGTTTTGGCTATACTGCATAGTCTTGTTCATCTGATAGCTGCCATTACGAGCCTGCACATACGTGTAAATGATCTTCTTTGTTGTCATTGTGCTCACCCTTTCAGGTGGATGTTATGTTGGTTTAACAGCATTTCCCAAATATTAGTATTGACGGCTTGCTGTAATGAAAAAGTGCTCATTTGTATTGTAAGAGTTTTGGCAGCATTTGCTGCAGAAACGAAGCCTTTAAGACACTAGATGGCAGCAGGAGCAGGATTCACAGCTGGGACGTTTTATCGAACAGTCGATAACCAAATGATGAGTCACATTAGAGCGGCTGATGTGCTGTGCAAGAGCCAAAACTTATCGAGAGTGTGCTGAATTTTTGTCAACACCCCCGTCATGACACGACAGGTGTTTCTACCCTTAAAAGAAGCTGAGGGAACTTCAGAAGAAAAACACCTGCTTTGACATCCGTGGTCGGGCTGTGGGCTGTGGCTGCACGCTCATTCAGTATGTTTGGACCAACAAAGAGAAAAACAGGGGGAAATTAATTACTCGTATGTTTTATGGCTTGAAGAGCTAGAGTGGGAATGGACATGACGATGAGGTGTGATTAACTGGAGAGATGGGGAGACACAGAACGTGTAAAGTCTGACAAGAAGAAAAAGCTGGTTCTTGGGTTTTGGCAGCTTGATCAAAACTTGCACAAAAAAGTCAGGATATATATATTCTATTCTATTCAAAAATAACAAAAAATAAAACTGTAGTTGTAGTATTTTTATTCAAGAGCCTGGAGCCATTATTATTACCTGATCCAGCTTTGATCAAAACTAAATATCTGGCCCATAACTGCCAGGATGATGATTGACTGTGACTTGAAAGCAATAGCAAAAGTGAATACATCCTGTTACTTTGTGTAAAAGGTGGTCCTACAGTTGCGGGGAAGTGAAACTCTCTTCAGATTAACTGAGGAGAGCTTCAGCTGCTATGGCGCAACGCAAAGCCCGTCACATTTCCTGTACTGTGATGGAAAATAAATGCGCCAATTTGGTAATGGGCAACAAGAGCTGACATTTTGGTCTTCTGTGGGCGATTTATCTGTTCCATGGGTGGGAGGAGATAGACAGTAACAAACAGACCGTGGGAATAAAATCAGAGACAGGCTTAAGCAATTACTTGTGTCATTAACTTGTGCCGTAGAGCTTTTTCTGTATGCTGTCACAGTTTCCCCTTAATATGTTAGAATGATGGCTGGTACAATTGATACTCTTTATTTCAAATAAATTACTTTGACGTTTTCTTTCAAGTGAAACCTAGATGGAAACCAGGCTGGTTTCAGGCTTGACACTGGTTTCAGTAAGCAGGGGATTCTGTTGATGCTTCATGTCAGAGGGAAGACCCAGTCAAAACGCACTCAATTAGCCCACTTCACCTTTCCATATCTCCGTTTCAGAAGTGAGTCACTCACAAACACACCTGCATGGGCTTCCCTATCTTAGTCACAGAGGGGGTCTCCAACCTGAAACTTGCATGTGTGTGGTGGGTGACCAGGGGAAGCCAGAGAGGCAAAGAGTATACTCGGCTCGTGAACACTTAAAGTGCAGTCAGAAGACCCGACCTTACACTCTGAAAAACGCAGCCTCCTCCATACCTGTGAATGAACATCAGTAGTCTGCTTGTTCGTTAGGGCTTTGACAGTTTGGCTCTCCATCAAGCATTATGGGGCAAGAAGCTGTTACATGGAAACCAAAAGCACCAACAGGAGTAAGTAGAAACTGAAAGCTCTGAAAAAGAGGAATTGGACAAATGCAGATAGCTGCGCGCACACACGTTTGCTCATTATTTTTTCTGTTGCAAAGACTTCCTGTCAGGATACAGGGTGGCAGCACCCTCAATACGAGAGGGGAAAGAAAATTAAATGAACGTGAATGTCTTTTTGGCTATTATTTGACAAAATCATCTTTCAAAGTATGCCCTCTTGATCATTTTCTACAGCGTGTCAAATGTGAAAATGTGTGTTATTTAGAACACCATGTGCCAGCGCTACAGCATAAATGTGCTGTATTATAATGTAGTGTACTAGTCTACTCGGTTTATTGGTTTGACTGTAAAATTGTTGAGAGTCTAAAAAGCATTTTGACCATCTGAGATCTTATGGGAAACAGACAAATAGTGTCCAGCACATTCAACAAATATGTGCTCCCAGAGAGAACAGACAAAGGAAAAATGAATGTTTTTTTTATGCTTATTAAGTTGAGTTATGAGCTGCTGTTGGGTATTGAATGATAAAAGCATATCATTTCATTTGGGAGGCTTTGTAATTTTTCACTGTTGTATCATGATGGGAAAATGGCAAAATAAAGTGGCCGACCGTCCACGTATTGGATTCAGATGATGTGTGACAAATGTAGCTCTTTGAAATTTGTAACTCTGACTGCGTCCTGTATCTGTTAGACAGATTATCGATTGATTCTGTCTCACCATAGAATATTGGATTAGAACGTGACTTTTGAACACTCCTGGTGTAAAGTAATAGCGTACACACGGCTCCATATATAGACTATAGATTTCCCCACAAACTGCTAGCTGTGCAGCTTTGTTGCGTCAGCTATTTGCGGGTTGAGATCAGACATCTTTATCTACTCAGACTGTTCACTCTTTACAGGACAGCTCAGTGACACACTGCATTGTGTATGTTTTTAATTTGCTGAAGACAAACTCTTCTCTTTGAGTAACAAAAAGCAGAGACTGTTTTTTATCAAAATTTCCCTCATTTCGAGTCTAAACATACAACTATAGATACTTGGTTTAAAAGCTTGTCAATTCATGGTGTGAAACGCGGGTTAAGCTGATTTCTTTTCATTGGCTTATGTAATGATTTATTATATAAAACAGAGCAATTAATGTTAATGAGCATTAATGTTTGATGAGAACGCTAAATTCATAAATGTTAGGAGTTTAAAGAATTTTTCACCTTAAGTAAGACTGGGGTCAGAAGAAAAAGCCCAAATGACATTTAATTTTTTTCCCTTATGTCCTGAGATTTTCATATGAGTTTCAAATTTTGTGATCAGAGAAAAAGCAGAAATGATTGGCCCTGTTCATTTACAGCTGCCGCATTCATTCCTTCATTTCCTGGAACGCACAAGAGCAAATACAAGATTTCCTCGAATATCTCTACAGAATGGCAATGTGCTTTTGTAAATGCTGTTTACCAGTTCATAAGGTTCATCTAGCAAGCTACAGCTGCTTAATACAACCATCCTGTAATGAATTTCACACTCTCAAAGGTTGATATTATTTGATAATCTTGATACAGTCTGAGGTGTTGATTCAACCTCGACACTTTGGGGGCTTTTTGTGACGCTGTTCAGCTGTGTTGTCTTCAACTGAGAGAAGATTTATCAATTATGTTCATGCAAGAAACGTAAGTATTCCAATTAAACAAGCAACCGAATATAATAAATGTATGATTTTCTTTGACTGTAAATGTTACAAAGTATAGGTAATGGTTTTGCTTTACCTCTTAAATGAATTCAGTTAATCTTTCCACAATGTACAGGGAATCGCCACATTTGAGTTTGTTGTTATCATGATTTACTACAACAGTAGTTTGTGGTTGTGTGTACATTATTTAATATCTTTACACTGACACTTGTCCATGCATTTTGTTGTGCACATTTGTTTGTTTTATTTCAAATCCAATAAAGCACAAAGGAACAATCATTTACAGCTTTTGTAAGATTTTTTTTGTGTTTTGCAGTGTTCTCATCTATAAACCCTATTTGTGTCTTTCTCTTACCGTCTCTCTGAGTGTGTCTCAGTGCTTGTGGTTGGGTCTGTGGTACTTTTTGCGGTCTTTTTGTTTCTGAGACGAGGTGACGAGCTCAAAGTTGAGCGAAGCGATGGCATCTCAGTGAACACGGCTCTGTGTCTCCTCTCCCTCCAGCACACAGGAAAGGGTTGTGCGCACTCCCTGAGACCCATGAGACCACCAACTCAGTCGAGTCTTCGCACTCCTCAGTCGCACAGGTGTGATCGCGTGCTGCCTGTGTGTGTGTATGTGAGACTAAAACTGCAGGGAACTCAAACTGTGCTATTAAAATGTATTCTTTTTTTAATTTGTAGGATGAATTTTATAACAGCAAAGATTATTTGCACACAGTTGCGACACCATTTTTGACAGAAACTGAGTATGTTGTAAGTTTACACATCAAAAGTAAAGGAAGAAACCGAACCCCCGTAAATCACCTACTCAACTTCCGCTGAACACAATATTGACAATGGAAGTACAACACCCACCTCCAAAACTCTCCATACACGTGAACTGTACGACTCAACGCACATTTTGAAGCAAAGTACTTCTTAGAACATCAGTAATCCACGCAATACACATCCTTTCTGTGATATGAAACATGTTGTATCTGTGTTCTCTCTGCTACTGCAAAAGCAGTGTTGTATAAAGTACTGAAATCTCACACTCAAGTAAAAGTATAGGTACCCCTCCAAAATATGACTTTGGTAAAAGTCCAAGTCACTGACTGAAATGTTACTTGAGTTAAATTCTTAAAGTATCCGAAACGTCTTGTACTTAAGTATGAGAATCACTGTAAAAATAGATGTACTTAAGTAATGTAATGAAAAGTATAAGTAAAAAGTAAACAAAGCAAATGCAGTTTGAATGACATTTTTTATATTTTGGTAAACTTTGAAGGTCAAATACACTTAAAATCTACACACAACCAAGTGCAGGCAAAATTTAGACCAGGTTTAGACAGAAAATACAAGCTTTGTGAACCTTTAAGTTTTTCTTCTTCAAGTAAGGTCAGTGCTGAAAATGAGGCGTACATTACACCATTAAGAAAAAAATTAAACAAAAGAGGCTGCTACTGGTATTGCCATCATTATAAACAAAATTTAAAGAAAAAAATAGGAGAAAACTGAAGCTTATCTGGCATCTGAAGAGGGAGTCTGAAACCCCTTTTGTAAACCTTTCTAAAAAATAAATAAAATCACTCAGTACAGAAAATGCGGCCAACATCACCAAGAAAAAAAGCTGTTACGATTACTGTACTTTACAAGCTACAGGAGGTGCACACACAACCGGCCATTATACAAAAGAAAAAAAGAATTGGGAGGGAACTGCAGCTTATCTGGCATCTGAAGAAGAAGACCTTTTTTGTAAAACTACTATAAAACCTAAAAAAGGGGAGTTTCTGTAAGATAGAATTTCCACGTCTTTTTTTTGTAACGAGTAACTAAACCGAACAATGAAAATGTATTGGAGTAAAAGTATGCAATTAAGTTCGGAAATATAGTGAAGTAAAAATGAAAGTTGTCAAAAAATTTTAAACTCGAGGAAAGTACAAAGTATTCCAAAATATACTTAAGTACAGTAGTGAAGTATTTTTACTTCGTTACTATACAACACTGTGCAAAAGTGCCCCCCGAATTCCATGAATCTCTTATCTGTAGGGACTGGATTGTAAATGTCTCACCACTCTGTGAATGTTTGGAAATACACAGCTTTATTGATTGAACAGAATTACAGTCACAGAGAAATCTACAGGCGATGTGAACATGTGACATTTCCAGGATATATGATGGAGAACAAAAGCCTAAATAAATACAGAAGAAAGCAAACATGCACACACGGTGAGCACCTCAGAGATAAGTATCACAGAAGATGAATTTTTCAGTTCAGCTGCACCGTAATGTTTGTATGTAAAAAAATAAACTTGACTCGGCTACTTTCTATGAATTGGGATGGATCATTTTACAAACGGGACTGTATATAATTGAACTTTGTCTGCTTTCGCTGTAAAATGAGATTATTTTGTTGTGGAGAGGCGCCATATCAACTGAAACGAATAAAACGATTCACTGCCCTGCTACACAACACATCTTCATATTACGGTCAACAGCTCCTCGTGATGCGATATTTGTGATCCGGGCGGGTTTCGTCCTTAATTCAACAAACATCTGAAAAAGCTCAACAACATCACGCTCCCAAACCTTATTTGGAAAAACAGAAAACCTCCTTTATAAATGATGATGCAAACTGAAAAGAGAGCAATGAGAAAAATATACATAGCAGTCACAGTATTTTACATGGTCACCGCTCTTCACCAGCTGAGCGCACATTTCACTGCATTCAACAAGACATGTTTTTATTAGCAGAGCGCGTCTTTGTGCCATTCAAGCTCCACAAGGCAGATAGTTCCAGTGAAACACTTCAGCGTCTGCAATCACAAGAGCGGGCACCGTTAGCTTTAAGTGGACTTTATCAATTAATTAACCATAATAATAATACATTACATTAGACACACAATGGACTTACTTTTCGCTGGATAAAAGATACAGATGCACTGCTTTAGGTCATCAGCCTCTTCCTTTGTTGAAAAAACAAATGGTTAAAGCAGAGATTCAGATTCAAACATTATATAAAGAGTAAAGATTTTATGTGATCATAAAGGAGAAAACATACAGCTCTTTTCATTATCGCTAGTACTGGACTTACTTTACAAAGTGGTGGTGACATTTTTTGGGCAGCCCTGTAAGCAGCAACGTTTCAAAAGAGGTAAAAGAAAAATATGTCAGAGACACGAGAAAACGTTCTAAAACTCTAAGGATTATATTTCAATGACGTAATAGAATTACTTCCATTTGATTGCAAAACTCGCTGCGTCCTTGGACATGAGTCTCTACAACGAGAGTACTTTTTTCCTGCCTGACTTCATATCAATGAGCGCGATAAACAGAAACGGGACTCACGGCTGAAGTAATACAGTGTGAACAGAATCGCAAGAACCAAGCCAGCAGCAAGTCCAACCAGTGGCCACAGAAACCGGGAGTCACAGCTTCCTGGAGTGAACACACAGCATGTACAGCGCAAGGTCACATTTAAATGTGCTATACATTATATTTTCACTGTAGTTTTAGGGTACAATAAATCACTACAAGCTCACTTCTTCCCGCACGTCCTGTTTTAATATTGTCCTCTCCACTGCATTTACATCATTTCCTACCTGAATCCATACACAGTAATATATTCGCAGAACATAAGAGCTTGTGCATATCATGCTTTTAAATACGATGCGAGTGTTGAAGCATTCATACCCTGCGGATGTTTCTTGCAGCGACACGGCATTTTGGGTCTTGGCTTCGTGGTTGGGCGAATTGTTGGGGGGGTCTCTGCCAGATAAAGACCAAAGAACCATGAGGACAAAGTAACAAATAGCAGTAAAGCAAGATCAAAAATGATTTTGTGGAGATCAACGCAGCATCATGATTCGTACGGGGTAAATGAATATGACCAGAATCTTTTGGACAGATTCCTTCTACAGATGTACGCTGAATGTGGCTCTCCAGTTTTCTTTCCAGTATTTCATAGTTTGTGTTTAAAGAAATTCATGCCATGGTTGATAAACCATGTCCACATAGCCATGTTGTTCTATGTAAATACATATTCATACAGATAAACTGGCAGCAACGAGACAAAGATAAGCGCTGATCCCTACACTAAACCGTACCTCTGACATGCTTACATCTCTCGACAAAAGCAGCAACATTTGGAGCTGCGTTGAGAGTGACTACGGCTGTTGAGTGTCCACGAGCTCTTCATAGTTGTATTAGAGCAGCAAAGGCAATCAAAAAATTCAAGCTAAAGATGGCGTAACACAAACATTTTGGTTAGAACTAAAGACTAATCACTAACACTAACTCAGTTTAAATTATATACATCCTTATTTCTCAGATTATCTTCATGTTTTTCTAAAGATTCTTGAATAGTGGAACGTTGCACTGTAAAAGAAGAACCAGGGAGGGGAACTGAGTCTGGGTGCACTTAAACTGGGTACCCTAAAGTTGGAAGGTGCGCAGTGGCATGAGATTATTTCAGATCACAATCTTTATGGTTCAGTAGTTCTTGTTCTACCACATATAAATGGCACCTCATTAAACTGATTACTCCTCCACCTGCCACTTAGAATTAGACAGACATACTTAAACAGTCTCTGATCATTCTAATTACACTCTTATTTAACTGCTGGAAATGAAGCACTTGACATTTTAGCATACAAACCTCCGGGTCGAAGAAGAAAGCCGGGCCTAAAGATTTCTGTCTCCTTTCTTGAGTCCTTTAAGACACAAGAATAAATCCCCGCGTCTGCTTCTGTCACACCAAGGATGCGCAGCACAAAGGACGCACCACCTCTCTTGCTGAATTTATACCGTGTTATGTTCACTTCCCCATAGGTAACACGCTCAGCATTGTTGCATTTCCCGAGAAACTCCAGTTTGCCTTCTGTGGGAACTGTGCGGAACCAGTACACGTTGTCACAGAAGATGTTAACACATTCACAGTCAATCGTCTCATCACTGGAAATGGCAGGATAAAGAACATTGACGGGATCTCCTCGCTGGAACTGGCTTGAGCCTAGGGAGTGGAAACAGAGGGATGTTTGAAAACGTAAGAGCACTTATTGTACACCAAAATACAACCACAGCCGAGTAAGGGAACTTCTGGTTATTTGATTTAACTGGAGGTGAAAAGGTTCAAAGCCAAAAAGCCAAGAACTGTGACGAAAACGTCCGTAACAGGGTTACTGCAACTGTTATTACAACAGCCGTAGCTGGCATGTCCACCATTTATGGGTTTGTAAAGATTGAAGGAAAAAGCCTCAACGCTTCGCCGTCTTTCCTACGCAGCACGGCGAAAACTGATTGTAATGTGAAAAGCACAATGAAGTAATCGTCCTTCAAGTAAAGCAGAAAAAGAATGGCAATACAACAGGTGACGTGAAAACCCTACAATCCCCAAAAGTGCCATAGAAATAAAAATGAAGCCAAACTATGAAGACATCGCGAAGGAAACGGTGCAAAGAAAGATTTCTTTAGTACGTATGTAAAGTTTAAAGTAGGCCCTCACTGGAAGAGCTATTTCATCTCACCACAGAATCAGCTCCAATGGTTCATTTGTTCTCTAGTCATGTTTGTAGGCATGTATATTGAACTATATATATATACTATACTATATATCTATATATGTAAATATATGTAAAAAAGTATACACTGTTGCAAACAGTAGTCTTATAAAATATCTAAGCAGCTGGCCGTGTCAGAAAACAAAACGCAATACATGGTCCACAAACAAGTTTTGATGCCTTGAAAACATGCAAATGGATAAATTACCACCAAGTTGACCTACTGCAGAGCACAAATAGGCTGTGTACCATTTCCCTCAAGATTTCCACAAGTCAGGGGCTGATCGTGCACATAGAGTTTATGTAACAGCACGACAGCCTATTCAGAGTATATCAGTATCAACATAAATCTCTGAAATAACAATCATAATAACAACTAAACGCTGCCACATTTAGTTTGTTTCCACTCTTTTGGACTTTGTAAAAACAAATAATACCACCGCGGACTGTATATGTAAGACTTAAATGTAAGTTAAACAACATGAGTTTGAGCTGAGAACGGCATCCCACGGTAAAGGCCCCTGGCAGAGAAACGATACTGACAACACTGCAGGCTTACAAAATAATAGACAGACTTATTTCTCCTACCAAGTGTCCAGACTGACGCTGTCAGAGTCCATGCCAGCAGCACTGGGATCATTTTGTCAGGTCGCCAGTGTGTGTAATGTGACTTGTAGCTGAAGGATGGTGCTGATACTTTCTTTTCCTGCTTTCTATCTGTCAGAGATTATGGGAGGAACCTGCTGACAGGGCCGTCAAGGTAACACCCCGATGTGACACACGCCGGGCCTATCAGAGTGGCCCGTACACCAGCTATGGAGCATGGGCCAACATAGAGCACATGCACTGTGTCACATACTGCTGGCCAAAATGATCTGAAATGTGGAGTTAACGGAAAAGGAGAAGCATTAAGAAAAAATGCTTATTGCATTCATTCTGAAATGGATAACATGTACCTGACAAGCAGAGTTTGTCAGGTACATGTTATTGAGTTTGTTCTCTCTGTTTTTAAGAGTGTGGTTTGTTAAAGAACAAACAGTTCAACATGCAAAGCACCACGCGTGCACCAACAGCTGAAAGCGTGTGGTAACATTTAATGAGAGCTGACATGATACCACATATCAAACAATGAAAAAGCTGTATATTCCCAGAGCAGCAGTTTGCAGTACTGTGGTCTCTGCCCAGGTGCATGACCTAGAGCTCAGCAGAGCCCTACATGCAGCTTCACGTCTCACTGCAGAGCACAGAGAGGGAATACCAGCGTGCGGAGCACAGGCTTCACGTTGAGATGATGGCCGTCAGCGATGCGTAATGTTGTACATCGTTCTCAAATGGTTTTTTCTTTTGCATGTATACGCAGCCGTCTCAGTTGAGCGTCAGAAAGAAGCGGGCAAAGTGAAAAGAAATATTCAGATAAAAGCCTGTATAGTTTTGGCATTTGGATATATTTTTGTGAAACAAGCTTGTGTCTCAATTCAGCCTGGGAAAAAAAATGTGTAGTCTCATAGTGAAATCATGCGTTCTTGGGAAAACACTGCTCAGTTTTAACATTTGAAGGGGAAACGGACCGATTTCTGTCTCAGTTTAAACCTGCATGAAAACGCAACAGGAGTCCGTAATCTGAAATGAGCCAATAAGGCCCTTCAATCAGCTGTTTCTGATAAAATGACGTGATATTATTAGATTTTATTTTTTAATCTCAAAGGCAATCAAAGACCAAAGGAGATGCATACATACATTGATTTTTATACCTGAACATTAAAAAAAAAGTGGCGTGACTCACTTTTCATACAATGACGCACCATTAACATCTGTATATTGCTGCAACCTTTATAGCCAAATATGACACCCGAAAGTACGTCATCTACTGAAACAAAGCCTTTTTTGTTCATCTGTAACCATTTCCATGATCCTGCAGGAATGAAAGCTAATCAGTTCTTACACACAACTGATCATCCAATCAAGCAGCTTTGTTTAAATTCGACATTTTTGTTTGTGGCCCTCAAAGAATGAGGCAGAATGACACACTGACGTTAGAAATGACAATGATAAGCAGCAGACCTCATTTTAAATGCTTTTTCCACCACTCAAAGCAACATTTCCAACTGACCGATAAACCTTCACTGTCTTGATTTTCTGCAGCACTCAGAACTCCTTGATAAAAACTGAAGATCTTTGGCCTGTTATAAAAGGTTAGAGTACAGAACGGTCTTGCAGGGGTCTTGATGTGAGAGGATGTGGGCAGCCTACAGCTTTACGGGGGTCGAAGATCCGTGCGAGAAAGGGAACGAGACCGCAGGATTCTTTGAAAACAGGAGATCTCGGGGGGCTTCAGAGATCACATCGCAGAGCTGTGAAGCCTTTGTTGGTCTCTGCTTCAGCGCTTCAAGTCAAAAGCGGAGCGGCTGTTTGCCTCTCATGTAATTTCCCCACTCTGCTCAGACAGTTTGGCAAGACTGTAAGATTAACTTCTCACACAGAAACACCTATTTCCACACATAACGTAGGACTTTATTTGGTTCTCATTAAACAGTCCGTTTAAGTTCAAGTCCAGAGCCCGACTCAGAAAACACTCACTCTAAAGCCTCCAAACTTTAAGTTTGACAGACTATAATTCATATTTTCTGTCACTTTGCTTATACAGATGGTTCTTTTCCCATCAGCAGCCGAATTTATTTAGCTACTACCAGGCAGCCACCACGCGGGCCTAATTTATTAGATATCGTTACAGTTTAGAAATAAGAACAGGAATATTTTGGAATACATAGTTGTAGCCAAAGTATCCAACAGCTGACTGGCACGTGAGTGCATTTGGATCGTTAAACTCGTGCACTACTCTCAACACTTTGGGGTGTATTAAGAAGTGGATCCATGTGACGCAAAAAATTGTATGAAATTTTAATGAAAGAACGCTTCTTTTCTGTTGCCACACTAAGTGATAAAAAGTTCATGTTTCTTTCCTTCTTTTTAGCACCGTGAGCCGGCATTTGCGCAACTCGTCGCAGAAAGTTTTCTAAACTTGAATCCTGAGGTCTGCGCTCATTTGAACACTTGCACCTGTATGACCCCAAACATCCCATGTGCTGTTCGGAGGTGCAAACACATCCACAACACAGGGGCACGCACATCGTGCATGGTAGATTAAGGAAATGCCTTGGCACTCTTTTTGCTTGTATGCTTCTGATGTTGTGCTGCGCTGTACAACAGGCCCAGAATTGATCTATTTTGCCTTCCGTATATCCAACACATGCTGACCCTCCACACTGTACATCTCTTACCAGCCTTTTAGTTTTTTTAGCCTTTGCACCTGTGTGTGACAGCACCCAAAGTTTTAAAAGGAATGAAATTACTAAGCTTAACGTGTCTATGTGCTTTTATTCACTTCACTGCTGCTTTCCATGAAGCTCAGCAGCGCCAACCACAGACCGCTGCAGGGATTACACTCCTCATCAAATTATTGCCAGAAGCACAGATTCTCAAACAAAAAAAGTTCAAAGACTACGGAGACTTTGACAAGATGATCAGAGATACACACACTGCAGACAACGATCAGCTTTGTGCAGTAATTGGAATATATTAGTGAACATTGTAGTACAAATAACTTAATAGTGTGCTTATTATAACTGTATTTACCAAAATGGTAGCAATTCAGTGGACAGCGTTGAGCTGATCCTACTAGTTTAACAGCCCAGAATAGAGTCATCCCACAGCTTCTCCTCCTCTGTCCTAGTGTCTACTTTATCTTTTGCTTTCTTCTTCTCTTTCTTAAACTTGGGTTTGGCGGACTTGTCATGTCCACTCTCGCTGTGTGTGTGCAGCTCACTCTCTTCTCTATTCCCTATTACATGTTCTGGCTTCAAAGTGTCCGTCAACCTTCCCCCCCTGTCCGCCTCAAAGTTCTTGTGTTGGCAGTTTTTTTCTTTAGGTCTCTGGTGGCCGTGACTTTTCAACTTTTTGCTCTTTCCCTCCTCCTCTGACTCCACTGACTCTTCTCTTCTCCTCTCCCCGGAGTCATAATCTCCTCTCCTCCGCCGCTTCCTCCTCCTCTCCTCCTTCTCTGACTCCTCATCTCCCCCCCTCCTGCTTCTGTCCCTCTTACATTTTCTAACTCTCGTCTTTCCTCTGTGTCTATATGCACTATCGTCGCTGTCACTTGTGTGAGTGCTGTAGGAGGAATACGAGGCGGAGGATGAGGTGGAATACGTGGAGGAACTTGAAAGTCTTCTGTACCGCCCACTCTTCGTGGGCTGACTGGGAAAGTGTGAGGAACCTGAGCATGGGGGGAGTGGTGGAGGGCAGTTGTAGTCCTGGCCGTGGGATGGCCAGGGTGGCCCCGGAAATGAAGGACGCCATGTTCCAGGGTGGGGTTGTTGGGAAGGGTTGAAATTGCAAGACAGGTTAAGCACAGCTGGATTTGTGTCTACCGCGTCCCATTTTTCTAATGCCTCTTGATTTTTTTCCTCCTCATCTCCGTCCTCTCCTTGCGTGCCATCATGAGGATGATTAGTCCTGGGGGTGATTCCACGAGCCTTCTGAACCTGAATGTAATCAGCCAGTTCATCTGCAAAGGTGCTATAGGCATTTGGTTGGGATTTGAAGAGGTCACTAACCTTCTTCTCCCTGCTCAAAAACACAAAAACTGGAATTAAGTTTCGTCTATTAAACGTGAAACCCAAATCAAATACGTTTGACCAGTCGAGAGCACAAAACAAACTTTGTTTCACAGTTGCATTGAGCGCCTGAAATCATCTTTAACATATTAAACCATTTTGTTCTTGCACATCCAGCAGAGAGAAAGAAATATAAGCATTCATTTCAAGTGCATGTTTAACAGAAGCAGTATACTGCTCAAAGAGGTGCGAAAAGCAGTCAAAAGCTGCATAAATCTGAGTAGGAAACGCAAGAAAAAGTGCTTGAATTAAATGAACAATGGTGGCTCGTTGCATTATTTGAAACATGTGGTTGTCATGTAAAATGATGTTTGCTTTTTCAGCGCAGTAAAGGTTCGTTTTAAGTTTAAGTTTAACCTTAGCCAACATAGCTACACTTAGCTTAGCAACTAGCCGGACAGCTTAAAGAGGAAATATTAAGGAGAAAAAAAATCGACTCAAAACCTTCAGCATAGCACAACCCTGCCTTTTGGGCCCACCTAGGTCTGAACTATCACACTCAGTAAGGGATACAGTTTTGAAGAGTTCATCCAGTAAACTGTGGAATGTAGCAGCTTGTGTCTGAGCTTGGTTTGCTGTGTGTGCTAGCATGAGCTCTAAAGTCTAGCTCTCTTACATGGTAATAACTACTTTCACTGTAATTTTAGTCAAAATCTACATTTGAATGATAACCTAAAGCTCTATGATAGATTTCACCTAAGACACACCCTATGCAAGAGTAGAATTGCTCAATCCATCCCTAAAAAAAAAAACAGCTGCTATAAACTAAGGTGTATAAACATGGTTGAAAAGGGAGCTGTGGTATTGTGTTCCTGTGGCATTCTGACCAAACGTTTACAGGCATTTCATTAATACCTGAGGAAATTGTGCCAGCTTGTGAAAAAAGGGCTGTATATGTCTTCCTTAACCAATAACTCATTTGTTGATTAAGCCATCAAACCAAACTGTTGCACATTTATACAAATTAACATATTAACCGGCAAATAAAAGCAACAACCTGATCAAGTAGCTCTTGCCATGGGAAAGTGTAACCTGTTGCTAAAATATAACGAGCATTATATTCTTTTTTGCCCCCGGTGGAGTGGCATTTACAGACTCTGTAGTGGTCAGGAGCAGCTTCTCAGTGATATGAAGCTGATATTGGTTGAGTTATGTTGCTTGATGCGGTTTGGCCCCTATTCACCGCTATCAGTTTGTCCATTCATAAAGGAAATTTAATGCCAATGACAAGTTTAGCACTACGTTAACACAATATACTTATATAAATTTTACATTTAACTTTTAACAAAGCATAGCATTTAAAAATACACTGTAATGATTTTATTTTTTGTACTTTTCTTGAAATAAGGCTAGTTATTCAAACTGGATGCTAATAACAGTGGGGTCAGCACTAAATGGTGGCTTAGTGGTGTCAAGCAGCACTTGCATGTGGAAAGTAATATTGGTCTGGGAGATTATGGAGGGATGTAACGTCAAACTTTACACGGCTAAAACCGCTTGTTGCAAAAGCTCCGCAAAAGCAGGCTTAAGTTGGGAGCAGCTGAGATGAGATTTTAAATAGAAATGGCGTGTTTGTGGGATAAAGTTTATCTCACCTGATCTGGTGTTTGTTTCCCTGCATGTGAGCCTGGTACATCTCCACAGAGTTTAATTGCACGCCACACATCTGGCACATCAGGGAGTTGGCTGAAAAGAAAAGGGTGCAGGAAAATATGGAGGCAAGTTCTTTTCCGACTCATCTGCAACTCGTCTTTAAGACGTCTCAAACAAAGAGCTGACAAACTATTTCAGGACTCTGTTTTGCATGACAACTGGAAAAACTAACTGAAACTTTGTCACATTACTATTTAACTGAAGTACAACTGAAATACCTGAATCCAGCTGACACCAGTGGATTTTCTTTCATGTTCATGTACATGTCTGACTCAACACTGAGGTGTACATCACAAAATATAGTATTTTTCTCACATCAATATTGCCACCACATTGCCTGCTGTACCTTGTTGCACATCGTCTCCAAGCTCTTTGAGCAGCTCCTGCCTCGCCTGATTCCTCTGGTGTTTGCGTCCATTGTAGTGCTGCAAGGCCATCTGAGGATTGTTGAAGGAGGCAGCACAAAGGGAGCAGTACTTGCTAGGATCCTTCAGATCGGTGTCTGCACTGGGGGTAGCTGGGGTAGCTGCCGGGTTCAGATGAAGCTCCATGTCACCCTCTGGGGGTGATTTCTGGTCAAAGTTATCAGGATCCTTAGTGAGACTTGGCGAAGTATGCGCTTCTGTGTCTCTGTCTGTGAATTCAGTTAGAAATGATCAAACCAAAGAGAGTTTGTGTTCATCCTTCCGAATCATCAAACACGACAAACCTGTACCACTAATCTGTAAATTTCAAAATCAAGATAGAGCCAAAAGATTTTACAGTCACATAACGAGCACTTGCCTGGTGGGCGAAGACTTTGTTTACGTAGATTTTTTGCATGGACTTTGCCTTCATAGTGGGATTTCGCCACCACGTGGGAACTAAACACCATATTACACAGCTCACAGAAACGGTTTTTATCATTCGGCATTGAATGCTGTAAAAAAAATAAAAAATAGCAGACGAGATATTACACTGGCTGGTCAAAGTTTCTGAAACAGCAAAAAAAAATAAAGATAAAGTTAAACTTCTGCAATTTCCTCCACATTCCATTATATTTAATGCGATTTCGTCTTTGTGCCTTTCCTGTTTCTGAGAAAGATAATTAAGGAACCAAAGCAGTGACTCTCATGAGCCTAATTACGAGACTGTCACTGTATTGCATTATGATCGTGTTCACTTTTCAACATTTCAAACGAAGTAAAATCTCTAAGTGAGCACTTACATGGAATCCTGTGGTCTTCTCTGCTCTTACGGCCTTCAGGTATACCCTGACTTTCTGAGCGTGTCTCTTTCCCTGCAGTCGAAGGACACGAGAAGTATTAATACAAAGGCTCCTTTATGTTTGTTGGGTGACTAAAGCTGAAGCACAGTTGTAGAATATGGCCTGGAGAGCACTGCCTACCTCATAGTGGGACAGGCGGTGAGATTCAAACAACAGCTTAGAACAACACACGTGGCAATAATTGTCAGTGAGGAGACCCTTTAGAAGCTCCTCATCGCTCTTTCCTCCTGTGTGACAACATGGCGAATTAAAATGAAGGTTAGGCACGCATCCCGAGCAGATAAAAGGGCATTGATACGAACTACATTTCACTGGCAAGTATGTTTTTTTCACTACGGGTTTGTGTTTGGAGCCGCTGCTTAAACGATAATTGGGACTTTTGTAAATGTGTGGGGAATCTCTCATCCAACATTAAAACCAAGTTTAAATATTAGTTTGGAAAACTGCACAACACCATGCAAGAGGAGGAAAAACTGCCTTTTCAGTACAAACTAACACAACAGCGAACGGTACCCAGAACTTTAATGAATCTAAACGTGCAACCATTCACAAGTCAAATGTTACTAATATCACCTAATTGAGCAGGATAAACTAGTAGAATCTGCTTTTTCTAAATTAATGTTTAGATTTCGTAAACAGCCCAGACGATGTAAAAATAAAGGGGAAAAAAACCCTTGCTTTATGGCAACTAAACATCAGGTAACTTAAGTGGTGTGTCGCACACTACTGGACACAACCAGGCACTGGATGCACCACATAGGAAATGTGCCATTTCATTCTTAACTGACCCCATTCTGCTTGTTCAAGGCCTGATACGTGTTCATGCTTCACTGCTGCTGCATCCCGATGACAGGAAGAAGATTGTCCACTTCGCCCTTCGTAATTTCAACAAACCATATCGTGCAGTACTCCTGGAATCATGATAAGCATGTTCACAAAAAAGGCAAACACCACAAAGCTAAACCCAAAGTGCTTCAATATTATTGACATATTATCGACTGACCTAAATCACATTTGCTTACTCTTCAAAACAGCTGTAGGAGATTTCTATTTAGGAGAGAAGATTCTTGATCATAATCCTGAAGCTGTTTTGAGACGTTTGCTTTTCCAAACATAACCGACCACAACAACCGCTTACTGACATCATTATTTTTGTATGAATGTATCATTAAGCCACATTACTGTGAATGTTTACTGTGCACGTATTGACCCAGTGACTTAGCGATTAGGAAAACACAATGTAATGAGCTATTTTTCCAAAAGAAACACTTAAAAAACTACACAGAAGCAGTTTGACCAGTCTATTTGATGACTCTGATGGGCACTAATGTGTGAATGTAAATATCAATGAGTAAAACTTCTTGCTGCCAATAAATTACCCCTGTCTACAGACTTAAGCCGCGATGTAATCTTACGAAGGATTGATTCGGTATCCTGCCTTTATCTAATAATAGGTCATGTCCCGTCAAATGCATTTTATTTTCAAGACTGAAAATCTGTCACTAATGCAATAATGGTCACTATGTTGCTCAGCCAGTTGTTTCTTACTGCAAAGCAATTACCTCGAGTTTTAAAGAAATATTTATGATGGTGGTGGGGGGTTATAATTTCTCAAGTAATATAAATAACTACTATTCTGGCAGATAAATGAGAAGAAACAGAAATAAAACAAAGGCAATCGAGGATCCTACAAATGTGTTGTCCCAATACATACTTAGCTGTTTAGTCTAACCAGGCTAAATATAAGACTGCTCTAAGTATAACACACATAGGACTGTCTAAAATATATAAAAATCTGCTGATACAGTTAGAATACTATACTTACCAAGTGATAGTCACAGTGGCAATTACCAAGAGCACAAATTATTGTCATAAAGTAGGTGTATAGTGTTTAGTTACAAGCATGTCGTGAGCATTGGTCTTCTGTTACTAAGCGAGCACATCCGGTCTTAACTGTAATCCTTCACATTTACAGCCTAACTACCTTTTCACACACAAGTTTGCCACTAACTTTGCTGACAATGGGGGAATCGACCAAAAATAACTTTGATCGCTGATGTTTTTTTGGCCCACTTGCTACTAAAAATGAGTAAACGTGTCAGCTAGATAACATCGACTACTAACATGGAGAGTTTTATTAAGTTCTTAACGCTTGGGGGTTGAATTCGTCACCAGACGGAGTTTAGACATCTCCCAATTTAGATGGATTTAATCATCGAGATGGTCAGAAGGTAGAAAGTTAGTTTAGGTGGGCTATTCCATTAACGTCATGTGCAAGCGGATCTCCATAAAACACTGAATCCCCACTCACTGTACAGATGACGTTAGCGTATTGGGCTAAGCAGCTAACTAGCTCGCTAGACTGGCGAGCTAGCAAGCCAGTTAGCTAAAAAGCTAACGCTAACGCGACAGTAAGAGCACACAACGGCTTAATTTTCACGTCCTAGACACAACTCACCTTCAACCTGGGTACTACCAATTTTAGTGTTTATTATTGTGTCAGCATCTATGACAGAAGCCACGTTACGTGAACTAGTAGTGTTATTTTGAGCGTCTGACTCCGCTATTAGCGGTACACAAACCCTCTCATCCTCCATTTTTTCCCTAGCTGTCTGGTGCATGCGCAGTAAGACCAGTACTGTTTGCGTTTTTTAGTGTCCTTTAGATGTGAGGTATGGAATGCCGATTAATTAAAAAAAGACCAAAATGAAAATAAAACTACTTAAATAATAAATATGCCCATGAAATTCATATGAAAATCAATCAAATCAAAATTTTTCCAAGGACAACTTATTTGCAAAAACGTTCATTTCTTAATTCTAAATTTGTGTATTTAATATTTCACCTCCCTTTTTATTTGTATTTTCTATATTCATTTTAGACTTTTTTTGTGAGCTTTTTACATCTCTCAGCTTTTGTCCAACACTATTTGTTCACATATACTGGATGCTAGTACAGCCTAATTGTGAGAATGCATAAAGGCATTCTCACTATTAAGATCCTGTTTCTCTTTATTGTGAGAATGCCCTAATGCCTTAATGCATTCTGAGCTGGGGATGTCATGACATCCCCTGCATAGCTGAATGTCTTGTGAACATTTTAAAATTTGAATGGTGTCTCTAGCTGAGAGTATGCTGAAGTAGCTAAGTTTTAAAAGAGGAGGAAGCTTGTTTAATGATTTTAAAGGATTTACCATTACCTTTAAAGGGAGAAAAACTTGCACAAAAAGCTTAATATCTTAAAAAGAATCACATTAATGTACAAGTAAAATGGAGATGTAACATAATTTGATTCTACCTTTTCACACCACTGATGGTCACTGCTTTAAACTGTTTCCTACCACTTAAGCTATCAAACACTGAGGAGTACTGTCTCACTTAGCTGCTTTCAATTAAACCTTTCTTTCTTTCTTTCTTCTCTGTGTTTCTTTGTTTACCCATTTAAGTCCAGTGTTGTGGTCATCCAATTAACCTTTGATCTTTTTCATGACAACTGTTCATCTCTGTGGTGAAATGCTCTGCAGGGGATTCGAACCCAGGTCACCTACATGAAAGGTGGCAACCTTACCACTAGACCATACAGTCACATGAAAATTCAAGTGAATAATACATATATAAAAGAGATGTCCCTAGTGAGAGTAGTTAGTACAAAGCTGCGTTTAACGAGCTGACACAGACAGCGAACTGCAGCTGCTCTTATCTTAAAAAGAATCACATTTATGTACAAGTAAAATGGAGATGTAACATAATATTCAACATTTTTATGTTACATCTCCATTTTAATTGCATAAATTTGATTCTACCTTTTCACACTGATGGACACTGCTTTAAACTGTTTCCTACCACTTAAGCTATCAAACATAGGGATACAGTCTTACATTAGCTGCTTTCACTTAAAGGATAAGACCAGTTTTTTGACATTGGGCCCTTGATTTCACATTATAACATGATGTTCTACTCACCCCTGCTTGTTGTTGAACATTTGGAGCTGTTCCGAAGATATTCGAGAGGCGTCTGGCTGCTCTCTTGAGATATTCGGCCATGAAACGGTTTCCTATGGGCAAGCTTATACAGGCACAAACTATGCTGTTTATAATTTATTAATTACTGTACACTAGCACTGATAACGTGGAGGTGCGTCGCTTACTTAAAAAAATCCGGGTTACTGTAATTTTGATTTTTTTGTCGTAAAGTGGGTGTTACTGACGTCCTCGTCGTGCTACTGCCACAGACAGCCCACAGACCTGCTGCCTATTTATTCATTCGGCTAAAATTCAAAATTAGTAACCCGGATTTTTTTAAGTAAGCGACGCACCTCCACGTTATCAGTGCTAGTGTACAGTAATTAATAAATTATAAACAGCATAGTTTGTGCCTGTATAAGCTTGCCCATAGGAAACCGTTTCATGGCCGAATATCTCAAGAGAGCAGCCAGACGCCTCGCAAATATCTTCGGAACAGCTCCAAATGACCAACAACAAGCAGGGGTGAGTAGAACATCATGTTATAATGTGAAATCAAGGGCCCAATGTCAAAAAACCGGTCTTATCCTTTAAACCATTTCAAAAAGCTGAAGAAGCTAAAAAAAGCTGAAGAAGCTGAAAAAAGAAGAAGAAGCTGAAGAAGCTAAAAAAAAAAGCTGAGAACAAACAGCTGCTGAAGTCTTTGTTGAAGGAGTTTGAAGTTGAAATGACATTTAAAAGACAAAAGTGGAATGATTTCAAGCTATTTGAAGAACCATGCTAAAAAAGCTATAAAAAAAAAGTACATACAGTTTTACTGACAGAAACAAATTATACCTTAAAATGTAGGAAAAATTGTCCTCTTTCAGCCAATGTAACTACTAAAGAGCTCACATTGACAGAATTTCAGCTATGAGCCTTTAAGTGAGAACAATCTCTCAAATTCTGACGAATTCTCCCATTCACTCCAATGTTAAATTTCGGAGCACATAAAAATCAGCTTCAAGTGTGTTCAACCTGCTGCCATTTAAATATGTTTCACTCCACTGATATAAAAACTACATTGCCGCGTTCCTCTAAGCCCTCTGCTTCTGACAGTGTTCAAATTATTTTCCTTGCTCTTATACTTTTCTCAAACAAAGTCATAGTATAGAGTATTGCGCTTCAGCCTTTTGTTGCAGTTCGCTGTTTGTGTGTGTCAGCTCGTTAATGCAGCTGTGTACACTCAAGACATATCTTTATGTACGTAGTATTCACATGTACTTTTGCAGGACTGAATAGTCTAGTGGTAACACTGCCACCTTTCATGCAGGTGACCTGAGTTTGAATTTCCTGCATGACAGATGCATTAACTTTATTTTTTCAACTACTTCAGCAGACTTTCAGCCATTTCAACAATTTTGGTATAAAAAATTTGGTATATTTTAGCTTTTTTTTAGCTTCTTCAGCTTTTTTAGCATGGTTCTTCAAATAGCTTGAAATCATTCCACTATTGTCTTTTAAATGTCATTTCAACTTCAAACTCCTTCAACCAAGACTTCAGCAACTGTCTGTTCTGCTAAATTTTCACTATTTTCAGATTTTTTAGCATGCTCAGCTATCCCCATTCAGCTCATATGCATTCTCACGCAGGAACAGCAAATTTCTAGTCACTTTTTAGGTGTAATTGTAGACTTGTTTCATCGTCTGACAACAGAAAAAAAGTGAATGAGAGAAGATCTATTGGGAATTCGTCTGCCTTGGGATCCAGTTTAGAAAGAAGAAAACAGATGTAAGAGCTTACCGGTGGTACCAGAAGTGCAGTAGAGCAGAGTATTGTCATAGTAAAGTCAAATAAGAATTTTTAAACAAGGCCTTTGCAGGTCTAAAATGAATTAAAGAATTAAGCTTCTAAAGGTGACATCTGCAGTTAGACTGTATTGGGCTGCTGCTTCCGTGCCGCTCAGGCCCTTTTATTTTAATATTAAAAGGAGCCGAGAAATTAATGTTACATTTCTATGTCTCCTGAAATATACGGATACGACATTAGAAATAAAAGTGTATTGAAATAGATAATACACTTTTTCTAAAACATGTAGTTTTGAAAATTGAAGTAGCAAGCATTTTAATGCATTTCAGAGACATAAAAATTTATTTTAGCTTTATTTATTGTTTCATTTAGAATGAAACACCATTGCATGGAGATGTGATCTTTATCTCAATGCTGTCCCCCCAAACAGGGTTATCATTATTTCTCTTCTTTATTTTAATTTCATTACTTTTATTCAACCAGGAAAATACATAAGACCTAAGATTCAGAATCGTTTTGCAGATGACCAGGTCAAAGCGGGCAGCACATCAATTAAAAAGGATCATACACTCGCATTAACAGTGCACTCATCTATATTCACAGAATAAGTATACGCATGTTCAATAAAGAAAATAGAGGATTAAATTAACAAATAACATTTATTACAGAAACCTCCAACTCACGAACATCAAAAACTTTGCATGATCAGAATAATCCATCATCATAATCATTTATGGGCAAATGGATGATGAATAGTTTAGTCCCAAAATAGTCTGCATCTGTCAGGGTGCTTTTTATGTGTGTTCTGTTCAATTACGCTAGAAATCCAATCATCATGTACAGTATTTTTTTTAATATCCTTATTTATTTGTTACTTCTTCAGCTTGTAAGATTCTACTTTTCTCACTCCACACATATGATCAGTACACAGCTCGTGTCTCAGACAATTCTGGACACTAGAAATAAAAGAATAACAAGGTTGATATCAAAATAGGCATTTTATTCTGGGGCATTTTAATTTGAAAAATGAGTTTGCCACAGAGAAAAACAAGACAGTCCTGAAAATAAAATCTACACTCAGGTGTAATGAAAAGATAGTGGAATTACTCTAAGATAAAGATGCTGAAGAGGTAGAAAAGCAGCGAAAGATGGAAAGCAGTCACTTTCTCTTCTGGAGCTCTCTGGCCAAGGCGTCCAACTGAAAAAAAGATTGATTCAATATGTATTTTGAAGTTATACTGATGCACACTTCTCTCGGTACAAAAAAAATCAGCCTTTTGCTTTTTTGTTGGGTTTTACTGCCTCTCAAACTACGTTGATGTAAAGATACGTAGAAAACACAAGAAATGATACACCATTCATACCAACGACAAACATTACACTATAACATTAAGGCGTTAATAGCACAAGTAAGGTTGATTTACTTTTTCTATTTGTTCACTTACAACAATATTTCTCAGGACATTCTGCCTCTGGGGTCTCAAGTAGCTACATTCCCCTGCCTCACACAGTTTAATCTCCTCTGAAATCTGAGGAAAAGAAACACAAAGTAAGATTCACACAATGACAAACGGGTAAACAGCATAAGAGCGGCCCTGTTGAAAGACTAAATGATGCACACACAAAACCTAATCCCAACCTCTGATGTACTGAAGGAGTCAAGCTCCCTCTTGCCTCCAGGGTACCAGCCATGGGACCAGTGCTGGGCGTACGAGAGCTGAGCCCCCACGTATAGAAGCAGAACAAGCAGCAAAACCAGCCGAGACATGTTATTCTCACCTAAAAGTCGATATGGACAATTAGTCTGTCAGTAAGAGGTTAACATGTAAAATTTGCCAGTGGTTTTGGAAAGGTATTCTTGATTTTTTCCCCCCCTTCAATAACTTATATCAGAATATTTTTGCAACATTTTCAAGGCACACCAGCTAAGAGGCTACAATTCTATGGACTGATGGAACTTATTGCAAATTTGCAAACTGAATTTTCTTTGTTCTTTTTGGTAATTTGACAATAGAACCAAATTAAAACACCTGTGTGCTATCATCTTGTAACATATCCAAACATGTAACTGCAGTTGGAACAATGTTTTCAAGAAAAACAGCATTTTAGGAACTTTTATCACTGAATCCCCTTTAAATCGATTAGAGTCACCAGGCAGATTTGAAATGACAGAACAATAATAGGCTTCAAATATATGATATACATATAAGGAAATGTCCTACCTTGTTCTCAGCTCTCAACTTTGTCAACACGAGTGTTCCTTTAAGTTACTGCAGGAGCTCACTTGCTTTCAAGTTGATCAGGTGTTTAAGTTCTAGGTAGGTATTTTTACTGTAGGGATTCTCTTCAGCCTGTCTCTCATCCCTGTTATATGTACCAGTCTCCAAGCCCCCCTCCCAACAAACATGCAACACTCGTCATTGACCCCATTGGTCTCTGTGCCCTCGGGGTGAAATGAACCATCCGTGGTGACGAGGTACAGAATTCCAATTATCATCTGCAAACAGCACCGACACCTTTGGTGTGTCCATCTTTTGATTTAATTCCTCTCTAAATACTGTCGCTCTGATTGAGCAGCAAACCATTTAAGTTTTTTTCACTTTTCAGGGAAACATTTCAGGCTGCACAGTGGTGTGGTGGTTAGCACTGTCACCTCCCAGCTAAGAGGGTTCCAGGTTCAACTCCTGGCTGGGGCCTTTCAGTGTGGAGTTTGCATGTTCTCCCAGTGTATGCGTGGGTTCTCTGTGGGTACTCTGGCTTCCTCCCACTGTCCCAAAACATGCATGTTAGGTTAATTGGTGTCTCTAAAAAATTGTCCTTAGGAGTGAGTGTGCTTGTCTCTGTGTGGCCCTGTGATGGACTGACGGCCTGTCCAGGGTGTACCCTGCCTCTGGCCCGATGACCGCTGGGATAGGCTCCAGCCCTGCCACGACCTGATTCAGCGGGTATAGAAAATAGATGGATGGAGGGCAGCATCCATTGAATTGGTCAGTCTGTATGTTATTCTGGACTGGGCTGTGTCTGAAATGAATCTATAACTTTAATTTCAGTAAGAGCAGATAAACATATAGTAGTTTCCAGATTAAACTACAGTACATGTTCATTCTTATATGTTCCTCTGCCCAAATAGCTCTCAGTACCTATTTTTAGCTCTTCTGATCACAATGAATCATCAAGCATCATCATTTTGTTCCTGTTGACTCCACAGTGAGGGGAAATTCAGCGACATCTGATGGCAAGGGGAACAAACACTGTGGATTCCTGACCAGGTCACAGATCGCAACATTCTTTATTAAAGGAGGAAAGGTAATTCCTTCCTGGAGTTTTAGATACGGACTCAGGAGCCGACTGACTTCTTTTTACTCAGATAATCTGCCAGCTAAAAGATTATGATACAAGACAGTTCAGTCTTTTAAAAAAAAAAAAATGAAAGATAGATTAACTAATGATGCTCTACCAGTACTTTCTGTAATGTTTTATATACCGACAACGAAATACAACGTTAAATTGCTGTTCTTTGAATTTTTTACCTGTCAAAGGAAACAAATTCTCACTGGAGAAATATTGGCCATATATGCAACAGTTCTTTATGTTAAAAAAACTTAAGCAAAACACAGACGAATGAACCGACAGAGAATTCTATAGTCTATGGAGCTCATATGTAACTGAAGAATTATATGAGTTCTCGTTGGTGCTGTTAACCGGCGAGCTGCTGTTACGTTTTGCAGTGTCTCACACAGCTTGGACGGCGTCATTACACGACTCACAAAGAGATTGTGTGTAAAATAGAATTCTGTAGCCTTAATTAGAGTAGAATATAATTCATCAGCTGTCCATAATCAGACTGCAGATGAGTTAAATGTAAGCATCTGAGAATAGAATTGCCAGTCAAGTATGTCTATTTCATTTTGATGTGTGTGGTCTCAGCTCTCAGGCTATTTTCATCATGCTCTCTCATATCATAACGACGCACTCTAACGGTTATCAAGTACTACAGATCTCAAAAGAGGCAGCCTGTGAGGAAGACAGGGGCGGTGTGGAATCAAGTGGATCACTCCACGCCCTAAAATGATCTTCTTGAATAGAGGTGTAAATTAATGGATGAAAAAGTAGCTGCTGCACAGGTACTATATTGTTTTAGCCACAGACATTCCAGTAAGACAAAAGGAAATTGTGTCAGCAAAAAAAAAAAGGCAGGATTTGTCTCCTTTAATCCTGAAACATTAGTTTTTAATTACTGTTCGAGGTGGCACAGAGGTGCAGCAAGTCAGCTGAAGCTTCTCTGAGTGGCATTTGCATGTTGTCTCTGTTCTTTGTGTGGGTTTCCTATGGGGGCTGTGGTTTCCTCCCACAGTCCAAAGACACGCATCAAAGGTATGTGTGAACATACATCACTGTCTCTCTATGTGCTTGGCACTGTGATTGACCGGCAGTCATTTTACAGTACACCCTGCCTTTAATGTCAGCATGGATAGGCTCCAGGCCTTGTGACCTTCTATAGGATAAAGCACATTGCTTTGGGAATTGTCTCTTAAATGGAGGGGGGGCTCTAGCTCAGGAGGAAGGTTGGCAGCTCGAGCCACATAGGCCATATGTCGAAGACACTGAAGCCCATTCTGCCTCTGATACGTCCATCGGTGTATAATTGAGTGTGATAGAGAAAAAAGCTCTGTTTGGCCTGTATCCCGCACATCTGAAGATTAAAACACATCTTCTCACAAGCTGAGGCGATATGTTCAAAATGGTATTTTTAGTCAATCTTTACTTAAAAAGTTTATCCAACAGCCAATAATTTAGGTGATAATAATACCTGAAAATATTTGTTGAATGAGAAATTCCCTTGAGGATTGTCTCCAATTAACTGTAGATATTCAGCTATTTGTTTTTCACTTACAATATGTAACTGAAGAGCTCAGAAAAGGATCAAACCTTCAGAGGGCAGCCTACTATTTTCAGTCAATGCTGATGGTTTAAAGTTAAAGATATCTACATGTGGGTTTTTTTTCATCATATTGTACTTAGCTAGTTTGTTGGTCAACTGATTGATCAAAAATGGCAAGTGAATGTGATGAAGCTGCTGACTCTTTGATTCTGCTTCATACAAATGCACTCCATGATGTAAATAAGCAACACAATAAAAGCTTGATGATTTAAAAAAAAAAGAGTTTTCCTGCATGAGATAAGTAAATGCATTTTTAAATGCAAAAAGCTGCAGTGACATAACTGATAACTGACTGACTTTTAAACCCGCTTAATCCAACTCAGGGTCAGAGGGAGGGCTGAGCCTATCCCAGCTGTTATTGGGCAAGAGGCAGGGTACATCCTGGACAGGTCACCAGTCCATCACAGGGCCACACAGAGACAAACGAGACAAACGACTACCCTCAGTAAATATGACCTCTGTCATTCCATTTTCAGTTGCCTGATTGTCTTTAGTACTCTCTGTATTCTATGTGTATCACACCCATGAAGCACTGTGGTAGTCCCTTTCAAATCTCTTCTTTCCCATCTCCAACTATTTAGATGTCCTTATTGCATGTCATGGACATTGCTTGCCTCTCTCCCTTACAGCGCTCTGTGCTTATTCTCTCCATGTTGGTATCTCTGGCTTCGGAGCTGCATGTTTCTGCTCTGGAGTGACAGGCCAGACAATCCTGGTCACCGTTCCTTGTTGCCTTTCTGCATCTTTTTCATCATTCTTTTTCTCTCTTCCTGTCCCCTCAGCCTGACTCACAATTATCTACGTTTGAAAATTAATTTTAATAAGAAAAAAAAGAAAAAAAAGCATCTTTGTTCTTTAGTTTTGTCATTAGACACAGACACACTGCAGTTAACACAAACTGATGAGTAACAGGTTTTGGGGGTCCCAAAGCTTCCCACTTCCTAGGATCCTCCAATATAATATGTATGTCTATTTAGGTGTTAATACCATTGATTTAATCATAAATCGTACGTTTAATTAGCCTTTCATTGTGCGAAAAATTCACATATTAAAGCACTCACCTAAGTCTAGGGAATTGCAACTACAGAATAACATGGACTGCACCAGATAATCAGGAAAACGTGCAACATCATCGTCAAATATTGCGATTCCACTTCTGCACTGGTTATATATTTGTAGAACATGTACAAAAGCATTTCCCTAATTGGAATCTAGTAGTGCATCTGTGCTTGTCCCATTTCAAGTTTTCTCAGAATAATGAGTTTAAAAAAAAAACAAACACACGTGATTAGCTCTCCAAATGAGCAAATATTTGTCTGAATTACATCAAGCTTATCATCAGTTTAGACAAGCTTGAATCTCTTTTACTGTCGGTAGATCCTTTGTGACAGAACTGCCATTTTGTGACTGAAGTTATATCTAAAGACAATAAATACAGACAAATGTTAAAATCTCAAGCACTTTATTACATTTGAACAGCATCTTGCTTAGAAAGGCCATTTGGCATTATATAATTATATATAATTTCATCATATATATAATTATATACACATATATTCAAAATGTTGAATAACAAAAACACAAGAAACAAACTTGGGGAAAAAAAAGAGAGGATTTACTTAAGACAATTATACCAAATTTAAAATGGCCAAAATATAATAATAATAATAAAAAAACAAACATCCAATACATTTCAAAAATGGTCCCGATACAGTTCAATATACATCTTTTTTTTAAAAAATAAGAAAGAAAAGAAAAATGGGGCAGAAATAAAATAAAATAAGCAAGGCTGCAGGCAGGAATGAAATATAAATAACCTTACATTATGTACAAAAGGGAGTAGTGGGTGTTGACCACTGAGGAAAACGGTCCGAAGACAAAGTGAAATAAAGAAATAAATGGACAACAGTGAATGGAGTTGAGCGACATTTAGGGCAAACAAAGGTGGCAAAAACATAGATGTTGGACTTTAGTTTTCATAAATCTTCCCTCTGTACACATGGAGATGTATTTGTATATTTTCAGAGCATTCAAAATGCTCCACTGGGACAAAACTATCAGAATAAAGGGGACATGGTTTCCATGGGGGTGGGGAATGTTTGTTAGGAGGAAACAAAAAAATCTATACATCTTTTTTTTTGCTCAATAATTTTTGCTTGAAATTTAGGAAGCCACAACTGATTACTTGTCATGGTCCCACTTTCAATTGATATGGAATGAAACGAGGCCACTGCCTTAATATCTAATTAATTACAAAGCAGCCTCGGTGTCAGTGGGAGCTGCACAATAAAAGAGATCCACACATATGCAACTAAAGGAAATGTGAAGGAAAGGATGACTGACCCAGTCTTGGTTTTGGCCCATTGGATTCCCCTCGCACAAAAAGGATTTGTCATTGGTCTGCAAGTGATTGCTGTGGAAACGCATGCGAGCTGAAGAAAAAGAAAAGGACGACAACGGTGCCACCACATACTGAAGATAAAGTTTGGAGAATTCATTTGTTTTGAAAACATACCAGTGAGGCACTTTTTTTTCTTTTCTTTCCTTTTTTTTTTTTAGCTTAAATAGCAGTAGAGCTTCTTGTGGGTTGGCAAAGTGTCATGTTTGGCTATACAACTGTAGTGAGACATTGTGATCACATGATCCAAACACGCACAAAAAAAAAAAAAAAAACCTCATGTAACTTAAGCACAGCTGGAACAGCAAAGCATCTCCTCCTCCATCAAATAAAGACCCAGTCAGCGGCGATGCCAATGAAGGAAGACGATGATGGCACTTAACTAGGAGTGCGGGCACTTGTGATGCTTTGGAAAGAAAGAAGACCTGACATGAAGATGAGGATGCACAAACAGCTAACAGTTTCAGTGAGTGGTCAAATAATATCTGCTACTTTCAGCCCATGTAGGGGCCTAACGGGAGGTTTAAGCCGCAGCTTTGAGCCCTGAAGGAGCTTTTGAAGAGTTAAAACGCAGCTTCCATATTCTAAATCCAAGACCATATCATCATTCTGACTTCAACTCTCATTTGGTTCTGCTCTTTTAAGCTTTAAGAGCTTTGCTTTGGGTGCAAATAGTGCATGAGTGTTCAAACAATCACCTGGATGCTATCGCCCGCTCTCAAAATTTCAGCATGTGCTCTTAAATGACGGCCACAATAAATACATTTGATTGTGCTCATTCCTTTAATAAAGGTTTATAAATATGGGAGTGTTAGTGTAGTGTAGATTGTGCACAAGAGCGGGGCTGTTTTCATTCATTTAAAGTCTACATAAATAAGGATTGAACTGGCTTTAACATTCCTAAAAGAAGTCATTTCCTGTATCATGGCTATGAGGTCGATCAAAATCTCGCCGACATGTATCGTCTGAATGCCTTCGCTTTGGTGGGAGCTAAAACCGCTCATGAAGAAAAACTCAAGTTGAAGCTGTTCAATTGATAAATTTAAACAATGCCAGCTTCAGTCATTTCCTGAGCCGAAATTAGGAACAACCCTGCAGTTAACTGACATCATTTATCTTTCATTAGTGACCTGGGCTGGAATAAGCATAACTGTAGTTCAAATATCCCGACAGGACATCCGGATAAATTGAAAAAAATAAAATAAAAATCAGAGCTTACGTGGCGTGGGCCGCCTCCCCTATGAAAGTAACAATGTATCATATTTTGAGGAAAAAGCATCTGAATAAAGGGAAACATTCTTCAGCCTTAGAATTCATGGTGGGACATAAAAGGACAGCGTTTTCTAAAGGAGTGACAGGTGTAGTGACGTGATGCCAATATATAAAACAGGAGAGTTAATCCCAACCAAACTCAAAGAAAACCTATATAGGGGAGAAATTCACTAAAGAAACACTGGTGTATCTCTGTTAACAAGAAAAACCTGCTGAGTGTTTGGGAGTTGCTGCTTCCGGTGACGCAACAGTGTTTGTGGTCTGGCTCATTGAGACAAGCTGCTGATACTGTATACTGAGACTTTCAAATGATGAGAGAAAAAAAAGCTTATTTCAGAGAGGCTTCGTATTCCCTAACTTTATGGATCACAAATATCTATTTTTATGCATTTTCAGTATTCCCAAACTCCTGTTGTGGTCCAAAAATGTGTTCATTACTGATCCCTGCGCAGTTAAATCGCTTCCTTCTTCTATACGTCTAAACACAACAAACTCAAACTCCAGAACCACATGTGCTATATGAGCGAAGCACGTCACGGAAAGAAGACACACAAGTCTTCTCTGCCAGCTTGTACTTCAGTTCAAACACGCACACACTCACACGTACATCTAAATCCTCCTGATATTTAGTGTGGGGGCTTTGTGTGTGTGTGGAAACCTGAGACTGTGGGCTACATCGCAGAGATCTTCGAAGAGCTGAAATGAAGAAAAAAACGTGAAAGTCGTGAAAAATGTTTTTTTTTTTTTTTTTTTGCCAAGAAGATGGAACCAACTTTGTGTCGAGAAAAACGGCTTTAACTGTGTGAACGTGCATGAATGGCGGAAGAAAAACAGCACACTTCTGCTACCAGACACACGTCGCTACAGCGAGGCTCAGGCAAAGTCAAAAATATCTTTTAAGTCTCTGTCCCTAAAAAGTTACAAAAAAAATCCAAACATCATCCCCATGACTCTTGATGTAGCACATTAGCCACCAAAACATTTGATTTATATTCATATATCTATATAGATATATATAGATCTATAGATATAGATCTATATATAGATATATATGTTAATATTTTTTTATATATCTTTATATACCAATAAAATACATTACAGGTGCCACTCAAAAAATGCAGCCAAACTGAAAACTGTGTCGAAAACCAAAGTAATAAAATGCAACACAGTAAGTATATATACATATTGGGGGTGAAGATGTAAAGCAAATAAAGGTAAAATGGGTGTATTAACATCATTACAAAATATTCAAGAAGGCATCTCAGTTATTCTCTGTCCAACTGCTCTGCCCCGTCCTTCGGGCGTTGACCTCTGTTCCCTTTTCCTGCAGGCAGTTCATCCCATCCAAAGATCAACCAACGACAAGTCTCTCTGAGAGATCCACCAGACTGGGAACGCTCTCTGCATGACAATGTATGGTTGTGTTCTGGTACGCGCTAATGCTTGTGGGAAATGTATGTGGTTATCCATCCTCCCGTGGCAGGTCCCTACTTGAAGTTGGCGTAGTCGGAAAAAGCGTCAATATACTCTTGGACCACTTTGTAGCAGAACTCGTACTGCTCCTGAGGAGGGGATGGAAGAAACGGCCACATCAGCTGAAAGCACCAATCTGACTCACTCAGCTGTTAAGTCCCTGATCTGTAGATTAGAGCTTATAAAACAAACAGCGGTACAATCACAAAGCTATGATGTGTCTTATATGAATAAAACTACTGTATCTTGTCTGTACACCACAACTCTGTATTGACAACATACAGTTCAGTCACGTTAAACCCACTCCCACATTGGTAAATAAAACTTGAGAAATTCCTTAAAGGAATAGTTTAACATTTTGGAAAATATACACTTTCCCTCCCTTGCTTAGTGTTAGATTAAAAGAGGAAAGCAGACATCTCACTTTCTCCGCATGTCTCTGACAGAGATAAACTTGTTGCCTGTTGCGCTTTATGACTAAGGACTGCTTTAGGTTTGGTGAGCCCTTACCAGTGTCTGCACCATGTGGGGTCTCTGCAGTCTGAGGCTCTTCACTGTCTGGAAGACATCCAGGATGCCCTCTGCCTTCACCCTCTCCAGAACTGTACTCAGAGCACAGAAAGTCCCAGTCCGACCGGCACCAGCACTGCAAATACACACACACACACACACACACACACACACACACACACACACACACACACACACACACACACACGCAAAGAAGTTAGCTTAAATACTTACAGAGCAGTCAGTCTGCAGAAATAACACATAAACTACAGCCTTTGCTATGAGAAAAAAAGAACAGTGATGGTTCTGGTAGCAGTTAAAATGGCAAAAAAAAGGAGAAAAATTCATCTGAGCTGTTTGACCCATAACATTTTCTATACAGGTAAAAGGCAATGGATATGTGTGTGTGTCCTACCTGCAGTGCACGGTGATGGGGTGGTTGCCAGACTGCTGCTGTTGTTTCTGCACTGCAGCAATTATGTTGATCATGCCTTTACCGTCTGTAGGGATGCCCACCTCTGGCCAGCCGTGGAAATGGAACAGACGCACAGCTCGAGCCTTGTTCTCCTGGGCCGACACGATTAAAGTGAGTGCAATCATAATAAGCCTGTACAGCCTTAGAAACCACAATATTAATAGATGGTTATGTAATCCGTTTAACCGTCAGGAGTGTTTGCATGTTCAACATCTACTTAAACCTTTCACTCAAGAAGAACTGTGGCATGGTGTGTGTGTGTGTGTGTAACGGAGAGCCGGTGAGAAAAAAAAAAAACTATGGGCTAAAAAAAAAAGAAAAAAAGAAGACACTGCTAATTGTCACACCTCTGATCCCACAACACCAAAGTGTAGTATGAAAGTACACAAAGGAACGACACCACATCGCCTCTGTTTGATAAATACGAGGGAGTCGCCTTTGTGACATTAGAGCGAGACCGCTTCGTGAAAGGTGGCTCGTTTCACCGAATGCTTTCTTACCCTGTTGTTGGTCACCAGGAGGTCACGAACCGTGTAACTCTCACTCTCCTCCTCCCTTTTAATCTCGATGGAGATGTCCCCATAGACCACTGCTCCATCACTTGGCCAATACTGAGCACACTTTTCCTAATGGACACAAGAGGGACACAGTCGATTCTCAAAAAAAAAAACATTCCAAAACACCCAGGAACTCTCCAAAGTCAGCAGCGTTCTAAATTTAGAGAAATTTCCTCTTTATGTATGCACCTCACATATCTGAATGTCAAAATAGTATTGGTTACTCGTATTGGTTACATGAGCAGAGAGAGATGCCGACACCGGATCCACCATGTTCGCTATAAATAACCTCCAATTCCAATATCAATGATGGGTAAGTCGGTGAGGTTTACATTTACAGACACTGAATACATGTAGATGAAGATCAGATCAATTTGCTCATATTATTAACAAAAATGATATCGTGCAGCTAGTGTTCACACTCTTATTCATACATTTTTTGATTGGATATCTAATACGGTTGTTTGTATTTGTGCATACACACACACCTGCCCTCTCTCTTCCAGCTCAGTGAGCATTACTATAGAGCAGCTTCTCCACTCCCAGATCATCCTCCAGAAGTCTTCTATGGTGTGCTGCAGGGGCCCCTGGCTCGCCATGTACGCGTCCTTCTGACGGTAGCCCTGTGACCAGATGGAGGAGAGGACAGTGAGTGACATCCCCCGGCGGAGAGATGAGAGCGACACAAAATGAACATGGAGGGAGAAAAGCGCACTTAAAACAGCTAATCAATGGCTCCCATTAATGAAATGCAATTATCCTCTCTAATCCAGGCTTCAATCCTTTTCCGCACCCAACACTCACATCGATGAAAGAGGCATTGACGTAGTCTGTGTTCTCCTCTCCTCGTTTGACTGGAATGATTACTCTGTTGAACTCATCTGTCAGAAACACAGAAGCATTTGGCTTGACTGAAAGGAGCTTTGACATCGGGGCATATGGAATTATATCACATGTATATTGACATTAATCCCTGCATATATGAAAAGTTACACTCCATATGTGAAAAAGTGCATCACTTACACGGAATGATCTGCAGCACCCTGTTTTTCTTCATGTTGACAGGTAGGTTGCCTGTTCTCATCTTATCATTCTGTATCTTGATAGATGTAAGTTTCTAGAGATCACAGTTGAGTTCATTGGAAGTTAAAATTAGGTTAAAAAAAAAAAAAAAAAAAAAAAAGGAGTAACATGCGCTCATAAGACAGGCGTGACAGCATCCAAACAGACCTTGAATTCGGCCTCTAGACCACTGCAGCCAGCTCCAGGTGAAGGGGCATATAGTTTAGCCAAGTGGGACTCCAGCGAGGTCACCTCGAGCTCTGTGTCGCCATACAAGTAGTGCTCTAACAAGGCCTGGAAGATGAAAACGTACTGCATCTGTGGAAGAGAAAACAGGAATAACTCTCAGATGCCTGCTGATTTATGTTACTGCGTGGCTCTGTGGTACTGTTAATATTTCTAATCTTTCATGATTAATATGTGGCATGGGGAATAAGTCAACACAGGACTCACATCTGTCTGCACCATTTGACAGCGTTGGGCTCTTATCCTGGTGACAAAGCCAAACACGTCCACCTTCCTCTCTGAATTCATCATGTCTAACATGGCGTCGATAACTATAAAGGTACCCGTCCTTCCCACACCGGCACTGACAGACAGAAATGTGTAAGTTATACGGGACATGCAGACGAACACATAACGAAAATAAAGAAGGCAACAAAGAGAGAGACACTTACCTGCAGTGGACAACAATGGCTCCGGCATACTGTGGGTTGAAAGTCTTGACTTTCTTAAGGAACTTAAGCATGCCAATGGGAGTGAAGGGCACCCCGAAGTCTGGCCAGCTGGTAAAGTGGAACTGTGTGATCAGCCTTTGAGGCTTCTTCCCAGACACATCTCCCACCTGGATACAAACAATCCAAAAAATGAATAAAAATTTAAAAAAAAAATAAATAAATAAAAAAATAAAAATAAAAAAAAAAAAAAATCACAGAACAAGCAACAATGCGCTGTTTTAAGACGTGGGGTATATGACATAAATGATTTCATCACTGCAGTGACAGCATTTGGTCATTCAGGTAGAGGTAGCTATTTGAAATTTGAGATAGGACAATATATAAGTAAGGCATAACGCACAAGGTAAGGGGCACTATAAGCATGAACCCTTTTGCTTAATCAGAATTCTGTAACAGTGATTTTTTTACTCCAAACAAATAAGATGTTCATGGTACCTGTTGGATGCAGAACTTGCGAATAGTGTAGTCCACCAGAACCACTGTGTCCTCTACAGAGACGCGAATGTTCCCATACGTCCAGCAGCCCTGGTCCGGCCAGTACTGCGCACACTTACACTAAAAAAAAAAACAAAAAAAAAACAGATCGATTTGAGACACGGCACACAAGTTAACAGCTTCTCTTTTATGAGGAAATGAAAATTAAATTCTGAATCTTTGATAGGATGAATAAGTGGCCTTTCATCCCTGCCCTGGCCCTTGCACGAGGATTTTCAGTACATTTAAAAAGTGCACCTTCATCTCAACTGTATATGTAAATTTAATACAAATTTTAATAATGTAGCTTTTGATATGTTGAGGAAAGTCTTTTAGGGTCTTAATGGAAGCAGCATCATTGTCCTTTCAGCTCCAACTCTCTTACCTCTTTTCTCTCCTTCAGATTGGTCACCATGACGATGGTGGCTGTATTCTGCTCCCAGATCATCCGCCAGTAGTCATTTACCGTCTCCTCCTTTGGCCCTGAGAGAGCAAGAACAATCAAGCAACCAAGAGTATTAATAAGAAGGCTTATTAGAGAACAACAGCAAAGTTTGATGTTGCTTCAATCTAGGTGCCAAGCTCACCTTGAGCTGCAATAAACTTATTCTTCTCTTGGTACCCCTGCAGTCAAAAGAGACCAGAAAGAGACATTAGGGTGACAGTGGCAAGAGCCAATCACAACTATAATATCAAGAGCAGAATTGCTCCTTATAAAGAAAAGATGCTGTACAAACATTTATAAAGGAGGCATTGATGAAGTCAGAGTCTGGGACTCCCTCCAGAGATGAGAGATGCACCCTGGAGTGATCATCTGAGAACGAGACGACAGGGGACGTAATGAAAAGCAAAGCCACAGCAAAGGAACACGAAGAGCACACACCACAATGAAGCTAAACTAATTCCAACTCCAGCACATGATCTTATACATTTTTCCCATCCTAGGGAAATTATAGACCAGTAAACTAACTCCAACTGTTGACTGAGGTTGAATACAACTGTGTAGACCAGTGTTTCCCAACCCTGGTCCTCAAGGCACACTGCCCTGCATGTTTTCCATGTTTCCCTGCTCCAGCACACCTGATTCAAATGCATGGGTCGTCCTCAGCCTTCTGGAGAGCTTTAAGACCTGACCCAATTATTTGAATCAGGTGTGCTGGAGCAGGGAAACATGGAAAACATGCAGGGCAGTGTGCCTTGAGGACCAGGGTTGGGAAACACTGGTGTAGACAAATAGTTCTAAAAGCTTGAATTGGAAAATAAGAACCTGTCACTTACATGGCAGGATGTTGACATATCTGTTCTTTTCTTTATTCTCCTCTTTGGAAGCAGCGTCACATGAAGCCTGGATGGGGCAGACTGGCAGTGCCTAAACAAAGAAAAAACAGACAGATGAACGTCACTTACACTCTACACATATCTTTCTTTATTATGGGCTTCATATATCTGCCAGCTGTGTCAATAGAAATCCCCAAAAAATGTATTTTATGTGAGTGAAAAGCAGCAATAAGATTATTATCCTGAGTACAATGAGGTGAGATGTCCGATATGTGTTATAACATCCTGAAAGTTCTTCCTGGTTTGTGCACTCATGGTTATTCTTTTGGTCCGCTGTAGGCCTACACCACTGAAATATGATCTTTCCTTAACTCGGCAACATTCACCGAATTTCTGTGTTCATTTCAATAGATTTTAAAGTGGATTTTGTGTTTTTAATGCTACTATATTCTAAAAAATATTAATTTACTGGTACAGACCTACTGAGGTATCAGCTTTTGCAACAACCTTTTTAATCTCTTCGGATGGTTATTCTCCTTCCACATACTAGCACTTGGCTGTGCTTTTTAATCAATTAAGAATGTTTATTCTGTAAGTCCAGCATCTCCTGGGAACTGGTATATGTAAGTGGCCTTAGTTCTGAATCATTAATTTAGGATAAAGAGCTGCAGTGTGTTATGAGTGGATGTCAGCTTGAGTGTGCCGTACATTAAACTCCTCTCTGAAGAGCTTGTTGTCGTCAGCCATGCGACGGTTCATTTCTTCCTCAAGTTTGTCTACGGGAAGGGGTGGGTACTTCCTGTTTGTGCTGGGTGAACGAGCCAATAGTGGCACACTCTGGAGTTCTGTGCCAACGAGCAGGAAGGGAGGAGGCAAAAGTGAAGACAGAGGAGGGGGGTGGAGGAACGGAAAGGGCCAGACAGGTGGAGATAAAGACATGGGATACAGGGTAAGAACATGATTGGTACTGTCTTACAGCATGTTACACTGACTTCATTTTTCACTTGCTGTATTTATAATGCCCAGCAGAGGGCGATGTGAGTTCACAATGTAACATAAGGGAGCCAATTGCAGCTCTGCTGATTAGGTAATCGCAACAAACAAAACACTGCAAACAGTCAGACAGTGAAATGTTATCAGTTGGGGAGGCAAAAGCAATAGAGGCTTATCGGGAAAAAAAATTAAAAATGAAGTGCAACAAGTCTGCTGGAGTTGGCTGTAAACATCTGCCTATAGGTCCCAAAACAATTAAATCGAGTATTCAGCATGTTGCATCTGCTGACAAATGCAAAGCGCGCATAAACACACAAGCAACCATTCTCCTGCATGTCTGGTTGGTCTACCTGTTTCATCTGATCTGCCATTGGACAGTCTGAAGGAGGTTGAATGGCTCCCTGCCTGCTTGTACTTCTTAAATCTGTCAGAGATCAAAGTGCATATTAACACACTGAAAAACACTTTGTCACCGCCTGCACGCAAACACACAGTAACGCAGGTCTCCGTCGCCTGGAGATCATCGGCGTTATGCCACCAACCTGAGCATGTAGAGGATGATGACGATGAAGATGATGACCAGCAGGGATGACAGGGCCACCATCACGGCTATGATTGGCATGTCATCAGACTCGTCTACGTTGGAGACAAAAACGAAAATGAGGAAAAACGACAATTAGTTTAAAAATTAGACCAAGCCAACACATGTATTTGTAATAATGGACGTTAACATAACTTTGAATAGTAGAAGTGTAATGTTGGGAGAATAAAAGCTTTTAAAACCTTATTTTTTGGGGAAAACGAGGCCAAAGGACACCATACATTTGCTGTGGTGGCTCTAACCAAGAGGTGTTTTTGTGCTGCTGACCACTGAAATTGCAGTCATGGCTCTTTTCACCTTCATTTGTTAACCCGAAATAACTGCCTGGAGGGGATACCGAGATGTCTGCATAGAGACTTTATTGACGCCACGCTGCCTGTACAGCAACACGTAGGTTTTGTTTATTGGTCACTTCTTCAAGTCCAGCATCCAGAAAGAAAAAAAAAGGCAATTGTAAACATTAAACAGACTAAATATAAAGTGTTAATTAGTGAGCTTTGGGAGAGCTGGCAGGTGGTTTGTAACCCTTGGACCGATTCAACTGTACATTCATCTTCTGCCAGGATTAACAATCTTTCTATCCAACTCTAGGAAACAAGTAAAACAACCTGTCTGAAAAACTGATGTAGATGTTTTTTTTCAGATGAGCACCAAAAAAAAAAAAACAACACACAAAAAAAAAAAACACCCCACATAAATGTCTTTGTAAACATTTTTAAAATCAATTTCCATTCACAGAAAACAAAGTCTCTCATAAGTTATGAAGGTGTCCTCAGCTTCTTTCAACACCAGCCTGTATCTTTCTGTTCAATAACTGGCATCCGTGTTAATATTTCATTCGTTTCAAGAAGAAAAAAGGAAAAGAAACACCAAAAAGACACGCAAATGCAGAGTTCAACAGGTCGTCAAACGGAGCGAGCAGATAAATAACATTTTAACCGAGACGGTCAACCTTTTGCCTCAGCGACTAGTTACACCCAAGTTGACGACAGAGACGGTGAGATGGCATACAACACTGAAACATTTAGGCCTTAGGATGTTAAATGCTTTCAGCACGTCTGAAAGCCTGACAGAATTGCAGCTCCGCAGTTTTGTTTGTGACTGGTGGGGATGGACCGCAGTCACATAGGCTTTCCATTACAAATTAGACATTACACAAGCCAAGTTATCTATTCTTCATGATGCCCCCTGTCGATAACAATGGCTGACCAATTTGTATACATTTCCACTGTGTGCGTGAGTAAACTGGGTGAAGGCAACCGGTTGGTCTTCCTGGTGACCTTTCACTGCAACAGTTGGAACAAAAGACATGAGATTTACCCGAACAACAAGCGGAGTTTGGTGTACAAAAACCGCCTGCTGTTTGTGTGCCGATGACTGTTCAATAAGACTCATTAGTGGGCAACAAAAGAACAGATTTTTCCAGAAAACTGCACGTTGGTGGTGACAATAGAAAGCCAAAAATCAGCTGTTCCATGGATAAAATTCAAGAAAGTTCTTCACATTACAAAAGTATGCTGCAAAGAATGCGTCACTTGACTTCTTGCTCTATAAGCACTTTCTGGGAGAAAGATTTTGGAACGCTGCCCAGTAACGTTGCATTTACACACACAATTCCCAGGACTTTTCAGTGTTCTCACTGGGACAATATGTACATTGAAAAGAGCGGCAGCACAACAGGCCGTGGGTGTCATGTGGTACTGACCCAGCCTCGACGGGTCTAATGCCATTTAGAGCGGCTCGCAGCTCTCCACGTCCAGACTCAAGGATGTCCAGACGGAGACAATGGAGCGATTACATCACACGTATGAACCAACAGTGATCGCGTTATATAATAGGCAGTCTATACAGTAAGTTGATGCATAAATGAACCTCTGCAACGTCCTCAAATACACTCTGCAAGTGTTACTGGGGCTAGCATTTGAAGTCTTGCAAGATGATTCAAAACATATGCAATGTTATTACATTCCATAATAAAAACATCTTTCCACATCAATCGTTGGCATATGCTAGTGATTTGAGTATTCCTCCCTAATCATGTATTGTGAATAATTAATGCAAAAGAAAAGGATGGGAGGTGTCGTGTTTCTCTGTGGAGGACATTCCAGGCTGTTGAAAAATAAAACTCCATAGCGTTTGAAATTTAAAATATTTTCCACAGGTTTGGTGTTGAAGCCGAATGCTGATGCTGAATATACAAGCTTTTTATTTAATACATCTTAGAGGTTATGTGCATGATGTCAATGTGTATTACCACAAGATCCTTGTTTGGAACAATGTGCACATTATATAACTTCCCTTTGGGATAAATACAGTTTTTTTTCCCCATTTAATTTTAATTTCATCTTGGACTTGCTCCAGTATATACCTGACCTCAACTTGAGGCCCCTCCAGTAGAAGAAAACCCTTTTAAATAAAACATTTTGCAGTGTGGGGGTCATCTAATGTGGCCTGTATTCTGATTCTTGTGGATGACTGGTCAAATGCAGGTATGTCCCATCAGGATATTTCCAGCACTGCCACAATGGAGACTAAAAGCAGAAAAATGTTCAACTACCTAAAATATTAAAGGGTGACTCTTGACCAGAGAGCTTGCTTGTATCTCTCACCTACTCTTTTTAGCCATTTCTGCTGCCTTCCCACAAGAATAACACGAAACCCCACCCAAACTTTTTATGTCAACATTTTTATCACCTATGCTGCCTGTATATACTTCTTATTGTTGGCTCTCGCACATAAAATTGATCTCAGGCAACCGGATGACATAAAGGAGGCTCTAAAAACACATACGAAAAAGAATTCAGGAGGAACACACCATTAAGAACCCCCTCCGTCCGTATGCATCCCATCTACCTGAATCAAACTACTTGGCTATGATTTAAATTGTGAACCTGAAGCAAAGCACACATGCCCGAGATAAATTAATTAGTCGGTACCTACCAGGCACTGCGGCTTTGCCACAGATCAGAATGATATGGATCAAAGCACTGCCTTAATTATTTGCCATGCTTATGTAAACGACCAAACAACTTCAGTGAATGTTAACTTCTGACATTCAGAAAGAACATGTCGAGAAAGACTTGACGGCGATGCCAACAGCTTTGCAAGTGAGAGTTTTTCCCATCAATATAAAAATTAATCTAAGCTTTTTGATCACAGCTTCACATATTCCCTCGTGTCATTCTGAGCTTCTGAGGCTCTACGTTTCGAGCCGTTGGAAGAACCAGTGAGAAATGATGAACATCCTGTTGTGTCTCCTGGCGTTGCGAATGTCTGAGCAAACAAAAGAGCGCCTGGACACACCACAAAGATGACTTCCAAATCAGAAGCGTACAATCTGCACCTGTGGAAAAAGACAAAGCTCCCCAGTGCAGAAGGTGGTAGTGGTATGTATCGCCATGGCAACTTAAGCTGGATACCTGACTTGAATAGGAGCAGGTATGTGTATTGGGATAACAGCCCAACAAATTGCATCAAAGTACGTCTGTACATTCATAGACCTATTTATGTCCACATCCATCTTCAAATGCTTCAAAAACATATTGAATTTACTGAACTAAAACCCTCTTTACTAAGCATTTTACAGCCGGATGAGGGTAAATCAACTAAGATAGCTACAATAAGCCCTGCAACTGGTTTGAATCAATTTCATATTTGTTCTTTATTCGATTTAATAAACATTTAAAACATTTAGTGACATGGCAGTAAAATTGATCTGCTCATTGATTGATGGGGGGACCAGAGTTGACTCATAAGGTTGATAGCAAGTGTCTAGTTAAGCCAGATAACCAGAAGATAACCTGCACATGTTGAACATGTTGTGTAGTACAGGCCCCTGATCTCTGTTTATCATATCTATCAGTTAGTCTTCGGTTTCTCCGCTTCTCATGATCATGTTGGGAACTGTGTTGCATTTTTTCGTAGGATTAAAACATGACAAATGAGAAGCTATTGTGTGTGACATGTAAAGTTGGCCGTTTGCTTTCTGCCGTCACTGCCACTTCTCTTCTCGTGGACTCATTCGCTACACTGAACAGCCAGAGTGAGCTCTTACACTGACAGTCCCCTTGCCAATTCAACAAGCTGGCTACAAACTGTTTTCCAGACAGGCTTTAACTACCCTGAGGTTTTGTATGAAACCTGTAACCTATTCATGGAATAATGGTTAAAACATAGTTATGTCTTAAAGTAATAATTTGGAATCATCTTTAATGTATCTTCACACGAAATCCATACTTGAGAAATGGTCTTTGTACAAAGAAATAAAATAAGAAGAGGCCCACATGTGCAGCAGCACTCACCATGTGGGGGGCTGTCTGAAGGGAACTCCTCCTTTGGTTCTGTGGTGGTCTCGTGATCCATATAACCATTAGTGTTACTCTCTACAGTTGGGGTGTCTGAAGCTGAGGTTGTGGCCTTGTCCTGATCCTCCTCCTCAGCCAGGGTGGGAGAAGGAGGGGGCTCAGTGTTTGGTGGTACCTCAGGAGCATCGGTGGGAGCTGCAGGAGGAGGAGGAACTGGCAACACTCGCACAGTGGAATTGGGACCAGATGGTTGGGCATCCTTATCACCGTCCGAGCTTGGCGCTGTGGTGGAAGCTGTTGTTGTTGTTGTTGTTGTTGTCGTTTTTACTGTTGTCGGCACAACAACTGTGGGAAGTGTTGTGAGTGGGCTGGGGGAGGTTGGTGGTGGGACCGTGTCATTCAGGAAGGGTGCAGCAGGAGGGTCTGTGGGTTTGGCTGTGACATTTGGAGGACCTTGTAAAGAAGATGAAACTTGGTCATTTGTCTGTATAAAAAGGTGATGAAGTAAAGGAGTTTAAGAGGATGCAGTTTTAAAATTTATTTATTTTTTTTACTTGTGATGGGGGCTTGATCCTGGGCTGTGGCCCCGAGGGCTAAACCAAGCAGCAGGAGCAGGGGACACACACCCATTCTGCCCTATATGGAGGTAGAAAAAGAGGCAAGAAAAAACAAAAACAAAGAACAGTCGTCAAAATCAGCCTAAAACACTACGGAAATGATGGTTTACGTGCTGTAAAATCAACCTTGCATTTTAAAGTCTTTTACCCTCGTCTACAAAAACAAATACTTTCAGAATATTGCACTTGTTCTTTTGATATTGTTTACCTGAGGAAGCGAAGCTGGAATCAATCAGTCATTCGCACAGTGTGGTCCTATAGAAACCAACAGAAACAAGCATAAGACATTTAAGGAAATCCAGAGGCCCTTATTATGTTCCTGTTCTTTAATCCATTTTTTTTACCCGATCTTTGCATCCTGATTCTCAGAAACTAATGTCAGGATCAACAACTGTATGTAAACACATGATCATACACAGATTCTTTAACAAGTCCCCTAAAATTTAAGCGGTTTATTATAACTGTTAGTTGACTTTCGTTGGGAGTAATACATCATAAGACGAGGAATTCAACGGTCCGAATGAATGAGTCCATGAAAACAGCAGTTAAACAATAACAAAATGAGTAACTGGAGTTGTTTTGCAGCCATCATAGCAGTATTTTAATGTTAGATATAATTATAATAATAAAATCTATATATCATTTTAATGTTAATTTCACAGCACATCCAGATTTGTGCTTGTGAGATCATAAAATGTGCATCAACCAGCTATCGACACTGAACACTCATTGCTCCGAGCAAGATGAAAATAGAATTAGTGTCACACTTAAACTCCTGCAGTAACAGTGCATTTTTTCAACTATTCAACCACGGATACGTGGATGAGCGAGAGCAGGACAGACTTGAGGTGAGTCTGATGAAAGCTCGGGTGGTCTGTCTGGCTAAGTGTCAGTTGTTTGTATAATCCCAGAGGCTAACTGAGCTGTGATAATCCCTGGATCTAATCCCAGGGTCCTAACCCTGGCATAATTCAGTCTGATGGCCTTTGCTTACAGTGATACTTCAGCGGCTTCAGCACTGGACTGAGCCAAACACTACGCGCTGCCACATGTGGACTGATGCTTTACATCACGGATTACTGCATCAGTGGGCAAAGGATACATTGGGCGCTAAAAGCCCTCATGGTGTCAGTTGCCAACGCTCTGATGTTTTAAATGCAGCTCATTCGTGGTGCTACTTACGGTTTGGTTTTAGTGCGGGACAGTTTTGCTTTGACTGCAGCCAGCAATTGGGCATGTTGAGTGAGCTATGTGGTCAATGGGGATGCTATTAACCTACAAATCCAACTGCTTCTCCTCCTCCCTCACCGTCACCCATCTGTGCATCTGCTTAGCAAACAACTGCCTGCTTCCAGAAAACCATTCAATCCCTCAAAAAAATGGGAAACTAAAATCAAACAATTCAAATATCTTTGTATAGTTAATCTTTCGGCAAGACAGAATTTTGCCTTGCAAATGTCAGCCTTTTGGGGAAACTCTTTGGCATCTTGTTCAAAGAAATAGAGGGGTATGTCTCAAGTCAGAAAAGATAACACACAAGAGAAACAGGAAAGGGGAGCAGGAGAACAACCCGGACGCTTGTTTTGAGGGAACCCTTTGTGGGAGCATTGCCACCCTTCTACTAAGTGTTGTGGATCCATTACAAGCTCAAACATGAAGCTGCTGCACAGCTGAACCAAAACAAAAATGGTGCATAGAGGGTATCTGCAGAGTCCCAATTAGTTTATGCATGTGGACTTGGAAACCAAGTACCTAGTCTTAGTTCGTCCAAATACTACTTCAATTCGATTTTATTTATATAGCGCCAAATTACAACAAATGTCCTCTCAAGGCAATTCAAAGTGTCTTGGCACTTCTTGGCATTGGTATCAATTTTCTGTCAGTCTTGACTGTTGAGACCAACTTTTAATCCAAACGAAACATATTTAATCACGTCATGATATGCTTTGAGAGCTAGCTCTTCCTTTGTCTCCCGTCTGATCATATAGAAATGTCCAACCCGCATTTCGACCTCTAACTGCCTACCTCTACTCTCCTTCTGCTCATTAAATTAGCATTATATGCTGTTGAGATAAATTTGATGTGATGGACAGAGCTCGCTGATGGGTATTATCGTCAACGAGCTTTTCTGAGTGACCTTTCCATTATGAGGCATTACTCATCATTTTCAGCCAACTATCCATCAATCGAGGCTGGATTTTTCGTCACTGTGCTGGTGTAAAAAATATATATAAAAATTGTCCTGCAGCTAAAATTCGTTTCACATATGCCGCATGGACCAGAGAGTATTTTATTAAGAGATCGTCTGCCATCCAAAGGACAACTCACCAGAGATGCATCTTAATGTGTTTTGGCCTAGTGAGAGCCTGTCATCTTCCAGTGTGTGTGTGTGTGTGTGTGTGTGTGTGTGTGTGTGTGTGTGTGTATAAATGCATGCAATATTTTGCTGCTGATTTATGTGTTTGGGGTAAAACATCTTTAATTTAAGAGGTACTGGGCAAGTGCTTCTATTTGTGCCACTTTGAGGTTTCGTACTGTCTCTGCATTTGTGTAACTCACACTCACGTAGGATGCAGCTGGCAGTAATTATCACTGTTCAATTAAGCAGGTGTTTAAGCACTTATTTTAATAAGCAGGACATTACATGTTATGTAAATTACATGTTTCATTCTCGGACCAAGTTCTGATAATGTTCCAATAGCTGCGATTCGTAGCTGCTGGTTTGTACTATTTTAAAGAGAAATCTCAAGAACCACAAAACAACGCAACATCTACTAATTGGCGTTGCTTACATTTTCTCTGGTAGAATCGTTCCATTGTCTGCCTTCAGCGCACGCATTTCGAATGAAAAGCAAATGAATAAATAAATGCAACAAGTAAATAAACGCCCACAGATCATCAAACACATGATCAAAGTGACGAGGCTGGTTTCTCTAAGCCTGAGCTGCCAACTACTGGTAATAGCCGGTTAAGCTCGAAATATCTGTCGATTCTGATCACCAGGCAAGTGATTGGTGCACCGTTAGCTGCTATCTGTTTTAATCTTGGCCTGAAGCATTTTACACACCCTCACAAGAAAAAATGTTTACTAAAATCTTCTTAAAGAACAAAGAAACACCTCACTATCCCCCTTTCACTGATCTCAGGTTTATAGATTTCATCCATAAAAGGACTTCTCACTTAGTCGAACTTCTTCCACTTCAGTTACCTACTCGGCACGTTGATGCAACCACATATTAAAAGAGTAAATATCTAACAGTTTAATCGCGCTATTCCCTGCAGAGGGAACATGCACAAGCCTATCTAATGGTGAATGAATGTACTCAAGAGGTAGTCATGCAGCTCAGCCTCTCCTGATGTTGGGTTTGTGCTGTGCAGCCATGTGAATATTTTTCAGACAAGGAGGAGCACTTAGAGACAGTCTGTTACAGAAAATACTTCTAGGACTGAGCTGTCCCATGGCATGAGTGCAAAACTCACCGTTTTCTTAAGAATGTGACATGCAGCACACACACAAAGATAAAATCAATTGTTTAACTGATGTAAGTAAATAACAAACATGACAGACTTGACACGATGGGTTCGTTCTTTCTGATGGAAATGAAATATTCGACTGGTTTCTTTCTATTCCAACAGAACTAACTTTAGTAGTATGACAATACCCAGAATAAAGATCACAATAAATATATCATCATATACCAGATTCTTTCTGGTCAACATTAGAAATGCATCGACTCATCAGCCAATTGGTTTTCAGCATGACCAGCCATGACAATTGACCCAACAATCCCTCTCAGATTAATCTGACTGCGTGCCGTCAAACTTAAACACAAGTCATAAGATGGTCCAGTCACACAGCCACACCGACAATAGCACGACAACTACACACACGCACGAAAAAACGTGTTGGTGTAGAAGTTGTTCAGTGTCTATTAAGATTTTAAAAAGGCTTGGAGCTTTGTTAGCGTGTTTTGGGGCAGAACAAGTATGAAGTGAGTAGATCATGCACGGCACCTGCTCATAGATCCTAAATTGTGTTATAGAGCTAACAATGCAAATAAATGGGCCTTTATACGAAGAAAGCTGTGAGTTTGTCCCACAGTCTCTGGTCCACTCAAAAGCAACAAGCTAGTGTGATTACATCAAAAAGTTGTGCCGTTAAGGAACTGTGGTTCAACACAGCCAGTAGAATACAATGTAATGTCGTCCCTTTGTGTTGTCATAGTTACATGCTTGTACCCTGTGGGGTGGTGGTAGTTACCGGACCAGTTCTGAATGCACAGCAGCCCCCAGAACACTGATGGTAGATGAGCTACTCCAAACAATGGGAAAGGATTCAAAAGGCTTGTTTAAGTCGATGTACCCACCTTTTAAAAAGCTACTTGTGGTGTAAAACCCGAATTATAGTATATATGGGGGTGCGATTCCATACTAATGAGTTAAAATTTAGAGTGCTATTTCTCCCTCGAAAAGTTTCACATTTTTGCCATTAAAAAACAAATAAATAAAATTTTCATTTGAAACATGCAAATACACCGTTGAGCTTCATTGACCTATCTCTAAACAATCTCCATAAATAGATATTTGCATCAAACTTTGCACAATCTGTTGCCAGGGGACAAGATTTTGAGTTCTGAAAGAATTCTGGTTTTTGTTTGCAGTCCAAATTACCAGCCAATCTCAAAACCACTGACTATCATATGATGATGATTTAGGTCTTTATTAGATTTTTCTTCCTTTTTTTTTTTTTGAGACTGGGCATTGCTGTCTGGAGCTTAGTAATCATCAGACAAGCATCCTTAAAAAAAATTTCAACCTGAACATGCTACCAAGTGTTTTTCGGTGACAAATAAAAATGCAAAATAAACGTAAAATGGGTAAATAAGACACAGCAAGCAGCAGCACTTTAGTCAAACAAGACAGCATATTGGACATGAAAACATTTTTTTCTTTTTTTAAATAAATGTGTTGCAATAGCGCCGCTGTGCCGAACTCTGAGCTTAATGAGCTTAATGAGCTCAGCTAACTAATGTAGATGCTCCTCTGCCTTACTGGAGTGCAATCGCACAGTTGTGTGGGCTGGGCTGTTCCCGTCCCATTTCATTGACACAGTGAAAGGAACACTCATAGGTAGAACATAAAGGAAGGCCAATTATATCTCCATGACAACCAAAAGGCCAAGACATAAGATCAGCGCGAGGTTGTTATTTAATATGGCGAGTTCTCGCTCAACTCTGTTGATTTCAGCGATGCCTTTGCATTTATCTATGAGCCTCGGCTCATGGCTGTTACAACAGTTTTCCTGTACTCACATGTAGGTATCAAACAGCTTCGAACGCATGTTAACGTGATTTTTTGGGGGAGGATTAAAGCACTGAAGCATTACAAAAGAACCTTCTGTCATTGCCGATCATGAATGAGTTTACTGTGTTCTATTTAGACTAAATTTGGCAGACACCCAAAGACAATGTGGCCAAAGATTAAAACCACTAAAGCGGAAAGAACCTCTGTGTTTTGCCACACTCTTTAAAAGACGGCACTTATATACAAATTGGACGATACATTGCATTCTAAATTTTCACGAGGACAACCCGTGGCAAGTGAGTGAGTAACCCAACAGACACAGTGACCACAGGCCTCAGCGATATGACACCAATAGTTGTGGGTTCAAGGGGATTTTACCATTCATGCAAAGGAATATTTTCCTCTGGCTTTTCTTACGAGACATCCTGCTTCACTAGCTGCTGCAGTGCTGGATAATGCTTGTCTGTCTGTCTCCATTCATGGCATATTAAAACTGTTTCTATGTCTTCAGAGGGAGGGGGTCTGGGGCAACAGGAACACTGTGAATGCTTCTCTTCACAGGAGGCTGAAGTAGGCCCGACTCAGGGCTGCTAGGACTCTCGCGCCGAAACAGACCACAGATTATACGTCCCCAGTGCCACATACAACAGCCACAATCCTCTGGACTTCCTTTTCTGAGGAATACTACTCCCTGCTTGTGTGGTTTGTGTTCTTGTTGGCTTCATTCATGAGATGGTGAGTTGATGAAAAGACGAAGAGAAGCATGGGATTACTATGCCGGCTAATCACAAGGGCAACAGTGACCGCTGTGCCCGTTATTAAGCCTGTAATGATGATCTGGGTCCATCAGCCTGGAAGGATTAAGAAAACTTGCCTGTTTCAATGGGTGAAAGTGGCAGCTCTGCTCTGTGTCTGCTGCGTGCTGGGGTTTCTCACAGAGGATGCCAGGGGCCTCTCAGGCTTTCCCACATTGGACACAAGAGAGGATCTAGAGGCGCAAAGCATGGCCTCCCCACAAAAGCCACTGTGACCTTCAAGTGCAATGTGGGGCCAAATGGACGACTCAAGGGCCACATTGAAACTTGATTCACTATCACTTCTGCCCTTTGAAACTCGAGCAGCATAACGGATCTCTAGATGCAGCATGCAGTTAGGCCGGACATCGGACCTCAATACATTTCTGCTCATGAACGAAATGTGTGAGTGGCCTTAAGATTCAAAAACTACAAAGCCCTGAGAGCTGGCACCGAACGCCACCTTCAGATCGGTGATCTTCTGCACGTATTCTCTGAGGCAGGCGGCTCCTGGCTTGAATTTTAATTCAGGCAATTTTTTTAATCCTTTTTTTGGGGGGGAGGAATTATTGTTCATGAACGAAGAGTATTGTGTTGTAAACTGTGGACTTTTAAGCAAAGCAAGCATATTTGTCAGGCTAATTAGAAAGAAAAGAAAGCCGACTGAGGTCTGAAAAACAAAAATATGTGAAAGTCAGTAAATCTAGTTGATAACAGCATGATCTAACAAGAAGTCTTCCCATGCAAGATCGTGCACTGATCTGGTGTGTGTGTTTTAATAAGGGAGGAGTGTGTGAGAGGGAGGGGGGGGTGAATCACTGCGTGGGAAAACCTGACTAGATCCCTCATAAAAATGCAAAAGCAGCCGGCTATTTGCTGTACATCTTGACTGCTGGCTGATTGTGAAACGTTCGGGTTGGGGAGTTAAACTAAATTTTAGTGGTTAGACCTGATGGATCCCTGCGAATCTCAACAGAATCCGGCCTCTCTGCGAGGCCAATGCAGAGGTCCTGTTTTGAAAATGCTAGTGAAGCACAAATTCACATTGGGGGAGCAAATTTCGACCACTGGGTTTGAAACAAACAAAAAAAAAAAAAATCAGAGCTGACATATCTCTGAGATACTATGTATAGACGAATTGGGCCAGTTAGAAATCCCTAAAACAGAATGAACACATCTGTGTGTGTGTAACAGAGCGACAAATACAGTCGCTGAGTTCTCCTCTATCACACATGCTTACTTTCAACAACGCAAAAGTTTGAGCAAACACTGCTTTCTTTTAGATAGTCACCATTTTTTCCCCTTTCAGAAGACGACATATTGTATGAAATGAGGTTCCTCTGCCCATCACTAAAATGGATGCCTGCTACACAGCACTTTTGTTACAGAGCAATATTCCAAAGTAACTTTGTTCTGTGAGCACTTTACATTTTGAATCCGCTTCTGTACTGGTGCAGTTTGTTCTAATCACCGTTTTGTACGGTGCCGGGTGGTTCGGTCAGCAGTAGTAGTTGACAAACCTTTGGGATGTTCTCAAACCGAACCGGATCTCACTCCGTCACAAGTACACCTGCATATTACGCACAAGAAAATGAAGAAATATCTAAGTTTGCAAATACCTTATAACTGACAAGTACTGTAGCAGGAAAAAGGGGGAATGTTTACTCGGCATTTAGAAGAGCAAATGTTTTCCAATCCATTCCACTGCTGCTTTTACCCCACCGAGACAAAAAAAATAAATAAAATGATATAAAGCTCGACAAGCAGCAACAACTTGTTGCTTCCAATACTTGTTTTACTTTCTGCTGCATCTGTTTAAGTTTTGTAGCAACAAGAGGCCAAAGTGACAGCGCTTATATCGGAGGTGACCATCCCACCAAACTCATCCCCTCCTTTTCCTCAGAGAGATAAGAAAGCCATCAACAAGACAATCAGAGACTTGACTTCAGAGCAATGTCTTGACAGTGCTCCAAAACCTCACTTACCCCACATCCATTTAAAGGCTGAAAGATTATCTACGGCTTATTTACTGGATTTTTGTATCTTTTATTTGCAAATCAGGGCAAAAAAAAAAAAAAAAAAAGGCCTTGCTCGCTGACCGATGCCAAGGGCAAATATAAATATTTAAAACTATGGCTCTAAGTTTTCAAATCCAACCCGAGACTGGCCTTGACTGCGAGGGCATTGTTTAGAGAAAGTGAATCAAAGTCTCTTAATGGAAGGACATATTTTACCATGACAGAATGGAGAAAAAAAAACAAAAAACATTATAAACCGACTAAACAGCGCACTGTGGACACATTAACAGATGTATTGCTGAACATGAGATTATATGCAGGCCGTGCCAAACCCAGCTGTCCTGCAGGAAAGAGCCATTATCCCAACAATTTAGAGCAAAAAGCAAATGTATCCTAAACTTAACTCTCTAGTGAAGACGCAAAGGAAGGGGACAGTAGATTCCCACTGACCTGGATCAAAAGTAAACTTGCAAGATCTAAATCAACTCATCTCACATCTACAGTAGCTGTTGAACAGAAAAACATCACAAATCCAAATCCACTAACAAGAAACATTTTTTCCAGATTCCTCGTGGTTGCGATGGACATCAATCATCCCACGGCTAAAGGACACACAGCAGCAATTTGCTGAATGACTTGAAAGAGATCTAATAATCGCCACGCTGCGGCTCCAGGAATAAAAAGCAGAGCTGAACGACTCTGGATGAAGACCCTCTGCTCAGCAAAGATTCACCAATCCTAAGTAAATACACGGGTTCACTTCCCGTGCGGTGAGAGAAGCGACATCGAGGCCGAATGACAGAAAACATAAAGCGGCAATCAGGACCCATAAAATCCTTCATGATCCTCTAAACGCGGCGGTGTTTATCCTGTCAGAGGCTGAATTACAGCGCTCTTCCACAGTGAAAAACACGCAGGCCTACAGGTGGAAACAAAAATATACCTCCGGCCCCACCCTGAGAGCCAACTCATAATATTGTGTCAGAGCCCTGAAAAATTGTGAAATTTCCCAACACTGAGGCAATCCACCCATCGAAACTTCATGTAAAGATCCAGAAGGGCAATTTCAAGCTATACTTGCTCTTATTTTTAGAAACTAGGCCAATCACCAAAAATGTAGTGTGAAGATCGCTCAAGCTCCCCTTAGCTTAAACCCCTTTCGGCTTCCCAAGTCAGAAATAACTGTTTTCTTAAAATAGCTCGCAGGAGATATAGAACAAGATGATAACAGCTCTGCTTTTCTCTGTCATATGGCCAAGGTGCACTTTCTTTCTTTCTTTCTGTCTCTCTCTTCCGCAGTTCGGTTTGATGAGATGGTGCAGCCTGACAACAGGAGATGGTGCAACAGCTTTTTTTTCTTTTTTTTAGGGGAAAAGAGGCAGACGTGTTCAAGCCTGACAACAAGCAGAGGTCAAGGTAGGCCTGAAAGAGGAGTAGCGCAGGTTGGAGACTGCGCAGAGGGTTCTTCTCTTTTTGCACTCGGATGGTAGTAATACGACATGACGACCTCGGTGAAGCTGATGTGAGGAAGCACAGAAAGTGAGGAATGGTGAGGCAGTATGTGTGCTGCAGTTCACTGAATCGAACCAGATGTGAGGAGTGCAGCTCCAAGCAGACACAGAGGAGTTTTTTTTTTTTTTTTTTTTTAAACAGATGTCACAATCCAGGCTCTGCCATGCCTCAGCAGCCTGATGATGCTTCACTCTGCTCTGACTTTATAAGCATTCGGGCTACTTTCCTGGTGCAATGAATCGATTTAGCCAAGAATCTTTATCCCACTGCCACCATTTCTCATGAAAAACATGCCTTTTCATAGAAGGGGCCCCATTCATAACTTATCACACAAATCAAATCCAAGTAATTCATTAAAAAAAAACAAAAAAAAAAAACATCCCCAGCACCCACTCAACTCAAATGCTATGCCTGGTTACACCCAAAACCGAGAAAAAAAGACGTGAATATTAATCATTACAAAAACTTTGGGAGAGGTTGTGAAGGAGGGAGGCTTAATTTCAGCCAGCTGAGGAGAAGAAGCACAAAGCAGCCGCTGTGATTTGACAGAGGATACATGTTAATGTTAGGGCGACCCAATTCCTGTTGTGGGTCTCGTGAAGCGCCCCCCCGCGCCCCGAACCCAGCCTGCACCCCTCCCTCTCTGAACGTGTAATAACAAAGCATTGATCAATACAGTGCACTTTCCAGTGAGGCAGTCCAGAGACCCCCTCTTTGTTCCTGTGCCAGCGCAACAGCATCCGTGTTGGCACAACAAGCTGAGTTCTGACTTGTATGTTGTCGCGCTCATCTTTTAAGCTCCCCTTTTTCTTTCTTTTTTTTCCCCATTGAGAGCCCCCTTCGCCAAAAAAAAAAAAAAAAAAGAGAAAGAAAAAAAAGAAATCACCCTCCCTGCCTCCGAGCTACTTTTGAAATGTTCAAGCGTTACAACTATTGAACTCGGCGCTGCTTCCTCGTACATACCTCGCTTCGTCTCTGGCGTGATAAAAGGATCCCGTGAGAATAAACGAGGGGAACGAAGTGTTTGTTTGTGGGTGATACAATTGCTACAGCAAGAGGAAACATGCTTGGACACAGCGACATTGTAACAAGTGTGATTCGGCTTTGCGCAACAAAAACAAGAAAAACTCACCACAACTCCTGTAGCGCACAGAGGGGAGAAAGCGAGGCCAAGTGGGTATTTATCCGCTTTTTTCTCTTCCACGTTTTTCAACCCCGGCCCCTGTCTCCACACCCCAAGAACCGAGAGTGTGAGCGGGGTTGGTGGTGGTGAGGGGGGGGCTCTGGGTGATAGCAGAGGAGGGAAGCACAACCTGGGACACACAGCCAACACTTCGCAGTCAGTTTTTTTTCCTGCGGAATCCAGATTAAGCAGGCAACCCCCCCAAAAATCCCAGTAAATCGCCGGTGTGTGTCGTCTCGTCGGTTGGTTCTTTCTTTGCCTCACTGGACGGTAAATCCCACAGTTTATCCGCTGTATCCGGGCGCGTCAGCCGACTATTCTAGTCCGCCATGTTGTGTGTCTGTCTGCATAGGAAGAATGGGAAGCGAGCAGAACATTCCCAGGCCAGGCCCAGTCTCTTCTCCTCTCTGTTTCTCCATTGCCGACAGCGACCCCTGCTGGCAGAGCCGCAGCTTACACCGTCCACACTGCAGCAGTCCTCTTCACCCACAGAGCACACGGAACGGCTAACTCAGTAAACCATCATATCGCTCTGTGAAAGCTGTGAACTAGAGTAGAAGAATGACTTTGTGCATTCTTTCATTTACTTGAAAATACTTGTCCATGGCCCTAGTGATTTGAAGGCTATGGTACTATCTCTCACTCACACATACATACATATCTCAAGTCTCTGATACAGAAGTTGGCTGTCGCATTCATACATTTTACAGACTACACTTCTCCACCTGATTTTCATGTGTCTGGAAGGAGGGAGGTATCTAGGGTATGAGTCCGCCATGCTGTGAGATTACACATGCTGACCGAGCCACCGGCAGCCACGATAAACTTTTAATAACACTGAATACTGCATTAGTCCCCCATTAACAGTCATGCAAGGATTTCACACACGAGCTGTTACATCCACCTTTTTTTCTTTTTTACTTCACATTGCATCACAAATGAAGCAGGAATATGGCAAAATTTAAAGTTAATAAATATGGAATATACATACATCGTGTTTTGACAGCTGTTTAATCTGCTAAATTAAGTAGAATTTTACAGGACCTAGGCAGGAGATCTGTGAATGTTTGGGAGTTACTGCAAGGAAACCATCTTGTGCCCATTTAAAGACTTAGTAGTTGGTGAACATCTCAGTTAATTTCCTGTAGGAATAAGGGTTTAAACTCAGGCTGGAATACATTGTTGAGTGTGTGCACAGTCTGTATAACAGGAGATAAATAAGAAAAGGATGTGTGCGTCTCAGCAGCTGACAGATTTGCAGTCACAAAGCTTAGACCGCCAGGTTAGCAATGACAGCCTGCGTGAATTCATCGCTTGTTGCATAGCCCCCCAGGTCTCCAGTGCGCACCTGTCGCAAACATAAGGACAGCGTGTTACTGTATGCACAGCTGCTGCAACACATGTCCACATACAGTGTCGTGGCCCGCGTGTTAGAGAGCCTTTGAAAACCGCACACACACGGATGACTTGATTATTTTCAGCACGAGCCTGGGAATTTAAATTTGCCACTCGCAGCTGCACACCAGAGAAAGTACGTCAAAGTGTGTTAATGTGGGGGATAAGAACACATTGTTGGTTCACATGTCTGCTCTTATTATACAATTTTAAAATGTCAAACAGACTGACATGACAAAACAGAACATGACACAGATGTTAAAGGTCAAAACAAGAAAAAAAAACAGTTCATAATATATTACAGAGCTTTATTTTTGGAAAAAAGTTATCACATGTGAGGTCATTTCAGAGGAATGCTCAAAAAAACGAAGAAAAAAAAAAAGCATGATGTTCTGATGGAGCAACGCTAATAACTGAGGAAACTAATTCAATAGCGAATCAACGAATAAGTCACATACAAGTCAACCTTGTATGGATGGTAGGCTGGCTTTACACAGAACTAGCTTTATGGACCCTGTGTCTATCGTTGCACGATTTCTGTGGCTCTTAAAAACATGTTGGAAGCATTAGAAAATTTATTTTGGTTAAACACCAGAAAGATGCCAGAAATGTGGATAATACATTACAGTAACTAACCGTGCCAATTTCAGCCTGTGGTTGGCTTTATGAAGCTTCAAGTGATAAGTTTTTACTAAAAACACGTTTCAGTTATTTAAGTTAGACGCTGTAGGTCAGAAATGTTACAGCATTGGAGGTCAGTGGCAGTTTTTTCTGCTGTTCTTTTTTTTTTTTTTTTAAACTGTAAATTGAGTTAACACTTAGATTCAGTCTTTGTGAGGCAAAAGTACACGTGTTTAGTCAAACTGTTGGTAAGAAACTGCGCCTGCTTTACAGTTTCTAATGCGAGACAGCAAAAACAAATATATCCCCCAAAATGAGTGAAATGATCATTTTTAAATAAACTGAAAAATAAAATGAAAAGGGTTGGACAATAACTATGGAACAGACTGATGTGATTGAGTGGAGGAAGCTGTATTTTTTTTTTTTAAGCAAGTCTTTGCTGCTTCCACTGACTGTCAGCAAACCCACTATGGACCATCAACATGAGGATGCCACTGATGTCAAAGCTGTGTGACACAGCTGTCGCTTAGCATGGAGGAGGGGAGATGGCTCTTAGCATGCACTCAGTTCATGTTAAGATCAATGTCCAGATTTAAGGAAATGTCAGTGAGGAGTGTGACCAAACATCTTAGCGAGTAGGCCGGTGATGCAGGTTTTCCACAACAGCATGCACAAAGTCGCCAGTGGTAGAGTAACCGCCAAGGTCTCGAGTCCGTACCTGGGATGTGCACAAACACACACATATATATATGTGTACACACACACACACAGGATAATGAGGTACAAGGACGGGATAGAATTAAAGCAGAGGAAAAAGTGAGAACTCAGGTGGTGTGCAGGGTAATGATGCTTTCAGCCGTTTTTCTATATTGATTATTCCTTTAAAACAGATAATTATACGATAAACATCAACAGGTGAACAGCCATCTGGGAGTCAAAGGTTGACCAACTTCCCAATTAAGTTTGTGTCAGTGTATGTTAGTCCAAACCGGTGTAAAAAGGAGGGGGGGTAGGATGTGCTGATGAGCGATGCAAATGACATGAACATTTAGAAGGACGACAAAATGAAGCAGGACTACAAATGCAGCAAACACATGAGCAGATTTCACATCTAGTATATATCAAAGGCTCTCTAAGACGCTACAGCGTGGTGTGCGGGTTGTAAAAAGCTGGAATTTGTAGGTCAACAACTGCCAACATCACAGCTCATGTGCTGGCCCCGTTGTTTCTATTTGACTGATTAAAGTGGGAACTCCGAGGTTGGCTGCCCACTGCAAATGAGCTTGCCCTGAACTTTCATTGCGTTTTTCATTTTCTGAAGTGCCTGCAACATTATGACACACTATGTGTTTATAACAGCAATTATTGACCTGCAAAACCAACCAAGAGCATTTTAATTAAGAAACACAAGTTCTGTTGGCTTCAAATATTCCGTAGGAACGCCAGATTCTTTTTTGATTTTTTTTTGTTTCGTTAAATTTTTACTGTTTGGTGTTAATATTGTTAGTGTTTCTGGCATGTTTAGGTTACGATGGATGCCGTTAGATCCGATGCATGCATCCACCAGTAGGCACAGAACAGGTAAAGCCAACCCAAATATATTTACCTTTCCCTGTTTGATGACCCTCTTGACAGCATCTGACACCATTTGGGAGTGATACTCCAGGCTGAAACACAACACGTAGACGATCAAAAAGTGTCCAGAACTGTCACGAATTCACGTTGGGTTGTTTTTAAAACCTCGGGGGTCATGGTGGAATACGTGATAGATACAAAGCTTTAGAAACAGACTCACTTGAGGTGCCTTAGCATGTTAGCAGAACTGAGCAGCATGGCTGTGGGGTTGGCGATGTTCCTTCCTACAGCTTGTGCAAAAGGATGTCGTGCACCCTAAAAGAACATGGGGGGGAAAATAAATAAACACAGGGATTAAAGAGCTGCAGTAACAAATAAACAAAAAAAAAAGGCACATCCCAGTGTTGGCAGTATAAACAATGCTATTTTCTGCGGTTTTCAAATTTTTCCAATTTTGTTCTAAGAAAGAATGAATAACTCAACTTACAGTCTCAAAAACAGCATATTCGGCACTGTAGCTTTCCCCTGGAACAACTCCTGCTCCTCCAACCAGTCCTGCAGCCAGGTTATCGATAATGTTTCCGTACAGGTTAGGCATCACCAGTACGTCAAACTGGTATGGGTTTTGGACCAGCTGCAGCAAAGAGATAAATGCAATGACAGGTTTAGAGAAGAAAGTAACACAGTTTATTTCACCAAACAAATTAAATATGTAAAAGGTCCGAGGGACGTAAATACCTGCATGCAACAGTTATCGATGATTATGTTCTCATATTTGATTTTGGGATACAGCTGTGCCACCTCTGCACAGCTCTGCAGAAACAGGCCATCACCCAATTTCCTGAAATGAGACAGCGGATGGAAACAATTGTTGCCGTAACTGCGGTGCAAATCATGACCCAAATTAACACAAAATTAATTTAAGAATATTATTCCAAAAATAAGTGACGGGCAATTTCTCATGAACTCCAGAACATGTCGTAGCAGCGCTCTAGTTTTGTGTGCATTTAGTATTTTTTTGTGATTTATACTGAGCTATCGTTTTCTGCAAATATAATTTCTCTTTGGGATAAATAAAGTATTCATTCGTTTAATTCAATCTCATGCAAAACAAAGAGACTTGGTCAGAAATGCTCTTACATGATGTTGGCTTTGTGAACGGCAGTGACCTTGTTTCTTCCCTTTTTGGTGGCGTAATCAAAGGCGAACTTGGCGATGCGCCGCGACTTGTCCCTGGTGATGATCTTCAAGCATTCGACCACACCTGTCACACTCTACAGAGGGAAGAAGGCACACAGTTTTATAGTGGCTCTCTTAATCTGAGCACAGCTAAAGAAAAACAAATTACACAAAATATAGAAACCAAATTTTTGTTCTGCATTAGCTTATGTTTAATGAAACTTCTGCGCAATCACACTTTCTTTTTTTTCTTTTTAAAGTTTTCAGGAGTAAAACTCTTACTTCTATATGACTGTCATACTATACTGAAGTACTATGCTGACAGCTGAGGAACCATCACAAGTTACTTTTTCTCCGTGAAGGAGAAGCAGCTCAAAAGAAAACTTGACAGAGCTTGGATTTCAGTGCAGAATTGAGGGGAATGCACATAATGCAAATAAATCCCTTTAAATTCTACACTTATAATGCAGGAAATTCAAATCTCAAATTGATTGATTTTTTTATTTGAATTATTTAGTCATTTATTATTAATATTATTATTATTATTAGTTAGTAGTAGTATTTTTATTAGAATTGGTATTATTGTTGTTGTTGTTAATATACAATCATTGTAAATATTAACAATTTTTTGAGCTACTTGACTAATTTGAATTTCCCCCATTGGGGGATGAATAAAGTATTTTTCTATTCTATTGTATTTTTCAGAAAACTCTCAAGTAGCAAGAAAACAACTACATTTAATCTGAGGTAAAAACTGGACAACAAAACACCTTTGATCGAGTAAATAAGTACAACCCCCCACAATGTGTGTGTGAACTCCCCTTCATGTGGAGCAAGTAGGACCGGCTTTTTTCACCTCGTGCTCCAGAGCGCTGTACTCCCCCTCAGTCTGCTCACGGATGATGACCAGGTCCAGGTTGTTGTGCCGAGTGCTGTAGCCTGGCAGGCTGTTCACATGAACCACATTAGCAAATAGGTCCAGTTTACGCCTGATGAAGGAGCAGAGATGTAGGGTAAGTTTAGAGCGCCACAGACAAACAAACAACTGTTTTATTTCTTCCAATCTTCAGTCTTAAAAAAATATATTTGCCTTAGTTTCATCTCAAAAGAAGCCAGCTCTCCTTTGAACTCCATGGGTGCATGAATCTTACCTAGAGAACACAAAAACATTAATTTATTGAAACACATTATGCTGCATTTGACCTCAAGTAACATTTGTTTTTTTATCTAATGAAAGTGAATGATAAAAGAAGAAATAAATCCACCTTTGAGGGCCACTCTGTTGGTCTTCATTGAGTTCAACACTTCCTCCATTTTCTCATCACTAGCCATGTTCTGCACTTCACTCAGATGGAACTCCTCAAACTCAACGGGAACATCACCTGCCTTCAGACCGAAAAATAAATAAATAAAAGTGTATTTATATACATATATTTATATAAAAACATTTGAATTTTTTATTTATTATTATATATGTATATAAATATATATATTATGGTTACGATTATATATATATATATATATATATTTATATATATATTATATTATATTATATTATTAAGTACAGCTGGTGTCGTTGTTAAGTGAAAGACAGCTATAAATTGAGATTTCATCTGCTTGCTAGCAGCAGAAGGTGTTTCTGCTTTTTCAAAAGCGTGTGAATTTCTTTTTTTTTTTTAAATTTAAAACTGGAAAAAAAAAAAAACAAGACTAAGCAACGTTTGGGAGGAAGAAGTTCCGACTACGTCTCTGTAGCATCACTGGCCCAGATGTATCGCATACTGCGTGTTTTGGAAACATGGTGGAGACGAGGAGAAGGGGGCAGCAATTATTCCACCTCCGTCCTTTTACAGTGTACCTTAAAGACTTCCTTAACAGCAGTCATCAGCTCAGGTCCCACTCCATCTCCAGGAACCATTGTGACCTTAAAGGTAGTATCAGCGCGGGGTGGGGTGGTCTCTGAGATACAGAGACCAGCAGACAGGCTCAGGGGTCGAGCGGCTAGCTGCTGCCATCGTGGGCCGCCAAGGCCCTGAAAGATGGTTACAGACACACAATTACAAGTCATGCTATGGTACATCACGAGCAAATACAAACTTATTGTTATTCTTCGACATTTTCACTGGATGGTTACAGACACCCTTTTGCGTATTCAGGCCTAAGGCTTTTTTTAAAAAAAAAAAAAAAAAAAAAAAAAAAAAGAAGCTGTCCACTGAAAAAAAAAAGATTGTTATGATTCAGCTTTTATTAGAAAATGACTGACTTAATCAAGAGTTTGACCCTCTCTGTTTAACTTGAGCAGTAAAATTATTAAAAATGTCAAGAAGATTATAAACACCTGATGGGTTGTTTCAAATACAGGGTGCTTGCTCTTTTTCCAAATTAAAATTCCAGACTTTTTTAAAACTGATACTTTTTTTCCCCAAGACCTTAAAGGATAAGACCGGTTTTTTGACATTGGGCCCTTGATTTCACATTATAACATGATGTTCTACTCACCCCTGCTTGTTGTTGGTCATTTGGAGCTGTTCCGAAGATATTCGCGAGGCGTCTGGCTGCTCTCTTGAGATATTCGGCCATGAAACGGTTTCCTATGGGCAAGCTTATACAGGCACAAACTATGCTGTTTATAATTTATTAATTACTGTACACTAGCACTGATAACGTGGAGGTGCGTCGCTTACTTAAAAAAATCCGGGTTACTAATTTTGAATTTTAGCCGAATGAATAAATAGGCAGCAGGTCTGTGGGCTGTCTGTGGCAGTAGCACGACGAGGACGTAACACCCACTTTACGACAAAAAAAAATCAAAATTACAGTAACCCGGATTTTTTTAAGTAAGCGACGCACCTCCACGTTATCAGTGCTAATGTACAGTAATTAATAAATTATAAACAGCATAGTTTGTGCCTGTATAAGCTTGCCCATAGCAAACCGTTTCATGGCCGAATATCTCAAGAGAGCAGCCAGACGCCTCTTGAATATCTTCGGAACAGCTCCAAATGTTCAACAATAAGCAGGGGTGAGTAGAACATCATGTTATAATGTGAAATCAAGGGCCCAATGTCAAAAAACCGGTCTTATCCTTTAACTTTATGTACTTGTAACTTGTGTGCCTACTTCATTGGGTGAGATTGTACCAACCGTGTTTATTAGAAATGTTAATTTTTATAGGCCAGTATTCAATGAACAAATGCATTATTCACAGAAAATTATGCTTTTACTGATAAAAACGTTTCAAAACATGAAAATCACAAGTACATGAATTTCACATCAAACAAGTGTCACAAAAACTATCTATAAAAATGAATGGATGGATGAATGTATGTAGAATTCAGTCTCTTCACTCACATCTCATCCCATTAGGCTAATACAGTACGTGACCAGTTAGTAAAATTATAGTTTTATAGCCTACCTTCCTATTTCTCATTTCACAATGCCTTTGAGCATACTGTAAAATTCTACCATACATTTATTTTCCATACTTTATTAAGACTTTCACACAAAATTCAAGACTTTTCAAGGTCTGGAAAACAGTGCTTCAAAATTCCATACTTATTAAGACTTTCAAGACTTGCACAAGCACCCTGAAATACCTGGCAGTCATTTTTCTTGCAACACTCATTTGCAAAATATGTTAACATGTTGGGCATAAAGATGAAAATAATATAAAAAAGAAGTTTTTCAACTCTTTGAAAGTTATTAAAGATGCCCACCAGCTCCTGATATCTTAAAAATAAAACAACCCAAAAAAAATTTTTTTAAACAGACAGTGGAAACACTAACATTCCCAGTTTTGTTTTTTTGTTTGTTTGTTTGGAAAGTCTGAATATTTTCTCCTGTGTTTCATTCACTGATTATGAATTATATTTGCATGTCAATTAGTTATTTTTTTTTTAAATTGATGCCGTTGTCTCTAATTTAGCCTTACGACATGTACATGTATGCATCTTGTTGTGTACTGCTGTGCACATATATTGACATTTAAAACTGAGACAGATGTTTAAAACTCAAAAGTTTGAAACAGCTGTATTACGTAATTTGGGGAAAACGTGCTCAACAACAAACACACAGCACAATCAGATGAGAACTGTCATTCCTGCCGGGACACAGCAATAACATGAAGTGTTAAGAAGGGGATGCTCCTTTCAAGCCTGTTAGCTTAAGTAACAGCAGGGAGGTTTTACCATATCAGGGTCAACAGTCTGGGAGGCTAAGCCACTTATGCGAGCCTAAAGATAAATAAATTAAACACCTGGTGATGTTAACTTACTTGGCGTCGATTTACTGACAACAGAAATCACATAAGTTGTGGTTTCTCGAACCCCATTCGCGTCACCATTACACCAGGCGCTCCACTAATGCTTGTATGGTCCATGACGGAGAGGCTCATGGTTAGCAATAACTTTAGACACAGTTGCCACAAAGACTATTTCTTTGAACGCAGTGTTTGGGCTGACAGTGTATAATTTCAACAGCTCATTTTCTACCAATGTATTAACCCAGTTTGCCTGTAAACATCATCTGGGTACTCACCTTGACCAATGTTACTAAGCTTCCTCTCAAGACGGCCGCCATTGTCCAAAGCATACAACGTCTGTACTACTTCTTCTGTGGTGCTGCAGTGATGCAGTGTTGCCAACGTTGTGACAACAGCGCCCCCTACAAGACAAATACGGTATGACAGCCAAAATGGGGAACCATCGGTTGAGGTATGATGACTCATACAGTTAACATATCAGGTTTTAGAGGTGATATGACAGGAAACCGGATGCAATTTCTCCCCTCGTCCACTGAACGAATAGCTTCCCTCATAAAAATTTCAGCGTACTAGTTGGAGGGTAGCCAACACGAACACATAAACCTGGATTCTCAGCTTGCATGCTACAGTCATAGATATCACAGCTGGTCTGAATCTTTTATTTATTGTACTGAATCGCAGAAACAAAGAAAACAGAACAGAACCAGCCACAACAGAATAACTTTCAATTTAATTTGCCTGTAAGTATTTTTGAGAAAACCCGAGTAAAAAAAGGTCAAATGGCAAAATTGTACCTGTAGGTATTCCCATTCATTCAGCGTTTTGTAGTATTTTTCTGTGTGTTACGTTTCTGCAAAGGTACCAAAGCCGAAGTTATGTTCCTGTGCTTTCTGTGGCACCCTCAACATTGTACAATAAACCCCTTGTTGGGCACACATCAAACGAAGATGGACCATTTGCCTTCGATTCCATTTCTTTTGGACAGTAGGATAAGCTCGGTGCCATTATTGTTTTTAAATGGAAAGCTAATGGCATTGAAAAATATATATATATATATATATATATATAATGAATATGGTAAACATTTCGGTATGCAACACATAACGCAATACAACAAAGTTTAGGCTATTGTTCTTTCAGGGAGCCCAAGATGAAGGAGGGCACGGCCACTTGAACAAAACAGGGTTTCCAGTGATTCACTGTGTCATAGTTGTTGTTGAATTAAACTCAGATGACCCACAATATACCCATGCTGTGGATACACATTCTCACAGCCTCACCACACAAGCCATTCACAATATTGCCCCTAAATTCTATTTTGTTTTAGATCCAGTCACTGAAATAAACTGTCTTGGGGGATTCCCAATCCTATTCTTGGCTAGTGATGCTTTCTACTGACTCACAGGATAATCTAGGAGTTTACAAACACTATTCAGAGACTGTAATTGAGCAGGTTAGCCCGGGATACTTGTTTGATATAGTCAGAATAGACATTTTTTGGGTAATTTGGTTATTCATTCTGCCTTTACATTCCTGGGATAAAGGCGGTTAATGCTAAATGTGTAATGTTGCCCCGAGTTAGGCCTCTCAGGTAAATCTTTCATTGATAATGTGGAATTTTAGCTTTGAGCTTAATATGTGTCCATGAGCCACGAGGATAAAATTGATTTTTTATTTAGAATTGTAGAAACATTTGTGCGTTCTGATAGTCGTTCATTTCTTTGTTTTCCGAAAGGCTCACGGATTCCTGCTGAAAAGGTGAATAAACACTGTGAGCTCTTAGCAGAACGAAAGAAGCAGAGAGTGGCATTTAACCTTTCACCTTTTGACTGATGGGTCTCTGGTAGGACACAATTACCCTGGAGCCTGAAAGACCATATTTAGGTGAAATTTATCCCAAAGTACCAGCGCACGACTACTGGCTGCCAGCTCCAGCGTAGTATCTGAGTTTACTATATATGGGCAAAGCCAGGCAGAGCGAGAGCTGCACCCGCTTCCGTGTTTGTGTGATCAGGGAGGGTAGTGCACACAGGCAGAGGAGCGTTTCTATAGTCACCGTTTCATTCATTGGCAATTGTAACGATAGGCAAGAGGTCAGCAGGGAAAATGCCGTACGAACTGAGTAAGTTTGTCTCTTTTAAATATCTGCGACCGAGTGAAAAAGCAGCGAAGCTGTTGAACCAAAGTAGTCGGCTAGCTGTCCAGGTAGTCCACAGCTAGCTAGCCTCGCCCATCGCTGCGAGATTTTTGACACCTCACCCCGCGTATGAAACATCAAATCTGCGCGATGGCGATGATTCTGCCGAGTTGAACACAGAGCTGTGTGTCTCAAATGCAGTTTGTTGAGAAGATGCAGTGGCCGGGAGGGCAGCCGGTGTACTTTTTAACTCTGGGTTAGCTAGCTGAGCTAACGTCACTCATAGGAAGTAGTTGCGCTTACATCGCATTGTTGTGACATGTCCAGACAGAGCAGGCTGTCAGAAAGCAGGGAGGGGGTTCACTTGCCATTTTTAACGCCGAGTTCCTGCAGTTGAGAAAAAATCTCGTCCAAATGATTTAGATTTTTAAAAATTCTTATTATTTTTTTAATCCTTTGAGGATTTGCGGAAGTCCAATAAGTAGACCAATGTGCAGTAAGTTGAAAAGTCAATGATCCGGTTTATGGGACGGGAAAGAAGCTGAATGAATACATGTTAATAGCTAAAGAGACCTAAAGTCTCACCGATATTTAGGTGCGTTGATTTAGTGACCAAACACTCTTTCATCTTGATGCAAGACACCATACCTTTTGATAAGTTTTGGTATTTTTTTGCTTCCGTAACATATAATATCTCTCTCTCTCTCTCTATATATTTTTTTTTTTTCAGTCGAACAGAAAACATCTAAAATTAATTTAATGTATATACGATTAATGCGTATTTCAAATTCTTTCATATTTGAACAATGTTTGAAAAAACTTGCTAACACTTTTGCTAATCCGCGTGAACTTCTCTGCTCTCTACTTCTCTATTTTTGTTTAATCACTTTTTTTTTGCAGTAAAAAGGGGATTTAAAAAAAAAATCTTTTTATAATTTATTTATGTATGTGCCAAACATGACTGAAAATGTAACCCATAAACGCACCAAACTCTTATTTCATTCCCATCTAGCATTTGAACATTTGTACAGAGATTTGCATTCACGTGTCATTCTTGGTCTGATTTCGCTTAACTCCTGAAATATGGAGGGAGCGGGGGTGGTTATCAAGACGGGCTTAAGTGGGTTGTCTGAGGTCATGTGAGACCGCAGCTCCGTCAAGTCCTCAAAATGAAGAGTTGACAGGTGCAAATGACCTCATCATACCCTTATGTTGTATCTGACACTGTAGATGAGCTTTTAATCCTGGACAATACAGGGAAAACTCTTTCAGGCTCTCTGTACACATGTATCATAGTTTAGTTATCTCTCGGCAAGTGCTGCCTCATGGAATAGTTCAGGGTAATGATTTTAGATTCTCTACAACACTTGTCTAATGGTGACCTTTTTTTGTTTATTTTTAGAGCATGTATTCGCCAGTCTCCCACAGATGGAGAGGGGAGTTGCGAAGGTGATTGGTGGCGATCCCAAAGGAAACAACTTCCTCTACACCAACGGGAAGTGTGTCATCATCAGGAACATTGAAGTAATTATTTTCCTTTTAAAGCGATTTTTACAGATGCTGCTCATTTTGTTTGCTTATTCATTATTGCCGTTTGTGGTCTTCTTTTGACCATTATTTTCATTCGTTGCGTATTTCCACAAAATAATTGAACCAAATTGCTGAATGAAGCGAACTGCCAGCGACGGGAAAACTTTGCTTCCTTTGTATCGGGTTTGTTTGTGTACTACACTTTCAAATTGCGCATCGAACTCATTTAAGCACTTTGCGCGCCCCAGTTGCTGCAGCGCACTGGCACAGCTAAATAAAGTGCGGCCTGTATTATTCCTCAGGGCGACATCGGTGTGTTTTGAGCTCCGTACAACAGCCAAAGTAGGATCTCCATTTCTTGAACCAGAAAATATTGTCATTTGCCAAATTCCAGGGTCCATTTCTAGGGATTTAACACAGAAATTGTTATCGTCTACTGCGCAAACCTAAACCTGCGTCGAGCTAAGATGCTGAGGCCTTTTTATGTGATCTTATTGGTAAATTGGAACCGGGGAAAAAAAAATAAATGTAGCTTTATGTATTGAATTTACGTAAACTACCTTTTTGCCCTCTATGAAATGCTGATATCTCATGTTTTTTGCCTTTTTTAAAGAATCCAGCTATTGCAGATATTTACACCGAGCATGCTCATCCAGTTACAGTGGCCAAGTATGCCCCCAGTGGATTCTACATTGCATCTGGAGGTACAAGATATAACTTAACATGTGTCGCCAAATGTACGCCAGGCTCAGGAATGCCAGCAGTTTTGTGAAATGAATCCCTTTTTCAACCCTTTAGATGCATCGGGAAGGATCCGCATCTGGGACACCACCCAGAAGGAGCACATGCTCAAGTATGAGTACACCCCCATTTCAGGGAAGGTGAAGGACATTGCGTGGACGGAGGACAGCAAGAGGCTTGCCGTCGTTGGGGACGGACGAGAGAAGTGAGTGTCAAAGTTTCTGTTCTAGAAGGGGTTACGTTAAGTCATGGTTAAATGAAGTTGAACCGTGTTAAACTGTGATAAATCTGCCTCATGAGGAACTCCACTTACTGTGAGTGGTCAGTGTGGTTAACTCAAGTGCATCATTCGCTTCAGGTTTTTTCGTCAAAATGGTTATTTATAAAGATGTCGCTGACTGCCATTCTTAAAACAAAAATAAGTCCTCAAGCCACACTCAGACTGGAACAACCGAGTGTTTGTGTCTCATGACAGGTTTGGTGCAGTGTTCTTGTGGGACTCTGGCTCATCAGTGGGAGAGGTTTCTGGCCATTCAAAATTAATCAACAGTGTAGACATAAGACAGAAACGCCCTTACCGCCTCGCCACTGCCAGTGATGACACCTGTGGCTCTTTCTTTGAGGGACCTCCCTTCAAGTTCAAATTCACAATACGGGTGAGTTGGTCTCTTTTTTTTCTTCTCTTTCCTTTTCTTTATTTCTTTCCTCAGTCATTTGAGCAGCTTTGTGTAAGGAATATTTGTTTTTAAACAAAGCATTTGGGGTTAGTTGCTTAGGCTGCCCTGGAGCAAACCCCACTGACCAGACTGATGTTGAATACCATTTCTGACGTGTGCTCTCCTAGGTAACAACATATTAGCCTTCGGCCATTGTAGACATTGCCCTGCCTTTAAGTGCGTCTCTGACCTTCAGCTAACGGCCTTCTTAATACCCTTTGGTCCTCTCAAATCTGTCGCGCTCCGGTGGCTTTTGACAGCGTTGTCTTGTTTTCCTTTTTCCATGTTATATAACCTACTTCCTCCATAAATTCTTGAAGAGTGTGTGAGCCACAGTCCTAAAAACAAGCCGTGGCCTCTTGAAATGTGCAGCACGTTTTTGAGCAGAATAAGTTATGTGTAAGAGTTCATGGGTCCATGTAAAATGTTATACATTTCAAATGCTCCATATAGAAGGTAAAAGCAAATGTTTCAATTTTTGTGTGTGTAATCACATTCTTTTATATCTAATTATAGCTGGAATGTGCAGTTAATTAGGGCTTATGTGACCCCCCCCAAAACCGGTTATTTTCTTATCTGTAATTATGTTGTTTTTTTTCAGACAGCAGGAGGAAAATACTTTTAATGCCCGAGGTTACTCATGCTGTGTATGCCTGCACAGGCTGATCTTTCTGTATTTTCAGTGAACTCCAGCTCTTTATGTTTTATATATATATGAGGTTATGTATGTGTATTCATCTATAAATACCCCCTTTATCTGTTTTATCAATTTTTTTTTTTTTTTTTTTTAAGTCTGCCTTGATCGTGCCAAACGAGGAAGAACAGACTTTCTGTCTGTCATGATGACTAAAGCAGCTTTTTACTCATACAATACAGCCTTTTAAATTTTCTATAGATGTTCTATTGGAGCTACATGTGAAAGCACAAATGTACTTGTGACCTTTTTTTTTTTTTTAATCCCAGCCAACAGCACAGTAAGAACTCCATTAGATCGGCAAGCACGATAGCGTGTGACTTCAGGAGCAGATATTCTGCAGTGCTTACAGCAAATGTCTGTGCTGAGTTTTGTGTTTTCCGTCCTGCACGTTGCTTTCCATTCGCTCAATATGAGGAGGGGGGGGGGGGGGACTAACAAAACAAAAGTGGGTTTTAAAGCAACAGGAAGATGGTCTCATCTGCCACTCTTGACTTTCTGTAAACAAAACATTTCCACTGTGAGCATTTTGAATAGTTTCCTCTGCGCTCCACACGGATGCTTTTTTTTAAATTTATTTTTTTTATTTCCAGCACAGACTCTCCTGCTGTGAACTGCATGTGTGAACAGCAGCTGTGGGGAAAGTCTGCACCGAACTGTCTTCATTCTCAGGAAATTCTCCGGTTTTGTTTTGTGGAAAAACATCGCCCAGAAATAACTGATGGCTAACGAGAGAATAAACACTATTCAGAAACCATCATGAAAAGAAAATAGTTTTAAGACTGTTCAAGGGTAGCTCGTGCACTTTGCAGGGAACGATTACCACCCTCTGTCTCCATCCTTGCTCTCTGAGCAACAGCTGATCTGAGAGCCTCAGCAAGGATGTGAGGAGCAGAAAGGTTGACATAGGAAGGAGCGTGGGCAGTAAGGGATCTTTAGATGCAAGCAAAAAGGTTTTAGAAGGAATTTTTGGTAAGCAGTACAAGGAGGCAGAAATGGGGAAAGCTGATTATATATTCGTATCAGAATGATCAAATATCTTTACGCTGTCGCTACGTTTTGTTTTTATATACAGTTGTTAAAAGCTATGGACAAATGAATGTTCAGATGAATTTCTTTATGAATGATATCTCACCAGTTTTTCTTCACTTCTGTCTCCCCTGGTGACGACTACAGGACCACAGCCAGTTTGTGAACTGCGTACGTTTCTCTCCGGATGGAAGTCGATTTGTCACAGCTGGCGCTGATGGCCAGGTAAGTGTTTGATTACCGTGTGCGATTGTATGAAATGGGGGGTAAGCTGATAAGCAGATGGCCAATTTAATCTGTTTATTATTTATATATATATATATATATACACACACACACACAATGAACAATATCTTACTAATTAGGAAAAGTCTTTAGGCAGAACAGCTGTTGTCGTCAGTCTAATGCATAACTAATGAAGTTATGAGTCGAATCGTGCTCATGATTTACTAATAAAGTTGTGTGAAATTGAGCCTCATTTGATAAAATTATTTAAAATTCAGTTTGAACTCGAATATCAAACTGATACAGACTTGTATAGAAAAATTACTCACACAAATCCCTAATTTTGTGCAATGAATGTTCTTGTCTTTTTGATAATCTCCAGATATTGGTCTTTGATGGAACAACTGGCGAGCGCGTTGGAACACTCGGTGGTGAGAGAGCCCACAAAGGAGGAATCTATGCGGTAAATGTTTATGGAAGAAATAAAAGGATGGGGATGGGAGGTTATAATGCAGCAGTTGTGTGTTATAGTGTTCTTCTTAAGTTTATCTTAAGCTAGATGTCAGCTAACTTGCAGTAACTAGGTCAGATGTGTGGTTTTTGTCTGAGCTAGCTACAAATCAGTTTGCATACAGCCAGGTTAATTTGTTTGAAACATTAAGAAGGCTTATTTCCCTATTCAAATCAGGAATTTTGTTCCCTGAAACCCCCCCACTCCTTCTACCTGTATATGATTTTCTTTGATTCCCTGTGCTTCATGTCCTGCAGGTCAGCTGGAGCCCTGACAGTTCCCAGCTGATCTCCGCCTCAGGAGACAAGACTGTGAAGCTCTGGGATGTTGGTGCAGGTACGGCCGTCACAACCTTCAACATGGGCTCTGATGTGACGGACCAGCAGCTGGGCTGCCTGTGGCAGAAGGACCACCTCCTCAGCATTTCTTTGTCAGGATACATCAACTACCTGGACAAGAACAATCCCGACCGACCCATACGTACAGTCAAGGTCAGAGTTTAATGATGCTCGTTTTAGTGATCAATAGAGGTCTTGGAAGGAATAAAACCCGGCGTATATGTTCACATTATCCCCCAACTGTCTAAGAGGAAAGCTACTTTCAACTTCTCGCCCTGCAATGATTAAGGACTGGCGGTTTAAGGGAGGTTTTGAACTGTTTACCCAAAGACAAGGACCAGATCAGAGGGAAGTGGTGGCAGTTTAAACTCATTCCTACAGTTTTTTTTTTTGTGTGTGTTGAAGTGTTAGTCCAACCTTAACCGGAGTTTTGCAATGCGTAGAAACATGTTAGTCCGACCAAACTCGTACAGAATCAATCTTCTCAAAACTGGACTAATGCACCCAGATAATGCGGTTGGACCAAATCCCTCCTGCATGTGTACGATCAACTAGACTTGGATTGACGTGGGCGCTCCACACACACTTTTTTTTTTTTTTTTTTTTTTTTTTTATAAACGGTGAAATGTAAGTTCATATTAATACAGTGAATTCGCACAACTTTCTGTTTGTGGCCAATTGTGCCAGAAATGGATTGAAAAGCAGCCTTTTCAGATAACTGTCGTTCTGCTCTAATTATATCCTGATTGTTATACTTTGCGTTTTGCCATCAGACAGAATCATTGTTGAAGTTGCTTAAAGCCGACCTCTGCACTGTGAATTCAGCTGCATTTACAATTATCTCCGACAGAGACGGAAAGAAATGGCAGAATATCTAGAATGTTTTCCTCACTCAGTCCACAGCATTGCGACATTAGATATACTTTAGTGAGTAACTCGTCTGCCCCTGTGCACATGTACAAGGATGAGGACAGTGGCCCAATTAAGCTGGAACCGTAGCTCAACTCAATGTGCATGTGTCCGTGCTAACTGCTGTTCCGCAAATGAATGTCATGCAGTGAAAATGTTTCCAGTTATGGACATGAAGAGATTTACATCCATTTAAACTGTGGCTGACCCAGCTCTATACAACAGCTGATGCATTTAATTGTATTATATACTGTCGATTGCTGCAATTGTGGGACAGAAAATGTAGAACCTTCCAAAACTGTCACATGGGTTTAAGTTGAATTAAGGCCATCAAAATTGTGCAAAGTCCTCTACAGGTGGAAGGTAATATTGTATAAAGCGGTTATGTTTTTAAAAACATGCACTTGTTCATCCTACAGGGTCACAGCAAATCCATCCAGTGTCTGACCGTTCACAAAAGTGATGGACGGACGTACATCTACTCAGGGAGTCATGATGGACACATCAATATCCTTTTCCATTATTTGTAGCTATGAAGGGGACTCCATGGTCTATGGGTGTTTTTATTCTCTACCTGAAACTTTCAATGGATTTAGTCATTTGAATCACTTGGCTCTTACCAAGGGGAGACAAAATTGATTGATTAGTGCCATTATCACATATCGTAGAATAGTGTTTAGTGGTCCAAATCTGACAGTGCTCCATCTTTCTTTCCAAGCAGCCTCCATGCGCTTGATGGAGTAAACGTGCAGTCTTATGGAACCTTAGTAGTTACAAATGGACCAGTTTGTTTTAGCAGAGCTAAACCCAACTGCTGTGGAAACACCAGGTGATTAAGAAATGGCAAAAAATCCACCTGTGGTACCTGTGCAGTTTAAAATTTTTTTTAGTTTTTAATTTGATGGCGAATAAGCTTGAAAACAAGCAAGCGTTTGCCCTTTAAAAAGCCCTTTGATTGTGCACATCAAGCTTATTCGCCATCAAACCAAGCTCCTCTGTTGTTTGCCTTTTTGAGCTGGTGTTCCATGAACAAGTGACAATCATCATTTAACTCTTTCTGCACATTTCCTCAAGCATCAGAGAAGCAAGTTGGCACGTTTCAATTTACAGTTGTGCTTAAACTTGGTTGCAAAATGTTGTCAGTAGGTGGCAGTAAATGCTGTGTTACACATGGCTGTGATAAAGCCGAACTTGGAGGAAAAACCGGTGGCCTCCTTTTTGTAGAAGAAAAATCAAGAGAGGTCTTCAGGAGTTCTATGTTTTTGTGATTATTCTTCAAAAATGTATCTTTAAAAACTTGTCAATTGACACTTCTTTCTGGCTTGAATGTTGTCACTTGACAGTGGTGTTTGTCCTGCCCATGGGGCTTTTTGGCAAGTTGCAGGTCCTTGTGTGGCAAAAATTGTTGCTATATCAGGTCTCTTTTGTGTTGATTTCAAGCAGAAACCAGCTTTGTTTGGAAACCACAAAACCAACATGTTGTTGAGTAGAAACCACGAGAGTCCTCTGCTGGTCAAAATTGACTGAATATTTGGCAATAGATACATCTGTGTTCCCTCGGTCGCTTTTTCCTTAACGTCTGCCTCACATTACTGGGATGCAGAAACCGGAGAAAACGACTGCTTCTTGGGTAAGGGCCACAGCAACCAGGTGAGCAAGATGGTGACTGACGAAGCCGATGAGCTGGTGACCTGCAGCATGGACGATACTCTGCGCTACATTGACCTCAACAAGAAGGAGTACAGGTAGGTTTGGTTTCTGCTGCAGCATGGATCATGGCTGATGGTAACCTCGTGTGGATTATTTTTGACACTCTTTGAACATGCTGCTGGTTCTCAGTGCCTCTGATGTGGTGAAGATGGATTTCCAGCCTAAGAGTGTGTCGGCAGCAGTAGGGGGGCTGTCACTGGCTGTGTGCATTGGGCAGGTAATGTCTCTTATCATTGGTTTGCCTTATCCATTCTCCACTCGCCTTAGTATTTTCAGTGTTTTTTTTTTACATGACATGATGGCTCACCCATCGATAATGAGTTCTCTTCGTTACTTTTTCGTAGATTGTCTTGTTGAAGGATAAGAAGAAAATCTTCACATTGGACAATCTTGACTATGAACCAGAGGTTGGAGTCATCCATCCTGGTGGCACTACTGCTGCAGTGGGAGGAGCAGTAAGTGGATGTCTGAGTGCAGATTATTCTGCTAAACATGAGTCGATGCCAGCTTGTGACTACTTTGGCAAAGGCTTTCAAGTTCAGGGAACACAAAATTCCATCAGCATATCCTTCTCTAGAAGAATCTAATTAATTACTGTCGCAGACTACATGCATCGCACCCATCGTCGTGCTTGATGTTGTCAAATTTGATATGCATTTGCTTTATCTTCTCAGGATGGGAAAGTCCACCTCTACTCAATTCAGGGTAACACACTGAAGGATGAGGGGAAAACTCTTGAGGCCAAAGGGGCCATCACAGACATGGCTTATTCTGATAATGGAGCCTATCTGGCCGCCATCGACGAGAAGAAGGTCACCACAGCCTTCAATGTGGCAGATGGATACTCGGTAAAAATGGCCCTTCTCTGTGGATTAATTAACGTTTCCGACAGTCAATGGGAGCTGTTATTTTTTTAATATTACATCTTTTTCTCGTGTTCTCCAGGTCAAAAATGAGTTTTACGGACATCATGCCAAACCAGTGGCGTTGGCCTGGTCACCTGATAATGAGCACTTTGCGACTGGCGGAATGGACATGATGGTCTACGTGTGGACAGTTGGTGACGCTGATCAGAGGATCAAAATTCCAGGTTGGCCTTACAAGTTCTTGTGTACAATCACTTCCCATATCACATATTTCACTTTTTTTTTTCTTTTCTTTTCTAAACCTTAAAAAAAAAAAAGAGGTTAGAAATTGTGCATGAAGGGAGTTTGAATCCCGCAGATAAGTGGCAAACGCAGACTACGCACACAGTCTTACGAACGTGCAATTGCAGAATCATCACAGGCTTAAGAGTTGCACCTCAGTCACTTTCTTTTTCCCCTTTTCTTTTTTCTCCCCTCTGTATTGATTCGTCTGTATCTTTAACTTCCTTGTTTTGTCGTCTGCAGACTCTCACCGTCTACATCATGTGAGTGGGCTGGCCTGGATAGATGAGCACACTCTTGTCACCACCTCCCACGACGCCAGCGTCAAGCTGTGGACAATTACATACTGAGCTGCACGCAAACATTTACACCTCCAGGGACAAGGACTACTGTAGACTTCAAGCTTTTCTTTTCTCTTTCTAAACTGTACTTTCAAATGGTGTTCTGTGCTGTCTGTAAACATCTGACTTGTAAAGGGTTGAGTTTGGAAATCGCTTCCACAGAATGATCTGTTTTAATGCAATTAACTACGCAGACAACGTAACCATGAGTGCTTTTACACCTCTCCGTGGACCCAGAAACGTATTTGTAAGCTCATCATTCCATAGGTGACTCTGGGGACGATGCACCCTAGCTTAGAGGAGGAACCAAAAGCTACTTTTTTTTTTTTTTTTTTTTTTTTTTTTTTAAATCTTTTTATTTCAAATCAAGTAGAATGTTTGAAAGAAATGAAACCTTTTTGGTTACATTCCTGAAATGAGCAGTTACTGGTCCCAGCTGCATTTGCGTGTCTTTTTTTTTTTTTTTTTTTCTTTCCTTCAAGGTTTTTCTTTTGGCTTTGTCGTAAGTTTCGTACTTCTTGTGATTCACCTTTCTACCTGTTGAGCTGGGGAGCAATAATAGGAACTAAAAAGAACAAAGAATACAATCAAAATGCTGTCTGTTCAGTTAGAGGCCCTCTGTTGTTGCCGTCTGTTGTTTCGCTCATCTTATTTTTTTTTTTTCTTATGTCTTTATGTACCTGCTTCCAAAGTGGAAGTGGTTAATCAATAATAAAAAGTTTTATGCGTTCACCCTTACACGCACTAATCTTACTTGTCAAACACTCTGTGCAAGTTCTCATAAACCATAGGTTTACCAGTTATTGGCTGTGATGTAATTGATACCCCTGGACTGATCATTGAACATTGTCAATGTCACGTGTTTTTTTTTTTTTTTTTTTTTTCCCGTTATCCACTGAACTGTCAAATAAAGCAGGAGTCACTGGAAAAAAGTATCTAAGACATTGTGCTAAATACTTAAACGTGCTGTTCTGTCAAACTTTTTATTTCCCTTTTCTTTTAACTCTTAAGAATCTTTTCCTATGAGATACAGGTACTGACACGATCATACTTATGGTCATTTAAGGCACTCCACAGTTTCTACACCATTCAATGGGAAATACACTTGTGTCGTTTTGATTCGGCAAATAACTTGCAGTCAAAGTGCAGCATGATTCAAGTCAGGTGATGGTGATGCACATGTCACGCCTTCAAAAACACTGGCTCATTAAACCTTGTCCCAACATTAAGCACACACGGCTTTCTGAGGAGCTGCCCAGAAGTTAAGTTCTCAAAGCAGAGAGGGGCTATAAGAAGATGAGCTTTTTCAGGCTGCCATTTCCTCCGTTCATAAGCAAAAGAAATGGCCGGTAACAGTGGAAGTGGTGGTTAAGTTGAAGTCTTGATGACCAAAAAGAGAAAAAAAAGGTCCTAAATAAACTTGGAAAAATCAAAGTTTGACTGCATGAGACTGACATTTGGCTGACTGATAATGGTGCACTGTTTGCTGAACAAAACATGTTCACAAAAACAAATCTGACTACTTGTTATGGGATATACACAGTACAATACACTCAGAGCAAATCGTCTCCCTATATTAAGAGGCTGTGCGAGTATCATTGGGAGGATGTGGGAGCCAAGTATATGTACATACAGATATATACACAATCACACATATACATAAGGAAACGTTCAGTCCTATTACAATTGACAGCATTCCAGAAAATACATATCTGCAAAGAAGGAAGAGTAATAAAGAAAATAACAATGTCAATTTAGAGAGAAAATGCTAGTTTGTTTTGGACAATGAAATTAATAAATTAAAAAATAATTATAAGTAAATTAATGTCCAACCTTATGACCCAAAAACATCAGTTAGCCAGTTTTCCTCATTGCCATATATCATCGCTTAATATTATGGTTGTGAGTCTTTTACCTGCATATTTAAAGAAAGGTGTCCAAATCTTACAAAAATCATCCATCTTACATTTTAATCTGTAGGTATTCCATTGGTAGTAAGTCAAATATCATTTTGTGCCAGCCCCTAATTGTAGGTGGATCATTATCAATCCACCCAAGCAATATATTTTTCTGAGCAGCAAATATGAGAATACTGAACAGCCTTCTTTGATGAGACCCTTGACTGATGAATTTTGCACTGGACTCACTAAACTGAAATGGAAGTTTATTTTAGGGGGAAAAAAGGATTTAAAAAAAATAGCAGCTTTCCAAATGTTAAGCATGTGGTGGGTTGATCGTACTTTGCGTTGGCATGTGGAACTTCTCCATTTATAGAGGAAAGAAGGATTTCCCCCAGAGGTGCAAGGCAGACAGGAGGTTTCACTATGGCCTTTGTTCCCCTACCTAAAAATCATCAAAAATCAGTTGATAGGTTTTGAAAATGTAGTGTCTGAAAGGTCTTAGAACACAGAACAGTCCTGAAACTGCGACCTTCGGTACCCATACACTCATCATTAAACTGGAAGTGAACAATGTCCCAGCCAGGGGCGGAGCTATAGGCGGGGCGGGCGGGGCAACTGCCCCTGGGCCCAGGGCCCTCACCCACTCAACCAAAAAAAACAAAAAAAACACGTGTATATAGTTCCCAGTTTGTTTGCATCGCAATGTTCTATGTTTAAACATTCCGAAATGTTTTGTAATGTATATAGTTTAGCCTAACCCAGCCACTTGGATGCAGTCAGCTCAAACAGGTGCCGGTCCCAAGCCCGGATTAATGGGGAGGGTTGGCGTCAAAAAATAGCCGGTCGGGATGTTTTGCCCCTGGGTCCTGTCCGCAATTGTTCCGCCACTGGTCCCAGCAAGCGATTAAAACACCTCTTTCTCCCTGCATGGCATAGGGTTAACTGTAACTGTAAACAACAATAAATAATGGAAATTAAAAAATGTTTCATCATTAACTTTATGTATTTTGGAAGTAAAGTCTGCGAAGTGAGTACTTGCCTAACTGTTGACAACAACAGAGATTCTTGGGTGTTTAGGCTGACCACAGAACCAGACACCAGCAGAAATGGACAGAAAAAAACATCTCTAGTATTCTTTTTCATTCTTTTTTTTTATACCGTTGCTGGCAGGTGGATACATGGAAAACAGCTGAAGTGGTCAGGGGTGTTGAATTTCTCTCACAAATGTTTTCTCACAGTTTGATACCAGAGGGGAAAGGGAGGAAGCTGATAAAGGTTAACAGAAGATTTATTTCACTCTCCGTCTGACACCACTTGTATTTGGACAATGATCTGCCATTTGACTAACAGCACACTGAAGCACACTTTTTTAAAAAAATTTTGTTGCAAAGCTGGCAGGCTGAGTTTCTTGAAGCAACCTGTAAGGTAATTATTTAACAGACACACGGAAAATGAACCTGCGTAACTCTGGCATGATTGCGTCGTTAAGAGTAGCGTTTAGCATTTCCCCTACATGTCTATTTATAAATATATATATAATATAGATGCACTGTGAGAATAAAAACAATCCCTCGGGTCCGTATGAGTCTCAGTGGTTACATTTACTGTATTACATAAAGCATAATTTAGACAAAAGTAAAGAAAAGTAAAAAAGAAAAGACAATAAGGTCGATGGTTAATGATGCTTGTTGAGTCTTTTAATCATCCCCCCCCCCCCCCCCCCCCTTCCCGTCATCTGTGCCAGTTTCCGAAATTCAACAAGGCTGATCATTGACAGAGTTTTAAAGAAAACGTGGCCTGCATTAGCAGCACTCCACACTGTCTCACATCACTTTTGGTTAAAAGTTCAGCGTCAGTAAATTAAGTTAGCCAGCAAATCCTCATGTGATAATGGCGTCCTCTTCATAATGTGCTCACAGTGGCCTTTTTCATTGGAATTCTGCTGGAAAATTCCGATTTCTCCTGACAGACGGAGGTGAGTTCTCTTTTTCTCTTGTCTTAAAAAAAAGAAAAATGACCAAGCGCACACTTGGGAGATTAGAATTTATTTTCTTTTAAGCGCCTAAAAAAAAAAAATTCCAGTTGTTTGGAAAGTCACAGCAGCGTAGACTGTTCTGAGTGGATTGTTATGAGGAGTCAATGTTTAACAACGCTGGTGACATTTGATTATACATCTCTGCAGGAAAAAAAAAGAAGAAAAAAAAGGGCTCTGAGATAAAAGAAATCTAGGACATAGGCTATGGAAAGAACTTTGTAATGCTGACAGAATCAGCTCTGGAGTGGCTTTAATTGTGTACCTATCTATCACAGCGCATGCAAGGACACATGCCAGGTGAGCAGTAAAACATTAATGTAATCCGAAGTGGACAATGTTGTAGAATATGATGGTCGAAAAACAATGCATAAGCAATGAAATCACCGTGTAATAACTCGTTTAGTAGTCTGCTGCCACTGAGCACTCTTACAGCAGCTGCATCTGTAGGCTAATATCCTAAACAGCATTACCATAACTTGCATGAAATTAATATGTAAATGTGAGTAAAAAAAAGGTTAATTCTTATCTGGAAATACTGGAAAAGCCAATTGTATGTGGGCCTATCCCCAATTCGATTTTTATGAAATGATTGTCTGTGTGTGTGTGTGTTTGTGGTAGTTGGGGGGGGGGGTTGTATGTCTTTTAATGTCTTTTTAATGTACTGCATATTCTTATCTGGACCTTGAGTCCGTGAAAATAAAGTTTATTATTATCATCTCAGCATCCCTCCGTGTCTGAAACCTCTGGGAAACACAACACTTCTGTTACCTGGACTGTTGAGGAAACATGTCCCAAAGGGGGGACTCGGTTGAGCCCGAGTCTCATTACTGGGTGGTATCTTTTTTTTCTCCCGCGGGGGCTCCTGACTCGACAAACAACAACATACCCTCAAAGTTGCCCAATCCAGCTCAAGCCACGTGCCACGGCTTTCAAACTTGAAGGCGCTCTTTCATGCAACGTTTTCACTTTGCAGAAATTTCGCTCACATGTTTGCAATATAGACTGCTGCCAGGCTGCGGTTTTGAAACTGTCATCGTTGTGAGCGAGAAGAAAACAGCCATTGATCAGCAGAGAAAAAGATGCCTGAGGAGAAAGTTGTTTTTTTTTTTTTTTTGTGGGGGGGATTAAAGAACAAGTTGTTGTGCTCCTTTTATGTAAGAAACGGCTGTGTGTCTGTAGTGACTCCACTGGCAGAAACTTTTTTTTTACTGCATAGGAATGGCGCTGTCACTCCATTTAATAGGAAGTTAGCCTCCAACATGTCGCCGTGGAATAACTGGGTGTGTGTTACCTTGACAACCGCTGCTCTGTTCCGTTTCTGGTCTGCTCGATGAACAATCTCGCCAGGGGTCTTCTCTGGACTTCTCTGGTAATGTGCTGAGGAGGAGGTTGTTGCTCACGCTTACACGAGGTCAAGGAATATAGCATAACAATGAGGCATGGGTGAGCTGGAGGGTAGTCCTAATTATTCTTATGATAGGAGAAACAAACACTTGCTGCCAGTGTGCTATTTGTACAGTCATGATTCCACATCTCACAATTTCAACTCCTTGGTGATAGAACGTTCTTTGCAGGCGTTTTGCAAGGTAAGAACCAATATATTCTTTCTTGGACTTATTTATTAGAGGTAATTTACTCAGCTACTGTCCTTATGTCTGACTGCAGTGTTTACATTTTACAAGCAGTAGAGCTTTCCTTTGTTGTGCATGGTCCAGGCATTGGAAAGGGGCAACTATGGTCATGGTATCGCGTTGCGAGCAAAATGAGTCTATCTTGTAGGTCTTGTCTGTTCTGGCTACTGGTTATGATTTCTATCATGAGGTTTTTGTAACAGTGATAATAGACAATATTGCCTTTGTTGGAAGCATAAAGATTTTGTTGATCTGTTTCACTTATTGAGAAGGTGCTCTTTGAAGTGAACAACCACAAAGAGAGACACGAAAGGAAATTACTTTTGTACGCAGGCCTGTGACCCTCAGATAGATCACTTGTCTTGTTTGTGAAGGAGTGTCCTCCTTTTTTGTCAAGCTGATAGGAAACTAAAAAGTCATATTTCATACATGGATGAAGCAAATACTCAGGTAAAAATTGCTCCATGGCTGATACAAATGTGATATCGAGCCTCTTTTTATTCGGTGGAAAAGTTACCTTATTCAGGGCTTTTATTGACAGTACCATTTACATTACATTTATTCATCTAGTTACCATGCAAAATGTGAGTAGTTTTCAGCATGAGCAACTCTGTGGAGTCCCAATGTTGTTCTGTCCATCAGTCCCATCTGACATGCTGTTTGCAGTTGACATTTTTTAGAGATTTGGACAATCCTGATGAGTCTGTTTGATCGTCTGACTTGTTCTCTGTTTTAGTGACAAGTGACTGATATTTGTCACACCCGACTTTCAGCAAGTGCTGCTTTGGTTTATGACTAAAAAGCTGCAGAGCTGAAGACATTTTCCTCTGCCGCATCTGCACTTTATAGCCGTCATCAGTGTATTAGCAGCTTCACTGTGGAGCTACTGAGTTTTGTACCGCGATGCAGCCTAAAGACTCTCATCGGTCTCAGAAAAGCAGGGCCTTCATAAAGATTTCCGAACCATAGGTGGTATGAAGTTTCTACCTTGATCTGACTTCAGTGACATCATAGGATCTTGTTTTACAGCTCTACATCACTGCACCAACTAAACCGCTGCATTGCCTTTAGGAATGCCCTCTGATATCTGTGTGTCACTGTTCAATAAAGGCTTTAAAGTGAAATGTCAGCATTGGCCGTCATTCAGCACAGATGAGCAGATAGGGTTAGGTTTGGCCGGGTTGTGGCTATCATCAGGATTGTTGATAACATGAATCAACAAGCTTATAAAAGTTGGGCGAAGTCTAAATTTTTGCTTAAAAAAGATAAATATGGCATGTTTTTAGTGTAAATGAACGTTTTTCTTTCCTCTGTAAATTTGGGCCCTCACACAATGATGGGAAATGTAGTTATTCTACAGGAGAGGCTTGATGATCATATACCTGCCCTGGCAATCTGCTTAAAATGGTTGGCATATCAGATTATAAATCAGCAATTCATTGTTGAAAGTTAAAACAATATCTTGGATTTTGTTTGGTGCTTTTTTTTGTTGTTGATCTGGGAAATGAAGCGATGACTCATTGGCACAACAATACCACCGGTGTGCCCTTAGAGTACAACTGCTTGCAAGTAAATTTCATACGATTGATATTTTCAAGTTTCAGTGATTGCGCTTGATTAAACATGTGAGGCAGGACACACAGCTAATGGTATTGCCTTGTTTTTCTGAGCAGCGAAAGGTTGTAGTGGGTTTTTGCCTTTTTTGGAAAGCAGCTGACTGCAATGATGACATAAGGAAGTAACATGGAGAGGAAAGGTGTAACTCTCCAAAGTTAATCATTTCTCAGTGTTATCACAGTTGCGTCTAGGGGATGTTTGGGCTGTTGTCTCCCTTCTTGCTCTGGATACACAGCCCGTGTACGCAGGTAAGAATACCTCTGGGGATTCTTTTTTACTCTGTGAAATTTCTCGTTTGCACACATCCACAGCTGATCTAGCTCAAATCAGTTTCTCTCACTTCTATCACGGTTGTAACAGTCAGCCGAAATGGACTTGTGTCACTTATGGTCTGTAATGCAGAGAAAATGACTGCAAGATCATTTGAAATGCTTGTTGTTTTTGTGTTCAGTAGTCATATATATCAGGAAATGCATTGTAAATGTAACTGTAATTTTACAAATGGGACATTGACATTCACAAATAACAGAAGGAGATGCAAATAGGAAAATCCCTTGAATTCGTTGATATATTTGCTTTGAATAAAACGTCCCTGCCAATATTGACAGCTGATTTGCTGCAGTTATGTAATATTTCTCATCGTATAAATTTAGGACTTGCAGTAGTTTAAATCTGTTGTATCTTTTCGTTTTATGGCTTTGATGCTGTATGTGATGCAGTTCACTACACTGAGACAACTGCACGATTTCATCGTTGTGCTTGAGCTCTTGTACCAGTGGAGCTATTAAAGTTGATTCACCCTTTTGCTTGAATGCAATTCTCAAATTCTGCGCTGGAGGGAGCGCTCTGTTCAAAATTTCCTTTGAGCCTTTAAGAGCCCTGAAAAGAATGAGAAATCTATATGCAGACAGCTTACTTGCGTGGCAGCAGTGATTTAACAAGTTTGGATGGATAGTCCGGGTCCCTCTCTTTCAAGCTTATATGGGCATGAGAATTTGAAACTTAAAAGACAGATTTCCTGTGAGAGTACATCTTGTGAGGCTGCCAATGACATCTGCCTACAGTAATTTAGCAATGTGTTGGAGAATCTTACGCAAACCGTAACCCCGATGTAGTTGTGATTCTCTGTGTGCACAGAAGATATGAAACAGCAAGGCAAATGGTTTGAAATGATGATAAAAATTCTCTTGCAGTGTGTGGCAAAGTACAGTAAATATAATCGATTTTGCTCATGAGGATGTGAGACAAGCGGCTCTCTCAAGTGACATCGAGGTCATGCTCTGATTACATGGATGAGAAGTATTCTAAAATCAATACTTATGACTGCTGGTAACCACTGGTTTCTGCTTCGTGTTAAACAAACAGCCAAACACTGACGCATTCTATGCACTTGAGAGAACATTCCCATCACTGCAGGAAGGTGCAGCAGCAGTCAGTCAAAGGCAACGCTCTCTCAGGCTGATCATGCATTTCGTCTCCTTCCAGATTAAATCGTTGCATTGTAGTGTGTGGGATTTTTATGGTACACACATTATTTTACATCTGACAATAATTCTGCCGGTGCACAAGGAGTTTTCAACTGTGCCCTATGGTTTGTGCGACTGGCAGCTGATGTAGCAATTCCACCGCGTTTTTTTAAAAACAATTTTTATGACAGTCATAGATCAATTTTACACTCTGACTGTGAATGTGGTCATGTTGTGCATCTCCTTAAGAAGTCACTCCACAGCTGGGGTTTATATTTGTGCTCATCATGACGCAGGCTCCTGCTGGCTTTCATTTGCATCCCATCAGGTGCTCATTTGATTTTCAGAAAATGAAAAATTCTATTTTAGTCAGTGAATCCTATATGCATGCATGTAATATACTAATTTCAAGCACAACTTCCTGATGACATTTTTTCACAAAGGGGATTTTTGAGAGACTAATTTGGACAGACCAAAGCCCAGCAACAACTGTGTGGTTATATCACCTCTTTAAAACGTTCACACTTCTAGGCCGGAAGTTTTTCCACTGTGCAATATTTGAGTGTTGCTGCTTTTATAACCACTAGGTGGCAGACTCAGTCTTTGCTCGTCCACCATTGTGTCATCCTACACTGTGGTGCAGGACAAAACCAGGCCATTGTTCTTAGCGGTTGTAGGAAAGTTGGGTAAAAATGCAGTGCTTCAGACTGTAGGCTGGGTAAGATTTTACCTCATGACAGAGTTAATTTTTCCACGTTTTAAAACCAGTTTTTACTTTATATCCTTTCGTGGAATGGCACTTAATGTGGATTAATCCTGAACTTGTGCTCAAGTTCCTGATCTATAATCCTGTACGTTTTCATGCCAGCCTTTCTGATGCATGTCAGCATGTAGAGGCACTGGTCATTTCCTTTTCACGAGATGTTTCTATGAGAAATTCTACTTCCCCATCCTTGTTGTGAAATTATTATTTTGTCCCTGCTAGAATTTCATGCAAACTTGCGTAATGTTGTAATCTTCTCATTTAAGGTCTCCAAAACTTGGACAAGCCGAAGGACAGCCAAGATAACCACAAAATGATCAAGTCAGAGAAGAGCTCAGAAAAGGTCTGTGTGATAAAGTCAGATTCTTTTATGCCTTGAATGTATTTCTCTAACAAGTGCCATTTGATATGAAATTATTTATTTTGGGAGGAATCAAATTTGACCGGTCTGATAGATGCACTGTTCTGACAGCACTATATGTAGGCCATGGTTGCCGTGTCATACATTAACTCCCTTCGGTGACTTGTGCATGCATGATATAGGCTGTGTAAACCTGTATACTACACTTCAGCCAGGTTGCGCATGACCTTTGCTATTTGGACCGAGCACAGATATCTATCTGCTGTTTAAAATCCTGCTACTGTTTTGTAAGGATTTGACCTGCTGCTGACACATGAATACTCATCCGTGTTAAAACTAAGAAAACATCAAAACTGGATGTATTAAAATACTAAAAACCTCGACTGATTGTGTAATGACACAATCACAACAAATGTCTGAAAGATAATCAAGGGATTGAGCGAAACTAATGTAACACAAAAGTGGAGTAACTTTATTTGTTTTTTCTTTTTAGTGAAATAAGTAATGAGATTTATTTATGTTGTGTTCACACAGTCTCACGTCTAAGAAATGTGTTCACAATTCTGTTTATGAGCAACTGTAAATGTTTATTTATAACTTGCCATAAAAATCTCTCCTCATGCTAGTCCCTCACCAGTAGTTGTAGACATTAACATCATAGCTTTGATCTAGCCGCCTCTCCTACTCCACTATGATCACCGTCCTCCACCTTGTCAATAAACCACTCAAAAGTACAATAGACTGTACACCTACATTCATGCCTTCACACATACATGCACACTTTGTCTGAAGTGTGATGCAGAAATTTCACTGACGCAGGAGTTGACGTCGACGTGTTTTTAAAAACTCACAAAAACTCCATGTACTTAATAAGATACCTTAAACATTTATTACTGTCTTTTAACATTTACTTTTCTGCGAAAAATAGAAATTCTCTTTGTTTGTATTATTTAGTTGAAAAGGTTCAGGGATGGTTTTTTTTTGTTATAGTGTGTGTTAACATTTTATCCTTTTTTTTTTTTTACATTGGCTACTGGGTAGTCACATTATACTGATATTGACTGGTGCTTTTAAAAGAATTTAATATTAATATCATGTTGATAACAGAATACTGTGATTTGATCTCAGCTTTTTTTCCACCTCAAGTTTTATATTGATATTGAGATCATTATCATCAGTTCTTTTGGCCACAGTAAGTGTGCAGATGCCAGCCTTATTGTTTGACTGAAATGTTACTCTGTCACAGATTTTAAAATCTGAATCTAGGTATTTATAGAAAAAGACAATCTTTTTTTTTTTTTTAGTAGTTGTGATGCTGAACCTCAAAGTGACACTGTCAAGTACCATCCTAGCACCTCCTGCATTTAACTGTGAACAACTGGGCCCTGAGCAGCAAATGCAGAGATAAGCTTTGCACCTTTTGAGATTGGTATTGATGAGTAGCTCAATGAAACTGAAACTTTTGGGATAATACAACTTCCCTGTGCATGCTGGTGTTTTTCTGATTTGCTTATAAATATTTTTTAAGATGGCACGTAATATACAACTTGGAACTGATATGCAAAGGAAGAATATGCTCCTCCATTTGTTCACAACATATACTAATAGAAAAGGTGGATTCCACTGGGCCTAAGCTCTGCTGGAGCGCACGTTACAAGCTCACGTTCTAAGGCGTTCTTTCACCTCTCAGTAACTGCATTATGTCTATGTTAAATTTCTAAGTTGAATCAGGGACATCAGACAGATTCCATCAGATATGGCAACCATTTCTTGATCATATTTCACAGCGGAGAGAACCCTGATGACACCTCAATGTCTTGATTGTGTTTGAATATTTATTTGTCTGGAATTTTTTAAGTACGTTTATTACAGTCGCGGATGGCCACAGAAACTGTGGTTATAGAGTACTGCTTTCTCTTTTTTGTCTTCCAACCTGCTTTGGGGAAGGGGGGGTGGGAAGACGGGGGTAATCGTTTGGGTTGTTATTAACCTTGATGTTCTGAAAATGTATAAATATAGTATTTAAAACAAAATTCTAAGTTGAGTGCCAGAGGAATCGAAAAGTCTGCAAGAAGGACTCAAAGATGGAGAAGAATAGAACAAGCTGACTAAAAATCAGGGGAAACACATTTACAGTGGAAATCAGGAGGTAGAGAATGAGTAATTTGATCAGTAATAGCTGTCTTATCAAAGGAACACAATGGGCAGTGTGCTCTGAATATCATAAGTGAAAGTTCTTCAGACTTGCCAAATTGGAGGTCAGTGGCATTTCAACTTTCTGTACAATACGTTCAGTCTCAAGGAGAATTGCATATTTTCAGCCTCTATAGATGGCACCAAGGGAGAGGTGAGGGGAAAAAAAACTTCAACTTTACTTTGGTAAAGAACTTGAAGAGAATTCTAATGATTATTAGGTGTCCATTTCTTTGCTCAGATGTCACCATTTTTTATGGTGGTGGTGGTGGGGGGCTCAAATGTGTTTGGTGTGAACCTGATTATTATGTTGAATGTACTGACCTGAAATCAGGAGTACAAAACATGATTGGCAGATAATATTTGTAGCGGGCAGCGTGAGTGCCTGTTGATATTAACTGGCTGACTGGATAGCTCCCGCTTTGCAGAAGCTTGGAGGAAGAGGAATATTCTAGCACGATAAAGCACGCTTCCAACAATCATAGAGGAGCTTATAAAGAAGGAATGTCACCTGCCTCGAATGAAAATGGCTGAATGTCTCGCCAGAATTGTGCACCCCTGGTTTCCTCCATGCTGATCACAGCAGACCCTTCCATCAAAAGTAAAAGGTGGAAAAATGAATGATTTTAATTGTAGTAATGAAAGACTCATGCTGCTGGGCCTGTCCTTTAACAACTGTAAATCTTAGCCGTTTTTAATTTGATATAAAAGCAAAAACTTCACAGTCTGAAAACTGAAGCAATTACAAAAAGGTGATGCAAATTTTGATTAATGTGACATTTAAATTATATTCTACCGGGGCGTATTCACTAGTGTTTGTATTGTTTTGTGTTTTGCATGTGCCAGTCTTACTCAGAGTCTGTTTGGCTGCAAGTTGCAGCAGCTCTGATCATTTAAAAAACACAGTATTAGCTATACACAGAGTACACAGAGTTCACCTGTGTTGCTCTGGTAACAGTGTATATCTCACCCAGGGCCTCTGACGCTGTCTGTGACATCAGCAGCTCAGTTGCCGCCATTTTTTTTAAACACAACATCCCAATTTCTGGAGCTTGTAACCCCTTCTCCCCACCCACTGTCCAGTGGCAAGCTGTCAACATATGGACTTTAAGGTAAAGAAAATCTATGGAGATGCTTTGAGGCTAGACTGGAATGTACTCTGCGAGCGGCATAGAGGCATGACATTAATGCCATGACTGAGTTTGTGACAGACTACATTAACTTCAGTGTGGAGAATACAATCCCCATAAGGACAGTGAAGTGCTTTCCCAATAACAAACCCTGGATCACCAGTGACCTGAAGAAGCTGTTGAACATGAATTAAAAAAGCCTACAGGGAGTTACTGAGGACCGTTCAAAACAGCTGAAAAATATTTAGATGGAAAGGAGGTGTATAGATGAAAGCTACAGCAGAACAACATAAGAGAGATGTAGGTCAGGGATAAAAAAGATCAGACTTTAAGGTTAAATAGGATCAGACTCGTGGAATCCTCGACAGACCTGAACATGTTTTTCAATCGGTTCAGCTCAGAGCACTCAGTATGCTCCTCATCTGCCTCCAGCAACACAGACCTCACACCCTACCTGCACCCACATCCTCCGTCACACCTGAAGTGTCACCCCACACCTCAGTCACGGATCTTACCTCAACCTCACTAACATCTCCCCAACACTTCAGGACACACTGCGACCTCTGCTGCCTCCCCCTCCAGCCTGTCTGTCTCTAGCAGTCAGGTGAAGAGGCAGCTGGAGAGACTGAACCAGAATATGGCTCAGATACAGATGGTGTCTGTCCAAGGATCCTGAAAATCTACACCGAACAACTCTGTACTATTCTTCTCCAGCTCTTCAACCGGAGCCTGAGTCAGGAGAAAGTTGCAGTTTCTAGTTCAGCTCAGTAAGCAAGTCAGAATCAGAATCAGAATTAGTTTTATTGCCATTGTTAGTGAACAGTGTTCACTGACTAGGAATTTGCTGCGGCGTAAGGTGCAAACATGTAACATAAGATATAATGATAAAAAATAAAGAATAAAAATATATGAATATTAAGTGAGCATCTATCAGGGCTCACTACAGTTTCTTTATCATCCTGGGGTTGGTGTTGAAAATGCCATAATTTGTTTTGGATTTTAGGAGGACCAGGAATAAGAATTCTGCACAAAGTTGACAAACATACTTTACATAACATGTTGTTAAAAGATTGGAATCAGTTTGAGGCTTTCTCAGCTCTGCTGCAATACAATGATGACTTATGACAAATGAACGAGTTCGTTAGTAATGGGGTGAATTTTTTTTCGTACTTTGACATTATAATTGATCTATGGGATTGTTAATGTATGTATTTTTTTTCCTTTCATTTCTCCACCTCCAATCTTATTTCCCCTCTACGTTCATCACAAAACTTATTCCCATAAACTATATGTTATTCCTATATGCTGAGTCATGTAGCTGTGCTTAAAGACATGTTACTCTAGTCTTTGGCCTGCTGATGCAAGGCATATGTTTATGTTGTACAAGTATAATGTACATGTTTTTTATTCTTTCTATTTTTTACTTGTAGTAATAATGCATAAAACACACAGTAGAATGGTGACCGTGTTCAGACTTCGCCCGCCACTGTAAAAGTGGATGTTCTAAACCATTGCCCAATCTAATAATCACAACACATTCATGTAAAACTTAGTAAAACTCATAATACTTATGAATACACGTCTGCATCTTCACCATCTTCTGGTCAAATGTCAAGCTTGCACACTGGATACATAATGTAGTTGTGTCAGAAAATCTGCTAATAACCCGCTTTGTCTGAAGGGGCATTTCCTTTTGTACCCCTGGGGAGAGACTTTCTGGTTTTAAAGCTGCCGTCGGCAGGTTTTCAAAATTCCGAGTCTAAAGTCGGAAAATTCGAACTGATACAACTTTCAGGTCCCTCCCCCAACCTCTAACAAGCTCCGAATCGCCCCCCAAACCCCTCCCCCTTCTGTGGACGAGGTTGTGCACGTGAGTTCACACCAGTGTGCGCGCACACAAGCTGGGGACAGACTCATGCTCAGCATGGAAGACGTGGTTGGTGACTATTCTGCTCAGATAATAGATAAATAACAAACCTAACGTGATTGGTTAAAAACAGCCGGGAGCGTCGATTTTTGCGAGCACGATTACAGGCTTCAGAGGGAGCTACAGAATTCGGGATTTTTCCTAAACAGCCTATTTAATATTCTCCTTTCAGAATCCCATGACAGTTCAAGCTAATATGACTAAAAAAAAGTTGCCGACGGCAGCTTTAACCCCTTAACCCATTGACGCCGGATGTTGCGTAGCGCAACATTGCCCCGCCGGTTGTTGCGTTGCGCAACATGGTCCCTAACGCCGGTTGTTGCGTAGCGCAACATTGTTCATTTATCATTATTTTCAAGGCGCATGTAATGCACAATGATTGGTATTTGTTTGGAGAGGATGAGGACGAGGACGAGGATTTTTTTGGCTTTCAAGTAGACTGGCAGTCCGCTGGATTTCGCCCCCGACGTCAACAAAAGTTTACTCGTACACCGGGGCTGAAGGTGCCAATATCTGAAGATGCAAGTCCTTTAGATGTGTTCTCGCATATTTTCACTGATGAAGTTTGGGATATGTTGGTGACACAGACAAACTTATATGCGGATCAGGCGCGCGGCCACACACCACCCAACTCGAAGTGGAGCCCCGTGTCAAAGCAGGAGATGAAATCTTTCATCGGTATCTGCCTAACTTTTGGAATAATCAAACTACTAACTCGCCGGGATTACTGGAGGCAGAGCAAGTGGCTGTATCAGACAAATGTCGCCCGAGTGATGGCACGAGATCGTTTTGACATGATCTGGAGGTAATTATTTATTCTTGCGCTTCATTCTGACGACTTCTCATTCTTATTTGAGTGGCGTTGCCCTTATGTAAAAAAAAAAAAAAGAGAGCCCGGTGCGAATTACTGCAGTATAACTATGATGTTTTAGAAGTCGTGTCACTGAAGTTTACAGTATAACTGCAAAATGCAAGATATATTGCAGTTTCTTTTTATCATTCATTATTATTGCTGATATTATAATTTTGCAATGACGTCTCTATCATGGCCAGAAATGTAGCTGAAGTGGTGCCTACATTTACTACTAATACTAATAATAATAATGATGATAATAATAGTAATGATGATTAGTTATAGTATAGTAATAGTAGTATAATAAATAGCAGCATTGGGTATTATCCTGAATCATGTGTGTGTGTCTGTGTGTGTATTGACTCATCTTTTTCATTTTTTTTTAATGAAAATGTGTTGGTGTTAATGCTGAATGAACATGACGGAATAAAAGCAGAGAATTTAACCTTTAAAATGCAAATTATTTCATGTCTTTATGTGTTTCAGAGGCTGAGACTATTGAATTGTTCTTAGGTGTTTTCAATTAATTGTTTTTAGTTAAAAAAAAACCTCAGGCATTGGGGACCTTTTCTAAAAACTGGCTTAGGCATTGAGCAGCTTTTTTTGCAGGTGCTTTAGGCGCCAATGGGTTAAATGGTTTGGCTGTCAGAGTAGCAAAAGTTTCTTTTCTGCTCTGTCTTTCTATGTTTGATCCTAAGATTATTTTTTAAATGCCCTGATCATTAACCACACCTGCATAATCTATTTCAGGGGCTTGGAAATGTCATCCCAATAATGAATGTGACATCGACGGGCAAAACATGGGCAATAACAGAATCTACATCCTTTTATAGAAAAGAAACCAGTTAATTGATTTTAAGGTTAGTTACATAAAACATCTAAGAAAGTTTACCATATGAGTTTCCTGAAAAACGGCAGACCTTCATACTGTCTGGCCTCCACTGACGACCATTTCTACACTTTCTGATTCTGCCCAAACACACGGGGTCACTGGCTGGAGGTCATGAGCAGGCCGTCAGGGATTTTCCTCTCCAACATCGCAGAGCACAGCTTAATCTCTGCTTTTGTAAACTGTCCTCAAACATTTTTAGCACCTTGAATCATTTTTACTTATAGCATCACCGTAGCTTAAAAAAAAAACAAAAAACAAAAAACAAAAAAAAAGACACGTCAAAGACTTCTTAAAAAAAACATAATCCAATAGCTAAAAAAGTAACACAACCTAATGTATTCTGTGTGGAATTTCAATATAATGAGCAACCTCATGCAGGTCCTGTATGTTTGTACATGTGTTCCTATATGCATGTTTTCATGTACTGATGTAAAAGTGTTTAGAGAGCAGTATGAGTTTGTGCATATACTTAATGCATGCATATATGTGCTTGTATGTTTTATTTATTGAATTATGTATGCATTTATGCATGCATTCATGTTTATGGGCAATAAATTGTTAAATAGGATGATGTTTTAAGACGAAAAGATCAGATGCCTTTCACGTTTCCAATTCTTGTCTTGGCTGCACTTAACTGTGTCAAGGAGAGCTTGCTTGCGCCATCATCCACTTGGTGCTGTGCTGTTAGTATTTAATGTTAAAGCAATGATCTTCTCAAGGGTAACGTTAAGTCAATAACCCAGTTTCCTGGCCTCGACTTATATAAAACCTTTACCTTGGTTTAGTTTGACCTTGACATTGATGCGCGCGCCACTGATGAGGCCTGTGTTTGTACGACCAGCGTGGATCTGTGTGTCTGATCTCTTATGTCTTCTCTCTCATTAGCAACCAATCACAGCCTGCCTCTTCAGTGCAGCCTTCTTTGGGGCCCTGGGTTCATCTTTCCTTTATGGCTACAACCTCTCTGTGGTCAATGCGCCTGCTATGGTGAGTCAAACTGTTAAGCTGGCATGTAAGCCCTTTAGTGGGAAACCACCATTGATTTCTCTCATTTTCTCAATGTGTTAGCACCTCCAGAAATAAAAAAAAAATGTTCATTTAGATGGGGATTCAGTGTCAGATTCAGATTCTGATTAAACTGAATGGAGATTTGTTTAGTGCTGAAAGAAGTAAGTACATTTCATCACTGTCGATGCTTTTAAACAGCGAGTCCTTCAGCCAAATACAGGGGCGTGCTTGTATCTTTTGAGTAGCCCATGATTAGTGAACACCACTGTGTGTGTGCATGAATAGATGGAGCTGTTCTGCTGAGTTAATGAAGTTTGTCAGACCTGTGATGGAGTTTTCAGATGAAAAAAAAATGCTGAGGTCTTTAGCGTCCTATCAGACTCCTTAAGTTATTTCTGATGGAATTCTTTTTTTTTTTTTTTTTTTTACAGCATCTTTTAAGGCACCTGTTGTGTTATTGAAATATTAGTTCTTATTCTATGATTCGATGTCACTCATTAATTGTAATGCTTAGTCGTTTTTGTTGCTTTGCTACAGTGCTCCACTGGAGATATAGGAAATAACAATTAATGATATTAAGAATATAAAAACGCATAAAAGCAATACAGTTTTACAACTATACAGTAATTATGGAAATGGAAATGAATAATTAAGGTAAAGACTGAAAGTAAAGACCAAAACTACTTATTTTAAATTAAGACTGCCAGCAGGTGGAGTCTTTATAGCTTGTTTGCCACAAGCAGAAATTATTTCCTGTGGTGTTTAGTGGTGCACTGAAATTAATCTCTTGCTGAACACGCTCCGGTGACTTACCAGCATGTCATGGAGCGTGTGTGAAATATTGTCCAGTATTGTACTGAACTTGAATATCTTCCTCTCTGACACCACCACTGCTCTTTTTCCACTCTTACAATGTTGCTGACCTTTGCAGATTAGTTTCTTGAACCTGCTGGCGTCTACTACCCCCGCATACAGCCGCTTTGGAGGATAGCACTGGCCACCACAGACTCATAAAACATCCAGCAGATGTTGAAAATAAAAGGAGGCTCTGGCTTTTCCTGTAGATGGCAGTGGTGCTCTTGGTCCACTCCAGTTTAATGTCAATGCGCGCACCGAGATATTTGTAATCATCAACCGTCTCCACATTGAGCCCCTGGATGGAAACAGGGGTCAGAGGTTTGCTAGTCCCCCTGAAGTCCACAACAGTCCACAGTTTCTTAATATACACCACATTAAGCTGCAGATGGTTCTGTTCACACGCGTGACAGAGTTGTCCACCACAGCCCTGTATTCAACCTCATCACCCCTTTCTGATACATCCGATTATGGCAGCGCCATCGGAAACACTCCTGAAGGTTGTAGATCACACTTTAAGTCTGTGGTGTAGAGGGTGAAGATGAAGGGAGAGGACTGTCCCTTGTGGGGATGTCATATATCACTTTTATACTAATGCAGAAGAACTTCTAAGTAGATAATCATGATAATTTTCAGAATATTTCATAGATAAGTATGCTGTGTTCTTTCGTTTGATTTGGTTAGAATTTTGTTTTGATTATAGTTGGAGAAGAGATCAGCACATTTACAGTGAAGGCTGGCTTAGACATATCCTCCTGCACAACTATGTGCACAGTCTTCAGTCACAACTTTAAAAACAAAGACAGGTCAAATGAATAATGTAAATGATGTTGTTACAGTGCAATCTTCTGTTGGGAAACATTTAGCTTTGACATTTACAAACACCTAAATGTTAGTGCAAACTAAACACGCCTCTAATTGCAACTGCCAGATATCTCAGGGCACCCTGAGAGGTCTCTTGTCCATGTTCCAACTGGTCTGAACTAGTGTTTTAATATTGTGGCTGACTTGTGTATTTGGCATTGCTCAGCCCAGACATTTTCATAGTCTATACATGCTCTGTGTGAAAAATGCAATTTTCAGGAGCAGCTAAGTGGTGCCACTTTTGCATAAGAAACAGCATTTTCAGAAGTTAGACTTTCCAATCTGGCCTTGTGTTTCTTCTGAGGTAATTAGATGCCTCGCAGGTCATTGAATTAGTATTCAAAGATTACAGCCCCCAGCTCTGCAGATGCCCACACAAATATACAAGGAATATTGCATAAAATACAACAGGGATCTTAGCATTTACTGAAAAGCTAAAGTAATAAAAACTTTTAAAAAGAAGCAAAAAAGGCTGTGAAGGCTGTAACTGTTAGTGAACAGAAAAAAAAAAAACATACACTTTGCCCTTGTTTTTTAACCATCAAATGACACTAGGATACTTTGCAGTTTATTTTCTCACATGGACAAAGTATTTTTTAGTTCAGTAGTGTCACAAAACCTGTTCCAGTCCTTCACTGGAGGCTCCATGTGGTTACAGAGAAGTGTATTTGATACTTCTTTCAGACCACCCATATACATGGTTTATAGTGTGTGAATGAAAGACTTCCCTATGTCTTATGGTTGCTTTGAATGAAAATCCTCTCCACATACTATATGTAATGTCTCTGCTTTGTCACACGCTTTAACATGTTTGTCATGTTGGTTGTATTTGTGGTCTGACACTGCAACACCAAGCTGGAGGTTTCACGTCTGCCAATTCAAAACGCTCATTCCTCTGTCCCTCTCGTCTTTAGAGTACTTGAATAAAATGTTCAAAAAGTTCCATCATTACATAAAGAGAAGAGAACAAGTTGTGCAAGACTAACGAAATCAAAACTAAAGCAACCTTTAAACTGTCCTTGAATCCTGAATCTTTATTCTGTGGCCAGGGTTGTTTCTGCTCAGCCACGCAGCCACTGCGTTTGCTGTAAACCGGCATGACTCCTCTGAAAATGCAGGCTGAGTGTAAAGCAGTAAATTGCTGTTGATGGTGTCAGCTGGAAAATGTATTTTAACCATCTTTAAAAAAGAAAAAACTCATTTTTTTCCCCCAGTTTGTGTTTATACTTCCCTGTCATATGCTGCTTCCCAACGGGGAACTGAGGCAGTTGTATTGCTCTTTTCAGAGCCAAGAGATCCCTTAGATGAAAACTGTAATTTTCCCTCAAAGAGCCAAGGAGCTGTTGGTCCACAGCTATTTTGACTTTTCTGTTTTAAGGGAATGGTTGGCAACACACTCTTTATACACACAAAAACACACTTGAGAGAACAGATGAAGGCAAAAGGAAACCTGCAGCTCCTGCTGCTTTTCTTAGTGGGGTATGATGACATTGAAAAGAGTCTAGATAGATATAACTGCTTCAGTTCCTTGTGGGAAACTGCTGTCTGATGTCAGGAAAATCACTGAGAGTATTCAGAATACATTAAAGCATACGCAATAAATTCTGAACAATTTAGATGATTTTCTTATTTTTGCAGCTGATCTTGTCCACAGCAACACCTTCTGTAGCTTTCTGTGCTGGTATTACTGTCTGCCAATTTCTAGGGTATGTGATATACTAACAGCTCAGTATCTAACGCCAACCCCACTTGAAATAAGCCGAACTGTTATTTGAATTCACAGCAACAGTTCAGCTACGGATGCAGATAATTCTCCAGTTTATGAGCATGCTGAGCGATCGTTGGTTGTTTATTCTCCTTCATAGCTTCTGCCCACCAGGAACATAAGCTGATCATTAATGTAGGCACTGGCTTCTGTCCGCCACTCTAGGGGTCCAGCACTGCTTCCGCTGTCTTTTTACAAAATTCATGAAAAATAAATAAACCAGCATCTCCACTCTTTTAATGTATGTTTTTTTTTTTTCCCGCTATGCCAAAATCTAAAGATCACAAAGGAGCTTACTGTCTGTTCTCAGCTATGAATGAATAAAAAAAAGACAGTGCCACAGTTTATTACAATGAAAAGATCATAAAAAAAGCAACGCTTCTACTCATGCTCCTTTAACAAAGGACTTAATCAGCCTCTTTAGTAACAGTTCACTGAAAACACAATAGTCTCTACATATGGCATGACAAATCACAGCATGTGTAAATCAAAACTCAGTTTTCCCCATGCACAGCAGGTCCATTTCCAGCAGTGAGCCATTTTAAAATGTGAGCAAGGGAATATTATATGAAGTGTCAAAAATGCATTCCCAGTGAGTCCCAACAAACATTGTCTTAGGCACTAAATATATGATTTGTTGCCATTTTCTTGGCCACAGCGAGTTCTCTTCTAAGCTTTATTTTGCTTACTCACTTGCACTTTGCTTCATGCAGTAAAAGTAACATTGCAAGAACAATGGAGTGGAAATAAAAGGCAAAAAGAGTCCACGCACTTATTTATACTACTTATAAAATGTACACAATATACAGAGGGCAGTTTATTTCAGTGGTGGTAAGCCACATCCATGAGACTATTCTATGCAAATTTAGGGCCACTCAGGGAAATGGGAGCAATGATCAAAACCATTCAGCATAACTGCCGACATAACCTGCTTTCTTGGATTCCAAATTGTTTTCAATTTTTTTTCTGAAGGTACAGGGTTTACTTTCTCTGGAGCTCATGTTGCTCATTTCGGGTGAACACATTGCCTACTGGCCCTAGTTTAGGATCTCGGAGAACAATTAAGTAACAGTCTTTCTAAGATGGGTGAAGTTTACCCTGTAGGAATCAGTGTAACCTGTGACCCTCCTGCTCCACAAATAGGAATAAGCTTTTCAAAGCTTTTATTCCAGTGACATCAAAGGTAACTTTGTCAGCACTTTAAACTGTTATGCACAATGCTTGTGGGAACAGCCTTGACTGCAGAGTCAATGAGAGCCACCATGGCACTGGGCTATCTGTGATTTGAGGACTTTTAGCAGTGTAGCTCGGTTCAGGAAATTAATGAGGATTGTAGTTGTAAAATGAAAGATTAAAATATATAGAAGCTCGCCTGTGCTGCTCTTTGGGGGCCTTCCTCTGATGTCCTCTGGGTTGGAGCATGACTTTCCTGTGATTGACTGCCTGGCTTCTCTCTTCCTTGCTCCATGGGGGCTGCCTGGGTCTGGGGGCCCTTGCAATCTGCTCCTGATCTCTGGAGTTGGGAGTGGCTGTGGCCCCCTTTCCCCATTATTAACCACAGTTCATGTAAAGCCTTGGCCATATATTTTGCACACACAGGCACAAATACATGCACGCACATCCACTCATTCACTCGCATGCTCACTCTACAGTTGCTATGTCACTTTGTAGCTTTAATAATATTCAGTGGCCACAGTTAAGTTTTATGCTTGTTGCTGTTGGTTTCTTTTTTTTTTTTTGGAATTTTTCTTCATTAATCTTTTTGCAGGTGCTCCCGATGGTCCTGCTTGTTTTGTGTTTTCTTTTCCTCCGCAGATGCAGCAGCTGGTTGCCTGTTTTATCGTTCTATCTACTTCCTTTTCACCACACTTTAACTCTTTCTTTCATTCCCCCCATCAATTAAAATTTAATAATAATAATAATAATAAAAAAAAAGCCTACAATGGTGCTGCAAACTATGATGAGGACACCGGCTGCGTGGGCTTCGGCTTTGCTGATGCCTGAGCCTCTGAGTACAGCAAACGAAAAATAAGCTGTTTTTTTTTTCTTAAACCATCACAGACAATGAAGACACTTCAATTAGACCTCGAGTTCTTTGACACAGTCTCCATTGATTTTAAACCACAACACTGACTCGTAGGTACCTCAGCAAATTAATCTTTCGAATCACATCTACTCAGATTGCTCTTTAAAGTTACCAGATGACATTAAAGAATTTTTGGCCACTACATTTAGTTTGATCTTTTTTTTTTTTTCTATTTGTTTTTAAGAATGATTTATTCTAATATTAAACACAATAAAACATACAAAGGAAATTATTTACAGGATGATGAATTACAGACAATACATAATAAGCACAATAATGCATCAAATCAGATATTTGATTAATAGATTTTACTACGTGTCTGTAACATGATTAATTATGAGTTTGTCTTATAATTGATTTTTCCTGTCAAATTTGTATCTATAGCTTTGAAAAATCATTGCAGGGTCTTAAACTCAGTTTGGACAAGTGAAAGGACAGCTTGGTACGATGCACATCACATTCAGAAAATGCATGTTTGATAAGACAGTGGGAAGTTTTTGTCTTGCTTTTTCAGATTGATAGCTTTTTAACACATTCAACCATTTTATGAATATGACACAATCGTAAGATATGTGTCTGAATCTTTTTCTTGTATTGCAGTACATTAAAGCTTTCTACAATAAGACTTGGATTGAGAGATACGACGAGCCTATTCCAGCAGAGACAGACACCCTTCTCTGGTCTATCACAGTGTCCATATTTGCCATTGGAGGCCTTTTTGGAGCTCTGTCTGTCTCTTTAATCATGAAAGTTCTTGGAAGGTGAGTACACTCGTAAGAGCTCATAAAAACACATCATCTTCGCACTTGTAATGGACTAGCAACCTTAGCTGAGCTAATCCTAATTTAAGATTCAACCCAGTTTTTAAATGTCTTGAGGCCGTCTCTTTATCTGAAGGCATGTTACAGCTGTAGCTCACGGTGCTCTGGCAGGATTATCAGATCAAAAACTATCGAAACTGATACTAAACCACCGAACTGATCTGGGAAAAGTGAATCGCCATTCAGCAGATTCCTGACTTGGGGAAAAGTATTGCATAGTTCATTGATATGTTACATGTGTTTTTTACTTAAAGTATCTCCTGATCTAATCCCCCACTGACTCATTTTTTAATTGGAGCTCTGTAGGGATCCTGCCAACTGCTGCAGGACATTGTGTTCTTTAATAGGCCAACCAACACCATCCCAAACCATCCAGATTATATTGTTCACTTGATAAAATGTTGAACATCTAAAGCGCACAGACGAGCACTTAGATCAGAGATTTGTATCAGAAACATCTGCAGCATCTGCTTGGCCCCTCCATTTGAAATAGGGCTTTAAAATAAGGAAGCTTGTTGAGCAGAAGATGTTGATAAAGTAAAAGAAGATTCAGAATATTTCAAAATATTCTAAAAAAATAAGATGTATAAAAAATACAAAATTCTGCTTACAGCGAAAAGGTGGGTAACTTGAAAGTGAAAAATTTGGATTGGCACTGTATGTGTAAAAAACCCCCAAAAAACCCAAAATTGGTCGCTGCAGTTTTCTTACCTTGACTTGTAAAGTAGGACACTCTTCCCCACCTTGCTTACACTTTTACTTTTGCTGGCTTGTTGCAAACACGTCTCATTTACTGTACTCAGGTACTCTGGGTTGAAAATGAACTGTCATTCATATTACATACTTAGGGAAATGTTTCGTTTCCTGTCAGACTCTGAAATGTCTGAGGAGACAGGAGCGCTGTATGCATTTTTGCTTTGTCAGCATTTTCTTTCTATCTTTTTCTTCGTACACTCTCTAAATCACTGCACCTACTATTGTACAACGGTACTTCAGCTCTTCTACCAGCTGGCAGGACATATTTTTTAACAGAAAAACTGAAATGAGCGACTGTCCCTTAGCAAAAGAAAAAGGAATTGTGGAATGTAGCTGGGGCTGCATAATTTGAAGCAGGAGTTGTAGTCCTGGATGTGCTGGTAAAGAAGATTTAAGTTTCAAATCAAAGGCTCACCGTACACATTTTCTCAGAGGTCTGCCAGATTTCACAAAATTCTGTAACACTTGCAATTAAGCAACATTTGAACCCAAATCTGATGATGGTTTTGCCAATTAGTTTTTTCAATGTTAATTGAAAATGGGTGAGGATGTTTTTTTCCTCTCAAAACCTATAGTCGGATTGTTTCTTACTGTAGTTTGCTGGGATTTTGCCATGATCTGTACTTTATAGTACACTTACAAAAATGTTGGTTCAGTCAGTCATGTTGTGCCCATTATCATGAACTACATTTTCTTTGCCACAGAAGCAACATTAGTTTGTCTTCCCATAGTTTCCCTCGAAGGCCCAGTTATTGTGACAGCTGGTCCTATTAAGTGCTGGCAGCTAAGAAGTCGTTATATACATGGTGGCTTCCTCACGGTTGTCTCCAGCTCACGTGCAGAACTATCACGCAGCAAAGGCACTTTCTAATGGAACCAAGGCCTTATTCTTGTTTTTTTTTTTCTATAACAGATTGTCCACATACAGATTCCAAGGAAATAGATGTGTTGGGGAAGAAAAAATGATTTTTTCCTGATTCCTTGGTTGTGACTTGACATCTTATTTTGCACTGTGAGATCCAATCTCGCAGCCATTATGATGAGTTTCTCAGGTTTTGGCCTAGCTGAGTTGTTTCACCATCTTTGCTTGGGACTGCAGAGTTGTATGTCCTCCCGGCCCCCAGGGACTCACAGGCACTAATATTATTCCTGCACTGCTTTGAAATGATTCACATTCGAAAGACTGTATTAACCTGTAATGATAAGTATGTCTGTGTCAGAGCAGGGTAACACTCATGAAGCTTCTGTTCATAGTGATTTGAGATAATTAAGATGTCCTAATGTTTCACCTTGGAGTGGTGGTTTTCAAATGTGTTGATTAGGCAGAAATATACTATTCATTCTTCCTCCATATTCTCTGCTAGACAGCTGGTAGTTCAGGTCAGAGTCCTGGAGAGGTTGACATTCAGATGTCAGGGAGAGGAATTGAATATATATTAGCAGATAAGGACATGGGAAGCGGTGCAAAAGTAAGCTACTTCAAAGAGTGACCAAGTGGATCATTAAAAGTTTCCTGGCGAGGCTGATGTCATTTTCTGTTTTTTTAAACTAATGTTTTTGGATGTTTTACCACAGCAATCTTTTTCACAGCGCAGATGTGATTGGATGATATTAGTGCAAATTGTTTATCTTCCCACTCAACTTTAATGGGAATGAGGCTGCCCTTGAGACAATGTGTGTTGCTCAGAATCTCACTGCGGCAGTCAAACAAAAACATATTTTCTCTTGACCCCTGACACTCAACAATGAAGCTCTGCAATTTAATCCTGCAAAAAAATATAGCCCTCTTTTAGTCTATTCACCTCCAAGTTTGCTTTGAGAAATGGAATGTTTAAGTATGCGCCTGACGTTGAATCTAGACAGAAAAATATTTGTGTGCATGCAAATGTGTGCATACATGTGTACAAAGCCAGGTTTAACATCCTTGTTCCATTTTCTTGACATGTTAAAGTCAGAGGTTTTTACTGCATAGATATTTTAAATGCCAGCAAAAACATTTCCACCATTTAAGGAATAAAATGTTCTATAAATAAGGCTATGAATGATATATGAACAAACCCCTCTGCAAAAGCCACCAAAGTAATGACAACATGATAGTTTGGTGTCTGTATCCGAGTCTAGAGTCTCTTCCTTTACACAACCTTTGCATCCACACCTTGAAATGTATATACAAAGCTAAGTAAATGAGTCTGCATGAAATATTTAAGTGTTCTCCTCCTCAAAAGGGAGCGATCATGGTGTACATGTCTTTCAGGAGCTAACTTAACTGCGTCTTGTCAATTATTGACAGTAATAGTATTTTTATGCTAAAAATCTGGGCCTGAGAATCTTACAGGTTTGGGAGCAGAGAGAATGGAACTAACAAATTGCTTTTAACAAATTCTAACCCACCAGCAGCAAGCTCCCTTTCGATAGGAAAGCATGAAAGATGAGCTCTTGCACATTGTTTAACAATTTTAAAGATATGGATATTGTTTTAAAAGAGAAGTTATGAAGGTGCTAAAAGGCATTTTGAAGGAGTCTCGCTCCTTCATACATGTATAAAAATTTTTGCAGTTTTATAGCTCAGTGTTTGTTCGCAGCAGATGAACAAAGACAATTTCCATATAGCTGACTTGACTTGTTGCCAGTATTTATGCCAAGCTTAACTGCTGGTTCTGGCATCTTTTATACCAGAATGGCATTTATCCTCTCATTTGAGAGGCCTTTGTCTTTCTTGATTCACATCAATTTTACCAGACCTAGTTCATGAGTATAGAAAAGATCTGACTTTGATCACTACTCTGTCATGAAACACATAGTAATGAGTAATGAGTAAGTCCATGTCTGTCCTCCAGCACAGCAGAGTTTAAACCCATAAGGGGATAAGAAGCAATTTCGATCTTTAAGGGTTAAGAGATGTTCAGTCAACAACGATGATGATAAATTATCAACCTGATGTTTTTAAAGGGGCAGTTTAGCTTTTGTTTTGATGTGAAACTGGAACATGAGGTGAAAAGCCAGGGCGTTTAAATAGGTGAATGAGAATGGCTGAGGAGAGAGAACACAAGTGAGACAGTGGAGTTAATGAACAGGCAGGAGGGAACTGAGAAAAACTAAGAGGAAAAATGGAGCAAGAAACAGAACTAAGATGAGACCAACTGATCAAGGTAAAAAACTAACAAAAAAAACCCCCACGAGTGTAAGTACAACCAACTAAAGACTAATACAAACTAAAGAAACGTGACAAACCAATAACTCAAGATCACAAGCAAACTAAGCTTAAAAACATGAACAAAGAGCAAGCAAGGAGGAACAAAAAGACAAATCCAGACTAGAGAAATACAAACAGCAAAAACAGTGATTAAAAACAAACTAACAAGAGAAGTAGATTAAGATAAAAGCACAGAAAAACCAAGAATCCAACTAAAGTCCAAAAATCTATTAACCATGACATGTCATTTTAGAGGAAAATTCTTTGAATAAACTGAAATGCTTTATGCACCATGAGAGCTGCCTGAATGCACCAGTAGTTTAAGGCTGTCTGTTACAATTAGGGTGGAGAAAAAGCCCAGATCCAGAGTGGCCTTCAGGTCCCTGTGTGTGCAGGGGGTGACGTTGCACCCAATCCACAATTATTTCAGTAATGCTTCTGACTGTGCGTTGATAATCAAATGCTTTCAGAATTGAATAGACATTAACATATATACAACTGCTGGTTTACCTTTGAGTTTGGATGAATTCTGCATTGTTTTTCATCAACTTGAAAACCTCCTATAGAGAAAACAATTTTCAGTTTTGTTGGCCTTGAAGAGTTGTTCTCATCCACTCTGATCTTGATAATGACACAAACACATTACTCATCTTTACTCCTTTTTCAAAGGTTTATTCAATGCCATTTCTTGCTCCAGGAAACCTTGCTGAAATGTTTCGACAGATGTCAAATGTGATTTTTTTTTTTTAAATCACAATATAGGCACTTGATTTGGACAAAACGGATTGAATGGAGTTGAAATGGAGGGCATTTCTTATAAGATTCATTTTAATGTGTCAATGTATCCCATGTTCTCCACTTAATTTCTCCTATAAAATTATTTCTAATCCTATTTTTGACTTTTAGAAAGGGAACCTTGCTGCTGAATAACGGCTTTGCTGTGATAGCTGCACTGCTGCTGTCGTTGGGCGAGATGTCCAGATCTTTTGAGATGCTCATCATTGGCCGGACAATTATTGGGGTGAACTCTGGTAAGTCATTCAGAGAAATACATTCTAAATACTTAATTTCTCTTCATCACACTTAGGCTACGGCTACACGAAAACGAAACGAGGTTTTTTTTGAAAACGGGTTCGAAAATTCTTGCGACCACACGGAAACGCGCTGCTGGTCCAGACGAAAACGATGAAACGATGCAGTACACACGCCACTGTGTCACGCCACGCTGTGAGACAATAGAGAAGTGTTAAAATTGGCTCACAGCGTCAACGTGTGACTGACGCAAAAACGTTTTAGCTGTAACAATGGAAACGAAACGAGGCCGTTTTCAAACTTTCCCACTCTGGAACCCGTTTTCAAAAACTATCGTTTTGGGGTAGTGGGAACGCCGGCTCCGTGTGGCCGCGACAGCGAAACGATAAGAAAAAGTATCGTTTACAGTGAAAAACGTTTTCGTGTAGCCGCAGCCTTAAGTTTTGGCAGTAACTGCTTATTACATGTGCATACCATTAGTGGTAGAGGGAGTACTACTACAATACAATGAAGTAATACACATAGTATCCAAATAAAATTACTGGTTGGTTCCCTCTGGCTTTTTCTTTTGAAATTATCGGATAAAAAAGCATCAGTTTGTAAACGACATGATACTGGGATTGTTGCTGAAAGGGGGTCTACTTTAAACCGCTTAATGTACGGTGATGCATATGTGTGCACAAGAGCTACATTTAAGGAGTTGTGAGATGATAAATGTGAGGGGGAAGAAAAATATACATTTTCTGATACAGAAGTTAGTTTTTTTTTTAATTGAATCTTTTTTCCATTTTTTTGCGAGTTATTGAACAACTTAAAGCTTTACTGAAAGTCTTGAAGGTTTTGCACATCCTTGATTTGATTTGAACGCTTGAATCATGTAAGAAGTTTCAGAGGCCAAAAAGATTGGCATCCATGAATGTAATCTCTAACAACATGTTATCTTTTAAAACCTTGCTGTGCTATCTTTTTTCTCTTTAAAAAAAAAAACAAAAAAAACATCTTTGTGTTAAATTAACTCGTAACTTAAAATGTCAAATAATTAATGGAGTAGAAAATGTAACATTGCCTTCAACAACGTATTGGGAGTTTTAAGTAGCATGAAATAAAAACGCTTTGAGTACTTTCCACCACAGACAGAATTTGCCTCGATTAATTAACACATTGAACTACACAAGGATCAGTTGTAATCTCTGGATCATCATAGATGTATTAGCACACACATTTCCCAAAGAGCACAATTTGTAAACTGTTGAGACTGATTAGTGGAAAATCTTCTTCAGGATTAATTATCTTATTAGGGATGATCATTTCTAACACACATACCTCCTATCTGAGCAGTCTTTGCAAAGCTCCCTCAGCTGTGACTGTGTAATGCTGTCTGTGCAGTGTGGGCTTCAGACTAAGACATCATTTAAAATGGAATGCTTTTACATCCTGCTGAAGGAGAAAGATACTAAACATATAAATGGGTGCTCCTCTGGTACTGTCATATCCACACATAGTAGCTACTCATCTCTCTTTTTTTTCAACATCACTGTGTTGCGCGTCCCCTTTATTTTTCCGTGGCAGGCATAGCGCTTAGTGCCCTCCCCATGTACCTGGGAGAGATTTCGCCGAGGCATATCAGAGGTTCTATTGGCCAGTTCAACTCCATCCTGATCTGCTTAGGAGTGTTCACAGGACAAGTGCTGGGCCTGCCCGAACTGCTTGGTCAGGTCAGTGGTGTATGAAGTATGAAAAATATGGCACTATACCTATCAAGTCATCCTTGCATACAGTTGCTTTCTAAAATTATCTTTTATAGATTTTTTTTTAAATTTTGCAACTCAAAAAATGTAAAGTGGATATGATATAGAAAAGAGCCTTTTCTCTTTGCTTAAGAGCGTATACATGGGTCTGAAATCATTCAGAAACACAATTCATATCACTCCAGTTCTGAGATCTTTACACTGACCTCCTGTCCAGCAAATAATTGATTTAAAAATACTACTGTTGATCAATAAATCATTTAATGGTTTAGACCAAAATACATTTCAAATCTTCTGGTCCCCTACGACCCTCCAAGGCAGCTTAGATCTTCAGGTAAAGCTTTGTCCCCAGAGCAAGGACTAATCAAGCAAAACCTGCTATTAGCTTCTATGCAACTTTCATGTGGAATTATCCCAAAAAACTGCAGATCTGGAGAAACTCTTACATGCTTTAAATCACATCTTAAAACGTATTTTCACATTTTTACCATTTCATTTGGTTGATTTCTCATTGTTCTGTGCTTTTATCTGGTTTTAACTTCATTGCCTTACTATGTGTCCTTCATCTTCTTCGTTTATTGAATATTTTTTTTTAATTATTATTACATGCTTTAAGATAAGATAAGATAAGACAAGATAAGATAAGAAACTTTATTGTCATTGTACAAGAATACAACGAAATTGCGTTTGGCAGCATCTCTTGTAGCTGCTACAATGTCACGAGTAATAAATATTGAAAAAAAGTCTTAGACAAAGTCTATTTATTGCATGCTCTCTCATACAATAATAATATGTTCATATGTTTATTAAGTACTAGAGATCTCAAAAGACCCTCAGGAAGAGAGGGGCAGAGTGGAGTCAAATGGATCTCTCCACACCCTGAAATGACATGCTTGAATAGAGGTGTAAATTAATGTATAAAAAAAGAGCTTCTGTTCTGTCTCCCTGTATTATTTTGACCAAAGCATGTGACAGATATTTCATCAGGCTCTGACAAACCTTTGCGATCTTTTTTGATTGAAAAAGTATTGATGCTATGGCTGGTAGCTAATCTATCCAATAAAGTTTGGTTGGAAACCAACAGTAGATTTATTTGATTGCTTGATTGGTGGGTGAGCTGTTGTAAAAAGAGAAACACCTTGCACAGGCACACACTGTTGTTGACAGAGTCTACACATCATTTAAACGGTGTATCAACTGGATTGTCTGCTCAGTTCTAGCTGCAAAGCAGTGGATACACCCACCTAAATCACATGTAGGAAACAAACGCAGCAGGATTGTACTGACGAATGAGTTGCATGCCAGATTTTGAATTCACATTTATTTTGCCAGCATTTAACGGCACAATTAACATTAATCGATTTGAAAGATTAACGCTTTTTTAAGGTGACTGTTCCTCCCACAAAACAAAAGTTATGTGAAAGAAACATCTGGAACATGGGAAAAAGCAACACAAAACAACCATCACAGCCACCTCCACTCTACTGTTTGTGGAAAATGACTGAAGAGAATTATTTTTTCCCCTTTGATCTGGATAATGTTTTCAAGTCTTCATTTGAAAAAAAAAAAAAATCATTCTCATTCCCAGCTTGCTTGATCAAAAAGCACCTCTTGTCAGATTAAATATTTCTTTCAACATGAAGGGTAGGTATGTGCATCTGCATCTTGCTGGGTGTGGTGATGCAGAGAAATAAAACACAGGAGTTCCAACTAGGACACTAAGATTGAATCCTTTTGAATAGGATTTTAAACTAAACTGGTAATGTGATTCCACAGTCTTTGTTTTCTGTTTCTGTTTTGTTCACTTCAGACAACAAAACTACCTGGTGAGAGTTGTCTGCTGTAGATAGTTTTGTAGACCTGTCACTTCTTATTTTTTCCTCTACCTGTCCAGTTTCCTCAGAATATTTTAAAGACAAACTCCACCCCATGCTGAGATATGCCAAAATTATTTCGCTAATAGCTCTTAGGAAATCACTGCTATAAAAAGTGTGATTTTATGCCAGTCCTACTGTTATTCTTGGCATTCTTTATAGATACAGCTATAGAAATGCAAACAAAGTATATGCGTCTGCAACAGGCTGCTAGTAACAACGTCCTACTGGTTATACTATACTACACTTCTGGTTCTTTGCTAAGTTGTCTGTTATGTGCAGACAAAACAGACCCTTTCCCCCTCCATACCTTTAAGATTAGAGACAAGTATTTTGCTTCCTCCTCGGAAAAATGAGGGCTGGCTCAAGAGTTGCATAGTTCTGTTTATCTCTGGATGTCATCTTTTCTATTTATGAAATGAAAATGAAAACGTCAGGAATATATTTGAAAACCACTTTGACATGTTTTTGCATTTCACTCCAAAACAGAAATAAAGCTGAAAACAGACTTTATAGTACATCCATGATTGAAGATGTGTTTTTCCACCAATGGCCCTGAAAACGGTCAAGTCTTCTGAGAGTAGTCATCACTCTGAGGAGCTGCAGCACATCCATTTCAGCTGGAGTAAAGACAGTAAAATGTTCAAGCTCGAGGCTGTATTCATTTGTCTCGTTCAGAGCAGTCAAAGGCATTTTGGTCTTGAAACCAAAAACAAACGCAATCTGTCAGAGATATCAAGCGATTTTTATGCAGGGTTCTGTTTTGCTAAATGTAAGTCACAGTGGAGCTGAGTGTAGGAGCAAAACATTGATGTCCTGCCCTGTCGGTTTGGAGTGACCTGGAAATCGACCCTTAGTTACATATTTGCATAACAATGGTTTTGTTTGCTTCCCTAATCTCATGTAATGAGAAGCAGTGGAGAAAATCTAAATTCTTAGACTGCGCAGCATCAGGGAAGTTCTCTCTCAATGCCAGAGGAGCTGACATTATGCACAGACACTCTGCACTGCTGTGGCTATTTATAGTTCGTATTATTAATTCACCACCTGCAAACACGTCAGGAGTGCAAGTCAGTCGTTTAATGCTGAGGAATTAATCAGAGTCATGTTGTTATCAAAGCAGATCGCAGTGCTTTAGAGTAGATAAAAGGAATATTTACTCTTGGAAATAGAATTGTATCTCAGATAATAGGAAAGTCAAAATAATGACACAAACTCTACTCAGTTTGTTAATGCATGCACTCAGTTTACATAGTAAAAATGTTGTGTGTACCAGAAAACACAAATTGTAGAAATAAAATAAAATTTTGTATTGAGATTTAATTAGTCATTTATTCTCTGTCCTGGCGTATCATTTGGGCATTTTTTCTGTAGAAAATTACGTGTTTATATAAACCACGTGGGGTATATTCATGGTGGACATAATGCTTAATCTGATCTGATTTGCTGCTTCCAGCTGGCTTGGAATTCCCATGCTGCTTTGTGCGCAATTTCATTCACACTGCAAAGGCAGCCTGGAAACCACCGCCCTTATTTTTGCCTGAGTTAAGGCGGTAGCATGGTTGCCGCGTCTGTCACGGCGGTGGTGGACCGTGACGTCAATATGACGTTTCAGGCCTGGCGCTTCCCTGGAAAAGACGGCGCAGCGCGTTGTCGTGCACCAGTCGATTTTTGTAACTTGGCGGCGCCGAGCACAACGAACCGGATGGACCGATGTGAGACCAGGCTCAGTGAGGAGGTGCGTTTGTACAGGCAGCTGTACGAAACTGCAGTGAAACAACACAGGGAGCACGTAAACTCCCAAAACTGGTGCACAGAGATTGGCAGAACTTTGGGGAAAGAGGGAGAGTTCTGTAAGAATGTGTGGAGGAAGCTACGGGACAGATACGTGAAGGCAAAGAAGAGGGCAGAGACTCTGTTGATACCGGGGGCTTCAAACCTTCACCTCTTTTAACTGAATTAAAAAATTAAAATGATCCGAAAACTGCAGCAGTATCATTAATTACAGTATTCTTGCTCTTGACAGCGGCATTGTTTTCTTCTCCACTTTCGTGGTTGTAGAGTAGAGGTAACCTTCACGTAGCAGCGCCACCTCTGTGACGGAGAAAATTGCAACTACTGGCGCGCAACGACTTGCGCCACTATATAGGGTCCTATGGGGGGCACAAACTCGTGACGTCATCAACACCGCTCGCGCGAGCAGACGCGGCAACCATTCTAGAGCCTTTAGGGCAAACAACGGACACAACGTTACCGTTCGATGCAGCCTTAGAAAGTGTTTTAAGTAGCTTAGAACGCAAGTTTACTATAAAAAAAGAGCAAAGTTTGGCGTTGAAAGATTTCATTGCCAAGAAGGATGTATTTCCTCGTCGAATTTCTGTCGCTCTACATACGTCATCTGGTATAAGTGATACAATTGGCTATGAATCGCGCGCAAAGCAGCATAGGAAGAACCAGACGCCATTTGATAGACATTCGTAGTGCCCAATAAATGGCTCTAGGCATTCGTAAACCACGCCTCAAATACGAGAAAATACACACCTAGTTCCCAGACCACCATCTCATCGAGATATGGACGCGTCAGCCAGGCTAGCTTCCAGCAGCACTTGACTGAAACATCATTTACGTCTAATCAGTTACTTCTAATGTTATTTAGCCATTCCAGCCTCTTTGTTTCTTTCTGATTCAAACCTTATTCTTATGTCTTTGGTGTCTCTGCCTTGTGTCCTCCATGCCAGTAAAGTCACAAAGGTTTTGTGATGAGGTTTCCTCGCTCAGCACTGACTTCTTCAACTTCACAGCCTCAGTGGCAGATAGTTCATTTTGGCTTGACATTCAAGCTTGAGCTGGCGCTTGAGAGGGGGGTTGAAAAAGAAGTACCATCCCTCCTCACACTTAATTATCTTTCTTTGCTTTTCCAGACTGGCTGACAACCATTGTGCCCATCAGCCACTTTATTTATAAAAAAAGAAAAAAAAAACCTTATACCTACCCTTCACGGTACTGTATGTGTATGGTTCTGTTTGTCCCCGATTTCATTTGAATAGCAGCAGGAATTGTCAGTCACACCTTGCTAACCCCAGAGGAAATTTGACCCACTTTATCCCCTCTCACGTTACATTCCGTGGTATGCAAACACTTGGCCTTTAGCTGAAGCATTTTCATACCAGGGATCCATCATCTGTGTACTTGATTATTTATGTGCAAAGATTTCAGTTTATCTTGTAGGGCTGAAAACAGACATTAGCCTGAGGCACATATGCTTCCAAAGCCAGTTGTGTCATGAGAACAGAAGACTAATAATATCAAGCACTCTTCTCCTGGCATGTTGTGTTGACTTTAGATCACCAATTACTTTTGGCTCTGTTTTGGTGCTGGTAATAAATGCGTACTCAAATATGCGTTCCCTAAATTAATTTACTAAATGTATTGCCAGAAATCATATACTTTGGAACTTGTGGTTGTTGAGGGCAGGTACGTCACCAGCCACTTTTTACCGGGGCACATGCCCCTGTAAACATGCATTGTACCCCAGTAAAAATTCCCATATACATCCTTCAGACTACGCAACAACTGATGTGCCAAGGAAGAATAACATAGGCATGATTTTCCCTATTTCAACCACGTAACCTACTTTAGCCAATGCTGCACAGGTCTACCAAAGAGTGCAGTGAAGCGGTTGTATTCGCAGGCATTGGGTGCGTCTGTGCATGTTCAGTGAATGGACCGTGTGTGACGCGTAGCGCGAAATCACGAGTTTGAAAGCAAGATACTGCGGCTCACACGTCATATTCATCAGCGGATAGTAGCTCATACATTTTACCAATCGAAGCGTAGTAGTATAAACCACTACACATTGATGGATTGCCGTCACCGTGGTCATGGACATAAGGAAATAAGTCAGAAGCAACAAGGAGAACTGAGAATGAAGTGGAGAGAGGTGAGAGATTTGTTTTCTCTGTTGTAGCTGTGAGAGATCTTTCAGTGTATTGAGACGGCTCCCTTCTTGGCTAAGGTCCACAATGTCACAAGGGAGGCTGCATCACCTCACCATCTTGGCTGTTGAAAGGGATCAGCTTGGTAAAGTCAGTCACAGTGAAGTCATTGATCGTTTTGCCGAGATGAAGAGCAGGCGGTACAGTTTAATTAGGGGTGTCACGGTGTGAAATTTTCGGCTCACGGTTATTGTGACCAAAATTACCACGGTTTACGATATTATCGCGGTAATTTATTTTTTTCTTTTAGTGTTAACATTAAGGTGACCAGGTACCGATCCGAAGACCTCGAACAACAACGTTGTCTTACATTGCGCAATCATTTATAATACACGTGGTGTAATAATGTGTTTCACTGCACTATTTTCACTGTCTCATGGCATATCAAAGTTTAGCTATTCAACTTAGCTTAGAATGGCGTTTAGCGCCCATCTAAGAATGGTGAACACACTAGAGCAGGTGCATTGCTAATGTAATGTAAATGATTATTATCACGATTTAACATTATTGACAGTCGGATATAATTGTTACATTTCCCCTTTACCCGAAGGCAAAAGTTATTTCGAGCATTTCAGCTAAAACTATGTGTTAATATAACAAATATACCTTGCACTGGCTCTGCAGCTGCAGGTGATGGTCTCGTAGGTGAGTGATCAAATTGGATGTGTTGCTCCCTTTCGCGGATACCGGCATGTCCTACACACGGGGGCACCGTCCTCCACCAGTTGCCCCTCAGAGTTTTTGAAATATCCAAAGTAGGACCACACTTCTGATTTTGTGCGCTTAGAAGGTGGAAAAATGGTACCATCGCGGCTTCCTTCTTCTGCTGCCATGCTTAAAGTGAGAGAGTGTGAGAAAAGAACCTCGGACTAGTGGCACCCGCGAACGTTCGAAAGTGTCACGTGTGCGGTGTAGAGCTCTAGTAACGCACCTAGATAACATTATGTTTTGAAATGCAAAGTATTTAGCGCAGAAACAGTGTAATACAGTGTAACCGTGGGAGTATTAGGGAAATGAAAGCTCTCCCGGTGTAACGGTGTGCGGTAAGGTAACCCACCGAGATAACACCGTGTTTTGAAATTCAGAAGGTTATCTTACCGTCAAAATATTTTAGCGCGGTTACCGTGTACACCGGTAACCGTGACAGCCCTAAGTTTAATGCTTAAAAAGTAAACTTATATGAAAGATAAATGGGTAAAATGTGGGTAGGCTAGTTTAAAAGGCTTCTCAATCAGGGGAATAACTTATCAGACCTTATCAGGTACTCTTAATGTAAGATTTTGACTTTTTATTTTGCAATATTCCCTCTTGTAGAAGTATTTATTGACTGTGCTGCAGTAAGATTAAAAAATGCTCAATACCTGGAATGAAATATTGTTCATTATTTTGTATCTATTGAAAATTGTAATACTGTGCATACTGTGTTTTTTTTTGTAATATTGCCTCTTGTAAAAGGCTTACTTGATTATGTTTGATGTGCTACAGAGGGAAGAATTGAAAAGCTAAATGGTTGAACTCAAAAGTGTTTTTTTATTTGCTTAGATAGCCTATAGCTCCATTAAACCTGTTGAGGTTCATGCTAATTTGAATAAATGTTCTTATACATCCAGCACAGGCTCATTTTCTGTATACAGTAAGACAGTGTTGGTGGTGGTGTCCTGGCTGGGGGCCTGTGCCGCTGTACAGCTGTATCCCTAGCAACATCCCTGGTTGAGGGTAAAATAAATGTTATAAATTGAATACCTGAGATGCCCTCCTAATTGCAGGCAATTGAGGTCAACAAGGAGAAGGATTTTAATTTCCCTGATTATAAAGAAGAGGTTAAATTAAAAAGCCAAATGAATAACTGAATCTAGATGATACAGACACGCTTTGTCTGTGAGAAATTGATGCAAAGTTTATAAAATAATGGCCAAACTGGGAAAGAAGTGTGTGTTTTGAATGTGCTACTTCCTCTCTTCAATTATATGTTTAATGTGACACACACCAAAAAAAAGGCATTTCTAACTATTAAAGGCATTTCTAACAAATCCTTGCAAGCTTTCAGTCTAAAAGTATGTACGTTTGATGTTTTTTGTTTTTGTCATAAAAATGAAGCCGAGACTGAAGTTGAAATTGACACAAAAGTTGTTATGCAGCATTTGGTCGTGTGCAGTTGTTGTGACGACGCCAGTTAAAGACTTCAAAGACCTGACTGTGTCTGAGTCCTCTTTTGTTTGGGGCTTATCCTTTGTGCTGTATATGAGCATAATGCAAATCTGCAGCTGCACATTTGTTGTCATTCCAACAATTATAAGAGCGACAAGCATTTTTTCCCTTTTCGTAATTTCGGTGGATCAACGCCAATCATCATAATGGCACATTTATTACAATTAATACATTTTCTGTTAGCTTCTTGTACCTGTTCTTCTATGGGTGTCCTTTGGAAAAATACAATTCTTTTTCATGCCATGCACTTTCCATTTGACTAACAATCGAAAGAACTTTTATTAAATTCATTCCTGCCTTTAACATAGCATAAACATATATATCCACCCATCCATTATCTATACCGCTGAATCCATCGGTCGGGTCGCGGGGGGGCTGGAGCCTATCCCAGCAGTCAATGGGCAAGAGGCGGGGTACACCCTGGACAGGCTGTCAGTCCATCGCAGGGCCACATAGAGACAAACAACCATGCACGCTCACTCCTAAGGACAATTTAGAGATGCCAATTAACCTTACATGCATGATTTTTTGGACAGTGGGAGGAAGCCAGAGTACCTGGAGAGAGCCCACACATACACAGGGAGAACATGCAAACTCCACACAGAAAGGCCACAGCTGGGTGTTGAACCTGGAACTTTCTTGCTGTGAGGCAACAGTGCTAACCACCACACCACCGTGCATCGGTGAAGAGACTTTGCTCCTGGAAATGCAGGGACTTTAATGTATTGGTATTGATTTTCTCCATCTTTCATTTGAACCCGCAAACCACCTTTATATCCTACTGAGTTGCATTTCTTTGTGCAGCAGGTGTTATGTATTCTGCAACTTGCCTCTTTCCATGTCATTTAACAAGCACATCACAGGCTCATGTCACATATATATAATGATGAATGCATTGTCATGATCTTTGTGGGTCCTGGGTTGTGAGACTCTCAGGCCTTCTTGATGTCAGTTTAAGATAAAGGGACTTCGTCCAAAATGTCGCCTTTCGTCAAGTTCAAAATTAGGGTAGGCTTGATGAGACAGGTGACCATTAATCTTATCTTCATGTTTATCTACTAACCTTCTCCAAACACAGATGTAGCTTAGGTTCAGTGGCTTTGATGAGCCCTTGTATTCTTCACCACAACGGTCAGTGGTTTCATTTGAATAAATTGATTGTTTTGAGGGGGATTTGACTAAAGCTCATCTCATGTTAGATACATTGTATACTTGTTGGGCTTATGAATAATGTAATACACACAAGGTGTGCTGTATGTGTATGCTTTGAGCTCTGTGTAGTTTAACATCACAGTACAGAGTATTTTGGCATCCTTTAACATGAAGCCACCAATGCAATAGTTGTAGCAGAGTATATATTGTACTTGCAACATGACTCTAAAGGACTTAAAGTAATTCTCTAAGTGTGCATTGGTGCATGGCAAAAATGTTGCTAGGCTACATTTTCATAGTGATATATCAGTTTGCTGTACCCACATCCTCATGGGAGTTAAAGCATTCAGTCAACTTGCTTTATGTGTAGCCACGCACAAGCAGCTCTTGAGAGATGGCGTTCAAACATGTTGGCTCCTCTGCAAGCTTTCTGTATGGAAGAACTGTGTGTGCAGTATCAATTGTCTTTGCAATCCTAAACACCTCCATAATTCAGTCTGGCCTATGGTCACATGGAATCCTATTAAATATTCAGACGTTGTTGAATATAAAATGTTATTATGGAAAGTTAGGTATCAAATGCAGCAATTTTGCTAAATACATTCTAAATTTAACTTTTGGTACTGAATCCTTTCTTTTAGAGAGAAAGCTAAATTGACACAGCCATGCTGTGGAGCTTACAGTGCATAGATTTTTTTTTAAATTTAGCTTAACTCAGAGGAAACAGAGGATAGCCTTCAGACTATGAGTTATGTGAAAGGCTGCACCACTGCAGTGCTGTCTTAGCTGGGTGTCCAAAGCAGTTCTCTGAAGATGTTTCAGTTGATCCAACACTGTGGCTAGAGTACCACATGGTGCTGCCAAGAGAGATCACAGTTCTCCAGTTTTGCCCCTTTCTATACTGCCCCCCTGGAATATTCTTGAATAGTTTTCATTCAACATCCTCATTACATATAAACCCAAGCCCTAAAAGCCAAGTTCTGTATCATCCTACAAGAACTCTTTGGTCTAGGTATGCAGGTCTTTTGTGTTCTCAGAATCTCTAGGACTAAAATGGGAAGCAGAGCCTTTAGTTTTCATCCTCCTGTCCTTTGGAACTGGCTCCCAGCAAAACTTTAAAGTCACCTCTTAAGAAAGAGCTTATTTTTAATTCATTTATCTGTGCGCAACCTTTTTTGTTGTTGTTTGTGTTAGGTATATATTTAACAGTTTAGTTGATTTCTTACTTTATTTTTTTTAAATTTTTTATCTTTTACTTAGGGTTTACATTTCCAACTTGTTATACTTGTGGTTATGTAAATGGCTGGATCTGTGGCTGGATCAGAATCTGTGGAGTATTTTTCCCTGTCATAATGAATACTTAGAGTTTGATGGTGGTGGTAAGTATTCTTAAAAAAGGTAACATTTGTGAATGGGCAGCATGAATTCTGGAAAGAAACAACTAAAAGTATTACAGCACTTTCACAGACAACCAGTCTCTTTCATATCCGCTTTGGGGCTGCCACAACATCTCTCATGATGGACAAACACTAACTCCAATCATCACGACACAGCCCCTCATATTGACACACCCACGTCTAATCTACCCCCAGAGACGCCGGGCTGCCTTGGAAGTGATGAGTTTTGTCGATTTAGCCAATGATGACCTAGAATTGTAGAAAAAAACTTGACTCTCCCGCCCCCTCCTGAAGCCGGGCAACCCTCGGCACAGAAGCCTGGCTGTTAGTGGCGGCTTCATAACATGATTTCCTCAGTGAACGGCGGCGATTTCAGAACAAATCACTTCATTAAGCTACAGGACAACATGTTGTAGTTATGAAAGTAAATGCAGTATTGGGCATATCTTGTGTTTTGTGAATAACTGTTTTATCGTCAATTTAACATTGAAGATGTAGCAATTTCGCCAGAGAATGGGAGAGGCTGTCCGGCTTCCCGTGTTGTTTCTGAATAGCCGCGGCTGAGTTGGAACCAGCAAGGGCCAACAACATATTTCATAACAAAGAAGACAAAGCATCATAAACAAAAAGAACAACCATTAATAGCAAAGAGGCACAGGTCAAAAACTTACAGCATCTGAACTGGACAATCTTTATTATCTTCAAATCATAAAACATTAAATTCAACATTAAATTCCACTTTCACTTTTGTCTTTTCAACAGCAGAGCAAAGCTAAAGGACCAACAACAGCACCAGCACTACTAAGAGCAGCCCACATCTTAGATTGTTCCACATATTTATGAGACTGTCGTCAAATGGCAGAAAAACACAATGACATGTAGACTTGCATTTGGAGAGCATACAGAGTGAACACTGAACTGTGTTCAGCCCAATAATGTAGATGAGAAAGTAATACTGATGTCTGGAATATTAAACTATTACCCTACTGCACTTTGTTTCTCTAACTCACAATTAATATCACAAATTTAGAACTTTAAAATTGAACAGCCCTCTTTAGCCCTTCATGTATCAATTAGAATCTCAGTGGTCCCCCCGATTATAAACGGTTTTATAATACACCTGCAAGGACTAACTGTCAATTTGCTCTTGTGACACCCCACCAGCAAAACAGGATTATGGAGAAGGTGACATTCATCAAAAGTAGCTGTAGGCAGAAGGATGATGGGCTTTTCTTCTGATCCGGGCAGATGTCCACTTACAGGTTTCTGAAGATTGAGTTTCTGGTGGAATGAGATTTTTAACAAAACAAGCTCTCACTTTTCACTTTGTGAAAACATGTGGAAGCAGTGTTGTGTTTTCCTTGATATTATAATGACATAAAATTACTCCAGGAAGACATTTATCTTCCAGATAATGGACAGACCAGTGTAACCAATACAAGCTGGAAATTTAGCTTTAAGAGAAAATATCCTTGCACTGAGCTCGCTATTTAAGTAGGTTTAATTCCATGCTTTTGAAATTTCATATCATGTGGTGTCACATGCAGAGTTGTCTTGTGTCTTGTCTTTTTTTATGAACTACCTAATTACACTCCCAGGAACAAAGAACACTTATATAAATATGCAATGATGTCCACCAAACAGTGAGTGATAGTCTTAATCTCATTTGCTGCTGTGAGAATCAATCTAGGCTTTAACCTTTGTGGGACTAAACTTAGAGAAGTTTGCCACAGAGCAGATTCATTAAGCAACTGGATGATGCATAGGTAATGTAATTACAGCTGACTTATCCTACAGAACATTTGCTTGTATAATTGGATATATCACTGATGTGGCCCACCTGAAGTTTTCATTATCACTGTCTCAGAAGTTACATGTTCACACCAACCCCTCTCTGGTTCTACGGGTTTCTTCTTTGAACAGCTGCCAGAGCTTCACATTGTGCTCTGTTTATATTGTTTCATCTTCAGAGAACAAAACTAGCTTTTATCCTCTGGATTTTTTCAATCACAAGATGATAATATATGGCATCTAACTTCTCTCAGGAGTTAACTGAAGGGAAAAATTGCACTGTAGGCTTTGTTTAGTTGTGATTTATTATCAGGGTTATAGCCACATAAAGCTTCCTCCATTTAAATGCCACTACTGGAAGACACCAAAAGGCACACATTTAGTTCATGCTGTTGACAGCACTGCTATATTGTGCATTTGCATGCATGACTGTGTGCCAGGACCCCATTCTGAACCCATCAATTATTCAGAGGCCTTACAAGTGCCCATTCAAGTACGCAGTGTAAACATAATGGGCACAATCCACTTTGATTTTCAGGCTAGTGTTGTAATGCTGGTTAAAAATGGTCATGAGGTGCCTCATTGTTGAAACAAGCCAAACGGGGAGAGCACAATGTAAGTTGGAGATGAAAACTGAAATCATTTGTTTGATTAAATTACAACTCCAATTCCAAAAAGGTTGGAAAGAAAGAAACATATCAAATGTTGAAAATCTTAACTTTTAAGAATGAGCTTATATTTTTCACGGCGTAGGGAAATGTCTCCCTTTCAACGTGTGATGTTTTCTGTGTTATATTGTCAAGGTGGTCAAATAAACAATATGTGGTTTCCGGGATGAGAAGAAAATAATGACAACGTAGGTTAAACAGCCCCGGAGTGAATAGGAGGGAGTCAGGGCCATCACAACATCAAGAAGCATTATTCTCTTTTTTTTTTTCCAGATGAGCTTGACCTGCTGGTTGGATCAGAAATAATATGTTTGAGAGTGCTCTCAACATCAGTAGATCTATACCATGTTAGCAGAGAATCATAATGAGGTAAAACGTTGAGTTCCAATGAGGTGTTAAAAGGTACGAAACCCAGAAATCGGTATTTGCAGAACAGGTTATGTTTTTTGTCTGAAAGGTTTAATCTTATCTCCTGCTTCAATAAGATGGTCCACTGCTCAGTATCAGCGCGACATCTCCTTCATGAGGCATACAGAGCCCACTCATGATTGATTGCTTGGGATCACTGAAAGGAGCTGAACTATCTGTCACAGATGAAAAGGGCAGACATATATTTTTTCAAATTCCATTTAATATCTCAGACGGACATTGCTGAGAAACATAATTAAGGACTGTGCAAGATAAGAGTAATAATTCACAATTCAGTCTAGGTTCTCCTTCCACTTTTCTCACTTTTATATTGCAAACTTTTTCAGTCTCGATGTTTGATTTTAGAGGTAGTTTGTGCAAGTTCATGAAATGCACAGGAAAATCTTTTTTTTTCCCCCTCAAGAGAGTAAGTGAAACCAAAATTAGGAAATTAATTAACTCATTTCAGATGCATAATGGAGATTAAGTAATATTGTCACTCGAAAATAACTGAAACCTCTGCCTTCATGTTGTCAGAGTATATTAAAGAAATATTGGAATTCGCACAATATATTTTGTAGGGTGGACTTCACACACTGCTTTTACATTTTGATTTAGAAACTCAAAAAGCAAACTTGAGACAGGAGGTGACGGAAGTCTAAACTTGATTTTATTACAAAACAAACAAAAAGCGTAGACTAGCCCGAATATCTAATTGAACCCCCCCCCTAAAAAAAAACCTAAGAACTCACAAGAAAAAACATACAGAGAATCAAGACTAGAATAAACTCGAATGGCAGAAAGTTACATGAGGAGATATGGCGAGGATCTGGTAGGGACTGAAGGAAACCACGGAGCTTAAATACTGTGGGGGAGAGTGATTAGTGAATGAGTGCAGCTGAGGATAATGAACATGGGGGAAGGCAGTCGAGCCGATAACCAGACAGGAGGCAAACCTAGGCTGCGGCTACACGAAAACGTTTTTCACTGTAAACGATACTTTTTCTTATCGTTTCGCTGTCGCGGCCACACGGAGCCGGCGTTCCCACTACCCCAAAACGATAGTTTTTGAAAACGGGTTCCAGAGTGGGAAAGTTTGAAAACAGCCTCGTTTCGTTTCCATTGTTACAGCTAAAACGTTTTTTGCGTCAGTGACACGTTGACGCTGTGAGCCAATTTTAACACTTCTCTATTGTCTCACAGCGTGGCGTGACACAGTGGCGTGTGTACTGCATCGTTTCATCGTTTTCGTCTGGACCTGAGTCTTTACAGCAGCGCGTTTCCGTGTGGTCGCAAGAATTTTCGTACCCGTTTTCAAAAAAAACCTCGTTTCGTTTTCGTGTAGCCGTAGCCTGGGGAAGCTATCGGTGAAAAAATGAAATAAGACCAAAACAGAGAAGAATAACAAGAATAATCTGATTCAAGAAAGCCTAATAAAGACCAACCATAAGAGCAACTACAAAACCAATAACTAAAGACGAGACTACAAACTAATAACAATGAACAAGACCAGAGAGCAACCAAAGAAACAGAATACAAACAACACAGATCGTGACCGAGGCTGTATTTACCTCATTTTAAGACCTGATAATTACTGTATATTTCATAGCAGTTTTCCAAATTGCAGTACGTATGAGTTCGATATGTTATCTTTGTTGTATTTTAAATCAAATATAGGCTTCAAGTGACCAAATAATTCCAATCATTGAGATTTCGTTGTATTTAACATTGTATATATCCTGAATCTTTTTGGGAAACAGTGTTGTGACCACTTTCTGTTTTATTTATTTTTGTTGCCTCTCAATTGAACACATTGCACATGCAATTTGATGACATGTGTAGAGAAGAACTACAGAATACTTGTAGTAGTGTGAATATTGAATCGTACTACTTGAATAAAGTTAAGGCATTCGCAAAAGTAAATTTCCTAGAACTACCAGGATTTTTCTGCCTACCTAGAAGTACCAGAGAGGGGCCATTTGACCCAGCGGCTTTTACCGAATACACTAATCACTCATTTTGTTATGGTAATGAGGCTGTTAGGGGCCGTGTGTGGGGTGAGGGGTGAGGGGGTCACACCTTACAGTGGTAACAGCCAAGACAAACAGGGACAGACAGCTTCTTCCCAAGGGCTGCCAGCCTCCAAAATCACCACAGGTAAATAGCAACTTGCATGAAGATATCAGCAGCAAAGACAGATAGCACAGTTTGGCGGACAGTGTGTTACAGTTTTTCTCCATTGGTTTGGCTCATTTCTTGAAACTGAGATGTCATTCTCAAAACATGGACAAAAACTAATTTGCAGTTCCTCACAACAGAATGGCATTTATCATTGCATTCATCAAATTTCAAATGCTTTTGTACATGTCTCAAATCATTTAGTACATCCTTGCAAATGGCTATGTACAAGTATCCTACAGTTAACACAATCAGCTTACATTTAGTACAATTTTCAAATGAATGTACCTTGCTGATCTGTCCCAATTGGATATCTATCGCAATTGTTAGATGGATAAATACCAGTGCATGTGGACTACTGCTTCATTTCGCTCAAGAATTTTGTGGTGAAAGAAGCTCCTCTCCAAGGAACGAAGATGCAGAGATACAGCACTCAACCCACATTTCCACAACAAAAGGAGTGTCCTCAGGGGGTCCAAAGGGTCAAATGACCCTCTTGTGGGTCTTTTATAGCCTGGCTGACGCGTCCACAATCTCGATGAGATGGTGGTCTGGGAACTAGGTGTGCATTTTCTCGTATTTGAGGCGTGGTTTACGAATGCCTAGAGCCGTTTATTGGGCGCTACGAATGTCTATCAAATGACGTCAGGTTCTTCCCATGCTGCTTTGCGCGCGATTCATAGCCAATTGTATCACTTTATACCAGATGACGACAGAAATTCGAGGAAGAAGAAAAAAATGGAAAATAAAAGTAAACTTGCGCTCTAAGCTACTCAAATTGACAACAAAGTAGGCCTATATGCTATATTCTACATGAATTTTTATGTTGTAGAGTTGTGAATTTATTTTAATAATGGAGAAATTGAGCAGCCTTGCTTTGTTGTCTACAGTAGTAGATCAACCCTCATCTTACTTTGAAGCTCCCAGCTCTCTGAAGTGACGTCGACGCAGCTTTAGCTGCAGAGAAGCTATCAGGCTTGTGTTGATGATAATAATAAACTCCTGGACTATGTACAAACTTCTAAATGCATCGTTTTGTGAGTACAGACCATATTTGTGCTACTGTAGAAGTTTGGTTCCATGACATGTGATTTTAGTGTGGTAATTTTGGAGATACTGCCAGGGTCCGTTAGCGCTTGTACCCTACTAAGCTATTCGGGATAACTCTGTAACTCAGCTGATGTTCAGCCAATATCGGAAAAACTTCGGGTGGGCTACTTGGCTGGATGTCACGGTTCAAATGACCCTAGGGTGAATCTACTCCGAAACACTTTCTAAGGCTGCATTGAACGGTAACGTTGTGTCCGCTGTCATGTTGGATTAACGCTCTACAAGCTTCGGTGTAGCGCATAGACGTCGTCATCGTCTTGCTGCCCCCCCCCCCCCCCGTTCTGTGATTGGTTCCCAAACTCTAGCAAAAATAAGGGCGGTGGTTTCCAGGCTGACTTTGCAGTGAGAATGAAATCGAGCGCAAAGCAGCATGGGAATTCCCAGGCTAGGTCTTTTAGGTAAAAAGGTCAATTGACCCTCTCCGTGATAGTTCTAGTGTTAACTCAGACGTTTTACAGCCTAATTGTTTTTTTTTTTAATTCTCCTATAAAGGTTAGTCATATAAATCTCAAATAATGTCTCTCATGGGTTTGGAGCTGCCATTTTTTTATTCAAAGCTTATTTTATTCCAAGTGCCTGGAAAACTGTGTTCTGTTCTCATTTTCTGAGGTTAGATCATGGAACATAGATCTGCCAATTGGTGGAACTTTGAATCCTGAAATCTTTCCTCTGAGTAAAGTTTGTATGCAGATATGCTGTGTTTGCCACAATGCTTGTAGTGTACAACCTAGAATCAATCCCCCATTGGTGTTGTGTGTGAGATAGCTGGCAGGTAAGTGACCTCACATGTCATTAACCCAGGAGTGAAATCCAATGCAGTTCTTACGAAGAATAAGGTCAAACATAAAATAACATTCTGTTGGGGGTGTTCACAGTATCTGATGAAAGGTGCACTGTTGAAGAACAAGATTGGTACAAAAGAGACATTTTAGGCAAGACAGAAATGCAAGTAGTTCTGTTCAAGGATATAGATACAATTAAAGGTTCTGGATGGATGAATATTGCAGTGGTTTGGTAATTTGGGCATTATTCATTAGGTGAACTATGCTGTATAACATGTACACAGGAATATGAGTATATTCTAAATGCAACTCATATAAACACCAGTTACCAGGATGGCGTTTTTATTTAGATGAAGATCAGTAGTTTTCAGATTATATTGCTGGATTTATAAGCTGAACACTGTCAGATTCTCTGTTTAACTGCACAGTTTTGTTTCTGATTGGAATAGTTTTAACATCTGTCGGTGGACACATAACACCTGGCCTCATTATCGGTACTAATTATAAATGCACCTAATTATATTACAGAGTACACTGTTTGTCAGATTGCTCTGATGTGTTCAAGGAATATTTTTAGACTCAAATGAAAAATGCTAAATATTTCATGGGGTGTTTCTGAGGAAAGTTTTCATTTGTGTTTCCCAGGTGTTTCCTCTCAGGAGCCGTTGTGACATTCTGTTTGTTTTGAATTAAGTTGCCAAAAGGACCTTGTTGATTACCAGCGTCCATAAATTTGCCAGACTTTGATAAATATTTATGTTTTATAAACATCTATATTACTGAGGGATTTTGTGAAAACACTGAATACAATTTAGATGACAGCCGTCATCCCACTCCATTCACTTAATGGTAATACAACAAAAAAGTTAGGGGTCAAAAGACTTATTTTAACATCGTCCTTGTTTAACACTTTGGTTTATAGCTTTAGGAACTAAAACTAGAACTTTTATCTTTTAGGCTGCGGCTACACGAAAACGTTTTTCACTGTAAACGATACTTTTTCTTATCGTTTCGCTGTCGCGGCCACACGGAGCCGGCGTTCCCACTACCCCAAAACGATAGTTTTTGAAAACGGGTTCCAGAGTGGGAAAGTTTGAAAACGGCCTTGTTTCGTTTCCATTGTTACAGCTAAAACGTTTTTGCGTCAGTCACACGTTGACGCTGTGAGCCAATTTTAACACTTCTCTATTGTCTCACAGCGTGGCGTGACACAGTGGCGTGTGTACTGCATCGTTTCATCGTTTTCATCCGTTTTCGTCTGGACAGCAGCGCGTTTCCGTGTGGTCGCAAGAATTTTCGTACCCCTTTTTAAAAAAAAACCTCGTTTCGTTTTCGTGTAGCCGTAGCCTCAGTTATTTTAGAAAAACTCTCAGTTTTTATTGAGGACTTGTAACACTGGCTTTCTAAATTTGAAAAGATCTTCACACTTACTAATGGCCCTGTCACACTGTTGCGTACGAGAGAAGCGTAGAGTTGCGTATGAAAATTAATAATATAATTTTCATGCGCACGAAAAGTCCTTGAAAATAAAGAATGACTAGCGTATGAGTAGCATATGAACTGCGCATGCCCAGCATACATTTCAACGCGCCTATATCAGCAGCCTTTCCACATTGCTCCATTATTGCAGTAGACGACGCACTATCAACATCTCTCGAGACATTCATCTCGATCATGCCTCCCAAGAAGCAATCGTCGTTTGCTCGGGCCCTGGGCCGAGGAAAAGGCAAAAAAACACAAGAATCATTCTCACCCAAACCTGCTGAAATGCCCGATGCACCTGCGGCTGATGAGTTACATGCTTCTGAGCGATCAAGATCCCCAACTCCTCCTCCTGACCGCTCCCGTGAATCGTCGGTTGCCTGCCGCCTCCATCTCTGCCCGTCTGGCGGAGATGGAGGCGGCAGACGGGCGGAGGCTATAAATACGCTAGCTGTACGGTACACCTTCATGCCAACATATGGCAATTTATGTCCAGCGTTCTCGACCTATCAGTAACGTACCTATATCGTACCTCTAGCGTATTCAGCGTATGCCTAGCGTATGCTTAGCGTATTAACCATACGCACAAAAGTTTTGAGCATGTTCAAAATTTTATTTCTGCCTCAGCGTATGCCAACGTATGCCAACGTATGCCAACGTATGCCAACGTATGCCAGCGTGCTTGAAACGTATACAACCTATGCCTAACGTTCCCCTGGCGTATGTCAGCGTATACCAGCGTATGAGTGATAATTTTCATACGCAACTCATATGCTTCTCTCATACGCAACAGTGTGACAGGGCCATAACAGACAAAGACAGGAGTCAACCCACACAGACATTTCACATCTATTTGATGAATATTTTTTGAGTTTTTAATAAGTTTTGTGGCCATGACACCAACAGAATTTACATGCTTGAATGGGCCTTTGTGCTTCTTTCTGAAGCCACAGATAACTAACCACATCTGTAAATGTAAGAGATGCGCGTGCATTCATTCCTTCAGTGGATTGTTGTGTAACAGCTGTAAGACATCTGTTTTATCAAATGTGCTCATCAAATATATTTAAACGGCTCCATTGCTGAAGCTTTGATGTAGTCCTTCTGTTGATGTTCTGATTGCAGGAGTCCAGGTGGAACTACTTGTTTTCATTTTTGGCATTTCCGGCAGTTCTTCAGCTGTGTGTGCTGCCTTTCCTCCCAGAGAGTCCTCGCTACCTGCTGATGGAGAGGAGTGACGAGGCGGGGGCAGAAAGAGGTTTTACACACAGCACACAACACTAGTACTCACTGAGCATTTCCATGACGCATACACCAGACTCCGCAATGTGCCGCAGTACAGTCTGCGCTGGTAATGTTTTTAAAAAAGACCATCATGTGGAATGGTCACAACGTAAGAATCTTTATATTCGTGCCAATAGACTCAAATTGTGCACTGAAGTCTGCTTTGAAATGCGCACTGATTACATACTGCACATGACTGTTTTCTTAATCCAAACAATATACAATATAATTCAAAACAAAAGGGAAGTTTCAAACTGAAGTAAGTTTATAGGTCACTGTGTGTAACTCAAACACAGGTAGCGAATTTTGACTCCCAGACCTTGCAAAAGAAGCCTTTAACGACTCCAGCTCTGTACAAACGTGAAGGCAGTCTGGCAGTGCAATTTAGAAACGATAAATTAGCCAAAAAAAAGCTAATATTCCCGCAAAAATTCAAATCCTCCTGACCGTTAATCCCACAGGCTTTATGTACAGTCGTGCAGAACGGTGACAATGGAGCAGGAAACAAAATAAGTAACAGATAAGCAAACAAACAATATACAACCAACTTGAATACATCAGATTTCCCATAGCATGAGAGTGCACACACAAGCCAGCCACCAGTGACCACATACAAGTAAATAGATGCCAAATAAATTAAATAAATTTAACGGTGCCGACTTAACATTTCTGATAACATTACTTCTAAAACTACTTGCAGTGCACTGACTTGGATTAACTTTTTAAATCGCAAAAACCCAAATCTCCAAATGAAAAATGATCTCCGCAGTAAAGCTTTTGTGCTTTAGTTGATCCTGTGACCAACTGTCCAACGCCAAAGTCCGTCAACCTCCAAATGCAGATCACTCCCCCAGTGAGTCATTTCATGACAATATTATATCATTAAGAGTAGCTGTACACCTTTAAATCTATGTGAGCACCAGTCATCTTTACATGCAGTAAACATTTATGGTATTCATATTAAGTAGAGTAGACATTACATTACATTACAGTCATTTTGCAGATGCTTTTATCCAAAGTGACTTACAATAAGTGTGTTCAACATTGGTAGGCAAAAGAACTTCAAGTCGCAAGAAATCATAAGTGTACCTTTCCTACTTTGACATAATAAAACGTTTATTGAATATCACATTTAGCCAAATTTGTGGATCTTACTGTGGTTAAACCACCACCCAGATCTCTGTACATGTATTTTAAAGAACATATGAGTGTTCCTTTAGTTTGTTGGAAGAGCCTGGAGTACCTCACCTTTTTCTTTATTTTTGTAAAAAAGTAAATAAAGTTTTACTGTAGTTTGTTGATGGATGAAGTCAAAAAAGATTCTTGTATTCTAATAGGTAGAAACAAGGTTTCAGTCATGATATACATTAGTCCCATCCAGGAATTATTATGTGGACAGAAATTAGTTGGTTTTAGGTATTATTTAACTTTTTTTTGGTTTGTTTTTTTCCCGTTTAATCTTTTTTTTTCTTTGTAAAATGGTACCATTAGAAAACATTCCAAATGGCCACTCAAAGATTGGTGAAACTGATAACTGTTGGGATGTCAGTCCACCTCTTTGTCACGGCCGAGGTGCCCTTGAGCAAGGCACCGTACCCCCATGCTCCCCGGGCTGTGAATGGCTGCCCACCCCTCCAGTGTATGGCATCTGTCTCTATCAGTGTGCGACCCTGTGCATGTGTGTGTCCACAGGTGCCAACCTAGATGGGTTAAAGGCGGAGGACAAATTTCGTGTGTATGCATGTATGCATGACAATAAATATAATCTTAGAATTTTTCCAAACAAATGTATTTTGTAGCTCAGTTGTCAGCTGTGCCAAAAATATGCTACTGTACGTGTTTTAGGTACTTCTATTGCAACTCCATCTGTTGTCAAATGGCTTTTATAGCTTTTCTTTTCTTTTTTCTCTCCTTAAAGAAATCCGAATTACTGATGCAATTTTTGTCCAGTGATGAGATGATGTGACTTGAAAAGAAGCAGTATGTGGTTTAATCCCGACTCAAAGTGCATGTGTAAACGAATCATACAGAGAATTGTGACGTCAGATCCTTTGATCATCTTAGTCTCTTGGGCAGTATGCGCTCTTTTTTTATTATTTTTTTTTATTCCCATATACATACATTATGAATGGATTCCCTTCGAAGGATTCCTTACTTTTGTTCTTTGTAACACTGAATATCTTGGTTCTTTTTAAAGAATAGTTGTGCAGGAGTTCATGAAGTATCAGCGAAGGCTTCGCATGAAGCTGTATTTTTATTATAAGATGCAAAAAAGCAGCATTGATATCAGAAAATAAATTTGGATTGCTTAGCTTGCCTCATTACTTTTGTAAGGACAGTAATATTGAGGCATTATAAAATAACTGCATGTAATATTTACGTGCATGTCAGTTTTAGAACATTAATAAAGACGGGAAAGAATGAGTGTATTTTTATGACATTTTTATTGACACCATTGCACATATAGAAACTGTCATTTGGTGATATGGGGGGGCATTTGTTCTCTCGTATTTATTTGAAGTTAATTAGCTCTCAATATCTTATGGAACTTATTGTTATACTATAATATCAAATTTTGACATGTCAGGTATTCTCAGCACATATCAAACTGCACCATGGTCATGTCACGTTACTCGGCTCCTGGTATCGGGCTGGATGCTCTGGGGTCTCCGATGTGTCCGCAGATCTTTCTTTTTTATGGTGTGGTGGCGTGCGGTGGGGTGTGGCGGTGCTTTTTCCCTGTTGGGGGCGGCTTGGGTGGGCCTGGGTGGTGGTGGGTCTCAGGGCCGGGCTGCTGCAACTGTAGTGTCTGCGTGTTTGTGTTTTTTGTTTTTTTGTTTGTATGTTTGTTTGTTTTGTTATTTTCTTTATTTGTAGGGGCTGTCTGGGGTGGGGCGGGTGGGTGCCTTCTGGTTGCCGAGTAGCTCCCCAAATACGGTCGCTGCAGGCCGAATAACTGGTGGACATTGTCTCTCCCCGCTGCTTGCGGCTTCACCCACCTGTGGGCATGTCTTGACTCCCAGGGCGCTTGGCCAGGGGCACTGGGGCATGCGCTGGCCCTCTACGCTTGGCTGTCTGGGGCGCCTGGCACTTTCGGGTATTGGGTGGGGCCTCTGCCAGGCGGTTTGGGGGCGCTCGGGCTTGCGGTGCCCGGTTAATGTCTGGGTGGCGGGGGCCTGGCGGAGCCGTTGGGCTGTCGCCTCTGGTCACCGGGGGGCCTCTGCCCTATGCTTGTGGGGGCTCTGTCCGGGGGCTTCATCTGCAGTCTTCTGGATGGATGCGTGGTTGTCCCTACGGTGGGCTTCCCGGGTTCTGTGCTCCGTGGGGGCTGCTGGTGGCCTGGGTCTCGGGGCCCTCTCGGCCTGCTTCTGATTGCTGGGGAGGGTGTGGATTGTATACACTTATACACTCATAATTAAGCACGGTTATCATGTGCGACCTATGCCATGTGTATTGCATGTTCATGCACACACACGCACACACATACACATTCATTAGCTCAGTAGCATGCTCGCTAAGCAGTTGTTGTATTGTCCTGTGGTTTGAGGTCATCCATGTCCACAGTTGTGTTATATGTGATTGCTGCTACTTGTGCTTTTTTTAAAAAAAAAAAACACAAGTAGCATTAATAAAGCTTCCCTTGGCATAGCAAATGTGTTTGGCATAAAAGGTATTCAGATTACAATTCTGCTGCCATAATGCTGGACAGGACAAGGGGTAAAAAATAAACAAAATAAAATAAATAAAGTCATGTTACTGTTGATTTCAATGAAATTGTTGTTATATAATTGAATTAAAAATCTAAAGTTTTACTGCAGTATTACTGCAGTGTTTGTGCTAAAGTCCTGTAAAAAAGATACAGGTCTTTGAAAAAGTATAATTCAAAGATAAGCTTTGAATTTTACTGCTTTGGAATTTCAAGCCGATGCGTACACTTGATGGAGCACTTTAATTTATAGCCAACTTCCTCATTGTGCTTTACCCATTTGTCTTATACTGCTTCTCTCACCAAATAAATAATTCCAGCTTTGAGTTATTTCAGCATATTGGAGTGCAATAGATAGGGGTATTGTTCTTTTTTCTGTCTTTCTTTTTTTTAACAACTGATTCAGAAAACAAAGAAAGAGGTGAATTAGTAGGGAACCAAGGAAGCAAATGTTTCCTGTGAATATTTGAAGTAATGTTAAGCTGTCAATCTATTTAACTACTAAACTGTTAATTACTTGCCTTTGAATTTGACTAAATATTAGGGGTGGGACGAAATGCTTTGGTCACGATTCGATTGTATAACGATGCTAAGGTGCCGATTCGATTTGTATCACGATTCTTGATAATTGCAATTCTCCAAGTATTGCGATTCGATATAATCAGTAATTGCAATTTTCTTCCTCCTTAGAAAAACAAACAAGTTGAATCATACACTTCGGAATGTTGTTCCCATAAACAATGCACATCAGTCTGTGTCAGTCAGTCCAGCAGCTAACATTATTTCAACTGAGACAAAAAGAGGCATTTTTTAAAGTTTACAGTTACAAAATGAATTGAAATGTCCACACAGCACAAATGTGGGCTGGTTTTTAACATAACCTAATGTGATGAATTGATGAAGTTTATCTGGACACGGATATGATGTAATATAATCGATGAAGCTTCCCTTGGCATAGCAAATGTGTTTAGCATAAACGGTATTCAGATTACAATTCTGCTGCCATAATGCTGGACAGGACAAGGGTAAAAAAAATAAAAAACGATTCAGGGGAGAAAAATCTATTTTTAAAATCATCCCATACAAAAAAAATCGCGATATATACATGAATCGATTTTTTTCGCCCACCCCTACTAAATATGCACAGTGATCTATACTTTAGTCTGACGATTTACCCTTGCATGAAACAAGTGACCCTCTTAGAAGAAAAGAATGTCTGTTTAAAGGACATTCAGCCTTCAGATTTTTCCCCACCACTGCAAGCCAACATTACGCTGGCACAAGTCTGCACGGTGCTGAATCGCCATGTTGTTGGGATGTGTTACAGCACTGCAGAGGAGGGAATTGTTGTCAATACACACAGGTCTTGCAGGCGGGCCCTGTAATGTAGCCAGACAGAGACGCCATGTTCCTATGCCTTATCGCTTGCCATGTGATGTAGCTGCGGTGGTCTTGCCCACTATTTAAAGGTTTCAGAGGTTGAAGATGAGTAAACTTGTATATCAAAGGCTGTCTGAGCAATTCCCATAACCATTTATTAATTTTACAATTGCTTGGTCTGCACTTTTTTGTTTGTGACCAATGAATAAGTCTTAATTAGAAAGCATCAAACTTTGTGTTATACAGGCCTGAGCTCGTTAGCCATAGTGATTCTGTAAGTTCCTCCTAAGAGGGCTGTAGTTACTGATGATAGATGTTAATCACAATCAATCCATCACTTTCCTGGGAAAGTAAAGGTTTCCCTCCCCAGCATTCTGTTGTAACCAAAGCTATATAATTTCCAACCCAACCTCCTGATAGATTTTGAAATAGCTACATCGGACCACTACGCAAATCTTTATAATTTACAATAAATACTCCAAAATTTTACTATTACATTTTCTTTACTCTTCACTGCACAGATACAGCTGAACCCTTCTTTTGTGAGAATGTTGACATTATACGTCTCCATGTGTTCCTAGATGATGATGTAAAAAAACTCACGGCAAAACACTTGAATCATAAGATCACTTGGGGGGGAGTTGCTTGAACATTTCTGCCTCTCCCTTGTCCCTCTACAATATTCACCAGTGAATTCAAACAAAAATGCATCCACGCTAACACATTGAGACTCATAGGACCAACTTAACGGTTTCCCAGTAAGGTTTCATATGATAACACTATACAATGAGTAGTTCAGTCAGGCTGTAGGGTCATTTAAAGGTTGTCTGTTGTGTCACATCCCTCCTCCTTGTGGCATTGTGAGTGTCTTGTCACAACAGTGTCACAGAGTGGAGCCATGCTGTCTCCCACAGGGAAAACAAAATCTACTCGAATCAAAAAGACTGGCACAATGGCACTCTTGGACATCATTCCACACTCTTACAAACATCCCAATCATGTCGATGAGATGGACAACTCATGTAAGACTGTGGATTTAACTAACAGGGAAAAGTAATTTAAATATACATTTTTAAATGAAGAGAATTTCTAGGAAAGAAAGGCTTGTAATGTATGTAAAAGCCCACACGTGTTCTCATTGTCCTGAAAATCAGTATGGCTGTGCTTGCATCTGTTGGAATGGGTGAAATCATGCTTTCCTTTACTGAATAATCCTCCCTCTTCAGTAAAATAAAAAAAACAAGAGAATCACACAAAAGAGTGATTAGTTCAAGCTTGTCAGTTACTCCAACAAACAAAAGGTGGACAAAGTGTGTTATCCTCCTTTTTACAGCCTTTATGAGGCAGATTTAACCAGCTTTACAGGTACCTTTAAGTGGACATCACTGATACAAAACATGCGTTACGGTTTAAAGAAAAAGCATTTCTGGTTAGCTGATACATCTAATTATATGGAGGATTTAGCGTTTACTGGTTTTACACATTTAATTCCCTTTTCCTTTCAGAAATAATGCAACCTCAAAACTGCATAGGTGATCATTTCATGTGATACTTTTAATTTTGCTCCATGGGCCCAGTGTCCCAGTTACTCATTGATGAGAAAACTTCCCTTTTCTTATCATCTACAGAATAATATTACTATATCCTATAATTAGAGATTATATTATAGCCTATGTTGGCTTGGTCATCGTGTTTTGTGTGCAGACTGTACACTTCATTCTCCCAGACACACACTGCTCATATACATTACAAATGCTACAGCATGCTCCCAAGGAGACTGTGGATGAAACTTTAGTTTGACAGGTGTGTATGTTGTGCGATCAGTGTCCGTACAATGTACCAGTGCACTGGGACTTCCCTAATTATGTGCTTTAACACACTGTCTTCTTTCTGAGAAGCCCTTTTTTGGGTTGTGTTCCTAATCTCTACCCACCTGATCCTCCCACAACCTCAGGGATTCACCTTAAGGGGAGAAAGGCTCAAAGTGAGGAAAGGGGTGTCTTTACATCAACCTAGTCTCTCCTGTCCATTACATTAAAGTGGCAAAACTAAAAATGGCTGCCAGACACCTGGCCAGCTTTGCTCACATTTTAAACGTGTTCATAACTGGTTTGGCCTCCAGACTGAGAAAAGAACAAAACGATGTACTGCAAATATTCTATATGAATTTATAGGGAAATCTAGTTGGTATTCTGTTGTTTTAAGATAGTCAACAGTCATGTGAAAAGAAGAGTTACACCCTCTTTGAATTCCAAGATTTTATTCATTGGGCCAAAAATAATGGTTAAAAAAAAATCATCTGGTCCTTGTTTGTAAGGGTTGTCAGAGGAAAGCCTCTTTTTTCTAAAAAAAGAACATGGCAGCTTAGGTTTGATAAGTTAGATCTGAGCAAAACACAAGACTTCTGGAATAATGTTGAGTGGAGACCACAGTGGAGAGGATTGGTCCTAATGGACAACGCCAGATTTGGTGAAACTCAAGCACAGCGTACCAGCACAAACTATGGTCCAGTTAAAGTCCAAACCTCAACTAATAAAAATGCTCTTGTGAGACCTGTTCGTAAAACAAATGCCCATAAACCTCAATCAAGTTGGCCAGAATGTCTCCATGTGTGAGACTGATAACGTCATACAGAAAACAATTACTTCAGTTATTGTTTGTAATTGTATTGCATTGTGGTGTTTTCTATATCTTAATGATTAATAGGATGAGCTAAGTATTCACACAAATGCCTCTGCGTTTTGGCTTCATTTTCATTGACTCAATGAATAAAGTATGTTTCTATTCTATTGTATTCGATTCTAAATAATGACAGTCATAATGCCATGTGTTACTCATATGAGGTTGTCTTTACTTAACTTTAAAACCTCTTCGGGACCTGTTCTAAAACCTTAGAACTGAGAGAGCGTGTGCTTTCTTTTTCACATAACTGTAATGTACTGTAATCTGCAGTGCAGCCATGGAGAAAAATATGTTGCAAGACTTAAGAGACTGAGATTGGTCAAAGGAATTTTCTCAAAATGCAAATTAATAGTGCTACAGTGTAATTCTAAAGTACAGTAAAAAAAAAAAGAAAACTTGATTGGAAAAGTTTCTGCCAGTTTAATGACTGAAATTGTGACCCCCAAATGCCAACAGATGAAAAAAAGGCCTGCATACATCTGTACTCTTGGTTTAACTGCTATGCTGGTGGGTTTCTAATCTCTACCCACAGATTTGTAAATCATGATGCGCGTGGATTTGCATGGCTGTTGTCTCATAGAGAGCAAAGAATGAAACATTATAATGACATTTGCAACTGCCAAGCAACTCCACTTTATCTAGATTTAAGAGAACTGTAAGAAACACAATACACCACTAAATCTACCCTTAAGTGGTTACTGTAAGACCTAATTTGCAATTCAATTCATAAATCTGTGGGCACAGATTACCAAGCCGTGTGCATGGATTGATAAAATGGTAACATGGGTTTAGAGTCAGAAAGCACTATTTAAACTGAGAATACAGAATAACAGCACACCCAGCTTACCCCAGGGGGGCTGTAATGATTTTTTGTTAGTATGATATTCTGCAATATAGCGACTGCATTAACTGTCATACAACAAAGAGGGTGTCTGTATATGTAGTGTTGTATGTCTGCATTTAGCTTAGATGGCAGGAAATTGAGAATTCAAATCTTAAATGACTGCAGGCAGCAAACAAAGGCAAGGGGGTGAGAGTCATTTATACTGCATTAAAATGTGGTATTATGTTTGATAAATTTTCTGTCTCTGAGGAGGCATTTAAACTCATAAAAGCACAAAATAAGTGATCGCCCGAGGGTTCAGTACAAATATTTACACTTTAAAGGGGCACTATGGACTTCACAAGAAAAATCGCCTGACTGAAATGCATTGCTTTGAGCTGAGGTGGATTTCACAAAAGAAATCATTACAAATACAATGATTTTCATCGTATTTGACTTGGTTTCGACGACTAGGATTAGGGTAAAATTAAGGGTGGGTTGTCATGCTTTGACAGTATGACAAGAAATGACTATGAAAATATTACCCAGTGGTACATACAAAAGGCACAGCCTAGGTTACCACAGAGCTGACAGTCTGAAACTACTCAGGAGATGCAAAACAGTGTTGAATGCAAAAGGAACACGCATCCATATGCCTAAAATCTACAGCTGAGAAACCATCCAACTGTCAGTCTGAATTTAAGAGTGTCATGTGAAAAAATTTCCAGCGCATGTCAGCCAGTATTATTTAATATTACTGCTCAATATTATGACAAAATAGAAAGAACTCAAGGAATAACACAGTGTTCACTCAACTAAGGATTACTCAAGCTTGCCCTTACACCGTCTGTCAAACTATCAAGCAAGTGACATTCTGACCTCTGACATCTTACAACTCATCACCATTTGCACCTGAGTGCTTATTGGATTTAATCAGAAGCACCTGGTGAGTACCTGGTACAAGAACAGTAAAGAAATGCTAAAGTTTCACAATGTTTCATCCTTCAAACAGTGTAAGTGTTGTGTTCAAGCTGTGTTCAGTATGGTCGAATGCTTTGTTGTAGATTTTCAACAAGGTTGGAGAAAAAAGCCCACGGAGGGGAAATTGTGCAAGTTAACAGCTAAATAAAGTACAAAGTTAAAAGTAAAGATATCAGCAACCATTTTTCTAAGCTGCAACTCATCTGAAGTGTCAATAAGTACAGGACTAGGTGTAATAAGCACACAGCTTAGGTAAAGTCACCACTTAATAAGATTTAGTTGAGGTTTGAAATTTAAATTTGAGGGTGACTTTTGGTAAACTAGATGGCTGAACCTGTAGCGGGATCATTGATGGACACAGGTCACCGCTTGGGATGGGAATGGTATAGGCAGAACCTCTTCAGGATGGACTGAACATCAACCTGCAAACCGAGATCACTGACAAATGATCTTAAGCTGTAGACCTCCTCTTTTCTTAAATAATGTTACATCAGACTCTCATCTATGCTTTTAATAAATTACTCTAGAACAGCCACTTTATGGAGCCAAAAGGAGTCGAATAATTGGGTATAAATCGAGGGTAGAATAATATGTTTATAACAAAGGCATTGGGTCCAGTGAAGCTGCTGGAGATGTTTAGATTTTCATGTAGACTAATTGGATGTTCAGGTTTTAACAAACATCTCCATTTGTGACACTACGTTCTAAAATCCCTAGCGTCTTCAATCTCAGCATGATGGCTGTTATCAATAATTCCTGTACACTTGATTATTCTTATCACAGTACTGTGTGTGTGTGTGTGTGTGTGTGTGTTAGCTTTTCAGAGGTTTTTAGGGAAGAAAGATGTATCACAGGAGCTGGAAGAGGTCCATGCGGAGGCTCGAGCTCAGGATAACCTACACACAGTCTCTGTGTCACAGCTGCTAAGGACCCCAGCTGTTCGCTGGCAGCTCATCACCATCATCATCACCATGGCCTGCTATCAGCTCTGTGGCCTTAATGCTGTAAGATTAAGCTCTTGTTTCACTTGTCTCAGATTTTCAGTGTAATCCACCTCTTCTATTTTACATTAAGGGTACCTTATTCTCTTTATTTAAGAGAAATGATTTGGTATTTATATGAGTTTAGAACTGATTCTAAGATTACAATATATTTTTAGTTTATAGTAATGAATGGTGGGCTGCCTAATTTTAAGAGGAGGGATTTCTGGCAAAGAGTATGATATACCTATAGCACTGTTTCACTTTTTTGGACACTTTTGGGCAGCAAATCATAACAAAAACTAGCCTGATAAACCAGCCTAAATGGATTGGATGTCTAATTTAGTCTGGCACCGATCAATGGATACAACGGAACATTGTTGATGAGCACAACCCGTTGTCTTTCAAACCACGTCTGTGCCTATAGGCCAACGCTCTGACCAATCAGCGCAACTGACTGTGACGTAGTAAGCGCGACAGAAAGCTTTGGTGGGAGGGGACTCTTCCAAAACTGATGCCAAGCACAGATTCTATAATAGGACAGATACGCCACTCACGGTGCATTTCCGGTTTCCAACGAGGCGATTTTGGTTGCAGTTCCACCCTCTTTCCACGTGGGGCGCCCAATTTTGGAGACCAGAATGAATGGAGTCCTATGGAGCTATACGTCCTTTCGTGCCCTTATCTCAAGATATAATTTTTTCTCTAGTAATTCGAATGTTGTTTTCGAAAGAGGGTGTTTAGAAAATACCCATGGCTGAGTTTTAGATTTTTAGAGCCACTCATTTGCTTAAAAAAAGGATTTGAAGTGTATATGACGTCATACATAGCTGGTCGACCAGCTGTCATTAGCACAATGCTAGCGCGTTGTGGACAACAAGAAGCCAACCAGTAAGAAATCAAAGGGATATATGTACTCGTTCAGTTGATTTTTTACTTGAAACCCATGTTGAGCTCTCAGAAACTACATTCAAATCTGAGCGCTCTTGAGGAGACTTAGGTGAAACTGACCATTTGTAGCATCTAGCTCCATTGGGCCCCATTCATTCTGGTCTCCACCGACGCTCCCAGTGGAATTCTGGTGGAACTGCAGCCAAAAAGCCGGTACAATGGGGCTTAATAGAGAGTGGCAAGGCTGTTCGTTATAATGGCTGTGTGCCAAGGCTGAATCAAACGAGCACTGTTCCATTGCCGCCGCCATCTTTCTTGTTGTGCTTTCGCTTGTCTATGTTCGCTTCCACTGCCCAACGTCGCACTGCTCTGTCGTCACTCCCTCAGAACCCTCTGGCCCGCCCGCGTTGATTCAAAACACATCTCTGCGTTGTGATTGGTTTAGTTGCCATCTGCCAGATTCAGGGCAGTATTTTCAAAATGACAAGTGGATCGAGGCCAGACCCAACCGCAGGCAAAACATTTTGCCGTCCAGCAGTTGGCGCTGGTTTTCCAGGCTAAACAAAAACAGCAGTTATGCAGTAAACACCTTACTAAACAGTTGAGTGACAAATCCGCCAGTTGAATACAGTCAGACACTCCTAACTTAAATGTAAGAATAAAGAGTAAAAAACGAGTTTTAGATATGAGTAAAAGCAACACTGACATTGAAAATGACATTGTTGGTGTCCTGTAGAACTGCTCAAAGGAGCTGTCCCATTTAAGGGTCTTAAAAGTGACAAAAATACCAATAGTGCTTGTCAAGAGGTGGATCAGGTGTAGCGGCACACTGCATTTATGCCCCTTGGGATATGTGCCTTCACAGTTCTGACCCTTTATGTGTTATTTATTTGAAAATAGGCTTTTATTTTCTCTGCCCAGAGAAGCGCTAAAGCAGCGGTAGGTAATTAGTTGTTACACATTTCTCAAAGCTCTGTGGATTGTCAGAGCAAGGACATCAGTCTTGCTCAGTTCATTTGCCATTTAGTTAAAAAAAAAAGTGTAAAGACTAAATTAAATGATGAGTTCCTGCTCGGACGGATTCTTGCCCCAAGTAGAGCGACTTTGACTTTGTTTAGTTCTGTGTTCCAGACTACTGTGTAAACGGTAGGATTCTGTGGGGCTGAAGAAGATGCACAGTGTGACTGTGTATAGCTCACTTTGTCTTCATAATATATTCAACCGTCCTCCTCCTGCGGAGCTGCAGTCCACCTGGGTATTAATGAAGGAAATTGTAACAAGAATAGCTGTGCATGACAAGAGGGTTGTGCCCCATTGCACCACCACTTAGTCTACCAACACTTCTCACATCTCATATCTAAGCAGGATATTTGATTACCAAGAATCCCAAAACCACAAGTGATGCAGATGGACAGCCACAAAGACAAAGACTGTCACCTGGAAGAAAGTGAATGTGAAGATGATGAATTTATGGGGTTTATAACCCATACACTGAAGCATTTAAAAAAAAAAAATTCAATTAGTTCCATTTTGTTTCATTTCAATGTAAACTAAACTATAGAGGATATGCACCTACGTCACTGTCCTTTCTAGACTTGAACTGATGATCCCTGGGTATCAAAAGAGTCAATATATTTATCACGTTGTAATGGACTCTAATAAGCTTTGCCCTTTTTACGCAGAAAACTCACAATCTAGGCTCAAAGTATCCACTGCACGTTTCTGTGCCTGGAATCCAGTTCTCTGTGACTGGCAAAAATCCATTTGGCTCTCATCTCTTTTTTTTTTTGTTTGTAATTCTGTAAAAAGACAACCTGACATCTATCCGAATCTATTAGAACAGTCAACTGCAAATCAGCTTTTCGCCATTTTAGACACGTTTTCTGTGTTTTCCAACTGGTCAGTGTGCGAGTCAGCTCTCTTTTTGCCACTTGGTTGGTGTAGTGTCACTGATGCACATTCGCATGTCACAAAAATGGTTGGTGGGATGAATATAATAAATAAATAATAAAGCATGGGCTTACTTTCCCATGGTAACATTTTCACATTTGATATGTTTGTGGACTTGAGTAATCTGCATTAAACCTAGAAATGACAGCTTGTCTGAATAATCATAGATATGAAAATGACTTAATTTACATGCATTATAATTCAAATGAGACCAGAATGTAATTTAGATTACCCTTGAGGTATTTATTTGGATTGTCACACCTTTTTTTATTATCTGTAATTCTGTAGTCTACAAAAATGTAATCTGTCTGCAGCTTAATGTGCTGCAGTAAAACGATACATGGAAGCTCCTCTGAATATTGCTGCAACCACAGTATCACTATTTGTCTTGTCAAAGCTCCTGATATTCAACGGTTGCTTAAAGGTTTCTCAATTCTGTCTGTTAAAAAGACAGATGGAAAGATTAGTGCTGACCGTAAGTTAGAGGAAAGAATGCAGTTAAAAAGGTCAACATCAAGCAATAGGTATGTTACCGATGTGATTCTAACAATGTTCATCCTGGTAATAATCTGGTCGTGGTGTGTATGGGTGACCAAAAATGGATTTAGCAATCTTTTGCGAATACAATGTGACACAATTTGTCTGCAGCACTGAACTTCATGTAGTCCTAAATGCATTGAGTCTATACTGCATGTAGTGAGAACAGATGATAGAAGACAGTTGTAATGTTTTTAAGCTCCAACATTAATACAATGGACAGGATTTTTGTGATAAAAACCCACAAATTTATTTAGAATATACAATGACTCTGCAATAACAATGAACCCCAGTAGAATGTGATTTATTTTCTTGCAGATCTGGTACTACACTAATGGGATCCTTCGGGAAGCAGGCTTTGCTGAGAATATGCTTCCCTACATCACACTGAGCACGGGAGCTATAGAGACTCTGGCTGCCATTATCTCAGTGAGTATGTCTGCTTCACTTGTTAAAAGCACATGGTAGTTTTTGTTTTGGTAAATTATTTCACAGCGTGGTGCTTCATAAAATTAGGATCATTGCCATTCCTACTCTCATTGTTTAAACTCTCTTTGGATATTGTCTGTGTAATAATTGACATAGGTATCTGTACGTCAACATTATTTATGTACTTGACTGTTAATATGATGTCCCCTAACAAGAGACAGGACAAACCATCTGTTTATTTGCCCAATAAATAGCGTTACATTTTTTTTACTTGCTAAGTGAAAACAGGATGTTTCTCTACCATGACTTTTTATTGTGAATCATACAGTGCCTTTAATAGATATTTGACAATGAAGTATCACAGTGAAAAGAAGTGTGGTGGTTCAAGTGCAGTTTTACTGATCTGTTTTGGTAACACCGTACACGAAGATACATTGAAGTAATATGAATATGGCCATTTAATTTGTTACTCTAAAACCAAAACAATACTTTCATGAGCTAATACTTTCGTTTTAACAGAACATATTCACATCTTAGTCATAATTCTGATGCTCAGAATCACATTTGCTTTTTGTGAAAGAATCTCTGAACTGCAAGTTGATGTGAAAAAGCATGGCTGCTGGGGGGAGTTCATCGTTTCGCTGCTTGTGCCTGAGATTCAGTAGCATTTGAGATAATGTGACGACTTACACCAGCAATGTATCTTCATTAGAATAACAGTGATCTGGAAAATCTAAGATTAAGCCTAGTTCTCCAGACGAAATCACTGATGATGCATTAGGGTTGAAATTGAGCTGTTTTGTCTTCATTACTATATTTTTGCCCATCACACCTTATGTTCAGGGAAAGGCTCCCTGAAAAGTGTAACTGACTATGAGTGATTACTATCTACCTACTATCTACTACTAATTGATTGATAGTTTTCTGTGTTTGACTTAAAACTTATTTATTTGTTTCTGTAGGAATATTGAGTCACTCATGGCGGTGTGCTATTGATCCAGTTTACACTGAATTAGGGATAAGTGTGCAAGCTATATCACCCACTCATGCAATAGAGCAATGCCAGGGGCAGAATCCAGGACTTGAATGCCTCCCATGGGTGGTATTCTGAGTTATTACAACTGGAAGAAGACTTCCAGGGTAGATCCTTGAGGAGATAAGGAGGTGGCAAAGCATTTAATGCCCAGGATCCTTTGCTTCCACAATTTTCGAAGGAGTGGCTGCCCAGCACATGCCTGGTGCTTTCATCATTATATCATAGAACATAACAAAAACACAGCCTTCTATACAACTGCTCCTTTAAATAAGGGATTTGTGGTTCTTTTTGTGACTTGTAAAGAATGACACAATGTCCCAATTTGTTGTTTTCTCATCTTAAATGAGTCTGCCTCATAATTAGTTATTGATCTTACAACCTAATCCTCTCTATTGCTGAGATGGGGTAGAATTTAAAAAAAGAGAAACTAAAGCAAATTTCACTCTGACTTGTTTTGTTGCTTGAAATCTTTGGCTAATACAAGTCTTACTTTTCAAACAAGAACAGTTTTAAATTAGAGCGGGATTTTTTCCCTCTTATTCCTTTTAATTTAAATGTGGTGTGGGCTGCTATCTCTTTATTTGATTCCAGTGAGTATGAGCACATTAAATATGACCTTTGATCTGTGGCAAAGGGAAGACCCTACTGAGTGACTTACCTGCCAGGTGAGTAGCCAAAAATTGTACTCAAGTAAAAGTACTTTACTTTTGAATAATATGACTCAAGTAAAAGTAAAAAGTAGTCATCCAAATAATTACTTGAGTAAGAGTAAAAAAGTGCTTGGTAAAAAAACTACTCAAGTACTGAGTAAATGTTGAGTAACGTCTGATTTATATTTTAACTCAAGCATTCAATCAGACAAATACAAAATAATCATCTTTAGGCAAATTAGAGTTCATCCAATTGATAAAATAAATTAAAATGAATTAATTTATTACAAAATAGCTTAAATTAAAATAATCCAGGTAAATTCAAGTGCTTCAATAAAAAATAAAAGGGAAAGGAAATGTTTAAAACATATGTAACCCATATTTAACCTAAAAAACAAACATTCGCCTATCCATGGGGAAAGAAAACGAATTTAGGAAACTTACAGCTACATGTTTGATCAAGTTAGATGTTGAGTTTCTGAATGCTGAAATATCCGTTTGTTTTGGTTAACACAGAAGGCACATAATGTAGCTGCTGTTTCGCACTTTTTGTAAGGTAAACATGCTTTCAGTATGAGGCCTCGTCTGTGTTTTTATTTCCGACCGTTGATTCTGACATTTTTCATCTATTTCTTTTTTGTTTGCTACGACTGTAAACTGTAAAGCTAACCCGTCCCGCCGCTGAGATTGAGTATGGTCACGTGACGAGAATGCGCGGCTACGTTTGATCGGTGAAACACAGTCACGTGGTAGAGCCTTTGGAGGAAGTCTCTCTCTGTGCATTTCCTTCTAAAACCAAACAGCTAAGAGCATAACTAGTGCTAGAGTAAGTGCAGTAAGTTAGGTACCTAGACAAATGGGAAGACAATTTAGAAAACAAAGACAATTTAGGAAACAAATAAGTGCGTAAAGGCTTTAGCATGGTTGCCGCGTCTGCTAGCGCGAGCGGTGTTGATGACGTCACGATTTCGTGCCGGCTACATATAGTGACGCAAGTCGATGCGCCAGTAGTTGCAATTTTCTCCGTCACAGAGGTGGCGCTGTGTGAAAGTTACCATTACTCTACAACCACGAAAGTGGAGAAGAAAACAATGCCGCTATCAAGAGCAAGAATACTGTAATTAATGATACTGCTGCAGTATTTGGATCATTTTAATTTTTTAATTCAGTTAATAGAGGTGAAGGTTTGAAGCCCCCGGCATCAACAGAGTCTCTGCCCTCTTCTTTGCCTTCACGTATCTGTCCCGTAGCTTCTTCCACACATTCTTACAGAACTCTCCCTCTTTCCCCAAAGTTCTGCCAATCTCTGTCCACGAGTGTTGGGAGTTTACGTGGTCCCTGTGCTGTTTCACTGCAGTTTCGTACAGGTGCCTGTACAAACGAACCTCCTCACTGAGCCTGGTCTCACATCGGTCCATCCGGTCTGTCGTTGTTGGCGCCGCCAAGTTACAAAAATCGACTGGTGCACGACAACGCGCTGCGCCGTCTTTTCAAGGGAAGCGCCATGCCTGAAACGTCATTTTGACGTCACGGTCCGCCACCGCCGTGACAGACGCGTCAACTATAACTCCGGCTTAAGAAGCTAGGACGAAACAGGTGATGTCATAAGAGGGCGGATCTGGGTAGTGTTTCCTGAAGAGATGGGTTTTCAGCCTGCGGTGAAAGATGGGCAGCGACTCAGCTGTCCTGACATCAGTTGGGAGATCGTTCCACCAGCGAAGTGGTCGGGCGGGGGTGTAGGGCTTGACCATGGCCTGGAGGTAAGAAGGAGCTGTTCCTTCCACTGCCCTGTAGGCTAGCACCAGAGTCTTAAACTGGATGTGAGCAGCTACAGGGAGCCAGTGTAGAGAGCGGAGAAGGGGAGTCGTGTGGGAGAACTTGGGGAGGTTGAACACCAGACGAGCAGCAGCTTTCTGAACAAGCTCCAGAGGTCTGATAGCAGAAGCCGGGGCGCCAGCAAGGAGTTGCAGTAGTCCAGGCGGGAGATGACAAGAGCCTGGATGAGCACCTGCGCTGCCTTGTCGATGAGGAAGGGGCAAATCCTCCGGATGTTGTAGAGGAGGAATCGGCAGGAACGGGTCACTGATGCGATGTTTGCCGAGAACGACAGTTGGTCGTCCAGGGCCACACCCAGATTCCTCGCAGTCTGAGTTGACGTCACCACGGAGTCATCCATGGTGATGGCCAGGTCTCGGAACGGGCAGCGCGTCCCCGGGAGAAATACCAGCCCAGTCTTGTCCAGGTTGAGCTTAAGGTGGTGCATCGACATCCACCCTGAGATGTCTGCCAGGCACGCAGCAATGCGTGCTTCCACTTGGGTGTCAGAAGGGGGAAAAGACAGAATCAGCTGGGTGTCGTCTGCATAGCAGTGGTAGGAAACGTTATGGGAGTGGATGATAGAACCAAGAGATGATGTGTAGAGGGAGAAAAGAAGAGGACCCAGGACCGAACCTTGCGGAACCCCAGTGGTGAGCCTACGTGGCTTCGACACAGACCCTCTCAGTGTTACCTGGTAGAAGCGATCTGTCAGGTAGGATGAGAACATGGAGAGTGCAGAGCCAGAGACACCCATTCCCTCCAGGGTAGAGAGAAGGATGTGGTGGTTCAATGTATCAAATGCTGCAGATAGGTCCAGGAGAATCAGGACAGAGGAGAGAGAGTTAGCTCTAGCAGTTTGGAGTGACTCAGTTACTGCTAGGAGGGTCGTCTCAGGTAGGGATCCAAGAGGTTGTTCTGGTGGAGGTAAGAGGACAGTTGTTTAAAGACAGCATGTTCAAGAGTTTTGGACAGGAAGGATAGAAGGGATGTAGTTATTGATCTCCGAAGGGTCAAGAGTTGGTTTCTTTAGAAGGGGAGTGACTTTGGCAGTCTTGAAAGTAGAAGGAAAAGAGTCTGATGTCAAAGATGTGTTAATGAGGTGGGTCAAGTAAGGAAGAAGATCAGGTGCAGCAGAATGAAGGAGAGGGGAAGGGACTGGGTCAAGGGAACATGTGGTGGGGCGGCTGGCTGTTACAAGGTGAAGGACCTCATTTGCAGAGAGGGCAGAGAATTGGGACAGAGAGGGTGGGGGTGGGAGATCGACAAGTGTGGGTGGTGTGGACAGCTGGGGGGTGAGGGAAGGAAGATCGGATATCGTTAACCTTCTTGTCAAAGAAGTCGGCGAAATTGTCAGGGAGGAGGGAGGAGGAGGGAAGAGGGGATGAGGGTTGGAGGAGGGACGAGAAAGTTTGAAAGAGTTTTTTGGGGTCAGAAGCAGAAGTTTGAATTTTACACCACCCTTTTTATTTTTCTCCCAATAATGAGCCACTGGGGGGTTTCACTGGCACATGAAATAGTTTTATGCGATCAAAATTAAACTCACATATTTATTAGCTGAACAAATGAGTATAGTAATAAATCTAATGAATAATTGATCTTGATTGTGAGCTTTCAGCGTTATGTGACTGATGCCGTGTATAGTTAAAAGACATATTCAGGTTAAATTTAGCTTATTTTTGTTCTGGAAAACACATTTAATATGAGTTTCATGTTCAGATACACTCTTGACATTCATTGACAGAGTTAATTTCATTTATGGTTTCATGAGCTTCAAATATTCATGATATTCATATCAAAGTTGACACCTGGCTTTAAAATGCTGTTTTTGTTTGATTAAGATGGCAGTTTTTCAAAGGTGGTATTTATTTCCAAAGTCTACGGGAATGTTTTTTGCAATACAGAAATGAATTCCCCACAAGGTACATTTGGCTTAGGCTCTCACTTTATCTAATTAGTAATGCCTCTCACACAGAACTGCCAACATGCAAACAATAACTTTTGGCATATCATGCTACTATAATTTTACATATTTCAGATGAAATAACTACATTTCCACAAATAAACACTTTGCTGTGCGAAAGTTACCTTATCTGCTCCCCGTCTGTCAACACTGAAAACCTGCAAGAAAATACTAGTCATGCTTTTGCATCCTGCAGTTTGACTTTGGTACTTACGCCTGGGGTTGATCCAGAACACTCTTTTTTTCGTGGTACTGCGGTGAGTGGAAATAAAGATTTGTTCTGCAGTTATGCTTTCGACAGGCACAGGTTGATCTTTAGGAGTTGTATGAAAATAAAATTTTACGTCACAATGCTGAATTTGGAAAAAAGGAATTGTTCTGTGGTTGTTTGGTGGTTGACATTGTCACTTCACAATTGTTTGTTGTCAGCATAAAGAAGAATCCTGTTTTGAATCCCGGCTGGTGCCTTTCTGTGTGGAATCTACATGTTCTCCCGCTGCATGCATGGATTCTGTCTGGCTACCTGAATTGGATTACATTTGTATGGAAATTGGATGGATGGACGGATGAAATTGTTTGGATTTTTGAAAAAGAGACAAAGGTTCAAAGTGTTGCTGAATTATTTGTAATCCATAGCATTATCCACCTGCCTGTCAGGTAAGAGATCCAGCTCATGGCTGTATGACAAAAAAAGGCAAAATAGCTAAACTTAACTTAGATTCAACAGATCTGAATAAGTCGTGATTTGGGATTTTAGTCTGTAATTTTGCCCTTTGTTTGGTTTCATTAGTAATCTGTTCAGTCAGTTTATTATGCATACTGTTGTCTGGTCTACACCAGATTGTTTTTGAAGTTTGAAGTCTTTTTTTTAAATGTTTCTTAAATTTTTATTTATCTTTTTTATTTGTACCCAAGTCAAGATTTTAGATTAGGAAATCAATTCCTGTGTTTGGCTATTTTGCTAAGTGAACTCATTACAGATTGTCATCCTGGTCAGTATGCACCATAATCACAGAAAACCGTATTAAACAAACAAACAGAAGCAAGTTGGTTTATGTGTTAACTGATTTAAAACTTGATGTAATTAAATACTGACCCACCTAGAGCGTTCTATTATTGAGCTGTGAATCAGACATAGTTGCTCTCTCACCAAAACAACCAAATGGTTTATCCTCCCAAGCTAATTCAACACCTTCCATTCTCAACTTACTCAGTAAATCTAATTGTTGCTTGAGGCGGTTTTGCACATCTGGTACAAAGACCAGTTGTTTGTTGTGAACCCACATGTTATGAATATGAGATTTCTGGCTTATGAGATTCTGAGTATTTTTCCAATTCATATATGCAAATAAGGTTACGTGAAAGGTATTGTTATTTTTTATTTCTTTTGTTTTTTCTGTGATCAAACTGGCTGGGCACATCGCCATCTGCTTAAAAACCATCTGTTATAGGTAGTTGGTTGTCTGCTGAAAGGTTAGCGTGTGGGAGGAGATGACTGACAGTACATTCAATTACCTTTTGTAAAAGAAGAAAATTGTGAATTCCGTCATATTGAACAATCAGCTGTGTTCTCACTGTAGTAAGTCATATGTCCAAATGAATCTCTACTCAGAGCTTCTGTATTTTTTTCAACTCCTTCTTGTTTCCGGTGCAGAGACATTTGTTAGATTTGTACATGTACTGTTGGAAGGAGAAAATAGTGAGAAGCAATTGTGTCGCCCTCCCCCCTCCTGGCAGAATCCAATGAAATTTGGCAAAGAGGTGGAGCATTGACAAATTAAGAATCCATTGTTCTTTGGTGCAGACCCAGATTACTTTCTTTAAAAGTACGAGAGAGAGCTATTATTTCGACAGAGGACTGCACTCTGAGTGTCCTTCTGGTGAAATCATTGCACTCTTTCAGCCATGTGGACACCAGTGGATAAAGGAAGGTCACTGAAAAAGCTGATCATTTACAGGAGAAATGTCAGTCACTGTAAAAACTGCCTTTTACCTCTTGCTTCCCATTTTCTTCCAATCTCAGCTGCCAACTCTGTAGAAATTCAGTACCATATCAGCTAAACTATCTGACTTTTATTTTACTTTATTTTGAACGATCATGTGTTATTTATATCAGTCTCAACTTACCTAATATTAAAAGTCATTTGTGAAATACATAAAAAGGAAATAAAAACAAGCATGCACAATTATGACGCCCTAAATGCTGCATGCTATCTACTGACCTCCTGCCCTCTTTTCCAGTGCCCTACTGGGCAAACGCCCTTTCATTGCAGCACACTTGTCACTATTCGGCTAGCCAACAAACGAGAGCTGAGGATTTTGTGCCACCCTGCATTAATTCACACACATCCGGCCTTGTCGTCACACTCTGGAGCCCTTTGGCAAATTTAAGTCTAAACACAAACAAATTATTTTGGAATGTGAAAAGTGACCTTGTGGCAGCGAGGAAGCACTTCAAGTTACAGATATAAACACAAGTTAATTTAGATAGCATTTGCTTTCAACTGAAAGAGTTTGTCCATTATATTTTTCTGTATTGGATGGATGAAAAAAAGAGAAAAATTAATTCTGAAAACACCATCTTCATTATGTGTCCTACGGTAGCCAGACTACTTAACATTGTGTAGATGGCTGCCATATAGTAAGAAATACATTAATAGCTTTTAATATTTTTGTCTAAAAACATATTGTTTTAGGTTTAAATAGTCATCATAATAAAAAATGTTATAGCACTGCTGTTTTCATTTTTATGTGACAGATTTCCTTATTCAAATCCTAAGATTGCAGTAAAAGGAAAGACCGGAGCAGCCTTAAGCTGTAGCCAGCTGTCTGTAATGGCTCATCTGCTTCTTGATGTGATGAATTGTGACCAGACATTTTAATCCTGCCAACCGCAAGGGCTGAAGTTACCAGTCTGACCTCTGTCAAGTCTGCCAAAAAGTAGAATAGTATATTGGATTGTGTGAAGCTCACTTATTGCAATTCAATTATGAGTTAACTCTATTAGTTTTGCACATAAAAAGGATATCACAGCTTTTTTTTGTCAGAAAGTGGAACGACTTACAAACGATGTGTTAGCTGAAGAAATAATTACTGTTGTTAGATGTTTTTTTTAGCTAGCATGTTCAGCTTGCAAGTCATCGTAAAGGCAATTAATGAAAACACATGAAACAAGTAACTAAAATGTGCAAATGACCTAATGTACATAGAAGAGTGAACACCTGAAGAAGACATAGCATCACATGACAACCTTGTCTCCCAGGTCTTGTCAGTATCTTGTGATGCATTATGCAGTCCTATTTTAGTCAAACTTCTGTTCCCACTCTAATGAAACAAGCTCTCTCTCTCACACAGACACAGGCTCATAAATATCCATGTTCTGAAACTTTCGGAGACCTTAATGAGCTGCAGGTCTGCTGGTGTTTGTCTCTGAGTATGCCTGTGTGAGGCGGCAATATGGGTAGTATTTGGGATAGAAATTCCTCCTGACTGCAGGGACCATGCCTGCTGGGATATACAGATACATAGTAAATTCCACTGCTTTTAGAAGATGTCCAAATCTAAAGCTCAAACGAGGGTATTCCAATAGGAAGGTGCTTAAAAGCAAGGAGAGGGAGAGAGTCAGTGTCAAGGGGGGCTCCGAGCCTTGTTGATAAGGCTAGTAGCGGATGGGAAGAAACTGTTTTTGTGGCGTGAGGTTTTGGTCCTGATGGACCGCAGCCTCCTGCCAGAGGGGAGTGTCTGAAAGAGTTTGTGACTGGGGTGTGAGGGATCAGCCACAATCTTCCCTGTCCGCCTCAGAGTCCTGGAGGCGTACAGGTCCTGGAAGGTCCTGGAGAGGTGTAAGATTGCAGCCCACCACCTTTTCTGCAGACCGAATAACACACTGCAGTCTGCCCTTGTCCTTGGCGGTGGCAGCAGCGTACCAGATGATGGAGGAGTAGAAGTGCACCATCATTGTCCTTGGCAGGTTGAATTTTTTTCAGCTGCCGCAGGAAGTACATCCTCTGCTGGGCTGAACATCAGCTCCCACTTGAGGTCCTGGGAGATGATAGTTCCCAGGAAGCGGAAAGACTCCACAGTGTCTATTGTGGAGTCACAGAGGGTGATGGGGGTAGGTGAGGCTGAGTTCTTCCTGAAGTCCAAAACCATCTCCACTGTCTTTAGAGCGTTGAGCTCCAGGTTGTTCTCCCTGCACCAGGTCGCCAGATGGTCAGCCTCCCACCTGTAGGCGGACTCGTCACCATCAGAGATAGGTCCGATGAGAGTGGGGCCGCCCGTGAACTTCAGGAGCTTGACGGACTGGTGACTGGAGGTGCAGCTGTTGGTGTACAGGGAGAAAGGCAGAGAAGAAAGAACAAAGCCGTGGGGGGAACCAGTGCTGATGAGCTGTGAGTCGGAGACGTGTTTTCCCAGCTTCACGTGCTGCTTCCTGTCAGACAGGAAGTCTGTAATCCACCTGCAGGTGGAGTCAGGCACACTCAGCTGGGAGAGCTTCTCCTGAAGCGGAGCCAGGATGATTGTATTAAAGTATTAAAAAGGCCAGCAGGTGCAACTTGTGCTTGTTAAAGGCCCCAATTTCACACCCAATGCTTCATCCATTATCCAGAGAAGCACCTGAGCAAAAAGTGGAGTGGCCACAGAATTAATGATGAGCCACATCCAGAGTTGTAAAGAGTTTCAACCTGAAGCAGCAGAAGTCAGAAGATTATCTGTAAATACATTTCCTCCCCTGAGTTCAAGGAATGTCTGAACAAATTAAGTTCAGTAGTTTTTGAAGAATATGTGGTCTAACTAATCTTACCATCAACCAGTTGACATTGTTTACCCTCGATCCATGACTTTCCGTACGTTTAGCAATCAGCCTATGATCATGATGTAATTGGACAGCCTTCAAATATAATCCTTTTTGTCCTGTCTACAGGGCCTGGTAATAGAGCGAATTGGGAGGAGGCCCCTTCTCATATTTGGTTTCTCCTCCATGGCTGTGTTCTTCAGCCTGCTCACAGTTTTCCTCAATTTCCAGGTGAGCCGCTCTTCTTCTTCTTCATGCAAAAAAACAACATTGCAAACCAAAAAACTGTAAACGATGAACGATATTTAGAGTGGACCCAGTATATTATTCAGTGTTCACCAGCAGAACTTCCACAGGGATCATGTCCCTTGAATTTGAACCTTTTACCTGTGTCATTCCAGGATAGTGTGTCATGGATGCCATACCTCAGTTACATTTGTATACTGGCTGTGATTGCTGCATTTTGCTCTGGACCAGGTAAAACTGACACTATACTCCTAACTTAACTTTAAACAAACAAAGTAAAAACCCTTCAAACATCAACAGATTGGCTCATTTAAATTCCTACTTCAGTCCCTGATCTTCACACTGCAAGCTGTTGTCCTATATATTAGCATAATGAATAGAGGCCATACTGTACTGTACTGTATATGACATGACACTTGAATTGCACAGTGGCTGTCACCACGTAACTTCTCTTAAGATATTCATGTTTCAAGGGAACACTCACCAAGAAAGGTGCTATTGAGATTTAAGGTGAGATGACAGACTCTTCACAAATGTCACACATGGATTATAAGCTGTAGCATATTTGTTCAAATAGACCAGACTAAGTTATATAGTATAGAGAGTTTAAGGAATGTGGGCACTCATCTCCTTTGTAGTCATTAGGTGTCTGTTGCAGTCATTTCGGGATGCAATTGTTTTACTCCAGATTGATAATTTATGGCCTCTTGGAAATAATTAAGACTCTCGCTAGAGGGGGGGAGAGGAGAAACAGAACTACTGGGGCCACCTCTCTTGTACATTGAGTCTTTGAGTGGATAAATGAGGAGCCATAATTCCTCAGAACTTGCTTCACCATGGGAATCGTGGCCCAGAAATTTCACAGTTGGACAAAAAGACAGAGTGATATATTTTTGTTTAATTCATCAGAGGACACGGTTTGTCTTCTCATTTTCCTGTTTTTGAGTCTTTGTTTCACTTAGTCTATGATCATTCTTGAAACTACTGAATCTTGATATATTTTTGTGTTCCTTTCCAATTAATCAAATCATTTTCTGTACCTCAGCTATACCTGCTTAGGGTCATGTGGTTGTTGGAGCCTTTCCCAGCACATACTGGAAGAGATGCCATAATCCATGTCAAGTCTTTGGAATTTCTTACCGTGTGTTTCCTGTATCTTTCTATGAATCAAAATTTTTTAGTGGAATTTCATTTATTTATTTTAATGGTTGCAATCTTAGTTTTTCTTAAAACCTTTCACTATTTTTCTTGAATTTTTTTAAATCTCTTCTGACTACCCGTTTCTTTCCTGCTTTGAATCTTTTATCGAATGCTGCTCTCACGTAAACTGCCTTTCTTGAAACTAAATGGACTTTTCCCTTTAAACTTGCTGAAATCTTGATTATTTTTTTTTCTCTAGTTATGGGATGAAACATCACTGTTGTAAGAACTGCTCTGGTTGACCTCGTACATTAGCGGCTATACACATGAATTTGTTGTCTTGCTTTAGAGGCCGACAAAAATTGCCTCCAAAAACCACCAAATATGTCAAGAGACAGGGCACGGTAATGTTACAAGACCGTAGAAAGAAAGACTGCATGTTTTTATATCCTGTCATTTATGTGAAGAACAAACATGCTCACAAAAAGACAAAACAAAAGATAAAATGTTCTAGTTTATCTGCAATACACTTAGCTTTCTCTGATATACATTTTTGTTGGATTTGAAAGTGACACGTATGTAACCGTAATACATGTGCAATATAAGGTGCATTGTATACATTACAGTGCCATGTATTGAAAGTTAGCAGAGAACATTTTTAAGGGACCACAAACTTCCAAGATTTTGGAGAGAAATTTGCAAAAGCTGACCAGACATTTTTACATGAGAAGAATTTATATCCATGATAGTCTGAAACAACGGGACTAACGTGGCTAACAGAGGCTTCATCTGTGAGGCAGGGACAATAATGATAAGGCTATAACATGCATTTCAACTTTTGATAACGAACATAACATGGATGAACACGCTGCTGTCGTAATGTTGTGTATTCCCTGTTAGTTGTGACACAGAGCAATAAATGGAGTATAAACATGTTTCATTAGTTTTATTATAGGAACCAACCCCAGCCTCAGTCTGCTCTGATTTACAACCCACGCAGAGCCGAGGGAAAAAAAGATCATGGCAGTGCTATTTTCATGAATTTAAACCTGCGCGTCGGCAACTTCAACAACAGAACCAAGCAAAGCAAATGCCACAGAGCAAGAGAGCTAATTAGTTATTACATAACAATGGTAACAACAAAGCTAACTCTGCATCAGTCTGTCATTCTGTTTTTCCACTGAGCTCTTTCCAGCAGTAAAATCCAATCTGATATTTATCATTTTCCCATGAGACCCATCTTTGCTTATATATTGCCTGGTATGAGTTCCCAGTGGGAGCGATGTCTTGTATCTTTTGTCAGCGACTTTCCATTGAATATGCATTTTGTTTTTCCGCCTGTTGGATACTGTCGTGGGTTGCAATGCAGACATCAAGCTTGCATAGTGCCAACAATATTCACAACACACAATCAAGAACTGCACACTGTGCTGCTGACGGTACTTGAGATTTATAGGATGGATAAAAAGATTCTATATGAACTCAGCAGCCAATTAGCTTACATGGTTTCATTGGTTTCCTTACAGCAGAAAGTACTGTCTGAAGCACTGACATTCAGTTTGCATTGGTTTTAATTTCTTCACCTATTCTCAGGTCCCATCTTAAGAAGTATTCCTTTGGTGGGTGTCCTTGATCCCTTTGAACTTGACAATGTTACAAGCTAAGTAATTAATAATTTACTGCAAGTTTTTGCGCTTTGCAGCAGTAAGAGGTTGTTAGGTACACAGGGGACATTAGTGTAGACGGTGTGGAGCTTTTCTTATTTATTAACTAGCTAGAATGGAATGCATTTGCTATTATAAGGAGACCACTTAACTTTTCAGTATGAAAGTATCCACGATGATGTGTCTGCAACAGTAAAGCAGGTTTTGAATAGTTAATACTCTAAAAATGAAAAATGAATGTATGCATGTGTTGTAATTGCTCATGATCAAAGTATCTATGCACAAGTCACTCCCTGTACACATACCTGATTAAAATCTACAATAGCGTGAAAAAAATGATGATGGAAGGCAAAATGGAAGGAAACGAGACAAACTGTAACACTGCAGTCTTTTTCAGTTTGGAAGAAGGAAATCTCTATGTAACAAAAGAAATAAACTTTTCTTTTTCTTTTCTTTTTCCCTGGTTGACACATACTTTAAAATCTGTGGTAGCATTTTCTCTGTATGCTGTCCAGAAGAAAGTATATCGAGTACAAAAACAAGTTTGGAATTCAAGTCACTGTAATCTGGTAAACTTCATATTAAAATAAATCACATATACACATATATATTTATACACATATATATATTAAAAAGGCCACACTTTTCTGAACTTACTGCAAATGGCAACAATTTATTTTTGTAGCTGACTTTGTGTCTACTACATTGAGGCATATTTACATAAAATATGTATTATAGAACAATACTTGATGTGATAACCAATTAAGACATTATTTGATATTCTTTTTAAAGCTACATAATCCTTATGTTTATTGTTATCTTGCCGCATATTTTCAAAGGATTTTGTTGATTTGGAACAGGCTTCTATAAATGGCAACAGGCTTAGTATTCAGTTTATTTTTTGCAAAGTCCTCCATCTGAACTTCCTTAGCCTCAACAAAGCAACAGTGCGAGATGCATATGTTATATTAAACAAAGAAAGCAATTTGATGGACAGCAGAGAAAAAAAAAGGAATCAAACAAAAGGAAAGGCTTGAGACGTTTCTTTGGCATCCCTGGGGAGAGTATTTGCTAATCCACACGATCTTAATTATCAGGACCATTTTATGAAGTGGAAAATGTTGAGCCTTGGCAAACACTGCACTTTACGTGATCAGTCATGAAAAGTAAACTACAATGCAAAGTATTCGCAATAGATATCCTTCAATAAATGGCAAGAATGTTTGGTACAGTATGGAGAAGTAATGAGTCCATGTTTGAGCAGTGGCCCAGAGACCAGCAGGAGGAAAGCTGTGCATGCTGTCATCCAGTAGTACATCCTTACAATCAGTCTATAAGGGGCAAAAAGTAGGCCAGAGTATGGGTCCAATATAACGAGACACCTAACCAGTGATGCCATTATTTCCAAAGAAATAAACTGATAGAGCCCCCTATGAGCTCATCCCAGTTGAACTGCATAAAAGGAGCAGCTCGAGAGCACAGTTTTCTGTTTTTTTCTACAAAGGAAAAAGTGTGGATTAAACTCTGCCGCATTGAAACCATGACCATGATTTCCAGTGTCATTTTGGCTGCCTTTATGACTCCAGCAGATATATTTGAAAGAAACTTTGGCTTTTTGATTCCAAATATTTAGAGAAGCACTTTTAAGTTGATAGAAATGCTGGTGTTGGAGTCCGGAAATGTTCTGGTCCTAAATTTTTTACCTCACATATTCAAGGTGTATTATCAGTAAAGAATGTCTCCACTCATATGGGTCAGTAGGTACATGCTGTACCTATTGGTTTATATTTTGAATTCTTGTCTTGAGGTAGTGCCCAGGCAAGCAAGAAAGATTTTGAGCATTGATGTAATGATAATTTTGATATATTTTAGCCCTAACCATTATCTTAGCCTAACCTTAATAAGGTAGTTTTGATTTCTAAGCTGTTTTGAAGCTGCTAGAGGTCTAGTTGAAAAAATATTTGAAATTTTCTTTAGCAGGAGACAGATTGTCAGATGGTTTGAGTCAGCTGACTGACAAGTGGAACTGCTGTCTGCTGAGGCAAGTCAATTTCTTTGCCTAACACCAGAGCTGGTGAGTGCCCCCCTTGGAGGAGATGTATCAAGTCAAGGTTAATTGGGGCCTTTCACTGCTTGTGGCTGTATCTGAGAATCACTGTAAGGAGTCCTGAGCCTGCTGCCGGAGACGCAGAGGCAGCTGAACAATCTGTATTGAGATGGATAAATATTGAAGTTTTACGGTGTAGCAAGCTCCAGTGTGGAATTAATATACCATTTTGAAACCTTTGGAAGATACAAGCATCCCTGTGGGGGATGTTTTTCTGGGTAAAGACCAGATGTGGAAGTCTACACAAAGGAAAGGGACTGAAATCGTCTAATTTACAACCACCTTCGGCCTATGAAAGCTTTTGGGAGTGGATTTAGCAACATACATTTGCCATAAACTTGAGGGATGCATTGACAAGTTAAACTGAACAAACAAAGAATCCTTTTTGGAGAAATGGGAGACTAACCTATTCCCTATCTTATCTGGACCAATAAATCGAAGTTGACATTTTACCCTCATTCCCCCCAGATAAGAGAACCAGATGCCTTAATAGAACTGGATATGACTTTACTTAGATTCACTTTCAGCCAAATCTTAACACTGTATTAAATGTGTTTGGAAAATAACATTGTTTGTTTCGCTATTCATATGTCACAACTTTACAGATATTCATCTGAATTTTGAGACTCATAATCATGTTATGTGTTATTTGATGTCTTTATATCATAAGTCTTTAATCCACATATCTTAACAAGTTGTGGTGTTTTCAGAATCATCGAGACAAATGTTTTATGAGACGGAAGAAATAGAGAAATAGAGTTTCTTTGTTTCATCCAAAAATCTCTATAAACGTTAGAACAGATCGCCTTACAAAAACACCCAGGCAGACGTCACACCAGTTTCAGGCATATCATTGGCTGAAAGTGTAGCGTAAGCCTACGTCATGACCAGCCTCCGCGAGTGAAACCACGGAACCCGCGATCCAAAATCAGTCTTATCTACTTTGAACTCTTCCCTTTGAAACATGAGAGAGCAGAAAGAGTAAACCATGGAGTAAAGCCATACATCTATGAGCCAGACACACGAGACAGAAGACAATAGAATGATGCGGAGAGAATGAACGATGCAGAAGAAGATAAAAAGACTAAGACAGGATAGAAAGATGAGGAAGAAGAAGAAGATCCGAACAAAGATAGAAACAGAATGAAGTAGTCTAAAGATACAAGCTTTCTGTTTTTTTGTTCGTCCATCGTCATCCATGTCTTTTTACGTCGCACGTCTTTAACCTCCGCTGCTGCACGCCATCACATAGTTTTCCTACCAAGAAATCCAGCGCCAAGCTCACCTCATCAGAAGTTGGTCAGCAACCAACCAACCACTTGGACGATTTTGTCATTCTGGACGGTGAAGTCCTCGACACCAGCCAATTCCTGTTTCCCGGTGGAAAGAAACGACCAACCAAGTAACTGAAAAGTCCACGAAAGTCATCCACAACCAAGGAAGGGCCTGAGAGCGGAACCGAGAGAAATCCACTTGGACCCCGCGTGGCTACCACCTGCTGTGTTCCGAGCTGACTAAACAGGACTTCAGTAAAGTAAGGTCGACCCGTTTGTAACTGCCTCACATGTTAATTTAATACATTCTCATTTATTTATTTTTGGTTCCTACCTGCCTTTCAGGTGAGGGGGGGCTCATTAGTTGTTTCCTGTTTCTACACGGTACCCTTTTAATTAGACCCCGCCTGGCAGAGCATGAGAAGGGAAAAACAACACGGCCGGTTGTCTCCACACTCGGTAAAAGGTTTAAGTAAGGTTAAAGAGTTACAAAATTAATGTAAAGAAAGAAAACGAAGAAAGAAGACAAGAAAAGATTCAGCCCTTTGGTAGTGTGCAGCCTACGAGGTGTGTTTTATTGGTGTATTTGTGTAATTACATTAAGCTACAAGCTCTGCATTAGCATACTTATTTACATGATTATTTGTTACTTTCCTTTTCTTCAGTTCTCACGGGTCGGTCGGAGACTGTAAATAAACCCTGTTTTGAAACGATCTCGGGTCTCATGCTTACTACCTAGAGGAGCTACAGTGAGAACTCGACTGCTTCGCGTGAGTAGCCGAGGAAACGACGCTAGCTAGCACGGTGATCCACGGTCGGGATGAAGCCTCTCCACGTCGCGGGTGCATCGTTTATTGCCGTCCACGTAGCAACCAAGGAAGCAGCTGCGGGAGGGTTAAGGTGTTACTAGTGTGAATCTGATGTAAATAAGAGACTTTGAGTGCTTTGCACAAGAGACTGAAACATTTTGCATCATTTTCTAGTTTTGTTGTTTTCACTCACCTTTCATTGTTGAAGTCCGTCATTGATACTAACATTACGTTGATGCTGAGATTGTGTTTATCGACAGTTACACTGTAAACTTTCTGTCAAAACAAGTAGTGTTAATATTATGATAGAACAGCTCCATAGTAATTTAATGGTGAATTGCTAATGTTTAATGCATCTCTAACTATGCTGACATGTTTTTTGTTTAGTTATCACTGATGGTAATAAGACAATTAGTGAATAAGCCAAATTATTGAACAGAAAGTATAACCATTGCTATATGTTAAAAACTGAGTGGTGATTCAGCTACACTAAGGCTATTTGGCCATTCCATGAGTGCATATAACTACAAAGCTAAGGGTAGTACAACATTTAAATCTAACTGAAGTAATCAAGTTAAAATGTCAGACATAGAACATTTCTCTGAGAGTGACAGAAATGGTGGTGGTGAAGACATACAGCAGCATGGGACAGACACTCAATCACAAGCATCTGAAGGCATCGAAGCTGCTTGCCACGCTTCGCCAGAGCCACAAAGAAGTCAAAGAGCTCGCAAGTTAACGGAAAAAGGCCAAGAATTGCACAAAGAGCAAGTCAAAAGGGTTGAACACCGATTCACGAAGAGCTATAAGAAGTGGAAGACAGTCGTTAAGGATGCTAAAGATGGGCTGAGTGGAGCATGCTCAGACAGCCTGCTGCATGAACACATCACTAAGGTAAGCGATGCTGCAAGGGACCTGAATGATGTTTATGAAGAGTTGAGGCGCATTGACATTCCAGACCCCGACACACGTCGCAGAATAGACACCTGTGAAGCAGTAACAAAGACAATAATTAAAACTGCTAGAAGCTATCTACACACAGAAACTGATGAAGATCAAGGGATTGAAAAACAAGACAGGAAAGAGGGAGATAGAGAATCTGTGTTTAAGTCTGCAGCATCAGATAGAACAAATATCTCTCACCATAGCAAGCCCAAGTCCGCCAGGTCTTCAGTTCATTCTCGAAGCAGCTCAAAGGTCACATCCAGACGTTCAAGCCAGTATTCTGCTCACAGAAAGGAGGCTGCTGCTGAAGTCGCCGCCAATGAAGCCGCATTGCAGGTACTGTTAGAGAAAGAACGTCAAATCAAAGAACTCGAACAACTTGAGGCTGAAAATGCAGAGAGACAAAGGGTGATAGAGGCCAAGCGAAGAGAAGTGGAACGATTGGAGACAGTAAAGAAGTTAAAGGCTGCCAAAGCACGACAGCAAGTGTATGAACAGAATGTATGCTCAGATGATGAAATAGATGAACTGCTCCATCAACATGTCTCCCTGAAGGAGAAGGAAGAAATTAAAGATGAAGGTAACTTGTCTCAACATCTGCCTCCACTACAAGCTATGACACTGCTAGGGAGAGAAGATAACACAGCAGCTCTTTTGAGAGTGTTTGCAGAGTCCATCAGTGCAAGTCGTCTTCCTGTACCTGAACCAACAACATTCGGTGGTGATCCACTCAGATTTAATGACTGGAAGGTTTCATTTCAGACACTCATTGACAGAAAAAACATACCAGGTGAAGAAAAAATATATTACCTGCGAAAGTATGTGAGTGGCACAGCCAAAAAAGCCATAGAGAGCTACTTCCTGCTAGGCACAGACTCAGCCTATCATGCAGCATGGACCATCCTTGAAGAGAGATATGGCAATCCATTTCTCATCGCCAAAGCCTTCAGGGACAAGCTTGATTTATGGCCCAAAGTAAGTTCCAAGAGCAGTGTGGAACTTCAAGAACTTGCTGACTTCCTCCGCAGCTGTGAGGTGGCCATGTCCCAAATCAAGGGCCTTGAGGTACTTAATGACTGTAATGAGAATCAGAAGATACTCGCTAAACTTCCAGATTGGCTGACTTCTAGATGGAATAGGAAGGTCATGGAAGTTGAAGAGCGAAGTCATAAGTTCCCAAGCTTCAGCAACTTTGTTGAATTCCTCACACGTGAAGCCAGAATCGCTTGCAACCCAATAACATCTCTGTATGCTCTAAAACCAGGTGAAAGTGAGAAGAACAAGGTTCCAAGGAACAGAGCTCCTGGAGCAAAGGTGCTGGCAACAAACTCAGGCGAAAGGACTGTCGTCGCAAGCTGTGCCTTCTGTGAGAAGACAGGTCACGGTTTACTCAAGTGTTACAAGTTCATGGAGGAAACAGTCTCCGCACGAGTTAAGTTTGTTCAGGAAAACAAGTTGTGTTTTGGCTGTCTGCAATCCGGTCATCGCTCAAAGGAGTGTGAAAGGAGACAGACCTGCAACATATGTGAGAAAGGACATCCAACTTGCCTCCATGATAATCGCACTAAAGAAAGAAAGATGCTAACAAGGGTTAATCGAGCAAATGACTATGACAAGCAGAAAGAAGGAAGCTTTGAACGGCGACAAGACAAAGCAATGAGTTCCTCGTTTGAGGCAACGTCAAACAGAGTCACACAGAACATCAAAGACACTCATACATCCACTATCATTCCAGTGTGGGTGTCAGCCACAAGTGAGCCTGAATGTGAAATTCTTGTGTATGCACTCCTAGATACACAGAGTGACACAACCTTTCTCCTTGAAGAAACTTTAAAGGGTCTGCACACAAAAAATGAACCAGTTCAGTTAAAGCTGTCCACCATGGCTTCAAGAAACACCATTGTGCCATGTCGAAGAGTTACTGACTTGCAAGTAAGAGGATTCTACTCAGACAAGGTAATACCTCTGCCGGTGACCTATACAAGAGACTTCATACCTGCAAACAGAGAACATATTCCCACACCAGACACGGCTAAAGTTTGGCCTCACCTTGAACACATCGCAGCTAAGATAGCTCCACTACAAGGTTGCGATGTTGGCTTATTAATTGGCTACAACTGTCCTCAAGCTCTTGTTCCAAGACAGGTGGTGCCTGGTGAAGGAAATCAGCCATTTGGACTGAGAACAGACTTGGGCTGGAGCATAGTAGGCTATGGCAACCTCTGTCTTGATTATGGAGATGCAATAGGAGTAAGTCACCAGGTTGTTGTGAAGCAAGTCATTCCAGATTGTCAGTTGGCTTCAAACACCACAAGTGACGTGCATTATGTCTGTAGAACACAGATCAAAGAAGTAGTCTCACCTATAGATGTCAAGGTGGGAGAGATCCCAAGTAGCGACCCAGAGCTCAAGAAGGCCCACGTTTATGACACGCAGGCAAAGGAGGTGAGGTCACTGTTGGATCGCCTACACAAGTTCTCTGATTGGTCAAGATTGGTTAAGGCCATTGCTAGATTAAAGCGCCTTGCTAGAGAAGTCAAAGGCCTGAAGCCACGGTCCTGTGAAGCCACCAGTCTAGAAGAAAGGAGGGAAGCACAGTTAACCATAATAAAAATGGTTCAAGACACAAACCTCTCTCAAGAAATCCAGCATCTCCAGCATCACAAGGAGACACAACCGAAGTCCAAGCTGCACAGACTGAATCCATTCCTGGATGACCAAGGTATCATTAGAGTCGGAGGCCGCTTGACTCATGCTGCCTTACATCCACATGTAAAGTATCCTGTGGTTCTTCCAAGAGACAGTCATATCTCATCATTGCTGGTAAAGCACTATCATGAAAGAGTGCACCATCAAGGCCGGGGAATGACAACAAATGAGCTCCGTTCCAATGGCATATGGATCCTCGGATGCAGCAACCTGGTCTCATCCCATATCTACAAGTGCACCAAGTGCAGGAAATTCAGAAGAGGTGTGGAACAACAAAGGATGTCAGATCTTCCTGTGGACCGAACAGAAGCTACGCCGCCATTCACCTTCTGCGGTATGGATTGCTTCGGTCCATTTTACATCAAGGAAGGGAGAAAGGAGTTGAAAAGGTACGGACTGTTGCTCACCTGTATGTGCTCCAGGGCAATTCACATTGAAATGCTCGATGACTTGACCTCGGATGCCTTCATTAACGCCCTGCGTTCATTCATCGCCATTCGTGGAGCAGTGCGGCAGATAAGATGTGATCAGGGGACAAACTTCGTTGGTGCAAGGCGAGAGTTTGTTGAAGCGTTGAAAGAGATGGATCAAGAGGAACTCAAGGAGAAGGAATGTGAGTTCATCTTTAATACCCCAGCCTCAAGCCACATGGGCGGAGTCTGGGAAAGACAGATCCGTACCATCAGAAGTGTTTTGACGTCTATCCTAGAACAGTCTGCTAAACAACTTGACTCCTCCTCTCTAAGAACATTTCTATATGAGGTCATGGCAGTTGTGAATAGTAGACCACTGACTACTGATAACCTGAATGATTCATCCAGTCCAGAGCCATTAACACCTAACCACATTCTGACCATGAAGTCCACAATCATATCACCTCCCCCTGGGAAGTTCATCAGGGAAGATCTATACCTCCGCAAAAGATGGCGTCGAGTTCAACTCCTGGCCAACAACTTCTGGTTACGTTGGAAGAAGGAGTATCTTTTAAATCTCCAACACAGACAAAAGTGGATCAAGGAACGCAGAAATGTACAGATCGATGACATTGTTCTTCTGAAAGATGATGGGATCCCACGGAACAAGTGGAAGATGGCAAAGGTCATACAAGTTTATCCTGGGAAGGATGGAAGAGTGAGAACACTCAAGTTGTTACTCAGTGATCCAACACTGGATAAAATGGGAAGACGCACCTCCAAACCAGTCTACCTGGAGAGGCCTATTCAGAAGACGGTTACACTGTTGGAAGCAGACTAAGACCACAGTGTACCATTGTCTAGTTCTCAGTCTATCAGTTAGCCTTATTGATTAGTTGTTGATTTGTTACATGATAATATTTGAAGTAATGTTCATGTACAGTATATGTTTCCATAAGTCGTTCTAAGAAATCACTTGTGATTTGGTGATTTGGTGGGAGTGTAACTGCCTCACATGTTAATTTAATACATTCTCATTTATTTATTTTTGGTTCCTACCTGCCTTTCAGGTGAGGGGGGGCTCATTAGTTGTTTCCTGTTTCTACACGGTACCCTTTTAATTAGACCCCGCCTGGCAGAGCATGAGAAGGGAAAAACAACACGGCCGGTTGTCTCCACACTCGGTAAAAGGTTTAAGTAAGGTTAAAGAGTTACAAAATTAATGTAAAGAAAGAAAACGAAGAAAGAAGACAAGAAAAGATTCAGCCCTTTGGTAGTGTGCAGCCTACGAGGTGTGTTTTATTGGTGTATTTGTGTAATTACATTAAGCTACAAGCTCTGCATTAGCATACTTATTTACATGATTATTTGTTACTTTCCTTTTCTTCAGTTCTCACGGGTCGGTCGGAGACTGTAAATAAACCCTGTTTTGAAACGATCTCGGGTCTCATGCTTACTACCTAGAGGAGCTACACCGTTTTTCATCTTATAGACAGTTAGATGGGTGTCTCGAGACTTTCACTATTAGAATGATAAATTAATCCAAGATGTCCGTCTTTAGCTTCAAATAGTAAGCCAACCTAAACTATTTGAGTAAATCCGGTATCTCTCCATTCCTCATATTTTATTTTCAATTCACTAAGTGTTTTATATAATCACCCATATTCAACGCTTCTCCTGTTTGTTTTAAGGTTCATGTCTTTCGTCATATCGTTTTAATAAATAGTTCATATATCTATATATATGTATAATCACAGGTTGTGTTGTATGCTTTCTTTACATAATGTCTGTCCAACCAAACGAGAATTCACGAAAGTAGTGAGATATGAGACTGATTATTAATTGAAACATTAACTTAACATACCAGAATCGTAAGATTCTATGTTTTTCCTTCTTTAAGGTGGTGCCCCTACATCTGAGGTTAAATAAGGTTTATTGAGACGGTGAGAACTTCTGGTAAATCCTTATATTTTATCAAGTAAAGCTACAACGCTGTAGGGAAGAAGTATTTAACTGAAGAATTCAGTTGAGTTTTATTTCAACTATGTATTAAAAGGTGAAAATTGATTTTGTTTGTATACTCTGAGCTCATTTGCTATTTCAAACAAAGAAATCAGAACAGTTTTTCAGCTCAGTTCAGAGATTTTTCTCTTTCATCTGCCTTTTCAGACAACCTGACACTGTCATCTCATTAAATTGTTGATTCTCTCATGCTTTTGCTCCTGTTGAGTATTGTCCTTGTGTCAAAAATAGAAAACATCTCCCCCCCAAGCTGTTCCATAACCCATGCAACTCTACTGTCTGTGCATGGAAACTAATAAGACCACATATAACAACAGCATCATGCCACCACTGTGGTAATGTACTCTGCTAGTGATTGGGATGACAGCTGCAGTTGTTATATGGGTTAAGCAAAGTATGTGTGTAAACAATAAGCATGGAGGTAAATTTGAAGTTCATGAAAATGTATAGTGAAGAACAAGAGTATTAGTACTGACACTTCCATCAGCCTCCCCACACTAAGTGCCACTAAGGGCAAAAATTGATGTTTTGACCTGAGAAGAGTCAACATAGTTATTGTGAGCAAGTCAGAGGATACGCTCATCCAGACCTTACAATTTAGTGCATTTGCGAGAATGTCGTTAAAATCAGTCTCAAGAATGGTAAACCTTGGACAAGCTAATCATCTACATGGCACTGGAAAAAAAAATTGGTCTCGTGTGACCCAAACCAGACTTTTATAATGCATGAAAACATGTTAGTTTGACCAAAATTGCACAAAATTGAGCTACTCAAATATGAGTACAGCTATACTTACTCCACTGTCTCACACTATTGAACATGTTTCTGTGACTCACTCGATTTCATCCCTGTGCATCTATACTGGGACAGGGAGAGTTACCCAATTAAATAGTTAAAATCGAGCTGTATATGTGGCTTGATTCAACTGTGTGTGCAACTAGGACTGTAGTTGGTGTGAAAGTTGAATACTAATGGGACGATAACAGATCCTAAATGTGCTTTTGTTATTAACCAATTGTTACCTTTTGATGAGAAAGAAACAGTTGTGTTTATATTCAACCAATGGTTTTTGGATAACTGGATTGTTCAGCCCTATTTTGCTGATTGAGAAGTCTATACACAGAAATCAGGCATATGGTCTTATACACCGTGGGAATTTAGAAACAAGGTGTGAGGGTAGCAGCAGCATTTACAGTACTGCACTCTTTATTGTACACAAGTGTGAGTAATGTTAATCCTGTATAGACAGAGAGCTTTTGGGAGATTGTTTTCGATTGACTTCCTTAATACAGAGGTTAGAAACCACTGCTCGCTCGCGCTTTGGAACATGGTTTGGACTGGCACATGGGGATAGATCCTCACAGCCCCTTTATAGACACTCCACTGTTTCTTGGTGCCTGTGCACTTACAATAACTGAGGTGTCAAAAGACATTTGCCACCTAACCTACAAATTAAAAGTCTATCATCAGGTCACACTGTTGCAATCTCTGTTATATCCCTGCATGTCTCAGGTCTCCCTGATGTTTTAAAACTGTAGAAAAGGTTAATTTAGTCTACAAAAGCCAACTCCTTGTTAGTCTGAGTGGCATATGGTATTTAGCTGGCATATCTGTCTTGTCTTTCAATTTTCTCTTATGTTTAAAATGAGAACATGGTAACTTTTACATTTACCTGCTGAGAGTTTTTGCTTTTCTATTATCTTTTTGCCACGGGCACATTTTTGTCGCAGTTTCGAATATGATTTTTCTGTGGCACTGCTTCAGTGTAAATTTACAATGATTAACATCTTGTGAAAGCTTTTCTCCATATGTAATCGATATTATTTATTATAGCTGCTACTTGCTACCCACAATATGAATTACCTGGACCAAGTTTAGGTTTCTCTCTTTAAACTGGCATCCAAAAACAAAACCACGTTGATCACACATACTCAGTGGGGGATTCGTTGGTGGTGCAACTTTGTAAAACAGGAATTTGAGTTATTGTCACATGTTTGACAACCCCACACAAAGGGTGTTGGAAGTTGAGATAGGGTGAAATGTTCATTTATCAATATTGAAAACATCTGATTTGAGGACAACTAACAATCCTCACAAAAAGTTTTCATATTTACAATAAAAATCTTTTTAAATATTTACAGCCAAAAAATGACTGGCTATAGTTTTTGTGTCTGCAATTCAAGAGGAGACAGAGAGAGAGAAAACGAACACAATAATCCAAACAATGGTGCCAAAATGAAAACAAGGTTCAGATTGTGAATCCACTGAATTGGATGGTGTGAGGTGGCTTGTGCTGTGATGCCTGAAATTCTGATGGGTTGTAAACTAAATTTTTGTAGACTTTTCTTCACCTGAGTCACACAGTTTTTGCCTTGTCAAAGATATGCACAAGTGTTAGTCAGTCTTGTGTAAAAAACTGGTTGTTTGAACAAGTTAGTTGTTAAGAGACCAAAACTCATGAGTGGAGTCTCTTTGCAGAATATGCTTTAAGAATCATATGACCTTATTCGAATATCTTATTAAATTGTTTAAATATTAAACTGTTCATTAAAAGTAAGAAGTCTTCTGTTTCTACATTGTGAGCAGAAACAATTTAAGACATGTTTCAGATTTGAATCTGAAAAAGTTTTTGCATTAAACCCAGTGTTTGCGTGTGTATGTGTCCACCAACAGTTTCTTCCTGCTCCATGGAACATGCAAATCTAATATGAAGGAAAATCCAGACAAGCAGTACTTTTAACATATGCTCATTTCACAGCAGAATGCTTGGATTAATGAATTCCTGGTGACTCACTTTTGTAAAACTGGGTTTAGATTGTTTCCCATATGAAAATAAACATTTCACACTCCTGCTGCCACCTCTGCAGCCATATTTGTCTGTTGTTATTTTGGTAGGTTTTTTTTTTGTAACATGGAGAAGCCTTCACAGGTTTTCTTTTAGATTTCAAAGTTGATACACCACTGAGACATAAGCCTTTTATGAGCTCTTGTGTATGGTGGAAACTCATCTATTATCCTCTTTACTTCACTCGCACTCCCTCAGTTCTCCCTTTAGGGAGCCTCCTACTGACAAAATTAGTGATCTGAAAAATGTGAGCTTTTCTCTTAGTCAAAAGAACAAGGGTTAGTGATCAGTGGAGGCAGCAGTTCAAGAAGTTTCACTGCTAATAGGCAGGCGTTGACATTATCTTTGGCACTTTGACGAGATGACAGCATTGATCTCTAGAAGAAAGGATGCTAACAAAGCAATCAGCGCTGTCAGTTAAACAGAATTTAATATTAACTTGTAGCCAGTCTTTGAGCTTCGCTATCAAAAGAGGCAGTGCTGATGTTATTCCAGTAATAAGGACTGTTGCTTTTAGGTTGGAGTTTTCCAACAGATCTGACCCCCCCTGTATGTACAGGAAAAAGTTTCTCCTGTGACCTCTCACCGGCTGAGGCAATTTGCTGGACCACAAACTGCGCAAGACACACTTGTGCGACCATGCTGGGAATACAAACGATACAAATCTTACTTCTGTGTCACGATACCAGTTAAACTTGCTTGGCTGTTATATTTAATTCAGCTCTGCAATGAATTCCTGATCTGAGGGAAGGTGACACGAGGGAAACAACCTCCATTTTAACAATTCCTATTCAGTCTTCTTACTCTTCTTACATCATCATGTGTGATCCCTACAACTGCATTTCTCAGATGACAATCATGTAAAGGTCCTGGGTCTTATACACAGAGGAGGGCACAGAAGTTTTAAGGCTCAAGACAGTAATAAAAGATTAATTATTAATTAATATATGCAGTTCAGAATTTGTGGATCAGTTCAGCAAGCTTTTGATCGAAGAACAACAACTACCCTGTTCATTGATGAAAAGATTCAGATTTTAAGCTGAACCAAAACATACAGTATGGACATGAAAGTCTGTAACTGATTACAAGTAAAAGTGAAAAAAGCACATTCTTAAGTGTATTTTAAATATTAAAGTTAAAAGTAACCCTTTTAAGGGGCACACTGTTTCAGAGTGAGCTAACTGAAACTCACAGCATATACAATTTGAAGACTATCCGACCTTTCTGACATCAGTTACAAGAATCAGTTCACTGAAAACAATAAACACTGACCGAACGCACTTTCAAAGTAGTGCTTGTAGAGTTGACAACTTCAAACAGTTCGCTTAAACAACTTGCTGCTCTGAATCTGCTCAGTCTACAGTATTGTCTCATTCACTTTCATCCACAACACTAGCTGTGTGAGTGGAAATGTGGAAAAAGTAAAAGGTCGTCACAAAAAAAAGAAAATACTCAAGTTCTGGCATTTTACTCTGTTTCACAGTTGACATTAGAATGTATTTTTGTTGCTGTATAAGCTTATTCGCAGTGATTTGTTTCAAAATCAGGATGAGGACTCAGTATGTTTTCCCCTCTGCATATTTTTTCCAGTCAGGACTTAAAGCCATTCATCCACTTCAACAGAAGCCACCTGATATTTTCCATGTTTGGTTTGTGAGATAAAATGGAAATTATATTCTTTTGTGCACTGAAGTGAGAGGCTGTCAGGAGCTCATTGTAGAAACGCATCTGAGGCAGTCACTATAGACACTTATTGTTCAGTAATGAAAAAGGATATAATTGTTCCAGGTCAAATCTCATTGACCCTGCCATTGTCCTCATGCAAATTAAGTATCAACAAGAGAAAATGACTCTGTCCAAACCATTCACAAGCAGATCATGAGATTCAAATGCAATCACTAGCTATGTTTGCTCCTCCTGAAGATATATTTTTATCCAAATATGTGTCACTTGACTGTGGTAAAATAATGCACTTAATAACTGGTTACACTAATACCTTTTAAACACCTGTCAGAATGTGCCAAAATTAACCTCAGGTCGTTAAGAGTCACACTTACATCATGTCAACATTTTCTGTCTTTTGCATAATTGCCTTTGATCACACTGCATGATATGCTACATTAAGGTGTTGAACGGCAAAAACATATTATGGGGAAATGATTTATTAGTGTTCTTTAGTACATATGAAGTCAGTACCAGCCCAAAAACACTGAATAAAACACAACCCTGGCATCCTTCTTTTCAGGGGCCCCCTATGTTTGAAAATATCTCACTTTATGAGCCATTCTGATTTTCAGTGTAAACTTGCGTCATTTCTAAAGTTCACCCCGCCTCCCATACTAAGCCTCGACCTCTAAGCCACGCCCACTAACATACAGCTCGCTAAGACAAATGAGCACAACTTCACGTTGAACTGGTCTGTTGTTAGCTGTACTGAGGAGATTGAATCTTACACATACCGCTAGCCCAGTGGCGATTCTAGAGTCTGTGGGGGCCCCAAGCAAAAAAATCCTAGGGGGCCCTACCGACCAGTGTTCGTCACCAAAACATCTGACACCAATGAAAAATGTATGAAATAAAACCTCTTTTTATTCCAAACATGTTCCAAACATGAAAAACATTGTTATTTTCAAAATATGCATGTAAAGAATAAATAAATAACTAAAAAAGACAAAAAATAAAAATTGAATAAAATACCGCAAATTACTTTGAAAACCTAATATAAACTTTGTACAAAATATTTACAGTACATATTTACAAATTATATACAGTAGTAAGTTCCTCATAAGCCCAATTTACAGTATGCACTGCTTTTAGAAATGCTGCTTACGGAATTGGCTTGTGCAAATGCTGATACTATGTCCTCCAGATCCAAAGACCTTCGCACACTACACTCTAGTGAACATGTTCACCACGAACGTTCGCCACTGTTTGAGACAGTTTATAAAGTAACTAGACAATCTTTGATTGAATGCACCTCAGCTCTCGGGGGGGCCCCTAGTGGCTCGGGGCTCCAAGCAGTTGCCTGCCTTGCCTGTTGACAAGGTGCGCCTCTGCGCTGGCCTCAGTGGATAAAACAGCCCAGTAAACGTTAGGTAAAGACTGTGTGTGTGTGTGTGTGTGTGTGTGTGTGTGCAGCAGCCACTTTTCATTGGACTGTTTTATTCTAGACTTACAAAACAACTGAGCCACAAAAAGGGATTAGTTCCAACTTTCAGGGCCTGAACTTCAGATGAGGGAAATGTAAGTCCTTGTTCAGTTCTAGTGCTGCTTGATCTGGCTTTTGCATTTGACTGTAGATGATGATATTTTGTTTGACAAGCTCAGGGAGTGGGTGGGTATTTCAGGAACTACTCTTCAGTGTTTCTCATCATATCCCTTTGGAAGGTCTTTTTCAGTAAGTGTAATTTTAAATAATCATCTAAACCTTTGTCCTCAAGTTATTATTATATTATTATTATAATTTATTATAATTTAACAAGTACATTATGCAGATGATATTCAGTTATTTTTCTTTTAAGCTTGAAGATGTTTTAGATATCCGTTCTTCTGAGCTGCATACAGTCCATAAAAGATTTGATGGCTGACAATTTTTTTTCAGCTAACCTCAGAAAACAGAGTTGCTCGTTTCTGCTTGTTTTTGCTTTGCCCAAAATGCAATAAAGAGACTTGATTTTGTCTTATTTAGTCAAACTGCCTGTTGTATCCCTCGTTGAGTTTCATTTGGTCTGGATTATTCTAATTCCCCTTTTACTTGCCAGAGCAATTAATCTCTGCACTGCCTACAACTGGTCCAGAAAGCAGCTGCCAGACATCCAGAAGGTCCCATATAACTTTAGGCTTGATTATTTTACATTGGCTCCCCATCAGGTTCAGAATTCAGACTAAAATCCTTGTTCTAAATTTCAGAACCTGGCATAGCCAAGTCCCCATATATGTGTTAGACGTACTGAAGCCCTTCAACATAAAAAAAACCCCTGAGGTCCTCTGATCAGGGGTTGTTGGGTTAGAAGACTGTGTTTTTGATATTTGGTAAACTTTGGAACTATCTCCCATTGGATACCTTTAAAAAGCAGCTTAAGCCTAATTTGTTTAAACAGGCTTTTGTTTAGTTGCCTCTCATTTCTCTTGTTTGATTACCTTTTAGTTTTATTGTTTTTCTTCTATCTCTTTTATCATTTTGTGTTTTTTTTAATCTCTCTTTACTGTTATCCTTGTGAAGGACTCTGTGACATTTGTTCTTGGAAAGTGCTTTATCAATGTATTTTCTGCACTTTTTCTTTCACTTACATCCGACAGGCCATGCATGCTTACTCTCACACCGAAGGTCAATTTAGAATTCCCAGTCTATCTAACATGCATGTTCTTGTACTGTGTGAATAAAAGGAAAAAAAAAAACCATGAGGACATGCAGACTCCCTTTTGCTGTGATAAGACTCTCCCCGGATAACTGCTGCTACTGCAGAATGTGGCACCGGGGCCAACCAGCACTCCACTAACAACACTATTTCTTGTTATCAGTTCCTTCATTTGCATGTCCTCACAGCACGGGTGAAGGATAGTGGAATTTTGTTTTAGTAGGTAAATGAAAGTAAATGAAATCGCACGTTTTGTTACAAACAATCAGACCTGTAAATGTAATAAAGGTTTTCAATTATACATTATTTAAAATTGTCAAAGTTGGATCATGTAAACATCAATCTGAAAATTGCATGCAAGTTATGTTGCAACCCTTAAGCACTACTATATTTTTGCTACAGTCTAGGTAAAAAGTAAAGTAAAATTGATCCATTGTATCTAACTGTCTGTGGTCTAAGCTATTCATTTACCGTGCAGAATTTAGAGTAAGAAAAGATTAAGGCTTTGTATTGAGAGAGTTATGGATTTTTGTAGAAACAACAAACAGACCCTTTGGTCTTGTTATAGATTTACCGCCAATTAAATCCATTCTTCTGCACTGATCATGTAGCTGGGAGAAAGATGAGGTGGTGGCTATGGAGTGCTGACATGCAGGTTATAGCAGAAAAGATAAGATGAATCATTTTGCACAAAGACATGTTGTAATGAACATTTATGGTCACCCATCCTGTGATTGTAAAACTTTGCAGATAAAGAGAGATACTTCAGGTGATATATGAATAATTCCTAACAAGCGTGGCAGGTGTCCCTGTGCGGGAAACATAGGCCATACATACAAGGACAGAAGTAAAAAATAGATTCTCTGTGTAGAGACCAAGAACCAAGGTGAAACGTAATGATGTAAAGGAAGCATTAGAAAAAATTGATTAGAGGAGCCAAATAAATGAAGATGGAAGTAAAGACTGTGTGGGTCTATCCATCATTTTTGTGTTTGCGTCATTAGGGTTATGTGTTATTCATTTTATACTTACAAATACACACAAACACACGCACACACACACGCACACACACACACACACACTCGTACAGTGCACAGTTGCTACTGTTCAATATTCCAGTCTTGCTGTACAGTATGTGGTTTGGCTGTTTTTTGACTCATAAATCAAAACCTAAATTAAACATCCTCTTAAGTGCTTTTTTGTCACATAAACATTTAGCAAATGTGAAATGTCCAGCATCTTTTTATTATACCTTGTTAAACTGCATCCAACATAGAAATATGGTTTCAAGTGGATCCCAGATTGTCATTTATTTGCATTGCTCCTCCCACCAACCTTGCTGTGTACCTTACATCCCATGGCTGATTTCTCATGTAAAAATGACATGAGTCTCTTCCTGCCAGGGGCTTGAGATGGTTCACTTCCACCTGCACTCGGGCTCCCGCTCTTTGTATTGACCACTGACACAAAATCACAGTCAAAAACCATAATAACAACACTACAAAAGGCACTGAGGTTGTTTTCTGATCGATGTGTGGCTCCTTACATGACAGTCTAGTGCTATGTAAACTAATTTTGAGTACATGAAGGGAGAATAAAATGTTCACCTCGATGATGTGTCAGAGGTGTGTGTGTGCACCAGACACCACTGACTATGTCCTTAATCTAACCTGCTCTATCTGGTTGCTTCTTGCACTGTTCCGCTCTGAAATATTTAAATCTATTTAGTTGGATGAATAAAATAGAATATGTTCACATCTTGCTGTGAGGACCAATTTTTAATGAACCATAGCAGTGCGGCAGCACTCAAAGTTCTTCAAAATGAAAGCATCCCACTGGTTCATTGAAAGGTTGAAGACTCCCCTGTATGAAAATCAAGTATTTAGCCTTAATAACGTGCACATTTGTTTTTTTCTTCAATGCTTGGTGAAATATCATGAGAAAATGAAGCAGTCAAAGCATGTGAATGTCTCAAAAAATAGTGACTCAAACAACCGCGGTTTCCCATGAAACAAACATCAGGAGCTGATCCCCCACGACTTGGGGCGACCACAAAAAAAGGCAACAGATGATGTGGGATATTACAGCAGAGTCGATGACTCATGCTATCCATAACCACCATGTCTGTAACACCGTAGAGAGCAATATATAAATCCATTACCATTCTGATAGTCTTCTTGTGGACGACCCTGTAGAATTTGTAGAATGGGTCGCTTGTAGAAACATGTACAACTAAATTACTGCAACAAAGCAACATGTATCTATTATGTAGCTCTGGATAGTTTTACGCTACTTGAGTACAGTTGAAGGTTCGGCGCTGTTGGCAACAATGGAAATAGAGGCTGGAGTCATTTTCTATTCTTGCATACTAAATGAAGGAAAGGTATAGAAAGAGGTGTGAAAGACATTTTCAACAGTGTAGGGAGAGGAATGTAGAAATGAAACGGGCATCAGGAAATGTAGCTTCTCACTTCATGGAGAGCACAACCCTGTTGGCCTTTACGCTGTCACTCACATCTCATAGATGTTGTGAATCACAATCGCATCACACCCAGAGATTGTGAGAAAAAGAAGCTTTTATCATCCTCTCATAGTCAGCAATGCCACACAAATTCTCCAACCAGTTACTACGAAACACTTTCTCTGTACATAAAACTATCAACATGCAAATTCCATGCTGCTAAGATAATTTCTATATAGGCTATAAATTGTCTAGCAGCTGTTTGTGCTTGTAGTACAAAATAAGTGTGGAGAGCTGCTGGGTTGCCCGGTCTATTTGTTTTTTGCAAGCTTCTGCTAAATATTAATGTCTGGTTCAATAGCAACAACAGAGTAACACTGCCTGTCATGCTAAAACAATTCTAGGAACTAAAGAGCAGTTTGACCCATCTTCCTATTTACTCTGTAACCGTCAACGGATTTCTTCGACTTTGCCTGAATTTTAGATTCCCTTTCTCTGGTTGAGAACGGACTGATGCACCAACATGATTAATCTGCTGAACTCAAAATAGATACGAGCACAAAAAATTATGTTGAAAGGATTTTCATTTTCTCTGTGAACGAATCCAAAAATTGTTCTCAAATCTGTTCTTAAAGTTCTGATGTGTAAGGTTTAGGGGAATCTATTGGCGGCCATATCATATGATACTTAAATATGTTTATTAGTGTAAAATTAAGTGAAAATAACCATCGATCCATCCATTTTCTATACCCGCTGAATCCGTCGGGTGGCTTGGAGACTATCCCAGCGGTCATCGGGCGAGAGGCGGGGTACACTATGGACAGGCCGCCAGTCCATCACAGGGCCACACAGAGACAAACGAGACAAACAACCACACACGCTCACACTCACTCCTAAGAACAATTTAGAGACACCAATTAACCTTACATGCATGTTTTTGGACAGTGGGAGGAAGCCAGAGTACCCGGAGAGAAGAAAATAACAATCATTTCTTAAAATGTTTGTAGCTGACACCTCTAATTATTGCATACAAATTGTATACACGTATTCAAATGGTTGTCACTCTGACTATAATACTATATTTGTGACATGTTGGTTTCATAGCTTTGAGGGGGAGGGTGTTTTTCTGCTGGTGTGTCATGATTACACGATTATGTAATTAGTGTATTTATAGTGTGTGAGCTGTTGTTAGATAATTTCAGAAGCATATATCTGGGGCAAACCAATTGACTCAGGGTTAAAGTTAGTGCTAGTACAGTGTCACAAAAACTGTAATCATACAGTTTTTCTCTTATTTTACAGCATTTTCCTGTCATTTTGAAATGAGAAAATATCAATTAAAAAAAATTTAAAAAACTCGCAATAGACTGTGAATTCACATGTGAAGTTCACAAATGAGAAATAACATTAAAAACCTATAACCATATATTAACCATACAATTTGTGTTACAATGGTATGGCTGAAATACATTTGCAGGGATGGAGGGTTTAACTCGGGTCACTTTCAGGCTGGTTAGTGCAAAGATTCATGGGAGTATAGGTCCAAAAAACTACAAATAGGTCATTTGTGATGCAATTGTGGATTAATTTCATTGCATTTGAACTCTGTTATGGGTTGAAGGTTTGAATGGCTGAATCACTGGTAAATTTAATGAACAATTGGCAACCGTGACTGAGAGTTCTGTCAGAGACAATAACATTCAGTCAGCGAGGGTGGATGAGTTGATGGTTGGCTCTCTGGTTTCCTCAATACCAGAAAAATTTCAATTGAAGCAGTGATTCTGTTGCAACGATATGTGAGTGAGAGCTGATATTCATTTCTGTAAACTCTGCACAGCTTACCTGCCTCTCAATGGCATATAGAAATGAACTGGGTTATATTAATATGATGTTCCCCTATCACAACAAGCTACTGGGTTTTATGTCTCAAAAATAATATAAACATGCATATACAAAAAATATTATATGTGATTATTTATAATGTTGCAGTTTTCAGCCATATCTATTACTAATTTAATCATTACATTCAAAGATTCTTCTTTTTACATTAAAGAGCCAAAAAATACCTAACTTCACATGTAATTTTATAGCAGAAACTGTATTTTAACCATGAAACATTACTGTACTTCACCTATTACTTAATGGCATTTTTCTGGCACTCCAGCTGCTGAGAAAAAAACTTAAAACACCTAACTTTATTTTAAATGGTACTGAAACATGACCTAGAGTTTTGGCATTCCGACAAACTATACAAATGAGCATGTAGGAACCAAGTAAAGTACAAAACATTGGATTCTGGTACCTCTCTCTCATTGCTGCCTAGACGTCTGCAGCTCTGTGCCTTACGCACAACAGATCATGGCTATAACACTATTGGAGTGTGACCAGCACACAGAAAATGTGATTTCTTTGGAGGTCAAGCTGAAACAGAGGGCAGTGCAGAAGTATTTGTCACACACACAAAGCACGAAGAAGCAAATCTGTGGTTTCTATCTGCTCAGTTTAGTGCAGTCATGGCATTTGGGGCTGTGATTTACATATTTTGTAATTGAATCTTTTATTCTCTGTCACAAGTAAATATGATACATGTTATTACCTCTGGTGAAAAATGCACACATTTCTTTTCAGTTTTATTGACTTTTTAATGGAAATTTCTCTTTGATAGAAATAGGTCATTCAGGAGAAACACCTCATTATGGGACTTAAAGACAGATGCTTTGCATAATAAGGGTTCTTACATTTAGGTCAAACTAAAGCAGATAGGATGCAGTGTGTTATTTGTGTAACAGGCACCATTTTTCAAACTAGATTTCTTGTAAATTAAAAATGTACAGTCTGGTTGAATATATACTAATCACTGTTGTGTTTACCTGGAAGGGAAATCTGCATACTCTTATCCAACACCATGCAAGACATCATCTGAGGCCCTCCACAAACATATGCTGGCCAAATAACATAAACAGCCTAATTACTGTGCAGTCCCTGGGCACACCTCAGCCAAGGTCAATTAACCCCTTGTATCTTATTGACATTGTAGGGCCGGAAATCATTTTGAAACACTGTGGATCATGTGTGAAATATGACAAATACACTATGCAGCTAATGTTAATTTCAGGGGCCAGCAGAAACCTAGTTTATTGGTATTCTCCGAGAATATGACAAAGCAGTAAATTGTAGGTTGTGCACAGCTTCCTGCAGAACAACACTGTATACCCCCCCCATGTATAATTTGACTACCAGAGTATGACTGTTTGAATGAAAACTGGGTGTTCTTTAATATCTGATTCAGATTTATTTTGATGACAAAATAAAAATAATGTATGAACTGTTCTGATACTCTGTGGCCTCTCAGTCAGTATACATAACCTTTGAATAATACACTGAGCAAATAGATTTTGTCATTACCTGCTGCTGGTGCCTATTGTTGTGGATTCCAAAGTCTGATTACGTTTTTTTTTTAAACTAAGCAAATTTATGCTTTAAAGGTTTTTTTTTTCCCTGCCAAACCTTCTGCCCACAATAAGCCAGCATTTATAGAGTTACAGATGGATGGATACTGTGTGTTTACTGCCCATTATCGACTCTGATATACAGTTGTAGGGCCCAAAGGCAGAAGATTAATCTTTTATATGCAGATGATTGCCTTGTGCATGCTCACACACAAAATCTACTTTAATCAGCTCGTAACAATGCTTGTGAAACAGAATATTCCATTAAATGGCTTGATGTCAAAAGCAATTAATTCTAAAAGGGTCTATGTGAGCCATACCTCTGTGTTCAGATTAAAAATGTTAATGCTTCTGCTGCGTGTAGCAGATTAGCTTTCTGCCCAAGCACAGTTACTACATTTCCCAAAGTTTGTCAGAACACACAAGCTGTTGTGAGGAGTAAATGCACAGATTTTGAATTTGGAAATTCTACAACTTGAATTAAAGTTGTCAAGAGTAATTGATAACATTTACTGCAGATAAGGCGATTTATCTTTCGTCCACTAGTCTGATAATGAATATAGTCAAATCTTGGTATAGTGTGGACCAGTATGGGAGAAACTTATGTATGTGACTAGAGAGGTGGCCAGCTAACTTCATGAAACTGCTGACAAATATCATTTGATAGCATGCTTTGACTTGCACAGAACACCAATTGCACTCTTACAAAGACCTACACTTATACTGATATTCTTCCAGGCTGCAGTTTATTCAAAAGCAGCAGATAACACACCACCCAGATAAGAAATATTATCATTTCCGTGAATACAGTCTCTCATCCATCACTTTATCTTGTCTGTGCACAAATAATACCTCTGAAATAAAATCATGTTTTAATTCAATCTTTGAAATGCATTATCTGGTCGGTCACAGACTCGAGCTAAATACTGCAGATTGGGTCCTTCATTTTATTTTGATGCATATTAGAAAACAAGATATCTCAAGCCAAACAATCTATTTCAAATTGGATTTCCTTTTTTTTTTTATCTAATCCAAACTTTGCAGTTTTGATAAAGTGCTATAAACAAAGTTCTCTAGTCAAACTGCAAGTAATATTTCAGATTAGTTTAGAGTAACACTAGAGGATTTGGAAATTTTTAGGACCTGGAAATGTGCATAACAAAAGTCAATATCCTTCAGGATGCAAACAAATCGGTGTCCTAAAGTGGGCTCTTTGGGGCAGCTTTTAGTTCAGTTGTGCCAGGAGAATGTAAATTATATTAACTTTCAGCTAGGGCAGACAATGACAAAACTTTAATCAATTTCAAGGGGGTTGTAAGAACAGAATCCTTTTCAGACCAAACATAATCGTTTTTGATAGTTAATGTCAGAGTTTTGTTCGAACTAATCATTGATTCATCCATTTTTTTCTCTCTGTCAGGTGGCATCCCATTTGTCCTGACTGGTGAGCTGTTTGAGCAGTCCTACCGACCTGCTGCTTTCATGATCGCTGGCATCGTGAACTGGCTATCAAACTTTGCCGTTGGCCTCCTGTTCCCCTTCATTCAAGTGAGTACTGTCATATAATTTAATACAAGTACACATTGAGTTTCAGTTTTTCAGGTTTTGGAGTGCGCTCAGCTCCAGTTTGCAACCTCAGGGGAGAAGTTCTAAAACAACGGACACTATCCTAAAATAATGTGTTACAAACATGGCCAGAGTTAGGTTGTTTAGTTCACACACTGCCAATAATCTACATGTAGGTTCAGCCTTCACAGCCCATTACAGGTGCTGGTCAACGAATTAGAATAATTTGAAATAGTGCAATCATTAAATTCTTTGAATGCATTTTTTGTGCAGAAAGCAAATCAGGTGTTCACCGCACCTGTCCTACTCGTTAGACTAATCACAGAACTCGTTACCTGTAAAAAATTTGCTCAGCTGATCTTTCCAAAAGGCCCATTTAGGCCATTTAACTGTGACACTGTTGTTTTATTGAATTAGAATAATGGAGAAACCGTTTCATTGAATTAGAATAATTTTTATTATAATTAGAATCATCACTTTCTCAGTATTTTGTGGCTGCCCCCTTGGCTTGTATGACTGCCTGAAGTCTCCGCGGCATCGATTTGACCAGCTTGTCGCAAGTTTCCGCACTCACAGCTTCCCAGGCAGTGGCGATGTTCTGCTTCAGTTGGTCCAGCGTAGTAGGCTTTCTGTCGCGAATTTTCCGCTTGACGATGGCCCAAAGGTTTTCAATGACATTGAGGTCAGGCGAGTTGGCCGGCCATGCCAAAACTTCAAGCTGTTTTTTAGTGAACCAATCTTTGGTCGACTTTGCCGCATGAGCCGGTGCAAGATCCTGTTGAAATATGAAGTCTTCTTCGCCGAACTGTTCCTCAACAGTCGGAATCAGGAACGTTTCCAGAACATCTTGATATACGGCAGCATTGACAGTCTTCTTGAGGAAGCAGAGTTTCCCTACACCTCGAGCGGACATGCATCCCCAGACCATAACGCTCTGGGGAAACTTGACGGATCTTTTCACGCACTCGTGGTTGTACTGTAGGGAAACTCTGCTTCCTCAAGAAGACTGTCAATGCTGCCGTATATCAAGATGTTCTGGAAACGTTCCTGATTCCGACTGTTGAGGAACAGTTCGGCGAAGAAGACTTCATATTTCAACAGGATCTTGCACCGGCTCATGCGGCAAAGTCGACCAAAGATTGGTTCACTAAAAAACAGCTTGAAGTTTTGGCATGGCCGGCCAACTCGCCTGACCTCAATGTCATTGAAAACCTTTGGGCCATCGTCAAGCGGAAAATTCGCGACAGAAAGCCTACTACGCTGGACCAACTGAAGCAGAACATCGCCACTGCCTGGGAAGCTGTGAGTGCGGAAACTTGCGACAAGCTGGTCAAATCGATGCCGCGGAGACTTCAGGCAGTCATACAAGCCAAGGGGGCAGCCACAAAATACTGAGAAAGTGATGATTCTAATTATAATAAAAATTATTCTAATTCAATGAAACGGTTTCTCCATTATTCTAATTCAATAAAACAACAGTGTCACAGTTAAATGGCCTAAATGGGCCTTTTGGAAAGATCAGCTGAGCAAATTTTTTACAGGTAACGAGTTCTGTGATTAGTCTAACGAGTAGGACAGGTGCGGTGAACACCTGATTTGCTTTCTGCACAAAAAATGCATTCAAAGAATTTAATGATTGCACTATTTCAAATTATTCTAATTCGTTGACCAGCACCTGTAGAGTTGTCAGCTCCATTAATTCCTGAAGTGGCAGTCTGCCTCATCATCATGTTGTCAGCAGGTTATGTTGGGAACTCTCCACCTTGCTCAGCCTGCTCTCTGGTCCATCTTCCATTAGAATTTTCTGGAGTTTCATTATATAACAATATGGATTGCATAACCCAATTATATACTACTAATGGGTGCTTTTTGAGGGCAGTGATTCAAGATAATTTAGAAGCTGCCTATAAAATAGATTTTAAACTGGTCGCTGTGACCTGACATGTTAAGGTCCATCATTTTCCAATGTGTCAAAAGTAGTAAAGCTGTTTCTGAACGGATCATGTGTGGACACTGCTACAGTGTTGTCTGCTGCAGTGCTGCTGACATGCTGTTTTCACTGCAGGACATTTGTTTACAAGGTGTAACGTGTGAAATGTGATACATGACAGGAGTGATGAATGCAGCCTTCGACACAGTTGCTTGTTCTAAGCTTTGCACGCATTGTTTTGCGAGCAAAATGATGTGAAAATAAGATAGATTTTAAGATTTAACCTTTCCTATTGAGGTAATCTTTTTTTATTTTTTTTTTATAACTGTCCCATCATCCTTGTTTATGAATTATTATAGTTTTTAAAGAAATTTGTATTCTCCAAAGAGACCTCCCCTTTAAGGATTTTCTTCTCAAGAGTGAAGTAATAAGCAAGCAACAGTTAAAGATGAAAGAGCCTTTCAGTGTCTAAAAGTGGAATGTTTTCCTGGAAAGTGGAAAGTCTTTCAAGTCCACGACTATTACTCCAGGCAACTCTACATCACTCGTTTTGCATCATCTCTTTCTCTCCCTCCGTGCCTCTTGCTCTCTTTCATTGGTTTCACAACCTGTTTTTACCCTCGTTTACTTTCATTAAAGTTTAACCCTAGAATTATTCATTGCGCAAACTTCTGACAAGAACTACATTGTCTTTGTTCTTCTGGGGTAGATTGAGTTTGATGGTATTGTTATTTCACTTGGTCACATCGTAGATAGTATTTAGTCTCCTGGTTTGTTCTCAGCATTTGTTAGATCCTCACCGTTACTTTTTTTGAGCTCTTCCAAGTGTCTTGTCTAGTCTAGTAGTTCTTGTTACTCTGCGTTTTGGTTGTGTTTTCCATGTTTTGTGTGATGGATTTCCGGCTTTGCCGCACTTTTGTTTTGAAATAAATAGTTTTCGTTCCATTTTTGCCTCCTGGCTCTCACTCCGTGTCTGTACTTGGGTCCTCCTTCCTCGCCTCCACCAGAGAAACATGACAGTGATTTGTTACATACTACATCGAGTTTCCTGTGTTAACATATGTTGAATTAAAAATAATACATCTCAAAAGGCCAGATTTCCCAGAATTCCTTTAATCTTAAATTGGGATCAACTCCAGCTCAACAACATAACAGTATTTGTCTAATGGACTATTTCCTACATCAGTTACTCGGACTACATTCTGTTGTTTCTGTTCTGGGGTGAAATGACAATTCAGTAGAGATGGCAACTACAGGGTAAAATTAAATATATGTGGTGGCATGCTGGATTCAAAAAGACTTTTCAGAGAGGACTGGACAAACTATATTTGTATGAATGTTCTGAATATTTTTCCATTGTATTTGTTGGCCGTTGTCTTGCTTTACAGCTCTTACTTCACATGCTCAGATTATATAACTGCCTGTACGATAAAGCTGAAAGGAAGCCAATTTCATTACTTAGGCCTGAAGCTGCAAATAAGATGCTCTTTTCTTCCAAATTATTTGATTATGCTAATATTTTGACTTTCAGTGTTTATGAAAAAGGTGTTTGCTACAATTATCTCCACTGTGTGTGGCTCTCACAGGAATTGATCATGACCTGCACACAATCCCCTTACAGTCATATGAAAATGGCAGTACATCCTCTTTCAGCTCTAAGGTTTCATGTATCAGAACAAATTTTAAAAATAATCTGGTCCTTAAAAGGTCTTACTATATGGTAAATACAACTTGAGATAAAAAAAAAAAAAAAAAAAAACATAGCTTCCCAACCTTTTGGGAATTTATAGTTGTAATTCTGCCTCATTTTATCATTATGAATAACATGACAGCTGAAGAGGGTGTTTGTTCACCCTTACAAATGGGGCAGCTTTAGTAAGAAAAAAAAAAGAGCAGAAGAATGGCAACGGCATTCTCTGTACCTCTGCCATGCTTAGCCATTGCTTATTTCAATAAACTATGTGTCACGCCCATGGGGTTTTACCCATGTTTTTAGTTTGATGTTTAATCATGTTTTAGGTTGTTTATGTTTTGGTTTTTTAAGTTCAGGTTTTAGTCAGGTCTTGCCATTGTTTTTCCCCATCACTTCCCATGCCAGGTTATTAGTTGTCACTCACGTCACCTGTTTGTCATTGTCCCCAGCTGCACTCACTCACCAATCACTCCCAGTTTAGTATTTAGTTCCCAGGCTCCCCTTTCATTTTGTGAAATCCTTTCCCTGATTTTCACCCCTCATACCACGTTGCCATGTACCTAAAGATAAGTGTTATTCATGTTATGCCAAGTCATGTTCTTTTTGTTTTTCCTTAGCCATGTTTTATTTTCCAAGGTTTAGTTTTGATATCCGGCTCAGCCACGCTTTTTGTTTTGTCTTAAATTGATTAATGACCCCAGTTTGCCTTTTACACCTCTGTGTCCTGCCAACCCACCACGTCACACGACACTCTGTTTCCCAAGTGTGAATAATGTGATCTCATGGCATTTTATGCTCCCCGTTCTAAAACCTGGTAATGGTGCAATCAGGATACAGACAGCTCAAAGCAATCATATCATTTTAAAGTTGTAAGGCAAATATTTTCATTCATGATACTATTTTTTTTCGAAATCTTGTAAATCTACACAGCGTGGTGTGGCACAGGGTGACGTTTTGTTGTAAAACATATGATCCTAGGTGGTTGCTCACATGTCACCGTGTTCTGATTAATTATTGAGGCGCACTCCCACATACAAGGGATTGTACCAAACTTGTGCGCTTAAACAACATTAAGAAATGTCTTTTTAATGTAGTAATTCCCGATCAAGGCCCCAACGAGCTGAAATTTGATAGTCTTATCTCTGTAGATTTCGCAGTATGTACAGGGTAAAACTCGATGACTCAGAAGTAATTTAGCGATACAGACTTTGGCTGAGTTCATCTGCTGTCTGTGAAGATAAGGACAATGGTATTGCTTCTCTCTGATACCAACCTGACTGCTCAGACAATCCAAAAGAGATTAGATACTTCAGGTAATCTTCTTTGTGTCTGAAGAGTCAAGGGTCTTGAACTAACATCCCTCTGATCAGACCCTTTGATGTAGCAGTGTCCCGTGTAGAATAGGATCTGTGGCCCATGTGGACGTTTTACCCTTTACAGGCATAAGCCAAATCAATATCCTCCACAAATGAGTAGAAGTCACTAATGAAAACTACATCTTGCCAATACCATCGTGACTGTTAGAAAGCAAGAACATGGGACAGACAGTAAGTTTGGATCGCACATGCAGACATAAACCTTGTCACATCCAATAAAGCAGGTCAAATGTTATTACAATCAAGAGACAGAGACATGGAAATACACTGAATCATGTACTAGATATACTCCATGTATGTGTGTTATCTGATGTGACAGTATTTTCACTATGTGGTCCACATATATTCACAGTATATAAACAAAAATGATGCTTTCTGCTCTGGCCTGAGAGTTAGAGGTCTTATTGGTAACAAATTGTTATTTCAATCAGACCTACAAAGGAAATCATGTTTGGAAAGCACCAAAAATAAGTCATCACACTCTGACAGAACCTGAAATAATAAAAGTGTGGAAATGTAGTAACAAATATAGAAATTTGCAGCTCTAATCTGTACATGTGGCTAAATGCACTTGTAAAAATATTATCGCAAGGTGATTAGATACCCATGGAAAAGGATCCAAAAAAATATTAATTAAACATAGTTGCATATACTGTTCAAAAAGGAAATACATAAAGAAGAGAGGAGATTGCTCTTCCTTTCAAGGAATACAAGGAGAGGTTCTGAAATGAAAAGTCCAATCTACCCTGGGTCAACTACACTTTTTTGCCTATTGATTGTAGTCTGACATAATGAATGTTCCTTTATTGTACTCTGCTGTTTCGGAGGACATATTACTGCATTTCACTTTGCCTTTAACTGTTATTCAACAAGTTAGGACTTTGCAGCAGTGGGGAAGGTGTGCTCTAGGACTGAATTTGTGGACTGATCCGCTCTGCGAGTCTCTGCCCAAGGCCAATGCCATGACCAGAGATGTCAGCAACGATACGACACAACATTCTTGTGTTTTCTTAAAAAGTTGCTGAAAACAAGCATCCAACTCCATGGTTCATTCCAAGATCAGTACAAGGGATTCTGAGAATCAGTGAGGCATTGCATCAGAGGGTGCACTGATATGGCTGCCTGATAGCTGTCTTGCAGAATGTCAGGATGGTGAAGGTAGGACACGGATGCGGAACTTACAAAAGAAAACTGGGTTTATTTAAGCAAAAACAAAGAACAAAAAGCGCGGCTGAGCCGGATTCAGAAACTGTGAATAAATACTTGGAAAACAAAACAAATGACTTAACATGGCATGGATAAATAAATACTTAACTTGGCAGGTGACGAAGAACATGGGTAAAACAGGTAACATCGGTAACAAGGCATGTAAGGCAGAGATCCGACAAACAGACAGGGGAGATAAGAGACTAAATAGAGGGCTGGGAGTGATTGGAGAGTAAGTTCAGCTGGTGACAATAGCCCCTTTCACACTGAGGAATAACCCGCGTTTAATCCGCGAATTTAGCGTGTCCGCTGTTGCGTTCACACTGCCGATCCGGGCTGCCGCGTCAACTCGAATCGCCTTTCGACCCGCGTCGGACCCTAGTCTTTTTGCCGAGCCGAGTTTGGTGTGAACACAATTGACGCGGGTCGGACGTGGGCGTGGCGTGACGTGAGGAGTTTAAAAGACAGAATGGACAGCTGATTCAGAACAACAGCGACAGGTGAGGACAAGTTTTACTCTGTTTTAGCCTACATCAAGTTCGAGACATTTTTTAATATGGCCAACTGGGGAGACAAGGAGGTCCGCGAGCTCCTCAGCCTCCCAGCAGAGGACGTTATTTACCGTCACATTTCGGGGACTATAGTGCTCTTGTATTCTCCGCATATTTTCTTCGGCGGCATCCCACGTTGTAACCATCCACACCCCGTAAAATAACATCTCCATGAACTGCATATACAATTGCAAAAACGAGTCCTCAAGGTGTATTTAACCCTACCTCCGACGCATGGCTTGTGCCTACGTCATTGTACACGCCCAGCATTTTCTGTGTTTTGTGTGACGCTCTGCCACTAGGCAACGCCCCCTGAACGCGGCTTCAGGCGACACGGGTCACCAACACGCCAAGCGTTCACATTGCTCGACGCGGGTCGAAGGTGCAATTTGGACCCGCTAAGGTAGCGGGTCGCAGTGTGAAAGGGGCTAATGACTAACGGGTGCAGTGAATGAACTAATGATGTGAATGAACCAATGACCAGAGTGAGGGGGAAAAACAATGACAAGACTGAAACTCAAAACCTGGACATGAACTGAACACCAAAACGTAACCTAAAACAGAAAACTTAGGCTACGTGCCCACGACAACGGTAACGACGGATAAACGCAGAACATTTCGACAGATGTGCCTATCTTGCACACGGCGACGGCATTTTTAGGAGTGCAAAACGGAGAAAACGCAAACGCCCTCCAGAGTGGAGATCTTAAACGATCCAACCTCTCGTCGCCGTAGGAACAGTTCAAAACGCAGAAGTGCGTTTTTTGCACACGTTAAGTGGGTAGTTCTCCATGAACGACTCCCATATCTCACTATATTTATTTTGGACACTCTCCCAATCCACATTATCCACTGCCTTCCTGGCTTTGTAGTTCAGTGTCGTGTTCAGGAGCAACTGGACCTCATCATCTGTCCAAACAAAGTTTGAAGGCGTACTGTTGTTGCCGCCGCGCTTCGCCATTTTCTTCCAACTGACGCGGAGGAAGTAGCCACAAAACAGGCATTTCTCATATTTATTAATATATAACAATATAACTCATATAACAATACCAAAGGTATTATTGCTACTGCCACCTACGTCCGGGGCGTGCATACTACATCGACAAACTGCGAGTTTTATACGTTTTCTCTGTTCCCATGGGTAGACAGATATCCACCCCAAGACGCTCGTGAGAACGCAGATAAATTGTGGAGGAAAAAAACAGACATCTGCGTTTATGCTTCAGAGCGTTGTCGTGGGCACGTAGTCTTAGTCCCGTCGGCGTGACACAGAAAAGAAGAAGAACATCCGAACAACAGACCTGAAAGGGAATCATTTTCCTGTTATTACAGAAATTTCAGGCACATTTCACTTCAACCAGCAAGCGTGAGGAAGATTGGCAGCATCTTGTATTACCCTCTTGAACTCCTGGCATAGAGGGCGACCAACAATCAACAGGGTGATTTCAAATGTTCTCAATTTTCTTTGAATACAAGCATCTTGCACACTGTGAAAACTGTTTTCCCCCAACAGAGACTGTCTCTCCTCCAACCCAATTACAACTGTAGTTGGTGGATACTCTGCCAGGTGGCAGACAAACAGCAGTCACTACCAGTGTGCCAGTACATTGTTTCCTGCAACACTTTTCTGTGCACTGAACTGTGTGTGAGCTCGCAGTGGAACTTTGAATACAGCTTTTCTGCCAAACCTGGCTAATAGCCGGAGGATTTCAGAGGATTCTCTCTGCACAGAATGACCTCAGCTCCTGGGTTGTGTGCAGTGACATGTTCTTAAACCATGTGACAGCTCATCAGGGTAGCCGATAAAATCTGCTAAGGTCATTCAAAGCCCTTTGGGCTTACTCTGGTCAAAAAACCAGCTAACTTCCACTAACATCTGGCATTAGTGCGATGGGAAGGTGTTTGATTGGCCTTCAGTCTAGCATCAAATGACTGCAGTGGACACAGGTTTTAATTAGCTCCAGCTCAGCATCAGTGAAAACACAACACCCAGGGCTACACATACATTTTCAGTTTCCATGCTGCGGCCAGGGCAACAAAAATGAGAACAGCTAACTTTTTCTTTTAAAGAACACAAGTCTACCAGTCGTTACTGCTCACACAGAGGCTCTGAAACTGACAGAGTGATGACATTTCTTTTTCAACCCATGGTTAAGACAGCTGGAGGCTTATTTTCTGTCCAGCTGTATGGTGCTGATGTTTGCGGTGCAGTCAAAGAGTTTTTGAATATCGCTAGCAATGCCTGTAGTATACTGTGTAATGCCGTCCTTTATGTTGTCGTAATAACACGCCTGTTCTCTGGTAGAGGTATACTGGACCCACTTAGCCCACAGCGCACTGCACATGTAGGGAAAATGATTTAGGGTATATCCTTGTTTTAAAAGCTTGTTTAAAGACATTTCTTTTGGTGTGAGAAAAAAACTTTAATTTAAGTGCTGATTTTTGATCATGCAATACCCTTTCTGATCAAACCTTCCACTGCAAAGACACTAAAGGCTGCTTTGTGAGTAAAACCATTGGTTTGGATAGCTGCTGCTGTTGAGAAAGAGAAAAGAAAGCATGTAAAAAAAAATAAATAAAAAAAAAAAAAAAAACGGGGGCAGTATTCATAACAGATGTTGGCACATCTCTAATATAATAAATCACGAACACAGGCTGGGTTTTAATGACCAAGCTCAACACTGACCTTTTTGAGAGTTTAAACTGAATTCATTGAGCTTTCTGTGCATTACATATGTTAAGCTCTCTTTTGCCTCATATGTTTTCAGCAGTTTTTATCAGCCTTTTTTTCTTTTTTTATTAAAGATTTTAAAAATATTTTACTATGATCTGCTTTTATCAGTGGGGTCATTCTTTTACATTTATTTTAGATTTGGTTTACTTCCTTGCTTGTGACCTTTTAATTGCTCTTTAAAGCACCGAGCTGCATTTAGCTTAAAACAGTGCTATATAGAGATAGACTGACAGAAAAGGTTGCTGGTCTAATCTAAAGCTTTTTAACAGCTCACTTCATCCATTGTTCGGAGCACATCTCTTCTCATTTCCAGCCATTTCTTCTCTGCTTAAGGAAAGCGATCCTGTTGTCTCCTAACATGGTAGAAGCTCCTTTAAGAGTCTAGATGTTTCATGAATAATCTATCTTTATAGGGATTTTATTCTTTAATTTTGGGGGGAAATGCCCACAATTTCTAAGAATACAATTTTATCATTAGATTTAACTCTTTGGACTAAAAGTCTTTCTAAATACAAACCAAAGAGTTACTCGCAATAAAGAGCCTGGAGGTTTAGTCCATCTTACCTACAATGAAAATTTATAGATGTGTAGATAAGATAATGACCCTGATTACGTTTTTTTTTTTTTTGGGGGGGGGCTGAGAAATGGGAGATGAGTTTTGCTTGGGAAACAAAATGCATCAGCTTGTAGGGTGTATTCAGAGCTTACTCTTTTCTAGGTCTCCTGCGTCACTTTGTCTTTGATGTTTTGAAGCAGTCTTTAATGTCTAGCCAGGGGTCCTTAGTGAGCGTGTTCTTCATCATAACTGCACGAGTTTGATCCGGCTGGCAGTGATGTTCTTTAAATATATATTAATTATCTTTTATAGATGAGTTATACAGATCAAATATAATCGAATGCCTGAACCATTTGATAAGTTATCATTCTGTTTACTGAATGACATTTTCATGCATGCCTTGACATACTGAATGCTACCATAGACAAGCTTATCAGGTTTTAACTCTTTCGGTGCCATTGACGTCTATAGACGTCAATTTAAAAAAAAATGCTGACTGCCAAAGACGTCTATAGACGTCAATTGCGTTTTTTAACGGAGCGGGCTGGGGGACAATCTAGCGGAGTTTGTCACTAAATCTTAGGCTTGTAAACACTAAACAGAGAATATACTGGCAAAATTACCCGCAAGGTGGCAGCAGTGCCACTTTGCACAAAAAAAAAGAAGCTTGTTTTCTCCGTTTTTTGGGTCAAACAGCTGTTTTTGGTGAAACCAACCTATGTTCTACTGTCTATTACTAAAGGACTGAAAATGGTAGAAACAAACTTGTTTTTCCTGATGAAAGAAGAGAGTCTACTCTTTCTTTTGGTAATTTCGGTGTGTACATAGTCATAAGACACACTTTTCTGTGGGTCTTGAAAAATCATTCAAAATACTGTAAAACACTTTGCAGTATGGGTCTCTGCACTGAACATGGCTGGCAGCCAATGAATTAATTGACTTACTGGTAGGATGAACAGATGGGAATTTTAGACTAAAACGGTTCAATCTAATAAATGCTATTTATTCTACGGCATGTGTACTTGTTAGTTCCTCCCATGAGTTTCTTCTGCCCCCTCTTGCTGGATGTCTTGCCTTCTACCTTCTGTTCCTCTGCAGTACAATAACATCTCTCTCACAAGAAGCTTTTTTTTATTAAGAAGAGGTGACGTCATCTGTATCTCCTTAATATTTTCAAGATGGCATGAATGTAACTGTTCTTTTTTCTTTGTCCTTCCCTGGCTTTTTGTCTTTCTGGCACACCAGTTTCTCAGGCTTACAAATGAGTTGTGGGATTAGCTCTCTTCTTATATGACTTTGTGAAGTTGTCTATGCATTAGTTTCCTTTTAACTTAAATGTTGTTAAATGTACACATACGGATTCTCTAAAGCTTAAAAGGAACTGGATTCTGTCCTTAGATTTCTTTTTTCCCCTTTAGATCGGAATACTGATACTTTTTTAATGTGGGTACGTTGCAAGTTAAAAGAAAGCTTGCAAATCTCTTGAAATGTCAAATCATGTTTGTCTGATATACCATTTGTCATGCAAATCACATGGAAAAGGGAAAAGGTTGAAACAAAGAAGTAATTGGTATTTAAAAGTATTTGGACACCCAACAGTGGTTTTACCCTTTCGCTCAGAATACTTCTGTGTACTTCAAAGTTCATAACTCCATCAATTCTACCGACACCATTAAAGAACAACTGTCCCTGATGTTGACCTTCCTATCTCTTTGCTTTTCTGTACTCCCTCTGGAATCTGCTTAGAATTCTTTACAGATCTTTGAAAACCTGCTGTCTGTGTTCATTTATTTATTCCCAGCTGTGCAGCTCCTAGTTTGTGAATGGTTTCCAGCTACATCACTCTCCCACCCATGAATGCAATGTTAAATGAGCTGTATCTGGTAATTAAATGGATATTGATTGTGATTACAGTCTTCAGCCTGTCTGTAACAAGGGTAAATTTGCTGATGAAGATGTTGTCATGTAATTTCCCCAGCTGGTTACTGTCATTTACACAATTTATTTTGTATTTTGAAAAATTTATGAACTTCTGTGTTAAAGTTATTTTTTCAAAATTCACATTTGAACTTTATATTCTACGAGGTTAAATATTCCAAATATATTGTTGATATAAAGTTAAATGTTTGAGATATGATTTTTTTTGGTTGCTCTCATCACTCCATCAATCAGAAAATACTGTACAAGCAGAAAAAACATCTTGCCCTTTAATTTCAATTCAGTTTATTTATTTAGCGCCAAATCACAACAAATCTCATGGCACTTCACTTTAATTCAGGCTGTGAAGGTCATGAACAAAACAACTGAAAAATCCATCAGAGACGGGTACAGATAGAAATAAAGAGGAATGTTTGTATATGCATAAGTGCTACGAGGAGATTTCTGGTGCAGGAAAAAAATGTATTGATAAAACAATGAGTCAATTGCTCACATTAAAATAAATTGAATGTTGTTTCATAATGCATCTTTAACTAATGTTTAATAAGACTTCCATGCATGTATCTTATAGATTAAGTGTAAATTGAATGTGTTCCATTTTCACTCTCTTAGTAGACATTTTATGAACACCTAATAGCATCAAATCTAAAACTTTACGAGTGACAATAAAAATTTCAGTGCCGGCAGAGCAATCCCATGTAGTTCATGAATATGATAGACAAGTTCCTCTCATTTTACCCTCTAAGTTTGTCCACATACTCAAAAGACTTTGTCTAACTGGTCAATTCCAAAATTGTGCTGCGTCAGACCAATATTCACACTATCCTGTCAACATTTTGGAATTAAAGACATGTTCCCACTGCTGAGAAATGACTTATTTCTAGGTCAACAAAACATTTCTTAGCAATCAGGAACTCAAAACACATTATAAGAAGACTTGAAGAAACTTGCCTTTCATAGAAATTTGACAAAACAGCTTCTTACGGAGCCTCTGGTTGATCTGAATATATAAACACACACACACACACACACAGCTGAAAATCTTAGACAAACAGAGGCGTTTCCCTCCCATGAAACGTCTTCATTCGTCTTGAATGCTGCCTTGAGGTATATTAATCTGGGCTTAAAACACCTTCAGGGCTCAACTCTATACTCATTTTTTTCATCCAATTTCAAATGATATCATGAACAAAAAAGACTTAATTGTTCCTTCAGGGGATGATGATTTACTGAAACTATGGAAACATAGTACATAAAAGATGCTATGATACCTTTAGGCTAAATTGGACATCAATTTAATCATAAAGTATATATGATCAGAAAGATATTTTTTAAATGGTCATTGTATCATTGCACAATATTTCTGATGCAAGTGAAGTTCTTCTGTCTGCTTTGTAATTGCCCTTTGTAATGAGGATGTAGGTCTGTTATGCTTTTTATAGAGAAAGAACTTTCCCTTTGGTCATAATGTCGCACTTGTCTCTTATTAGATCTTAATGGAATTTGACACTTCAACCTTCTTGAGCTGAAAGAAAATATGTCCACTGAAAATCACACTCTTTAAACTACAACCTTTGCTTAACTCTTTCAAGTAGTGCATGTTTCTTTTTGTTGAACAATTCATAAACAATAATTCACAGTTAATAGAAATACCTGGTGCAGGCTCTAAGTTTAGCTTCAGGCCTTTAAACTTTTTATAGGAGAGAGATTTGTTTTTTTTCCAGTGCAGTAATTTCAGTCTATGACTAGACTGTCAGTCACATACAGTAGGACAACAGTAAATATCCCAGAGGACAGATATTTTTGCATTATCAATTTCGTGATTGAGTGAATACATAAACTATTCAAATCATTTGTCTCATATCAAAGCTTTTCTTATTGCATATCTTGTTATAATTCCAATTTAAATTTGGAAAACTGCATTGTTGAAGAGCTATTTTTCCTGAAGTACCCCCAAGAAAACACGACGACTTGAAGTAAATGCAGAACATCAAATTTAATACATCAAATCTCTGAGCGCCTGGTGGGTTAATTCTGCTGAATTAATAGTAATCTGAACATGTCCACTTTGAGTGTTTGTGTTTACAAGTGCTGCGGCTACAAATACAGAATGTATAGTGTATGTGTATTTGTAGCCACTGTTAGATATGGAGGTGTTGCCGTCACCTGCTCAATCATAATCCAATCGCACAGAAATAGGCACAGACTGTGTTGCTACAAAAAGAACATGCGTGCCCACAGTTATTATTCTTGTATCTTGGGAGCACATTCACATCTCATCTCCTGTCATTAAATGACTTGCATATATATATGTATGCAAGTCATTTAATATAGTACTACTTTAAGTTTCATTCTACACTTCAAAGCCACTGTCAAGTGAAATGAAAAGTGCAGGTTTCATGATAATGAGGCGAACTTTTGCCTGTTCAAAGTAAATAAATGGATTTATTTATTTTGCATACATACAATTTCAGACTATTTTACGAGCAGAACATACCTGTAGACCTGTAGATCCTCAGTAAAAGCAAAATGTATACACAGACACACACCAACACAAAATGAAGGTTCCCTAATGGAGGGACATATTCATAGAGAGGAACAGAGAGTCGGATAAAAGTCAGCACTGAAGTTGAAGATCGCAGTGAAACTTTGCTCGAGGCTTGTTGGACATGGCAGTGACGTTGCTCTGACCTTTTGTCAAATGCTCTCTGCCCGTTTCCTCTACACCCCCTCCAGATAAACCTAATTTTGTCTTTTCAGTCAGCTGCATCACGAGTGTCATGTGTTGGAGCCGAAGAGTGAACTGACCCTAAAATAACTGTAAACCACCAAATGAATCAAACATTCCGACAGTTGTTTCTTTGAAAATTAAGTTCAGGATCTTTTTTCTGTCTGTGCTTGAGTCTTATACATTAAAAGGAAAAAACAAAGACGAAGACACTGAAAAAATTTAGGGCAGTAATTTGACGTATCATGCATTGTTTTCAAGCCCTGTCAAATTTACACAAATACGTCCCAAACACAGGGGAGAAGTGATCCACAATTGGCCAATTGCACTACAGAATAAACAGACTAACTGCTCTGTGAGGCTAAAAGAACTCTTATGAAGAGGGTTCTTTAAATGCTGCCATAATTGCGATCGGCTGGTCAGAAAATAATCTGCACATCCTGTTATGACAATGGCTCCTGTTTTTAGCTAGCTTTCACATTGTGGAAATAAACAAATGCAGTTGAAAGAAGGATTAAAGCAGGACTTTACAGTACAAACACAATGTTAGCCGAGGCTTTTAGAAACACTAAAGGATGAACTAAAGTTATAGGGTTGTTTTCATCCCTTCAGTAATGTGTTACACACTAAAGTGCTGCTTTGGGATTAGGATCACGCCAGTCCTGCAGGGCCTGGTGAAAATCTCACTTCAGTGGGAGGTAATGGTCAGAAATCTCACAGAAGCGGGTCAGAGAAGAGCATGAAAGCTGCAGGAGCAGGCGGTAAAAGTCAGAAATCCAGGGGTGGACTGGGTGAGACAGGGATTGAGAAAATAGTCTCGTGCAGGGTTCTGCCGTGGTGCTTTGAGTAGATTGCTAGCAACAACATGGCTGGCTCAGCAGAAAATTCACCCAGCAAAATCAAAGCGACAGAAAGCCGACCTTTCAGATTAACACTGTGGCTAAAGCCTAAAATAAAAGCCACAGAGCCAATAACAGATTTTACGTCACTAATGTAGGTGGAATAAGCATCATGCTTTGTACTATGAAACATTTTCAACAACAATCTCTAAATTTGCAGTCTTTGCTTGCCCTTTTGCACCTAATCAGTTCTGCTCCGTTCTGTAAATGTAGTCAGAAGCTTGGACACACCTGTCTAATGATTTTGAACGTGTAACTGGGCCTGAAGATTTGTCTTGAACTGTATAGGCTACGGTATATTGCATTGAAATGCACACACACACACAAGGCTGGTTGCATCATGAACCAGTTTGAAGACAAAAAAAAAAAAAGATCTAATAATACCAATAGCTTATTCACTTTAATATATAAAAGATTGCCTGGAACAGATCTCACTAACTGAAGGAATAAGTAGGGATTATTAGACAGATAAGAGGCATACGGCAAAGAGAGAGCAACGCTCTCTCAGGAGACCTGTAAAAATGAGTCTGATGAGTTAAGGAGAAGAACCCAGGAGATAATACTGAGTGAGACGAGGAAGGTGAAGACAACTGTGAGAGACAGGAAACAACAGTTATTTTTAGACAGTCCGTGCCACTGTTATTGCAGGAGTCGTTTTTCTGGCTGGTGTTGCTGGCCCACCTTCTCCCAGGGACACTCCAGCCATCCAGATCACAGCAGTGACTTACTCGTTCCTGACTTGCACCTGAAACCAGCTCTGACCCCTGTTCAGACAACACACCCTTGCACCCTTCCCCTTACTGCCACAACAGACCTCTGCAGTGGTGTGACAACTCGCTTGTGATGGGGCCGGAGTAGAAATGAGGAATTAGATTAAGCACCTTTCATTATTTTGACATGATATCAATTAACAGCAGCTTGCTTAAAGTCAGACAGCATTAATGGATCATCTGAAAGATGACATGACATGATCATTTCCACTCATTTAATTCTTAATCTGGGGGACCTCTAAATGAGCTCTGGACCCATCATAACTGCAAATACTGAACAATTATTGCAGAATGAGGGAGAGCTTCCTCCTGGGGGAAGCTTTCTCTTGAGAAAGAGGACTTGAAGTGTCTTATAATTGGTCTCATTCCCAAAGGCTTGCAGAAGGTGCTGGGGAAAGTATATTTTTAACTTGTGAACACAATATGTTACACTTGTGAGGAAAGAAAATAGAAACTTTGACAAACACACTCCTTTTTTCGAGTATGAAAGCATCTTAAATCCAGATGTACATTTCCCAGCCAGATTCAGATCCAAAATAAGAATGTGAGCAGCACGACAAAGTAGATAAAGGGCACCCCTGGCACCGTCTCTGAGCCTCTGGCATTAAAAAAGTGGATTGAAATAAGGCTGATTTGGGGGTTTATTGACTCACACTTTATAAATTTATATAAGACCTTTTTGTAAAAAAAAAATTAAACAGCAATGTGCTCAAAGTTTTTATGCTGCAGTTGTGTGAGGATTTAACAGAGCAGCCGTTTTCACAGCAAACACAACAGACATACACTATTAGCAAAAACAAGCTCTGGTCAGTTTTGTGGGAAGGGGAGTAATGGAAATAAATCACACATGCAGCTGTTCATTTCACTACATTTATTTCCACTGTCTACTTCCACCCTTCCGATTTTACATAGGGGTTTGTTTATGTCATTATCAGGACAGTTTTTTTCCCCTTTATTTTTTTTTTTATCTTTTGGGGTGTTGATAGTATTTAGCATGGGAAATGTATTTTGAAGTCAAATCAACTGACAAGATTGCATGGCACCAATTGATAAACATTTTCACTCAATTCACTTGTAGTGTTCTTTTGAAAGAGCAAATAATCCTTTGATATAAATTGATTCAAGGCAATCAAAGCGAAGCAAACTACCCTAATCCTATTATGTCTTAATCAAATTCAATAAAATTTGGTTTACATTTTTATTAATTGTGGGACATAATTTCTTGCTTTACTACCCTCTTACTTGTTTCCTCATGAGAAAATTCAGCAAATAATATCCACAACAGTGCAGCAAGTGTCATTTTGTGTAAATGTTGTTGAGGCAGATTTTGGTGTCATAACACTGAGCAGCCCATTGTGGTTCATCACACTGAAAGTCTCATTTAATGTTTCCTCAGAGATCTTTTGGTCTGCTCTTTTATTACTTTCATCTTGCGTCTTTGTTTCACTCTCTGGGCACAAATGTGCATTCGGGAGAAATAGACTGGAAATGATTGTAAATCGAGGATTGTTGTGCACAGACTGAATTAGAATAAGAATAGTAGCAAAAGAAACATACTGTTTTTTTTATTTTTCTCTCCTCTATTTTTTTCTTCGACCACATGCCACAATGGATTCCTGGATCTGAACAAATCTAAATGCAACTTTAAAAGACCTGCAAATTAAAGTTTTGGGTGCATCATAGTCCAGCCAGTTAAATTAAATAATAAACATAATAAACATCAGCAGAGATACTTTAAAAATAGTGGAACAGACATTGACGCTGCTGTCAGTTAAGACTGATGAAAAGCGCATTCCCTTTTTAAATGTTTTTTTTTTTTTTAATGAAAATTAAAAGCTTTGTAATGATCACAAGTTCCATAACTGCTAATACTGAACAACATCTATCGTAAAACTGAACTACTACAAAATCGGCTACAGTAAAATGAATGTATTGGCATTCTAAACTACTCATCAAAGTGGAGGGATTTTTTAAAGAGCTTTATATACTTGCTATGATATGAGCTTTACAGTTATTTTAAAACACTGAATTAAATGCGTTAAATTTTCAGAAGATTGATTTAGACTATAAAGAGGGGCAATAACAACGTGATTCCCTTGTTTTTGGGATCTGTAAAGACTAATGAGCCATCACTATCACATACGTTAGTATGCTTTGTATTTTGTCTTGTGTTGAGTTTGCATTGTGGTGCTAAATGTTCATTAGTCTTCCCCATTCTTGTAGGCACACTGTGACTACACTAAACCATGATAATCCATAACAATCGCTGAATAGCCCAGTGTGGAAATTAGCGCTTCAATCTTATGTACATCCCTGTCTTTCATGCCATGCAGACAGTGTGCATCCCAGTGAGAATACAATCTATAGACGTCAGACCCATATCAGCACAAAGCTCACGCCCACCAATGATGACTCATGGTTGCCCTAGAACTACTGACTGTGACATTATATTTTCAAGCTTGGGCACTCACTGGACCAGGGCTGTTTCTCACGTCATCAGTAGTTGTGCGTCTTTAGTGAGGGTTTAGGTTCAGTACTGTTCTGCCTCTCCTGTTCCAAAACTAAGTCTTCATTCTGAGCCATCGTTGTTTTTTTTATTCCATCGGGTCCTATCTTGTCATATTCTATTTTTTCTCCTGTCCTAAAGCAGTTCGTCCTTCTGTGGCCAAACAACTTGTCCTCCCTCTCAGGGCATCAAACACTGATATACCACCAGATTTGACAAAAGATTTTTTTAATCAACATGTTATTTTTTTGTCAATGCTGTGACACATCAGTTGTCACAATATCTGTTAGAAGCACATACAGAATAGACACGAATGAGCAAAGAAAGCCCAGTTACGAAGTAGGAAGGATAGTGATGGATTATTATTATAATTATTTAGCTTTTGTTTAGGAGATCTGGACTCCACTTCAGAGAGACTTGTTTTTTCACTGACTTTTGCCTTTGAGACCACCATTTCTTTCTCATTGTCTTTTTCCGTTTCCATTATTTCCGTTTTACTGTTTCTGTTCTTTTTTCAAAAGGATTAGTCCAATTCATACACTGTCAGTTAAAAAAAAAGCTAGCTAAGGATAGATCTAAGGGTCTGATGGGTCTATGTGATGCCTAAATGTTTGCGTTTGCCCTAAACTGAACCCAGCTGGGTCAATGCAACAGATCAAAAGCGAATCCGGGTGTCAAATATGGAATGGCCTTATTTTATTATTACTAAAAATTCAATTAATGACAGAAGGAGTAGATGCAAAAGTGTCCTGTTTGTACTATGAGTCATCTCCTCTGACATCGAAGAAAAAGTCAGTGTTTTCTAAGGAACTTGGTAACTTTGCAGATGAGCATTACATCACAGAGGCAGCAGGGAAACTGGGTCAGGTTCTTTGCACAGTGCTGTGTGTTTTCTTTTCTACTTTGTGTGTGTTTATGTGTGTGTGTTATGAAATACACGCAGCGCAGTAAAACCATGAAAGATGCTGACATCAGTGGTGATGTAACCACTCAAATTAAAGTGGAAAGTAGTTCCATCATCGAGGTTATCCTTGTTCAGACATTACATTTGTACTGCCGGGTACTTTGCACAGTAAATAAAGTTGGTCCACTTATGAGCAAAGGCTAAAGCTTGGTGACGGTCAAGTTTCTGTCTCAAGCAAAATGCCTCTCACAGACTCTCTCTCACACACACACAAAGCCCCTCTCAATGTCTAAATCTCTTTCCGGGTACTCAGTGAGCGTGTATCTGTCACTAATCTCCTTTATTGACATAACACACTGTACAAGGTTAGTTTTCATACTTATACCGAAACACACATCTGTGTACATAAAAATGCACATGTGAAAATTTAATTAAAAAGAAATGGTCAAGAAATGATAAAAATCCAAATGGGTGATTTAGGATTACAAATGAAGAAAGAGATACACGTTTTCCTCTCTCAAATACAGCATTTATTCTACCTGAGCTGAATTTGAAATGAAATTATTCTGAACACAATAATATTGGCGCACCCCAGCTTGACACGCACAGATGACAAAACAGATGCCACACATGATGCCCTATGGAGTTGGCAAAATCTATGAAGGCTGAAAAAAATAGTAGGATTTGGTTTTGTTGATAGAGAGAAGGGTAAAAACTCCATTTATTTCAGAATAATGAAGTCTTAACTGATTTTGAAGAGAAAAACAAAAACAACTGTTGAGATAATGGAAAATTATGTAACATCTGTTCTTGTCTGTGTGTTTCTGTTGATGTAGGAGAAGCTGCAGACCTTTGCCTTCCTGGTGTTTGTGGTTGTCTGCACATTGGGATCTATTTACCTCTGTGTTGTCCTCCCTGAAACGAAAAATAAAACATTCATGGACATCAGCCAGAGCTTTGCCAAGATCAACAAAGTCCCTGTTTCTTCCCCATGTCATGAAATGGAGCTGGTTCTGGCCATTACGCCTGACATGAAGGGAAAACCCCAAGAAGTCACAAAGATGGAGAGCTCCTTTTAAGTGAACAAACTACATCAGTAATGGAGGAACAGGGTCAAAGTATAAAATGAAAATATTTGTTGTTTTGTATATGTATTTAATTACGATGATCAATTAATATGAAATTCATGCTGACTGTATCTTTTGTATGACTGGAATATTTAGAAATATTACAGTATTTTAGTTTATAGTAATTATTTGTTACTATATCTTATTAAAATAAAAGACATCAACTAGATTTCACTTTTTGTTTATAAGTAAACTCCAATTTCTTAAGGTCATCGAACGCGGATGCCGGGGCCACATGTAAGATATTGATTAGAATATTGATTGCCAACTTAGTGAGTCTGAAGACATGGAGAAACATAGGACACAGTGAGACATGGAAGCCTTATAAGATTGATAGATGAGTAATATAATATGCATGCACATACATAACAAAGACAGAGAAGAGTAATAAAATTGTCAAAAAGTATTGAAAAGGCACAACAAGTAAAATAATCCAACTCCAGTCTGTAAGATGCAGTGACACAAACTGAAAACCTCCCACCAACCAAGAATCCCATACTTCATATCCTCCAATGGATCGTTGTACTCTGGTACTTCAGAAATACTTAAAAGGGTGTGGAATCTGATCATTACTCATCAATCTGGATGCTACAGTGGCACACAATGTCTTTTCATCTCAGTTAGCTAGTTTAGTGGATTTCATATTTTGTTATCAGTCCAAATGAGGATTATAACACTGACGTCTGTTAATGTTCCAATACAGACATCAACAGTGAGAAGGAGAACTCTGTGAACGTTGTAAAACTGACAGTTTCTTGGAGCCTCTCTAACTCTGAGAGAAGCTGGTGATACTTCCCACCAGATGGTGGGAGCCAACAGAGGAAGTGATCTGAACAGAAGCAGACAAGCGTGGCATTGGAAAGCGGTCACGGTTTGCTCCATAAGAGGCTGTGTTCAACATTTGAAAGTCCACTTACAGCAGGGCTGACACTACCTTCTCATAGAGTCACAAAAGTGTATGTGTGTGTGTGTGTGTCGTAAAGCTACAATAAAGGAGTGTCCAAGTTTTATAGGGCATTATAGAAGAGACCTGTGGAAATTTTAATGCATCATCACTCAATTTAATTCTTGTCATATCTTGTGAGTTGGTACCACAAATTACATTTACCCAACTGGCAAGCAGGCGTGGAAGTAAGGAGAATAACAATTGATGTTGTCTTGCATAAAGTACTCTCTGAAGCATTAGTTGGTGGGTTAATGACGGGAAGGTTTGCTGAACATTGCTGGTGGGAGATAAATAAGTATGCTTATTAATGAGAAATGCTGTGCTTTATAAATGACTGTGCTTATCCAGCCACTTACATATACAGAACGTGTGTTCAACTAACCTCAAATTATGCAAAATAAGATGTGGGTGCAACTGGAGGTGCTGTTTCCATCTTATGTTTTCTGTTGGATTGGTTTAGTTACTGAAATTCTACACCTTGCCAAAAATATTAAGTTTCGGTATAAAGATTGCCGGCAAAGTCATAATTCATTTTTCAGTTTACTATTCCTCTAAACCATTTGAAAATAATCACCATTGCCAAGTTATTGTGAGGTGAAAAAAAAATGTTTGCATTACACACTTTGCAGTTTGAACAGTTCTTTGTGTGACATAAAATATAAAAATTCCCCATTAAAGACTTAAATACCCTCACAGTTTATTTCAAAAGGCAGTGAGCTATCTTTTTAAAGTTATCTGCCTCTTGATCTGATGAAACAATCTCTCATTCTATCAGCTAAACTAGATCTCTTCTGACCTCATTTCAGCAGCACCTTTGCCCAGTGAGAATATTACGAATGACAGTTACAGGCCATCATAATCATTCTTATAGCCCATAATGATGTGATTCCGTCAGAAGAGATTTATTCAATCTAAACATTTACCTTCTTGAAAAATTTGTGAAAGTCAACATTTTAAAGTGAATTTTCCTATTTACGTTTCTAGCCACACCATCTGAAATAATAGAATAGGAGATGATTAGAAAAAGACTATTTCATCTCACAAGGAAAATAAACCCAGTGAATACAAAGCTAATCTGGAAGGCTCAGGCTGCTGAAACCTCATATTAGTTTCAGCTGAACTTTCCACTGTCTCTTTTATTGGAATCACATTAAAAATGAATCCCTTCATAGCCAGTATTGGTTGGTAGTTTGACAAAAGGAGCTATTTCAGCCAGCATTAAATCTTTCAACATGCATACAGGCATTTTAGACAAAAAGAGAAGATGATTTTTTTTTTAAATTGATTAGCTGTCCAAATGTACTGGTCTTTTCTTTCAGAGATGATCTGTGGGGAAATGTAGTGTCCCTCTTCCACTTGTCACCCACATGCATTAGTGTCTTTTTCTTGCACTGCCTGGACTCGATAAAAGGTCTGTACTGGTGCAGCTTTGACTTGGTTTCACAAAATGCTGTGTTGTGTGTTTCTCCTTCACCCATTCACATGTCACCACCACAGGGGCATCTTTGAATTAAGTGCTTCACCCAAGAACATTTCCATATGTGGAGGGGCAAGGAACTGAGATGCTAACCTTGAACTTAGTGGAAAGCCATCAGCTGAGCACCAACATTTCCAACCAGATGACTTTTCTGATAGTAATTTTAAACGTGTGATTCATAGAAAAGTTTTCAGCTCTTTTTTTTCTTCTTTTTTTTGTTTTTTAAGCTGGTCTTGTGGAAAACATCTCTGATTCCCCTGTGGTTATGTGACTTTCTGACTGGGTTGGAGTTTATCTGTCAAATTTCAGTGCTTTGTATTGACAAGAGGCTCTCCACTCTGCAGCTGTGCCACTTCAATGAAAAAAGGCCCCATTTTTTTGCCTTCATCTAGTCTGACTCAGCACTTGAACTATGACAACCAAGTAGGTGTTCATAATGCTTATATGTCTCAAACCAAATACATCTTTTCACAGTCGACAAGTTTGATCATATTCCGTGTACTGTATGATAATCATTTGGGAAACATAGTGAAGCTAATTTTGATATCTCTGTATTTTCAAATATAACCGTGTCCAAATCTGTCATCCTCTCTGTGTGAGTATGCATGTATTGGACATTAACTTCCCTGCCACACTGTGTCATTCCTGCAGGGAGTGAGTTATCCTCAGCGATGGAGGATTAAGCCACTTTCGTTTCTGCCTGCCTACTTTATTCACCAGTCTCTGCAGGATTTGGCCTCTCCATCTAAATCCCAGCAATGGAAAACAAAAGCAACAGGCAGTAATCAGTTTATCCGCCAGATTAGTGGTGTCAGACCTCTAATTTCAATTCACCATGTAAATCACTGCTTTCCTTATATATGGTATATGCAGCAAATAAATTCAGGTTTCACTAAACTTGAATAAAATGTTAAGATTGTAGTTTAAAGATTTTTGTAAGTTTATATGGTTAAAAAAAACGTGCTGAAATCTCACACAATATGACATTTAGAATGGTTGTATCCACGTAAACAACAGCAGTTACAAGCTTTTAGCACCATGTTACCGTCACAATGCAGGGGCAGCTAGTTCTGCAATATAACATTGACTTCCCAACCTCCCACACCAGATTGCTGAAGCAAACAATTACGCTTTAGGGCCCTTCCAACAGAAGCTCCATTAAAATACTGCTGAGGCCCTCAAGCACCTGCTTTCTCTTCCAGTCTCAGTGGCGCTAGTTGTCATAAGTGAGCTTCAGTACTTTAGACAACCTCAAGCAAATATTGACAGTGTCTGGAAATGCTGTGTGGGTGTGTTTACTGTAAGTGCAATAAGGAGAAGAACAAATATTCAGTTAACAAGGCTATGTTGACTGATTTATAGACACACAGTTCCCCTTAATTGATCTTTAAAAGCAAACTTCCTTTGATAGATTCTGATTGAATTCATTATGTGAATTGAAAAATAAAAACTAGTCTTGGTGGTGTGTCTCTGTTAATAGTGTGGGGTGAGTCAGTTTGACACGCAACCCAGTTCATGAGCCCAGTAAAAGTTTTTCGATGTTGTGGAAATTCTACAATGAAATGCGTCATCTAAAATAAGCTTCAGACAATTGTTGTCATAACTGATTTTTATTTTTGTTGGTCTTTAAAATCTTCACAGATCAAATTTTGACGTGCACATTAAGACCAAGAAATGATAGTCCTCAGTTGTGACTCATTCATGGTGCTGCTGCTCAGGAAGAAGAGTAGTTGTTTAACCAAATGAAAAGTTGCCCACGTGTCTAAGTATCTTCAAGCAAAATGTTAAATATCAAACCCGCACGTATCCTGATGCATTCTAAGTCACTTTAGATAGAACTATCTGCTAATTAATAAATGCAGATGGAAAGAAGGAACCCTAAATTGCTTATATGTAGCTGGTAACATTTCATATGAGTTCAGAGATTATTTTTTGTATAATCTACATCTTTTAACAAATGGATAAGTGCTGAGAGACACTATTGCTGTGTTGAATGTAAATGATTGTAATGGGAAATATATCTCAATTACTGGTAAGGGGAAAACAAATATCCCAACAAGCAGACATGAATACATTGTCTGGCTATATGACAAATAAGAAATTGAAATTTGTCTGCCTGTCAGATATTTAGATAGGCTCTGTATGAGTGGTATCATGCTCAAAGCACAACTGCTAAATTGGACAATGTTTTACAGCCTGACACAAAAAGCACTACAAACTCACTCTGCTTCCATCAAGTCAGCACTTTCAAGTGAGTTGGGGAAGCTTATGGTACATAAGAATTAGTTTCCCCCAGATTCCACCTTCTAATAAGCTCCTACAGCCAGGCTGGAAGTCTTGTCTCTCTGCTATGACACCAACAGAACATAAATGATGACATATACATTATATCAGTTACCAAGGTAACAGCCTGCCATTCTAGGGCTACAAACTGTGTGTGTGTGTGTGTGCATGGTGGTGGGGGAGGGGGGCACTGTACAAGGTTAATCAAGTTCTTGATTGACCTTGTACAATGCAGCAAACTGCCACCTCACACCAGTGTAGTACCATAAGGAGGGGGTCATCCTAACAAAGAGGCTCTCATGCTAATGAGCGTGTACGTCATGGTGAGCAACACAGTGGCTCGTACTGTAAAGAGATGTATCAACTTTCAAGACCTTTGGGCAGAAACATGTTCAAGTCTTTGGCTTCCACCAGCATGAATGAAGGAGCTCCAGCTGAATGAAACACCTCGGTGCATTCTCTGTAACCAACAACCACACAGCGTACACTGCAGAAAGTCCAGCCTATAATCTGTAGGGATTATGTTCACATTGAACATCATGTGGTTATCATGTGGTTATTCAGTATAACACTACACTGAATAACCGCATAGAACCCCCCCCTCCCAAAAACAAAAAAACCCAGCGGTATTAAGAGATAACCCATGAGCTTTGCAGTTGTAAATGTTGAGCGCTGCAGGAAGCATCTCAGATAACCTATGTTTCCACTTAGTATCTCAGAGCATACTCAAGAAATAGTGATGCAGTTTTTCTGTCTCTTCCTGCCTTGGTTTACTGGGTTTAGGCATTAATCGGGGCTGGTAAAGCTGGTAAAGCCTATTAAAGTGCCAAGCCTGCATGAAATAGACAGAAATGGTAAGAGAAAACAAAAAGTCTTAATATAAATTAGCACTGCAGTTTCCCAATCAAATATATATATATATAGTCAAGTTATAGTCAACAATGGACTGGGTAAGATATTCACTTTCAGTTTGATACCAATCCAATTTACCACACAGCAAAGTAAAATACATCCATCCATCCATCCATCCATCCATCCATCCATCATCTTCCGCTGGTCCGGGGATCGGGTCGCGGGGGCAGCAGCTTGAGCAAAGAGACCCAGACGTCCCTGTCCCCGGCCACTTCCTCCAGCTCTTCTGGGGGGACCCCGAGGCGTTCCCAGGCCAGCCGAGAGACATAGTCTCTCCAACGTGTCCTGGGTCTTCCCCGGGGCCTCCTCCCAGTGGGACGGGCCCGGAACACCTCACCGGGGAGGCGTCCAGGAGGCATTCTCACTAGATGCCCGAGCCACCTCATCTGACTCCTCTCGATGCGGAGGAGCAGCGGTTCTACTCCGAGCCCCTCCCGGATGACCGAGCTTCTCACCCTATCTCTAAGGGAGAGCCCAGACACCCTGCGGAGGAAACTCATTTCGGCCGCTTGTATTTGCGATCTCGTTCTTTCGGTCACTACCCAAAGCTCGTGACCATAGATGAGGATAGGAACATAGATTGACCGGTAAATCGAGAGCTTCGCCTTCTGGCTCAGCTCCTTCTTCACCACGACGGGCCGGTGCAGAGCCCGCATCACTGCAGACGCCGCCCCGATCCGTCTGTCAATCTCCTGCTCCATTCGTCCCTCACTCGTGAACAAGACCCCGAGATACTTGAACTCCTCCACTTGGGGAAGGATCTCATTCCCGACCCGGAGAGGGCATTCCACCCTTTTCCGGCCGAAGACCATGGTCTCAGATTTGGAGGTGCTGATTCTCATCCCAGCCGCTTCACACTCGGCTGCGAACCGCTCCAGTGAGAGCTGAAGGTCACAGCCTGACGACGCCAACAGAACCAAATCGTCCGCAAAAAGCAGAGACCCGATTCTGAGGTCGCCAAACCGGACCCCCTCAACGCCCTGGCTGCGCCTAGAAATTCTGTCCATAAAAATCATGAACAGAATCGGTGACAAAGGGCAGCCCTGACGGAGTCCAACCCTCACAGGAAACATGTCCGACTTACTGCCGGCAATGCGGACCAAACTCTGACACCGGTCATACAGGGACCGAACAGCCCATATCAAGGAGTCCGGCACGCCATACTCCCGGAGCACCCCCCACAAGAGTCCCCGAGGGACACGGTCGAACGCCTTCTCCAAGTCCACAAAACACATGTAGACCGGTTGGGCGAACTCCCATGCACCCTCCAGGATCCTGCGGAGGGTATAGAGCTGGTCCACTGTTCCACGGCCAGGACGAAAACCACACTGCACCTCCTGAATCCGAGATTCGACTATCCGTCGGATCCTCCTCTCCAGTACCCCCGAATAGACCTTACCAGGGAGGCTGAGGAGTGTGATCCCCCTATAGTTGGAACACACCCTCCGGTCCCCCTTTTTAAAGAGGGGGACCACCACCCCAATCTGCCAGTCCAGAGGCACTGCCCCCGATGTCCACGCGATGCTGCAGAGGCGTGTCAACCAAGACAGCCCCACTGGCCAAAAAGGCCCGATGGGACTCCTTCTTCAGCTTGACGGCTTCCCTCACCACTGGTGTCCACCAGCGGGTTCGGGGATTGCCGCCACGAGAGGCACCGACCACCTTACGGCCACAGCTCCGGTCGGCCGCCTCAACAATGGAGGCACGGAACATGGCCCATTCGGGCTCAATGTCCCCCACCTCCCTCGGGACATGGTTGAAGCTCTGCCGGAGGTGGGAGTTGAAACTTCTCCTTACAGGGGATTCCGCCAGCCGTTCCCAACAGACCCTCACAATACGTTTGGGCCTGCCAGGTCTGACCGGCTTCCTCCCCCACCAGCGGAGCCAACTCACCACCAGGTGGTGATCAGTTGACAGCTCCGCCCCTCTCTTCACCCGAGTGTCCAGGACATACGGCCGCAAGTCCGACGATACAACCACAAAGTCGATCATCGAGCTGCGGCCTAGGGTGTCCTGGTGCCAAGTGCACATATGGACACCCTTATGCCTGAACATGGTGTTCGTTATGGACAGTCCGTGACGATCACAGAAGTCCAACAACAAAACACCACTCTGATTCAGATCGGGGGGGCCGTTCCTCCCAATCACGCCCCTCCAGGTCTCACTGTCATTGCCCACGTGAGCATTGAAGTCCCCCAGCAGGACGAGGGAGTCTCCCGGAGGAGCACTCTCCAGTGCCTCCTCCAGGGACTCCAAAAAGGGTGGGTACTCTGAACTGCCGTTCGGTGCATAAGCACTAACAACAGTCAGGACCCGTCCCCCCACCCTAAGGCGGAGGGAGACTACCCTCTCGTCTACCGGGGTGAACCCCAATGTACAGGCGCACAGCCGGGGGGCAATAAGTATGCCCACACCTGCTCTACGCCTCTCACCGCGGGCAACTCCAGAGTGGAAGAGAGTCCACCCCCTCTCGAGGAGGCTGGTTCCGGAGCCCAAGCCATGTGTTGAGGTGAGTCCGACTATATCTAGCCGGAACCACTCAGCCTCGCGCACCAGCTCAGGCTCCTTCCCCAGCAGAGAGGTGACGTTCCACGTCCCAAGAGCCAGCTTCAGTAGCCGAGGATCAGACCGCCAAGGTCCCCGCCTTCGGCTGCCGCCCAGCTCACACTGCACCCGACCCCCATGGCCCCTCCCACGGGTGGTGAGCCCGTAGGAAGGGGGACCCGTGCCGTTTCTTCGGGCTGTGCCCGACCGAGCCCCACGGGCACAGACCCGGCCACCAGGCGCTCGCCGGCGGGCCCCACCCCTGGGCCTGGCTCCAGTAAAATACATAAGTATTCAAATACATTTGTGGGGATTCATATAGTAAGAACTATAATATCACAGAAAATCTAAAAAAAAACTTTTTTTAATTTTATTTCAAACACATCATTAAAATAAAAAAATATCATGTTGAGATCACTCTGGTTGTCTTCGGAGAAAAAAACAAACCAAACCAAAAAAAAGAAAATCTCCCGACTGGACTAAATCACCAACTATATATGTCTGTTCATATCTCATTCATTATTTTAGACAGTTATTTCACTTTTGGCTGTCATCTTCAATTTGCACTACCCAATTCAGATTTGGCTTGAATGGGTCACCTCAATCAGTCATCATTATCCCAGCTGCATGTCGAGAAAGTAGTGCTGAAAGCCTGTGAAAGGAGAAAAACATGTTTTTAAATCAAAATCTATGCCTGTGGCTTACCAATGTGATAAAATACTCGCTCATGAATGGTGGGGCAGCGGCAGATCATTTCTGAAGTGGAACAAACTGGTGACCCTCTGTGTCCTTAATGTCACTTCTCAAAACAAATGGGTGAGCATGCTGCTGGTGTAGAGGACAGAAAAGAAGACTCTTGATCTTCTTGTCATTTTTGACAGCACTATAAGCAGCACTACTCTATAAACTGCTCCTGAGACCACACTATTAGATTTTCTCTGCAGGATTATGACAGATGACTATGTTTAGCCATTAGAAATTACAGACGCAAGGACGAATCCACACGTTTTCCAATTACTCCAACCCAACCCAAGCCCCTGTATGAACATTGTCAATTTCAAGTAAGCTCCAAAGTTAGACAAGAAGTAATTAGATGTTCATTATTATTCACTCAGTCCTGTCCTTTTCATCTTGTAGTGTAACTTTTCATGTTCTAACTAACAGAATTGCAGGTTTCACGCACAATATTTAGTGTGGCATTTCAAAGAAATTGCTAAAGAAATATAAAAATTCATTATAAAAATTCAAGCATTCTGACTTAATAGGTAGAACAAGATGATATGAGTTCTCCATTTTCTCACTGGTTGACGCTGAGCTCAGAGACTGAAGGCAGCTTCACAAGGAAAAATAAGCAATGAAAGCTGTTGATTGTGAAGTTTGTACCTGCGGTGAGGTCAGCTCTGCTGCTCGAAAGGTCCTAACAAACTTCCGGTTCTTAAATGCCTCTGCCGTCCGTCACACTAATTTGCTTTCTCTCCACTTTGACTACTTTTCTTCTTACCCGTAACAGACAAACTACTTGCTAATAAGAAACAAATATGAAGTAAGCTCCGCACAATAAATTGTCCACACTTTTGTAGGCCCTTTTAATCTTGGTTAAATTACACAAAGCCCTTTGCATTGCGTTTCCTACAATGCTTCTTAATTATAATCTGAACTCATGTATGCAATGTAATCCTTCTACATGTCTGCATTTGGGTATAACTGTTTAAGGATATACAGTGACGTTCATTATGTTTGGGACTAGGTCACTTTTTTCGTGTTACCCCTTGGCTCCTCAGTGTAAAATTCTAAATCAAACCATTCAGACGTGATTAAAGTACACATTCCAGACATTTATTTAACGTAACTTTCATACATTTCAGTTCCACTGTAGAAAAAACACTTTTTATACACACATTTTAGAGCACCACAATGTTTGGGACAAAGTAATGGCAAGTACATTCATGTTTAGTACTTTGTTGCATATCTCTTACACGCAACGACTGCTGTAAGTCGGCGACTGACATCACCATGTGCTGGGTATCTTCTCTGGTGATGCTCTGCCAAGCTTATACTGCGGCCACCTTCAAATCCTGCTTGTCCTTTTAAAGCGGAACTCCGGGGCATTTGAAGCGTGTTTCCATTGCTAGAGGTGGTCAAATACTGCTAGTAGGACACAGAGAGGTCCAGATCTGTGCTCCCTGTGTGAAGATCGCTCTGTCCGCACAGCGTGTCATGCGAGGCTAATACGTGGTGGCTAAGGGGCAAGCGCTAACCCTTCCACGTAAAACAACAACTTGCACACAGCAGAAACGTCACACCACTTTATAACCCATCTGACAATAAAGTCACAAGCCTTACCATCAAAACCATATGCATGGTTCTCACATTACTGGCATGGGGACGTTACAAAACAACTTTATAAACAGCATGTCACTCACCGGCTGGTTGTAGGCTCGCGCATGTGAAAGCCCAAAAGAGTCGATGGACGATAATCCCATATACAAAACAATTATCTTCTCTAGAAAAACTGCGTTCAAGTATTTAAAACATTACAACAATACATGCCCAGTAATATTGTTGTAATGTTTTAAATACTTGAACGCAGTTTTTCTAGAGAATATAATTGTTTTGTATATGAGATTATCGTCCATCGACTCTTTTGGGCTTTCACATGCGCGAGCCTGCAACCAGCCGGCGAGTTACATGCTGTTTATAAAGTTGTTTTGTAACGTCCCCATGCCAGTAATGTGAGAACCATGCATATGGTTTTGATGGTAAGGCTTGTGACTTTATTGTCGGATGGGTTATAAAGTGGTGTGACGTTTCTGCTGTGTGCAAGTTGTTGTTTTACGTGGTAGGGTTAGCGCTTGCCCCTTAGCCACCACGTATTAGCCTCGCATGACATGCTGTGCGGACAGAGCGATCTTCACACAGGGAGCACAGATCTGGACCTCTCTGTGTCATACTATCATTATTTGACAACCTCTAGCAATGGAAACACGCTTCAAATGCCCCGGAGTTCCCCTTTAAGTTTCTTCTTCAGCGTATAGAAGGCATGCTCAACTGGATTTGAATCAGGTAACTGACCCGGTCATTGACACATTTTCCTTTTTTTTTTTTTTTTATAAGGTTTGAGAAAATCCTGTGTTGCCTTAGCAGTATGTTTGGGGTCATTAACGCGTTGCACGATGAGGTGCCGTCCAGTGAATTTGAAGGCATTTACTGGAACTCGAGCAGATAAGATATTTCTATACACCACAGAATTAATTCTGCAGCTGCCATCAACATTTCTATCATCAATGCAGATAGGTGAGCCAGTACCTGTGGCAGCCGTACGTGCCCAAGTCACAACACCACCATGTTTAACATATGAGCTGCTATGCTTCGGATCTTGGGCAGTTCCTTTTTGTCTCCACACTTTCTTCTTGCCTTAGTCCCGCCTGTCTATAACACCTTTTTACAGAATTCTGCAGGCTCTTTTAAGTACTTTTTGACAAACAGTAATCAAGCCATCATCATGTTTTTGGGACTAACTAGTGTTTGCATCTTTGCCTCTGTATTTCTGTTGGTTTGGGTCATCCTAAGGTTTGGCCTATGTCTGTAGTGGTTTTGTTCTTGCTTTTCAGCCTCATAATAGCTTCCTTGAAGTTCACTAGCACAGGTTCTATATAAAATGTTGAACAATGACAACTAAAGCATTCAAATTGTATAAGCAAGCCTTTGGAAATAGTATTTTTTTATGGTTGGGATGTGGATAAGGTCATTACAATGCAATGTTACAGTTCTATCACATAATGATACATGGACTGTGTATCTGTAATTTCAGGTCTAATTTTAGGTTTTGTGTCCTTACCCAATAAATTATTCATTCAACCATGCATTATCTATACACACGTCATTCTATAGATGGCTGCAGGGGGCTGGAGACCTTCCCAGGTGACATTGGGAGAGAGGCACAGCAGCACACCTTGGATGGGGTAGCAGCATATCACAGGACTTACAAACATTGAGATTTAATCAAAACTTGTAAAGTAATATAGAAATGTAGTTTAATAGGAAAATATTGACACATTATATTAATACAGTGCATTTCGAGACAATTCATAATGTTCTCGTGACCACATTTTGAATGCGTAAACCTTCACAAGCAGTTACTAAGAGCCAGCAGCTGCTGAAAACAGAGACTGAAACTAAAGATAACTTCTCAGTCATTTCTGGGCAATGATTTTCTAAATTTTCAAATAGTCATTCTATTGTAAGAAATCAAATAATTTATGGGACAATCAAATTGCTGTGGATTTATTCTAATTCATCCTTCAGCTATTAGTATTTTGTTACCATTACCACAAGGTGACAGTAAAGTACAGAGCTGTTTGCCAACCACCATGAGAACAACAACAGGAGGGCATAACCACTCTCAGGCTTTGGTACAACATATGTAGCACTGTGGGCTTAGATGCTCCAAAGAGAGGAACCATCCGAAGGTAAAGACTGCGGCCACCAAACACTAACGTGTGGGACTCATTCAAAAAAACAAAAGCAAGAATGAAGTAGAGACTCTTTATGGTTAAGCTTGCATGCCAAGTTTCACCTTCCAGTTTGATAGTCTGATACTCTGAAAAAAAAGAAAAGGAAAAAAATCATTCAACATTAACCGTATGAATGCAGTTAATGTGATATCAGAAAAAAATGCCTTGCATTACACAAGACGCTCACATAAATGTGCGAACAGCGCCTTGTTATTGAGCTTCCATTTCTTACACATAACAAATTAAAAATATGTGTAATAACAGTTTCTTTTTAACATGCAGAAGAATGTCATGGAGGTAAAAAAAAAAAAAAAAGTGGCATGATTATTTTTTTCCTGAGAAAATACTATGCAAATAATACCAAATAGCAATAATAGCAAATATCTCCCTCATGTGGTATCAACGCACTTTCCCACATGATTATTACCTCATGTTAAAGGATTTTTATTGCTTCAAGTTTTATTTTGAAATGTTTGTCCATTCCTACATCCTGTTTCGATTCCTTCCTGTGATAACCTCTCCCCCCTTATTCCTTACATGTCTCATTATTTCCCTCCCCTTATGCATCTAAGCAGTGTTCCCCTTCCCTTCTGTGACAGATCATTGTATATACATATGTTCTGTTTCCAAAGAATTCTCTGTTGTAGCTTCATGCCTGAGTTTTATCTATTACAGCCTCAAAGACCTTCACTGCCCATCTCGCCTGCTCCTCCGGAGGCCCGGCATTTGGGTCCTTCTTCTCCATGTATCCTGACGGTTTAAGAGTAGAAGTATTAAGAAACTGAAACATTAGATCCATAGCTGGAAATTACACGTTGTTTCAATCCTTTTAAACTATCTAGCAGGTCAGACAGACCATAAGCATTTCAATATTTTAGCTCAAAAAGTGATTTCTCAGTAAGTGTGTCATTGTGCTCTTTGTTCGGAGCAGGTGGATTGTAGCTGCAGGGAAAAGCCTGTTCATGCAGTCAGAGCCTGCTGACAATGTAAGTAAGAGGAGGTTTACACAGTAAAGGTTCAGACATACACTGAAATAGAACAGCACAGTTTGTGGTTAAAAAAAAAAAAAAAAAAACAGAAATATCTGTGTCATGTCCACCATTACCTAATATCCAGTGCTTTTCCTTCCATCAGATTTTCAATCAATGCCTAAACTGTATTTTTCAGCTCATATACTGGCTTTTTAGCCCACATACTAGCATATTTATTGTAATGTAAATGTCTCTTGTCAACAATGTCAGCATTCAAACTTTGTAGGTTGAGATTATTTAACCAAACAAGTGGCTCTTTTTTTTATTCATTTGCTACAGTGCTATATAAAATACCAATTTACAGAAATTTGAGCACATGCTAATTTTCGGGTTTTACGGGACTAATCGGTGCTCAATTAATATCCAATCTAACCTAATGAAATCTACTAATCTGATGACACTTCTAAAGTAATAGTCCCATGAGAGACTATAACCCTCATTTCCAAAAAAGCTGTGACGCTGTGTAAAATGGAAATGAAAACAGAATGCAATGATTTGCAAATCTCAGAAAAAAATATTCTATTCACAATAGAACATAGAAAACATCAAATGTTGAAAATAAGACATTTACTATTTCATGAAAAAAAATATATGAGCTCACTTTGAATTTGATGGCAACCAAACCTCTCAAAAGATTTGGGGAAGACTCAGAGGAAAAGAACATTTAGATAAGAGATCTCAATGTTTCACTTAAGATGACTACGAGTTTTCAGTAAACAAAAATGAGGGTATGAATAATTTCTCATGTCTTAATTTTTGAAGCCCAAACGTCTACAGACAGAAAAATCTGAGCGCTCACTCCATGAACTTAGTTTATTCCCTCTACAAACTTTTGCTTAACTCAGTTCATGTATCTCAGGGCTCTCAAGTTTTCAAGTTTGCTTGGAGTGAGATTCGGGCGGGGCAGGGGCCGGGCCATGTGCGTGGGGGGGTTTCTTTCGGGTTTTTTTTTTTTGGGGGGGGGGGGGGGGGGGTCCCTTGCAGTATCCCATCGCCATAAACTAGCTACTTAAAGAACAAAGAAATTGTTTTATTTATACCAAAATCACAAATCTTCACTTTTACACTAAATTCTGCTATATTTTAAAATAAATTGTTTTAGGTATGCAAAGTCTTAACAAACAAAAAAAACAGACAAATTAAATTAAGAAAAACAAACATAACCCCAAATGGGCCCCTTGAGCAGTCCCTCTCTGTGTGTGTTTGTTTATGAGTGTTGTTGTAAGTGTTTGTGGCAGATTTTGATGCTTGATGACTGATATTGGGGGCTCCCATTTAAAGCACTGTGGCTCAATGTCAGTCATTTTCACAGTCATGATGGATGACAGAGTTCCATTCAGAAACAAAGTGTTCCTGGTCTTGGTTTTATTGAGCCCCACCATGGAAAAAACCCTCTCTGCATCAGCATTTCAGTGTGGCAGAACTAATACCAGTTTGGCAATTGTAGATAGCCTTATTGGGAATCTGTTCATACCAGTCACCTTTGAAAAAAATTAACCACGGAAGCCTAATTACACTCCTACATATTTTTCATTTTTCATTAAGTTGCTCATGTCAAAGGGTGTGTGCTGAATATTTAGGTCTACTACTCCAACGAACACTTTAATCGGCATGTACTGGTCTTTTACAAGGAGTAGGAAAACTATAGTAACTAATAAAAGATTCAAATAAATGAAGATATGATCTGCTGATGATCCTGACGGTTCTCTTCCACCTCCAGCTCGTCTACAACTTCTGCACGCATTCAAAGCATAATAGGCTATGTCCGCTGTGCATTCATGGGACGCGTGCTTGCAGCTGAAAGCTATTTCACACCCGGCAACAAGAAATTCTGTTTTCTGATTGGCTGAGAAATTCTATTTTGTGATTTGCCGATGGGTTGCTAAATCAAGTGTAGCGTTACCGGGTATTTATATACCTATTAAATATAAGGATTTATGAGATGTTCTTACAGTCTCAAATAAACCTTACCTCGAATTCAGGGGCACCACCAACCTAGGTTTTGACTTAGTTTTAAGTCACAGTCAGGTAGGAAAACTGTTCGAAATCTTACGATCCTGGTGTTGAATTAATCTTTCGATTAATATTCAATTAATATTCAGTCTCATATCTCGCTACTTTCGTGAAGTTCTCGTTTGGTTGGACAGACATTACGTAAAGAAAGCATACGACACAATCTGTGATTATAACATATATATAGATATATGAGCTGTTTATTACAATGATATGATCTTAGACATGAACCTTTAAACAAACAGGAGATGCATTGAATATGGGTGATTATATAAAACACTTAGTGAATATAAAATAAAATATGGGGAATGGGGAGATACTGGATGTATTCAAATAGTTTGGGTTGGCTGACTATTTGAATCTAAATACTGACATTTCGGATTAATTTATCATTCTGTGAAAGCCTCGAGACATCCATCAAACCCACTTTAAGGTGAAAACGGGTCGGTCTTACTGTGCTGAAGTTCTGTTCAGTCGGTTCGGACCATGGTAGCGGCCACGCGGGTCCGAGGGGATTTCTCTTCCGCTCTCTGGGCCTTCCTGGCTGTGGTGGCTGACCTTTTTAGCTTCTCAGTTGCTTCTCTTCACAGGGAAACGGGGACGATGATGTCGAGGGCTTTACTGTGGGATGATCAAATCCATCGTTGTGTCAGAGTTGGTCCGTTGCTGCTTTCTCTGATGAAGTGAACTTAAGTTCACAGAAGATTAATAAAAGGTTGCTTGGCGTTGGCTTCTTGGTAGAAAAAGGTGATGATGGCGTGAAACAGCGGAGGTTAGGACGTGCGACGTAGAAGGACGTGGATGGCGAGGGACGAACACAAACACGTAAAACGTGCATCTTCAGAGTATTTCAATCTGTTTCTTTGTTCGGATCTTTCTTTCTCGTCTCCGGGGTCTCACTGGGTTCTGGAGGGTCTCCTCCGGTCGTCCGCTGCATCGTTATCCACACGTCCTTCCGCTCTCTCCTGAGATTATGGAAAACTCCCAAACTCCGGCGAGCTCTTCTCTTCTGCTTAAACCATCTCTAAAAGTCTATGAGCAGCTGTTTTCTGCTCAAATCTCCTTCTGAAACTCTGGGTTGGAACCCTTCTGGAACAAGAGCCAGAGCACAAGAGAGCGTGTGTTTTCCGCTGTTCCGGGTTTTGACTCTCGGAGGCGGGGCTTACACTACTTTTTCAGCCAATGACATGCTTGAACTGTGTGCATGTCTCTGTAAGGTGATCTGTGCTAGGGGGATTTCTGGATGAGACAAAGAACTCTGTGTTTCTCCATTACTCCCATCTCATAGAACATTTGTCTCGGTGATTCTGAAAACACCACATCTTGTTAAGATATGCAGATTAAAGATATAACATAGACTTGTAATATAAAGACATCAACATAACACACATTATAAAGACAATTATGACTTTCAAAATTCAGATGAATATCTATGAAATCGTGACATATGAATAGTGAGCCATAGAATATTCATTTTCTGTGTTAACAATGGGGACACTAAACAAATACCAAATAGATACCGAAGGGACATCGTTAGAAGTTAAATTGTTGCATATACATTGTCCATTTTACTGAGTCCTCTGGGATTTAAATGTTCAACTAATCAACACTGCAGACCACTAGGGGGCAATGTGGTTCCATCAGGCAGGTTGGGCATTTTCCACCAAAATCAGTTCTTTGTCAATATTTAAGCCAGAATCGTACAAATTGTCTCTATATGCGTCTTGTGATCAAGCTGGAAACCTGAAAGAAATTGTACACGGTTATCAAACACATTTAATATAGTTTTAAGATTTGACTAAAAGTGAGTCTTCTCAGTTCATGTGTAGCCATCTGGTCGGTCTGATCTGTTAAAGTGTCAACTTTCGAGTTATGGTCTAGATAAGATAGTAAGTCTCCCACTTTTCCAAGAGTGAGTTCGACTCCCCAAAAGCTCTTAAGGGTGTTGTAAATTAGGCAGTTTCTGTCTCTTTTTCCTTTGTGGAAAGAAAATGAAGATCTGGTTTATATCCACATACGTAAACATTCCCCACAGGAATGTTGGTTTTGTCAAAGTTTGAAAAACTCTTAATCCACACGGCACTGTGACTGCTACACAAGACAGCTGTACCAGAGCTATAGTTCTGAGCTGTACGAGCGCACAGTAACCTGCCATTGACTGGTTTATAGTATCGGCCATTAGAATTTCTGTGCGACGAAGTTGATAATTTCTCAGCGTGAGAAATGGCATGTGTGGCGTGTGAGCGTGTGAACTTGTTGAAATGCGTGTGTCTCACGCTCATTGCGTGAGACTTGAGAGCCCTGTATCTCATGCTAAGCTCAGACTAAGGATGGGCAGCAAATACATTAGTTGTAATGGGTAAATTTGACTCCATATTTATCCATATCAATATTTGTCACGCCCAATATAGCGAAAGCAGTTCATTACTGGCTGTATTAAAAATTATACCACACTTTCTCCCCATCTTTACTTGTGATAGACTCTTCCTCTCCGAGGAGCTCTTTTTATACCCAATCATGTTAGTGGCCTGTTGCCAATAAATCAAGTTCTGTCAGAACCACTCTCGTCAAAACGAGACGAGAAACAGAGATGAATTTCAGAAGCTTATTCTGAATGCATACAATTATGTTTGGCGGTATGGCTCTGTTCGGAGGAAGTTCCCGACTTTTCCATGAGCTCCATGGAAGCCAAGACAGGGAACAGCAGCATCCTCAGGTGGAGTGCCTTCCATTTGCTGTAAAGGCAACAAACCCCCTAGAACAGAGCAAGCAACAATGAACAACAGTATGACATTGTTTGGCAATGAGAAGTCGGTGGAGCAGGGGAGGTGGTGGGTGCAAGCAGAAAGCAAAAAAAAAGCAGTGACAGCAAACAAAGTTTAAATGAAGTGCCCCAAATGCCATTGAGCGCAGCTGGCCATAAGGGTTGGGTCGGCGTCAGCCAATAGGCAAAGGGCGCGTTGACTACGTGGTCTACCAGAACTAACGCGATGCTCCATTTAGTAGCAATATGTTTCTCCATCTGTTTCTTACTGTTGCAGCAATTTGTTGCTACTGCTCCAAACTATTTTAGACTTGTTTCTGCCAGCAAATTCCAGAGGAGCTATTATATTACATAATTTTTTATGATATAGTAAAGAATTTCACTGTCAACATTTTTTACATTTTCTACGTTCTATTACAAATTAAAGCATTGTCTTAAAAGATTTTAAATATTTGCATTCAATTTTAGTTTACAGGGTGTACCAACCTTTTGGAATTGGGGTTGGAATGAAAATGGAAAACACACTAAAGTCAAAGAACAGACTTTATTTTAGTATACTTGTGTGCATGCTTTGAGCTTGTTGCAAACATACATATCACATAAAGTTTGATAGACAGTAACTAATGTAACAGAAATGAATCAACATTAAGATTTATTTGACACAACTTTTCTGTCTTGGTAATTCAAGTCTAGTGTAGGCCCATACTTGATTGTTTTTTTTTTTTTAGTAAACCTGCAAAGTTACACCAGCCCAATACCTCATAGTCACCTGACCAACTCTAAATATGCAATATTTGATGAAGATAAATCATTTCAATGTTCTGATATTTCTAAACTGAATGCAGGTGAAGCCGTTTCTTACAGAAAACCAAGCTATGAAACCGAGGCTTCTGCTGTGCAAACCATTACTGCTTCACTTGGACCATTTCAATCAAGAAACACCACAGGACATTGTGAATTTACTTCTAATAGGTGTATAGCTGAGGATGTGACATCTTTAACAAGAAAAAAGCTCAAGTTGTTGAGATGGGTTCAAGTGATTGCTTTTCTGCTTGACCTCATGGCCATCCACGTTTCCACTGAAGCTGCTCTCTATCCCGGATGAAGCAATGCAGTAAATGTACCGCCCCCTCAATTTATTTCAGCTGTGTCCAGCTGCCAATTTAAAAACAAACAAACAAAAGTCTCCACAGAAGCGGTCAGAAAAAAATTGACAATTTACTTTGTGCACATTAGAATTTAGAATATTCAATAAAATATCAAATTTTCAACGAATCAGTGAAATTACAACACCAGTCACACACAGACAAGTGAATGTAGGTCAGCATATGTGTCTGATGGTGTTAGAGAAAAATAACGTTCATCTCTTGAAAAAATTTCAAATGACTGTCAGCCAGTACGCCATCTGTACAGCTGCTGATTGCAGAAGCCTAAAAGACAGAAGGTTAGTGTGGAGCTGGGCCACAGCCTCCTTTGCAGGTCCACAAATAGACTGGCTCATGTTCAGTCACAAGCAGTCTTTCACTCACATTACTCTCCCAAATGCATCCTCATTGTTATCGTCTTAGATTAAGCTCCTTAGATTAAGATTTTTTTTATGATATGTGGTCATTTTTTCAGTATATTCAAGGAATGGTGACAGAGTATTAAACTACCATCACCTAAAGGTCTTTAACTGTCTCAGCTGAGCATTATTCACATACTGGAGCACCATCTGAATGGGAGCTCTCAGTAATAACACTGGATTAGCTTTTGTCTACACACTAAATCCCTGAAACATGTGACGGGCTCAAAATGAGAATGATTTAGTTACATTTTCAGATAATTATGGGACTTCCTGGATGCCAGGAAGGAAGACGAGGACTGGTGGTGTTGAAAACTAGAGCTTTAATAGCATAACCAAAAATGCTGCCAAAGCAGGAACAGAAACTACAAACGAAATCGTAACAGGACTAAAGCCATAAGCAGGAATGCGCAGCAGAACAGATACATCAAGACATACATGCAATGGTCTGGTAAGGAAGAAATGAAACCCAGGAGAATGTATAATGAGGAGTGACTCTGGAATGAATGGCAGGTGAGGCAATGAGCAAATGAAACCAGGTGACGGGACCCAGAAAACTCACAGAAATTAACAGAGACCAGAATTCCCAAAATAAATCTTCCTCTTATTAAAATGATCTGGTTCAAGAATTAGTCTCCTAGATTTGAGGCTCAACATCACGTTTCAACATGAGAGGCTAGTGATATGGAAAACAGTAAGCAAAGGGGAAATAAGTATGAATATAAATTGCTGTATTTCTCTTTATCAATTGTAAGGGACTTGAAGGAGGATTTTTGTCTTGCATGGTATGAGATGGAGGCAACTCATATGTGAAGAAACGAAAGCCGATTTCTCAAAGAATTAAATACAAACAGTGCATTATCAAAGGAGCATGGCTTAGGATGCTTTTCGTGAGGCATATATCGTTGCACGCCAATGTTATTTTACGCCAGTCATTGCATACCTCTCATTCGTGTCAATTACAAGATTCAGGGTTCTCTGAAAGCAGCAGAAATAGCAAAGAACTAACATAATTTCACTGCCTCCAAGTCAGCATTCCAGGGCACAAAATAACACAAACTATAAAAAAATTTGAGTGCTAAAAGTAACACTTAAAGAGCAAACCCCGATTGAGAAAAGAAATGGAACAAGTGGCGCAAAAAGCAAGGCAATTTCAAAGAGGAAGGTCACTGTTTTTGGCAGCCCACTGTGGAAGAGATTGATGTTCAAGTATGACTAGCAGACACTAAAAGCTCTCATGACAGATGTGAGCTAGATTCCTCAAGCCACTCAGCTGAGAAATGTGCAGAGATCTATTTCCCAACCAAGTGCAAGACCCACCATAAAATTAGCTTGATTGAAACCTGGAGGGTGATGAAGTGAAGATCAGTGAAACCACCAGCAATAAGAAACCAGCCTTTGCATGTAACGAAAATGATGAGAATTTTTTCCCAGAGTGGGAGCATCAAAAAATGTTTTAAAAAATCTCAGTGATGATGTGCAAGGATGTAGCAACACTTCATACGGTCATGTGGAAAAGAAAGTGCACCTTCTTTCAATATACGGTCAGAAGTGTTGCGCGGGTCACCCGCGCGCGGGTGGGTGGGTGGGTTGGATAGCAGTTTTTGTACTTCGTTACTTGACACCTCTGTGCAGACTACGTCATGTGCTGGCATTGTGAGGCGCTGTACAAGTATGATGGACATAAGACAGGTACATCAAATCTGTTACGACATTCATGCCGTGGGTCTGCTGCGCGTTCAGTTCGGCAGGTCGCGTGTTGGAAGCGCGCAGAAATAGGCTAAATCCAGACACCGTGGATTCCATTCTCTTTCTCCACAGCGCTTCTAAACAGCTGACATAGGCTAAAATACAGTCGACCAGTATATGTATCCTTTTTTATTTTGAGTTTTTATTTTGCAGGAACCTATAGTAGTCAGGTGAACTATTGAGTAGGCTACTTGTTAGTGGCTGCTCCACTTTTGTTTTAGAGAAAACTGCGCTAAGTCGTTCAAAACAGTTCATAACAGTAGAGAAAACTGCGCTGCGCTGAGTCGTTCATAACAGTTCTTCAATAAAGAATGGCGTAAAATCGAATTTTGCTGTCTTTGTTGTTGTTTGATGTAGCCTACCGTTGAAGTTTCACAATAATGTGAGTCTAGCGCAAATCCTTCTCGTTTAGGTTCGTGTTAAATTAACCCTCTCTACAGGCCCTGGCTTTTTTTTTTTTTGCGGGTCATATTTTGCGGGTCGGGCGGGCCGCTTTAGAATTTCCCACGGGTCGGGCGGGGCGGTTTGGAAATTCTCGCGGGTCGGGTTGGGGCGGGTGTTAAAAAAACCCTCACCCGCGCAACACTAAAGGTCAGGGCATGATTAGATGGAAATAATCTGGTCCTATAACCAGGTCTTGAAAGTTGATAAGTAGAACCATAGAGTAACACATGACATATTACATCTTGTCCTCCATCCATCCATTATCTGCCGCTTCTCCGGGGATTGGGTCGTGGGGCAGTAGCTTGAGCAGAGAAGCTCAGACGTCCCTGTCACCGGCAACTCCCTCCAGCTCTTCAGGGGGACCCCGAGGCATTCCCAGGTCAGCCGAGAGAAGTAGTCTCTCCAACGTGTCCTGGGTCTTCCCGTGGTCTCCTCCCAGTGGGTCGTGCCAGAACACCTCAGCAGGGAGGCGTCCAGGAGGCATCCTAACCAGATGCCCGAGCCACCTCATCTGGCTCATCTTGTCCTTTATTAGACAAAAATTAAGCAGTAACTCAAAACAGTTTCTGAAAAACAAAGTCCATCCTTAAAGCTTTCATAAGAATTAGATGGGTAAGTAGCAGCCAGGGGCGTATGGTGAGGTCTTACATTCCCCAATCTTAAATACATTGGGCCTCATGCAACAATCATTCGTATGAATAGATTTGTTCTTAAGTCCTGCGTACGAGTGATTTAAGAGAATTTGCGCATTCACCTACTTTTTCGTATTTTATTCTTTCAGGTAGGAACAGAATTTACGAGTGATTCAGACCTGTTGTAGGAAGTTTCATAAAATAGTCTGCTGTTATTCGAATCAAGTTTGCTTGACGAATGGATTGTATATTTAATTACTTTGAAGATATCATAAATAAATATATACATAATACCCCATAATTATGCTGATATTATTCTGTTCGACTTAAATCATGCACTAATTGAAGGTTGATTTGACTCTTTGTTAAAATTTGTTATATTTGTATATAACAAGGTCAATGGGAAGCGTAACCAGCGGCTAACTTACTACTTTTGGATGCCTTAGCGCGTCAGGCTCTTGGAAGAGAGCGTGTGTTCCGAGACCGTGTAGATATCCTTGCAGAGACAGACGAATGACTGACATCGCGATTTATATTGCCAAGGACTGTGCTGCTGCAAATATGCAGCTTGCTAGAGCAAAAACTCCAGAGATAAAACACGCCGATCAAACTCAATTCCACCACATGTCCAGGTCCTCACCACCCTTGGATTTTTGGCCACTGGAACCTTTCATAGGGAGATTGGAGACAGATCGGGTGTCCTCTGGGGGGGGGACTGCTCTATAGCCCAGAGAAGGCATGATTATTCTGGCATGCTGCGTTCTGCACAATATTTCCATTAATGAGGGTCTCCCACTACTTGAACTAGCCCAGGCAGACAACCAGAGGACCCCCTCATGGACCTCCCAATCAAAGTGCCATCATGATGAGGCAACAACTGATTGCACGGCTTTAGTTACAGTCATTGAGCGCCTGGCCATGGCGAGACGTTTCTTCATTTTTTTTTTAAGCCATTTTTATATCAAACCATTTCTTATTTCTTTTGGTGACATTACGAACTATAAGTGACAGTGAATTAACAGCACTCCTAATTGCTTCCCATTTCTTCGTTTTAGCAGGTCCCGTAATTCCACTGCTGACACTGCTAAAAATGACAGATTTTCCTTTTTGGATCTCTGAAAGCAGAACTTCAATCTCAGAGCCCGTTTTTGCGCCCTGATTCCATTTCCATGACTCAACACTCAACACTTTCTGGCACAGGAGAGAGGAAGCGTTGTCTTATATGGTATAATTTTGTGTGTGGAGTATGCAAATTTACTATCCACATGCACTTAAATACGCACGGGTGGCATTCATCATTTATGCAGGTCGTTTACACACTTTTTCCGAAGTTAAAAGCGTTTTTTGAATCTGACGTGGCGTGTTCGTAAGAGACCTTCGTACGAAAAAAGTGAGGGAAATTTAGAATAAAAATACGAAAATGTTCTTGCATGCCCAATGTGATTCAGTGTGTAAAACTGTGACATAGATCACAATAGATCTTTTTCACAGACAATATTTAAACTTATCACAGCAGGAAAAGCGTAGGTGAAGTAAATATACATCAATGACTACTCAGTTCATTTTAGTGTTACAGTCAACCGTGACAGGGAATGCATAACTGCAGAACGTCTCCAAACATCAGTGGTGTACCTGTACATTTCCTTCTGTGACATGTCAAATGAAAAAGGTCCAGTAGGCTGAAAAAGGCCAACTTGTCGAGTCAATTTAACTGATAAAACCGCCATGTCAGATTTCATCAACAGGGTCCAAAATGTTTCCTACTCTTCAGAGACACAGATGACCTCCAGACGCTTCCCAAAAGGGATCACGTGGAATTTAGAATTTTTTATCTACCCGATAAAGCCACTTGAAATCTTCAAGGTACTGAGACTATAGTCAAATACCAAACTCTGGGTATGGACTTCAATTGTAACTGTTTCAAAGTAACTGCTACAAATCAAACCAACTTTATGATGAGACACTTCATGTATCAGCTGTTTTGAGACAGTCCTCACTATCTCCTTGCCCCCCCCCCAAAAAAAAAGGTATGTTCAGCAGCCATCTCTCTGTGAAAAATACAATATTGCATTCTCAACATTCTTGCTGTGTCCTCCTCCGCTTCATTAGGATCAAGGGAACACTTTGTTTGAACTTCTTTCACTTCTTTCTTTCTCTTTCTCATTCCACGGCGTTTCCTCTACAACTGCTAGGATTGGGGGTCTTCTTTCAGACTGTAGCTGGCATTCAGAACTCACTCAAGCAAAAAGTGTCAGAAGATTGAGGAGATCCACTAGCAGCAGAGCTTCTAACTAGTACAGAAAAAAACATGTATTTCAGGAAAAAAAGCTTAGTGGGAAATCTGAAAAAATACTAATGCAAAATGATCAGAACTGCTGTTTGTCTGACTCTAAAGATCTTCTTGTGCAAATTGATGTAATTTACTTCCATACAGATTCTGATAGTATTTCTCTGAATAATGTTCTGGGCGCTCCAATATTGTAGAATCCTTATAAAATGCAATGTCACCAGGAGAATGGCAAAGTATCACTGCAAATAGATCTAAAGCCTGGTTATTTTTCAAGTCACTGGAGGGGTGCCCTTCAAATCCAAGGCATAACCCAAGAATGCTTTTTCCCCTTTTACGAATCCTGCGAGCAGATATTCCCCAGAGTTGCAATAGCAATATGTTGAGATGACACTGCCAGTCTGTGGTTGAGAATATTAAAAATTAAAAAGCAAAGAAACAGATTGCAGAAGAATTCAAAGCACTGTATTTAAAAGATGATGGCTCTAAATTATGAAAATCATCAACAACAAAATGCTACCAATTTGCTTTCATTCTCATAAGACGTCACATCCAAAAACGGAAGGAATGAGGAATAATTGAGCGTGTTTGTTTTTGAAGAGTAATTGGAGTAAGAGCAGCCAAGAGATGTCTGAGACACATACAGCACTATGTACTAGTATGTCATTTGTAAAATTCTTTTATTAAACATTTATTCAACAAATACATGTAATAAATAAAATAGTCCTTAGCGTCTTCACTGACCAACTTCATTGGAATCAGAACTTAAACAAACTGAGAATTTGAACCCAGCAACAAAAAGTATAGAGAAAAGCAAAGAAAGACAGAAATGTTTATACAATATACAAGTATATACTTCTCAGCCAAAAAACAGTATAGGTCATGAAATATCTATACTCCATAATACTGAAAGGTTTTATAGTGTCGGGATATCTCAGTGCCTAAAGGCCAATGACAGAAACCACTATTAGATGCACTTGGTCCTCAAAACCCGCAAGTAACATCGTGCAGGATGCTGTCATGACTCTGTGATCAGCATAATCAAATGGGGTCAGAAAACTGTTATAACTTAACAGACTCCATACATATTATGCAAGGATGAGGCCTTACACATGAATGGGTCGTCCTCAGCCTTCTGGAGAGCTTTAAGACCTGACCCAATTATTTGAATCAGGTGTGCTGGAACAGGGAAACATGGAAAACATGCAGGGCAGTGTGCCTTGAGGACCAGGGTTGGGAAACACTGCCCTAACATTTTCTTCCCCTGGCAAATTGAATAAAAACTATGAATGTAAAACCAAAATTACTCCAATCACAATTTCTAAAGAAGAAAAAAGTCTGGATCACAAGAAAAACAGACTTTCTGTGTCGTGTTTCCTATTTTGGCATTCATCAACTGATCATGTTTGCCCACTGTATTAATCTGTTTTTCATTGCTTTTACTGAATCAAAACTACTTCCATATCACTGACGTAATGGGATTTTTTTTGGTCAACTACATCGACAGTTTAGGAAGAAACTATACATTCCATTTCAGTCTCACCCCACTTTTGTGGTTTCTACTTAGTTTCCTTCCTCAGTCCCCTGGTAGGTCATTTTATTATTATTATTCATTCCTTTTTCCTTTAGGGTTTTCTTCATGACAACACACACACACACACACACACACACACACACACACACACACACACACACACAGGTAGGAGAAGGCATCAAATCAGAGCATCAGAGCATCAAATTATCTTTACTGCAGGAATGAGTAGAAAGTAAAAATACCTGCCCCTTTTCTTTCCATAGTGGTGACATTGTCATTTAGCATCAAATGAAATTCTGCTGTTGACTTGGGTGTCACAAGACAAGTGTGGTCCAATTATAAAAAAATTTGTCCTTATAGAAACCGCCTCGGGTATTGATTCAGTATGCTGCAGTGGCCTTTTAAGCTCATTTCTTCTCAAATGTTGTAAAGTGAACTGGCTCTGTTACAACAACATCATGAGGTCTGTAAGGGTGATCATTTTAACAGCTTTCCAGGCTTTCTGAGACACTAAAGAAAACTGTTTTTATTAAGCAAACACTGGCCAGGAGAGACCTGAATAGTGGAGGTGCCTTATCTCATGTCATTTTCAGTTCCATTAAGTGCATTGGGGCACTTAAAAGTGCATAAAGATTGATTGCCACAGCAGCTCCATTCACCACTAAAACAAACTACCCTCTTGTAGATCTCAGCCACTTTTTCGATTTAAATGTTATAATGTATAAAGTGAGTGTTGTGCACTCAGAGAAGTATTGTGCACAGCGCTGTGGGAAAAAAAACTTCTGCAATTATAATAAGAAGTGTCTCTTCTCTTAACCCCAGAGATGTGCTGACCCAAGCAGCTCCCAGGCCACTTTGGCAGCCTTTAATCTATAAAACAAGTGCCCTTAAAAACCTGGCAACCATTTAGTAAAATCTTTAAAGAAATTAGCTAAACTTAATCGCTGATAGTGTGATTGTAAGTGCAGGACGAAAAAAATGAAAAAGAAATATGATTATTTCTTTAATTTTTAAAAATCTAGAGAGAAAGCAAACTAAATTTTTTATTTTCTCAGCTGGAGATCTCCTGGTTCACAACGTTGGTTTTAAAGGGAAAACAAGAAACCTTTTGTCTGTAGAGACTATAGCCGGGATGAATAATAGATGAGCTGTATTTCTAGCTGTGTACTGCTCGGAAAAAAGCAAGAATTACACGTACCTTTGCAGAAGAGGACGGAGAAGGAAAAACCTATTCTGATATTAGCCGAAGAGGTTAAAAAAATATGACAGATTTTCCTAACTAGAAAACACACCTTTCCACCTTGAGCAAAATCCATCTGAGACCTTATGAGCACTAAGGTCAATAACCGTTTAAGGCTGCACTTGTCAATACAAGATCTCCTCTCTGCCTCCATCTCATTAAACACTGATAAAGGGTCCCTAAGTACATACACAATCATTACATCCCCAGTGATGAGTAGCACGAGAACCGTCATCAATCTACTTTTTAACGATAAGCCAATTTTATCCTTAGATCTTCAGTGCACAATCATTCTGAGTGCAGGTCAACTGTCAGATAAAGGGCACATCCTTCATAACAATGAGAAAAATCAAGCCTTGATGAGCCTTCCAGGGTGCAAGACTTTCCCTGAACTTGAAGCACCAGGTCAGCAGAATTCAGCTTGTCAAAGCTTTACAGCTGACAAAGTGGAGGGGAATGAAAGGAAGAGGATAATTAACCCCTGACTTTCTTCAGAGGGGAATGATTTATTGAAGCAAATCAGCAGTCATATTCTAAAAATCACTAGCTAAAGGAAAATACTGAGACCCCCAAATTAAACTATACTTATATTATTATTACTTATATTATACTTCAGCTTTGAGGCCATGTCTGCACATTTGGCTGAACTAATAAATTGTGTGAGAATTCAGTGAATTAAATTAATTCATTATAAAAAGGTTGATTGTACAGCTAAATTTAGACTTGCATTTAACAGTAATTAATGTTCTTCAGCAGCACAATATGTTTTCAACTCATTGTCTTCCAACTCAAATACCGGCTTTCCTGGCTAATTTACGGATGCCCCATTTATTCTAAGACAAGTTGAACACAGAGTGTCTCTCAGAGGGGTTCCAGGCTGAGAGGAGTCATCTGTCTGCCTCAGTCTCAGGAGCTCACTCAGAACAGAAGTCTTGTTTCTGATGGGCATTTAGATAAAGAGATCAATAGAGCCATTTAATATTGTTGACCAGTTGTCTCTCATACAAACAAATCATGGTTTTATTGAGCAAATTGTCCACAGAAAAACACAATGGAAGAAGAAAATGTAACCTTGAAATGTACCAATGAGCTCCTTGACGCAGTGACAAAGCACTGCTGGGAACATTTTTTGGGAACTATGCAAAGGAGCATCATTAAATGGAGTTGCTTTCCTCAAGGAGATCACAACTACAAATCGGGTCCTATCAGGAGTCGTCGTGCCATAGGATGAAAAAAAGATTCTATTTTTTACCATATGCTTTATGCATTTGGCAGACGCTTTTATCCAAAGCAACTTACAGGTAGGCAGGTATGGTAAGGGGGTCTTGCCTAAGGACCCCTACTGGATATAGTACCTTTCATGCAGGGGATTTGAACCTAGGTCACTGACACGAAAGGTGGCAATCTTACCACTACACTATCCAGTCCACTATCCAGCTTTACTTTTACATAGTTTGTTCTTTTTCTTTTAATTTTTACCAATTGAAATAGATAGGCAACTGCTCAACATTTACTTGTCTGATGTTAGCATTGACCTAAAATGATTTCTAAGTCCCGACTGTGGGATTTCTAAAAAATGTGCCTGTGCATGGAAATAAAAGCCATATATCAAGGAGAGCAGATCCAGAAAGTGTCAACAAGCATGTCTGAAGCTGTAGCTTTTACAATATTGAATGCTGGTTGGGGATAAATCCATAAGATAATCTGTTTTTTCAAATCTGGAATAACATAGCTAAGTGTCTCCATGAAAGATTTATTGGCTGTTTGCACTATGTAGTTCTGGTAGGATAGTTTGACAACGTATAGAGTCAGTTCTTCACAAACAGTGGATGGACTATTATGAAGAGACTTTCCTTCATGCGGGACCGAGCGCATACAGTGGACAGAAAGAGGGCACACACCAGCCTCCAACATCCCAAAAAGCTGTCACATTGATGTAGTACACTCAGACAAAATGTTCAGAGCTCATAATTCCCTTGCTTTTCCAGTTTCTCAGTCAATTCACTTAAAAGTTGGCTTTTTTTAGGGTGAGGTGCAATCATCAAGGGGTTTTTAAGGGTATAAACTTGCACCAGAGGCATCAGATACAACCCTTTTTATCTCATAAGCTGTATTCATGTGTTGTTATGTGTGTGTCATCTCTGAAGGATGATAAGCCAGGGATTTAGGCCATGATTTTCTAGGTTGTACCTAAAAGCCACCTGTCTGTCTAAAACTGTTGGGTGATTTGAAATACAAAAAAAACACACAAAAAAAAAAACAAGCTCCCGTGACGAGAGGACAATTCTTTTTCCCTCTCACTTCAAGCTCCAAAAACAACCCACTTTCACACAATAATCAGCATTTTATTTTCTATTTGTGCATCATATTTCTTAGAGTGGGAATAAATGTGTTCGGCAAAAACAAAAACATGACTATGATTAAACAAAAGGACAAACCTAACTTGACTAGTTATGAAATGTGGCAAACGAGCATGAATGACCGCGACTGTCATGGGTGATGGTGAGGATCTGGCCCTGATGCATGGGAAACCTGGAAACTAAATACTGAGGGAGTGATTGGAAACATGGCAAAAACTAAACAGGAACTTGAAACTTAACAAAACTAAGACATGACCAGACTAAAAACTAAACAGGACCTAAAAACATAACCAAAACTAACAGACATGACACAAACTGCAACTATTGGAGCGACAAGGACTGCGGCCATTAAAAGCCTGCAGGCCTGTAAAGAGGCAGAGCCCAAGAAGTAAATCAGGGGCTTGTGTGGCAGCATGTGGAGGGAGGCTTCAATATCGAACGACTGTCAGTCTCTTTCGGTACAAAATGTAAATTTATGTAGATGTGTTTATAAGGATCTCTATATCCTTCGATATTAGTAAGAAGTAAAACTTCCATCTTTTGCTTTTAGCCAAATGCAAATGATAAACGTAAGGTTGAATATTTCAAATGACTTTTGGGGTTGACATTTTAAGTTTTGAGAATGGGGACTGATTACAAGTTTGGGACCGGGATCTCACTAGAAATGAAGAATCGACTGAAAACTTTCTGATGAAAGCAGAGCCAAACTCAGTGCTACATTTTCTCACTCGCGATGCCTCATTATTTTAGAATTTCAATGGAAATCTCATCTGTTCTTAAAAAAACAACACGACAACAGAAACTTTAAAGGCACACGTGTTTTTTTTTTGGTTAAATGGGGTATTATTCATGACTTTTTAAAGAGGTGGCCATCTCACCAAAGTTTTAGGAGCAAATAATGAGTTACATATGTGAAAAACTAGACCAAAACAAAACTACTTTTGGGCTTTTTAGTGTGACACGTACTAACTGATAAGTTGACTAAACTGATATAGCACCTTTTAAAACAAGCTAGATACTACTAGGCACAGTTTTCCACCAATTATTCATGTGAAAAAAATCATACACCAGTGACAGCAGCGCTGCTATGTAGGGCACAAGCCAGCAAGTAGGAGACACTTGAAGTTCAGTGACTTGAATAAAACCAAACCAACAGCTGTGAGATTAATGGACAACTCACTCACCAACCCTGAGCGACAGCCAACACAACAGTGTAATAACAGAGGGTTTTGAGTTTCACTGAGATTTTCTTAATGTCTTGCTTCCAACCTGTAGATATATTTGGTTTAATTGTCCATCCATCCTTTTAAATACCGTCGGTATAATCCATCGGTTGGGTCGCGGGGGGGCTGGAGTCTATCTCAGCAGTCATCGGGCAAGAGACGGGTACACCCTGGACATCACAGGGCCGCACAGAGACAAACGAGACACACACATGCTCACACTCACTCCTAGGGACAATTTTAGAGACACTAATTAACCTAACATGCATGTTTTTAGATGGTGGGAGGAAGCCAGAGTACCCTGAGAGAACCCACGCATACACGGGGAGAACATGCAAACTCCACACAGAAAGGCCCCAGGGAGTTGAACCTAACCACCACACCACCGTGCAGCCCCTGGTTTAATTGTTTTTTCTGATTAATAACAGTCTCTCGGGATAAGCGGGATAAGCTAATTCTAAATAATTTTATTCCACTTTATTGATGCACTTAAGCTGGCACAATACAAAATGTGCTGGCACAAAAGCTATGTGTTCCTTTACTTAGGATTTACGTGGAACAATACATACACACACACACTCTCACACAATGCTCCAATAAAGTCCATGATCAAACAATGAATCCTTGAATGATTGAATAATTCAGTATTCCAAATGAATTACTGTGAGAAAGATCATCGAGCCTTTTGTACTCCAGTTAACAATAGCATCATAAGGTATGTGGATTTCACATGGTGCTCTACATCATATGAATTCATATAAAAAGAAATATGAATAGGGAAAAACAAAATGTTTTAGAAAGAAAATGAGCCACCACGTGTACTTCTATACACTATACTTCCGCGTTATTGTTATTGGGGGCTATCGGGGGCTTTCTACATACGCATCTACTGGGATGACTTCATTGACGCGTGTCGCTGCGCTAGAGTCATGGCAAACCGATATTTTACAGAGGTCTTGGAGAATCAAGAAAGTCCGGTCACACAAGCCACATTGACACTCAACTAAACTCTACAATGAGGCTCAACACTGGCAACTTGAGATCAACTCCACTACTGTGGCTTTGAGTCCTTTCCAACATTACTGCTGCCCACCTCAGACATAAAGAAGCTGTGGATAAACTTGTCACCAAAATAAACACACACAAGGAATGGACACTTTTTCAAGACATCACTGTGCCTCCTCACCAAGTCCCAAATTCAAAACACAATGTTCAAGCCCGCGATTGGAAAGAGTGGTCATTAAACTGTTTCCTTACTGCTTATTGTCTCTTCAGCGCCACTCTTAAGAAGTGGAAGCATATGGACAGAAATCTGTTTAAATCTGAGCACATCCAAACCATGTATCAGATGATTCATGTCTACACTCAGCTAATGATGAAGCTATGACTATTACTATTACTTTTACTTTTAACACATAGGTGTTGACAGCGCCTATATTTTTTGCATTGCTGAGCTCTGAAATGTGTGTTCATCTTTGTGACGAGGGGAATTATGAATCAAAGCCGTACTGTCATATATTTAAACTGTAGTGTTCTTTCTGACAATCTGCTCACGTCTGGGAGTCTCAGTCAGCTGAGCATGAGCTGTTACATACTGTAGAAATGCATTGGCATCACACTCACACGTGTGGTGTTAATTAATTTACCGCCCCCATTGTTTTCAGTCTTTTCCAGAGATCTGAAGCCAAAAACATACATATGTATGTAGAATTCTTCCAGATATCCATCTATTTCATTGTTCTGCGCAAGGTGTACAGGAGCTACACAGACCTGCACGGTACATGAGACTGACCTCTACAGTTAAAGGAGAAACACTGGCCGCCAAGATTTGTAATGCAAATTTCCACATGATCCATTGGCACGATTATGAAGGACACGACATTCAGTGTAAACTAATTAAAATTGCATTCACACTCTGTGTACTTATTTTGCCTCAAACTGGTTTTACACATCAGCTTGATCAGTTGTTATCACCTCTGTCACAGAGTGCAACATAAAAGCCAGATGATGCTTTAATTCAATCGCTGAGATGAACAGTGTGAAAAACTCTCTAGTAAAAAAAACATTTTTCAGTGCACAGAAATGTATCAGTCCATCCCACTATGCTAATGTTTGTCTATTTTCCAGAATTGAAGGAAAGTTAATAATATGTTAAAGGCAAAAAAGCATTGCATGAATGTCAAGGTGGACACTTCTCGTTCCCATTTAGATTCTGTGGGGATTTAGGTAGATTGGAGGGAACCTTGTGTGATTTGCAGCTCAACACTTCACGCAGTGCGGCAGGAAGGATCTTTCAGTGCACACAGAGCAGATATATCTCTGAGCTGTCAAGAACCCGCAACTGAAGTTCAGTTTCAAAGACAACTACTGCAAAGAGGCTTTCAAAACACACTACAACAGTCAATCAAATGTTTGTGAAGTCTTCTCTCATGGCTTAACTGGGTTCAAATCTGCTAAGTTCAGGTGTTTCTCTTTTTAATTTAATTCATTTTAACGGTTGCATCTGACTTCTTGCCTCCAGAGAAAAATAACATCCTTATTAATACCTTGCAAAGAAATTTAGCTCCAAAGAATTATATTTTACCTTTGAAGAAACACTTCTACACATCTCACACTTTTATCAAAAGTGTAGTTGAAATGTGGAGAACACCGCCCAGGATGCTATGCTTCCACTGACGGAGAAGAAACAGCCAATTCTGGAGAAAATGCAAATGAGGATTTTTTTCAAGCAGGAGCTCCGTAGTAGATTAGAATGCTGAAAATTGCATAAAGTTGTAAAATGAATAAATTACAATTAAATGGAAAAAATGGAAACATACGAAAAACAGCAATAATGGGACAAACAAAATATCGTACAATTTTTTTAGACGATTCATTCCAGAAATGTCCTGAAAAAAGGAGAAGATTTGTGATTTGATCCATCCATTGAGCCAAAGGGTGTTCTCCATCTTTCCCCTTTATGGTCTCATCCAGCAGAACTAGGCGCATGCCCTTATCGCTCCTAAACAGCCATGTGGGTCAGGCTTACTTACTCAAGCTTTTTGGTTGCCTTGAACGCCACCTGATCTTTGCAGTGGACGTTGGGAAATAATATGCTTCTGCAAGTGTAATTTGAGTGGAGCGTCCCCAGCAGCCTGTTACAAGTAACCCTGTAAGACTGAAGTGTGCTGAGAACCACAGACATCATACTCAGAATCTTCCTGCCCTCCTTTAACCAGTGGCCTAATTTGGTGGCCTAGACAGAAAACGACTGCTTTTTTTCAGTTGAGCTTTTACACAATGTGGGAGAAATTTCCGACCCAGGTAACATTACATTTTGCGGTGAATGGCTGAATAATTTATTCATCACCACACATGAGCTAGTGCCAGAATAAGTCCTTATTACTATTTTCAAAGCCTCATTTTTATCTAGGTCTAATTAGTTTTTTATCAGATTTGTACATATTGAGCAAACTACAATGGTGCTGATGAGTGCAATGATGTCCGAGCTGCTGAATCATCACATTCTAAAAGGACTGCTGTTCAAAAGTGGGTATTCATCAAATGCCTGCCTTACAAAAGCAGCAACAAATAATACATAACAGAATACACCAGAGGGGAAAATATGTGTCAGCACAACAGAAAGCAATAAAACTATCATTTTCAAATTTAGCTGTACTTAAATGGCTAGGCGAAATGTGAATCCGCCTCAACATCACCACTGAACCTCTGGCACCAAAAGAAGAAAAATAAAATGCTGACAGCTGCTACAGACTGAAGACACAAACCATGGGGAGCTTCACGGCAGGGACGATGTGATGTACCACTGAGCAGTTAGTTAGTAGTGGATGTAAACAGCTGTGGTTGCAGTGGTGTGTTTGTTGCCCTTGATTACCAAAAGGTTATGTTTGGGGAAGAAAAACACAATGGATGCAGTTAAGTTGGATGTGGTAGTGTGTTAAAGGTCAAACAATACAGTAATTATTACAGCGACATGAAGCCAAATGTGTCACAATCATGCTTGGCTGTGTTGTTTTACTGAAGTTTCTGAGTCTTAGGTGGGGCTGGGCAGGTTTCCTGGGAGCCCCGGGCGGAGCCGGGATTACTCCTGCTTCCACACCTGTTCCTCATCAGGACACTCTTTTAGGAGCTGCAGGAGCAACCAGTCTTTGCCAGAATTTCTCACTACTCTAGTGGTAATTAGGCTGACTCCTGTGTTGTATTTAAACTTAAACTGCTAGCGCTGACCTTGCCTTCTTGTCTCCTTCAGCACCATTTCCTTCGTCCACCCTCCAAGTCTTGCATTTCCATGCCCGGACTGGCATCTATTGTTACTCTCCTCCGCCTGCCTGCTCGCCCCGCTGCCGACTCAGATCCTCTGCACCACAGCCAGCACCCTCCCCACCACTTTGGATTCCCTCCTCGATCAAGTAAGGACAAACATACCTATTGTCTGGATAAATTCCTTTTTTGGATCCTCCCTAATCATTTCCCTCCTCAGAGTTCCACTTCTACCTGGATTATTCTTACAGCTTTCAACACCCATCACTTGTAAATACTCAGTTCTAACTGATTCTCCCTGAATCCTGTGTCTGCTCTTGGGTCCATTTTTGTGAGGCGGCTAGACTCCTAGCTGTGACGAAATGATTATTCAAACTACTGATGATCAGTAGAAGTCTTTTTGTTTTCCTTTGATCAACTGATATGGATTCAGTGTCGGGTGTTACTCTATGTACAGATCAACAATATTCCAATATCTTCAGAAAGAAAAGTCAGGATTCCAGATCACTCAGGGGCTACACAACAAAATTGAAGACGTAGACATTTTTATGCTGTTCACACTAATACAAAAGACCAGTGATACCGAGTTACTTGTCAACCTCCAAACAGCAACAGCTGGTTGTGTTTATTTAAAAAAAAAAAAAAAAAAAAAGTCTGAACCAATGCAGACTCACAATCTGTAGCTTACAAGCCTTGCTTGACTTGCATCAGCTGTACGATGACAATATTTGCTAAAACATGGGCTGCAAATGTGAAGTGACAAAATTCTAAGTACAAGAACTAAAAAATATGCATATTAAAGAGTATTGATTATGTTTGCTATTTAAAAGTTGTAATTCCTTTACTTTTTTTTTTTTTTTTCTTAGCTCTTGTCTTTCACAATGTGTTCATGGTATGAGCTAGCCTGGGCGAAAGCCACCTGTTGACTCCGTCAAACAGTCTGGAAAAACCCAAGAGGAATCCATTCCCATGGAGGGTGGGACCTTACTCAGCAACTTAAATTCATTGGAGTTCCCTTAACCAATCAGTAATGTTTAGAAATGACATAGGTTATGCGCCGAGGTTCATGCTTACTCTCGCAAGGCTCTAATTGGCGAATCACGCTTCCCACATCCGCTTTCATTATACCGGGTTGCAACACTAACCACCATGGGCTAGACTTTGTTTACATCGCGGAGGCAATCATTATTTAAGATCATGGATGTCAATGACATGTGCCGAGTTTGTGACGGTAATTTGAAAGTTGGAGGGAGAATAACAAACTCCAAAATTTTATTTCAAAACGCGACAAGCACAGATAAATGCACTACAATGGCTATTGTATTCGGTCTCCCCAGTCTCTCCAGTACTAACGGTACCATTTGATAAATCAAACTTTTCCCAAAGCCAGTTGGAAGGAGAGCTACGACATCCTTGCCAGTAACAAAATTGACGAGGCATTCCTCTTGCTCTCGTTTTAATTGTGTAATGCTCTCCAGAGTTGAGACAACTTCATGGATAGCTTCTAGCGTCTCTTCTTCCGTCGCCATGTTTATTTCCGCTGCGGTTGAACTACAATTACATGGACTACAATGGACTCCGCGCGTGAGTTCTGCGTCACCACTCTCAACTGTTTGCTGATTGGCAAAACACTGAGCGAACCGAGGTAGGGTGGTTGGGCCAGACTATGTGCTGAGCCAAAATCTTTGGGCGGAAGTACGTAGGATGGCGTCGCCAGGCTAGGTATGAGCAGGAGGAGACATCATATAGACGAGACTTCTGCGCTTGCTTGCAACTCAATCAGAATTTCTTCTTTGTTTTATGTCCTCAGGTTGTATCTAAAATCAATTGGTCTCAGGTTTTGTTTGTTTGTTTTTTAAAATGAACACAACGGCACCAGCCTTGCATCGACAAACATGTCATCCCATGCTGTGTTACGACTGGCTGATTGGGAGACATAGCTGCAGTAACACTGCATTCGAAAAATGCACATGCTTATGAGATTATTTTCAATATGGTAGCACGAGTAGCTGTTTGTCTAGTTGACTTTAACATCAACATTTCATAAGCAATTACATTCAAATTAGGAAAATTTTAATATATGAGCCTAAACACAACACGTATATTATTCTCATATGTTTAGATCATCTATGAATGCATGTCGGGTCAGATAGATTTTTATTGGCACAGTGGTGAGAACAGCTTCCACAATTTCATACCACATCAATTGTTGATGTACTGCATAAAGAGAAAGCTTGCAAGTCTAATAAAAACTGACATTTCATTAGTCTTCACACATCCATTCATTTTCTTTATCTCCTACATCCTGTTCAGGGTGACCAGGAGCCCATCCATGTCATCAGGTAAGAGACGAGGTACAATCTGGACAGGTTGACAAGATGGTGCCAAAAGAAATTTTAATTTTGTGTGCATGCTATTTTATCTGAGGCTTTAATGAGGTGAACAGAAGACGTGGATTACATAATTTTGTCAACTTGCGGAGAACTGTTCACATCCACCCCTCAATTTTCTTCAGTGTGTGAATTTGTTGAACGGAGACCTAATAAAACAGTGCTCTTCTTTCTCTCTTTGCAAAGTAGAAGTGGCCTACCAGAGCAGCACAACTGCAATGCACAAACATCTGAAATGAAATCATGCTGGGGCAAAAAATGACAAAAGAAGAATGGTTCAACAATGCCAGGCTCCAAAAAATGTGTGGTGCTGTAAGGTGTAAAAGAATTCTGTAACCTGTGTGGCTCCTTCAAATAAATTAACAAAATTGGAGTCCAGTTCAAACTCTGCCGAGTAAAGGTAGCATACCGTAAGTCGAACACAACCGTGCCACTGAAGAGATAAGACAGCTCTCTATGTGTGCACTTCAGTTTTTTATCCATCTACTTTCATATCCGTTTAATTCTCGGTCACAGGGGGTAGGAGCCTAATCCCAGCTGCCACTGAGCAAAAGGCGGGTTTACACCCTTTTAACCCCTTAACGCCTATTGTCGCATATGCTACAAACCGTTTGACTCAATCAACCAGCTGAGATAGCACTTGTTTCTAGTGGGACCGCAAAGTGACGGACTTATTTCCTGTTGCAGATTTATATAAATAAATATGTAAAAAAAAAAAAAGGGTGAATAAAAAAACATTGTTTTTTCACTGTTATATTACTGTGTTGTTGTTATCTTATTATTGACCATTATGCCTGGTGTTGCAAATAAGCAACATACCAAATTACATACCAAACATACCAAATTGACTCCAAATTGATTTATTTTTTGTGCAAAAGTGAAATTAATAATCTCAGTATTACTTACCATCTACTTAAAGGCTAAAACACACACAAAACATTTTTTTTTATATACAGCTATATAAATTCAGGCGCTAAGGGGTTAATGTAGACTTCATAGACTTGATCTAATGTGACTTCTATTTTTTTGGTCTCATACTGGGCCTTATACACGCACAGCATAGGAGAGTTTCGGACCATGACCATTGACTTCTGAAATCCAGACCTCGGGCTCATATATACATATACTTCATTAACAACAGTGATCCTCTGGAGATCATTAGTCACTGTTGTGTTTTGAGTCTGTCTTCATCTAATTACACGTTGCTGGAAACAGGATCTGTTGTATAGTACACGCTGCTGTGGGTCTGTGCACACATTGTCACGCTTGAATTAAGGCTCAACACACGCGTCCGTGCACTCATACAGGCACAAGAGGATGGTGTCATGTTAGGTCACTGAACAACAGTAGTGTGTCTCTTGGGGATTTGGCCAGTGGGCAGAAGTTTCCGTAATTACAGTTTATGTTGCAAGTAATACACAAGACACACACTCTTAATGGTCTGATGGTTTGAGTGATGCAAATATAGTTCTCCCCTTAAATTCTAAATTGTCTTTAAAATAATCATGGGACCACCTTTTTCAACTTGGCAATCTATTGCATTGGAGGTGAATTGCGAGGGTCTACTGAGATGTAAAGTTGGGTATAGCGATTATATTTAGAAATCTCGGCATTTAACTCACTGAGGTGTAGAATAGCCTGGTTAGCTTCATGTAAAATGCTATGCTGTCACTGTGAGCTCTTAGAAACTGTAGTTCTTAACTGAACCAGATTTCCATCACAACCAAAGCAATTTCAGCTCCAGAAATCTAATTTTAACATAGCAATATTCATCACAAAAACACTTTATTAATTACTCAATTTGTAATAGTAACTCTTTAGTTAGAGCTCATTTACCAACCTTGGGAAGAACAGTGTTTGTACTTACAGTTCCTTAAGAAGTACAGTCCTGCAGCAACTAACTGTCCCCAAACCTTTAGTCCAAAGTGGGCAGTGTGCTGAAGAACGTCCAACAACATCCAACATGCAAACGTGAGCTTTGAGCACTTCTAAAGCAGCAGCTTGAATGCAGCCCCTGAAGTACATTCACTATAATTCATGCAGTCTTCATTAATGTCTTCATATTGTGTCCACACTCACCCAGAAACATTAGAAAACCTTTCTCTTCCATGCTCAACAAGCTCCCTCCTGAATAGCATAGTGCTAGCTCATTAGCACTGGTAAACCTCATGACGACAGTGTTCAGTCATTTTAATACAGTGGTCAAAGAACAATAAGACCAAAAACTGCTCTTTTCCTCTTTACCGCATGTACACACTTGCAAAAAAAATCCTGACTCTCGAAGTTAAGGACAACAATAACCTAACAAGGCAATACAAAGCCATATTTTACTGGCCTTGTCTGTAACTCACTCCATGAACTTGGAAACCCCTGCTTGACACTGATTGGTTCCTGATTATTCAGTAACACAGGAAAATTAGGGCCAGAGTAGTTCAAAGACAATTTCAAGCATAGGAAAATTACATAAACATTTGATATGACCCAATATGTTGTATGTTTGAGAATGTATCAGTGACACAGGATTTTAATGAAATGAAGGTCTCTACACACACTAACATTTAATCTTTCCAATCAGCTGACTTATTATAATTCTAAGTCTAATGAATTTCATAGATTTCTTGTACATCGGGCCAAACCCATTTACTGTAATGTGAATGCCATCTTTGGATAGACAGAACTTAGATTTGTTTGGATCAGGCCTGTGACCTACTGTTGCATCAGACAGTGGGAAATAAAAATCAATGAGTATCAAAAACACGAGTGAAGCTTTAGACATTGTTTGACATGGGGAGGGACCAAGAGGGGAGAAAAAAATCTGAAAGCATACAGTACAGTCAGAGAGAAAAACAACCAAGGGAGATTTAGTGAATTTAAGGCGTGAAAGATTATCAAAGTGTCCAGTGCCAAGGAACTATCAAAGACACGAAGAAGCAAGAGCATCGAAGTCTTGGAGGACTCAGGCATGAAAGAGGCCAAAAGAGACTCAAAGAAAAAAAGAAAAAAGAAGACCTTTAGAGAGCAAGAATAGCTCAAGTCAAGCAGAAAAATAAAGCTGGTCTGTGAACACCATATCGGTCCACTGGTGACAAAAAGGCATTTAAGTATCATAAGATACTGAAAAGAGCAAAGATATCCCTTTTGTCTCTGAAATCAACAAGAACCTCTGTAAATTATATGAATACAAAGGAGCACACTGAAACTTTTTTTTGTGTGATTTAGAGATGAAAATTGGAACATTTCAATGACAATATGTTGATTCACTCGAGTATATGAGAAGAATATGAGAATCAAATAGATTATTGCTGATCATTATAATTATTTAGTTTTAATTTGTCTGTTGAATGAAAAGGACTTTTATATCGGGCTTATTTCTTTCTTTCTTCTATTGTTGAACAAGTACCGTCTGTAAATGAATAAATTAAATTAATTACATCTCATAACTACATTTTGTTTTCCATCTTTTTTTCTTTACTGCGATTGTAGATCTGCAAGTCGAAAACCATTGTTGCTGATTTTGTTGATGTTTTACAAATAGCTGAATAAATATATCTTAGACTGCTGTTGTGTGACCTTCAGTCACAGGTTCAGCCACACCTATAACCATATTACATAGTAACTGAGATTGAAACCCTCCCTACTGCCCACCCAGCATGGCAGTGCTCATTGAATAAATAATTTGTCCATAAGTAGAAAAAAAAGTAGGAAAAGGTTCCTCTTCAACAAGAGGTGACAATTGATTTAAAACAACCCCTGAGCCCAGCTGAGGGTTGGAAACAGGATTTTCACAATTCAATCTCTCTGTCAGAAATTGGTCATTTATGAAATGTGTAGTTTAATTAATTTACTTTAATTGATAAAGAGACAATGGGAAACAATTTTCAGGTCAGTTTAGTTAAAGATCACACTTTAACAGAAAATACTTTAGACAGTGAATATATTAGGCACGCACTAGCAGTAAAATGCATTAAATGGACAATATTTTTCATTATAAGACTCATAACTAGGGGAATACCTGTAGTAGGATACCTGGTGGATATGAGATATGTGGAAGTGGTATAGTAGCTGTGGGCATTGGAGACCTAAACTGGTGCCAAAACTCTTCTGCAGAAACCTTGTAATCAATATTTCCAAACCTTATCATTAAGTTCTACTTTGTTTCTCAAGGGAGCCCAGCAGTGTGTGTCAGGCAGGTGAGGGTTCTTGGTTCTTCGCACAAGGAAAACCAAAGATAAGAAGTCCCCTAACAACATAACAAAAATGGCTTGAAGCATATCTGAGCCCCCAGATAAGAAACAAACTGAATAGGAGTACAAGGGATTTTATTTGTCTTGTGTTTGTTTAAAACATATAGTTTGGTTGTAGACTCATCCGAGACCCCAGAATGATGCTAAAACATTTAAATGAATCTTAAGGACTGAACATATAATGTCCTCTGAGATACTGTTGTGTAGTAGCTGTAGAATTTGGTCATGCAATATTTGAAGTCCTTAAAGAAGCAAAGCATATCAACTTTTGGCATGCAAGGATTTACACAGCTGATTTACTCAGCCATCACACTCTTCTTTAGTGTATCACTTGCTATCTTAGGATCCAGGGAGAAGGGCCACCTTTACAGCTGACACTTTATTTTACAAATGAGTTTACCTTTTCATCTGGCGTGATATCCTCACCATTTCAAGGCCTGTTAAGAGCAAACATTGTATAAAAAGATTGCAATGCATTGTATGGCAGTGTAGAGCTAGTCTGTGTAAGGTTTTTGCTCTTAGCATTACGTTTTTGGGTTTAAGGTTGAGAAATAATCAATGTGTAAATTATTAAAGCAATACAGTCTCAGGTCCCATTTGCTGGCAATGTGAGTTTACCCTAATCCCAAAAATAAATAAATAAGGCAAAAGTAAAGCAGAGCACAGCCGTTAAGCTTATCACTGCTAACGCTGACAGCACCTAGGTACCAGGTAAAATCCGTCCTTCTTTGATCAGACAATTGGACTGAAGCCATTGTATTAACGCTATGATGGACAACCTAATACTTACAATTGACACAAAATGATACGGAAATTGGCTTCTTTGTTCCCTTCCTGCAAAGGATGTTAGAGCTCAGCTATAAAACTCCTTTGTCAGATATGGTGGGTTATAGTTTTAGTATAACAGGGCTGAAAAAGGCTTCCAACTCAGTTCAAGACCGTTATCTGACATCTATTGTATGTCTCATAAACCTCAAATGAATGTCAAACCTGCTCCCAATCCTAGTAAGAAAGTGCCCTCCTTTTTTTCTATCCTGATCCAATATATTACTGGTTGCATTTGTGTTTGTCTGCTTTGAACAAAAGCTGCATGATTTATTTCATCTGACGATCAATGGAAACTTATCAGTTCATCATTAAGTTCACTTTGATGAATAGAAAAGCATTTGTTTCTAGTGTTAACAGAAAGCATTTATTTGCTGTCTCTGTGAGACAAATGCACACCATGCACACCATTTCTTCCCAGATCTGTACTTTACATGAAATGATTTGAAAGCTTTATGGAAACACTTTGCTGTGACAAAGTAATATCAGGCTTCATTTGTCAAAGAAATGCTTCGCACAACTGAACAGGCAATCTTTATTGGGCAGAGATGAGAGAAGCAGAGCTTATTCATCTGAACTATGGACAGTTCTTTCAGTTGTAATTTTAATCAGGTCTTCAATCTTTCAGTTTTTCATCTTGTATTACTTATGGCTTATTCTTGTCTTGTCACCATCTGAAATAATTGTTTTTCCCCATGTATGTGGTGGAAAAAAGACGTATCATGACATATATATAAATCTCTAAATGGTTAACTTGAAAGATTTCTTTCAAGACAATTTGTTCTCAATTAGAGCTTATAATGGCTTCTTTTTTAAAATCATAGGTACGTGTATGTAAATCGGTCTTGAACTCATTGTAGAGCCCTGCTTTTACAGCAACCATGTATCACAGTGTGACAAATAAAATAAGTTGTTGGGGCCAAGAGTAGGATGTGGAGTCAAGGGGCATCCCTTTTCAGGAGAAAATATTGAATTATAAGCCTTTAAATGGTGACTCTTGGGGAAACTGTTTGACAGATTGCAACAGTAAGAATAAACTAATTTCTTACTCTTAAATAGGCTTACTGCAGTAATGCGCATAGATTAAAAAGGATGTTTGGCAACAAGTCAAGTCATTTCTCATGAAAAATACCAAAAGTTGATAGCTTAATTTCTTAGGCATGAATATACTGCTATTTCTTTTTTAAATATAACTGTTTTTACCAAGTTTTGTTTATTTTATTCTACAAAGCTAAGACCCTATTTGCTTTGTGTAATTTCAAAGTTGGCCGTATGTGCCACTGTTTGTCCAGTTTGTCTTTGGAATGCACAGAAACAAAATAAATGGTACAAAGACACGTGGTTTGAATAACAATGTGTTGTCTTTCAGTTTTGTGAATCTTGTATTAAATTCAATTCAAATCAATTCAATTCAATTCAGTTTATTTATATAGCGCCAAATTTCAACAAATGTCATCTCAAGGCACTTAAATAATATAGTTCAATTCAAGCCAATTGGAGTTCAATACATTGTAATCATAATTCATTTCTAAATTATCCATTTAATTTATATGGAGCCATTTCAAAAACAATTTCCTGGCTAAGGAAACCAAGAGATTGCACCGAAACTTGTCTTCAGTCCAATCTCCTGTCCTGAGGGTGCCTGAGGCAACTGGAAAATAACGACTCCCTTTTAACAGGAAGAAACCTCTGGCAGAACCAGACTCAGGAAGGGTGGCCATCCGCCTCGACCAGCTGGGGTTTGAGAAGACAGAAAAGAGGGGAAAAAAACACAGTGTCACAGTGTGACAGATGAGGCCCCCCAGCAGGCTGGGCCTATAGCAGCTCAACTATGGGATGTTTCAGGATCACCTGAGCCATCCCTAACTATAAGCTTTTTCAAAGTTTCAAGCCTAGTCTTAAAAGTGGAAAGGGTGTCTGCTTCCCGGACATTTACTGGCAGCTTATTCCACAAGAGAGGGGCCTGATAACTGAAGGCTCTGCCTCCCATTCTACTTTTAGAAACTCTGGGAACCGCAAGTAAACCCGCAGTTTGGGAGCGAAGTGCTCTGTTAGGAAAATATCCTATAATGAGATCTTTAAGATATTGTAGTATATAAGAAAGAGATGGTCGCCTTCAAACGGACTATGTGTAGAGGGTAAAGGAAGAACTCTGCTGACACAGACATGGTCGAACACAGAAGTATTTTGTTGCCAACCTCGTCGGTGTCAGAATTACAGTATGATGCATCAAATCTGGAGAGATCCTTAAAGCCCGAAAGTCTGTGTCATCTCTCCTCCACTGAGGGTGCTTCTCTCTCCTTATGTAGGGTAAACCTTCCCTTATTTGGTGACCCTGAGTGGGCTCGCTCATCAGGCATGTACGCATGGGGTGTTATGGGGTGTTTCTCCAGATGTTTATGTTTACCATTATTCATCTCCTGTCTGGACACACTGAACCTGATGCACTTCTGGACCTCTGCTAAGTGTCAGACACTACAATATGATGGAGCTCGGTCATTTATATGTGAGTTTTATATGTGAGGAGAAGAATCTTAAATTCTATTCTGAATTTAACAGAGAGCCAATGAAGAGGAGCTAAAACTGGAGAAATATGATCTCTTCTGTTAGTTCTCATCAGAACTTTTGGATCAGCTGAAGGCTTTTCAGAGAATATGTGAATATAATAAATAATTACAGTAGTCCAATCTTGAAGTAACAAATGCATTGACTAGTTTTTCTGCATTACTCTGAGACAAGATTTTCCTGATTTTAAGAATATTACGAAGATGAAAGAAGGCAGTCCTAGAAACCTGTTTTATATGCGAGTCAAATGATAAATTCTGGTCAAAAATAACTCCAAGGTTCCTCACTGCAGTACTAGAAGCCAAGGAAATGCCATCTAGAGTAACTACATAGCTAGACAATTTCTCCCTAGAGCGCTCAGGTCCAAAGATAACGACTTCAGTTTTGTTTGAATTTAGAAGAAGACAGTTCTGAGTCATCCAGGTCTGACATGCTTGTAGTCTGACCAACCTATTGGGTTCATCTGGTTTTATAGATAAGTACAGCTGAGTATCATCAGCATAGCAATGGACATTTATGCCATACTGTCTAATAATGTTACTTAATGGAAGCATGTATAAAGTGAAAAGAATCGGTCCAAGCACAGAACCCTGGGGAACTCCACGACTTACTCTGGTGTGTAAGGAAGATTCTTCATATACAAGAAACTGAAAATTTGAAATCTATCAGATAAATATGACTTAAACCAGCCTAAAGCAGTTCCTTTAATCCCAAAAACATGTTCAAGTCTCTTTAATAAAATACTGTGATCGACCGTATCAAATGCAGCACTGAGATCCAACAGGACAAGCACAGACACAAGTCCGCTATCAGAGGCTAAGAGGAGATCATTGGTAACTTTCACCAGTGCTGTTTCTGTGCTATGATGCACTCTGAATCCTGACTGAAACTCTTCAAACAGATTATTTCTATGTAAATGATCACAAAGTTGAGCTGCAACTATTTTTTCAAGAACTTTAGACATAAAAGGGAGATTGGATATAGGTCTATAATTAGCTAACACTTCTGAATCAAGAGTAAGTTTTTTAGGTAAAGGTTTAATTACAGCAACCTTAAAAGTCTGAGGTACATATCCTGTCAACAAAGACAGATTGTTCAAGGAGGGTTTCCCCTTAATTGACACTTCCATATTGGATTTGATCAGTCTGGTTGGGATTGGGTCTACAATACAAGTTGATGGTTTAGAAGAGACTATTGCTGTTGTTAGCTCAGAGAGATCAACTGGACAGAAGCTGTCTAAATACAAATCAGGTTCTAAAGATACTTCTAAAGCTGCTGTACCTGATGATACATCAAGGATAATAGTGGGAAGGACTCCATCAATCTTCTCTCTGATAGAAACAATTTTATTGATAAAGAATCTCATGAAATCAAAGGAATACCTGGCTCAACAGAGCTCGGACTCTTTGTCAGCCTGGCTACAGTGCTGAAAAGAAACCTGGGATTATTCTGATTCTCTTCTATCAATGATGAATAACAAGCAGTTCTAGCTTTACGGAGGGCTTACTTATACGTTATTAAAATATCTTTCCAGACTAATTGAGACTCTTCTAAATTAGAGGAACGCCACTGTCTCTCCAGCTTTCTTGCAGTCTGCTTTAAAGCACGCAGCTGTGAATTATACCAAGGAGCCAACCTCTTCTGACTGATTACCTTCCTTTTGAGAGGGGCAACATTGTCCAGTGTTGTACGCATTGAAACTATAGTGCTGTCAACAAGAGAGTCAAGTATTGCTGGAGTGAAATTTAGGTAGTAGTCGTCTGTCATATCTGTACATGGCAGTGAAGAAAAGGGTGATGGAATTAATTCTTTAAATCTGGTTACAGCATCCTCTGATAGATACCTTCTATATGTAATTTTTTTCTCAGAAACTGTATAGTCAAGTAATTTAAACTCAAAGGTTATTAAAAAATTATCAGATAAGACAGGGTTATGAGGGAACACTGTTAAGGCAAGGCAAGGCAAGGCATCTTTATTTATATAGCGCATTTCATACCACAGGCAACTCAATGTGCTTTACATAAAGACAAGGGATTTAAAAGAACAGCATAAAGCAGCATAAAAACAAGCAATTTAAAGAGAAAAAAAAACAGAATAAAAATTAAAGCAATCAAAGAAGAGGGGAAAAAGAAAAATATAAACTCAACCATAAGCACACCGAAAGAGAAATGTTTTTAACCTGGATTTCAAAGTGTTTACAGTTGGGGCTGATTTCAGTTCTGCTGGTAGTTTGTTCCAGTTGTGTGCAGCATAACAGCTAAAAGCTGCTTCACCGTGTCTAGTTTGAACTCTGGGCTCCACTATCTGACCTGAGTCAGCAGATCTCAGAGCTCTACTGGGTTTATACTCTGCTAGCATGTCATTCATGTATTCTGGACCTAATCCATTCCGTGATTTGTAGACGAGCAGCAGAACTTTAAAATCTATTCTGTATCTGACCGGGAGCCAATGTAAAGACTTGAGAACTGGGGTGATGTGATCTGATCTCTTTGTTCTGGTTAAAACTCGGGCTGCAGCGTTCTGAATGAGCTGCAGTTGTTTGAGACTCTTTTGGGGGAGTCCAGTCAGAAGACCGTTACAGTAGTCAAGTCTGCTGGAGATGAAAGCATGAATCAGCTTCTCCTGATCTGTTTGGGACATGAAACCCTTAATTCTGGATATGTTCTTAAGTTGATAAAAGGCTGATTTGGTGACTGATTTGATATAATTGTTGAAGGTCAGGTCTGAGTCTATCAGCACGCCGAGGTTCCGGACTTGGTCTTTAGTTTCTAGAGACAGAGACTCAAGATGTTTACTGACAGCAAACCTCTTCTCTTTGTTGCCAAACACAATGACCTAATTTTTTTCTTGATTTAACTGAAGGAAATTTTGGTTCATCCACTTTTTGACTTGCTCTAAGCAGTCTTGCTCTAAGAGTCAGACAATGACTCTATAGGACTGCAGTCATCTGGAGACAGTGCGAGATATATCTGTCTCATCTGCATAGCTGTGGTAGTTGACTTTAGAGTTCTTCAGAATTTGACCCAGAGGCAGCATGTATAGGGTGAACAGAAGGGGTCCAAGAACTGACCCCTGAGGAACTCCACATGTCATAGCCACTCGATCAGATTGATTACTTCCAATAGTCACAAAATAACTCCGCTCCTCCAAGTGGGACCTGAACCATTCTAGGACTGTCCCGCTGAGTCCTGCCCAGGTTTCCAACCTGTTCAGCAGTATACTGTGATCCACAGTGTCAAATGCAGCACTGAGATCCAACAATACCAGAAGTGACACCTTGCCTGAGTCAGTGTTCAACCTTATGTCATTTAACACTTTAATAAGAGCCGTTTCTGTACTGTGGTGAGGTCGGAAGCCTGACTGAAATTTGTCAAGGAGTCCACTGGAGTTCAAGAAGTTACTGAGTTGATTAAAAACCACTTTCTCAACAATCTTGGCTATAAAAGGAAGATTTGAGATGGGTCTGTAGTTGGTTAAAATGGAAGCATCCAATGTTGTCTTTTTTAGGAGTGGCTTGATGGCAGCTACTTTTAAGGGTTTAGGAAACGTGCCTGATTGAAGTGAGCAGTTTATTATTTGCTGCAAATCTGTTTGGACAGAGCTTACAATAGTTTTAAAGAAGTCAGATGGCATTGTGTCAAGACAGGATGTCGATGGTTTAAGATGCTGGACTGTTTCTTCTATGGTTTTTTGGTCAACTGTATTGAATTCTGACATCATAGTTGATTGATTCCTAGGTGGTTTTAAGGTTTGCGTAATTTTATTATTTTGCTGATTTATGTTGATATTTAGCCTTATAGATTTGATTTTTTTCATTGAAAAAACAAGCAAATTCATTGCATTTTTCTGTGGAACAGAGTTCAGAAAATATCTGTTTTGGGGGGGTTGTCAGCTTATTAACCATAGCAAACAGAGCACGAGTGTTGTTGATGTTCTTATTAATCATTTCAGATAAGTGTTGCTGTCTAGCCCGGAGTAACCCGTGGTTAAAATTACAAAGACTTTGTTTGTAGAGGTCATGGTGAATTTGAAGTTTAGTTTTTCTCCATTTACGCTCTGCTTTCCTGCATTCTGTTTTCAAGGCCTTTATCATCATAGTGTTCCTCCATGGTGTTCGCTTTCTGCTCAAGATCATCTTATTTTTAACAGGTGCAACAGTATCCATGACATTTGAGATTTTCAAGTTAAAGTTATCTAAGAGTTCATCAACTGTCTCTGCACTGTTCACTGTTAACTGTTCACTCTCAATGCCATAAGTCAGCACAAGATCAAGGGTATGATTAAGGCAGTGAGTAGGTCTGTGAACACTTTGAGAAAATCAAATAGAGTCTAATATAGAATTAAAGTTAATATTTAGGCTGACATTTTCAACATCTACATGAATATTAAAGTCACCCACTACAATGACTTTATCTGTACTCAGCACTAACTGGGATAAAAACTCTGAGAATTCAGACAGAAACTCAGAATAAGGGCCAGGTGGACGATACACAACAACAAACACAAAACGTTTCTGTGATTTCCACTTTGCGTTGGAAAAACTGAGAATCAGAGATTCAAAAGAGCTAAAGCTAATCTTGGGTCCAGGACTGATTAGTAACCCTGATCTAAAGATAGCTGCCACTCCTCCTCCTCTGTCTGTGGTTCGAGGAACATGAACATCTAAATAGTCAGAGGGAGTTGATTCATTAATGCTAACATGATCCTCCTGCTGCAGCCAGGTTTCTGTAAGACACAATATATCGTTATGATGATCACAAATCAACTCATTCACTAACAGAGACTTCAAAAGGAGAGATATAATATTCAGAAAACCACATTTAATAGTTTGATGTTTTTGTTCAGTTAAAGTTTTTGTTTTAATTTTTTTGCACATGAGGATTTGCTCCTTTTGTATTTATTGATTGGGGGGGTAGCAGCAGGTGGGAAGCCCCAGAGAAGTGTGTAAGACTACAACTCTGCATCCTGGTCTCAACCCTGGGTTGTCATGTTTTTGGATGACTAATAAATTCGTCCATATTTCTAGAAATGAGAGCTGCTCCTTCCAAAGTGGGACGTATGCCGTCTCTCCTCATTAGACCAGGTTTTCTCCAGAAAGATTGCCAATTATCTATGTTGCCCACGTTGTTTGCTGGACACCATCTAGACAACCAGCTATTGAAGGACGACATGCCGCTAAACATGTCATCACTGGTCAGATTTGGCAGGGCTCCAGAGAAAACTACGGAGTCCGACATTGTTTTGGCAAAATTACACACCGATGCAACATTAATTTTAGTGACCTCCGATTGGCGTAACCGGGTGTCATTACCACCGACGTGAATAACTATTTTACTGTATTTACGCTTATCCTCAGCCAGCAGTTTTAAATAGGATTCTGCGTTGCACGCTCTGGCCCCTGGAATGCATTTGACTATGGTCGCTGGCGTCTCTAATGCCACATTTCTGACTATAGAGCTGCCAATAACCAGGGTTTTGTCATCAGCGGGTGTGTCGCTGAGTGGGGAAAATCTATTTGAAGCGTGGACAGGTCGATGGTGAACAACGGGCTTGACTGTAGGGCTATGCCTCCTCTTCCTGACAGTCACCTAGCCAACCTGGGATCCCGGCTGCTCGGGTTCTGCTTGGGGGCGGCTAATGGAGCTAGCTACGCTAGCCGCTTCATTTGCTAAAACTGTAACAAGTTGCTGGTTGTAATTACTGGCTGAGACCATGGACTTAAGGAAAGCCTTTACCATGGTAACAGATCAAGAAAGAAATATTAAGAATTGAATACAATTGTTAAAGAGCACATTTACATGACAGTATGAAAACATGAATGACTGTGTTAGCCCACCGCAGGACTTTCAAATATACATGTAAACATGTTATAGGCCCTCCAGAAAAACGCGATTTTGCGATCGCTGATTTTATTGCAAAATCAGCAAAATACCGCTGATTATGCGGGGGTCAATATTTTTCAAAAAAGCCGCATATTCACCGCAATAATCACATTTTCTGCGCAAAATATGCGAAATATGCAGGATTCGCTTGATTTCACAATCTCCGCACTTTTCTGCATAAAGTTGGGAAGAAAAAAAAATGTCGAAAAATTAACGAGAGACAAAATGAAAAAAGCTAATCGATCTCACCTACCGACGCACATTACTGCCAAAGACCGGGCAAACCAGTACCCCGATGTCTTGCACGAAAACGGGGGGAAACTATTCTGCACACCGTGCAACTGTGTGTTGGAGCATAAAAGAAAATCGTCGGTGACGTGCCACTTTACCAGCGCGAAACATTTGAAAATGCTTTCTGCAGCTGCAGCTGCGGAAAGGAAAGCCAAAGCCAGACAGCTGACGTTCACCGAGGCATCAACCTCCAAAACCATTGCGAGGGCTACCAGAAACGAGGTGAGTAGCGTACAAGCTTGAAATTTGCCAAATATAGAATAAATGAAACAGAATGAGACCGAGAAGTGTGTGTGTGCGCGCGCGTGTGTATGTATTGTGAAACTGCTCAAGTTGTTAAAATAAAAAAACCTTCTGTGAAGTAACTTGGTTCCAGTATGCTTGTTTATCATAGGAGGTCTTTGAAATGACTCTTTTTCATTCAGTAGCAGCATATTTTGCAACTTTGCATAATTCACAACTTTTTGCATAATTTGAAAGTTTCCACAACTTCTCGCAATTTCATAAAATCATTAAAAAACCCGTATATTCAATCGCAAAATCCAGGATTTTAGCCCGCAAGATCAAGAATTTTAGCCCGCGTAATCAAGGATTTATGCCCGTGTTTTTCTGGAGGGTCTAGTTATATCATTAGCTTTATTAGGATCCATTCTGGGGGTTTTACCCTATTCAAACAAAAATTATTATTGAGTTAATTTAGTTCAGTTTAACATATTTTGTTTTCCTTACCTGACCTAAAGTCAGCAAGGGACTAGTACAACTGCTAAAATTCCTGCACCGAGTACTGTCTCCTCTGTATATACACTTTATATCCCAATACCAATGTGTTTATATGAAGCAAACAAAGCCACATGCATACACTCAACCCACTACGTTCAGGCAGCCATTCCAACAAACAAACACCTACATGCAAAAATATCTGCTGCTGTGTCAGTTGACAGGGCTTGCAACCCAATTCCTAGGCTTCAGAAGGCATCAAAGCACTAGCCACTATCCGCCAACCTGCCACCGATAAAACATGGCTGACTCCCCATGTCGTCACAGGTCAGCACTCAGAGAGACAGCCTAGCACGGTGGATTTAGTTACACCAACTCTATTCCCTGTCAACTTCCCCCACCAACCTGCTGTGACTTCAACTGAAGATGCAATGTGAGAGAGAGGAGTCTGCTGAGTTTGGGACAGGGTTCTCCAAGAATCATTACCGTATGGACATCAAGTTTGTTTTCTGGCTGCGGAACTGAAATGAATTATTCATGCTCAGCACTGTCCATCTCCTTTTAGCTCTTCCTGTCTTTGCCATCTTGTTTGTGGCGTCATCAAGATTTTCATTAACAGAAGACCATATGGTATCAAGATAACTTTCCTCTAAATACCAATTTCTGTTATTCTATCCTGATACAAAGTACTGCACTGGTCCAACAAAATTCCAATACGTTTTGCCAGTAACCTTGCAGACATTTCGAGTTCCTGATGCTTGTGTGAGACTATTATAAAAAAAACAAAAGGTGATGTCATCAATAATATGTTATACATGTACAGTATATATATAATTATCCTTGTATTTATACATAAATGAGACTGTGATATATACAGAAAATTTTTGAGAGCCATCTTGTATCTGTCAATAGCGTTGAACCGATAATGGCCAGCATCTTCTTTGTTGTAAACAACTCAGCTGGATACGTGGAAGTATTGGAGGAAATCACTGGACTGAAATAGAGGTCGTGAGATTGCCCATTATCGTCCGCTGATGAGGAACCCGATGGATATAGAAGCCTGGATAATACTGAGTCAATTTTAATTTCAAACTCAAATTTAAACATTTCCATTTTAGACCATGAGCAGGATTTATTCTCGAGTGTCCTTACAAGGCTGAACACATGGAGTTTGAAAGATTACTGAAGATTAGCATCATACTGTATCTGCCCCAGTTTCTGGTATGATATAAACCATAAGCTGATATGAAAAAAAAATCTGAATTCAAATATTTTCATTACTGATGAGATTTACATTCTGTAAGAGAATTCTAATTAACTGCAAATTTTCAAGCCCTTTATATAAAAAGTAAGTTTCACAGGACAAGGGCATCTTAAAGATGAAATTGTTCCAACATGCTACAGGGATAAATGTCAAAGTGACATATATAGCCTGAACTGTTTAAAGACACAACACTGTTTCGCACATTTACATTTGATTCTTTGATTCTTCACCAGCACACATTAAGCATGGTAGGGGAACCTTAGTCATTGGGTAAATGTCCATTAAAATGCAATAATTCAATTTATACGGAGTTTCCTGTCAGAGAAAAAAGACAGATGCTCTTTGCAGACCTTCAACAGCATATTAAACAGGACCGTGAGACCTTGTGGGAGAAAGAATATTGACATTAGCTGAATAATTTTGGCTGGAGCGCGAGTCGGCTTATTGGTAAGTCCAGAGGGATTTTTTGACTTTCACTCAAAAATATTGAAATCATCAGCACACAGAGACACAGAGGACATACAAATGTTTCCCCTTAAAGCAAGATGAGGATTCATTTTTAATAAAGTAACTTCATGTGGGACTGTATCCCCAGATCCCTCAGATGTACACTTTGGACAATGTTGTCCAGTAACAGTAAAGACACAGTAAAATGTGTCACTTTCAACATTTTTCTTTGTTCTGTTGTGAATACAATATTGGTTTATGAGATTTGTAAATGATTGCATTCTGTTTTTATCATTCATCTTTTTAGACATCATCCTAATTTTGGAATTATGGAGTTGTATTTCAGCAGCAGGACCAAGAACATGCCAAGCATATAATTCCACTGGAAACCGTTATATTGTTCAAGAGTCCATTTCCTGCCCGCATTCAGCAAAGGAACACACACTTTGGTCCATTCATGGTCTTATGCTGATAAATTAAGAAAGAGACACTGACTCATACTGGACTGCACTGAGATAATAGCATTTATGATAATGGATCATTGTGCTGTATGGCTGCAGTTGCTGTCACATTTGTCACTGTCTCATTTCAGCAAGTCATTGTGTTTGCGTGCGAATAACCTTAAGAGAATGACCTGTCTGACAGGGAGTGTTGTGTAGTTTCCTTTGACAAGATGGCGGCTGGCCCCACCCGCTGCAGGACGAAAATGTAAGATGGTCGAGATCATGTTTTTCTTGAATGTCCTCCACGATACTTTCATGAAGGGGTAAACTCTCTTTAGATTTTTGCTTTTCATAACAGAATTGTAACGGAAGCACGTCATGTGGAATTTCCTCCTCATCACATTTCACTCATCGTAAATCTTACAGAAAAAGCAAACTCGCTGCCCTGTGTACACGCTTCAGGTGGAAAAGGTTATCATCTTTTCAACCTGACAAATTGAGAATTTATTGATCACAACAAAGTTTGAACAAACAAACAAAAACAAATCAGAGAAGGTTTATTATTTCCCTCTTCTTTGATTGCTTTTAACTGTGTTTTTAATTTTCATTCTATTTTTTTCTCTTTAAATTGCTGCTTTATGCTGTTCTTTTAAATGCCTTGTCTTTATGTAAAGCACATTGAGTTGCCTGTGGTATGAAATGCGCTATATAAATAAAGATGCCTTGCCTTGCCTTGCCTACAGTTTCAAGCCTTCTCCAGGGCACGCATGACAGGTTTAAAAAGAAAATATTTACCCCTGTGTGCCCGAGACGACCTGAGGTCCGTTTCACGTAGCAGGTTTAGTGAAAACTCTGAGTAGGTTAACCCTGAAATGAGGGAAACACTGAGTTTTCCGTTTCACAAAGGGAGGTAACTCAACCCCGAGAAAGAGGGGTAACTCTAGCCTGTTTCACAAAGAGAGGTAACTTAACCTCACGGTCAGTTACCAGAGTAACAGACTCTCTGAACCTAACCTGGTCGGGACCAGGTTTTATTCAAGAAACCTTGAGTTTCTTTCTGTCTCCGCCCTCTTTCAGCCACACACGCCATTTGATTTCCTCATTCATTCAGTCAGCAGAGCGAGTTCTTCTACTTCTAGAAGTCCATTAGGCACAGTAGGAGGCAACTTTTTTCACGAACATGTCCTTTTGACAATGATCCCGTGGATGAAGGTGCAGCATTACTGCGCAGAGAAATAAATATTCGTCGGAGATGGTTATCAGACCGTGCATAGATTTTTGCATTGACAGACAATTATCTTTTTGAGCGGCACCATCAGAATGTGTTGGGACAAAAGAAAAAAAAGACATAAAAGACAAATAAATATTTGTATGAATAGGCTTAAAAAAGACATATATATGCCTATTATATTTTATAAAGGCACTCGTGTGTGGGGGGTGGATTCCCTCCGGGGATTCCCTCAGCCACTGGCCTCCCGTTAGAGGTGGTGGTGCTGGGCACCACCCGTTTTACGGGCATCTGCCTTCTTTCTGTTGGCTCAGTAAAAGTCTGTGTTAGTTTAAATAGGCTTAATTATTTAACAGAACAAGATATGGATGATGACTCTAAATTGTCCTTCTGAGTGACTGTGAGTGTGTATGGTTGTTTGTCTCGTTTATCTCTATGTGGCCCTGTGATGGACTGGCGGCCTGTCCAGGGTGTACCCCGCCTCTCGCCCATTGACCGCTGGGATAGGCTCCAGCCCCTCCGCGACCCGACTGACGGATTCAGCGGTGTATAGATAATGGATGGATGGATGGATGATATAGATGAGAAGACATAGTTTATGTGTGTGAAAACAGCATTATGTTGGGAATAAAATAACTGCACAGTCAAATAGCCACTTAATATTTATTTTACAGTGTAAAACATGATCAAAATGAGGTACCTCCATGCCGAGGTCTCACCTGTTTGAACAATGTTTTTATATTTCATCTTAAACTGCTGCCAAGAGCGCTCCTCCCCTGCGGGATTGCACCTAAATGAAATAAATGAATGGGCTACCATTCAAGCAGTTTCCCTGTAATATTATTGTGATTGCAAAGGACTACATTTAAACTTACACTTTTGCAGCAGCAGCGGTGTTGCACTTATTTCTAAAAACGTATTGAAACTCGCCGTTTGAGCGCATTAAGATTTCCAATTCGAGGTTGGTGAAAAACGTAGCCCCTCCTCTTCCCCGTTGCCAAGGTGACTCGTCGAATCGGGGCTCCATTGATGCTGGCTTTTTAAAGTTGTGGTGCACGCGCTAAACTCAAGGTGAACTTACTCAGAGTTGATTAACCTCACTCAAATCAGCGTTTCTGGAACCGAAAACTCAGGGTTTTCTATCTCAGAGTAGATCAACTCAGAGATCAGGAATAGACTCAGAGTTGGTTGAACCTGCTACGTGAAACGGACCCCTGTTGGCCCTTGTTCCAAAATTCCTGTTGGTCAAAGAAAAAAACAAATTGGGATTTGTTTGATTTTTAACTGCAATGCTAATGGAATTATGTCATTTATCCTCTGAGGAAGGCTTAATACTTAGAAATGTTGACAGATTGTTTTAATGTATTCATTTATAAAACGTAAAAAGGAAGTTATTTGTTTTTCTGTTTAATGCTGTCCTTTTTTCCCCTCCAGATTTGTTTTGGCAATACAAAATCTGTTCTTTCAAAGGTGGATGTCCTGATTTAATTTCATTACAGAAGACATGCATCTCCTCTGTCTTATCTGACCAAAGCTATATCCAGCTGCATTAAAAAACTTCATAGCTATGGCTCATAGGTAAATCCTACACTGTAATCTCCATCCATCCTTTTTATATACCTACAGTTCAGACATACAGAGATGGCTGGAGCATATCGTATGCCATTGAGCAAGAAGCAGGGTACACCCTCTACAGGTCGCCAGTCCATCACAGAGCCACACAAGACAAACAACCATGCACACTCATACTCATCAATTAACCTAACATACATGTTTTTGGATGGTGGAGAGGACCCATGCATGTACAAAAGAACAAGCAAATTCCACACAGAAAGGCCCCAGTCGGGATTTGATCCAGGAACCCTCTTGCCACACCATAATCTGTTGATGTTTCACACACATAGTGATATGAGGGAGACATTTCATGTTTAAATTAGATCAAATTGATATACCTGAGTACATAATTATTGCATTATTTTGTCAGAGCTGATATGGGTTGCTGCTGATCGTGTCATGTGACCTTGTCCTTGGCTGATGTTTGTTGATTGATCAAAGTGAGGAACGCTGAGTCAACAAGCAAAAGATACACAGGGCATTGACTTTACAACCACTGGAGGTGTTTAAGTCGTTGACCCAAAGCTCTTTACACTGCAGGCTCGGCTCATGCTTGCCCTTCCTTCAGCAGCCAGAGAGCAGTATTTTATTACATTAAGTGTTCTCACCTCTCTCATAAAGCTAAACAATTCTCGCCTCATTGCCTGTGCTCTGATGTTGAATCTGTGCATGAAATTTACCCAGTGGTCCAGCCAAAGAAACACAGAGACACAACAGACCTGGATACCATTTTCTTTATCAGATTTGTTCCCAATTAAATGTGTGTTTGATTTATTTAAATTTTTTCAGCGCACTTTATTGCTGATTAAAACAATATGATAAACATTGCAAATGCATATGCATTTATTACCATGGGTCTCACATTAATCTCTGTAGAGCACCGTCCATCCACTTTCTGTGCAGGCTTAATCCAATTCAGAATCGCGGGGGAGCTGGAGCGTATCCCAGCTGTCACTGAGCGAGAGGCTGGGTACACCCTGGACAAGTCGCCAGTCCATCACAAGGACACATAGAGTCAAACAACCATGCACGCTCAACTCACACTCACTCCTAGGGACAATTTAGAATCACCAATTAACCTAACATGCATGTTTTTGGACGGTGGAAGGATCTGCAGAGCACCTCATAATTACATTGGCTATTATAATTACGAGAAAATAATCTAGCTATGAGAAGAAAAGAAGTGCACCTTTTCGCTTTTGTGTGCCTTATTACAAAATTGACGATTTAAGCTGCAGGAAAAGCTTCATGCAGACCAGCACGGTTTATAAGGTTCCAATGTATAACAACAGACAAAGTGACAAGTGAAAATCTAATTTAATCAGATATTGAAGCTGAGCAGTGTTCTGTGTGCTTCTGACCACCAGGAGGTATTCACAAATGTTTGATTCATGATTGTATGCAAACATTTAGGCTGCGGATACACGAAAACGTTTTTCACTGTAAACTATACTTTTTCTTATCGTTTCGCTGTCGCGGCCACACGGAGCCGGCGTTCCCACTACCCCAAAACAATAGTTTTCGAGAACGGGTTCCAGAGTGGGAAGATTTGAAAACGAGGTTGTTTCGTTTCCATTGTTACAGCGAAAACGTTTTTGCATCAGTCAAACGTTGACGCTGTGAGACTTCTCTATTGTCTCACAGCGTGGCGTGACACAGTGGTGTGTGTACTGCATCGTTTTCATCTGTTATCATCCGTTTTCTTCTGGACCTGAGTCCTTACAGCAGCGTTGCCGTATGGCCGCAATAATTTTCGTACCCGTTTTCAAAAAAACCCTTGTTTCGTTTTCGTGTAGCCGTAGCCTGAGGCTACGTGCCCACGACAACGCTCTGAAGCATAAACGCAGATGTCCGTTTTTTTCCCTCCACAATTTATCTGCGTTCTCACGAGCGTCTTGGGGTGGATATCTGTCTACCCATGGGAACAGGGAAAACGTATAAAACTCGCAGTTTGCCGATGTAGTATGCACGCCCCGGACGTAGGTGGCAGTAGCAATAATACCTTTGGTATTGTTATATGAGTTACATTGTTATATATTAATAAATATGAGAAATGCCTGTTTTGTGGCTACTTCCTCCGTGTCAGTTGGAAGAAAATGGCGAAGCGTGGCGGCAACAACAGTACGCCTTCAAACTTTGGACAGATGATGAGGTCCAGTTGCTCCTGAACACGACACTGAACTACAAAGCCAGGAAGGCAGTGGATAATGTGGATTGGGAGAGTGTCCAAAATAAATATAGTTAGATATTTGAGTCGTTAATGGAGAACTACCCACTTAACGTGTGGAAAAAACGCACTTCTGCGTTTTGAACTGTTCCTACGGCGACGAGAGGTTGGATCGTTTTCAAGATCTCCACTCTGGAGGGCGTTTGCGTTTTCTCCGTTTTGAACTCCTAAAAACGCCGTCGCCGTGTGCAAGATAGGCACATCTCTCGAAATGTTCTGCGTTTATCTGTCGTTACCGTTGTCGTGGGCACGTAGCCTTAGTCAGACTCTGTCCTGTTGGTCACTATTTTTCCCAGCCATTCATCTAATCTCCATGCTCCTGTTGTCCTGTTCAGGGTTGCAGAGGTGTGACAGGACCCCATACCAACTCCGATGGTATGAAAGGAAAGTGTGAAGTTCATCAGTAGGCTCAAGAGGCAAATAATGATGCATATTCTCAACATCACAGAATAAAAGAGAAACTGAAACAACAAATGATTCACTCATTTGCATATATGAGCATTCTGTGTCACTGAGACAGTTTTTTTGTTCTGTTCACGTGTGTGCTTACCTGAGAGATAATACTCAGAGCCTTTTGGGGTAAGAGACACCGGCCTTTCTCTCCATTCAGGCTCACAAGAAGTAACTCAAAACCACAGAGTGCAACAGAGATAGGAAGCGGATGGGATGGCAGCAAGAGGTGAAAGAAGCAGTTCCAAAGCAGAAACGACAGATCTTCAAAGCTGCACTATTCTCGTACTGAGATGCAACAATGTCTAAGTGATCTGAAGGAAGTTTCTGCTTTAACATTCCAGAAATAAAGGAAGAGCTTCAATCAAATGGTTTCTTTTTTCTTGACAACAAAATATGAAATCATTCAAATGCATGTAGAGTTGAAAAACCTAACATGTGAGAGGCACATGAAAGTATGTGAGAAGAGTCAGAGGGATATGAGGAGGAAATACATTGGTGAACCCACGTAACACGTTCATATCCCTGGGATTAGTAAGATGCAGATCAGGCGGTTTCATGATGACATAGAATGTTTTATCTTTGTGCTAAAACAACCCCTCACACTGGCTAACTCAGAACTAAGACCTGTGTTATCATGGTAACCATCAGTGACACAGACCAGCTAATTGAATGAGGTAACATTAACTTACACAAAAAATTATTTATATCATACTTATATACTTACTTACATTATTCATATGAAGTTATTATAGTTTGTTCATAGGATTTTTTTTCAATTTATTTATTTTTTATATCTTCCCGTATTGAAACTTTACTGTAGGCAATGACTGTAGCGTTTTGTGTTACCTCTCTTTACCTTATGGCTGTTTCGTGTTTCGCGTCCACATCTCTATGAGATGGTGGTCTGGGAACTAGGTGTGCATTTTCTCTCATTTGAGGCGTGGTTTACGAATGCCTAGAGCCGTTTATTGGGCGCTACGAATGTCTATCAAATGGCGTCTGGTTCTTCCCATGCTGCTTTGCGCGCGATTCATAGCCAATTGTATCACTTATACCAGATGACGTATGTAGAGCGACAGAAATTCGACGAGGAAGAACAAGACGCTTTGCTCTTTTTTAAAAGTAAACTTGCGTTCTAAGCTACTAAAAACACTTTCTAAGGCTGCATCGAACGGTAACGTTGTGTCCGCTGCCATGTTGGATTAACACTCTACAAGCTTCGGTGTCGCGCATAGACGTCGTCTGTGATTGGTTCCCTAACTCAGGCAAAAATAAGGGCGGTGGTTTCCAGGCTGCCTTTGCAGTGTGAATGAAATCGCACGCAAAGCAGCATGGGAATTCCCAGGCTAATTGCTGTGTTGGATCTGAGCCAGAGCATGATGGTGCTATAACAACTCTGGGTATGTAAGAGTGGGGGTGGTGAGGTAGGACACGGATGCAGATTTTCAAAAAGGCAAACTTTTTTTTCACACAAAAAACAAAGTTCAAACAAAAAGCGCGGCTGAGCCGGATTCAAAAAACTAAACTGTGAATACAAAGACAAAACAAATAACTTAACATGGCATGGATAAATACTTAACTGGCAAAGACAAGACAAGACGTGGCGTGCCTGTGCCTGTGCCTGTGCCTGTGCCTGTGCCTGTGCCTGTGCCTGTGCCTGTGCCTGTGCCTGTGCCTGTGCCTGTGCCTGTGCCTGTGCATGTGCCTGTGCCTGTGCCTGTGCCTGTGCATGTGCCTGTGCCTGTGCATGTGCATGGCGCAAGGCGCAAGGATCTCACAATGACTGATAGCAAACAGGGAACCTAAGTACTGTGGGGACTGATGAGTGCAGCTAATGAAAATGAGTGCAGGTGACATGAATGAAACTAATGACCTGGCATGGGAAGTGAGGGAAAAGCAAATGGCAAAACTTGACTAAACATGGACTAGAAAACTAAAGACTAACCACCAAAGCATGAGAAACTAAAACACAAAACTAAAAACATGGCACCAGACCCCCATGTTCACGACAGGGTAGTGGTAAAGACTTTCACCTTTTAGCTTCAGTTATACACAACTTTATTGTTTTTGGTCCAACCTTACACCATCGAGTTACATAAAATGGAGCATGAAACTTATACAATTGCAAATAGTCATTCATAAGGTAGCTACAATGATAAGCAGGGGTCACTAACCTTTGCTGTATAGTAGACTAATTTTATACCGACAAAACTATTTCAGATGTAAAGTTTATCAACATCATTATAACATTTAAGGACACAGCTCTATTGTGTTCAGCAGTTTGGTTTTAGTTGCATTCATAGCAGAAATGTTTGCTTTGTAGCAGTGTCTTGTTGGAAATTCAAGCAACAGTTTCTGCACTCTAGTGGCTCAATATCAAAACTGACTGACTGAGTATCCATAATGCCAGCAGAGATCCAAACATTTTTTTCAACCTGCTGTCATTTGCATGGAGTTAATTTCTTAAGGTCGTGGATTCTTTGCACTTCTTGGGTCATATCTGGTGGCGGAGCAACTGTCAAATTCTTTGTACAGTGAAGCAGGTGACTGCTCATTAGCCCTTAAGGTGAAGCTATTCAGACAAAGCAGCTTTCAATGTCATTACAGAACAATTAGTGTCTTTTGTGATGTGCTTATCATTTAAAGTAAGTAATTCAATTTTTTTCCTTTTCTTAGCGATCCATTCATAAATGGTTTGTGGCTTAGTGCTGGTCGATGGCCCTGTGTTTAGGGCCATCGACTTGAATTAGCATCTTTTGTGATGTGCTTATAATTTAAGCTAGGTAATTACACGTTCATATCCCTGGGATTAGTAAGATGCAGATCAGGCGGTTTCATGATGACATAGAATGTTTTATCTTTGTGCTAAAACAACCCCTCACACTGGCTAACTCAGAACTAAGACCTGTGTTATCATGGTAACCATCAGTGACACAGACCAGCTAATTGAATGAGGTAACATTAACTTACACAAAAAATTATTTATATCATACTTATATACTTACTTACATTATTCATATGAAGTTATTATAGTTTGTTCATAGGATTTTTTTTCAATTTATTTATTTTTTATATCTTCCCGTATTGAAACTTTACTGTAGGCAATGACTGTAGCGTTTTGTGTTACCTCTCTTTACCTTATGGCTGTTTCGTGTTTCGCGTCCACATCTCTATGAGATGGTGGTCTGGGAACTAGGTGTGCATTTTCTCTCATTTGAGGCGTGGTTTACGAATGCCTAGAGCCGTTTATTGGGCGCTACGAATGTCTATCAAATGGCGTCTGGTTCTTCCCATGCTGCTTTGCGCGCGATTCATAGCCAATTGTATCACTTATACCAGATGACGTATGTAGAGCGACAGAAATTCGACGAGGAAGAACAAGACGCTTTGCTCTTTTTTAAAAGTAAACTTGCGTTCTAAGCTACTAAAAACACTTTCTAAGGCTGCATCGAACGGTAACGTTGTGTCCGCTGCCATGTTGGATTAACACTCTACAAGCTTCGGTGTCGCGCATAGACGTCGTCTGTGATTGGTTCCCTAACTCAGGCAAAAATAAGGGCGGTGGTTTCCAGGCTGCCTTTGCAGTGTGAATGAAATCGCACGCAAAGCAGCATGGGAATTCCCAGGCTAATTGCTGTGTTGGATCTGAGCCAGAGCATGATGGTGCTATAACAACTCTGGGTATGTAAGAGTGGGGGTGGTGAGGTAGGACACGGATGCAGATTTTCAAAAAGGCAAACTTTTTTTTCACACAAAAAACAAAGTTCAAACAAAAAGCGCGGCTGAGCCGGATTCAAAAAACTAAACTGTGAATACAAAGACAAAACAAATAACTTAACATGGCATGGATAAATACTTAACTGGCAAAGACAAGACAAGACGTGGCGTGCCTGTGCCTGTGCCTGTGCCTGTGCCTGTGCCTGTGCCTGTGCCTGTGCCTGTGCCTGTGCCTGTGCCTGTGCCTGTGCCTGTGCCTGTGCCTGTGCCTGTGCCTGTGCCTGTGCATGTGCCTGTGCCTGTGCCTGTGCCTGTGCATGTGCCTGTGCCTGTGCATGTGCATGGCGCAAGGCGCAAGGATCTCACAATGACTGATAGCAAACAGGGAACCTAAGTACTGTGGGGACTGATGAGTGCAGCTAATGAAAATGAGTGCAGGTGACATGAATGAAACTAATGACCTGGCATGGGAAGTGAGGGAAAAGCAAATGGCAAAACTTGACTAAACATGGACTAGAAAACTAAAGACTAACCACCAAAGCATGAGAAACTAAAACACAAAACTAAAAACATGGCACCAGACCCCCATGTTCACGACAGGGTAGTGGTAAAGACTTTCACCTTTTAGCTTCAGTTATACACAACTTTATTGTTTTTGGTCCAACCTTACACCATCGAGTTACATAAAATGGAGCATGAAACTTATACAATTGCAAATAGTCATTCATAAGGTAGCTACAATGATAAGCAGGGGTCACTAACCTTTGCTGTATAGTAGACTAATTTTATACCGACAAAACTATTTCAGATGTAAAGTTTATCAACATCATTATAACATTTAAGGACACAGCTCTATTGTGTTCAGCAGTTTGGTTTTAGTTGCATTCATAGCAGAAATGTTTGCTTTGTAGCAGTGTCTTGTTGGAAATTCAAGCAACAGTTTCTGCACTCTAGTGGCTCAATATCAAAACTGACTGACTGAGTATCCATAATGCCAGCAGAGATCCAAACATTTTTTTCAACCTGCTGTCATTTGCATGGAGTTAATTTCTTAAGGTCGTGGATTCTTTGCACTTCTTGGGTCATATCTGGTGGCGGAGCAACTGTCAAATTCTTTGTACAGTGAAGCAGGTGACTGCTCATTAGCCCTTAAGGTGAAGCTATTCAGACAAAGCAGCTTTCAATGTCATTGCTTATCATTTAAAGTAAGTAATTCAATTTTTTTCCTTTTCTTAGCGATCCATTCATAAATGGTTTGTGGCTTAGTGCTGGTCGATGGCCCTGTGTTTAGGGCCATCGACTTGAATTAGCATCTTTTGTGATGTGCTTATAATTTAAGCTAGGTAATTACATTTTTCCTTTGCTTTCTTGCTGATACACTGATTAATACTTTTCAGCTTCGTGTTGGTCGATGGGGACCACAGCTTTAAATCCTATCGTGCTTCACAAAGCATTTTTGCATGACACTAGAAAAAAACGATGAGTGCGGCAATCCAATCAAAACTGTATTTTTGAAATACATGCAAACACGTTTGTTCAGCTGAAATTGTACAAAATCAAGCTTCTTCGCTTTCACTTCACTTTTTAATTAATTAAATGATTATTTTAATGGGTTTTTAAAAATAGAAAATAATTTTTTTTATTTATTTTTTAATGATTTTATTGCTTTCTTGTGATTTTATGTAGCTGTGAAGCACTTTGAATTGCCCTGTGTATGAATTGTGCTCTATAAATAAAATTGCCTTGCCTTCTCAAAAGCATCCTAATACACCTAAGTAATGCAGTTGGGTATCAAATCACTCCTCCATTACTCAGCTCAATTTAAATTGACATGGTAGCTCTCTATATTTTTTCAAAGTTACATTTTTTCACATCTTTTCGTTAAATCTGCAAAGTCTATCAGTAGTGCATGTACATCAGTACAGCTGAATTTCCAGTAAAGCTTTTCTGACTCACATATTTTTCTTTTTCAGGTGGCTAACTATTTTCAAGTGAATCCAAATCAGCCCTTTAAGACTATCTATAAACTCTTCTGTATCATCTTTCCAGACTGTCACTCTACCCTTATAAAATCCTGATTTAGTAAGATCTATAATGTCATCTGAAAAAGATCACAATTCAAGTAACTTTAAAATAACATATCTTCAGTGAATTCTGCTACACTTACAAGTACAATGATTTCCCACAGTTTCTAAAAACGTTTGAACGTTTCTTCACACAGTTGATAATGTTGGACATACTTCAGTCAATAACTCAATTCCCCTCCTGTGCATGCATGCGGGGATAAGGTTGGTGGTCCAGTTAAATGACACAGTTGAGCTATAACCATAGCTCAACTCTCAAATGTGCACGTAATTATGCCGATTGTCTATTTTACTCTAAATGAGACCAGAGCTGCAATGAATAAAAACCTTTTCCCATTAACTCATTTGGGAACAGACTTTTGTACATTCAGACCTGTCCTCAATAGTAAGAAGGATGTGAATAAAATAAACCTATTTATCGACTTCAGTTTTCAGACCAAGAGGCCTGAAAATACTTAACCTAAAGAACCCAAACAAACAACTTTTCCCTTCTCACAACAGTTGAAGGCTAAAAAAAATGTCAACAGGTTGAATTAAGTCAGTTTGAAAGGTGAACAAAACATGAAGCTTAACCTTTTTTCTTCTTTTCCTTTTATAACTGGACTGTTTGAAGATAAACTAGAAGAGAAGCATGCTGAGAACTGAGAGCAGACAGTTAAGGCGAAAACTGCTTTTTGTCTTTTTGTACTTTGTCAGAATAAATACGTAGTGAAATAAGAATCAAATAAATCTCTTCAAACAACAGCGCATCTATGTGTTTTAAATGGGTGTGCTGCTTGTGTGTACGCATATATGTGTGCAGAGGAAAAGGGAGTGATTTTGATGAATGCGCCCTGACGGATGGTGTTACCCCCCTAAGCCTGCCTCCTCATCCTCTCCAACTCTTGTCATGGCCGAATATCGAGGTCAAACCACCTCTTATATCTGCCTGGCACTGCAAGGACACAACACAGAGAACATGTCAACAGCATGCCCACAGGGAAGGCTGCTGTTTTACCATTTTTCACTCATTTAATCAGATTTTTTATTTTTTTTTAAATACTGCAAAAGATGGATGGAAAAAATGTTGAAAAGGGGAAATATGCTGAAGCTTTTGTGTCAACCTTCTGGTCTCAGTTTTAATAAATTAGCTGCAGCTGCATACAGCAGGTTTGGCTTTATAAATGAAAATGATGATCTCCTTCTTTTAATTACACCATTAGAATGAGGCCTGACGTTTAGAATTTAGTCCACCAGCACCTGGGATCTGGAGTTTAATCATAACCTGATGTTTTTGTCACTGAGGTATCACCTACATTTAGGATCCGACAGACACAACCTGCTCCGCTGAACACTCCCCGCACATCTTTTAATGTCTCTCATCCCACGGGAGAGACACTGATACGTAACAGTATGGAGGTGAAAACAGAGAAGAACAAACTCAGGACTTCAGTTTAAAGACTTCCTCTTAAGGTTATTTTGTCTCCGACAAGGGAAATGATTGATTATCTTTAGATTTCCAATAACACAAGTTACTTCTACTATACTTGAACATTTTTAATTTAGGCTAACCTATAAATTGTGTAACTCACAGACAAATGTGTTTCAACATTGCTCCGTTAGATTTAAAAACAAGTGTCCCATGCCAACTAAAGCAGCAGAATGCAATTTATGTGTTGACCAATATGTTTTTATGATTTTAAAATGTAGCATTGAAATTCAAAGTACACTGTCCTTTTTGTACATCTGCTCTGTAACTCACCTTTTAAGTTGATTTCATAACGGAAAATTGAGTACAAAATTCTCCAGTGTACAAATTAAAGTGTCCCTGGGCAAAATACTGAAAATTACTTGAGTTTATAAATGTGTGTATGAATGGGAAATGAGAAAAGTGCTAGTTAAATGCGATACATTTACCACCTTATATGTCAGATGAAAAGAGTAAACACAGCAATACAATTTTTTTGGGAGAATTAATTGTTTTGTTATTTTATGCTGTACGTGAGCATAATATGTTGAATGGGGTAATCACACTTCAAATAGATGATGATGGCACCTGAGATAACTGGCACAGATTTCTTTCTTCCCTTGACATTTGTTTAACTATCTGTCGGCCTTTTCCCAGCTTGATTATGCAAGGAATACCAGGCCAAAGTACTTGCTGGAGAAATGGATGCGCAAAGGACATACCCAATGAATCTGGAGTGGGTCTGGATTGCATTCTTTAAAATGACTAGACTGGGCTTTGGCAGAGGGCTGTGCTCTCTAAGCACCCTTATAGTTTTTCTTTGAAATGTCTCTTGGACAAGGATTGCTCTGTTAATCCTGCTCTCTAAACATATTAATAAACCCAGTACCTGTCAATCATCCATGCCTTTTTGAAAGCTTTGAAGCTGGTGTTGAAGTATCCAGAAATGTAGAAATCAGTTTCCAACAAAGATTGGAACACATAATATGAGAGAAGTGAGTTCATATGCATTTAGCTTCATATATTTCCATGCTGCATATTCTGTTTGTTGACTCACATGTGTTTAGGTACAGTGGTGAAACAGTGATTTGCACACAGTGGATTTCTTGTTTGGAGACAGGCTGAACTAATGGACGCTACTGGTCACTCAAAGACATATGCTCTGTGTATTGTTAGGTTTCTACATAAAGTTCTGGAATTGGTCCAAAGGAAAATAAAATGATAATATTCAGCACTGGTCAACAAAAAACAATGCAGTGATGAATTTCTTTTTCCCATGTTTCCCATGCTCATCTGTGCCACACATATTTGCAGGATTTAGAGAAACCATTGGAGAAGCCAGCGGAAAGATCTGCTTTCTGAACCCATGGAAAACAGGTCAGACTAATAAAGTGTCCTTAGGAGTAGCACGCCAAAACCACAATGTCCCCTGAGCCCACTGGGGATCTTTGTTGCATGCTGTCCCTCTCAGTCTCTGTTTGTATGCTGACATTTTCGCTTGCTATCTGCTCAAGGAATGCCCAAAGACAACAAAATACCAAAAGAAGAAATGTTTGGAAAAAACACAAACAGACATTTAGCAGGAAGCTCACCACTTAGGCGATTACTAATGCAATTTAACATTAGGGTGAAAATTCACCAACCTGCAGTTTTTGTCCATTTGTGAAACCAAATTACAGACATTCAGGAAGATACCAGTGCACTGTGTTCCTCTCAGCAAGACAGCATTTTATTAGACAAATGATGACACACTTCACCACAGTGGTACATTCAGATCAGGTCATCTGCACAGTACAAAGATGTGGGAGAGGTGACGTATGACATCCAATTATGTTGGCCCATTGGCCTCACATGTGTGTGTGCTTTATATAGAAAGAATTCACCCAACTGACAAAAATGTGTAGACTGAATGCGTCAGTTATTGATTCACTCCTTGAAGTCTTTGGTCATGTAAGACAGTTTTAATTACTCTAGTCCCTCTCTGTTTTTTATTTTTATTTTATTTGTCTGTTTGATTAGTTAGATATGCCTGAAAAACATAAAACACTATGGCAGTTTGGCTTCAATATCAAATTAAAAATAACAGAAATAGAAAAGAGTAGCAATTATAATGTGTTAAAATGCCTCCACTGATTAAATTCAGTTTTTTCAATATTGATTAGAGATGTCCGTACATGCAGGCTGACTTTATCCATTCTTCACATTAGATATTGTGCTTTTGCATCATGTTTCATTCCGTCAAAGCATGTGGCTTTCCATGTCTGGATCAAACTACATAAAAGTCCATGTGGAGCAGAGCAGGTGTACGGAGGGAGTCATTTGAGTGGTTGCAGTGGTGAAACTTTTAATAATGCATTTTGGCATCATGTAACTTAAACTCCAAAAGACACATTCCTTGCTTGCCTCAAACGTCTTTTTTCTCTGAGCTGTAAGGCGCTGAAATGACTGCATGTGACTATCTCAGTTGTACTGTCTGTAAGGCTGCCCTCACTTTTCATACTCAATGGAAAGGCGGGCACTGGATACACATGAGGTTATTAAGCAGCAGAGTTTCCTTTTAGAATCCTCTATGAGCTTTTACAAACATTTTCCCTCCAAGTGGGTGGACATTAGACACTGATGCTCCAACTAAAGTCTTTAAGTAAACAACAGCGTCACCAACACTGAACCTTAGAACGAAATAACACAGACTTTACTTGTCATGTAACTATACACCTACACGTCACTTTTTTCAGAACAGGACAACAACATCACATCTCATACACTACGCAAAGCGATGGCAGGGTGGCTTTGTGGCTTGAGACATGCTTCCTGCTGAAATGTCAACGAGCAGGTCACTAGAACCCACTGCCACTTGAGGGCCCCTGTTGGGTTGCTGAAAGAACCGTGACCTGTGGCCTCCCTGGAGCTTCCGAGATAAAGAGGCTGAATGAACGATGACATTATCAATACATCCAGTCACGCACGGGGGAGACGCAAAGCGTGGAGTCAGTGTAATCCGTTAGGTGTGAACGGTGACATCCTATCAAGACTAATGTTTGCCTCGCAGTCCTCCAGGTCACAAACGGAGTCGGTCGCGTTGTCGTTGTTGTGAGAAAACTGTGAAATCCGGTCAAAAGTCTCCTCGTGCTCAATACATTCAACCACGTTAGGGATCATGTTGACATAAGCGTTTGCGATTTCCTTGTGGATGAGGGTATCTTGGTTATATGAAACCAGCTCGTTGCTGATGTTTACGGTTTCCACAGGTGTGTTGGAGCAGAAATAACGGCAGCCCAGCAGACTGGCGAAGGCCTTCCTGAACTCAGCGTTGAAAGCGTAAATGATGGGATTCAGGGATGAGTTGGTCCATCCGAACCACACGAAGACGTCGAACGTCGTCTCGCTTACGCACGGCAAACCTGCGTCTCGGTCAGTGGCCGGCCTTTTGCAGAACGGGACCATGCAGTTCAGAACGAAGAAGGGTAACCAGCAACACACAAAGACGCCCATTATCACCGACAGAGTTTTGAACACTTTGGTTTCCCGCTTAATCGACGTTTTCAAGGTGTTGTGGTGTTGGCACTCTATTCTGTTGGTCCTGCAACTTTGTGCGTGCTCTGCTGCTCTCTCCAGTGTGGCTATTCTTCTAATTTGTATTTGTGCTATCCGATAAATTCTGGTGTATGTTACAATCATAATTGCCACGGGAATATAGAAACTTATCAATGAGGAGGATATGGCGTATTCTCGGCTCAGGCTGGAGTCGCAGTTCTCCTCCACATGTCGAGTCGTGGAAGAGTTGTGCGCCCCAGCCACATCCTCAGCGGTGGCTTTGTGCCAGTTTAGCTGGACCGGTATGAATGAAATGAGCACTGACAACGTCCAAGTGATGCCAATCATAACAAAGGCAACTTGCTGGGTCATTTTCCTCTCGTAGCGGAAGGGGCTCGAGATTGCCCAGTATCTATCAACGCTGATAATGCAGAGGTTTAGGATGGAGGCAGTGGAACACATGATATCAAAAGCCACCCAGACGTTGCAAAAAGTGCCAAATGGCCAGTATCCCGCCACCTCTGCCACAGCTTTCCAAGGCATCACCAGGACGGCGACGAATAAATCCGACAGAGCCAGAGAGACAATGAAAATGTTGGTAACTTTTGTCCGCAGGTGCCGAAAGCGCAGCACTGCGGAGCACACCAAGATGTTCCCCAGTAGGGTCCATAGGATGAGCAGGGACAGGATACAGCCCGTCAACGTACGCACCACCATATCCTTCCTCCCGTCGCTTGTTGCCTCTGTTCCAGTGCTGTTCCACATAATCTCTCCAAGGGGGGCCGGCACAGAATCAATTCCCTGCACCGAAGAGAGATATTTGGCAGGATTCTCCATTTTGCGCTTCAAGTAAAACTGCAATCCATTTTTCCGTGCGCGGGGACAGGCTCAGTTATCAGCCAGTCACCGAATAGTCCCAAGTGACCCACTGAGCTGCCAGCTTGATGCAGAGTGCAAAACAGACTAAAAGAGAGGATTGAGCATGTTAAAACTAAACCGAGCGACGTGTCAGGAGCGCGGAGGGACTGAGAGGCAGCACGCAGTGGCGGGCGCATATTGAAACCTTGCCGGTTGTCTGACCTGGCTGCCTCTGTGGATCCCTCAGTCCAAGGTATCCGGAGTGTGCTGTGGGTGAAGAGGGACTCCCGACAGTGTAACGCACACGAACCCAACCAGGCTGGGCTGGGCGCATGCACCATCACGCCTTCTTTGTGCGTAGTGTTACGCACAACAAAGCATCGCGGAAACCTTCAGCAGTTTGAGGGTTTGAGCTTAATTAAAAGCTCCAAATTAATTCAGAGGTTTCGTTCAGCCCATAACTGCCTGTGGTATTAATCTATTTGACACCAAACTGGAGTGACCAGAAAGAGACACACGGGTTAGAATGTGGACTGCATTGTATGTGCATTCAAAATGTTTAGTTTTTTTCCAACATTTATTCTGGATAAAAGTCAGTTCCCATAATAGATTAGAGACAATTGGGACTGACGTCTGCATTTACAGCACTGTCCATGGTGCTGAAACGCAGGAAGCCTGCAGGACATTGCATTCATAGTCGGTCTATCTATCTATCTGAATCCAGGTTGGCTTTCTACTGATCGGTAGAATTGCTTTGGATAAAAGCGTCTGTTGGAATTTGCAAGTGTCTATCTATTCTGCGATAATGTAGTTTTCACTCTTAATAAGCTTATCTTTTCTCCACAAACTACTTTTTTTTTTAACTTAAATTAATGATACATCTAACTAAACGCACAAAACGATGTTCCTTGCGTATACACTTTTAATCGAATTTTGGAAAAAAAATGGCTGGTATAATATTAATAATGTAGTAGTTGGCGTAATATTTCTAGTTTTGAAATAATATAGTTAAATTGAGTCTTTCTGACTTTTCAGACCAAACACAGGCGGTTTGTCGCTCTCTAACAATCACGACTGGAGGTCAAAGCTCACCCACTTTGCGGATCTGAACAGGTGAGTCATATTCACACTCACAGCGGGCAAATAAAGACAGGAGCTCCGTGTCGTCGTGTGTCAGAGCAGTAGCCGCAGTGTGGTTTCCGCCTTCCAAACGTCATGGTTATTTTTAGACGTGTCTGCGTGCCTGTCAAATCGTTCTGACACTACGTCTAAATAATCCCCTGACGCCCTATGCCAAACTCTCTGGAGTAGTCTGACCCATAATCTCAGGATCTCGTCACGTCATGAGTCAACCTGTGTCCGACACAGAATTTCGGCTCACGTATTCACTTTGCAGATGTTCCCACAGATGTTGGTGCATTTGGATGTTTCCATGACAAAAGAAAAGAATAAGTAAGGACTGTAAGGAATGTGTGGCATGTGTTCATGTTGAATACGGCTATTCTTTGTGAATGAGATATTCTTCATATAACTACGTTACATTATTATCTATAAATGTCATTATCATTATTATTATTATTATTATTATTATAAGCATCTGTATGGATACTTTTTATTGCGTAAGATGTAACTGTATTCTATTTTGGCAAGTATTTAGTAAAAAAAAAAAAAACAGGTTTGTTAGAAGCACGCATGACTTCACAATTCAGTATTGCAGGAGCTTCAACTTTTAAGAACTTTTAAAAACTTGAATATATGGCTCCATCCAGTGGTTCAAACATTTACTGCAGTTTCTGTTGACAACGTCATGTCCCCAGCATATAAACAGCACTAAACCAGATTTCCAAATAAATTGTGACATTTCCTAAAATTCAACAAAAGCTCAGATTTGTAATTTATCATTTCGTTTTTATCTTTATCAAACAGTTACAGGTCCAAAGCTGAAACAAGTAAAAGATTTTCAGTGTCTTCACTAGCCAAGTCTATTGTATCTGAAAAATGTATAATAGCAGGTGTCCCTGCAGTTTGGGCCTATGGCAGCGTAATGTTTCAGAGTTCCCTGAGCCATCCCTAATATAAGCTTTCTCAAAAAATAAAGTTTTAAGACAGTTCTTGAAGGTAGAAAGGGTGTCAAACTGGTGGCTGGTTCCACAGAGAGGGGTCTGATAACTAAAGGCTCTACCTCCCATTCTACTTTTAGATACTCTGGGAACCACAAGTAAAGTAACTATTATATTGTTCAAGATATGATGGCGCTTGGTCATGAAGAGCGTTATATGCAAGGAGCAGAATTTTAAATTTTATTCTGAATTCAACAGGGAGCCAACGAAGAGAAGCTAAAACTGGATAATGCTGCGGCATTTTGGATCAGCTGGAGGCTTTTCAGATCATTTGTGAGACAGCCCAATAATAAAGAATTACAGTAGCCCAGTCTTGAAGTAACAAATGCACGGACCAGTTTTTCAGCATCCTTCTGAGACAGGATGTTCCTAATTTTGTCAATATTATGAAGGTGATGATGAAAGAGTCAGGACAGATCCTGGTAAAAAAAATATAATATAAATAAATATAACTCACTGTAGTACTAAAAGCCAAGGTAATGCCATCTCGAGTAACTGTACAGCCAGAAAGTTTCTTCCTGAGGTCCAAATACAACAAAAATTCTGTTTTGTCTGAATTTAGAAGCAGGAACTTTAAAACGTGCTTGTAGTCAAACCAACTGATTAGTTTAATCTGGATTCATGGGTAAGTATAGCTGATCTGATTATCATCAACATAAAAATGGAAATTTATGCCACGCCCATTCATAAATAATATTCCATAGTGGAAACATGTATAGATTGAAAATAATTAGTTCAAGCATTGGACCCAGCAGAACTCCATGACTCACTCATGGTGAGTGTCATGGTTTTTGGTAATTATTTGACCCACAAGCAAAAGATTCTCTCATGATGTAGAAGATGGTTAATAAAGTTTATTGTACAATGAAATGATGAAGAGTCTCTTTGTCTGGGGCAGCTGGTGATGAGGTCAGAGTTATTTGGGCTCTGCAATGGGAAGTGAAGAATGTGAGTTCCAGAAAGTTTTGCCAGGAAGATGTTGTGGAAGAAGGACCTGCATGTGATGACTGGAAGTCCGCCAGGGAGAGGCGAGTGGAAGCTAGGGGCTTGGGTCAAAGGGAGGTTTCCAGGTGAGTTCCAGAGAGTCTGAGGATCCTTGGGAAAATCCAGAGGGAGTTTGCAATCGGTGTGCGTAGGAGGACAGACAGGGTTTGCAGGGTTGTTCACAGGGAGGAGGAGCAGATTACGCCAGCCGTGGAAATGGATCCAAGAATCCAGTTGAGGTCGATGAAGGCACGAGATTACTGAAGAGTTTGAGATGATTGAGATCAGGAGACAACGGGGAGCTAACCTTGATGAGAAACACAGAGGGGTTAAGCCTGCAAAGTTTAGCTTCATAAGATAATTCTAGTTTAACCAGGAAACACAAGGAACGGCTCCGAGTACCATGTATGGCTAACACTCAGGCGCCGAAGGACTGGCAACCTGCTCCTCTTATCCTGCTGCTGATGATTCTTGACAAGAGGCAGGTGTGAGCAATTATCCCCAGACCGTCCTCCAGGTAGGCTCCAGAACTCCCCCTAGTGGACAAAACAAAAACCCAAACCCAAGCCTCCTAACAGTGTGAGTGTGAGATTTGACTTAAACCAGCCTAATGCGGTTCCTTAAATCCCAAAAACATGTTCAAGCCTCTGTGATAGAATGTTATGATCGTCTGTATCAAATGCAGCACTTAGTTCCAACAGGACAAGCACAGACACAGATCCACCATCGGAGGCCAAAAGGAGATCTCAATACAAGATTTCAGCTGCTCAACAGTCTGTGGTTCCCTCCCTCGCAATGTTGCTTACATTCTAAACTGGCAACAGATCTAGACTGAGAGCAGGCTAGTCATGTACGCACACTGCATATGAAACTGTTGTAAGTTGCATGGAGTACGTTGTCATTTTCTTGCTGAAATAACCACTTCCCTCTTAAGAAAAGATGTCACCTTGTAGGTCTCTTCAAATTTCCAATACATGCCACAGCATAAATGATACATTCTTTCATTGGGTAAGTCATCTACACCATGGACACTGATGCACCTCCATACCATCACCGAGACTGGCTTTTAGACCTTTACTGCCAACAGCCTGGAAGGTCTCTTTCATCTTTAGTACATAGAATAAGAAGTCTGTTTTCCAAAAAGCAGAGGAAATTGTGGATTCATCTGAGCACAGAACAATTGTTCTCTGTATTTTAGCCCTTGTGAGATGTGCTCTTTCCCAGAGAACGCGGCAGTGTTTCGGTGCAGAGTAGTGGCTTCCTCATTGCATAATAGTTTTGGGTTACATTTCTGGATGCTATGGCGGACATTGTTGAATGGATATGGTTTTCCAAAGTACTCCTGAAGACAAGTGGCTTAACTGGTCATGGTGGTATGACAGTTTCTCTTGCAGCACCACCTGCGAGCTCAAATGCCATGCACATCCAAGACTGTTTTCTTGCCCTTGCCTTCTAGCACAGAGATTTCTCAAGACTCCCTGAATCTTTCCACTGTATTATGCACTGTGGAAGTTGAGAGACCTGTGTTTGTGGCAATTTTTTTTATTTATTTTTTTGGACCTGATGGATTATTTTCTAAAGGGGTTTAGCACAGTGGCAAGCCGTAGCTAAGCTTTGCATGGAGACTCGGCCTTAGATGCATGCTCTTTTATACTCAGTATTGACACCCTGTCACCAGTTAATCTGATGATTGTAGAATCTTCCAGGAAAGTGTTATTTGTATAATCTGCAAGCTTTTACTTTTTTTAATCTTCGACCTTCTAACAACTTTTCTGAGTGTGTTGCTAGAATTGAAATTTGTTTACGTTTTTAATCTAAAATTAAGTTTGTCAGTAAAGACACCCTTGTTCCTTTGCACTTGTGTCTATTGGAAAAGGCTCAAACAAATGAAGACATTACAAAAATGTGATAGTTCTTGAGATTGAAAAAAAGAAAACTCTTCTTTATTTCAATAGGAAAATTATATAATTTCATAACTAATGTACACAGTTTTTCATCAGCACAATATAATGGAATATTCACAAAATCATATCACTGTATCTGAGTGATTTTGATCAGAATAGCAGTATATACAAAATTAAAATACTATTGCAATCTACAAAAAAGAGAGAAAAAAAAAAGGATTTTTTGTTTCCCACAACTTGGCACATACAGAGAACCCAGAGGGAAAATAGCACCAGGCTGAGAACTTGCTGAACACCTGACTGAATTTCTATGCAGATTTCCATAAAAACGTATACAGTGCAAACAAAGGTTGTGATCATTTTTACAGCTGATCCTTCAGGGGTAGATATCAGTCTCTGGTGAGCTGTCAAGATAGCAATGTATGTTTTACATGTTGGATGTGAGAGTCCGACTACATCTTTATCATTAAGATATGGAATTTAAATAGTATGTGGTTCAATATGGGAAACTTTGAAAAACAACTTTGAATATAATTTTCCATCAGCTCAACAGAACATTGTGAAAATTGTGAAATTTAACTTCTGAGAGAGGAAGGAGCAACTTCTGAGAACTAAAATCCTACTAAAAAAAAAAAAATGATGACAGATATATTGATGAGTTTATAGCTAGCATTGAGGTTGAGTGTGTATACTGTTCTGCTAATCTACTTAAACTAAAGCACTAAGAGAAGTAAATGAGAACTTTATCGGTATGCACATTTCAATTAAAGATAAAATATGGGTCAAATGGTACACCAGTGCACTTGTGGCTCTAGTCACACAGTAATATATAAAATATGATTAAAAATACAGTACTATTACTTTACTGAGACTAACAACTTTCAGCTTTTTAGTGGCTTTACTGTTATTTTCGGATATTGTAATCAAGTCAGTAGTCTACCTGTTTACTTATATGAAACAGTACAAACTGTGTGTCAGATCTTTTTGTCAATGACCGAACAGTTAGAAACCTCCTGAAATGTGAGAACAGAACAAAAAGTACAAATGGCCCATCTAAATTATTGATAACAATGATTTCGCCACCATCTCTAGTAAGCCTCCTGTTATACAGGGTGATTCTTCAAGGAACTCAGGCTAATATGTTTGTCATCTTGTGTTATCCCCACACTGAGGACCTACATTTTCTCCATGGCTTGCTCTCAAGTCTGTTGCAGAGTGACCCTGACTGCCTCGTGAACACTTGACCTGCGCTGTGAGACACTTTTGCGAGCTGGTGCTGACAGGTGTTCCTGTGCATTCTGTTTGGCAGTGTCACTCATTTGCTTTTCTGTCAGACTCGTCGGAACACCTCAAACAGGGAGGCTACTGAGTGCATGCGGTAGAAAAGGTTCAAAGGAATGGCAAAATTGAGAACTGTGGTCCATGTGGTGAAGCCAAATGTCTCCTGTTCCAGCCCATTGTCATACTGTGGCCTGCAGCCAAAGGCAGGAAGGATCCACAACTGAAAGAAAGAAAGATAGGTCATTTGTTAAATCAGAATATATTGATTTTTGGAGACTGTCCCTCTCAAATCAAAACATGTCCAAGGGCCACATAGTCATGCAGGCAAGTGCAGCCTATAATTTAGTTGGAAGAATATATAATCTTTAGTTGTTGTAAGAGCAACTGCATGTGAAGTAGCATCCTTGAGGGCGATGTTGTAAAAAGGATAACATTTCAGCCTTAACCGTTGTCTTTCTAACCGTCGGGTGTTTTAATGAAGCGTTGTCATGTTACTGCCTCATCATAGCTAAAAAATGTTTTGTAAAAAGCAGTCGTCATATGTTGATCTTTCGTCTAACAAAGGTATATGGTTCAAAGCGCTTTTTCCTCCATGTGAGGAATCTGTGGCTTCCAAACAAGACATGTAAAGTCATGTATCCGTCTAATATTTACACCTCCTTTAGCTTAGTTTCGTTTAAACCCCTTCTTAAGGGAAACGTGGGGCTATTGAGTGTCTAAATAATCCTCTGTGCCCACCGGATAGTTTCTAACTCTGTTGTTTGAGTCTGTTCATGGTGTATTTTGCGTATTCCTAGAGTCTTGTAGGTGGAAACAGCTGTCAGCAGTTTTTGAAAACAAAGCTGACTGAAACTAAATGGAAAAAGTGAAAAACACTGAAACAGCAGTACTGAGTACTAAACAGTATTGCAGCATAACAGTCATCACTACAGGGATTTTTTTAGAATAGAAAGTCTTTCATTGGAGCAGACATATAGTGAAGCAAAACAAAACACCCTCAGTTAATGTTAAAACTATGTGTTACAAACTGCTGGTTTCCATGGGTGTAAGCAGTACTAACTGAATTTATATATTTTTTTAATTTATCAGTAACTCTTGGAGTAATAAACACACACTCACCGAAATGTTGCACATTATCATCAAAACAGCTATGTTCTTTAGGATCAGCCTCTTCATATTTAGGGGCTCCACAGCCTGAGTTCCCACATGCAGCGGCACCTCAGAATGCTTTCGCTGACATCTATACACTTGTCCACTCTCCTCCTGCTCCTTCTCCATGGAGATGCAGGACCTGTCCGCTGCCTCATAAGCTCTGTTGATGATGCCATTGAAGGGTGGAGCCAGAGAGGAAGTCACCGAAAAGACCTCCGGAGCAGCTGGCAATTCTGGATCTGCCCTCTCAACACTCTCTTGCTGGCGATAAAGGGACTCGATGATGAAGAGGTTCTGGACATATTTCTCCAAAACAATAAGCACAGAGTAGATTAGATTGGTCCATCGAAAAGGGGGGTTGCTGTTGCTGCTTAGCACAGCCACTATGCTGCACCAGGACATGAACCAGGAGCCTATGGAGGATCCAAACAGCAGCTCAGTGTCCAGCTGTCTCGAAGGGTTCTTAGATGTGTCCAATGGCATGTGGTTCGCTCGGTATATGAGCAGGCCCGAAGCACCAGCAAAGCACATTACCACCAGCATGGTAATGCCATAAATGTAGAACATAGAAATAGCTGACTGACGCATTTCAAGGGGCCCTTCTACACGGGTGATATAGACCACCAGTATCGCAATGGTGCTGGCCAGTGCAAGTAGACCAAGAATAGGGCCTACAGTCAAGCCCTGGGTTTTGGTAACCAGACTTTTTCTGTTTGAAGAGAGGTCAATGGTGCGTCCGATGTTCTTCCACATGACAAAAAGCAATGCAGAGACAAATATATGGTACTCGATATTGAAGGGGAAGAGATATTTGAGGCTGGTGGAGAACAGGGAGCATGTGCTCGTGGTGCAGTTACATTGTGGCTTTGATTCCTCTGTAAAACAAGTAAAAAAGAAATGTGTAAATAAATGAGAGAGCCTCTATGAAAATACGACAGAATGATTAACAATTCTAATATTGTTAATCTTTTTTTTTTTTCCTTTATAAATAACAGCACTAAAATTCCACCCTGGTATCAGGACGTATACTGATAAGTAGGTGACCAAAAACCTGAGTCTTTAAAATCAAATAAATAGTAAACAATTAAGGTACTGACAGCAACATAAGTTAATCAAAATGAGAAGCAATTCATCATGAATTAAGATACATCTAAATGTACAGGCCAAAAAGTAATGTACCTTTTACAAATGACTGTATTGATGAGACTGAATGGATGAAAAACTGTTGTTCATCCTATCAGATTTGTTTACCTTCAAATATGGATTATATGAAAGCACTGAAACTACATTCGAGATGGTTAAGTCTTGACATCTTTTTACTACAACACCAGTCAGTCAGACAGTCCTAGACACTCCTTCTGGAAAGTGTTTACCAACTCTTTGGCTTGTGACAAAGCAACGTAACATTGTGGCATACTCACTAAATATTAATTTCACTAAGGAATACATCTGTGAAGACGAAACAAGAGTAATGGAAATTTACAGAGATACACACTTTGTCTTTTCTAAGATTCTGCACACTAGGACATGACAAACAATAAACATACACCCCACGATTTGTTAGCTTCTGGAAATACCATCAGCAGCAATAACTACTGAGAGGTCTGTTTTCCACTTGTGAATAATCTGTAGAATGGGGTCCAAATTGTGTCTCAAACCTGTCTCAGATTGATGGGCAGCTAGAATTGCTTCTCTAAGATAATAGTGTTAACATACACCTGAATGCCCCAGACCAGCAAACTGACAAACATTATGCTTTATAGAAGTGATAATACTTCCTAATGATCAATTAATCAAGTCCATTTGGTTTGCAGAACCTGGCTGTGACTTACTCTTAACTTACTCCTATGAAAGCTTGGATCACCGGATCATATTTTTCAATTGTGTCACGAAGAATAAAACTTCGGAACTGAAAGCGAGTGAACATTTGTTTTAAGAATTTTATCAAGAATATCAAACTAGCTCCACTTTATTAATAGTAACAAAAGTATAGAATTGCACAGATGCTTCAGAATTAAAAATCTGAGGGCGTCATATGCAACACATGAGTAAAAGGTTTAAATATACTCGTACTCTAATTGTTTCACAACATTTTGGTGTTAATACCCATGCATCTTCACTTAAGTGGGACTTCTCATGCAGGACATGAGGCATACTTTCAATTAAGTGTTTTTACATTCCTAAGTAACTCATTTGGCTTAAATAAAGGATCTGAATGTTTCTTCCACCTATTATTAAATCCCTTTATAGGAAGCTACACATAAAATCAAAGTTTCACCTATGATGCATTTTCTAAAAGAGGAGACAGCCACCTCAATGCAGCATAAAGCGCCAGCATAATTTCCATTTTCTGTCTTTGTAAATCATACTTTAGCAATTTGAAATTTCCCCTATTAGCTGCTGACACTTATAGATTTTTTTATTGTACTCACTTACACTCACTCCTTGTAAAGCCCACCACGATACACTATGGTTCTGTAGTTCCCTATCTAGGTCACTACTCTGCAAAAATCCCATCGTGTGCCCCTTCCCTCCTCCTACCCTTCAACCCCTAAAAGGCCACCACCATACCACTGCACCTTTTAATTAAAAGGGCAGCAACAGACAGAGTGCAGCCACCCTCACAGTCAGCCGGATATGAGGAGGAGCAGCCGAACCCCTCAACCTTAGGCTTAGATGTATCAGTTACTGTAATTGCAGCACCCTTGAGACTAAGCAGCTAGTAGACAAAGCTGTCTGAGGTCAAGAGGGGGGTTGCCAAGAAGGGGGCGTGGTAGTTGAAGTGTGGGGAGAGGGCTTGTCATAGGTCACGAAGGAGCGGGAGGTAGAGGGCCCAAATGCTGGATTACCAGGAAGGAGGCAATGACTGGCAGTGGAGAAAAACAAAAGCCTTTATTCAAAACTAAACTTAAGGTACTGCCAAGGCAGAAACAAAAAACTACAAACTTAACTTAAACAGATCCAAGGCGGGACAAGCTGACTGAAAAAAAAAACCTGAACGATCGAATAACACTGGGAGAGCAAAAACATCCTACACTGATCTTGCACTGAACAAAAGAAAACCTGGAGAATAAATACTGAGGGGGTTGACAACAAAACAAGGATCAGGTGTGGCAATCAGAAACTGATGACCTGAAGTGAACTGGAACTAAACTCAACAGAAAACATGAGAAAGATGGCTGGCTCAACAAAATAAAACAGGAAGCGAGGAAAGTGAGATACAGGATGATGATGAATAACTGACAGAAATATAACTAGAATACAAAACCTAACATACAAACTCAGAAACCAAAGCACAAAAACACAGATCATGACAGCACCAGGGAGGGGCTCTATGCACTGCCAAATCTGTGTTACTTGTGAAACCCAATAGAGAGGTGCTCAACACAAACAAGACCCACTGGGTGGCTGAGCTAACCTCCTTCCCTTAACAAACCCCCATCCCTTTCATTTTTCATTCATCCATTGAAGTGAGCTCTAAAGTGGACCATTGTACTTTTCTTCTAGGTACAAGTCAGCAATCGACCCCTTGGTCCTTACCTATAGTGAGGTTTTCATATCCCAGGGCAGAAAGTCTTCTGATATGGTTGTTCATGAAGTGCTCAGCCTCTGACATCACTCCGTTGCACCACAAGAGGAGGTTGGTAAAGACTGCATGGATTACACCAAATCTAAGTAGAGAAACAGTTATCTGGAAGTCACTGGATAGCATGTTGAAAGTGAGGAATCACTTGTCTTGCTACACATATTATACAATCTTTAACACATTCCTTAGTTCCCAGTAAGAAAAGAACATTGTTTTGGTTTTGTTTTTATAAAAATGTAGCGTGATTTAACGGCTAAAGTCTTCCAAAATGATAAGATCAAAGATTTCACAAACCTCTCAAATGTTTCAAAGCTCTTGATGACATCCTTGATGTGAAACCAGAGAAAATGCACCTAAAGAAAACCCACAAACAAAAGTCAAAATATATAGTATAGCTTGAAAAAAAATAACAGAAAAAAATAACATCCTAAATATGCCAAGAATATACCAATTTACATTCCTTATTGCATCTAATTACATTTTAATCTTAACTTGACTGTTTAAGTTCCTTTACCACAAAGTCCTCCCTTGCCATATGAAGTTGCACTCAAATAACATGGACAAAGATAGGATTATATTGTTGCTGCAACAAAGAGAACATTATCCAAAGCCCTCCACTGGTGCACAGACAATAAAGACCCAGCTCCTAACGCTGATGAAAGATTATCACTTTATTGAGATTAAGGGTCTGTAAACTTACCTGTGCTATGGTGTGGGTTGCATGGATGACAGGATATACCGCGAGCACAGCCGACACACAAGACCTATAGCCAACATAATACCCGATTCGGAGGGCGTCCATGATCAGTGAGAGGACAGCAAGGAGAGTCAAACCACCTACCGAGAAAAAGATTCAAGTTGCACACCTGATTGTTAATTGAAAGATGATTATGTTGCATTATCAAATCAATTAATAGTCCTTTCTGGGTTGTTGGATATCAAACTTGAGGTTTAATGGTCTGAATGGAAACAAGCTTAAACAAATAAAACGCTGTACCTTCTAATCACACGGCACGAATTGGGATTTTTTACGCATTAAACTCCCTGCGTAATCTCACCTCTTATCCAACATGTGGTGGCATTCACATCTCTCTCGGTTCGTGAGTTCTTCTGCCTGTGCCGCGCCAGGATGTACCACATCATCCAGATCAGCTGGAGGATCATGAGGCAGGTGGCGAAGGACAGCAGGTGCCGCTCCTCAACAGACCGGTTGTGTTGCGCAATGGCCAGCATCAGCGCTACCCCGATCAGCAGCAGATTGGTCCCATACTGCCCGCTGAGGAACTCTGCGTTTTTCCTCGGATAGTCAGCTGACAAACTAAGTTTTAGTTTGGTGAAAATCTTCTTGTCTTGGTCGGAGCTCGTCGACGACGAGGAGCTGTGACAGTTCTTGTTCAGACACATAATGTCCAGGCCACCGTGTTCCACCATTGTGAGATCTTTTTTTGCAGCAATTGCTGCGCTGCGAGAAAAGTCAAAGCGGTGCGCTATAAGTGCATTTGAGGGAGGCCAGGTGCGGAACTCACTTCTACAAGGTGCTGATTCAGACGGACAGGTATTGTGCCAAACATGAATTCAATCTTCAAGGTCCGGCTCAGTGGTTACGCACAGTTTCAATGTCCAGCCTCACCGTGGATGGGCTTGATAGATGCCAGTGTCACCTTCTATCCCTGAAACTGAAATATCTGTTGCTCTGACAAGCTCGCTGAGTCACAGAAAATGGTATCGCGTTTCACTCATTGGTGATCCCGGACCCCCGTCTTCTTGAAACCCACATATGCTACAGACAAATTAGTTGAGCTTGCTGTGCCAACCATTCAATGTTTGAAGAAAAAAAGAACTCAAAGCGTAAAGTTATCCACAAAAACAGGGAAGAAAAGCTTTACCAAACTCTTCCAGACACTCTTTCCAACCCCTGAAATATTTTCAAGCTGGCTCTCGGATGTTAAGCGTACATTCTGTAGATCAGATGAAAGGGAACACGGTATTTCCCACAATCTGCGATTTTTTTTTTTTTTTTTTTTTTTTTTTTTTTTTTTTTACAGGCAGCAGACATGTGACCTGTTTTGGTGGTTTCTTCAAATCCAAGTAAAACCAACTCAAATGCTTATCGCTTTTGATATTTGCTGTCAAATTATAAAAAAAGGGAAGAAAACTGCCTAAATCACAATAACTTTTGTGAGTGGATATCAAGAAGTCCATGTAGGAAATTGGAACACAGACCTTTTAAGGATATGATCAATGGGCGGATGCGTGCAATTAGAATAACAAAGGGAGGAGTGCCTGCATAAACTGAGAGGTGAAAATAGGGGATGGGCACTACATTTAGGACGATATATCCACAAGTCTATGTCAAAATATAAGCACAATGTATTCTAATAATTTTAGGTCAAATCTGAATGAATAAAGTTTATATTCACAGCTAAGTCACTAATTAGACTGTGAACAATGGAAATTGGGGGGCAAAAAGTCAAAAAGAAAGAAAGAAAAATAACGACAGCTCATCAAGACGTGCTGTTGCGCAAACGGTCCTGGTCCTGACCGCCTTCCACTTTATCATTTCTGAATGATAACATTATCAGGTAGCTTCCGTCCTGTCAATTAATAAGTTACACATCCACTTCAGTCTAAACTTGAGACCGGAAGATTGAGCGTTTGTCGATGGACGCGTGTGCCCAATGTGTTCTGAAGTTGGCTAATCCTTTGTTTCTCATAGGCTGAGACGAGATATGCCCATAAGTTTATCGCAGCGGTTCCTCCACAGAAGCATCAATAGGACTGGAAAGATAATCGAGTTAACGCTCCATTTCAAAACCAGCTGATTAATTAATCACTGACAATCGGCACGATAACAATAAGAGAAGCTTTATTCAGTATCAGGGCACTTTAATGGAAAATAGATTAAGACTAAAGATGTTGATGGAATTTGGAAATGCCCACTAACTGTGTCGCACACCCACAAAACATCACAGCGAAAGTAACACAATTGACTCCATTTCGGTGTGGTTTCAGACCTGTAAATTGTAAATTTAGACAGAACTTTTTTTTAGACCAGCTTAAGAACATGAATCCATGAGTGCTTTTACATGTTTTTGATTGATTTTTACAACAGGGAGGGGATTCAATACTAAGACTGTGGCAACCACTGTATGGCGTGATAATTGTGCCACCAGGTTGAGCGCGCAGTGACACTGATTTGAGGGCACAGATCTATCTGAAGGAACAATAATTTTAAGCGTGTGCGTATGAATCTCACACACGCTTGCTCATAGGTGCTCGGACACGCGCTCAACTCTGACAAACTGCTCGCTCGCGGCTCTGTCTCTGCGCTCGCAACTCTGTTAGTTGTATGTAAATGAGCCAAGCCACCAGCCAATCACTGCAGAGTCTGCAGTGCAGACTCAATTGAACTTCTACTATCACCCTAAAGGAATTAAACTAGATGTTATATTTTTTTGTCAAACCAGTAACCATTACAGATTAAACCAATAACACAATTGATCAGTTTAAAAGTTTAAAAAACCCACTGTGGGTCAGCTGCTATAGTTCATAACTTACTAGGTAAAAACAACCACTTCAATACTTCAAACATACAATTTCCTAAGCTGGTGTAGTTTTATTTTTCTACCTTTTAAATTTTGATCAAATCCACATCAAATCAAATTTATTTGTAGCACATTTCATGTACAAAACAATTCAAAGTGCTTTACATAAAATAAAAGCATTGCAGCAGGGAGTGGAAGAAGCATTAAAAATACAAAAAAAGAACACAAAGAGAAACAAATAAAAAAGTTGATGTTAGGTTAAACTCCTTAAGTCTCTCAGCAGAGAGCTCAGCATCTTCAACCTGTGATGTGGCCTCCATGGGCTCCTCAGCTTGCTGCGCCTTGGCTGGTTTCGGGGTGCCAGCCTGAATGTCAGGGACTTCCTGCTCTTCACTGAATTCATATGGACTGTATGCCTCACTGCCTTGAGAGCCACGTCGCCCCCTCTTCCTCTGAGTTCTCTGTGAAGGCTGTGTGGCCGTTAGCACCCAACTACACCAGTTTTAACATGATTATTACAATTCTTCCTCTTTATTTTTTTATTATTTATCACACAAATACCAGTCTGTGAAAACTACCAGTCTGTGATTGGCTGGTGGTGTGGCTCATTTACATACAACTAACAGAGCCGCGAGCGAGCGCAGAGATAGAGCCGAGCGCGAGCAGAGTGAGCCGTTCGAGCGAGCAGTTTGTCAGAGTTGAGCGCGTGTCCGAGCACCTATGGGCGAGCGTGTGTGAGATTCATACGCACACGCTTAAAATTATTGTTCCTTCAGATAGATCTGTGCCCTCAAATCAGTGTCACTGCGCGCTCAACCTGGTGGCACAAAGATCACGCCATTCCACTGCCCCTTACAGTTGCTGCTGCTCAGATCAATCTTAAAATGGTTTAAAAGGTTGATATTTTGTGTCTGTGCCATTTTTCCAATACATTTTGGGTGCAGCTGATCTGCAAACCCTTTCAACATAAAATGCCACTTGCTCTGAAAGTGAGAGAATTAGGAAATATAACGGAGGGATTGGTTTCTGAAGTGACTTAGCACAAGTCGTTACAGAGGTGACCAAAGAAAAACACATCTGAGCCTAAAACTTGTCAAAAGGCAACAAGTAACGAAAATATAAACGTCACCTTCACAGCTTCTTCACATGTTGATAAAATAATAGAGTAGAGCGCACCAAAGGCAGTAATCCATCCAAGTAAAAAAAGTGTAAACTAAATATAGCAAATCAACTTTCACCTTGAAATAATTTTTTTTTTTTTCTTCGTATTATGACCTCCCCCCTTGAGCTGTCACCTTACCGTGGTGGGGGGGTTTGCGTGCCCCAATGAGTCTGGGAGCTATGTTGTCTGGGGCTTTAAGCCCCTGGTAGGGTCACCCATGGCAAACAGATCCTAGATGAGGGACCAGACAAAGAACAGCTCACAAGACCCCTATGATGAGTGATACTTTTGGACGCCGTGTTCCCTTGCCCGGACGCGGGTCACCGGGGTCTCCCCCTGGAGCCAGGCCCAGGGGTGGGGCCCGCCGGCGAGCGCCTGGTGGCCGGGTCTGTGCCCGTGGGGCTCGGTCGGGCACAGCCCTAAGAAACGACACGGGTCCCCCTTCCTACGGGCTCACCACCCGTGGGAGGGGCCATGGGGGTCGGGTGCAATGTGAGCTGGGCGGCAGCCGAAGGCAGGGACCTTGGCGGTCTGATCCTCGGCTACTGAAGCTGGCTCTTGGGACGTGGAACGTCACCTCTCTGCTGGGGAAGGAGCCTGAGCTGGTGCGTGAGGCTGAGCGGTTCCGGCTAGATATAGTCGGACTCACCTCGACGCATGGCTTGGGCTCCGGAACCAGCCTCCTCGAGAGGGGTTGGACTCTCTTCCACTCTGGAGTTGCCCGCGGTGAGAGGCGTAGAGCAGGTGTGGGCATACTTATCGCCCCCCGGCTGTGCGCCTGTACATTGGGGTTTACCCCGGTAGACGAGAGGGTAGCCTCCCTCCGCCTTAGGGTGGGGGGACGGGTCCTGACTGTTGTTTGTGCTTATGCACCGAACGGCAGTTCAGAGTAGCCACCCTTTTTGGAGTCCCTCCGGGAGACTCCCTCGTCCTGCTGGGGGACTTCAATGCTCACGTGGGCAATGACAGTGAGACCTGGAGCGGCGTGATTGGGAGGAACGGCCCCCCCGATCTGAATCAGAGTGGTGTTTTGTTGTTGGACTTCTGTGCTCGTCACGGATTGTCCATAACGAACACCATGTTCAGGCATAAGGGTGTCCATATGTGCACTTGGCACCAGGACACCCTAGGCCGCAGCTCGATTATCGACTTTGTAGTCGTATCATCGGACTTGCGGCCGTATGTCCTGGACACTCGGGTGAAGAGAGGGGCGGAGCTGTCACCTGATCACCACCTGGTGGTGAGTTGGCTCCGCTGGTGGGGGAGGAAGCCGGTCAGACCTGGCAGGCCCAAACGTATTGTGAGGGTCTGCTGGGAACGGCTGGCGGAATCCCCTGTGGGGGACATTGAGCCCGAATGGGCCATGTTCCGTGCCTCCATTGTTGAGGCGGCCGACCAGAGCTGTGACCGCAAGGTGGTCGGTGCCTGTCGTGGCGGCAATCCCCAAACCCGCTGGTGGACCCCAGTGGTGAGAGAGGTCGTCAAGCTGAAGAAGGAGTCCTATCGGGCCTTTTTGGCCAGTGGGACTCTGGAAGCAGCTGATGGGTACCGACAGGCCAAGCGGAACGCAGCCTTCCGGATGGCCTCGAGGAGATTCTGGTCCACCATCCGGTGGCTCAGGGGGGGGAAGCGGTGCACCGTCAACACCGTGTATGGTGAGGGCGGGGCTCTGCTGACTTCTACTAGGGACGTCGTGAGTCGGTGGGGGGAATACTTCGAGGGCCTCCTCAATCCTACCGACACGCCTTCCGATGAGGAAACAGAGTTGGGGAGCTCGGACGTGGGACCTCCCATTTCTGGGGCTGATGTTGCCGAGGTGGTCAAAAAACTCCTCGGTGGGAAGGCCTCGGGGATGGATGAGGTCCGTCCTGAGTTCCTTAAGGCTCTTGATGTTGTGGGGCTGTCTTGGTTGACACGCCTCTGCAGCATCGCGTGGACATCGGGGGCAGTGCCTCTGGACTGGCAGATCGGGGTGGTGGTCCCCCTCTTTAAAAAGGGGGACCGGAGGGTGTGTTCCAACTATAGGGGGATCACACTCCTCAGCCTCCCTGGTAAGGTCTTTTCGGGGGTACTGGAGAGGAGGATCCGCCGGATAGTCAAATCTCGGATTCAGGAGGTACAGTGTGGTTTTCGTCCTGGCCGTGGAACAGTGGACCAGCTCTATACCCTCGGCAGGATCCTGGAGGGAGCATGGGAGTTCGCCCAACATGTGTTTTGTGGACTTGGAGAAGGCGTTCGACCGTGTCCCTCGGGGACTCTTGTTGGGGGTGCTCCGGGAGTATGGAGTGCCGGACTCCTTGATATTGGCTGTTCGGTCTCTGTATGACCGGTGTCAGAGTTTGGTCCGCATTGCCGGCAGTAAGTCGGACATGTTTCCTGTGAGGGTTTGACTCCGTCAGGGCTGCCCTTTGTCACGATTCTGTTCATAATTTTTATGGACAGAATTTCTAGGCGCAGCCAGGGCGTTGAGGGGGTCCGGTTTGGCGACCTCAGAATTGGGTCTCTGCTTTTTGCGGACGATTTGGTTCTGTTGGCGTCGTCAGGCCGTGACCTTCAGCTCTCACTGGAGCGGTTCGCAGCCGAGTGTGAAGCGGCTGGGATGAGAATCAGCACCTCCAAATCTGAGACCATGGTCTTCGGCCGGAAAAGGGTGGAATGCTCTCTTCGGGTCGGGAATGAGATCCTTCCCCAAGTGGAGGAGTTCAAGTATCTCAGGGTCTTGTTCACGAGTGAGGGACGAATGGAACAGGAGATTGACAGACGGATTGGTGCGGCGTCTGCAGTGATGCGGGCTCTGCACCGGCCCGTCGTGGTGAAGAAGGAGCTGAGCCAGAAGGCGAAGCTCTAAATTTACCGGTCAATCTATGTTCCTACCCTCACTTATGGTCAACAGCTGTGGGTAGTGACCGAAAGAACGAGATCGCGAATACAAGCGGCCGAAATGAGTTGAAGTGGAAGTGGCCGGGGACAGGGACGTCTGGGTCTCTTTGCTCAAGCTGCTGCCCCCGCGACCCGATCCCCGGACCAGCGGAAGATAATGGATGGATGGATGGATGGATGGATGGACGTATTATGACCTTACAATGACCCATATCAATTGTCTTTGATGTGCAGACCAAAGAAACTTGATAAATGTTAATTGTTCATTAGAATTGATCAGCTGTGCAATGGGAGAGGAAATGGTCTGGCCTCAAGTGTTCACGTGTTTAGCCCCTACCTCACGGTGTAACGTCGAATGGCAACGAATACAAAAAAATTATACTTGAAAATATAACAAGATCACTGAAATTCATGGAGATGGCAGTAAACTCACAAGGCTTTCTTCCTATGTATTGAGAACTTCTGTCCTCACAAATATATGGTGCACAGTGAGAAAAGATGACAATACAGTATATATACAAATACAGACAATAGTGTAGTCTGAGGAAGATTTGTACACCATGTCACCATAAACTCAAACCGTCTTGAATTTTTAAGTATTCATACTTTACTGTTAAGAAACAGTCAGTAGGAGCCAAAAAATAAAGTTCAGCTGGTCACAATTATTTCTTTAATAAAAAAAAATTAAAAAAAACACTCATGTACTACTTATGCTGTGTGCAAGTAGACCTTTCCAAACTGTTAGGCGTGAAAATGACATCCATGCCAGATCACTTTCAGGCGATCTTTTTCAAACAAAGTATGCTTCTAAATTGTGATAAGGACAAAATCTGCCATTTCAAAGAGTAGAGAGTGAAATTGGTTACACCGGTTTATTATGGAAAGAAACATTGTACAGAAAACATGAGAAGACATCTCAACATTCTTTACCACAAATGGTTTCAGAGGAACAAAAACAACTTCAGAACTTTGTGCATTTCCTCGCTCTGTAGTCAAAAGACTTTATAAAAGTTAAAAAGATTGCTAACACAAAATGTAGGAGGCACTCGATATACAGTAGAACATCTGCCATGTTAAAGCAACTCAAAAACTGTACGTTTAGATTAGGCCGCGGATCTAAAGCAAACAGAAGGGATTTCCAGAGGAAGAGGACCAGTGTGGGGAAAGCCTTGCCTCGTGCTTGGTTCCCAGAGGGTTGAAACAGAAGGATGGTATCAGAGTATGGTGGTAGAGCCGGTCGACGAGTTCACACCGACACTGTCGTGGAACAAGGGAACAGTGAGGGCTCTTTGGGAATGATGAAATTACAAGAGGGGGCACCAAATAAATGATTCACTTCCTTTCTTTGGAGAAACACGAAAATGGAAAAATCATACACCCACATCATTAAATTTCACATACCACCACAGTAACTCTAGAGTGTTGACTGGCCTGCAGTTCAAACCACCAATGGTCAATGGCTCTAGTGTTTTCACAATTAGACCAGCACTTGTGGACCAGCTCAGGCATGAAGGAGGCTCACTGAGAAGACGGCACAGACGCACAGAACACGTGTCATCTTGCCACTGATACTCTTAACTGAGCACTGGGTGGACCTGCGTTGTCATGGCAGTTCTAATGGTTTATTTCTATTAATAATTTAAGTTTTTCAGCATGTCCACATTTGGAACATAGACACACCATGTGCTGGCTATGGAATAACACACTGTGGTTGATGGGGGATGGATTCTGAAGCTGCAAAACAAAAAAAAGATGAGATTCATTTCACAAAAAGTACAGTGTAGAACATACAGACAATCCTCATAACGCTTGCAAGGCAAACTTTTATGGAAGCACTTTAGGTGGTGGGCCAAAGGCTGATATTTTTTTAAAGTTGCCAAGATGACGAATCTCCATCAATAGTTACTCATATTTTCATATGAACTCAATCTTTTTCTGAACATGGTTACGTTTCTTGGTCGTCTCATCACAATCCCAATGTTTTCATGAAAACCGCCACTGATCAAACAACATAAGAAGGCTCGTGAGAGATCTGAGGTGGCAGACAAGAGTCACAAAAATAAATCAAGTAACATTGTTTATTTGCACATTCTTCAGAATAGATCAAATTGAACAGAAGCTAAAAAGCTTGTGATTATAGAAGAAATAAATGAAATATTTACTCTTTAATGAGTAAAACAACATGAGCAAATTACACTGCTGAAAATATCAGAAAACTACTGATTTGAGGAGAGGAATTTGTTTGGAATGAAAATGTTATCCTTTGTTTGCATAAATTCGCTTTCTTTACGAATTTACTTGAACTAAATGCATCATTTAGCTGCGTTGTTCAGAAACACTTTGCACGGTTACATTCTGGAGTTCGCTCAGTTGCGCAAAACTGGTCGATATCTGAAACACTTCAAATCTGGCTGGAAACCTATGATCAAACTGGAACTGCCAACAAATGTAACAGTTAAAAATTAGACTCAATTAACGTAATACATAGAAGAAAAAAAAGGTATACTTTATCGATGGAGACCAGTCAAGCGTTCAGCCCACCTTTTACTGTCCCTCTTCAAAAACTTAAAGCAAATTATAATAAAGAAAAAAAAATGTAATTAAAAAAAACAGCAACACTCACCTTTTACATTCATCCAAGCAAAGAGATAAACATGACCACGCCCATGAACTGGGTGAAGAGAATAAGTGGCGTGAAGAAGGACCACACTGGCCAAAGTGCAATGTTAAAGCTGCAGGAGAAACATACCAAAAGGTTAAGACAGAACGGGCGCTGCTGCTCTGACATATTGTCACAGACGTTGAGGAGGAATAATGGGATGGGCAATGAAATACCAAAGCATTCATAGGTGATGCATTTAACAAAGCCTCTGAAAGGTAATGTGATAAAAAAAAAAATTAAAAAAAGTTGTCAATGCACTCGATGCCTGCTTAAAAAAACATATTGGCTTTAAACACTGAAACAATAATGTTGTGAAACAATCAGGAAGTAACTTTATTTTCTTCCTCTGTTTTTTTTTTTGCTGCTTTGTCCTCACATTTGCTGCTCCCTTCCCTTGTTCATTCTTTGGCCCGTTTGACCACCACGGCTCACGTTGTCTGAGTTTAAATGTTGTGTCCACAAAGGGTAACATTTTTTCCTAAGATACAATAGCTCTTTAGAGTTATAGCTATACAAACTATGTCTGGGATCAGACACGAGATGACAGACCGAAACCGAGAACAAAACATCGGGAGAACAAAACTTATCTAAAGCACACAAGAGTATCATAAGAACTACTTATCTACCTGATACTGTGTGTACTTGGTTCCTGTGGTGGAAATGCAGGACGCCAGAGAAAAAACCCACATATATAAGTTCATATAGACCCATACACATATTTGAGCAGATACATGCAGCAACGACATTATGCTTTGATGTTGTTTGACTGCGGTGTGACACAATAATTGAGTTTTTGCTAGTGTGATATAAATGGGCTCAGAGAACGTAACTAGAGTCAAAGCCCTTGAATTTATGGTTTCCTTTGAGGAGCTTCCCAGTCACTGCCTTCAGTCATCTCCTAGAACAGACCTGGGCATTTTACGGCCCGCGGGCCAGATACGGCCCTTTGCCTGTCCCTGTCTGGCCCGCGCCCCCCTGCCCCCTCCAGTCAAAAATAAAAACGGATTTTGGTGTGCATGCAATGCAGCTGTCTTTTATTTTGAAAGGGTCTGACGCATTGTTTATGAATGCATGCATAAGTGACAGTGACAGGTGGCTAGCATCCGAATCCCTGATCCACACAAAATGTCGTCTCACGGTAAAAAAAGAAAAGTTGATTCAGAATGCCGCGTTTTCAACAAGGCATGGACAGCGAAATATTTGTTTACAGAGGTAAAAGGTAAAGCTGTGTGTTTAGTTTGTGGTGTGTCAGTGGCTGTGTTATAAAGGAGTATAATATCCACCGTCACTACGTGACTAAACACGGGGAGAAATACAAGAACTTTTCAGAAAAAGAGTGCGCAGCTGAGTCGTCTCTGTTGCTCGCCAAGCTGCAATCTCAACAAACACTTTTTACAAAACGTTTGACATCCAGAGGTGCTACAGTCAAGACAAGTTTTGTTATTTTGCACAAGATTGCTAGAAAAAGCAAACCCTTCTCTGATGGAGAGTTTATTAAGGAGTGTTTGGCAGGCCCGCCGCTCCGCATACGCAGAGTACGCAGAGCGCGTAGGGCCCCAAGTACCTGGCGGGGGGGGCCCGCAAAATTAAGGTTGTTAAAAAAAATTCATGATAGTTATTATATTATTACATTAAAGAAATTATATAAATTAGTCATGAACAGGCCCAGCGTTGTTTTTCTTAATTGTCTGCCCTATTACTCGATTCGGGCAAATTAGATGTGTTTACCTTATCTATACCCCCCCCCCCCCCTTCCTGAAATGGTACAATGGTTCCTGAATGGTACAGTCTTCAAAGTTACCGCATCAGAGGTGGTGGAGCATCATCCTACCTGACGTTTTCCGAGTTATGCCCGTTAACAGTGAAGAAGATTTAGAATGTCAAGTAAAGGGCCACATGATTCTGGCGCTGACAAAAGAAAGAAAAGAAAACGGAGAGATGACGCTCGTGCAATCCTTGCTGGTAAGTTCGTGTTTTTGGTGTAATTGTTTTGCTAACCTAACGTTCAGTGATATTGCTGCCAGCTAACCTCAGCAACCTAGGCTTGGTTAGCGATTGGATTTGCCGAAAAGTTTGGAGTTACGAACAAAATCTACGAATGCTGACGACCGTGTGTAGAGTTTGTGTAAAGTACAGCACTGTCACACGTTGAGTGGCGTAGCAGGCCGCCAACAGGTGTGACGGGAATGATTAACATCTACCCATCATTCCCCTAAAAAGCGAGACAAACGCCGTAATGGCATCATAAAGACGTTATATTAGTGGCATGGAAAAATTGAGGAAGAAAAACGGCCTGAGGATAAAGGTAAGGCATGTGTTGGGTGATGTGGGCTGGATAGCTGGAGGTGGGACGTTTTTTTGTGTTTATTTGTCCTGCTAGCTAGTCTCGGATAAATGTTGTGTAGCTGGCTGGGATTTGTTCGTTATAAACTCGGCTTCAGTGTTTGCCTCATGAAAGTTTGCTTATATAAGATGAGTATGTCACACGTGAATGAGCAGTCAGTCCTGCCATGGGAAAGACTGACTGACTCCAGTTTATTCAGATTCTAGCAGGGAGGGAGGCATGTTGTTGTCCTGCTCTGTCATTGCTCAGTGGAAGTTGTCTCTCAGGTATTTGACACGATTTTGGCATTACTTAGGATTAATTTACTAAGTTTGGTGTGTTATTTATAGGCTTCTAATTAGAAGTGTTCTACTGTTAGTTTTTTAAGTGGTATACAAATATTAGGCATCCTGTTGATTATTTTAGAATATTGTGGCAGTGGATAATTTTTCTTAGTTTTATTACTTTAAAGCTGCGGTCGGCAACTTTTTTTTAGTCATATTAGCTTGAACTGTCATGGGATTCTGGAAGTAGAATATTAAATAGGCTGTTTAGGAAAAATAACGAAATCTGTAGCTCCCTCTGAAGCCTGTAATCATGCTTGCAAAAGCCGAGCGCTCCCGGCTGTTTTTAACCAATCAAGTTAGGGTGGAGGAATCCTACCTGTCAATCACAGCTTGTGCACACGCTGCTGAGCGTGAGTCTGCCCCAGCTTGTGTGCGCTCACACTGGTGTGAACTCACGTGCACAAGAGGGGGAGGGGTTTGGGGGGGGGTGATTCGGAGCTTGTTAGAGGTTGGGGGAGGGACCTGAAAGTTGTATCAGTTCGAATTTTCCGACTTTAGACTCGAAATTTTGAAAACCTGCCGACGGCAGCTTTAACTAGTACAATGTGTAGATGAATGCAGAAACTTCTTAAAAGTGACAACTTCAAAAACTCTTTTGTTCCTCTGGCCATCAGGATGTACAAAAGCTTTAAGTGATGGCGCTTCTGTATTTCACTGGTCACTTTATATTTCACTTTGGTCTTATTTTACTGGTCACTTTAGATTTTTAAACTGTTTTTTTAAATAGTTTTTTAAATTCTAAGATTGTTTTTAAAGTCTTTATAATTGTATAAACATTTTTTATCGCTTTATGTCTTGCTACTAGATGCTTGAATTTCCTTCGGGATCAATAAAGTATCTATCTACTTTGTAATTGGGTACAATCTTTAAATTTTAAAAAAACTCAAAATCTTTTATTTATTGTTTTCTTTGTATTATATATTCTTATTAGTTTAACTTGCCTGAGTGGTTCAACTTAAGATGTTTAATTTAAACTCTAGCCTGTTTTGCTCATAAAGTGTAATAGATCTTAGTGTTCCATCTAAATGGTTAGGAATCTCTTCATTGTAGTTTGACAAACTAGGGGCCCCCAAACTGTATCTTGCTTAGGGCCCCCACAAAGCTAGAAACGACCCTGGTGTTTGGTGTACTCGTCTGCGCTAATATGTCCCGAGAAAAAAGACGCTTTTGAGAACGTCTCCCTCTCCCGCCGCACCGTAATGAGGAGGATTGAGGACATCGCGAAAAACCTGGTGCTACAACTGAGAGACCGCGTGAATGACTTTGAGTACTTTTCCCTGGCTTTGGATGAGAGTGATATACGGGGCACTGCCCAGCTGCTCATCTTCATGCGCGGGATCAATGCAGACTTCAGAATCACAGAGGAGCTGGCAGACATGCGGTCATTGAAAGGGACAACAACGGGGAGTGATCTCTTAGCTGAGGTAAATGATAGAAGTAGTATTAATTCTCACGTCAACCTAAACCACAATTCATGTTTATAAATCAGACAAAGACGGTAGGTTGGAGGGCTTCGGCGTTCAATTTAGTAGTGCGAAGGTGCTCTTTGGTTAGACTTACTTGTCACAAAGGTATGAAGATATCCAAGGCACTCTTCTTCTTTGTTAAAAAGCTTTTAATAAACTATGAGCTAGTTCATACTAGAACAGATAAAATTGCCAACATGTTTCGGCCTGCAAAGGCCTTCATCAGGGCTTCAAACAAATTCAAAATCACCAACCACTTCCCTATAATCATGTAAATGTAATGTTCAGGTGCGCGTCGTCAGGTCTCCAGACCGTGCGCGCCTGTGAACATGCGCGCCCTCTCCAGTCTGTGCTTGCGCAGGTACCCAAATCAAACATAGTGGACACATTACTACCCATACCACAGTATTCAAGAAATAAATACATCACACCAAACTCCCAAAACAACCACCAGAAATACACACACAACACCAAATCAAAGAAACGCAATCATATCAATGCTATCGTTTAAACCCGGGTGTGACATGGCGTTTAAATTATGAATCCATCTGCTCTCTTTTTGGTTAAGAAGTCTTTGTCTATCCCCTCTTCTTGTGTTTATGGGGATGTGGTCAATGCCTATTGCAGTGAAAGTGGCAGTTCCATTGGGATGTGCTTCTGTAAAGTGCTTTACAATGGCGTAATCGCAATTGCCACTTCTCGCTGCATATTTGTGTTCCGCCACACGGTCCTTCAAGCGCCTTTTGGTGCGTCCGACATAAAAGGCATCGCAAAGAGAGTATCTCAGCATATAAATGACATGAGTAGTTTGGCAGTTTATAAAATGTCTTATATTAAAAACCTTGTGCGTATTAGGGTGCGTAAAAACAGTAGATTTCCTCACAATGTCACAAATCTTGCAATGCCCACATTTATATGTGCCATTGGGCTTTTGCGGGATCCACGTTTTTGGTTGTTCCCTGGTGGATATGTGACTGCGCACTACTCTGTCACCTATTGTTGGGGCTTTTTTAAAAGAGAAAATTGGGGGTTCCTTAAAAGTGTCCCTTAATGCTTCATCACATTGGAGAAGGCTCCAGTTTTGTTTGATGATCTTGCGGATGTCGTTGGCCTCTGTGCTATAGCGCGTTGCGAAAAACATTCTGTTGTTGTTGTTGCCTTTCTGTTTTCTTTTTAACAGTTTGCTTCGATCCTGTGCTTGGGTTTTAGCAAGGGCTGTGTTCAGTACATTAGCTGGATAACCCCGTTCTCTAAAGCGATCCAGCATCTCTTTGCTTTTCGTCTCAAAGTCGTCTTCCTTATCGCAAATTCTGCGCAGCCTTTTAAATTGTCCATAGGGGATGTTGTTAATTAAGGAAGGAGGGTGAAAACTTTTTGCATGTAATAGTGTGTTTTTGTGTGTCTCTTTTCTGTAGATAGAAGTATGTAGATGTCCATTCGTGTCTTTGGTGATTTCCAGATCTAGGAAGTTGATTTTCGTTTTGCTGTACTCCAATGATAGTTTTATATTTGCGTTAGTGTTGTTCAGATAGTTATGAAAGCCTAACAGCTCCTCTTCGGTGCCATCCCATATCAGTATGACGTCATCAATATATCTTGACCACCAGGCTACCTTGTCTTTGTAGATATTGTTATGTCCAAATACAAAGCCCTCTTCCCATTTTCCCATAAACAAGCCGGCATAAGACGGACTAAAGCAAGCACCCATAGCGCAGCCTTTGATCTGTTTGAATAGTTTCTCTTGGAATAAAAATATATTATTATTCAATGTCCACTCCGTTAAATCCATTAGAAATTCAGTAGGTGGGTTATGTGGGTATGGCCTAGTATTCAGAAAGTGCTTAAGAGCTGTCAAACCCTCTTGGTGGTCAATATTTGTGTAAAGAGCTTCAACATCCATAGTGGCTAGAATACAATCTGAATTGACAGTCATGTCCTTGATTTTACATAGCACCTCAGTTGTGTCTTGTATAAATGCTGGCAGTGTGGGGAGCAGCGGCTTAATAAAAAAAATCCACATACTTGGATATCGGCTCCAGTAGACTTTCATTGCCGGAGATGACTGGTCTGCCAGGGGGGTTGGTTATGTTTTTATGCACTTTGGGTAAAAGGTAGAAAGAGGCTATCCTTGGGTATGGCTTGTATAAGAATTCAAATTCTTGAGATGAGATTAGGTCGTCATCCTTCGCTCTTAGTAATTGCTCTTGAAGTTCTTTAATTAGTGTTTCCATTGGGTTTGTTTTCATAGGTCGATAGAACGTCTCATCATTGAGTTGTCGTTGTGCTTCCTTGACATATTGTTCGTATCCCCAAACCACAATAGCTCCTCCCTTGTCAGCTCTTTTTATCACAATGTCTTTATTGTTAGTTAATTCTTTGAGTGCATCACTTTCATCTTTAGACAGGTTTCGTCTGTACTGGGTGTTTTTCTTTGTGAGCACTTGCTCTATCTCATAGCTGACTTTCCTCTCAAAAGTATTCAAGGTGGCGTTTTGTACTATTGGGCAGAAAACTGATTTGGGCTTAAAAGGTGTATTAGAATAATTGGTCACTGAGGGCCCAGATGGATTCAGCTTGTACCATGCTTTAATGTGTAAAGATCTGTAAAACCTATAGAGGTCAATTTTTACGTCAAAGTTATCAGAGGAAGTTGTGGGTGAAAAAGTAAGTCCTTTCGACAGTACACTGACTTGTGCTTGTGAGAGGGATGCGTCTGAGAGATTTATAACTAAGTCCTGCGGCTCCGTATAGGATAGGGACTTGGGTCGTTTACGGCCTCTTCTCGTTCTTTTCCTCTTCCCCTTCCTCTCCCTCTCCCTTTTCCTCTGTTGTTCGTTATCTTGTGTCTTTCTTTCTGCATTGGAAAATTGTCGTTTCCCGAATGGTCACTTGTGGAAGTGTGCGGCATTGCGCGATCTTCTTCATCACTAGTGAAGTTAAAAGACACAGTACGGGGTCCTCTTTGTTGCGCGCCATGATGGAATGGATTTTTGGTCTTGTTCCAAAAATACACTTTATTTTCCTTGTAGTCTTTTTCGTCTCTTTGGAACTTTCGTAGTTTCTCCTGTTTCAGTTGTTCTTTAAATTTACAGATGTTTTCATCCAGTTTTTTACGTAGATCCTCTATATCCTTGTTTGAGTTAAATTCCTCCAGTTTTTTGTTCAAATCCTCAATTTTCTCTTGGATGACATTTCTGTCTTTTTTCGCTTCTTCTATCAGTAAAAGCATTAAATCAAATGAGCACTTACTTAGTATCTTTTCCCACTTGATCTTGAATTCACTTTTATCGGTTACATCATATGCTGGGGTATATCCTTGCCTCCAGTAATCAGATAGGGTAATGGCGTTTAAGTCCAATTTGATGTCTTTCTCCTGTAGGCGTTTCAGTTCCATACATATCTCTCAGGCTTGTTGGTTATCCACGGTAGTCGTTAGTCCCGCAAAATCCAGTAATGAAGCACTTGTGATAATCCGCGTCCCATCTTCTTCTGAATACGCAAAAGTAGACGAATCCATATGCAAAGTTATGTAAATCTTCGGTATAAGTTGACGCTCAACACTTCAAACAAGTGGCGCTCCTCTGATGCAAAGTGAATCAGACAAAGAGCTAAGCCCTGATGAAGGCCTTTGCCTTTGCAGGCCGAAACATGTTGGCAATTTTATCTGTTCTAGTATGAACTAGCTCAGTTTATTAAAAGCTTTTTAACAAAGAAGAAGAGTGCCTTGGATATCTTCATACCTTTGTGACAAGTAAGTCTAACCAAAGAGCACCTTCGCACTACTAAATTGAACGCCGAAGCCCTCTGACCTACCGTCTTTGTCTGATTCACTTTGCATCAGAGGAGCGCCACTTGTTTGAAGTGTTGAGCGTCAACTTATACCGAAGATTTACATAACTTTGGATATGGATTCGTCTACTTTTGCGTATTCAGAAGAAGATGGGAAGCGGATTATCACAAGTGCTTCATTACTGGATTTTGCGGGACTAACGACTACCGTGGATAACCAACAAGCCTGAGAGATATGTATGGAACTGAAACGCCTACAGGAGAAAGACATCAAATTGGACTTAAACGCCATTACCCTATCTGATTACTGGAGGCAAGGATATACCCCGCGTGGCCTTAGAATTAAAAAATTCCCAGCATATGATGTAACCGATAAAAGTGAATTCAAGATCAAGTGGGAAAAGATACTAAGTAAGTGCTCATTTGATTTAATGCTTTTACTGATAGAAGAAGCGAAAAAAGACAGAAATGTCATCCAAGAGAAAATTGAGGATTTGAACAAAAAACTGGAGGAATTTAACTCAAACAAGGATATAGAGGATCTACGTAAAAAACTGGATGAAAACATCTGTAAATTTAAAGAACAACTGAAACAGGAGAAACTACGAAAGTTCCAAAGAGACGAAAAAGACTACAAGGAAAATAAAGTGTATTTTTGGAACAAGACCAAAAATCCATTCCATCATGGCGCGCAACAAAGAGGACCCCGTACTGTGTCTTTTAACTTCACTAGTGATGAAGAAGATCGCGCAATGCCGCACACTTCCACAAGTGACCATTCGGGAAACGACAATTTTCCAATGCAGAAAGAAAGACACAAGATAACGAACAACAGAGGAAAAGGGAGAGGGAGAGGAAGGGGAAGAGGAAAAGAACGAGAAGAGGCCGTAAACGACCCAAGTCCCTATCCTATACGGAGCCGCAGGACTTAGTTATAAATCTCTCAGACGCATCCCTCTCACAAGCACAAGTCAGTGTACTGTCGAAAGGACTTACTTTTTCACCCACAACTTCCTCTGATAACTTTGACGTAAAAATTGACCTCTATAGGTTTTACAGATCTTTACACATTAAAGCATGGTACAAGCTGAATCCATCTGGGCCCTCAGTGACCAATTATTCTAATACACCTTTTAAGCCCAAATCAGTTTTCTGCCCAATAGTACAAAACGCCACCTTGAATACTTTTGAGAGGAAAGTCAGCTATGAGATAGAGCAAGTGCTCACAAAGAAAAACACCCAGTACAGACGAAACCTGTCTAAAGATGAAAGTGATGCACTCAAAGAATTAACTAACAATAAAGACATTGTGATAAAAAGAGCTGACAAGGGAGGAGCTATTGTGGTTTGGGGATACGAACAATATGTCAAGGAAGCACAACGACAACTCAATGATGAGACGTTCTATCGACCTATGAAAACAAACCCAATGGAAACACTAATTAAAGAACTTCAAGAGCGATTACTAAGAGCGAAGGATGACGACCTAATCTCATCTCAAGAATTTGAATTCTTATACAAGCCATACCCAAGGATAGCCTCTTTCTACCTTTTACCCAAAGTGCATAAAAACATAACCAACCCCCCTGGCAGACCAGTCATCTCCGGCAATGAAAGTCTACTGGAGCCGATATCCAAGTATGTGGATTTTTTTTATTAAGCCGCTGCTCCCCACACTGCCAGCATTTATACAAGACACAACTGAGGTGCTATGTAAAAATCAAGGACATGACTGTCAATTCAGATTGTATTCTAGCCACTATGGATGTTGAAGCTCTTTACACAAATATTGACCACCAAGAGGGTTTGACAGCTCTTAAGCACTTTCTGAATACTAGGCCATACCCACATAACCCACCTACTGAATTTCTAATGGATTTAACGGAGTGGACATTGAATAATAATATATTTTTATTCCAAGAGAAACTATTCAAACAGATCAAAGGCTGCGCTATGGGTGCTTGCTTTAGTCCGTCTTATGCCGGCTTGTTTATGGGAAAATGGGAAGAGGACTTTGTATTTGGACATAACAATATCTACAAAGACAAGGTAGCCTGGTGGTCAAGATATATTGATGACGTCATACTGATATGGGATGGCACCGAAGAGGAGCTGTTAGGCTTTCATAACTATCTGAACAACACTAACGCAAATATAAAACTATCATTGGAGTACAGCAAAACGAAAATCAACTTCCTAGATCTGGAAATCACCAAAGACACGAATGGACATCTACATACTTCTATCTACAGAAAAGAGACACACAAAAACACACTATTACATGCAAAAAGTTTTCACCCTCCTTCCTTAATTAACAACATCCCCTATGGACAATTTAAAAGGCTGCGCAGAATTTGCGATAAGGAAGACGACTTTGAGACGAAAAGCAAAGAGATGCTGGATCGCTTTAGAGAATGGGGTTATCCAGCTAATGTACTGAACACAGCCCTTGCTAAAGCCCAAGCACAGGATCGAAGCAAACTGTTAAAAAGAAAACAGAAAGGCAACGACAACAACAGAATGTTTTTCGCAACGCGCTATAGCACAGAGGCCAACGACATCCGCAAGATCATCAAAAAAAACTGGAGCCTTCTCCAATGTGATGAAGCATTAAGGGACACTTTTAAGGAACCCCCAATTTTCTCTTTTAAAAAAGCCCCAACAATAGGTGACAGAGTAGTGCGCAGTCACTGTTATGGTAAATTTGATGTCTGCTAACCACTTGTCTTTTAAAAGACACCTTGTTGTAGACCCAATGTCTGCAGACCATGTGTCTGTTGATTAACACATTGACAATAATCATTCAAATGACCATTGTCTCCGGATTCTGCATCTCCCCAAAGTGCGAGACTTTCCCCCAGGGGGTGTGGCAAGGAGACAGTTGGAGAATACACACGGTGTGTTCTTTCAGGTGTCACCTGAAAGAACCAAACCCTCCTCTTTCTGTATAAATGCATCGTATTTCCTTTGTTCTGGGTCTCTTCTCACCACGAACGCTGACTGGTGAGGATTGACCTCTTTTGCAGAAGAAAATAAACACGTGGCCGGCCGGCACAAACATTGAAAGTCTATATTTCACTTCTCATCAGATGTAATAGGAAGGTAAGCAAAATCTTAATAGGGAGTTAAGACAATAATTCCATAACATCACATATCCACCAGGGAACAACCAAAAACGTGGATCCCGCAAAAGCCCAATGGCACATATAAATGTGGGCATTGCAAGATTTGTGACATTGTGAGGAAATCTACTGTTTTTACGCACCCTAATACGCACAAGGTTTTTAATATAAGACATTTTATAAACTGCCAAACTACTCATGTCATTTATATGCTGAGATGCTCTCTTTGCGATGCCTTTTATGTCGGACGCACCAAAAGGCGCTTGAAGGACCGTGTGGCGGAACACAAATATGCAGCGAGAAGTGGCAATTGCGATTACGCCATTGTAAAGCACTTTACAGAAGCACATCCCAATGGAACTGCCACTTTCACTGCAATAGGCATTGACCACATCCCCATAAACACAAGAAGAGGGGATAGACAAAGACTTCTTAACCAAAAAGAGAGCAGATGGATTCATAATTTAAACGCCATGTCACACCCGGGTTTAAACGATAGCATTGATATGATTGCGTTTCTTTGATTTGGTGTTGTGTGTGTATTTCTGGTGGTTGTTTTGGGAGTTTGGTGTGATGTATTTATTTCTTGAATACTGTGGTATGGGTAGTAATGTGTCCACTATGTTTGATTTGGGTACCTGCGCAAGCACAGACTGGAGAGGGCGCGCATGTTCACAGGCGCGCACGGTCTGGAGACCTGACGACGCGCACCTGAACATTACATTTACATGATTATAGGGAAGTGGTTGGTGATTTTGAATTTGTTTGAAGCCCTGATGAAGGCCTTTGCAGGCCGAAACATGTTGGCAATTTTATCTGTTCTAGTATGAACTAGCTCAGTTTATTAAAAGCTTTTTAACAAAGAAGAAGAGTGCCTTGGATATCTTCATGTTTATAAATATTTAAATATTCTTATTTATTACCAAAATAATCTGATTTAAATATTTTATTATAAAAGAAATATAATGAGAAAACATAAGTCAATATTAAATTTGAGTCATTGCTGGTTCGGCCCTCCAACACATTTCAGATTTTTCATGCGGCCCCCTGAAGAAATTAATTGCCCACCCCTGTCCTAGAACAATTATGAAGGTGAGTCATGTTCTGTAATTACAGGTAAAAACAGTAATTTTCCAAAGAATGTTACAACTGGCAGAGAATTTTAAACTGTTTCCTCCTTTTTTAGGCTACATTTTTACATTTTTATTTCTCTTTAACGGTCATTTTACCTCAAAAGCTGCTGTGGAATGATTGAATACAAGCAGATATTCGGTCAGCTTTTTGACCGCAGCGGGCAGCATACTCCTCATGAATAAAGCCATCTTTAAAGGCTTGACTAGACACAAAATGATATTCATACATTATCAAAAGTGTTTATGAATGTGTTTTGCTGCTGACCAGTTCCTGTAGTTCTGAAAGCTGAATGTTTTCTCTCTTCTGGCTTGATACGGGAGATAAGCAGCTTATTGCTTCATGATGTGCCCATGGCAGGTGACAGGCAAGCCAATTTAGCACCTGGGCTGTTATTATGGAGCCATGCTGTTATACTATATTAGTGCAATTTGGGATTTGACACCGTCTTCCAGAAACAATCGAGGGTTTCCTTGAAAAAGACATTATCTGGATGGAAAGATAAACTGCTTTAAAAACTGTTTATAGCATTCAGCATTGCAAGTACTGGAATGTGTTGTTGGATTGAGTTTAAAATCTCTCAATTTCAACATTTCATATGTGGTCTTTATTCAGAGGGTTTAAAAGCTTCAGTAAACCTTGTTGTCTGTTATCTACATGGAACACAGTACTGTTGTGTTTTAAGATCACTTTTAGGTCCGCTTTTAATTGAGTTGAAAGTATTAATCACACATTTTTCTGCTCCATTTCTGTTATATGTCCCTTTCCAAATTGTAAAGCCAGCGAGCTAGAAATTGCCTTTCATCATATGTCCAAACTGACTAAAACTGTACATGGAAGCACATTTAAAGAGAAAATACACATTACAGTTTTTAAATTAGTCTTATGCCGTTACAACAGATTATTCGCTACTTCCGCACTTTGTTGAAGTTTCTGTTACATCAAAATTTTTACCTGCATGATGCAGCAATAAAGGCTGCAGTGGTGATGGGAGGAATGGCAGGGTACTCTTGGTCATAGTGCTGGATGCCTTTGAACCACTCCAGGTACACAATGCAAAACATTGCCAGCGACAAGCAGATCCCAAGGAGTACCAGACCAACATTAAACCACCAGCTGGGAAAACAAAACAGAATATTCACAGAAAAAGACATCAGGAACCTTGGCTGTCGTTGCAAACCAACAAAAGCTTTCAAAGAAAGCCTTGACAAATATACTCAATGTTACTGTTGTCTATTTGCTGTGCGAGGAAGTCGAAGCACAGTACTGAACACATGCTTTTAATTTAATTTATCTAAACCTAATATTACACAATAACTGTGGCTGAACCCTGTGTCAACCTCATAACACATTCACCTTTTGATATCATCATTATCTATGATGATGCGGAGAAAGTCTGCATAGTAGGTCACAGCGACAGACGCGACGATCCAGAAAACAGAGTGTTTGTTAATGCGAGGGAGTGGTTTCACATCTTTTTCCTCATGGCCTGAAAGGTAAAACAAAGTTATGATACAAACATATCAAAGAGACTTGCGTTCATATAATAACAAAGTGGTTTACACCAAGTATTGCCTATTTTTTTTTTTTTTACTTGATAATTCAAGAGCCAATAAATATATCCGTTACACAGAGCAGATCTTCAGATAGCAGGCAAAATCCTTGTAACATTCAATGCAAACAAACCGCACAGATAAAAGTGAATAGTAAAATACAGCAAGAATGATTACATGGCTTTTGCATGGACATATTTTCTCCATCTGTCCCTACAATTACAACCGAATGTGAGATTTATCCTGCCTCAATAGAATGTGCAAAATATCCTCCGCTCAGATTTAAGCAGCTTTTGAGGTGAAACTGATAGGTTTCTTCGAGATAATCTTGCCCCTCAGAAAGCTATTAATCTCTATAATTTACTGGATGATTAAACGTATCAAAGCCTGTTTTTGGCTGCTGAAGTGGTTAAGCATTCTGGACTTCTCAGCGTTCGCAATGAACTCAACGGCTTAGACGAGCAGGTGCCCCGCACCGCCATTTTAAAGTTATACCTATGAGCTCATCGCCTTTCCAACCTATGGCATTATCATAAATCTCCTTCTCAGAGGGACTTCTATGTGTATGTGTAAACATACATAGCTATACACATACATGTGTGTTCTGACAAAGACATGAGTGGATGTAGGAATAGTTTCACTGTATCATGTTGCCAAGCTGACACAGCCTTTGTTCACAGTCAAAACAATTAAGAATTGCTGGAATTCTGCCAGTCAGGGCCTCAGTCGAACAACTGTCCTCTGTACAAACTCACTACAAGACACCAGCAGACACAATACCACATTTTCTTCTATATCTTAGAGGTTTTGTGTTTAATTAGCTACAGTTTGTGAAGGAAAACCTCAAGTATAAAACCAGTGAAACAAAGTTGTCAGCCACTGCAAGCGAGTGCTGGGATCTAACAAACAACGTAGCAGATAAATAGTCTGCCAATCCATTACACTCCAACCTGTCATTGAAAACACTACTGGAACATGATATAATTTGATTTAAATGGAACAGAATTTGTTCCTGAATTATACTTACAAAAACAATTTATGTCAGCAGTTAAAATGTGTTAAAATGACACCTTTCATCCATGTAATGAACTGCTTTACACTTTCTCTGACCTGTGTATTTTGTATTGACGCCAGACAAAATACAGCACATTTATTCTATCAAAGCATTTACGTCAAATTCTTTCGATTTGACCATTGATGTAAGATGTTAAATTGTTTGACTTGAAGGCGATTTATCCTCACTGACCATGCCCGAACACCTCCCAACTTTAATCTTAATACCTTTAACCATCACCAAAAACACTATTTTACTTAACTGGAAAAACGGAACAAAATGACCAATAAACCGATGGCTCAACTTGCTAACAGATCATGCAATTTTCAAGAAAACTGACTTAAATTTCAAACAACAAAAACACCTGGTCTCCTAAGACTGCCCACCATGACTGGTACAACCCACCCTATCCCCTTAACTGTGCTATTTCTGTTTGTTTGTTCCTATGTTTAACATGAAGCTGTCAATTGTCACCTGTCTTTGTCATCTTTTATTGATTTGCAAATAAAATTTTGGGGGGGAAATGGGGCATACAGTGGAAAAACATTTTTAAAATTAAGAGTGTTATGGTAAGTTTAACAACAATATACACAAATGGTGAAAAATAACCAGAAGGTGTTTGGTTATCTCCAATTCCAAAAAAAAAAAAATCGTTTGTGCTTTTATTCAGATCGATTTATGTACTTTAGATACCCATTCCCCTTTGTCTTGTCACTTTCCTGTTTGTGGTTGAGTCTGTCTAATTTGCATGTAATAGCCACTTCTCCAACAATGAAGTTTATCACGGTTTAACAACAGTTTGTGTCAGGTATATAAGTTACAGTTTGCACATGTTCGATATGACGAGCCGCACTCAAAACTAACGTTGGCGTCAACAGCCTTTATAACGGCAGCCTCCCAGTGTTAGTTGCTCTGACAAAAAAGTCAGATATCTCGTTAGTCAGCATAACATTTCTGAAGCTTACTCTTTTCATCCTCAGCAGCCGACGCCGTTGTTTGCATGAGAAATTCCGCATCTCTCTTAAATCTATTTCGCAGCGTCGCAAACTCGCTGTCATTAAGCATCTTATCGACTCACATTAGCTTCGCAAGCTAACTATCTATTTGGATTGCACTTCCTGCTAAGACGCAGCGTCGCTTATTTGTGACGCACTTAAAACCGACGCGTAGTTCTTAACAGAGCTACTTTTACCAGAGCTGCAGAGTGACACATGTATTACTCTAGAGCTTTTACTACTGCAAATGAGAAATAGAAAACACAAACATTTTTAGCTGAAATGTTATTTTAAAAAAGAAGGACATATTTCAAGTGCAATGTAAATACACAGACATCCCAAGTTCCAAAAACTCATTTCAGGGAGATGACTCAGTCCTCCTCCTCCACTCCCACTCCCCCCCCCCCCCCCCCGACAAGCAGTCGTCAGACTGGACGCTCGTTGAACAGAGCGTTGCTTTGGACAGATACGCACAGGTTTCACAAGCAACCTCTCCCCACAGCACTCTCTCTCTCGTGCCTGCGCAGTCGAAGCGCGCATGGTGCACGAGTTATTTTATTGCCTGCACGCTCTCACTCGCATTGAAAAAAAAAAAAAAAAAAAAAACTCCCTCGAATAGTCTAAAATCCGGGATATTTTATCCGACTCGCGGGCATCCGTGATTAACTATCAATATCAGGGAGACTCCCGGAGCTTCCGGAGACTTGGGATGTCTGAAATACAGCAACTGATGTCCTCCAATTGAGGATAGAGTATTCTTTAATCATACTGTGGATTTTCCCTCATTTTTAAGTAGCCTATGTTTATTTTCTTTGTAATCTAAACTTGTTTACTCAAGTCATTCATTTGGACTAACATTATCTAACAGTGCACTTGTAGCTGGCAAAATGAGTTATTGCAACAACAACAGTTTGGGGATGGCCCCTTCCTGTTCCAACATGACTGCGCACCAGTACACAAAGCAAGGTCCATAAGGACATGGATGAGCAAGTTTGGTGTGGAAGAACTTGACTGGCCTGCACAGAGTCCTGACCTCAACCCGATAGAACACTTTTGGGATGAATCAGAGTGGAGACTGTGAGCCAGGCCTTCGCATCCAACATCAGCATCTAACCTCACAAATGCGCTTCTGGAAGAATGGTCAAAACTTCCCACAAACACACTCCTAAACCTTTTGGAAAGCTTGTCCAGAAGAGTTGAAGCTGTTATAGCTGCAAAGGGTGGGCCAGCGTCATATTAAATTATTATGCGTGTAAAGGCAGATGAGCGAATACTTTTGGCAATATAGTGTATATGCAGACATTCATTAAACTTAGCCATCATATTAAAGCAAAAAATTAAATGAAAATAAACATTTTAAAAATATTTTCTAATATAATTCATTTGCTGCCAGCCTTTATTATTATTGCAAAGTGCATATTTGGTCAGTTAAATGTCAGGGCGCATCTTGAACTCAGTGTATACCTTTACATGGAGAAAGACTTGGACACTGCTGATACTGTTGCCCATCTTCTGTACTCTCTGAAGTAAAAACTTTCAATGAGGCAATGCAGACACAGGGAGTCTGCATTGAATAGAAAGGGAAATGTCAGAGCCGATCGCTTCTATTTATTTATGTCAGCGGCAAAAGTGTTACAATTGTCTCATTTGTTCCCAGTTGTTTCCCAGGTAATTAAGTACATACTTATCAGAAAACGTTGGGGGGATATGGACAATAAAAACAAAAGGATTTGAATTGTTTAATTACAGAGTTTGAATCCAGGATATCTCGTGTTTTGTCCTGTAAACTTAATCTATTTTGTTAATATCTTTCTTGCATTTCAGGCCTGAAACACACTCCATAAAAGTTGGAACAAAGCTAATTTAGGATAGTAATGAGGTGATCAGATGAACAGGTTTTTATAATCAAGATGATTTGGTATGAGAGCAGCATCCACAAAAGACTGACTCTTTGAGGACCAAAGATGAGCAGAGGATCTTGACAAAATCAACAAATGAGTGAGAAAATCATTGAACTGTTTGAAAGCAATGTTTCTCAATGAGAGATGGTAAAGGAATTGCATATTATCCCTCAACTGTGCATAATATCACCAAATTATTCATGGAAGCTGGATGATATGATGATGGGGAAGGATGCAAGCTTAAACTGGACTCTGATGAGCAATAGGATCAGACTGCCATTAGATGCCATGATCAATGCTCTTGGCAAAACTCATTTCACATCTGTTGTGGCAACATTAAAGCTATGGTAGGTAATCCTAGAGAGCTAGCAAGAGAGCTAGCAAGATTCGAAAGTGTCCCCTCCTCTAAGCTCCACCCCCCCCTCCCCATTCCGTCAGTGCTTCATCCAAAGCCGGTAGAACCGCATGCGCACACGGAGCAGGGAGCCGACAGAGGGGGGCGTAGGCAGAAAGCAGAGGCATCTGATTGGTTTTTGTAGGCGCTCCAATCCGAGATCAGCGGGACGCTGATCTCGGATTGGTCAGCTTTTTCTCAGTCCTGCAGCTGCCACAGAGGTCTGATTATTTTCGTCCCTTTTTCTAAATACATCTTGTATAGATTTCTCTCAGGACAGACGGACCATTTCACCCAGTATTACAAAATGTGTTTCTGAACAGGATTACCAACCATGCCTTTAATGCAGAAAAGTACATTGACATTTTTTAACAACAATACTGCCTTAAAGGGATAGTTCACCTCTTTTGACATGAAGCTGTATGACATCCCATATTAGCAATATCATTTATTAAATTTGACTTACCCCCCGCTGCGTCCTGTGAGCCAAGTTCCGGCCTCGTTTTGGCATTAACAATGGTAGTCCGGCTAGTTGGCTGGGGCTTAAAAAATAAGCCTTTTGCTTCTCAAAATAATATGTGTTCAAAAGAGTAATACATTTGCATCACAAAATCGTTGTGATGCCAAAACAAAGTCAAATTTAATAAATGATATTGCTAATATGGGATGTCATACAGCTTCATGCCAAAAGAGGCGAACTATCCCTTTAACAATTTCATCCTTTCCATGCATTTTTCAACAAGACATTCCAGTAGGAACTCAAGTGATTTCACATGCTTTTACTACTTTGTCACGTCGACTCTCCTTCTCACAACTCTTGAAATAAAAAGTCAAAGTAAACTTTTTCTGGAACAATGTTGTAACATATTCTAAAGGTTTTAAGTGTTTAAGTGTTTTTTTTTTTTTTTTTCTTCAGTTTGCTGACTTTATTTCCTCTATCCTATTTTTATTTACAAAGGGCAATAACCAGTACCGCTGCTTTCGGGGAAAAAAAAAAAAATTCTATGAAACTGCCTGCTCATGTTACAAAGTCGCAGGCTGATATCAAAAGTAAGCAGACACCGACTTGTTCCTGAAAAGCACAGTTCATCCCACAGTATTCGATGGAAGAAATTAGAAGCTGATTTACTTATTTATTTGCATCAGTAGAGGTAGGTTTGATTTCAGTTACCTGTGAGGTCTGGATTAAAATGCGAGAATTAAGCCCTACTGAGCCCCACTGGACTAGAAAACATTGTTTAATACCAGCAAACTTGAGTAACAGCTTGACTAAAACCCAGAGTATGCAATATACTATTACAAGTAAGCAGTGGGATGAATGAGTGTCAGTGTTAAACCTGCTGGGATTAGCTGAGCTTCATAAAGCTGGGCAGATTTCCTCCGGTTGTGTGTGTGTGTATGGGTAAAGAGACAGCTCATTCTAGCTGTGGAAAATCAGAAAGCATTAAAACTTCACCTGAGGCTGACACCAAGCGTCCTGCTTCTATGGAGCTTCTGTGTTCCTGGCCAAGTGAACCCCGTTCGGGCTGTGGAGGAATGTGCATTAGCTTCGTCCCGTGTGAGAGTCAAATTCACCTCAGGTACACCTCTCCCGTTTCCCTTCCCCCACTTGAACATCCAATCCCACATATAAGGTGCCATTTCCCAGCCTTACTGTGGGTTTGGAATGTGCAACAGTGAAGTCTCCCACCACAATTGTCATTTTATACATTAAACATCAATGGCATGCTCTGAGGAAGCGTGAATAAATTACACTGACCAGGCCCACTAGATTTAATAGGAACACTGAACAGGAAACACAATTCAGTCAGAAATCCATTTAATTGTCAAGACTGTCAACTGTATAAAATCATACAAGGCAAGACGGCCACAATAGGTGTTCAATTTTCAATCTATAAACAGCATGTGACATGCCAAAAGAGGAAATCACTTTACAAGTCTAACTCGATCTTTCAAAACTCTAAATTTGGGATTTTTGTTGAGCTTCTGGTTGAAAAGCGCCAACACCTCCTCTTCCGTTTTAAAATTCCTGTCACCAGTGAAAGAGTAGTAGGCTGCCACAATCTGCAAAGATGAACAAGACCTTAACGTCATAACAAACTGAGGACAAGGTTTACTTTGAAATTACATTTGAGAAATCTGCTGTACAAACAGAGAACTACAGACTTCACATTTTCCTCCATATCACGCCTCACCCTCTTCCTGAGTTTCTTCAGTGGCAGCTCCTGATCAGGTGACTCTCTTAGCAGTGCCTTGATGTTTCCCTTCCAGTTGAATTTCCCTAAAAGTTGGATCAGAAATATAAATTACCTTTCCGGGTGATCATTTCCACACTGTCAATGATGCAACACTGACCTCTGCTGGCTTTTTTTTTTCTTAAATAACACATTATCACTTAATTACTAAATTACAATACCAGTTGAAAGCTTACACCTACTTTGCTATTTGAATGGGATTGTATGTCAGTGTAAGAAGTATGTAGAGCCATGTTACCCTGAGAAGCAGCTTGATCCTCCGTCTCGTCTGACGCGAGAACATCAGCATCATTTGTTGCTGAAAAATGTAAAGCTGACAATGAGAGTTGTTGATGTTGTATCAAAATTTGACATGCTCTTCTATATACTTTTCACCCAAAATTTACAGGTGAAAAATCAGATTTACTCTTTGTTTTCTTGACAGAAGTCGTATTTTCAGCACAGTTTCCGTTCTGCTCTTCATCTTCTTCGTGTCCATGTTTCCTCTTCCTGCCCTTTCTCTTTTTGCCTGTGTCTTGCTCTTCTGTGACTGCCTGTTCATCACCGTTTGCAGCATTTCCATTCTTTTGCCGACGAGCCTCTTTACGCTCGCGTTTGTTCAGCTTCTTCTTCTTTAGCTCAGCATTTGCTTCAACATCCTGCTTTTCAGTTCCATTAGTACCCGCTGGGACTTCAGCCACCGTCTCTTTACATTCTTTAGTCGGCTGTTTGGCCTCTGGAGCCTGAAAGATGATGGATGGGTAATAAAAATCAATTCATATAATAAAAACTATGTTTTCCTAAGACTCACAACTAAATACAGCATGCAAAGAAACTCGTCGCTGCAATGCTTTTCATCATCTATTGGCAACATTTACATATTCAGATAACAAAATTAAGCATCAGGTAACCTAGACGTTACTACTAAGCTCGCAGTCACACAAAGAGCAAGAGTAACTTACATTGTCAACTGCAGCAAGGACGTCCCACACTTCATCATGGAGGCTGGTGTTTGCTATTTTAAGACTGTTTCTCATCCAGTTCTAAGGGGAATAACACAAGCATGCAGTTTAATTCATGCAGACAACTTCCTATGTTGCTCAAGTTTCTCCAGGTTAAAATTAATTTCAAGAAGACAAAACTCAAGTCACTTAATAGGCAGTCAATGAATCTTTTGTTAAAATGCAGATTTGAACATCTGCATCATAGACTTGAAAAAACAAACATTGTTTCCATATATTTAAACAGGAAAAGTTTGTTTCTATTTGCGACTCGATGTCTTTCTTGATCAATAAAGCATTTATGTCTGACTGAAAATGATTTCTCAAAGTATAAACCGTAAAAACACAACATTACTAGCTTTTCAGGGAACACCCACCTGAAACTTGGCTTTCTTCCTCGGTACGTTATCATATGTGCTAACTTGTCTGAGTACGTCTTTCAGCTTGGCACTCACTCCAGGTTTGTCCATCGCTTCATGGACTCTCTAAAGGAAAAGAGAGAGAAAGTAGGTCAAAAGGGGGGAAAAAAAATAAGATTTTTTTTTTTTTTTTTTAATTCACTGATGTTAAATGTGCATTATTTACCTGTATCCACTGCTGCTGTTTCACATCTCCTTTGTTTGCCTTCGCCTCGTAGCCTTTGCCTCCATACTTCTGATCTTCACTGATACATTTGTTATGGTTTTTGTAGTCATCGCCCCTACAACACGCGCAGAGATGCACCATTTAGGTATCTTCTTTACTGTCACACAGGTTTGGAAGTGTTTAAACAGAAGATTGTAAACACTCGGTCAGTCATTACCAGAAGTCTTTTCCACAGTCGATGCAGGACAGGACCTGGCACCCACGGCACATGTTCACATGCTTATCAACCTGGGCTTTTTTCAGGGATTCACCACACGCGTTGCATGTGAAAAACACCATTTTAAAGACTGCCCTTGTTTATTATGTAGCGATAACTGCAGCTGCTCTAACTATCTAAACACAACTTAGAATTTAAGTTAGGAGTCGCAACAAACAAACGGAAATCGGTGTAAACCTCATGCGAAAGTGGGACCAGGCTGACCGTGCCGCTGTAACCCAAAGCAAGGGAATGTAAAAAAAACAAAAACAATTACTGGAAATAGCAGATGATCTCTCAAAGACCTATGATATTGTGAGTTTCTAAATCAAACTTTCTTGCTTCAAAATCGTTGCCAAATGGTTTCAGGGTTTCTTCCATAAAATAGTCTTTTAAAAACACACGTGACTATATCCGTCGTTAGACGCTACTTTATTAATGCTCCGAAAGCAAAGACGACCACAGAACAGTTCCGTTTAGGACTGCAACAATGCTTTCACAACGCTGTTTGTAATTATTTAGTACAGTGTTAATTTAATTAAATTAACTGTTACGATAATCTGACACAATATAACGCATCAAACTATTGCTTTTCTTACGTATTTACATGAATGTTCGACCTGTCTGCTTCATGTTTCAGGGGCTCGAAATACCCGTTGTACCAGGAAGTGACGTATGTTTTTTTTTTACAGTCAAAAGTGACCCATCATCCCAATAAAAGGTGGAATTTTTGAATTAGGGTTTTTGGCTAATATTTTGGCTAACTTCACTAAACAAATTATATTTAGAAATACGTCTGCTATTGAAAGAGTTTTGTGCCGCATCAGCTCACATCACTCGTGGCTGTGGTTTTGTTAGCATAGCTCTGTAATTAGCTCCACAGTTCTCGTCCAATTTTTGCATGGGTGGTCTCGTTGCACGCGCACACTGGATTTTCTACTGTTGTTGAACAATGTGAAGAAATGTTTTAATTTAAAAATGTTTTCAGCATACTTGGATAGATAAGGGGAATATATATCAATTCCGTTAAGTCACTTGTTTTTTTTTTACTTGTCCCCTTTGACGTTTTTTTTTGTATTATGTTTTTTATGGAGTGGTCGGAGTTAGATGGTCCCGCGGTCCAGTGACCATGGACCCTCTGTCCAACCACAGCTCCTACCTCCTCCAGCAGCTTCAGGAGCAAAGGATCCAGGGGCTGCTCTGTGACTGTATGCTGGTCGTGAAAGGTGTCTGCTTCAAAGCGCACAAAAATGTCCTGGCTGCTTTCAGCTCTTATTTCAGGTGCCTCACTTTCTTTATGCCATGAAGATAAATCTGTATATTGAACTGTTACAGAGTAACCGAATGTGCAAATTTATGACTGCTTTTTCCAGGTCTCTGTTCCAAAACTCTCCCAGTCAGAAGAATGATGTCTTCAACTTGGTTATCCAGGATGTCAGCGGCATCGGGCAAATATTGGACTACATGTACACCTCCCATCTCGATATTAACCAGGATAATGTACAAGCACTCCTGGACATTGCCCAGAATCTGCAGGTTCCAAATGTGCAGAGCATGTGTAATGCTTTCCTTAAGCCTTGTCCCCCACCCGTGGAAATACCTCCTTTTTCTCTTCCTGGCATGTTGGCTTCAGACCACGACTGCCTTTTGGGGAGTAGTCTTTCTCATGATGTTGACCTCCACTGTCCCTCTGAGCCCCAGAGGCCTGGCTTCTATAGTGACATGGACCACACTAGAAGGATGTCTGCTGCTCCTAACAGCAGCTCAAACTGTGACATACCAAGCAGCTCGCAGGCACCTGCAGAAAAACAGCTGGTTCACGGATACAAGCTCCGTAATTTCTATAGTAAGCAGTACTTCAAACAAAGTGCTATTCAGACCAGCAGCGCAGCCGCAAATCAAGGCCCCGGACCTTTGGTGTTGTTGGAAGAGCAGCAATGTCAACTCGGAATCAGCCAGGGAGGCAACAGCAACCCTGTGAGCTCAGGAAATACAGTTCATGCTAACCCTTCTTCCACATCTATTGCAGTGGAAAAACACCCTGTCACCTCATTGATGCCCTCAGATAATTTAAACCCCCCTAACGCTGATTTAGCTGATTCCATGGACAACAAACCCGTCCGCCCAAAGAAGGCAGTTTACCTGAAAAAATACAACTACCTCCGGTCTCAGATGGCTCTGGAGGAGATGTGTGCCGAGTCAGTCACCGATCCCGTCCTCAGCTGTCCCAAAGAGAGCCATCAGGAGGAGTCTGTGGTCCAAACTGAAGCTCCAGAACCTCCTGCAGAAAGCAGCGCAGCAGGTAGAGAGGAGTCTTCTGGGGCAGCAGATGTCCAGCTTCCAGGTCCTCCTCCTGTAAACCACGAGGAGCAAAATCTGAAGCCCGTGCCAGAACCTCCACAGCAAACAGGACACAAGCAGTATTGTTGCGAGGTCTGTGGGAAGATCTTCAAACACCCAAGCAACCTGGAGCTACACAAGCGCTCACATACTGGTATAAAATGTTTAAACTGCTGAATAATCAAGCCGACACACAGTAAAACATTTGATCTTGAGAATTAATTGTATGGCTTTATTTTTTTTTTATCACCCATACTTTACATTATCTATTGCAGGTGAGAAGCCCTTTCAGTGCAATATTTGTGGGAAAAACTTCTCACAGGTATTTCTGGTGCTTCCTTGTACTTTGTCTCAATTGTTTTTCGATGGCGGTATCATCTTGACCATATCATCACTGTTTTGTGTGACAGGCTGGAAATTTACAGACACATTTGCGGCGACACTCTGGAGAGAAGCCATACATCTGTGAGTTATGTGGTAAAAGGTAAATATACCTCTTTTATACCTCGTGCTAATTTGTAGCTCTTTTTCTATCCTTCTTGTGCGCTTTCTTTAGGCATTTTGATCTGTCTATATTTGTTTTCTTGTGCTTTTATTAATAGAAAAGGTGCTTTATACTTTCCAAGGCTTGGCACATTACCTGCAATACAGTGACGTAGTTTTTTTCTATTTATATCATCTTCAACTTGACAAACAATGACAAGAAATTGTTGGTAGGATTAGCCAAGTTGAAGGAAATCACACTGTGTAATTCCAGTTGTAGCAGTTTTGGTACAATATAGTGCACACAAGATATGATATTGTCCATTAGGGACCTTTTACACTAAGCTGACAATTGGCCATCAGTGAACATCTTTGTCTCTTGTTATTTTGAGGTGTAATACACACATCAACGAGGGCCAATGCGCATTGGCTCTGTTGGATATTTTCAAAGCTATTTTGGACTAATTCAACAGAATGTTGTAACCAAAGGGCTGATCAGAGATATTTATAAGCTCTCCATTAAACTGTGGGTTTCTCTTAGTTGGACCAAGTGTCACTCACTTTGAACAATTGACATGTTTCCTACTGTGAATTAAATATTGTTTTATGAGATTTGCAAATTCAGGCGCTGTTTTTCTTTTGCCATTTTACACTGTGTACCACATTTTGGGGATTGGGTTTTTCGTTAATGTGTCATTAACTTAAAGGTAGGGTAGGAGATCCTGGATTTTGAGTCCAGCGAAGCTGCATTTTGAAAATACACAGGTAAAAAGTCCCAACCCTTTTTTTCACTTTCCCCCCGAAGGCACGCCTCTAGAGTACATGAACGCGCACGAGCACGAAGGTGCACGAGCGCTGTTCTGACAGCAAGCATCGATCGTTGCCGTATTTAGTATTTAGTATTTAGTTTATGCTAACTATACGTTTAATAATGCTAGGTGCTAGCCAAGCTGGCTCTTGTTTAGCTTCCTGCCAAGCTTCTGGACGTTCACGGAGCAGGGTACGCGCACAGGGGGAAGGAGGGGGAGGGGGAGGGAGGAGCAGATTGCAGTTTGATAGACGGCATTAGTATCCAATCATTGTGAACGGTCCGTTCACAATGATTGGACACTGTTTTTCCTAGATTGTACGTTCTATAGGCCACTAAAACTTTTCATATTTGTGTCAAAACTTTTAATTAATTCGTTGCAATGAGGGTGTGAAGAGTACTTCAAAGCAATATGTAAAAAAATGTTCCAGAAAAAGATCCCCTACCCCGCCTTTAAATTCTTACTGTACAAAACCACCAGTGTAATTCGGCATTTCACATTGAAACACGGGTTTTAGAGTCTTAACATGATAATAAAAAAAAAACATGCTTAACTGAGCTAGAGTTATGTAGGATACTAAAACCTGGACCAATGATCTGACTTTCTACAAACATGGTTTTGTTTTACTCCTGCGCTGTCATGGATAGGAGAATCTGCAGGGGTTCCTGTCATTGTTGCTGGCTCTTTACATCAGTTTGGCATATAAGAGCCCTTAGAATATGGTCCTCATGTTGCCTTGAAGTGAATGAAAATGTTTTTCTGTATTTTCCAGCTTCACAGCATCTGGGGATGTCCATCGTCACAAAGTGGTTCACACAGGAGAGAAGCCACATCTGTGTGATATATGTGGACGAGGTATGTGACATCTTTCCTATATTACCCATAGTCTTTATTACTTGTCAATTCATAAAATGAATATCTGCTAAGTTGTGATTGCATAATTCCGAAAGTCATCTTCTGCTGTCTGCTGAAATGGCTTCAAATGTTTTCCTTGCCATGTCTTTTGTTCAGGATTCAATAACTTAAGTAATCTTAAGGAACACAAGAGGACTCATGCAACAGACAAGACATTTACCTGTGACCAGTGTGGAAAGTCCTTTAACACACACAGAAAGCTTCTTAAGCACAAGGCACGCCATGCTGGGGAAAAACCACACAGCTGTGCCACCTGTGGTGAGGAGTGGTTTCTGTCTTGGTATAAAGTATTCTTGAAATTCTAGTTTTGTAGATAACTTAAGAGACAAAGTTACATGTGTTAGCCTGCTGACATCTAACACAACAGATGCAAACCTATTTTATGATCAGTCCAGGTGTCTAGGCAGGCAGGCTCACACCTCCAATTTTTTCTCATGCTATACTCTCATCAGTGGGATCTGTAGCATATACTGAATGTGTTGGCCATGAGTCCTGCCAAAACGTGGGAAAACACAGCTTAAACTTCGTTTGACCGCATCCTGCAGAGGTACAGGCAAAGCAAAGGAGTGGCTGCAGCTAACATGGTGCCCGTATGGTGCCCCCTGTGTAAACATGGATGTTCCCATTAAAATAAGATGCATGTGGCATTTGAGAGGCCGTGTCATTGGCTCATCCTATTAGTGTCAAAACAAAGTTTTTCATGAAATTCACGTTTACCTAATTTAGCATGGGTAATAGCTATTGTCTGTAGAGTGTTTTACATTCAAGATTTGTCATTATATCATGCAGGGAAGTGCTTCATTGGCTCAGGGGACCTGCAGCGTCATATACGATCACACACTGGCGAGAAACCCTATATCTGTAATACCTGCGGAAAGAGCTTTACCCGCTCTGCCATGTTGAGGAGACATAGCAACTTGCACTGCAAAGGACCTCCAGTTGACAGCCCGGTCACAACCAGCTCTGAGCAGACGCACAGCTCAGACGGAGCAGCCTCATTCGCCAAAGCCGTCAGTCACAATAAACCACCTGCCGCTACTACTGAGCAGCAATTCGCTGCCATGATGCCTAACACAGGGTTAGATAAATCCTCACCGCCTTCTCCTTCAACACCACAAGCAACATCACATATAGACACTCCACCTCCCAGCATGAACCTCAGCCCAGCACCGACCCCCCTTCCAGAGCTGCGCTCCCTGGTCCCCCATCACCTCCTGTCGTCCAGCCACCAGGAGAGAAGTGCAGCTCTACTCGCAACAGACCGCATAAAGTTAGCCAAACCCTATGTGACTCAGGAGGCTGTCTATGGTCCATATATAGAGAATGGAAACATGTCTATTGACAGTGACTCAGCGGGGAGACCCTACCTGCCTCCCACGGAGAGTCACTGCAGTTCCATCACAGGGTCCAGCAGGCCTTACAGGTCCAGTGAAGGGCAATTTATTTCCAGTGTAACTCTCTGGGGACTGGCAATGAAAACCCTACAGAATGACAATGATATGGAGCAGTGAAATATTGAATTTATGACAGATAAGCACAGCATAGCCAGATTTAATCAGTTATAATTGGATTTTTACCACCTGGATCAAACTGATCTGGATGTCCTCAATGGTTTCTTGTGGGAGGAAGCGAGGATGAAATAGTAATAACACGAATTCTAGATTTATGTGGAGCTGGAGTGACACAAAATGAAAGGGCGTCCAAAGTTTATGGATCTTGGAAGGTGATTCCACCAGTGGAACAGCTGTTTTCCAACCTCTGTGTATCAATCTGGGTGTACCCTTTAGTGGTGTAATGTAAATTGGATGCTTTATGTATACACATAAGAATGACTGCTAATTGAGAAAGAAAATCTAAATGGATTATCTTTGTATATACTGCTCTGCACTTTAAAATGTAAAATGTTTAAAATATTGACAAATTTTCATGATCTATGTACATTTTATGCACAAGAGTTATATTCATAGAACAATAAAATAACTATGTCTTATTTATGTTGTTGCTGTCTTTTTCTAAATAGAAAATAACTCATCATTTTCCATTCGCTAGGTTGCATTTACACAGGCCATTTTTATATAAACAGCATTTAAGCAAGTTAAATTTATATGAGTGACAAACACATTTAAAGGGCTAATTTTAATTCAGCTTTGCTATAGTTGATATATAAATAAAGAATATATAAATGGTGAACACGCTTTAAGATCAGTAGGGCTCCATACTAAAAAGGTAAGGATTGTTTTTTTTTTTTTGTCAGTGTACTTAAGGTTTGTATTCTAATGATTATTTATTGATCTTTTTGCTGTTGCCGTTTCCCTGTAGATCAGATTTTATGCATATTGTAACTACTTTGAACTGTTGAATTATGGTCATGGAAAAATCTTTCTGCTAGCTCTGTCAAAGATGGAAGCATCCAAGGTTTGTCGGACCGGTTAATTTTTGCTGTAGCATGAGGTCGCTATATCAGTCTTTTCGACAGCTTGAATGAACAACAAATACATCCAGTCATCAAGTCGATGTTATGTGGCTGTAAAGGCCACAGAGGGAGCTAGAAACTACATTTTACTGTTAATGACTAAACATCCAGTTTGGCAGAACCCCCACCCCCCGCCCCACCACAAACAAACTGATACCCTGCCAGATCTGTCAGGCTTTCTTCTTATCAGCTCATCTAAAGCGTATCTTGCGTGCAGAATAGAAAAACTGGGACAAAATATGAAACAGCTTAAAATTAGCATTTAATGCAATGTCTGTCTACTCACTCACTCCACCATGTGTCTTTAGGTATGAACGCTGCTTATGTGAATAATTTGCTGTCATGGATTCTGTTGGTGAATATTTCTGTCACAAATGAAGATCACATTCACTACAGTTCCGGTGAATGCTGCGCACCAGTAATCATTGTGCAAACCCCACTGCAGGATGTAGGACATGCAAAGAGTGCAATGAGCAGACATTTGCTCTGAGATGGACTGCTGATGATTGGCCATCATTGTCACAACATACAAGCCCTGCTATTCCATGCCTGCTGGATTAGTTGCCTAGCAACACATAGGCTAAGTCTGTTATCATGGTGTCCATTCTCCTTCACTACCCTTTACATTGGATCTGCAAACTATTATTGAACTTGAGCAGCAACGTTTGGTAGGAAAGTGTCCCTGACCCTGATTTACAGAGTGGGTTTGTCAGAATATAATGTGTTATTTGCATTTATCGTTCTTCTCTCCTTTTACTTACAATATTATGATCATGTGTATTTTTTTTTTCCATCTTATACTTACATTTTCCTTCGATGTCAGCTCCAGAGACTTCATCAATAGGAGAAGTTAGGCAAATTGTGGCCAGCTTGAGCCTGTTATCACTTAACAGCAAATACTAAAGTGTGAGAAGAAATGTGTGAAGAAACCCCGTCTGTCCATCCCATCAACAAGCAGGCAGAGCTCAGCAGCACATCGAAACCAAACTTGAGTTCCATATTTTATCAAAGCACGCCTATTAATTTGTTTCTGCATAAATTCACGCACGTCTGCATGAACTGTACATATGTATTTAATAAGACACCATTACATTTTCTCAAATGCACCTCATCTTGATTTTAATCTTATCCTTAAAAAGGGTGTGGAGGAATAAATCTTTCTTTCTTAAGTCAAATAAATGAACTAAGTCCGTTATGTGCCTTGGTAGTTGATTTATTCGAAATACATGCTCATACAGAACATGGAGAGATCTCTGCCGGTACGAAGCGTCACACAAGCTTTTATACAGTGGTACAAACAAGTTACACAGAAAGGAGTTATTTCCTGTCTGGCGCGCGAGGCGCGATCTCGTGAGGTGCATGACGTAGCCTTAACGTAAATCAACAGGACGTTCACACATTTAGGCTAGCGCATCCCACGTATGAAACCTTCAGATAAGGAACCAGATGTTTGCAGGTTGCAAGTTGCTTGGCAGATTATACCAATAATATCATGTTGTTGCTACGCAGAGGCAAAGTTCAATAAAAGTTCAGTGTATGGCAGTTCAAAAGTTCAGTGTCTGGTACAGCACACATCACACTAATATAAGATTACCTGTAACATAAGTACATAAATTCTTTCACATTTCCCTACTTTTGATCCTACTGGATCAACACATGCTAAATTAATTTATAAAAAAAGGTAGTAATAACATCAAAGAATGTATAAAAAGTATAAAATGCATAAAAAGAATGTATATAAAAAAATGCAGCAATAACATCAGAGATGGCACACCCAAAGGTTTAAGACATCACATCATAAAGGCTGCAGAGTTAAACAGTGTCTACGGCTTCTGATGCGGAGTCATCAGAGAGAGAGTAGGCGAGAGGTTTGGGAGGGGGATCTCGGGAAGGTAGAGGGAGATAGGCGAGGTGGGGGTGGTATGCCCCGATGGCACTGGTAATAAGGCGCTGGATGAGAGACCTGAGGCATGGAATGCAACAACAACCACATAACACAAGAATTGCTGAGTGATAGGTCTAGAAGGGAGAAACAAGATGGCTAACACAGCAGCTATGGACACTAGTCCTAAGCAACACAGTGGTCCGGGATATCCCATGGCTGATGGTGACTTGGCACTTCACGTGGCAGTGCACGCACAATTCGTACACTGATCTTATTAGGGTGCGGTGGGTGGAGCGTCAGTAGAGGGCGAGACACCAGGATTTAGGGCTGGGACGGCCCGGCAGTGCGATGCGTGGATCCAAGTGGCTCGTTCGGCGACTTTGACAGCCGTTTGCGTTGTGAGGAGGATTTGGAAGGGGCCAGTACAGCGCTGTGCGTTCCACTGCTTCCGTCTGAAGTTCTTAATGAGGATCCAGTCTCCAGGATTCAGGTTGTGGAGGACGGAGTCTGCAGGGGTGGGCAGCGCCGCAGCAACCTGTAAACGAATGTCTGCCACAGTTTTGGACAGATTGACACAGTAAGTTAGCACATCACTTTCACACAGGGAAGTGTCCGGAGGAGGAGTCCTGGGAGGTCCCACACCGAGCCGGGGAGGGCCTGCAAACAGAACTTCAAAGGGACTGAGACTACGGCTACACGAAAATGAAACGAGGTTTTTTTTGAAAACGGGTACGAAAATTCTTGCGACCACACGGAAACGCGCTGCTGTCCAGACGAAAACGATGAAACGATGCAGTACACACGCCACTGTGTCACGCCACGCTGTGAGACAATAGAGAAGTGTTAAAATTGGCTCACAGCGTCAACGTGTGACTGACGCAAAAACGTTTTAGCTGTAACAATGGAAACGAAACGAGGCCGTTTTCAAACTTTCCCACTCTGGAACCCGTTTTCAAAAACTATCGTTTTGGGGTAGTGGGAACGCCGGCTCCGTGTGGCCGCGACAGCGAAACGATAAGAAAAAGTATCGTTTACAGTGAAAAACGTTTCCGTGTAGCCGCAGCCTGAGATTGTTGTTAGCTCGCCTGCGCATTCTCACATACATGAGAACTATTGAGAGTGCTTTTGGCCATGCAAGTCCTGTTTCCTGGCAACATTTAGCTAGTTTGTTTTTCAATGTTCCGTTCTCTCTCTCCACAGCACCTCCACTGGCAGGATGATAGGCACAGTGTTTTCTAGCGTCAATGCCAAGGTATTTAGAAATCTGGTTAATCGCCTGATTAGCAAAATGAGCACCATTGTCGTTAGACAGTATTCTAGGAATCCCCACCTGGGAATGAATTCCCCTAATAGTGCTCTAGCCACTGACGATGTGTCAGCTTGAGAAGTGGGGAATGCTTCAACCCATTTGGACCACATGTCAACCATTAATAGGATGGGGGTGTTAACAGGAGAGTCGTCACACAGGCGTATTACACCAGCAGTGCGCAGAGACAGAAAGACCGGACGAATTCCTGCCACAGCCTCAGGGTGGAGTGGGTATTGGGCACGCTTATGGCGAAATGATGATTTAGGGGTGACCACAAGTGGTTCACAGTTCTTTATTAGGCCAACATCAGACTTGGACTGAGCCCAAACACAAGAGGGGACAGAATCGAGGTCCGGATCAGAGTCTGCAGGAGCAGACACAAGGGTGGAGAGTGATGAGGTCTGCAAAAGATACACTGATCTAAGGGCGGACAAATGGAGTGGGTGTGAGGTGCAGCAGACCTGAGCTGAGGGAGAGTGGAGCACAAGAGGACTCGCGGTAGGACACCAATCAGTCAGGCTGTTGCACATCCTCACCCAAGGGCCCAAGTGTCGCCACTGATCCGTGGGACCCTTAGCCAGGGAAACATGGGGCTCACTAAAAGGAATCTCGTAGAACTGTAATTGTGTGGGAGCCAAACAAACAGATAGAGCGCAGGGCCTCGCAGACCAGTAAAGGTTGAGGGTGAGGAGGGAATCATTAAGGTCAGAAAATAATTCAGCTTCAAATTCTGAACATGCTTCAGAGCTGACTTTAGCAGTACAGTGAAGGGCATCAGCTGTCATAAACTCAGCACTTGGTCCAAGCCTGTCTTGAGCAGTGGTGATCAGGGAAGAGGCTTGAGAGAAACTGATCCACCATTGATAAATATACAATGGCGGAGACGGAGGAGAGGCGAGAGTTTGCTTTATCATAGAGTAGGTAAAGTAATTTCTTTGGACGGGTTTAACCCTGTCGGGTGTGGGCACAAGTTTAATCTGAAATTTGAGAATCAAGTCTCGACCGAGTAGGTTGAAGGGGCAACAAGGTGAATACAAAAAGGAATGGAGGATTGAATCAGGGGAATAAAGGGAGGTAACTGATAGAGGGGCTGTAGAGCGTTCACTAACATGTGAGCCAGAGGCTCCAACAGAAACAACAGTACGTTCAGATAAGGGAGGCGAATGTGGCAGAGCAGAAGTGGTGATGACAGAACAAGTGGCACCAGTGTCTACAATAAAGGAAACAGGGTGACCACAAACATGAATAGTTAGCGAGGGTAAACTTAGAACACTAAGTTCAGAGGGGAAAGAAGAAAATGAGTGTGTATGTGTGTGTGTCACTTCCCTCAGCTGCAGTCTGGGGAGAGCTGTCACCATCTGTCATGGGCGGAGAATCTCCAGCAGGGCCTACCTCCCGGACTCCACCCATCTCCCTTTCTTCTCATTCGGAAGGGGAGGGGCCCTGAAAGGGGCGGCCTCGGCCTGAATTGGATGGGCAGTGCCCGCGCTGATAACTGCCTCCTCGTCCATGTCCCCGCCTCTGATTCCGCTTTTTCGGGCAGTCGCGGGCCCAGTGTCCGCGTTGATGGCAGTAGAAGCACTCGTCTTGTGAGTTGGAAGGGTTCGCCGCCTGCTGCCGCATGGGCAGGTATAGGGTAGGATCAAGGTGAGGGCCAATCCCCTGAGGTTGGTGGAGGAGGGCGAGGTTTAAACGTTGTTTAGCATCAGTGCTGTGTTTCTTCTCAGAGGTGGCTTTCTTTCTCAGTTTCTTTTGGCAGTGTTTTGCATGTTTCAGGACATAAGTCAAGTGGGTGTTAGGATTATCCACCTCGACACAGGAATCATGGACCATGCTCAGCAATGATGTCTCAAGTCCAACCAGAAAACATTGTTTGAGCATGCACTCGTAGGTGGTAGGGTTATTGCCGGGATAACCGTCAGAACGTTCAATTCCTCCATGGGTGTCGAAGATTTGTTGGAGTCTGGTGAAGTACTCCATGATGTCTTCACCTGTTTTCAGAACACATGCTCCGACTTTGGACATGTCACAGACAACAGGGAACCTCGCTCGGACGGCTGCAATAAGATCTGTCATCCAGTTGCGATAGTCAATATCTTGCTGATCAGTGGAGGTCTGCCAATTTGGGGTTCTTGGTGCATGGTTCTGGTTTAAGTGTTCCTGGAGGAGAGTCAGTTGGGGTGGGGCGAGAATACGAGCCAAAACTCGCGCCATTTCATGGGCTGTGGGAGTGAATTGAGTGATGAACTCCAGGAGCTCATCTGCCAACTTTTGTCCACCTTTATCGGGGGATGGAAGGTGCTTGGCTGATTGGACGATGTCGTCAAAGGTCCAGGGACGAAAGACGAACATAGGACCGTCAGGACCAGCGACCTGGACCATGGGTAGTTGAGAGACCGGATCGTTGTCTCGACTTCTGAGGTGGCTTGAAACGGGACTTGTTAAAGGGCTGTTGAAGTCCAGGAACAGCGGCAGTTCCTGTCTTCCTCCAGTAGTAGAGGATGGAGAGCCGTTGCTGGGCGGCGTGCCTGATCCACCGGCGGCTCGAAGGTGGTCAGAGGAGCTGTCGGGTGCGGAGGGTGCGGAGGGTGCGGAGGGTGCGGAGGGAGCGGGCGACAGTGGAGAGCCGGCAGGATTACCTCCGATGGGTGGGAGTTGTTGATGGGGTGGGGTTGAGGAGTCCTGGAGGTCGACCGTTGCCAGAGACGCACTCAAGCCCTGGAGAGATGGATAAAAAGACCCTTTTGTGTTATCAGATTCTTTAGGTTTACTCTTAAGAGAGGTCATTTCTTTCTGAGTATTTTTTCGATCCCGCGCGTCACATTCCCGTTCCCACATTTGCAAACATTTATTCATGCATTCAACTTTCACAACATCTTTACTCATGAGTTTCTTTTTCTTAAACAATTGTTCTTTTTCTTTTTCTAGAGCTCTTCTCAACTGTGCCAGTTGAGTTTTACTAAGCGAGCCTCCTTCGGGAAAACCGTGGTGTTCCCAATAAGACAAGAACTCGCATGACTGTGGTCCATACTTGGCTTTCATACACGCCATAATCGGTGTATCTGGCCTCGGACCCTGAGACTTACTTTGTCCAGTCCCCATTTTACTGCTTATGTTAAAACTGCTCAAAGAATTTTGCTTATCTCGCACGTTCTAACCTGGGGAACTGTACTTTCCTGAGTAACCTCACGGTTATGTTAAACCTGCTCAAAGAATTGGGCTTATCTTGCACGTTTTAACCTGGTACCTTCCTGAATAACCTCACGGTTATGTTAAAACTGCTCAAAGAATTGGGCTTATCTCGCACGTTTTAACCTGGTACTTTCCTGAATAATCTCACGGGACTTTTAATGTCGACACCTGTTCTTGATTATTAACATAATAATACACGAAATCAACCACAAAGGCACTTTAGTTAAAGGTAATATACATCTCACCGTTAATTTGGAGATTTTGGGTGGTTCGAGGATCCCTGCGCCGCTGATCGAGACCGCGAACTCCTGTCCCCGTCTCTCGAAGGTCTATTTGAGGTTTGAGGATTTTAGGTGATCAGCCTCTGGTTCCCGGTCCCGACGAGCGAACGAGGCATCCCGCTTCTGCCACCAAGTTGTGGAGGACTAAATCTTTCTTTCTTAAGTCAAATAAATGAACTAAGTCCGTTATGTGCCTTGGTAGTTGATTTATTCGAAATACATGCTCATACATGGAGAGATCTCTGCCAGTACGACGCGTCACACAAGCTTTTATACAGTGGTACAAACAAGTTACACAGAAAGGAGTTATTTCCTGTCAGGCACGCGAGGCGCGATCTCGTGAGGTGCATGATGTAGCTTTAACGTAAATCAACAGGACGTTCACACAGTTAGGCTAGCGCATCCCACGTATGAAACCTACAGATAAGGAACCAGATGTTTCCAGGTTGCAAGTTGCTGGGCAGATTATACCATTAATATCATGTTGTTGCTACGCAGAGGCAAAGTTCAATAAAAGTTCAGTGTATGGCAGTTCAAAAGTTCAGTGTCTGGTACAGCACACATCACACGAATACAAGATTGCCTGTAACATAGGTATATAAGATTACCTGTAACATAAGTACATAAATTATTTCACAAATCCGGGTTAATGTAATTTTGAATTTTAGCCGAATGAATAAATAGGCAGCAGGTCTGTGGGCTGTCTGTGGTAGTAGCACGACGATGACGTCAGTAACACCCACTTTACGACAAAAATTCAAAATTACAGTAACCCGGATTTTTTTAAGTAAGCGTTATCAGTGCTAGTGTACAGTAATTAATAAATTATAAACAGCATAGTTTGTGCCTGTACAACGTTGCCCATAGGAAACCGTTTCATGGCCGAATATCTCAAGAAGGCAGCCAGATGCCTCTCGAATATCTTCGGAACAGCTCCAAATTACCAACAACAAGCAGGGGTGAGTAGAACATCATGTTATAATGTGAAATCAAGGGCCCAATGTAAAAAAAACGGTCTTGTCCTTTAACTCCCTCAGTTAAGCATGTACAGGACAGGCACACCAGGGATATACATATATCTTTCAGCCTGACTATCGAGCCCACCCAGGCTCACCAAATAGGGGAAGGTTTTAGGGGAGAAGCACCCCCAGTGGGGGAGAGATTGCATTAGACTTTTGGGCTTCAAGGATCTCTCCAGATTTGATGCATCATTCTTTAATTCTGATATGGACCTGGTTGGCAATGAAAGGTTTCTGTGTTCGACCAAGGCTGTGTCAGCAGTTAGTATCTCTCTGGAACGCTGGTCCTAAATCATGGCTAATATCTAACAGGTTCTCTTTTGGGAAGCAGTGTCTGCTCAGAAGCCACTCAGATCAGCATCGCTCTCTGAAGACGCAGTCACTCCGTAGTACAAGCTTTGCAAAATCTTCAAATAACACCAGATCATCTAGTGTCTTTTGTATGTTTGGACACCAATTGGGCTACAGTTCTTTAACTAAACATAACTGAGTAATTATAAGACATACATAATGTATGTGGGTTTTTATGCTGTGACGCCAGTAAGACTTTCTGTTTGCACTTTTCCTGTTGTACCACTAGATTCTGTGTGTAAGGATGGTCAGCGCTGTGCTTATATTCACTCACATTCCTGAAGTACAAGTTGGGGATTTCTTCACTTTGCCTGGAAATGTTGTTATGCATTCATTACGCACACTGTGCATAAGCATGGTTGATAAATGAGGCCAAAGGATATTCACGCAGTCCAGAAATGATTTCTTTTCTGTAGAGGAGAACAGCGCCTTTTGGCGTAGATTTTAGCTTTGTAACTTTGCTTTTCAAGCACACAGAGTTACAATGTATAACACACTATAGGGAATTGAAAAAAAATCCAAAAGCATGATATCTATACATAAACATTATGTGAGAGCTCAGTGGTAGAAATCACCTCCATTTTCTACAGCTGCTTTATTGTGTTCAGGCTCGCAGCGGGTTGGAGGCTTTCCCAGCTGCTGTGGGATGAGAGGCTTGGTATACAATAAACAGATGGCTAGTCAATCACAGCATCGAGACATACAACTGTGCAATCACGTTCACACCTATGACTGAATCAGAATCATAATTTAACCAATTATAATGGCAGTAAATGCAGTGAAACGATGCTCTATGTTTACTGCATGTTCGTGTACATACAGAGTCTGTTATGCTTGAAATACAAAGCACCCCAACAAAAGGGGTACACCTATATTAATTAACTACACCAGGGTGTCTTTGATGGTGAATCCTTTCTACCCATGAGCCCCTCTTTTTGCCTCTCTCCGTGCTGCTCCCTCTCTCCCCCCATCACACTAAAGTTAATCCTGATTATGTGTGCTGTCTAACCGGTGCAAAATGAGACCCAGTCTAATGCCATTTTATGGAGAAACATTTCCAAAGCCTGTCTTTTGTTCCAAAATCTAATCTCGTTTCACTGCTTTGTGTTACCAGCATGTGAGGATAGGTTGAATTAACAAGTGAGTGTGAAATATATGAATCTATCCAAATTTGACCAGCTGTGACATTTCACTGCAGGAAAAAAGAGCAGCCAGGTTCAAGCAAATCATTTTATATCATTTTTACTCCTAAATGTGCTATGGTAGTTTATAAAACATTTTGTTTGAACAAAATCCTCCTAATAATTATCTATATGTCTTCCAGGTCCAATAAAATCTAAAATCAAAGCTGTCCAACACTATTTAATGACATGAATTTGCTTTTTGCTTTTTCAAGCATTTACTGCAGTGGTATTATAACTGCACTTGAGACTGCATCAGTTCCAGAAGATGGAGACGAGTTCTGGCAGCAGTTGCAGTTGAGCAGTAATTGCTGTGGAGATGTGGCTTGTTGCTGTGTTGGATGAGATGGATAAGTGGCTGACCTAGTCTCTGCGCTATAATTCCTCTGTGTCACAATATGAAAGAGGCTTAAGCAGAGGATAAGAATGGTGATTGTTCCTACTGTTGCTCTGCTGTCACCTCTCTGCTGTGTTTCTTAATGCTTTTCCCTTCTTCTCAGAGAGTACTCGCTTAGCTGCCACCATTTAGATTTCCTCTGAGGGTCTAATTCATTCAGTACACAATACACATACTGTACATGTACAGTCTTGTCCTGGGAGAGGTCACAGCATATTACTGCTTAATATCTGATGCTCATCTTCCTCACTATCTTTTCCTCTTCCACACAAATATTATAACACACGCTGGTCTTTATATAGTACTCATGCGTGTTTTTTAAATGGGTCTGCATTGCATATCTTCTCGGGATGTGATTTGACATTTTCCAGTGACACGTTATTCCCCCTAAAGCAAGGAAATCAGGTTGTCACTGCACATACAGTGAAGCTTTGGAAATGCCATGGAACCTTGGCTTTGCAGCTAGATATGTTGTTGGTAATCTGCATTCCTGCAACAAGTTATACTTTTTATTATATTCCAAATAGCACACTGTGAGGAATTTAAAGATGATTGGCCATATTTGGAATACCCTCAGGTACTTTGTGTCAGTTGCAGATTTCTATGTCCTAGCATGTATGGCAATAGGAATGAGAACCTCACCTCTGGGCTTGCTTCCCTTTACATGTTGTATTAATTTTAAAATCTTATTGCTCACCTTCAAAGCCTTAAACAACCTCACCCCCAAATACATATCAGACTTATTAACCTGATATGTGCCCTCCCCACCACTGAGATCCACAGTGCCCCTCTAGCTATCCCAAGATCACAGTTTGTGACAAAAGGAGATCGGGCTTTTTCCATCAGAGCCCGCATCTTATGGAAGAGTTTGTCCACCGTACTCAGGTATACAACATCTCGACTCCTTCAAATCTTTCCTCAAAACATTCCAATTTCCTAATGTATTATATATTCTGCATTCATCTTTTGTTACGTTGTTTTGTAACTTCCATTTCTTATTCTGCTGCTGCTAAGTGCACTGAAAAGTACTATATAAATAAAGTTTTATTGTTATTATCAAAATAGCTTTTCACCAAGTGTGTTAACCGAAGAGCTTTAAGGGGCTAAAAGATATAGAACTATAACTTTTTTTTGCTGACATGAAGATAAGATGATAGTCGCAAATTTTTGTTAATTACATTAGTTGAGCCTAGTTAGCTTAATTAAGCACATGAATGAAACAAAGGAGCTTTATGACATGAAGTGTCGGAAGTGCTGAGGGTAGTATTCTGTGTTAGACAAAACAATGTTAACTGCTTCCTCCATTTTTAGATCTGTGTGCTAAGCTAAGCTAATCTCTGGTTATAAACTGATATTGCCATATTCAATGAATATTGAATCAACTCTAGAGAGAAAGCAAATAGAATTTCTAGAAAATATTGATTTTGAACAAAACTTTAGTTTAAAACAAAAATCCTCATATCCTCTTGGATATGAAAGTCCCCAGTTTCTACTTTTTAAAACATGAATATACATCTGCTGCAAGGAATAGATTAAATTATGAGATAGCAAGCTACGGTGGCTGACACGTGCAAACGCCGAAACAAATCCAACAGTAAAACGCTGCAAGAGAAAAATGCGGCAATCACAAAAACGACCGCAGCACACGCACTGCAAACCCCAAAACACATGCAAGAGAGAAACGCTGCAAACCCCAAAACACATTAAAAGAGAAACGCTGCAAACCCCAAAACACATGCAAGAGAGAAACGCTGCAAACCCCAAAACACATTAAGAGAGAAACGCTGCAAACCCCAAAACACATGCAAGAGAGAAACGCTGCAAACTTCAAAACACATGCAAGAGAGAAACGCTGCAAACTTCAAAACACATGCAAGAGAGAAACGCTGCAAACCCCAAAACACATGCAAGAAAAAAAACGCGCTGCAAACCCCAAAACACATGCAAGAGAGAAACGCTGCAAACTTCAAAACACATGCAAGAGAGAAACGCTGCAAACCCCAAAACACATGCAAGAGAGAAACGCTGCAAACTCCAAAACACATGCAAGAGAGAAACGCTGCAAACTTCAAAACACATGCAAGAGAGAAACGCTGCAAACTCCAAAACACAACGGAAGTTCGCCAGGCCACTAGGCGGTCTCGACCTGTGGGATAGGGGATCGACTATGGGAGATCTACCATATGAATGAAAGAGAAGAAAGTCAAAAGGTATGTTGTCATTTATGTCTTTTTTAAACACTTGGCCGTAATCTTTTACCTTATTATAGAAGAGCAGCGGAGTTATGTTGCCATATAAGGTAAAGGTTCTATTTATTATTTGACAGTAAGAGAATTGAGAGTGGAGACTGAATCTAGGAGAAAACCGGGGAGGCTGCAGGAAGAGGAAGAAAGTTAAGTGAGGTCTCCAGGTTCCGGGGGGGTTGAGGTAAGTGGAGTCCTTACTTTATCCAGATGAGGGGAAGGCTGGAGGACAGGGTACAGGCTGTGTTTCTAGGCAAGTGAGATCGGCGGGGTGAGCAGGCAGGTTGAGGCACAGACAGATTCAATATAAACACAAGAAACTTGTGCTAAAGAAAATAAAAAATAAAATAAAATAAAATAAAGGACCAGACTCAGTGAATAATTCCCTACACTCCGTATTATATAGATCAATGAGCAGTGCTGACCAACATATCATTGGGGTCATCAGGTGGGAACCTCCTTTCATCAGTGTTTCGTCTAGTTGGGCCCACGACACCTCCAGGAGGCTAGACAATGACCACTGGCGTCCCAGAGTCACCCCCCTAATGCCAGCCAACACTGCCCCTCACACCACAACGACCATAATCTACCTCAGCCTCTCACCAACTGCACACCAGTTAAAGCGGGGTGGGGATGCAAACCCTGGTTCGGGTAGGGGGAAGAAATAAAAGAGGTAAGAAAAGCAGGAATGGGATTCAAACCCTGGTTCGGGTAGGGGTAGTGAAAATATAGAGGGTGCCAGAGGTGGAGGAAGGACAAGACACACTAGCAGATTCAGCAGACAAACTCACCTAAATAGTCCTATAATCACTAAAATACCAGCAAAAACAAATCCATACAACTCACTCCAAGCCAACTCACCCAAAATGGCCGCCTGGTTTCAAAAGGATCACATGTGCCAAACCCTCCACTTAAATAGCTTGAACTTCTTCTTTGCTTTTTCAAAAGTCTGTTTACCCTAAGTGCTCCCCCTGCTGGGCCCCCAGCTGCTATTGCTTCTTCTTATCCAAATCCACTGACTGGATTATAATGCTTTATCTGAAACCTCCTGCACTATTTTTCTCACACTCTGTCCAGTTACACCCAGCTCCCTCAACAATGAGACAACAGACTTTGCAACAAATCCTCTACATCCTACTTCCACTGGACAAATTCTAACCTTCCATCCTCGCTGCTCTGCTTCTGCCCCCAACTCCACATATCTAAGCTTTTTCCTTTCATATGCTTCCTCTACCAATTCCTCCCAAGGAACAGTCAGCTCTATGAAATAGACTCTCATTCTACTCCTAGACCACAAGACTATATCAGGCCTTAAGACAGGCTGGAGATCCAATCTTGGGAGGTGAGATGCAGTTTGGACACGGAGGATGACGAGATGGGTGAGTACTGAAAACACAGGTTCAAGGTAAGCAACGCTGGGAAAATAGTAATTCTCAAATAACCTTGGAGAGGCCGAATTACCACGGTAAAGTGGGAACGATCTGGCAAAGACTGTTTGTTCCTGCAGCTCCTATAAGCATCTCCTGGTGATGGTTGATGAGGAACAGGTGTGGTGGCAGGAACAATCAGGTCTCCGCCCCAGACTTTCAGAAGACCTGCCCAGCCCCACCTCGAACTCAAAACACAGCCACAGATGATCATGACAATAAGGCACAACTGATATGTGACAGAAGCTTCTAACTCAATTTCCCTGTTGAATATTGGTCCAGTTATAAGGCCAAGTGAAGTTGTAAGCTCAAGTCAACTGTGCATGAAACCGTGACTAAGTATCACCTGTCTATTGTGAGCCTCAGGCTTTTACTGGGTAAAATCTTCCAGGCAAGGTACAGATGCAATATGAGGTCAATCTAACATGCTTGCTTAAGGAATGCTTCTTGGTTGAAAAAGTAAGTTTGTTAGTTTTGGTACTTTATGGATAAGATAACAGTAGCAAAATGATTCATAGCAGAAACGTTGATGGTGGAAGTTTGATGTTGCCTTTGTTTTATCGTAAAATGTCATAAACTAAATTAAATCTTCATGTTTTCTAATTGTGACGCCAGATCAAATGACAAATCTTCGTGGAAGCCTGCAGCAAAACCTCAGCTTATTATGTGAAACAGATCCTAACGAAAAACAATTCCCTAATTGCAAGGACAGAACCCTTAAGGCAGAGTGTGTGTGTGTGTGTGTGTGTGTGTGTAAGCAGGGGGACGATCGGAGAGATGTTGTAAAATTAACCACACTGTCAAAGCAGTTTGCACTTGGCTTTAAATGAAGGAGCAGACTCGGGGAAACCCTCTTCGCTCTCTATCATCTTGCCTGCAGTGAGACTCACGCTTGCTCTCTCTTTGCTTTGGCAAGCTCATTAGATGACAATCCGCTCCAACTCCCTGTGGACCTGGATACAAGCGGCATACAAGACAGCCAAGGATCATCATTCAAAGTGACCTGTTTGCATGCATGTACACGTGAAAAAGAACATGCATGAATGATGCCCCAATTTTCTTCCTGGTTGTCACAGATCGTACAATGTCAGTCCCCAAACAGTTGGTATTAACAATGATAATAGTAATCATAATGATAATAATCATAACAAAGATAACTGGCTATTCGATACTTGCAGTATTGCTGTCATCCAGAATTGATTCCAGCATTTTTTTTAATCAATTGAATAAGCCTCATCAACAATATAAGCTCACAAAAGTTTAACACTGATTTAAGGCCATTTATTCAGGATTAAATCTCACTCAGTTCGAAAAGAAAACGTCTATTTGCTTACAACTCTGCATAAGGCCAAGCAAAACCATATACAAACCTCATATGAATCACACATACAACATATACAACATAAACCAAAAAAAAACTACTGCTTAATTGAGAAACTAACTAACAGGTTTCCTACGGTAGCAAAACATAAAAACCTCACACCTCTTCCAGGAAGCCAATCCGTGCCTGTCTCCATGGTAACCTACTCAATGTCCCTCAACAATGAAAATTGACGGCTGTTCGGGCTTTTCCGGACAGTCGGAATCCGAGCCCCGAGTGTTTACGCGCGACACACACATCAGTCGGGTCTCTTGGCTTTCTGTTTGAGGTTGTTCTCGTTCATTCAAACAAGTACGAAACAGAGTCTCCTGCTGCTGACATGGACGCCACCAATCAGGTGAGTGAAAAAGCGAATAAAAAAGAAAATCTTGTAAAATGAATGCCGTGTTGCTAATTACCTCCCCAATTAACCAATGTGTCGTTAATTAGTGCTGGAAATGTGCATATTTATCCTCCTTCGTTGTCTTTATTCAGCTTGCATCTGTGGGGACATTTCAAGTACTCAAATTACCGCTGGGATTTATCCGTGTTTTGGAATGGGTGAGTTGGAACATAATTATTTTGGACGCAGTGTCTTAATTGTGCAGTGTAAATACATAAAGCCAATTCAGGCTGAGCGCTGTCACTGAAGCTGACTTTTTTTCTTTTGTTAACGCTGCATGAACGCTTGGTTTTGATGAAATTTGCACGTTCGTGTGATGAAACTTTACTGCATCTGTTGGGTGTTATTGCCTAAGAAGTGGTGTTTGTGTTATTTCCACACCTTAACCAAGTCTTGACTGTGATCTTTTTCGCCGTGACTAAATGGCTTAAGTAAGGATTTCCTGCTCCGTGAGAACTACAAGCCAGCGGAGACCGTCATATGTTCTGTGGCTTTTTTAATTAAAGCGACGCGTGCCAACCCTATGCAAAAAAATAAATAGATAATAATTAAAAAATTTAAAAAATTCCCAATTTACCCCAAGTGAGATGATATAACCGGAATCAGCAGTAAGAAATGGGTGTCCCTGCTCTGACTGAATCAAAGCTTGCTCCCCCTTTTCGACTTCTGTGTTTATTACACAGTGCAAAGAAGCCCCGAGCCAAAAAAGATAAGGGAAATTTCTTTGATGTGAGTTTAGAAAAATGACTGGTAGCCATGAGGGTATTCATCTTTGGCTCATATAGTGTTTATCTGTGCATGTGTGCGAGTCTTAATGCAGCAGAAAAACTCAAAAAATGTTTTCATTTTCAAAAAATGAAAACATTTAAGGTTTTTGAATTGACTGAACCGATTAACCCTGCTCTCAACAACAGACATTTTCAGGGGGGCACAGATGTCTGTTACATATGGCTGGTTACATACAGCTGTTTATGTGACCAGGTTCACCAGGGCGTTTGTGGGCTAGAGCCAAAGAACAAGCGTTTGATCCAAATCAGCGTCCGTATGATGACAGTTACACTATCATCTTCTGGTGTTTATCCTCTTGTTGCCCTTCAGTTCAGTTAAATAAATGATTTATTGTAAAAACTTCTGTCCATCTTCTCTCTATCACACTCTCTGTCACAGATATGGTCAAAATCACGAAAGTTACTTACATCTAGCGGTCAAGTTGGAGAGAGCAACCATTCCAAATGCTATCCACCCCACTATACAAACTGCATCTATACGAGTCGACTAATTGCAACTTTAGTGTCAGTCCAAAGACTTTTGTTCTTTATCAGCTATTTCCATCTGGCGAAAATCTAACCAATGCCGAATCCTGTTTTCTACCTTTGCCTATCTTGAATTCTCTTTGACTATTCAAGGTTTTGCTTCCTTGTCCGGGTCGATTTATGCAACATTGCCTGTTCTTGCATTACAAAATAAGTATAGTCTTTGATATCTCAAAAGTATATCATGAAGCTTCTCACAAAACAACATCCACACATCCACTTTCTTCATTATGGAACTCTGAACATCACAAATATTTGATGCGCTTTTTTATAGCAGTAATATGGCCATTTTTCACCATCTAGAAGGACCTGCTGTGCAAATAGATATAAAAAGAAAAAGAAAGAAAAATGTTTTGAATATTACACAAAGGCTACAGCAGAGTATAACTGAATATTGGTATGGGATATAGTGAGTATATAAATAAGAGCACCTATGAGAGGCAGGTTCAGTAATCTAAAAAAAAAAACCTGTTTTACAAATTGCTGCGTAATTACAGAATAATGTTCCTCCATTTTAGATAAACTCCATCTAAAATGAAGTGTAAAAAGACTATTCTGTGGCCAAACAGATCAAAGTCTTAGAAACGTTTCCAATCAAAGAAGCTGTGTCTTCTGAATTGACGGGAAGAGGGACCATCCAGATTGTGATACTGTCTTCAATAGCACTGTTCTGATGATATATCTCAGTTGCACAACTGGAAAGACACCATCAGTACTGGAATGAATATACAGGTTTTAGAGTAACACATGCTCCCAGTACAGCTTTTTCAGGAAAGTCCTTTAATTCGTCACTAAGACAACGCTAAACCTCTATCCATCCATTTTCTATAGCCGCTTAATCCATCAGTCGGGTCGCGCTGGGGCTGGAGCCTATCTTAACAGTCATTGGGCGAGAGGCGGGGTACACCCTGGACAGGCCGCCAGTCCATCACAGGGCCACACAGAGACAAACAACCACACACACGCTCACACTCACTCCTAGGGACAATTTAGAGACACCAATTAACCTAACATGCATGTTTTTGGACAGTGGGAGGAAGCCGGAGTACCTGGAGAGAACCCACGCATACACAGGGAGAACATGCAAACTCCGCACAGCCGGGAACCTGGAACCCTCTCGCTGTGAGGTGACGGTGCTAACCACCACACGACCGTACAGCCCACGCTAAACCTTCTACTGCAATTATTACAACAGCATGGCTTTGTAACAGAAGAGTCTGGGTGATGGACAGGCCAGCCAGCAGTTCAGACTTTTCCCAAAATGAGAAACATTTGGACAACTATGAAGCACGAAATAAGACCAAGAAGAACCAGGATTGTTGAACAGCTATAATCCTATATCAAACAAGAATGGGACAAAATAGTGGTAAACATGACCCTGTCCTAACTTCTATGAGACAACAAATTGAAGATGAGCTAATACTTTTCAGGAAACAGTCAAATGTCTCACTTTCAACATTTTGGTTTTCTAACCTGATGTGCCAGATGATTAATCTGGAAGTCCTCTGTAGAAAACACTGGAAAAGGGGGAAGCACCTTTTGGAAACTCTCCCAAGAATCACAGCAGCTAATTGGACGAAGCATCTACCTATCACTGTCATGAGCAAACTTCAACCAACCAGATCAACAAAGTGTTTTAATGAGGCCGGTTAGTGAATAAAGGCCGCTGTTGTTGACAGTTGCCATGGTTACAACCCACAAACTGATAGCTTAGAGCCAGACAAGATTTATTTTCTCAAGATTGAGCTCTCGCAAAATCTCAGCTGTGTTGCAAGGTGAGTGACGTTCAAGCCGCATCTCGTCTTCAGTCTGCACTCATGCAAGCGCCTGTAAAATCATACCTGCTGCTGTATTTTCTACTTTTAGAATACCCTCGTGTGATAATCTAAAGGCCTGCAGTACAATTTCTCCACAGTACGAGACCAGCAGACACAGATGTGTCACTTTGTTTTGTTTACATGCCTCCAGGCATTGAACTCTTTTGTTTAGGCTGTGACATTTACCTGGCTGCTAATGAACTCTTGACTGCAAGAATGATTGGTTGTGTGTGGACAAAGAAAAGGTTATTTAAATGTTATGTCAACCTTAGTCAAGATGATGCTGTAGACTTGTAGGTTTCCTCAATTACTAGTTGGCGCTAGATCTCTACAAGTGGGAGGCACATTCATAATCAGTCATGTTGTCAGACAATTACCTGTGTTTTACTGTGAAACTTAAAAACATCTGACAGCTTTGTGAGTACTAAAATGTTTGACCCCACACGTTTAAAGGCCTGTTTTAGGGCAACACCCTGGTTGTTAGGGATAGGATATGATTAGTAGTAGGTTATGATAAGGTTTAAAAATTTGCTGTAAAAAATAGTAATAAAGGTCAGGGCATAGGGAATCCATTTTGGTAATGACAAGGCCATACAAATATAGTGCAGGCTCTTAGCATGTTTGGCAAGCTGTCAGCGGCTGGCATATTCTGCTCCAAACAGCTGTAAGGTCCCCTCCAATCCAATGTTGACCAACTCACGCAGAAGCTGTCCTTTGAGATGTGCCCTAACTCCTCGCTGTTTCTGTCTTCATGCTCAAGCATGCAGGAGAAAGAGACTGGAAAAGGGAAAAGGAGAGGAAAATTGTACAGTTGCTTGAGCACATAATACAATTAGAAACATCGCATGGCTACTGAGCCATGTCACACAGTGCGCTTCTACAAGTACAGTCTAATTTATGAGCAAAGGTCCTCCTCTCGCACAAAACCCATGTCTGACCCACTGTTCCATGATGTCATCATCACTGCGCTACTGTACTCCAGTTTTCTTTCCCTTGGGGGGGGATCAGAGAATTGTGTGTTTGTGTGTGCCACCAGATAGAGGGTTATTCCAGACACTATGTTGAGGGGTTTGCAGTTTTGATGATTAAACTGTCCGACTTGAGGTCTTGAAATTCACATTGTCCTGGATTTAAGAAGTTTAAAAAGGCAAGTTTTTCAGTTTTAGGCTGTCATTGTGTCCATTTGAAAAAACCTCTGCCGTTTCCTGATTTAATCTGCTGTAGCGTGTGTTAGTGTAAATAGGATTGATGCTCTGTAAGGAAGTTAGCAAAAGCAATTTCAAAACTGCCTCCAAATTGACTTTTTAACATTTTGAGCTCAGTTTTATTGAAGATATCTAACCTCGTATAAAGAATGCCCCCCCCCCTCCTATTATTTTTAATCTACACACAATAATGCATACGCTAACAAGTTACATTACATGCAAACAAAAAAATGGGTCTAAAATCTAATTAGTCACCAAATTTTTTGTTTTTTTATGATTGGTTAAATGTGAAGTGATTTTTCAAATATCGACTAGTTTCAGCTTCTTTTAAAACTTTCAAGATTTTTATCACTGTAAGTTGAATATCATTGGGGTTTGGCCTTTTTGTTACAGTTCTGAATATAAATCTAAATTAGAAATAGTTACAGAACTAGTGATATATGTTCTTTCCAAAGGTTTACAAAGGTTTAGCTTTACACATTCAAGCTAAAAGTCATCAAGAATGATTTTTTTTTTAAAAAGAAAATATTTTGTTGGCATGCACAAAACAATGCATGACATCAAATACTTACATGATACAAAATGTTATGCTATGTAATGGCATATGCTGAATTAATCAGGGATAGCGTTTATAGATTAATCTTAATTCCTAAAATGGAAATATTTCCTAGATTAATGCACATAGTCTGTTGTACTGAAAGTTTTATGTATCGGAACATTAAAAAGAATCATCAGGTCCATACCAGGTCTTACATTTAGGGAAATACAACCTCATAATGCATGACACTTTAGGGTCATTAGTTGTTTAACAAAATCTAAGCCAAATGCAGAAGCAATGGGTGAAATGCTAAGTACACCCCATGATTCAACAGCTTGCAGGTAGACATTCAGAAACAATAATTCAAGATAATAATTTTCTGTACGACCTAATCAGTCGCTCACGCCGCTGCAGAGGTATGTTGTTGCACCATTTTTTTACAGTTTTGCTTCATTTTATTGAAGCTTGCAGGCATTTATTTTCTGCCTACTGGTTGCCTCAAATTGATTATTTTCTTTTTTTCAGAGATTCTATTGTAGATTTGCTGCTGTGTTTGCCCTGTTTCATGACCCAGTTTAAGCCAAACCTTAGCTGTCAGAAAAATGGCCTCTCATTTGACTCTAGACTCGGTCTTGCAAGATGCCCATGTCCTGTGGCTGTAAAACAAGCCCGAATCATTTTCACTCCACCACTGTGCTTGACAGTTTGTATGAGGTGTTTGTGAGGATATGCTGTACATCTCCACCTTGGTCTAAACTGTTAAAAGCACATTGTTCCACAGGTCTTGAGCTGGAAAAATGTCCATGAGACTGTTGCCATATTGCCAAAATTGTAACTGCAATATTAACAGACCCAACAGGGGGCAATGCCAAGCAACTACCAACACTGCACAGTTGACTTTTTTTTTCATGATTCAATGTGCATGCACTGAATGTTTAATCATATTTTAGATAAAAAATAGTATTAAGCCTTAACATCGGACATTAAGCCTGCCCGCTGGTCACTGGATTTATCACACCAAGGATCTCTTCTGTTTTGGTCTGTCATTGGTTGCACACAGCACAGTACAGTTAGTCTCAGCTAACATAGACATAAAAGCCTTTAGAAATGGCTTTTTCAAACCTTCCTATAGTATTCATTGCTGATGTGTTTCCTCGTTGGTATTGTGTTAAAACATAACTAATTGTGCCAGACATTTTAGAGTTGAATCACACATAATGCAAAATGAGTTCTATTTTCATTCTTTGCAATGTTGAGACTAACCAGACCATTACTCTGAGAGATGCAAAAAGGTCAAAGGCAAGTAATGCACACCACAGGTTACACACGTTTTGAATACAACGGCAAAAATAGAATTAGATGCATCTCTTGTATCCCTGTGTATTTCTGTCTCGCTCCTTCTCTGTCTATTTTTCAAATGTCATTTTTTGTCCATTTCTTCATTGACCTATCACTCTGGTAATCTGTCAGAGCATTGGCTTCGACAGATTGCTGCACAACATTTGTGCAGGAGCATGAGGAAAATAAGTGAAAGTGAGAGGCAGAGAGATTGGCGACAGCTGTTGACACTTATCACAAGAGACTTGCCAGGTCAGAGTTTTTCAACGCTCAAATAACTCATCTCATCTCGTGTACCCTCAACACATGAGGTACACGAGGCTGGGGAAAAAAAACTTAACGCCATGTTAATGCTGAAAGATGACTCGTAGTATAGCAAACAGTACATTTTAAGCAGTATCCACTTGTTTTGGGTGAGTGGATCAGAGAACCGATGACTTTCAGATTCAGTCAGTTAATAATTATTCTATACTAGTGAGAATCTCATTTCATCCTTCTCAGAAAAATTGTTTGCAAAAAGTGAGCAATTCATGATAACAATCACAAAATCCTCTTCAGCAAAACAACTCTTATTTGTTAGTAGCTAAAGTTTGAGGATTTCCAATCAGTTTCAGGACCAATCCAGGCACCTTTTAATTAGTCTGCATCGCCTGAAATAGATCCAATGAAACTGCGACTATTTCTCTGCTCTATTCTACTATGTGTTCACCTCCGGCTTCTCCAAGTGTTGCTGCGCTGCTCTCCGCAATGAGAATCAGCTTTTCACTGTGAGCATGTCAGTGCATTAAAGAGAAAGTGAAAATTAAAATTTAACACTGACGATCGACTCCGTTTTGACACCTTGAGATGGGAAAATTCACAAAGCAGATGGTATATCTCTTGTGTCTTAATCATCGGAAAATATCCTTATGAGAATAAAAGATGATGGTAGAATATTTGTGTTTTCAGACAATAATTTGATCTTAGAACAAGCTTGGCAGGGTTGTAAGTTTTGGTAACCGGAGAGCTCCTGGATTCGATGTGGCCTTCACTGACACATCTGATCTGACTTGAACCTTTGTTTCCCACTGAACCTGAAGTTGACAGTCCTCCATATTTTTCTCGAAGGGGAAAAGATTAAACTGTCCTTTCTTTAAGAAGGGCATGTCTGATCGAACAAGACACACTGCACAAATAGTTGAAGGATGAACACAGTTGCTCCATATCTGAAAATTGGTCCACTCTTTGTCTAAAATGGTGAAGTCAGCTATGATATTTCAGTATCAGCAGTCTTTTTTTTTCAGTTCATTATTTCAGTTTTTTTCGCTACATCATATGAAAAAAAAAAGATTTTTTTCAGCTAAGTGTTAAAAAGTGTTCAACTATTACCTAACAGTGTTTTGTTCATTTTTTTTAACAAAATAAAAAAGCTGAATGAACATCCTTCGTGTATGGTTCATCAGCTGAGAGATAGAAGGAGAGATTAATCTGGGCTGTTCCTGGCACAAAGTGCAACCTTTGTAGGAGAGGATTAGCCTCTGAAGCTTCCTCTGAAGCATGGATCTGTTATGGTCCCCTTGCCGTCCCAGGTGCTGACCCTCCTTCTACCTTTTCTGTCTTTCCTACTCTCCTCCCTCTGTCTTGTGTGTCTGTGAGCGTGAGCATCAACTCTGTGTACCCTCCCAGAAGCAGGCATGGTTGTCCCAGTTTCTCCTGCACACCTGACCATCATCATTCATCTACGACAGTATTTAACCTGGACTCTCCTTCCACTCATCGCCTGATTGTTAATCTACGTTGTATGGTAGTGTGATCAAGGCCTCAAACTTTGGAACGTGCTATTTGACCAAACCTTGCCTGTTTATTCATGTATCCTATTCCCCTCTGCCACAGACCCAACTCCGGTGTGCCTGCTAACTTACATGCTGACAAATCCTGCAGTGTTTCTCGCCTTCAAGCTACATTAAAAGAAAAATACTCTTTGTCATATCCCATTGTGTGTGCGTCCAGCTATTAAGTTATTTTGCACCCACCCCTTGTGACAGGATCAGACAGCTTTCCACTGAGGTTTTCTACTCTTTACTTCCCTGTTTAATAGCTTGAATAGTCAGGGAAGTGGGCGTTTTTGGCAAAAGAAGCAGCTAAGTTTAATCATCACAGCATAAGCGCATGTGTTTTTATAGGTTGGGCAAACCTTGTGAGAAAAAAAAGGTTTTCTCTTATCAAGTTAACTGAAAAATCAAAAACTGAACTCGACTTTGGTGGGGAAACATTTTAGCAGGTTAAAACTTGATTAAACTATTTTTAAACCATATCTCACATTAGTTTGGGTTATCCTTCAAATGATTATCCAAAAGTTCATTTTAATTGTGCTTCTATTTCTGATTCGTGTTTGTCTTTTTGTTTTGTACCTAATTTGCGGGTATAAAAGAGCGCGTGAGATATTTTCTTATCTCTATATCCACATATATTTATTTGCTCACACACATCTAGGTTCTTTAACACGCCAATGCACACATGCAGTGAGTAGTTATTCTAATTCAAAGTCACACGTGCAGCCATGCAAACGCAAGCATGGACATCTAAATCATTAGAAATACTGGATCTACACACAAGCATGAAAATACACAACATTTTCATTTTACATTTGGTGGCATTAGTAACATTATTGGCTCCTATGGCCAATCTGTGGTTTTGGATCTTCATTTAAAGGAAATTCCAGACTCATGATGGCAGGCAGTTAAATAAAAAATTTGTCTTTAACTTAATTTAAAAACAAAAAAATGGGCTAGGGTTACAATTACGTAGCTAAGACAAGGAGCTGTTAAGGAACGAAAGAAAACCTGTCAGTATAAATATAGATATATACAGATGTGATGACGAATGGAATGCAAGTGAAGTGCAATCAAAAATACAGCGAACAAGCAAAGGAAGAAAAAAATAACAAAAGAAAAGCCTTTGTCACTTTTAGTAGAAGAGGGCAGAAAAGAACCAAAACCATAGACCTCGATGATTGGTGCTATAACAAGTATCCAAATCTGCACTCCAGCTCAAACCAGTTTTTCTGTGCAGCTATTTGGCTCATACTTTTAGTTTAAGTGAAAAATTGGTGGTCAGTTTTTCCCCTTTTTGCATTGACCTGGTCACGTTTTAAAAAATAAAAAACGTAATATTTTTCTGATCGGTTTCCTTTGAATATTATCTTTAAGTTCAGGTACAGAGCATCAGAAACATAAGATGTCTTCAAGCTTTTTCTACCGCACTCCACACACTGGCTCACCGTTTCCTCATTATGGTTGTTTATCTCTTCAGCTCTTGCAAACCAGTCACCTGTGAATGATGTCAGATCCTCCGTTGTCAGCTAGTGCAGGTTTAGTGGCACGTGCATGAAATGACTGAGCATTTTTTCATACTGAAATTGTTGAGGACTTAAAATGGACTGTTTTATTCACTGGTGTCCCTTTCTAATAAGTTTTATGTGTATTCCCTCCTTTTTATTAGAACTATTCAATCTACGTAGTTGTTTTTAGAATTGAAGCAGCTGATAAGCAAAATGAGAGACAAGACATCGTTTCCCAATCTCTGTATGGCTCTCTGTTTGATCTGGCTTATTCTTTCTGGATTCACAAAGAGTGCCCTAGATGTTTTTTCTCTCTTACCAACCCAGCAGTGAGACAGATGAACATCCAAAACATTTTTCTCCTCCTCAGGCAGCCAAATGATGCCACACCAATGCGTATCGACTTGAATAGAGCAGGTGGACGGTGTGGGTGTGTGTGCAGCGTCTGGAGGAAGTTTGTGAAAATGTCAAGTGGAGCTCATCAGCCAACATATCATTTAGCTCATTTGCCACTTAACTTGATCCACACCTCCTCAACCAGCACCTCCGCCTGTATCATGTTCTTGTGAAATGAGACTCCACTTTATAGTAAAAAAAGTTTTGTCTTTATTTTATTTATTTTGCAGCCACGTCGTCTTTGTTTTACAAAGCTACTCAGTCCTGCATCTCTGCTGCTTTCTCTGTCTTGATTTTATGCCGGATTCTTTTTTGTTTCTACACTACCAGTGGAGACTGTGTGTACTAGAAAGTTGGCTGAATCGCTGGTGGTCAAGCCTGAAGCCAATGGATCATTTTCATAATCCTCAGCCAGCCTCCACTTTTCCTCGGTGCTCACTCACATCTTTACTGGAGCCTGCCACCCTGCTCTAGCTACATTACCAGACACAGTCCTTATCAGTACCTACTCATTTAAGGCTGCAGATAATATCAGCAGTTACATTTGTCACCATTTTAAGTGCAAGAGGGGTTAAAATGGTTTGAAATCATATCAGGATTTTCACATGAGGACTGCAATTTTCAGCGCTATGTAGGTCAGTTCAGATGAAGGCTTATTGAAACGTTTCAAAGCTATGTTTACATTGCAGACGGGTTTCATTCCTGCGCTCTGGCTATTCTCTCGTCTTCCCCATAACTGTCTCCCTCTTATGCTTTCCCTCTCTCCTTGTCACTTTTTCCACCTCTCTCTGTCTTTTGTTCCCAGAGGAGCCCAGCTGGGAGAACCAGATAATAAAAAGGGAGCACAGGGCTTAGCATGCACCCTCCTTCCACAATGCCACGCTCTCCTGTTCAAAGGCCCCAGCCAGAAATGAGAGGGGCCAAACCCGGGCCGAAATTCACAGGCAGAGGTGGCAGCTGTGGGAGAGAGTAGACAGACATACAGAGAGATGTGTATCTGTGGGTCTTTGCAATAATTAGAAGGGAGTATCTACTCTCTCACTCCTCTGGTCATTTTTGTTCATTTGATTTATTAACATAAGCCCAGTAAGTATCAGTTCTTTTAGAGGAAGATGATTTATTCGCATTTGAGAATTTGCAAAACATGTTTTTATGTAGACTCATCTCAGACCCGACCAAAGCCTAAGCAGAGCAGATCAGTGATAAACACTTCAGTAGAGGGGTTTCCGGCAGAGGCTGCAGCTGTGTCAGTCTGGTAAACAGCATTCAGCTTCCACCTGAGGCCCAAAGCAGCAGGAAACAAGTAGACACTGAAGTGCTTTGTTTATCATCCAGAATTTGGCTTTCATCTGGGCCGACCTAACACTGCCAGACCAAACGTACTCATTTCTGACTGAGATTAGCCCGACAAAGCATCAGTATTGTGCAGTCAGGATTCACTCCCCTGTGAGCTATCAGCAACCACTTTAGCCTTTAAACAACTACAGTTGTAAAGAATTTATTTTGATTGAAGCGTGTGTCCCTTTTCTGTTGTGACATCATCTTAATTGTGAGGAGACTGCACTTCAGATTGTTCAGACCCTAAGTCTATTCAACTGCAAACTGTGGACAATAGAAGATGTTCATCCTAACACAACAGAACTTGACAGTGCATTCAGCATGGAAAGGGGCCTCCTCGACTCAACACCATTCTCTTTTAGGCCACAAGGAGTAAGTGACCACAAAATATGTATGTTTGGTAGTAGTCTAGGAATTCTTGAAATATATGTATTGGCTTACACATTCAAGGCTCCAACTTCTCAAAACACTTGCATTTGTTTCTGTTTTACTAGCACTGTTACCCCACGGTTAGTTTTCTTCTTCCAATGCCTGTATGGGTTGTTTGTGGGTTGCCCCCACTGTCTTCTTCCCACATTTTATAGGAATGCATAGTAGGTTAACAAGTTGCTTTTCTGTGTTTGATTTCACAGCTTCACAGAAGCAGTTTGTTAACATGCTTTTTATAAAGAAAACAAATTCCTTCCAATAATGGTCAGAGATGACAAAGATGATCAGCTAGATCCAATGAATTCTCTTCTTTGTCGTTATGGTAAAACTGTACCCCGAAATCCCCTAATTGAACAGTTACAAGCAGCATGTTCACTTCTGTTTTTCTGTACTGTTTTATGACTAATATCGTAGTTATTGTTTTTGTTAACTGTAAATCTTTCTGTGGGCCTTCATAGCTGGATGCTAAACACTTGATAAATGCCGTTATTGTTAAAGCAAGAAAGAAAAGAAAAACCTTTTCAATTTCAACCTTTTCAAAACCCTAGCAATTTTGTCACAGACCTGGTAGAATTTGCAGAATGTCGGTTAGACATGAAACAGTGGGACTGTAGTTCATTTCAGATAAAACTTCTGTGCTGCGTGGCATGCACACAACTAATTTCCATGCACCTCAGGAACACGCTCGCACACATTCCCAGAATGAGTGTGGATAGTCCATCCTAGTGATCTGACAGTGCCATCCAGAGGTTAGGTTCACTAAGGCTGAGAGATATATATCCGTGCCAGCTGCTGGCAAGCTGCATGTACAGCTGCCTGCAATATGGGAGAGGGGAGTTCATGCTAACCAGGCGTCAGCTCTGATTACAGTGATTATGGTTGTGAGAACTCTTGAGGCCATGGGAGGCTTTTATGGACAACTGAGCCACGCAAGCGTATTGAAGGCAGAGGATGTGCGTGTGTGTGTGATTATTTGTTTGTTGCATGTTCATGTTTGTTGATATTAATGAGAATCATGTTCATCTGAATGATCCTGACCTTGGCCTGTGCCCTTCAGCTTTGCAAGTTCATGGTGGTTCACAATGTTCATTCTAAGGGAAAACAAATCATATCAATTTGTGCTTCGCCGTCAATTTCAAGAATGAGCTCATGTAATAATGAGAAGAAAAGGGGCGCTACAAAAAGGAATTTGACATCATAGCATTTAGTAAAATAAAATAAAAAAAATGATTTCTGCAGATTGTTGAAGGAAATAAACACTGAAAGGGTCCTTCCAGTTCCAATATTTTAGGCTAACATTTATGGAATCAGTTTCCCTCATATATAGAAAACAGTATTTAAATTTTAATCACGATATAATGTTTTGCCCATAAAACAAGCAAACAAAAAAATACCCTGGCATCTCCTACAAGTCATACAAGTTAGAGGTTATGCTATATTCCATTCACTGGTATAACAAGCCTGCACCAGGACCCAGTGTAAGAGTGATTTTTGGACTCGACTCATGGCTCACTAAATATACTTTTTGTTTCCTTTTAGCTTAGTTGTTATATATATGCTGTAATACTTGTCAAAGCTGAAACATTTTAGTGTAACTCTTTTTCTATATAAATTACAGCAGCTTGAGAGCATCATATTTCCACAAGAGGGATAATGGTGAGCAAAGTAGCCCTAAAAGCGACTGAATATTCAACTTGACTCCAGATCAATATAAGTGCTTCTCTCAAATCGTGTGAATGTGTCACGATATACATGTAAATTTTCAAAGTTGGCAGTGTTTGTAGTAAATGTTTTCCTGCCATCAAGTGGACAAAAAAGAAAAAGGTAACACTGTGATCTATTAATCTGCGTAGAAAAAAAAAACGGATCAATTCTGACCAGAGTTGAAGCCCAAACATTGTTTTGGTTACTCGCACTAGTTCAAAACGCCTTGCAAAATTAAAAGAAGAAAAAAAAAAAAAAACTAGCAAAAATATCTTTTGTGTATTTGGATTTCAGCCAGTGTCATGCTGTAACAACATGTAACACAAAAGACGATAATGCAGTAACATTCATTGGGATGCTAGAAAAGTAGCATCAACAAAACACAAATATGCACAAAAATAAGCCCTCAAACACTATTTATGCATAATAAAAAGCCCAAGCATGGCAACAGTATCAGATACTTGACTGTATCAGAGAGACTGTCAAGAAGTTGAGTAATGGGATGATTTCTTCCACTAAAATGGGTTTATCAAATTGGGACATGTACTGTAGGTTTTCAGTCACGCGTTAAGAGCCCTGAAACTGACCCTGTGCAATATTAACATGTGTTTAGTAGGTTGATTTGTGTGGTTCATAGGACACTGTTACAGAAAATGCTAGTCATACAGTCATTTAATGTAGTTTTCTTTTCTTTGTGGCTCTGCAGCTCTTTGCCATCTTTGCTTTTGCGACATGTGGTGGCTACTCGGGCCAGCTGCGGGTCAGTGTGGACTGCATGGAGAAGGCAAGCAGCAACCTGAGCATCGGCATTGACTTTGGTTATCCTTTTAGGTGAGTGGGATTCATCTGTGCCTGGTTGTCAGTTTGTGCTAGATCATGATGCGAGCTTAATTCTATTCCTTCAAACTTGTGAACTCGAGCAGCAATAGTCTCATAAACTTTTATTTGAGAACTCCAGCACATAAGAATTACACTAAAGTATGGTTTGGCACCATTTGCTAAATGGGAAGTATAGCAGTTTGATAATATTCTAGTTGTTTCTGTGAAAAAAAAAAACATTGTATTCTTAGTTAGTGGGACCTCTTTAGGGTTTCACCACTGTACTGTCCTGTGTGTGTTCCAGGCTGCACCAGGTGTCCTTTGAAGCACCCATGTGTGAGGCCACGAGGAGGGATCGAGTGTTCCTCATTGGAGACTTTTCTTCCTCTGCTGAGTTCTTTGTCACCATCGCAGTTTTTGCTTTCCTATATTCACTCACGGCCACCACCGTCTACATATTCTTTCTGAACAAGTACCGTGAAAACAGTCGAGGACCGCTCATCGTGAGTACATTGGCTGATGTCTTACATTAACACTTACAGTAGCTGAATCCTAAACACTCCTCTGAACACTACTTTCACAGACTAATGACAAAACAATGGTTTGGTTTCATGTGCTGACTTTGTTCACACCCTTTGTCTCTTCTCTCTCTCTCAGGACTTTGTGGTGACAGTAGTTTTCTCTTTCATGTGGCTGGTCAGTTCCTCTGCTTGGGCTAAAGCCCTGTCTGATGTGAAACTGGCCACTGATCCAGATGAGGTGCAGCTCCTCATCCCCGCCTGCAAAATCCAGACTAACAAGTGCGGCTCTTTGCATGGACCTCGCTGGTCCGGTCTCAACACCTCAGTGGTAAGTTACATTACATTACGGTTATTTTGCCGACGCTTTTATCCAAAGCGACTTACAATAAGTGTGTTCCACATTGGTAGGCAAAAGAACTTCAGGTCACAAGAAATCACAAGTGCATTTCCTTCCAAAACCAAACAGCTAAGAGCATAACTAGTGCTAGAGTAAGTGTGGTAAGTCAGGTACCTAGACAAATGGGAAGACAATTTAGGAAACAAATATGTGCGTAAGGAGCTAGGATGAAACAGGTGATGTCCTAAGAGGGCGGATCAGGGTAGTGTTTCTTGAAGAGATGGGTTTTCAGCCTGCGGCGAAAAATGGGCAGCGACTCAGCTGTCCTGACATCAGTCGGATGCCTCTCCTAGATAGTGGGGAAAGAAAGAAAGGACACAGTGAAAGGTTTTAAAAGGACAGTTTAAGTTCAAGTGCCAATTTCTTTCATGCTCCTTGGAAATTATCCGTTGAAGTTTATCTAAAGCACTGGCTCTTTGAAGTTTTTGAACTCTTTGTGTATTTTGTCATGTTCCCACAGATATTTTTAGGTTTACGTGCCAAAAAAGTTTGTGGGTTAAAACTGAAAGATTTGAAGATGTTGAGTTAACATTGACATGCAAAAGCCCAGATGTCACAACGATTGGCATTCTAAATGGAAACAATCTCCTCTGGAACTGAACTTGAGAACTTTTCCCTCATAATCGGCTCTCGTAACCTATTGAGCTGCCCAGCCAATAGTTTTTATAGACTCCACAACAGGGTCATATCAGGGGATGGGAATATCAGGGAAGCATATCAGGGAAGCATTGCTATGATTTTAGCATGATTATCAGACTTCAGTTGGGCGTTTTACATGTTAACAGTCATGTGATATATAAATCAATTATTAAGGACTGAAGTGCTTCAACTCAAGCGCCACTTTAAACATAGCTAGAGGTGTCAGCCAGAGTGGGAATCCCTAAAGAAAGTGAACAAACTAAAGTGATGAAGTCATTTAAAATGTCAAAAGTGGTTGGAGTGAGTTGGGTGTGAAAAGTGCAAAGTAGAAAATTAATGTGCACATGATCAAATATGATAATTAATGAATTGCATTGTTCACAAAAGATTGGAAATAACAGAGAAAGAACAGAAAGAGAAACATTTATTAACATTATTATTCTAAAAAGGAAAGCGCTCCTAAAGAATCTTTTAAGATTTGAATGAATTTTCTCTGTTGTTGTACTGTGATGAAGTTGAAGATCAACGTTGCATCCAAAAAAAAAAAAAGAATCTACTTGTCTGATTTGTGTCATTTTCTTTCTCTTCAGGTGTTTGGGTTTCTCAACTTTGTTCTCTGGGCTGGAAACATCTGGTTTGTCTTCAAGGAGACCAGTTGGCACAAGGGTGCTTCGAGGTTTTCAGGCGGCACATCCGAGAAACAGGCTGGCACCTTTAACCAACAGCCTTCCAACCAGGGAAGCTTTGAGCAGTCAGGAAGTTACAACTCCCAGGGAGGCCTTGATCAGTCGTCTGAGTACAGCCAGGTGGGAGGGCCCACCTCCTACTCCAATCAAATGTAGCCGTGCCTTGTCATTTTGGGAGCGGCACCTGTGCATCTTTAACAAAGGCAGGGCTTGGGCGATGGAAAAGGAGCAAGTTAGAGTTTGTCATCTGTGTGCAAAAAAAAACAAAAGAATGGTCATACCATTGGTGTCAAAGTATGCCCATTGTAGATACAAGTATTGTTGGGTGTTGTACAAAATTCTTAGAGGTAGTCTCAAACGGTTGTGTTTGCTAAATGTTGTATTTTTTTTAGTAGTTACAATCACATTTGTGACAGTTTCTCTGTTTGTGCTTGATTATTGACACACATTGTTTTGACTGGATGTCTCTCTTAAACCAGATCAAACTCTGTCTTGAAGGGAGAAAATGTTATATGTACAAGTTTCAAAGTGCATGATGTTGTACGTGTGCTGGTAAGCTCTCTGTGAAACGAGGAGGGAAAGAAATTGCATTTAATGTCTGAAAGTTTACATATTTCACATAGAGTTGTGACTCTGTAAAACGTAAACAAAAAAACAGAATGCAATCATTTCCATAGCTCATAAACCAATATTTTAACATAGAAAACGTTTAAAGTGAGACATGCTACCATGCTCCATGAAAGATATTAGCTCATCTGGAATTTCTACAAACTGTGTAGTCATTTCAGAATAATCTTCCTCAACATGAAATTCCTAAGGCTTTGAATATTCCATCATCTACAATACATAAACTCATCAAAAAAAAAAAATCTAATCTAGAGATATTTCTGTGTGTCATGGACACAGCTGAAACTCCATCCATTTTCTACACCTGCTTAATCCAACTCGGTGTCATGGGGGGGGGCTGTCATTCCTGAGCAGGTCGCCAGTCCATCACAGGGCCACATAGAGACAAACAAGACAAACAACCATCCACGCTCATCCTGGCGCCAATTTAGAGTCACCAGTAAACCTAAATGAACAAACACATACATGGGGAAAACATGCAAACTCCACACAGAAAGGCCCCTGCCAGTATTACACCCAGGAACCCTCTTGCTGTGAGGCGACCACCACACCGCCATGTGGCTGCCGCTGAAAGTCAATAATGGAAACACTACATTAAAAACAGGCCTGATTCTGTCATAGAAATCCCTGCATGAGCTCAGGAAGTCATTGTCTCTAAACACAGTTCACTGTGCCATCCACAAATGCAGGTTAAAGATTTTATTATGCAAAGAAATCATTACAATCTGTTTTTATTAGCATTTTACACAGCAAACCCAACATTTTTGGAATGGGGGTTGTATATGGCACAGGGTTAGTGTAAAAAAAAAAAATAAATAAAAAATAAAAAATAAAAAAAAAAGATTATACCCGCTTTACCACATAGTTTCTCTTTCCATGTTTTTTTTTATTTTTTATTTGCACATGCTACCACGCTATGATTTTAATATTGAAGAGGGAGCTTGTCTCCCTTTATGTTTACAAGTGGCCGCTCCAGCTACAAATGACTTTTCTATGATTTCCACAGACTGCTTTGAAATTTTAAGTACAAGTTACACATCTCCAAAGCATGTCCATGAGTATCAATATGCATTGATAAAAGCACAGCAGAAAAATAAACATCAGTGCCACATTGCTAACAGGAAAAATAGTACAAAGTGGGCTCATCTGCACATTAGCAACACAGTTCATATTTTGAACAACAATAAAAGTCTCTGCGGTTCATGTGCTGTAAGGTCATGATCAGAGATGCTTGGTTCCTGTTCGTTTACAATACTGTCATGTGCAACCCTGTGTTTTGAACTTCAGCGCATGTGGCTTGCATTAGTGCAAGAAAGTAAATTAAACATTCATGTATGTATGATAGTCTGACCTCCATGACTAATGTGTACAGCTCCATGAGTGTGGATGATATTTTACAGAACTTCATGCTAATAAAGAGTTACTGATTTGTCCAGTTGCTCATCTTTGTACATTGGTTCAGATCGAGTTGTTTGATGGTTATGATTGGTCTCCATCCTTTGACCTGTTACCTTGTTTTCCAGTGAAACTGAGAAGCACGCTGTGCCCTTTTTCTTTTGTTAGAAAATTTACAGAATTTTCAAGACAAGATTAATCTCTCATTAGAGTTTAACTAATATTTGTAGTTAGGAAGCTTCCCTAATGTGTATTGTATTGTTGTATGAAGTATAGTTTAGATTTTTTAGTTTAACAGTGGCAACCTTGAGCTCCTAGAGGGATACTCTTGCTAAGAAAAACAGAAATTCCCACAGATGAACTTCTCATTAATTGTAAATTTAATCAACATAATAATAAAAGATGATTTCCCTCTGAGATGGATTGGAAAATGAAACTTTGACCCATATGTAGAATCAGTTTAGAGCCCTGTACAAAGCACCAGAAAGTTCCTATAATTGTTATTAATGCTAGCACCATTAGAGTCACTGCACAACATAACAGCAAGAGAAAACACAGCCTGGAATAAGGATGCCATCTTGTGGCTACAGTGGATCCTTACTATTAAACTGATTGTTTAATTTCAGGAACAGCAGCTGGGTTGAACTCCCAGAGACTCCATTCACAGTCTTCTTCTGTTCAACATCAATGTGATAGCCCTCACTGTAACTCAGATTTGGCACAACAATATGAAATGTCATGCTATTATTATGCAGATAAAACATACAGATATACGTGAAGATATGAGCAGTCCAGGTGGCTACGAACCTTCAAGCACTAAGAGGTGACAAAATAAATAACAAAGAAAAATATCAAGTAGAATAAATGTCTATTTATAAATGATTATTTTTTGACACTGAGCACACTTATGTAAATAAGACTCAAAGTCACAATAATGCAACTACAATCAGATACCCCTTTAACCGTACAAATATATCAAAACTTTAAGGAATTCAGACTTGAAAAAGAGTCAGCGTGTTTGTATTCAGTTTTTTTGACTACTGCTTATGATTTGATCTGGTTTTCAATAACAATTTATGATGAGTTTAGTCATTTCACAGGAGAAAATGTCATTACATGTTTCACTTAGAGATCCACCATGCAGCTGGTGATCATTTAGAATATTCCACGCAGGGTCTTGGGAAAAAAAAAAAGAGCTAACATCTGACCAAATGTCCAATTTTAAAATGACATTGACTTTCAGAGAAGTGGTTTGAAAATTCTGCTTGTGCACTGCTGTCCAAAGGCCTCATTTTTCTGTTTACAAGCAGCCAGCCTTTCTTGTCATCTTGTAAAGTGGTCTTGAAAAATAGTTCTCAAGGTTTTCTGAAGGTCTTTTAAACTTTTTCTTTGGAGATAAAATAATATTTTCTGCACCAAAAAGATGATTCCCAAAGAGGTATTAGCAAAAAACTTGGCATATCACCACATGGTGTGCAGTGTGTCCTAAAAAAAGAAAATGGACCATTTATTTCCATTCATGTTTGCACATATATACATTCAGTATATAGCTGCACCTATTTCCTATTTCCCTGGTGATCTATAAAGAAATGAAGGATGGATCAAGACTTTTTCATAGTTCTGTCGTTCATGAACATCTGTCAGAACTCTCTGTCCCTATCATGCTTGGCTGTTGTTGTTGTGGTTTCTGGGCCTTCAGTGGGACTGAGCAGGTTTCAAGGAAGCCCTGTCTGGATTGCAGTCCTTGCCTCGCCTCTTTCGTCATGTATTCTCCTCACATTCCCATGCTAAGGACTTAGCATTCATTGTTGGATTGCCGTTTCACCTACCTGCCTGCTCGTCCTGCCACCGATTCAGCACCCCAGCCAATATTCTCTCTCTCTGGATTCTCACCTGGACCTGGTAAGAACTGATCATTACCTTTTTGTCTGGACAAATTAACTTATTGGCTTTTCTCTAACCAGCTCCCTCCTCTCTCCGCGTTACACATATACATATGTATATATATATATGTATATGTATATATATATATATATATTGCAAGCAAAACGGTTAATAGGTCCAGGAATTTATTCAAGCATGCGAGTGAGCATGCATGGAAACACTTCTGAAACCAGTCAGTCTGCCTGTGAATCTGCCAAAACTGGCAATTTCTAGGCCACCTGAACACGAACCACTGGTTCCCTGGCCTGAAATTACACTCCAGATATCGGGTGTGTGGCCCTAACTGTGTAACAAAGCTTACACTAATTGTTATTAATTTAAACAAATGGCATATATTAAGAAAAAAAAAGTGTCCTAAAACTGACCCATATTTCCAAACATCTTTGAATCATGCGAACATTCTTGGTGTCATCCTACTTTCATGTCATTCAGGATGGAATAAATCCAAACTTGGGTGATGAGTGGGAAGAGCTTTAAAAGGAAGCTCAACTTAATTACTCATTTGAAGAGCCATGCACTGGACAGATTGGATTACACTGTCTGTCACGTCCATGGTGTTTTCCCCATGTTTTTAGTTTTATGTTTTATCATGTTTTAGGTTGTTTATATCTTGGTTTTTGAGTTCATGTTTTGCCATTGTTTTTCCCTCACTCAGTTCATTAGCTTCACTCATGTCACCTGTTTTTCATTGTCCCCAGCTGCACTCATTCACCAATCACTCCCAGTTTAGTATTTAGTTCCCAGGCTCTCGTGTTGTTGAGTTGTAAATACATTTTATGTTAGTTATCCCACATATACTCTGTCTTTTGTATTGATTAAGAGTTTTAAGCAAAGTTGTGCTTTGCTCATTTGTGTGAAGGTCGTAAATTCCACTGTAAGGAATGCGGCCTGAAACTGGATTCCCCTTTCCTCTCTTTTGAGAGCTGTTGTACACACCCACTTCTGAATAAAATGGAGGAGGCATGAGGAAACAGCAGAGTGATCAGGAAGAAGCTGTGAAAAGCTGTCTCCTCATCAGCTCTCCTCGTGAGTATAAAAAATCCTAAACGTCTCTCTCTCTCTCTCTCTCTCTTCTTTATGAATTTGTAGGTATTTGAACCTGACACCTGTCATTTTGTGAAATCCTTTTTCTGATTTTCACCCCTCATGCCACGTTCAAGATAAGTGCTCAAGATAAGATACTGTAAGTGGTTTTTGTCATCCGGCTCAGCCTCACGCCCTTTGTTAACTTTGTGAATAAAACCCAGTTTTTGCCATACACCTCTGGAGTCCGTGTCCTGCCACACCCACACCTGACAGCGTCAGTGTTTTGCATAAGTTTGAACGCACTATTGATGCAGAAGCATATATTTTAATTGTAGAGGGAAATATGCTGCCATTAAGGCAATGTATTTTCCTAAGAAGGAAGTTGTTTTCAGTGGGATAATGCAGATAATTCAATCTGCATGACTTACAGCAGCATAGCTTCACAAATGATGTGTGTGTTTGACTTGCATTCCAGCATCTGCCTCCAAATAAAAATGTATGAAGAGGAGAATCGGACAACTATGACTATAGACTGTTGAGTAGCAAAAATCTTATATTCAGCAAGAATGGACATGGATTTCACCATAAAAAAAACTGCAACAATTACCATATTCAATTTCCAAACTATTAAAATGAAGGGTGATGTAACAGAATGGTAAACATCTCTGTCCCAACTTTTTTTTTTGAGTGTAACTTCCTTCATATTCCAGATTTGTTCAAATTTTCTAAAAACGGAGTTGGTCAGTGAAGTCACAGACAATTATTTCTTTATACTCTGATAAACAAACAAATTACAAACTCAAGATTTCGTTGCATTTTCGACAACTTTTTTTTGTAAATGATTTGTATTTAGCAGGTTCAATCGTGAATGCGATCAGCTGCAACTGTCATATTGAGGTCAAAGCTTCCCTTTTGACTCCAGGTGCCATAACTCATTACCCGTTTAACCTCTCGGCATGACAAAAAAAAAAAAAATGCTCCCATAACCATGGCTTGAGGGATAGATAGGTCTGTAAGTGAATTCACACAGCAAGCATTATAGCTTAGGCCTACAGATCCACAAAAATATAACATAGACAGCTTAAAAATAATGATCACCACAGCCAGAGCAATATGTCTGCCACACAATTTTGAGGCTACTCTATTTGTTCTGCCACAGTAAAGAGGACACGCCCTTATAAATTAGCCAAGGTACATAGTGGTTTGGTTTGATCCTCTTTGAAACTACAACAGTAACAGGAAATGAAACCTAAGCAAAATTGCTAAACCAGTTTTTCTGGTTCAACACATAATGTGCTTTTGATAGACTGCACAGTGCTTTGGGTTTTGATACTCTTGTAACCTGAATAATTTATGTTTCCTTCTATTAGGCCAACCATTTCAGCAGAGCTCCACCATCAGGACTTCATCATGAGATAGATACCTCTGAGTAAAAGTCACGACACGAATTTGGATTTTGTCAAAATTGCGAAAGACTCTGAAAGACTAACAGAGCCCACAAAAAAAAGGTCTAAACGTCAAACAAAACAAGAATTATTTGAGCAGATTTATGAGTATCTGAATGGCACTATGTCTATGGTGAAGCATGGTGGTGGTAGCATCATGGATTGGGGCTGCTTCTCAACAAGAATTAAGGACAGGAAGACAAAGCCAACAGAAATGTGAATGTAGCCACTTATACAGATATTCTTAAAGAAAACCTGCTCCAGAGTGCAGACCTTGGACTGGCGTGGCTGATTATATTTCAAATACTATATCAAATACTTTTATTTCACTTTTTGATATTAATTTGGACTAATGTAGCAAATGTATTAAAACATATCTCACTTTGTTAAAAGTTACAGAGTGAAGTCAAGAAACACAAAGAACGTTTCACTGTGTGTAACTCATGACGCAAAGTTGTGTTGAACAAAGCTCTATTTCTTGGTAGCAGAGTTACGTTTCCTCATCAACAGCAGGGGAAATGATGTGCAAGGAAGAAACGAAACAGACTTTCTTAGAGGACAGGTTTTACAGAAATATTTTCACCTGAAACAACTCTGAAAATAATCACCACTAATAGTGCAATATGTTTGCCTGGCCTTTTTAAGTTCTTTATCTCTAAACACTGAAGTGAAGTGAATAGTCCATGATTACTCAGCTCACACACGTGTCTTGCTTTCATCCTCTTCATAGAGTATTGCATTGCTGGGAAACGAAACCTAACTTTACAATTTGATGCCTTGTTTTCCGGTTGCATCCCATTAGTGTGCTTCTAACGTACAAGCCACACGCACAGTGCCCTGTGAGAGACTTGCGTTACGCTTGTATTTATTTTGTCTGAAAGCAGTCATCATGAACTCTCTGAACCAACAGTATGAGGAGAAAGTGCGTCCCTGCATTGACTTAATTGACTCTCTCCGCTCCCTGGGAGTAGAGAAGGACCTGGCGCTGCCCGCTATCGCCGTGATAGGAGACCAAAGCTCGGGGAAGAGCTCTGTGCTGGAGGCGCTGTCAGGGGTGGCTCTGCCAAGAGGAAGCGGTAAGTTATTTTATGGCGGCACGAGGAGGGATGTATGCGTGAGAGCAGTGTGAAGATTCTAATTTTGTTGCCAGACAACGCGACCCTGGGAGTTTCACCTAGGGAAATATTTGAAATATTTTCCACCCCCAAAAAACAGAAAGGGAGGCACTCAGGTTCGTTGCAAAAGAGGAGACGCAGTTTAGAATACAAAATATAATTTTATTGGTTCCAATTCACTTTACTTTAAAAAGGATGAAAACCTTTTGAATCTGCATATCCCCTTTCAGATATCTTAAATTAAGTTTTGGTTGGCAAAATGACGTTGTAGATAGGCCTATCTATTGAAGTTTTTCTGTGCCATCAGAGTTTGAATACGAATTTCTAATATTGAATGTTTACAGCATCAAAATCAGACTTTGAATTTGAAAAAAATTCAACATCTAAAAATTCAGTGAAAAAAGAACCAGACTTAACATCCGGGTAAGCAGGGAGAAGCAATCGATCCCTGTCTCAACAACGGCAGCTAATCAAGTTACGCTCCATTGGACAGATCAGCTATCTATTACTCAATTTTACTAACACAAATGGCAAATAAAGTAAACTCACTCACCGAAGCACCATCACCCGCGTTGGTGGACATGGCTGATCCGTTCAATGGAGCATAACTTGATTGGCTGCCGTTTGATGAATTGAGACAGGGATCAATTGCTTCTCCCTGTTTACCCAGATGTTAAGTCTGGTTCTTTTTCCACTGAATTTTTTGAAGTTGAATTTTTTTCCACTGAATTTTTTTTTTTAGATGTTGAATTTTTTTCCACTGATTTGTAATTATAAATCCCATTCACATGGCAAAAGTGACGTCCTTGTCCTAAGAAGAATGTATTTGTGGATATCTGAAATGACAATTGTGGATATAAAGAATGTAGCAGATATCTGAAATATTCTTTTTGACTAGGCAAAACTGAATTACAGATATCTGCAACACATATCCAGTTTAAATGTTAAAATGGCTTGCCATAGACCGCCTTTATACGGCTTTCTCATGCAGCGATTGGCTGGGATCCGAACCCAGCTGAAAGTCACTTGGACCAATCACTGCATACTGCCACATATTGAAAGCTATTAGTTTTGTTTTGCTATTTATGAAACCCCCCCCCCATAAAACTGCGATTTAAATCGTTTGTTGTTGTAGTTTTGTCAATGGCTGCAAAAAATAATTGAATGAAAATGCACCAGACTGGAAAAAAAACCAAAACATCCTGGGTCCCAAACACCTATAGCAGCTGAGTGTGAAATATATATGCTTTATAGTGTAATTTCTTTTTCATATGCAATTGATTTAACTCCAACTCTCCCCTCCCTGTCTCATCATTTGGATAAAGGCATTGTGACAAGATGTCCTTTGGAATTAAAGATGAAGAAAAGAAAAGAAGGGGAGGAGTGGTGTGGAAAGATAAGTTACCGTGACTGTGAGAAAGAAGAGATAAAAACCCCTGCAGAAGTTGAGAAAAAGATCCGTGAAGGTATAGTACAGAAAGTTATAGTGTCTGTGATGAAGATTTATGACCGAGGGAGGTGAAAGGTATTTGTTCCATATGTTGTTTACATGACATACCATATAAGCCTATATTTTTCAGCTCAAAATAAATTGGCTGGGAAGGGAGTGGGGATCAGCGATGACCTCATCAGTCTTGAGATCAGCTCCCCTGATGTTCCAGACCTGACTCTTATCGACCTGCCTGGCATCACCAGAGTAGCTGTAAAGGGACAACCAGAAAACATTGGCGAGCAGGTACGCCATATTCTGATCTACAGTCAAATGTCTTGAATAAGGAGTGGGGAGATGGAATCTTTGGATCTGTGACACCTAAACTGTGAATGTTAGCTCTGCCTGCTTCCCTAAGGTTTCCTGATTCTGTAGAGTTACTTTTTTCTGTCATTCTTTTGACAGGCAGTGTAGCCCTAATCAGAATTTCTGGGGTTAAATGCATCAGAGTGTGCCTCTTTATCCGCAGAGCTGTACTGACCATGAGCTCTTCAAGATCACAAACTAGCTGACTCTGTGATGTAGGTTACATGTTTGTTTACATAGGAATTTCCATATACAAAATGGTCATTCAGGAAGCTCTGCGGACACAAATTTAAACCAAATGTGAACAGCCATTTAAGTTTTACAAAAGTAATAAAACCTGGAATATCTGATTTGTGGGTAACCTATGTTTTTAAAGCACAGCTAGTGGCAAGATTAAACGATTGTATTCCATTGTCAACAATGTAATGTTTGTTTGTTTTGTTTTTTTAATATAAAGATGTAAGCATCACAAAGCCATCCGTGTGACTGCCTTTGGTTTTATATTTGCTCATTAGTCGATCATAGCAGTTTCTGACTAACTTGTAGTCTGATAGTTATACAGTTCATATTTTTTGTAGTTAATAGCATATTTGCAACTAGTCTACAACGTACACAATATGAATTGTTCATTTCAGATAAAGAGACTGATCCAGAAGTTCATCTCAAAACAAGAAACCATCAGCTTGGTGGTGGTGCCATGCAACGTGGACATAGCAACCACAGAGGCTTTGAAGATGGCACAGGAGGTGGATCCTGAGGGAGAGAGGACTCTGGGTAAATAAAAGGGATTTAGAGGTGAAAGTTACGACTAGACTCTTTATTAAATTATTCTCAATCTCTCTTTCAGGCATCTTGACCAAGCCTGACCTGGTGGACAAAGGCACAGAAGAGCAGAAAGTCGAAATTGTCCAGAATAAGGTCATCCCCCTTAAGAAGGGCTACATGATCGTCAAGTGCAGGGGTCAGCAGGAGATCACAGAGAAGGTTTCTCTCACTGAGGCAATAGAGAGAGAAAAAGCCTTCTTCTATGATCACCCATACTTCCAGTAAGCTCACTCCATTTAAGAACCATACAAATGAGTGTTGTAGGCTGCCATTTCACACGTAATCTGTACCTTTTATTTGCATTGTAGGACTCTGTATTATGAAGGTCAGGCCACAGTTCCGAAATTGGCAGAAAAACTCACACTGGAGTTGGTGCATCATATCCAGGTGACAATATTTCTCACTTCTATTCATTAATGGGTGGGTCACTGCAGGTATTTTTACATACTTTTTACATACATGCTGTTGATTTGTGATTTGTAGAAATCTCTGCCTCGACTGGAAGAGCAGATAGAGACAAAGCTGAAACAGACTCAGGGAAAGCTGGACAAACTGGGCAGTGGACCTCCATCTGACACCACTGAGAGACTCGGTTTCCTCATCGATGTGAGTTTTAGCAGCGTTTAGCAAGCGTTTTTTACATTTTGTATCTAAAAGTGTTACCAAAATTCGAGCTTCTGGAAGAAAAAAGAAGAAATAAAAACCCCAGCATAATTTTTCCTGTTTTTTTTTTAACTTGTTTTTTTTTTCTTAGAGGGTGACAGCATTTACACAGGATGCTATCTATCTCGCCAAAGGGGAGGAACTAAAATGTGAAATCCGGTCCAAAATCTTCTCTAAACTCAGACAAGAATTTACAGTGTGGAAAGGAATCATAGATAACTCTGGAACCACATGTGAGTGAGATAACAACTTAATGTGTCTACTAATTCTTCCATTCTACACAGTAATGTGTATAGTTTAAACAGTTTAAACCACTGTGAGAAATGGGGCATTTTTTCCACTTGCAATTACAACCTGAAGTGATTGTACTGTGACCATTTTGCAGTCGATTGGAATCTTCAGAGAGAGGTGGCTCAATATGAACGCAAGTACCGTGGAAAAGAACTGCCGGGCTTCATCAACTACAAGACCTTTGAGGCCATGGTTCAGGAGCAAATCAGACAGCTTGAAGAGCCCGCTGTCCTGAAACTGAAGGAGGTGGCAGGCATGTCCTCTTGCGTTGCTACTATAATTTCTACAATTATCCATTTTAATTACATAGACTGATGTTTTGATTGCAACACAAATTTTTTATTAGATTTTAGAGTTGTATCATGTGAATAGTCAGTTACTAACTGCTGTGTGATGCTGTGTTGCCCTCCCAAAATTGACCAAACCTGTGTGCATATTTGTAAATTGATACATGAGAGAAGTGACAGTGTTCTTCATTGAATTGGAATGGCAGTATAACTCTTATAACTGTAGCCTCACCTCACACATTATAGCTTCCAGTTTCTTATGTATTTTTGTTTGTGTTTGAATTAAGTTTTTTTTTTTTTCTCCACATATTTAGAAATTGTGAAGAAAGAGCTGTTTGAGTTGGCACACCACAGCTTGGTTGGGCTGCCTAATCTTAGTAGGATGGCTAAGGTATCGAATTTTTCCTTACTCGTTTTTAATCTGCAATTTTTCAAATTCTGGATGTACACTTTGGACGGGACTAATACATCTGACCAGGACTATGTTACTAAAAAGAGTATTAGTGAATAAAATATTCAACAAAAAATGTTCTGTGTGGTTTAGATAAAGATTGAAGCCATCCAGAGCCAGAGAGAAAATATGGCAGAAATGATGGTGAGGACTCAGTTTAGGATGGAGATGATTGTTTACACCCAGGACTCCAGATACAGCAAGAAGTTAGGGAAGCGGAAGAGGGACGAAAGCATCGTCAAACCCATGACCATCCCCGACGGTGGAGCCAACCTGAGAGAGATGATGAAACACCTTAAATCCTATTACCAAGTAAGTGTTTTTGAAATACATCAGCACATTATGCTTGCAGTTCACACCATTTACAGTCTATACAGTCATATGAGAAAGTAAATAGATGCAGTCTTAGTTTTACTGGATCTCAGTGCTGCATTTGACGCAGTTGACCACAATATATTACTGAAACGACTGGAGAACTGGGCGGGTCTTTCCGGAACTGTACTAAACTGGTTCAAAACATACTTAGAGAACAGGAAGTACTTTGTGTCAATAGGTAACTTTACATCTGAGAAGACAAGAATCACATGTGGAGTTCCCCAAGGTTCTATCCTGGGACCTCTTCTGTTTAACATCTACATGCTCCCACTGGCACAGATTATAAAAAAACAACAAAATAAACAACCATAGCTATGCAGATGACACGCAGATATATATTACAATGTCACCAGGAGACCGAGGCCCTGTACAGGCTCTTGGTAAATGCATTGAGGAGATTAATGACTGGATGTGCCACAACTTTCTCCAGCTAAACAACAAAACTGGAGCCAAAGAGAAACGATTACAGGTCACCACAGAACTTCAATCTATACACCTAGAAACTACCAACCAGGCCAGAAATCTGGGTGTAGTGATGGACTCACACCTAAATTTGGAAAAACACATTAAGGCAGTAACAAAGTCAGCCTACTATCACCTTAAGAATATATCAAGGTTAAAAGATCTGATGTGTCAACAGGACCTGGAAAAACTAGTCCATGCATTCATCTTTAGTAGGCTTGATTACTGTAACAGCATCTTTACAGGTCTACCTAAAAAGTCAGTTAGACAACTGCAGCTCATTCTGAACTCTGCTGCTGAGTCCTCACTAAGACCAAAAAAGTGGAGCACATCAGTCCAGCTCTGAGGTCTTTACACAGGCTGCCTGTCCATCAGAGGATAGACTTTAAAGTTCTGATGCTGGTCTATAAAGCTCTGAATGGTCTAGTTTTCTTCTGTTTTAATGTATCTGTAAATCACCTTGTTTTTTAATTGTGCTATACAAATAAACTTGCCTTGCCTTGACTTACTGCTAAAGTATTAAATGTTAACAGCCATCTCAGCATTTTCACCACAAGGGCAAAGAGCAAAATTTAGATCACAGGATCTGCACTTGAATCTTGTTGTTTGGGCATGTGTCTACAGTCTTATCCAATAAACCCCAGTAGTGAAGGTTAGAGAGAAGCTTCAAAAAGGTTTTATTACTTAGTTTTCTGTTCTTGAGCGGACGTATTTCGGTGTCTGAAGTCACGACCAACTGAAAAATCTGGCACTTTTTTTTGTGCCTCCAAGGCATGAAACCATCTTAAAATAGCTTGTCAGTCATGGAATAATGCAAGTCAGCGGTACCTCCCAAACAAGCCCAGTGTCCACTGTGTCTGCACCTCAGCAAATTAGTATTTCAAATCTTAATTAAAAAAGTTTCGGGCATTGCAATGTTACAAATGAATATTAAATATTTTTTTCTATATCATCATATATATTGAATAAAGACATGCATGAATGAATACATGGATGTGAAAAGAAATTTGTTAAATAATGGAATGGTTGCAGTCGCTTATGTGTGACAGCCAGCATGACAGTGTGTCAAACTTGTTCGGGAGCTCCTCCTTGTTCAGGGTCTGACTCTGGGCTGGAGTGCGGTGTTCCCGATGTCAGGTGCAGGCCACATCTGCAGGCACACAGGTGCTGGGCGGAACTTGCCTGCATAACCGCAACCTTTTTTTAATTTCTGTTTTGCATTGTCAGCTTTATGACATAAATAAACTTCGTTGTTGGGATTTTCGTTTTATGATTTAGGTCCCATGAACGTCAAAGTTCAAGGCAACGAAACAGCAAAGGAACCGGTCAAACAGTAAAATAAGAAAATTAACAAGTCCTGCTGCCAGCGTCATCCAGTAAGACAAACACTAGTATTTTATTTGGATGCAGTAAAGATTTCTGCAAGCTGAAAAGAAGATCTTCCTGCTTTATGAGTAATGCCACATACATTTTTCTTAATTTTCCTCTTACAAGCATACTAGCTTTATCTGTAAGCACTCTCTGCAAGAGGATCAAGAGTTTTTTTTCTAATTTTGTCCAAAATAACAAAAAGCTTCCACCCCTCTACCTTCCTTTCATATGACTTCACACATCAGTTTTTAAAGAAAAGCGTGCAGTTTGGCTCGATACAATTTCACTTGTATTTTGCCTCTAATATCCTGCTCTATTTCAGGACAGTGAAACATCCCAAAATTCACTTGTAGATGAATCCAGAAAAAGCTGTTAACTGTTGGCTAACAGGCTAAACAATATTCAAAAAACTTTAAAATACATTTTACTGCAGATTATGAAGTACACTCGAAAATCTCAAACAGCTTTTGATCAAAAACATGTTTACCTGTAGAATAATCCAAACTCAGATATACTACTGTTTATGTTCATGTTACAGACAGAAGAGATTTTTTTGGTAGCGAACAGGACTTAGCTTTTTGTTTCACCACTGCCTTGTTATCAGATTGCTGGCCAGCGTCTTGCCGACCAGATCCCCCTGGTGATCCACTATCAAATGCTGCAGGAGTCTGCCACCCAGCTGCAGAGAGAGATGCTGCAAATGCTCCAGGACAAGGAAAAAATGGAGTCCCTGCTTCAAGAGGATGGTGGCATAAAAAGCAACAGAGTCCACCTGCAGAAAAGCATTAAACGTCTGTCGAAGGCACGCATTCTTTTAAGAGAATTTACTATGAACATATATGACTTCAGCACAACACAAGTGCGGTTCAGTGACTGAAACCAGAAGCCTATAAATCTGACTGATGTTACCAAGGATAAGTTTAGCTTTCAGTCAGAGCTCACTCTGGTTTTTCAGCCATACTGAAATTGGACATAAGCAAAATCTTTTGTTTTTCTTTATTAAAAAGAATATTCATGAAAGTGCAATCTGCTTGTTTTAATGCTGTTTCTGCTTTTTGTTAGTGCCAGAACGTGTTCCATGTCAAATATTAGCTCAGAACAACTGAGAAGGATTTGATGTTTTAGGCAAGGTTTTTTTAAAAGAAAAACAAAGTTTTGTTTTTCTCTAAATTGTGTTTTTTTTCTGTTTCTGTTTTTGTTTGCTTTTGCATTGTGTTATTGTGTTGTATGAAACCAGTTGCCTGTTCACCCTAATTTGTAATCAATACTGAAAATAAAGTTAAGTGGAAAACCAAGAAAAAAGCTGTAACCTTCCTTTTTTTCTTAAATTCTAAAGTTAATTCTAAAGGGATTTAATAAGCTCTATTATATTGACAAAGAAAAATGTTTTGAGAAATATTATAATTTGTTCAACACCAAACATGTCACTCAAACTTCTCCACTATGCAAACTGTGGACAGTACATGTGGTTTTTGCCACTAATCCATGAGTCTCTAACTAGGGTAAACTTAAGAAAAGTGACATATGAACATGGTTGTGACAGAAAGAAAAATGAACATGTAAAATCCTGTACATCACACTACAAGACAAGACAAGAAAAAAAACATAAATTCTCAGGCTCAACCCTCCTCAACCCTCAAGCAGCCATGGAGACATTATTTAGACTTTAACATGAAAGTTTATTTATAAATCAGATAAGAAATAAAATTTCAACTTGGAGATAGGACTAATAGGATTCAGGATGGGCCAAGGCCAAAACAACAAACAAATAAAATTATCTTGAAGAGGGAAGCTGACCTAAACAAAGCAACTTCCAAACAAAAGAAAACCACTTACCTCCCTAGACTAATAAAACAGGAGAAACTCAAGGAAATAATATGGCAGCCCACCCCTACAAACTACAAGATACAAGTTTGTTTACACATCAAGAGGCCTTGTAGCAACAGTGCAGCTGGTTGGGAGGAGAGGGAGATGAGTCCCACAGCTGTCATCATCCCACATCTTTATCAAGAAGTCCACTCCCCGGTAGCCAATCATACGGGCTCTTGAAATGTGTGAGCCCATCGGAGCTTGGCACCTGCACGCTGTAATTTGCATAATATTAACAAACAAAGTGACACAAGTCTCAACACTCATACTGACAAACTGTTGAGCAAATGTCAGTACTTGGGATAAAAAAAATACTTTTAATAAGGCTTTCATTGTTCTTAGGATAACAGAAGCCTCGGCAACCGTCAACCAGTAGGTCTGGCTGTCCTACTAAAACAACCAAGTAACTGAACAAATAGATTTGTGCGAGCAAGGAGTCAGTGGTGACTGAAAGAGCCTCATATGTTCTCTGTAGACATAGAACCGACTGAAACACAATTCAGCATCGCTCCACCCATTAGGAAGTCACCATGAATTCATTTACAATTTCAGAAAATGTCCAAAGGTGAACCAAAGCAAAAACTATTTGAGCAGAGTTCTGAGCACCATGTTTGGTGACACAATATGTGACTCATCATCTGAATGACACTATCCCTACGGTGACACACGGTGATGGCAGCATCATGGACTGGGGCTGCTTCTTGGCAAGAAATAAGAACATGGAGACAAAGCAGAGGGAAGAGTGAATGTAGTCATTTATACAGATGTTCCTCATGAACACCTGCTGCAGAGTGCAGAGACCTGTGGCTGATGCAACTGATTATCTTTCTGCTCAATAGTGAACCAAAGCATACAGCCGCAACAGCAATGGTGGCTTCAGGATAAGTCTCAGAATGTTACTGAGTCACCAAAGTCAAGACCAAAATATCCCTGAATATCTATGACGGAACGGTATAAATACTTGGCAGGTACTCACATCCAAGAGCGCAAAAAGTGTTAAGACAAAGACAAAAGTTGCTCCTAAGGTGGCTTCAGCATATAATTAACTCAAGGGTTTGAATAAGGTATCTTTTAGTGAGCCCAGTTAACCAAAACATTTCTAAAAACATACTTCCCTTTGTCATTTTTTCTTTTTTGTATTGGCTGCAGAGTTGCGTTTTCCCATAAATTGCAGGTAAGGACAGATGTGTTCGAGGAAGAAATGAAACTGAAATAAGAATTAGAATAAGAAAATATTTATTGAATGTTTTTCACCTCCACGAAACAACTGGAAAATATTCACCACTGTCACCAGAATAAGTTTGCCACACCGTTTCAAGAGCCCTTTATCTCTACCACTGAAGTGAGGTGGACAGACCCCGACCATCCAACTAAGCTACTTGTGTGGTTTGGTTTCATTTAGTTTAAAACTGCCGCAATGACGGGAAACGAAACCTAACTTTCCAATTCCCTGCAGCGCTCTGTGCTTCATCAGACCAGTCGCATCAGAGCAGTCACACAACGGGTTGTCCTGTGAGAGACTTGCGTTAAGATTGAATTCCATTTTTCTTTTCAGAAGACAACCAGTCGCCATGAACTCTCTGAACCAACAGTATGAGGAGAAAGTGCGTCCCTGCATTGACTTGATTGACTCTCTCCGCTCCCTGGGAGTAGAGAAGGACCTGGCGCTGCCCGCTATCGCCGTGATAGGAGACCAAAGCTCGGGGAAGAGCTCTGTGCTGGAGGCGCTGTCAGGGGTGGCTCTGCCAAGAGGAAGCGGTAAGTTATTGCAAACTAGTAACTGCCTTTTTCTATTTATCAAAGCCAGAGCCAGCAGGTGCTGTGACGTCGACTGGGACACAGGCAGCAAAATATTTTCAAGAAGGAAGAATGATTCAATAAATGAAAAATAACTATCTGTTCTGTCCGTGTATATCCTACAATGTTTCCCCGTTTCCACCATTGCTGTGTCATTTTAGTATTTAAAGAGGGGTTATCGGTACGCTTCAAACAAACGTGGAAGATGTGACAACGAGGGGCTTGTGGTTTCCCCGTCGGGGAGTACCTAAACACCGAAACGTACCGAAACGGACCCAGATTTAGCCAGATACACATTAAGAACTCTTGTAGAAGTCATCTGTATATGTAATATCCAATTATTATAACACCAAACTGTTTTTTACTATTGTGGTATTGCTGATGTGTTTTTGATATTTATGGATGTTTTCCAGTAATTAATAGTAATTGGTAATGAATGTTGAAAAGGTAAGCTTTTATTTTAGTAAAAGTTACCTAAACCAAGGTAACGTTTTGAACAACTTTTCATATTTTATGGAATAATTTGGTGTTATAATCACAATAATTTCGGTACGTTCCGGTGTTTAGGTACACCCCCGCGTTGCAGTATCTGGAAGATGAAATGCTTAGTGCGTTTCTGTGTTTCATGAAGTTCGTGAGCCAAGACAGTTCAGTCAATAGAGGTGAAAGTCTGAAGCCCCCGCCATTACCACTTGGAGTCTCTGCCCTTTTCTTTGCCTTCACGTATCTGTCCCGTAGCTTCTTCCACACATTCTTACAGAACTCTCCCTCTTTCCCCAAAGTTCTGCCAATCTCTGTCCACGAGTTTTGGGAGTGTATGTGCTGTTTCACTGCAGTTTCGTACAGGTGCCTGTACAAACGCACCTCCTGGTCTCAAACTGGTCCATCCGGTTTGTCGTTCTCGGCGCATCCAAGTTACAAAAATCGTCTGGTGCACGACAACGCGCCGCGCCTTCTTTTCAAGGCAAGCGCCAGGCCTGAAACGTCATTTTGACGTCACAGGTCGGCCGAGCCGTGAGCTACGCGTCAACTGTAAATCCAGCTTTAGACTCGAATCAAATTAAGATTAAGATCCAATTTATTGGTCATGCATACACACAAAATTTGTCCTCTGCTTTTAACCCATCCAGGTTGGCACCTGTTGACACACACACTCAGAGACAGATGCCAACATGAAGCACCCAGGGAGCATGGTGCCTTGCTCAAGGGCACCTCAGCCGTGACAAGGAGGGAATCGAACCGCCAACCTTCCATTTATTGGACGACTGACTCTAACCACTGAGCCACGACCGCCCTGACTTAATGCTTTCACACCAGAATTCGAGTCACTTGTGACTTGCTTGTGACAACTAGCCATGAGTAAAAGTGACCCGAATGTGTGTAGGCTTGACAGGAGAATTGAAGCCTCCACCTTTCACAGACCCCAAGAGTCAATTGTGAGGCGCACTACAGAAATAGATAAACATATCTACTTGTTGATTTCGCTTCACATGTTTTCTCTTTGTTGCATTTGGCTCATGATTATTCCAGGCATTGTCACAAGATGCCCTCTCGAACTGAAGATGAAGAGAAGGAAAGAAGGACAAGACTGGTATGGAAAGATAAGCTACAATGATTTTGAGGAAGAGATTGATGACCCTGCAACTGTGGAGAAAAAGATTAGAGAAGGTATAACAGTGCATCATTTTTAAATATCTCGATGAAAACACTGAACAAAAAAAAAGCCCCTGGGTCTTATTGATACACTGATAAGAACCTCCATCGTTGTCCTCTTCCTCCAGCACAGGATGAAATGGCTGGAGTCGGCGTGGGAATCAGCGATGACCTCATCAGTCTGGAAATCGCTTCTCCTGACGTTCCAGACCTGACTCTCATTGACCTGCCCGGCATCGCCAGGGTGGCTGTAAAAGGACAACCAGAGAACATCGGTGATCAGGTCGGCAAGTTCAGTGTTTCCTCTGGTTCAGTCTCTTTGCCAGCACATCGTTCCAAGGGAAAAGTGTTGACAGTGACAGCTGGGATTTAACCAGGTTAAGAGGATAGAAATCTATCAAACTTGTTTTTCCTGCCAGTAGTCAACATGTCATAAACACTTTTCTTTATGTTTTTGTAATTATAATTTAGGCCACAAGAGGGCGTAATGGGTCACAATATCATGTTAATGTTAATGTTCATGTTAAATTGAACAAAAAGCACCCAATTTCATAGCCTGGGAATTCCCATGCTGCTTTGCGCTCGATTTCATTCTCACTGCAAAGTCAGCCTGGAAACCACCGCCCTTATTTTTGCCAGAGTTTGGGAACCAATCACAGAACGGGGGGGTAGCAAGACGATGACGACGTCTATGCGCTACACCGAAGCTTGTAGAGTGTTAATCCAACATGACAGCGGACACAACGTTACCGTTCGATGCAGCCTTAGAAAGTGTTTCGGAGTAGATTCATTGGCTGAACATCAGCTGAGTTACTGAGTTATCCCGAATAGCTTAGTACAAGCGCTAACGGACCCTGGCAGTATCTCCAAAATTACCACACTAAAATCACATGCCATGACACCAAACTTCTACAGTAGTACAAATATGGTCTGTACTCACAAAACGATGCATTTGGAAGTTTGTACATAGTCCAGGAATTTATTATTATCAACACAAGCCTGATAGCTTCTCTGCTGCTAAAGCTGCGTCAACGTCACTTCTGGGAGCTGGGAGCTTCAAAGTAAGATGAGGGTTGATCTACTACTGTAGACAACAAAGCAAGGCTGCTCAATTAGAATATAGCATATAGGCCTACTTTGTTGTCAATTTAAGTAGCTTAGAGCGCAAGTTTACTTTTATTTAACTTTTTTTTCTTCTTCCTTGTCGAATTTCTGTCGTCATCTGGTATAAGTGATACAATTGGCTATGAATCGCGCGCAAAGCAGCATGGGAAGAACCTGACGTCATTTGATAGACATTCGTAGCGCCCAATAAAAGGCTCTAGGCATTCGTAAACCACGCCTCAAATACGAGAAAATGCAAACCTAGTTCCCAGACCACCATCTCATTGAGATTGTGGACGCGTCAGCCAGGCTACCAATTTCATAGAATTGACATAGAATTTCAACGTTTTTGTCATAATGTTAGATTTTTGCGAATTTGCCTTATAAAGTGGCCTATGAGTGGAGATATCAGGCAGGTTAGATGCACAGGGTACACAGGCTCGAGAGTTCTTAGGCCAGTAGGCCAGTTTCTATCAAGTCAGCAACCAAGGCAGCACAGGTAGACTCAAGATGGCTGTGGCTCAGGAGAAGTAAGAAGTGGGTGGAGTAGGACTACTTGCAAACGCACCATGATCCCAGGACACATCAGTAATGCATGTCCATGTATGTTAAATGATCTATGAAGGAAGAAAAGCTAGTGGAGCTGGCACTTAATCGCTATCAACCTTTTAACTTACACAATATACGTTGCTGATTTCAGATAAAGCGACTGATCCAGAAGTTCATCACCAAACAAGAAACCATCAGCTTGGTGGTGGTGCCATGCAACGTTGACATAGCAACCACAGAGGCTTTGATGATGGCACAGCAGGTGGATCCTGATGGAGAGAGGACTCTGGGTAAACTGAAGTGATTTAGGGAATGGACACTCTGGCTTTTAGGTGAGATACTCAACTCGTAGATATTCCTCTTTCTCCATCTCAGGTATCTTGACCAAGCCTGACCTGGTGGACAAAGGTACAGAAGAGACAGTGGTTGAAATTGTCCATAATGAAGTCATCCAGCTGTCGAAGGGCTACATGATCGTCAAGTGCAGGGGTCAGAAGGAGATCACAGAGAAGGTTTCTCTCACTGAAGCAATAGAGAGAGAGAAGGACTTCTTCAAAAATCATGCAAATTTCAAGTAAGTTCTTTTGCTTTAGGAAAGTTGTTACACCGTCTATATGGTTGAGTAATTCATTAGCTTTTTATTCTTGCTGCAGCACCCTTTACAATGAAGGTCTTGCTACTGTACCTAATCTGGCAGAAAAACTCACACTGGAGCTGGTGCATCACATCGAGGTGAGTTACTACTTCATCTCAACAAATTATTTGAATTATTTAATCACGAGCAGTCAGGTGTTTGACTCTTGTCGTGTGACTTCCAGAAATCTCTGCCCAGACTGGAGGAGCAGATAGAGGAAAAACTGAAACAGACCCAGGCAGAGCTTGATCGTTACGGCAACGGACCTCCATCTGAGCCGGCAGAGAGACTTGTCTTCCTCATTGATGTGAGCTGCCTTATGTAACACTTAATCCAGCTCCATTTTCGCCATCCCAATTCTTTGGTCTGAAATACCTGTTGCATGTCTGTGCTGCAGAAAGTGACAGCGTTCACTCAGGATGCCATCAGTCTGACCACAGGGGAGGAACTCAAGTGTGGAGAGAGACTCAATGTGTTTTCTACACTCAGGAGGGAGTTTGGGAAATGGAAGGCCCACCTGGACCACTCAGGGGAAACCTGTGAGTATGTTAGTTTTCAGCTGGTCAACAGCTCTTCGTTGCCACAATGCTGACATGATCTTTCATTGACCACAGTTAACACGAAAATAGAAAGAGAGGTTGAGGAATATGAAGACAAGTACCGTGGAAGGGAACTACCGGGCTTTATCAACTACAAGACCTTTGAGGTGATGGTTAAGGAGCAGATCAAACAGCTGGAAGAACCAGCAATCATGAAACTTAAGCACATAGGAGGTTTGTGTTCACATTATTCTTAGTGCATAGTTGTACGTTTTTGTTTTGTTCTTTTTGTCCAGCATGCTTTGTTACTCAGATGAATTTGAGAAACTATTTGTAACTTTTATTTTGTTTTCCTCCAGATGCTGTTAAGAAGGTGTTCATACAGCTGGCTCACATTAGCTTCACTGGATTTCCTAACCTCATGAAAACAGCCAAGGTAACGAGCCTCTTTAAGTTTGGCCCAAGTCCAGTTTTTGTCATTCTTAGTGTTTTGGCTGTCAAAATATAATTTACACCATTTTCTAGGCAAAGATTGAATCCATCAAGCAGGAAAAAGAGTCGACTGCCGAATCCCTGCTGAGGACTCAGTTTAAGATGGAGCTGCTCGTTTACTCCCAGGACCAGACCTACAGTGTCAGTTTGAGTGACAGAAAGAGGGAGGAACAGGACGGGGAAGATACGAGTTCTGAAACGAGCCTTTTTTACAGCAATGATAATCACGCAACGCTTCAAGAACTGATGTTGCATCTTAAATCCTATTACAAAGTAAGTCTTTCTTTGAATGATTTCTTTTAAGATCTGTCATTTATGACAGATTGTACGATTATCATTAAATGGCTCAAACTCTTGTTTCTGCCTTCTCCTGCAGATTGCTGGTCAGCGTCTGGCTGACCAGATCCCCCTGGTGATCCGCTACGAGATGCTGCAGGAGTCTGCCGTCCAACTGCTGAGGGAGATGCTTCAGATGCTTCAGGACAAGGAAAACTTGGAGTTTTTACTGAAGGAGGACTTTGACATCTGCAACAAGAGGGCGGCTTTGCAGAGTCGGCTCAAACGCCTCATGCAGGCCCGTGCATACTTGGTGGAGTTCTAGAGGTTAAGGCCTTTTCGCATCAGCCTGCTGTACCTTTTATTTGTCAAACATAGCATGACTGTTGCTGTAGTACTCTTTTACTTTTATTTCTTTATTGTGTCCAATGTAAAGTGGACAAATTTGCTTTTGATTTACAGTCAAATCACGACTGAACAAGTCAATGTCAGCACATAGGACTTCTTGATTATTTACTCCTTTTGTTGAGAAAAAAAGTAGTCTACTACATTCCTTGCAAAACTCAAAATGCATATCTAATGCATTGTATTGCAGATCTTTTCCAGGACCTCACCTCACATCGTGGTCCATATTTCTGAGATGGGTGATTTAGTTGCAGCTGGGGACTTTGACATATTCCAGAGCATTAAAACCATTGTCACGGGTAAAATGTATCAAACCAAATCTATTTTGTTCATTGTAGTTTTTTTCTTTTCTTGTCAATTTGTATCAATAGAGATTTATTTAGTCTTTCAGAGAAGTCAGTGTGAATTATTTGCATCGCTTAACTTTTCTGCTTCAATTTTGGTGAGACCCATTTCTATTTATACACAACATTATCAATGTTGTATATTGAAAATTCAAGTAAGGAGGCTGGGGGCTTGTGGGCATCACAGTAACTAACCGGGACAAAATAACAAAGAACGAAAAAAAACTTCAGGAAGATGGCCCCCAATGATGAACTGCTCACAGTCTCAGGTAGCCAAAACCCAAAAAAGCAACTAGCATGGAAGAATAAGCCTCTGCATGGCATGTACCACCAACAGGATGAAAAGTGGCTGATATCCAGAAGTCCTATCAGTACTTAGAAAAAGCAGGTCTGAAAAACAGCACAAAGGCACTAATCATGGCAGCTTAACAGGTATAAGAGCAATAGAAGACGTTATCTACCACAGCAGACAGGAGCCCAGGTAGGTAGATACAGGCAGGTACGACATGTCGAACACCTTGTCCAAGTGGTGGGAATAGTGTTCAGTAACATCTGTACAGAGTACGGTTTGGAAATCCCAATGTCAGTGGGAGATGCCATCAAAGGTGGTGGAGAACGTCCAGATCCAGATTGCAGAAGTGACATGTAGATATTTCAAATGACAGAAAAATACCATGGGCTAAAGGAGAAAGTTGGAAAGCAGTGGCGAATGAAGGCGACATGGGTACCAGTGGAAATTGGAAATCACAATTTTGAGGCTACTCTATTTGTTCTGCCACAGTAAAGAAAAAAATACCTTGTAAATTAGCCAAGGTATATAGTGGTTTGGTTTGATCCTCTTTGAAACTACAACAATAACAGGAAACTAGAAAATTTCTGAAGAAATTTAGAAGGGGTCTGCCAAAGTGTGCGTATCGCTCAACCAATCACGGCTGTTGTTTAATGTGCTTCATTGTTCATTATGAAAAGCAGAGCAATGAGACCTCCAGAAGCTCTTCGACATCATCAGCTCGTCTTCATCACATTCACAAGCAGCTCTGTGTCTCTGTAGGGTTACATTGAGCTGTCTGCTTCAGCCATTTTGATTGTAGGAAATTTTCTCTTCACAACCTGTAGTTTCAAACAGCCCAAAAACAGCTGGCCCACTGATTAATTGTGCTGTTGAAACTTCAAAGAACTGGCTGGGCCACTAATAGCCTTGTTTCTATGGTAATTAATCTCCCTCAATTAACTGACAGTTAAGCTGCCCCAGCTGCTGCTACACTAATTATATGAGACTCAGGCTTCTCAGAGCCAAAAAACCTCTACGAACAAACGGTCAGCCCAAGATGAAATATGAAAACATTTTATGAATCCCAACATGCGTGCCTATATTACGACAGTACATAATGGCATTGGAGCGATATTTGTAGGCGTGAGGGCGATTCGAAAAAGAATCTGAGGTCAGAACTCTTGCTCTTCCCACACTCTAATGAAATGGCAGTTATGCTCTAAAAATTCTAATTTTACAGATTTTGGCCAAAACTTTGGGTCGCTTGGAGGCATGCTGTGGGAAATCCGTAGCAGGTATCGACATGGCGTCTTCACTTCTGAACACAGCACGGACGTATCTACAAACTGACATTTGAATGGTGTTTCTAGGTTAATGCATGATGACACAGTAACTACTCAAGATTTTGGGTTTTTTATGATTTTTCCAGGTCATCCCCCTTGTTTATTCCTAGGGGGGCTTTGGGGGGCTGTTTTTTGCTTATTACGCCGCCATGGTAACTCCAATCTTCAGTAAAAGTAATAGCCTGCGAAAACTCATCGAGCCGGTCGTTTTGATATATATATTGTTGGGATGTGCATTAATGTAGACGGAAGAATAAATATATATATAAAGAGACACGTTTTCAATGTTAAATCGCATAGACTTTTGCCAACGGAATAGTAATAGGTGCCTTGCCATGCATTGTGCTCTCCTATGCAATGCTATGGCAGGCCCCAATGAAACCTAAGCAAAATCACTAAACCGTTTTTCTGGTTCAACACATAATGTGCTTTTGATAGACTGAGAGGCCACACAGTGCTTTGGGTTTTGATACTCTTGTAACCTGAATAATTGTTGTTGCCTTCTATTAGGCCAACCATTCAGCAGAGCTCCACCATCAGGACTTCATCATGAGATAGATACCTCTGAGTAAAAGACACGACCCGAATTTGGATTTTGTCAAAATTGCGAAAGACTCTGGAAGACTAACAGAGCCCACAAAAAAAAAGGTCTAAACGTCAAACAAAACGAGAATTATTTGAGCAGATTTATGAGTATCTGAATGGCACTATGTCTATGGTGAAGCATGGTGGTGGTAGCATCATGGATTGGGGCTGCTTCTCAACAAGAATTAAGGACAGGAAGACAAAGCCAACAGAAATGTGAATGTAGCCATTTATACAGATATTCTTAAAGAAAACCTGCTCCAGAGTGCAGACCTTGGACTGGCGTGGCTGATTATATTTCCAATACTATATCAAATACTTTTATTTCACTTTTTGATTTTAATTTGGACTAATGTAGCAAACATATTAAAACATATCTCACTTTGTTAAAAGTTACAGAGTGAAGTCAAGAAACACAAAGAACGTTTCACTGTGTGTAACTCATGACGCAAAGTTGTGTTGAACAAAGCTCTATTTCTTGGTAGCAGAGTTACGTTTCCTCATCAACAGCAGGGGAAATGATGTGCAAGGAAGAAACGAAACAGACTTTCTTAGAGGACAGGTTTTACAGAACTATTTTCACCTCCATGAAACAACTCTGAAAATAATCACCACTAATAGTGCAATATGTTTGCCTGGCCTTTTTAAGTTATTTATCTCTAAACACTGAAGTGAAGTGAATAGTCCATGATTACTCAGCTAACACACGTGTCTTGCTTTCATCCTCTTCATAGAGTATTGCATTGCTGGGAAACGAAACCTAACTTTACAATTTGATGCCTTGTTTTCCGGTTTCATCCTATTAGTGTGCTTCTAACGTACAAGCCACACGCACAGTGCCCTGTGAGAGACTTGCGTTACGCTTGTATTTATTTTGTCTGAAGGCAGTCATCATGAACTCTCTGAACCAACAGTATGAGGAGAAAGTGCGTCCCTGCATTGACTTAATTGACTCTCTCCGCTCCCTGGGAGTAGAGAAGGACCTGGCGCTGCCCGCTATCGCCGTGATAGGAGACCAAAGCTCGGGGAAGAGCTCTGTGCTGGAGGCGCTGTCAGGGGTGGCTCTGCCAAGAGGAAGCGGTAAGTTATTTTATGGCGGCACGAGGAGGGATGTATGGGTGAGAGCAGTGTGAAGATTCTAATTTTGTTGCCAGACAACGCCACCCTGGGAGTTTCACCCAGGGAAATATTTGAAATATTTTCCACCAAATTCCAAATTGTAGATATCTCAAACTGGAATTACAACTAGTCGTAATTCAGTTACAGATATCCGTAATTCACATAGCAGATATCTGCAAGTGAATTGTAGATATTTGTAATTATAAACCCCATTCACAACCGTCAACCATTAGGTCTGGCTGTCCCACTAAACAAACCAAGTAACTGAACAAATAGATTTGTGTGAGCAAGAAGTCAGTGGTGACTGAAAGAGCCTCATATGTTCTCTGTAGACATAGAACCGACTGAAACACAATTCAGCATCGCTCCACCCATTAGGAAGTCATCATGAATTCATTTACAATTTCAGAAAATATCCAAAGGTGAACCAAAGCAAAAACTATTTGAGCAGAGTTCTGACCACCATGTTTGGTGACACAATATGTGACTCATCATCTGAATGACACTATCCCTATGGTGACACACTGTTGTGTCTTTACTCCAACATAGTATATGAAAATAAAGGATTCAACTCGGAGGTAGAATGAACATGACTTTACTGTAGTCTCAATGTTACATAGCAATGCGCTGGCAGATAACCTATAGGTAACACAGTAGCCAGGGGGATGGTTCCGCTGAATTAAGTATATCCACTTTATATACTACACTCCTCCCCTTTTAGATTAATGCTACATAACTAAAGTAACATATAACATTGCCAATGCATTTACACAATACGTCAATCAGTTAACATATATTGAAATTTATTTATTTATTTATTTTTTCAGTCCTTAAGTCCCATAAGTGAACTTATCACTGTACTGTGTCCAGAGTTGGTTCCAGGATCAGGTGGACGTGCATTCAACAGCTGATCCACTTGACGTCTCCAGGTATGCTCGCCAGTGTCCACTTCGTACATCAGAGGGCCGCTCCTAGTGACTATTTTCCCAGGCGTCCACTTGTCCCCTCGGTAGTCACGAGGTCCCACATCGAAGCTTCTTGCTGTTTCACCTGAAAAGCTGCTGAACTGTTTGTTCTGCACTTCTCTCCTCAGGTTTGGCTTCAGAAGGTCAATGCGAGATCTCAGCTGTCTGTTCATGAACAGTATTGCAGGTGTCTGATTGGTGGTTGCATGGACAGAATTGCGGTACACCAGAAGGAAATTGTCAATTTTGTGTTGAAGAGAGATGTCTTCTTTTGTCATTGCTTTGATGGACTTTTTGAATGTTTGTACGAACCGTTCTGCTAACCCATTTGTTGCTGGATGATGAGGTGCTGACTTGAAATGTTTGATACCATTCTTTTTCATGAAATCTTGAAACTCTTCAGAAGTATACTGTGGGCCGTTGTCACTTACAATTTGCTCAGGCAGGCCATTCCTGGCGAAGATGGTTCTCAGGACAGAAATAGTATTTTCTGATGTTGTGGATTTCATTTGGACTGCTTCTGACCATTTTGAGTGAGCGTCCACAGATATGAGAAACATAGAGTTCATGAATGGGCCAGCAAAATCAATGTGCACTCTCTGCCAGGGTGCAGACGGCCATTCCCACGGATGTAGGGGAGCCTGTGGCGGTGCGTTTTGAATGCTCTGGCATCCTGTACAGGTTTTGGTGATGCCCTCGATTTGTTTATCTATCCCTGGCCACCATACATAGCTACGGGCCAGGCTTTTCATCTTCACCATGCCTACGTGACCCTCATGTAGACTGTCCAACACTCTGGTGCGAAGCTTGGAGGGCACTACCACATGAGATCCACACATCAGGGTTCCCTGGGAGACTGACAGCTGGTCACGTCTTGCCGAAAACTCAGGAAAGCAGGGATTCCCATAGGCGGGCCAATCTTGTACTGTGATGTCATACACCTTTGAAAGTGTTGGGTCATTCCGCGTTTCTTTTCGAATCATGGCATTTGTAACTGGCAGCTGGTCCACCAGTGTTGTGTGGAACATTTCAGCCGGGTCACGATTTGATGGCATTTCTTCCACAGATGTTGACAGTGGGAAGCGTGACAAGCCATCAGCATTGCAGTGTTGTTTAGTCCCCTTGAACTCGATGTCATACGAGTGTGCTCCTAAGAACAGGGCCCATCGCTGCAGTCGCGCGGCTGACATCACTGGGACTCCTTTCCGTGGATTGAATATTGACACTAGGGGCTGATGATCAGTCACTAAGGTAAACCTTTGGCCATAGAGGTAGTGGTGGAACTTTTTGATACCCCATACTAGGCTAAGGGCCTCCCTGTCTATCTGCGCATAATTGCGTTCGGCACTTGAAAGGGACCTTGACGCGAATGCAATTGGGCGTTCCAGTCCATTATCCATCGTGTGCGACAAGACTGCACCAATGCCGTAAGGGGACGCGTCACATACTAGACGGATGGGTCTAGATGGATCATAGTGGGTAAGTAGCTCGTCAGATGTTATTAGTCTTTTTGTTTCTGCGAATTCAATTCATTTCAATTCAATTCATTTTTATTGAATGCCTTTTCACATTTTTCTGACCAATGCCATTCCACTCCTGTCTGTAGTAGCGCATTTAGTGGATACAGTGGATACAGCTCATAAAACCCCTATGATGATGAATATTTTTGGACACCATGTACCCTTGCCCGGACGTGGGTTACCGGGGCCTCCCCCTGGAGCCGGGCCCAGGGGTGGGGCCCGCCAGCGAGTGCCTGGTGGCCGGGTCTGTGCCCGTGGGGCTCGGTCGGGCACAGCCCGAAGAAACTACACGGGTCCCCCTTCTGCCGGGCTCACCACCCGTGGGAGGGGCCATGGGGGTCGGGTGCAGTGTGAGCTGGGCGGCAGCCGAAGGCAGAGACCTTGGCGGTCTGATCCTCGGCTACTGAAGCTGGCTCTTGGGACATGGAACGTCACCTCTCTGCTGGGGAAGGAGCCTGAGCTGGTGCGCGAGGCTGAGCGGTTCCGGCTAGATATAGTTGGACTCACCTCGACACATGGCTTGGGCTCCGGAACCAGCCTCCTCGAGAGGGGTTGGACTCTCTTCCACTCTGGAGTTGCCCGCGGTGAGAGGCGTAGAGCAGGTGTGGGCATACTTATTGCCCCCCGGCTGTGCGCCTGTACATTGGGGTTTACCCCGGTAGACGAGAGGGTAGCCTCCCTCCGCCTTAGGGTGGGGGGACGGGTCCTGACTGTTGTTTGTGCTTATGCACCGAACAGCAGTTCAGAGTACCCACCCTTTTTGGAGTCCCTGGAGGAGGCACTGGAGAGTGCTCCTCCGGGAGACTCCCTCGTCCTGCTGGGGGACTTCAATGCTCACGTGGGCAATGACAGTGAGACCTGGAGGGGCGTGATTGGGAGGAACGGCCCCCCCGATCTGAATCAGAGTGGTGTTCTGTTATTGGACTTCTGTGCTCGTCACGGACTGTCCATAACGAACACCATGTTCAGGCATAAGGGTGTCCATATGTGCACTTGGCACCAGGACACCCTAGGCCGCAGCTCGATGATCGACTTTGTGGTTGTATCGTCGGACTTGCGGCCGTATGTCCTGGACACTCGGGTGAAGAGAGGGGCGGAGCTGTCAACTGATCACCACCTGGTGGTGAGTCGGCTCCGCTCGTGGGGGAGGAAGCCGGTCAGACCTGGCAGGCCCAAACGTATTGTGAGGGTCTGTTGGGAACGGCTGGCGGAATCCCCTGTAAGGAGGAGTTTCAACTCCCACCTCCGGCAGAGCTTCAACCATGTCCCGGGGGAGGTGGGGGACATTGAGCCCGAATGGGCCATGTTCCGTGCCTCCATTGTTGAGGCGGCCGACCGGAGCTGTGGCCGTAAGGTGGTCGGTGCCTGTCGTGGCGGCAACCCTCGAACCCGCTGGTGGACGCCAGTGGTGAGGGAAGCTGTCAAGCTGAAGAAGGAGTCCTATCGGGCCTTTTTGGCCAGTGGGACTCTGGAAGCAGCTGATGGGTACCGACAGGCCAAGCGGAACGCGGCCTCGGCGGTTGCTGAGGCAAAAACTCGGGCTTGGGAGGAGTTCGGGGAGGCCATGGAGAATGACTTCCGGACGGCCTCGAGGAGTTTCTGGTCCACCATCCGGCGGCTCAGGGGGGGGAAGCGGTGCACCGTCAACACCGTGTATGGTGAGGGCGGGGCTCTGCTGACCTCAACTAGGGACGTCGGTGAGTCGGTGGGGGGAATACTTCGAGGGCCTCCTCAATCCTACCGACACGCCTTCCGATGAGGAAGCAGAGTTGGGGAGCTCGGACGTGGGGCCTCCCATTTCTGGGGCTGAGGTTGCCGAGGTGGTCAAAAAACTCCTCGGTGGCAAGGCCCCGGGGGTGGATGAGGTCCGTCCTGAGTTCCTCAAGGCTCTGGATGTTGTAGGGCTGTCTTGGTTGACACGCCTCTGCAGCATCGCGTGGACATCGGGGGCAGTGCCTCTGGACTGGCAGATCGGGGTGGTGGTCCCCCTCTTTAAAAAGGGGGACCGGAGGGTGTGTTCCAACTATAGGGGGATCACACTCCTCAGCCTCCCTGGTAAGGTCTATTCGGGGGTACTGGAGATGAGGATCCGCCGGATAGTCAAATCTCGGATTCAGGAGGTGCAGTGTGGTTTTCGTCCTGGCCGTGGAACAGTGGACCAGCTCTATACCCTCCGCAGGATCCTGGAAGGTGCATGGGAGTTCGCCCAACCGGTCTACATGTGTTTTGTGGACTTGGAGAAGGCGTTCGACCGTGTCCCTCGGGGACTCTTGGGGGGGGTGCTCCGGGAGTATGGAGTGCCGGACTCCTTGATATGGGCTGTTCGGTCTCTGTATGACCGGTGTCAGAGTTTGGTCCGCATTGCCGGCAGTAAGTCGGACATGTTTCCTGTGAGGGTTGGACTCCGTCAGGGCTGCCCTTTGTCACCGATTCTGTTCATCATTTTTATGGACAGAATTTCTAGGGGCAGCCAGGGCGTTGAGGGGGTCCGGTTTGGCGACCTCAGAATGGGGTCTCTGCTTTTTGCAGACGATGTGGTTCTGTTGGCGTCGTCGGGCCGTGACCTTCAGCTCTCACTGGAGTGGTTCGCAGCCGAGTGTGAAGCGGCTGGGATGAGAATCAGCACCTCCAAATCCGAGACCATGGTCTTCGGCCGGAAAAGGGTGGAATGCTCTCTCCGGGTCGGGAATGAGATCCTTCCCCAAGTGGAGGAGTTCAAGTATCTCGGGGTCTTGTTCACGAGTGAGGGACGAATGGAGCAGGAGATTGACAGACGGATCGGTGCGGCGTCCGCAGTGATGCGGGTTCTGCACCGGCCCGTTGTGGTGAAGAAGGAGCTGAGCCAGAAGGCGAGGCTCTCGATTTACCGGTCAATCTATGTTCCTATCCTCACCTATGGTCACGAGCTGTGGGTAGTGACCGAAAGAACGAGATCGCGAATACAAGCGGCCGAAATGAGTTTCCTCCGCAGGGTGTCTGGGCTCTCCCTTAGAGATAGGGTGAGAAGCTCGGTCATCCGGGAGGGGCTCGGAGTAGAACCGCTGCTCCTCCGCATCGAGAGGAGTCAGATGAGGTGGCTCGGGCATCTGGTTAGGATGCCTCCTGGACACCTCCCTGGTTAGGTGTTCCGGGCCCGTCCCACTGGGAGGAGGCCCCGGGGAAGACCCAGGACACGTTGGAGAGACTATGTTTCTCGGCTGGCCTGGGAACGCCTTGGGGTCCCCCCAGAAGAGCTGGAGGAAGTGGCCGGGGACAGGGACGTCTGGGTCTCTTTGCTCAAGCTGCTGCCCCCGCGACCCGATCCCCGGACCAGCGGAAGATGATGGATGGATGGATGGATGGATGGATGGATGGATGGATGGAGCACTGTAGCAAGGTTTGGGAGAAACTTGTGATAATAGTTGACGAGACCCAGGTACGATCTGAGTTGTGACACATTTTCAGGTTTAGGTGCTTTCAGCACTGCCTCAATTTTCTCTTGTGACTTATGCAAGCCGTGCTTGTCGATGACATGTCCGCAGTATGAGATTTCAGTTTTGAAAAACTCGCATTTCTCTCTCTTTGCTCGTAGGCCATACTCATTCAGCCTGCTGAGTACTTTTCTCAGGTTCTGGAAATGATCATCATCATCTTTTCCTGTTATGATAATATCATCCAGGTAGCATTGTGTTCCAGGAATGTCCTGGAGCACCTGATCCATGGCTCTTTGCCAGATGGCTGGAGCTGAAGAAACACCAAACACAAGTCGATTGTATTGGTAAAGTCCCTTATGGGTGTTGATGGTTAGGGACTTTTTGATTGACTCCTCCACTTCCATCTGGAGATAGGCCTGTGACAAATCGATCTTTTAAAACTGCTCCCCACCAGCCAATGATGAAAAGATGTCTTTTGAGAGAATGTCGGATGCCTCCAAGTTCTGCAGCTCGGCGTCTATCTTGGGACGTAGTGCATACGGCACTGGGCGCGCTTTGTGGAATCTTGGGTTGGCATCTTTGTCAACTTCGATTTTTGCTTTTAGGTGTTTAAGTTTACCAATGCCTTTCTCAAACACGTGCACATTAGCCTCCAACAACTGTAGCAGTCTCTGGTTAGGCCTGCAGGTGGAGCTCTTGAGGCTTGTTGAGATATTCAGGGCTTTGATTGCATGCCAGTCAAGCTGAATTCTCCTCAGCCATTCACGCCCCAGTAGCGCTGGGCCTGTATTTTTCAGAACATAGAGCTCTAACTTGTGTGTTTGGTCACCAGTGGCGTCATTAGGCCTATTTTAGGGGGGCTTCAGCCCCCCTAAATAATTTTATGTTCATTTATTAAATTTTTATTATATTATATTATAATATAATGTGGCCAGAATATGAGTTTAAATAAATAATCATACAACCAGTCATTATTAACTTAAATATGATCATAAATCTTAGTTTCCCTATAGTGAAAGGTAGAGAGTCAGGGTCAGTGCGTCTTATCCAATCCATTCCACTTGTTAATAGAGCACGCCCACATCACTGAAATCCAGTCCACGTTTTCCCTGCAACCTAGGTTGCACTCGTCTCGGCACCTGGGTATCTGCAGCATGTGTACAGGGAGCGGAGCACACAGAACCAAAAAATGGATATACGAAATTTTTTCAAGAGAGTAAGTATTCATCACTGCTGTTGGTGACAATAAGTTAGCTCCAGCCCCCCAGCTAACAACAGAAAGTCCCATGTAATTAATGAACGAAATGCTCCCTGTTTGACAAATAAAAACCGGGCTTGCAGAGAGCCCCCTGTACAGGAGACAGCGTGTGTTGTGTGCTGAAGAAGATCTCTGTGCACGTCTTACCTTTGTTGTTTTGCAGTCAAAAGTTACATTTCAGCTCTAAAAGAACGCTGCTACATAGCTAACTAGTTAATCTGAAATGCACTGTGAAGGTCCTGGTTGTTTATAGAGTTAGCTGTGCAGTCTTTTTTTTTTTTTACCATATACTATCAGCTTCAGCATCAGCTACACACAATGAAACAGGAGCTGAGCTCATTCACGTATGATTATGTGGATAATAATGACAATAAGAATGATGATAATAATAGTAATAATACTAATAATAATACACTAATAATAATCACACCACCACCCCTATTGACCTATAGGAGTCAGGGCAGAGGAGCAGAGAGAGTGAGAGGGGAGAGAGCTCTACTGGAAAGGTGAGTCTAAAGGATTTCACAGGATAGAGTCATTTGTGATGCAGACAGTCTTGGAATTTTATGGGGGGACTTCCTTCTGGAATATCAGCTGTGTTTCTAACTTAACGCATGCACACAGTGAAACAAGAGCTGAGCACATTCACATATAATATCTTCAGTGGATAATAATAGTAATAATAACGATACATTTTTTCTTTTTGTTGTTGTTGTTAATGCTGTAAACATACAGTACTTCCCGTGTTTGTTGTTGTACTGTACTAAAGATGTTGTTAGCTGTTTGTGAAATTAAACGTTCGCTCACATCCTGTGCATCTCTTGGGGGCTTAGCCCCCCCTGTCCTTAAAACCTAGTGACGCCCCTGCTCGGATATGCTTTCATCCTTTGTTAGATTTCGTTTATGAAATCTGAATATTTCCGCTATCACCAGTGGTGCGGGGTTTCAGTGCTTCTGCAACTTCTCAACAATGGCTTTCTATGACTTGCTTGGCGGTGTCCCAGGGCTCAGAAGATTACGACGCAGCAGCATGTAAGTTTTAGCTCCCATTAGACTGAGGAGGACGGAACTTTTTTTGTCATCCTCGATATCATCAGTTAAATGATTTTATTTGTTTCTCTTTATATTCTTTTATGTATTTTTAATGCTTCTTGCACTCCCTGCTGCAATGCTTTTATTTTATGTAAAGCACTTTGAATTGTTTGTAGGCTACATGAAATGTACTAGGCCTAGCCTATATAAATAAATTTGATTTGATTAGCGTCGCAGTATAACTCCACTCGCTCTATGATTCCCAGTCTTCACTTGAGCTATCAAACTCCTCTATTTTCCCAACGTAAGCCATTTCGGACAGGAAATCCAGATCTTATCCGTTTATCTTTTCACTGTGTGCTATGCACTGTTACTCACGGATCCTTGTTGCTTTCGTTTCGTCTCCTGCTTTGTTTCGTCGTTTCTCCTTCCCTCCGGTTCAACTTTTCATTTCGTGTAGGCCTAGTTGTTTAGGGTCCGGTTTACTCGTCGCCAATTTGCACCAATTGCAAAGGCAGAAATCACCTTTCATTAACTGTATTTGGCCTTCAATCAGTTTTTGGCAGGTGAAAAACTGATCGTTAACTGCAAAACGCATCCAAACATGGGAAGCAAATACTATGAAGGGCCCAGATCAGATAAAAAACAATGCAGCCACGAGGATCGTTGCAAAAGTTATCATATCTTTATTGAAAGTCATCAGATATACAAAGTCATCAGATATACCGAGCAAAGATACATGTTTATCACGTAATTGTCTTTACGTGATAAACGTCAAACTTTCGAAACTATAATTAGGTCTACATTATAATGCAGTTGTGTGTATCTGCATAGTATGATCGCTTAATACAGAGAAAAGCAGACGGTTTTGCGCTACCGCTCAACTGGCTGCTGTGCGCGCTCCCGCGGCGGCAAATCAGATTCTGGCAGACAATCACTTTTTGGCACGACACCTGAACCGAAACCGGATACCAGATCCTACTCGGATCATCAGCTAGTAGGCCTACATTATAATGCAGTGAAAACCACTTTACAGTTAATTTCCTTTCCTTAACAGATGAAATACGCAATAACTTCTAACATTATCTATTTAATTTGATTATAGTCACTTGGTGTTGGAACACACCGCTGAAATGTTCAGCTTAACGTCATTTGTGTACAGGCTTATTGTTCTGTTCAATCCAAAGAACAAATAAAGAGAGCAAAATATGACATTATTACTAAAGAGAATGAGGCCTGTCATGAACAGCAATCCATAAAGTGCTCTTTGAAAAGTAAAAGAAAAGAGTAAAAGAATCCAACAAAACATAGGCCTACTGCATTTACAAACTAAAATATAGCAAATTTAGCACATGTATAACTCTTGGATACAAATTTTTAATAGGCCTGGTAAATGTAAAGAAAAAAATGTAGGCTAATAGTAGCCTATTAACTGCAGACTGATTTTTTTTCTCAGAAAAAAAAACACTGGGAATCTTGATAATCATCATGAATGCCTACAGTCATGGAACATAGGCTATTTCACTTCTATTTCAAGCACTTAACTGTAGGCTTAATTAGAACATTAAACAAAGTGTGGCACAAAAAACTCGAACCTACTCTCCTGTAGGTTATATAATGAACAACTTCTATAGCTAGCTTTCACAGAAAATGAGCGTTTCCTTTCAGAAAAACAAGACGCTCTGCATGAATAGGCGACAGCCGGTTGCGAGTGTGAGAACGGATGTCTGAAGCGGTGCTGAAAAGTCGTTCACTGGGTACAGAGGTTTGTGGTGGGCACTGGCACACTGAATAAAACAACTCATAAGATTTACTTAGAAAACCCATTGTAAGCATTTGCACTCAAGTGGCTTAAGTAATATTTAATGCTGCAATATCAAGTAACACTCACTTGCCAGTATCAAGTAAATTTTACTTACCATAAAACATTACAGTTGTGAAGGTATTAAGTAACATTTACTTAATTACATCTAAGTTTTAAGTAATATTTATATAAACAAATTAAGTAAAGTCTACTTGTTTTTCATAGGCAGGAACATCATTTTACTCAAAATTTTAAGTAAATTTTATAGGCTATGTCTGTAGTATTTGCTGTTATGAAGTAATTTAGTAGATTTGAATTATTTTCTTGTGCTTGACATTTTAATTTACTTGGTTGCATACGTTACATTACTCACTAAACTTTGGCCGTTTTTGACAGCAGTGGAAAGCAGTGGAAAGCGCTGCTGATTGCCTTTCCACCACTGAAGCGGGTCTTCGGTTAGAGGAATCAGTGGCTCGCTGAAAAAAACTCTGACCTCTGTTTCGGCGCTCAGTGTGGCTGGCTCACACTCGGTGCTGCTGCGGAACAGATCGTCCCAGTTGCTACCTGAACAGTGTCGTTTCGCTCGGCCTGTCGCCACCTCTGTCTCAGCACGCGAGTCTTGATCTGATTCGGATATGCGGGAGACAGCCTCCTGCACAAGCACTGATCGGCACTGGAGTGTGTCACTCATCCAAAATTTGGTTTTATATCTCGGATCAAGACTTGTTGCCACAATGAACGCAGCGTTGCCCTCAAGTCCCTCAAATCTCTCTCGCAGGGACGTCAGCATGCGCGCTTTCATCTGTTTAATTCCACTGCTGTCGGTTTCATTGTGAATGAAGCGCTTCGGCATGTAGGATCCGGTCCGGTTGGGGCACCGGGTCCGGCAGTAACCGAACCTCGTCAAAAACGCCACTATCCGGCCGGAACCGGACCCCGGATCCTGGATCCGGTGCATCTCTACTTTATATACTACACACACGGTGATGGCAGCATCATGGACTGGGGCTGCTTCTTGGCAAGAAATAAGAACAGGGAGACAAAGCAGAGGGAAGAGTGAATGTAGTCATTTATAACTTAGGTGAAGTCAGTTTTAAGTTGGATAATCGACAGACATTCCCAAGCCACTCACACACATTTCAACTGCACCCGTATTGCAGACTTTAAACACACGGAGAGGACAACTGCAGCGTGTTCCAACTTCCTGTTTTCAAAATAAAAATGTGGGACATGCTAATATTTACATATAAATATTAATAAGAATTATGAACAGAACTAAAATGTAAAAATAAAAGGTGTATCTCATGCAGCCAGTGTAGTTACATGATCCCACACTGATTTGGAGTCAATTGATCACGTGACCTGGAAGCTATTGAGAAAAAAGGCTAATATTTACATATAAATATTAATAAAATGATTAACAGAACTAAATTGTAAAAATAAAAGGTGTATCTCATGCAGCCAGTGTAGTTGCATGATCCCACACTGATTTGGAGTCAATTGATCACGTGACCTGGAAGCTATTGAGAAAAAAGGCTAATATTTACATATAAATATTAATAGAAATTATGAACAGAACTAAAATATAAAAACAAGAAGTGTATCTCATGCAGCCAGTGTAGTTACATGATCTCACACTGATTTGGAGTCAATTGATCACGTGACCTGGAAGCTATTGAGCAAAAATGGTAATATTTACAAATAAATATTAATAAAAATTATGAACAGAACTAAATTGTAAAACTAAAAGGTGTATTTCATGCAGCCAGTGTAGTTACATGATCTCACACTGATTTGGAGTCAATTCATCACATGACCTGGAAGCTATTGAGAAAAAAGGCTAATATTTACATATAAATATTAATACAATTATTAACAGAACTAAATTGTAAAACTAAAAGGTGTATCTCATGCAGCCAGTGTAGTTACATGATCCCAAACTGATTTGGAGTCAATTGATCACATGACCTGGCAGCTATTGAGCTAAAATGCTAATACTTACAAATAAAAATGAACAGATGTAAAATGTAAAAACGTAAAAATAAAATAATTAAAATAAAATGGGAAACTCTCGGAAAATTACATAGCAAAGGACACATGGATAAAACATGATAAAAAACAGGCTAAAAACACAAAAACTTCGGCCTTCTCTGAGCTGCTTTAAAGGTATAGTTCGCCTCTTTTGACATGAAGCTGTATGACATCCCAAACTAGCAATATCGTGCATGAACTATAGGTTAAGAAATTAACCCCGGTTCTCTGAAACACGAGTGAGGTATCTCACTATGGGACATGCCCCCTGCGCTTCTCCCCAGAAGCAATTTTCCACTACGCCAGTCCTGACTGGCAGACAGACGTGTCGGACTGATCTTGGAGGAGTGACTTCCTCCTCCTTATAAGGCCGTGGCATCATGTCGTCTATTCAATCTGAGCAAAGTACACCTCTTCCTCGCTCCAGGCAAGGAGAATGATCTGGTGAGATACCTCACTCATGTTTCAGAGAACTGGGGTTAATTTCTTAACCTATAGTTCTCTTTCAACATTCGTTTCGGTATCTCACTATGGGATATAGAGACTCCCGTATTGCCAGACAATCATACCTCGAGGACCAGTTATCAAAACAACCACAGTCACATAGGTAGCCCTATATCCGTCGCAGAACCCACGCGCAGAACTGTGTGAGCCAACGTGGGTACCGTAACATCCAATCCGTAAAATCTGGAGATGGTGTGAGGCGTAGTCCAGCTAGCAGCCGCACATATCTCCCCAATAGAAATGCCTTGGAACAATGCCCATGACGCGGCCATCCCACGAGTGGAATGAGCACGCAGCCCTGGGGGGGGGTTGAAGCCCCTTGCTCTCATAGGCCAAGGCAATAGCCTCCACAATCCAGCGTGACAACCGCTGCTTCATAAAGCTGGATTTACAGTTGACGAGTCGTGACGTCAATATGACGTTTCATGCCTGGCGCTTGCCTTGAAAAGACGGCGCAGCACGTTGTCGTGCACCAGTCGATATTTGTACTTGGCTGCGCCGAGAACGACAAACCGGATGGATCAATCTGAGACCAGGCTCAGTCAGGAGGTGTGTTTGTACAGGCACCTGTACGAAACTGCAGTGAAAGAGCACATGGACCACGTAAACTCCCAAAACTGGTACACAGAGATTGGCATAACTTTGGGGAAAGAGGGAGAGTTCTGTAAGAATGTGTGGAAGAAGCTAAGGGACAGATACGTGAAGGCAAAGAAGAGGGCAGAGACTCCAAGTGGTGATGCCGGGGGCTTCAGACCTTCACCTCTATTGACTGAATTGTCTTGGCTCACGAACTTCGTGAAACACAGAAATACACGAAGCATTTCATCTTCCAGATACTGCAGCAGCATCATTGATGACAGTGTTCCTGGTCTTGACAGTGGCATTGTTTTCTTTTCGACTTTCTTCGTTGTAGAATAGCGGTAACCTTCACGAAGCAGCGAGACCTCTGTGACGGAGAAAATTGCAACAACTGGCGCATCGACTTGCGCCACCATATATAGCCGGCAGGAAATCGTGACGTCATCAACACCGCTCGCGCTAGCCGACGCGGCAACCATGCTAAAGGCTTTAGAGACTTCCCCAAGTGTGGCGCAGCCCATGACACAAATAGCTGTTCTGATTTCCTCAACCCAGCTGTTTTGTTCACATAGGCGCGTAATGCGCGCACCGGGCAGAGACCATTCAGACGTTCTTGCTACTGCAATGAGAAGGGAAGAGGACAAAACGCAGACAGCTCAATAGGGCCATATTCCACTGCCGGGTTAGAAACCTTCGGCACAAACGCAGGGTTAGGCTTCAGTAGAACCTTAGAATCCCCCACTGAAAACCGCATACAAGCCGGGTTCACCGACAGAGCATGGATGTCACTCACACTCTTGACCGAAGCCAGTGCCAGTAACAGAGCCATCTTCAAAGAGAGAACTCTGAGCTCCACCAGAAGCAGCGGCTCAAAAGGAGGACCCGACAGCGCATCCAGCACCATGGAAAGATCTCATGGGGCGGCCAGATCCTTTGACACCAGTCGAAAGCGCGGGGCCCCTTTCATAAACTGACAAACGAGGGGGTGCTGACCTGCTGTTTTGTCTCCAAAGCCCATGTGACACGCTGATATAGGAGCTAAGTACACCTTGACAGTGGAGAACGCCATGCCCTTATCCAGCAGCCCCTGCAGCAACGTCAGGATAACCGGCACAGGGCACTGAAAAGCCAACACCCCCGCTTTTACGCACAAGTCCTCAAATGCGCTCCACTTACCGTCATAAGCGGAGCTCGTAGACGGCGCTCCCGACCCTGAATAGTGGCAATGACGTTCTGCGGAAGCCCCAGCGGTGGTCAGATTCAGCCTTTCAAAAGCCATGCCCATAGAACCATGCGTTCCGGATAAGGATTAAAAATCTCCCCGCGAGCCTGTGTCAGAAGTTCCCTGCGCAGAGGCAGACGCCATGGGTGACCATGGGTGACCGCAGGATTAGAGTCAGATGCCTCTACTGTACCCTGGCAAGAGTTGGAGTGATCAGCTCTAATGGGGGGAAAGCATACAGGAGGCCACGGGGTCACTCATGCGCCAAGGCATCCAGCCCCATCGGGGCTTTCCGGTCGGTGAGGGAGTAGTAGTGAGGGCACTGAGCGTTCTCCTCTATCGCGAACAGATCCGCTCTCGCCTCGCCATATCTCTCCCAAATCTGGGCAACCACCTCGCTGTGGAGTTTCCAATCCTTGTAGTGAGGGTCGCCCCTGGAGAGTAAATCCGCCCCCAGGTTTAATATGCCTGGCACGTGAGTGGCTCTCAGCGACAAAAGGTGGGAGCTGCTCCATGTTATCAGTCTGTGTGCCAACATGTGCAGATGACGCGAGCGCAGCCCGTCCTGTCTGTTGATATACGCCACAACAGCCTGCAGCTCCAAGCAGTTTATGTGAAGTAACCGTATTTGCGAGCTCCATGTGCCATTTATTATCCTGCCCTTGTAAGTGGTTCCCCAGCCTGATCGAGAGGCGTCCATGGTAATAACTTTTCTGGCCATGATGTTCTCATGGCAACCCCTGCCGCAGTGCCAGGACGCACGCCATGGAAACTGAAACCTGATGGTGTCCATGGTGCGACGGGTTCATCGTGAAGCGACCTACCGCTGAAACGGCCTCATGTGCAGGCGGCCGAGCGGAACCACTGCCAGGGCCGACGCCTGATGGCGTAGCATCCTGAACTTTAGCCTAGGGGCGGTTGGTGGCGTAGTGGGTTAAGCAGCCGCCCCATGTACAGAGGCTACAGTCCTCGCTGCCGCTGGCCCCGGTTCGACTCCTGCACCGAGCGTCCCTGTGCTGCGTGTCTTTCCCCTTTCTCTGCCCCCTGCTTCCTGTCTCTCTCCAACTGTTCTAACATTAAAGGCATAAAAAGCCCAAAAAAATACTCAAAAAAAAAGAAAAGGCAAACTATACCTTTAAAGCAGCTCTGAGAAAGCCGAAGTTTTTCCGTGTGTCCTTTGCTATGTTATTTTCCGAGGGTTTCCCTTTTTATTTTATTTCTATGTTTTTACATTTTAGATCTGTTCATAATTTTTATTAATTTTTATTTGTAAATATTAGCATTTTTGCTCAATAGCTTCCAGGTCATGTGATCAATTGACTCCAAATCAATTTGGGATCATGTAACTACACTGGCTGCATGAGATACACCTCTTGTTTTTACATTTTAGTTCTGTTCATAATTTATTTATTTTTAAATGTAAATATTAGCATTTTAGCTCAATAGCTTCCAGATAACGTGATCCAGGGCTCTCAAGTTTTCAAGTTTGCTTGGAGTGAGATTCGGGCGGGGCAGGGGCCGGGCCGTGTGCACGGGGGGGTTTCTTTAGTTTTTTTTTGGGGGTGGGGGGGCTGGTCCCTTGCAGTATCCCATCGCCATAAACTAGCTACTCAAAGAACAAAGAAATTGTTTTATTTATACCAAAATCACAAATCTTCACATATACACTAAATTCTGCTATATTTTAAAATAAATTGTTTTAGGTATGCAAAGTCTTATGCAAAGTGTTGTAAGTGTTTGTGGCAGATTTTGATGCTTGATGACTGATATTGGGGGCTCCCATTTAAAGCACAGCCATTTTCACAGTCATGATGGATGACAGAGTTCGATTCAGAGCCAACGTGTTCCTGGTCTTGGTTTTATTGAGCCCCACCATGGAAAAAACCCTCTCTGCATCAGCATTTCAGTGTGGCTTCAGTGTCACTTGAGAGCCCTGAATGAACCAAAAAATTTCAAACAAATCCACAGAACAGAATACCGCATGCTGGTCACCATGCTGGCCAATCATAACAAAGCTCTGTCGTAACCAGAGCTTAGCCTGGGAATTCCCATGCTGCTTTGCGCGCGATTTCATTCACACTGCAAAGGCAGCCTGGAAACCACCGCCCTTATTTTTGCCTGAGTTAGGGAACCAATCACAGAACAGGGGGGGGGGGGGGGGGCAGCAAGACGATGACGACGTCTATGCGCGACACCGAAGCTTGTAGAGTGTTAATCCGACATGGCAGCGGACACAACGTTACCGTTCGATGCAGCCTTAGAAAGTGTTTTAAGTAGCTTAGAAGGCAAGTTTACTTTTAAAAAAGAGCAACGTTTGACGTTGAAAGATTTCATTTGGTCGAATTTCTGTCGCTCTACATACGTCATCTGGTATAAGTGATACAATTGGCTATGAATCGCGCGCAAAGCAGCATGGGAAGAACCAGACGCCATTTGATAGACATTCGTAGCGCCCAATAAACGGCTCTAGGCATTCGTAAACCACGCCTCAAATACGAGAAAATGCACACCTAGTTCCCAGACCACCATCTCATAGAGATGTGGACGCGTCAGCCAGGCTAACCAGAGCTGGGACTGAGCACTGAAACTGAAACCTAAGCAGCGAATGGAAAAAAACTTCGTCGGCTCTCACTTGATGCGAGCCGGCTCTTCTGATTCACTACAAAGAGCTCTCAGAGCCGATGCTTGTGCGCATGACCCATCACTATTGTCCTGTGAGAGACTTGCGTTAAGATTGAATTCCATTTTTCTTTTCAGAAGACAACCAGTCGACATGAACTTTCTGAACCAACAGTATGAGGAGAAAGTGCGTCCCTGCATTGACTTGATTGACTCTCTCCGCTCCCTGGGAGTAGAGAAGGACCTGGCGCTGCCCGCTATCGCCGTGATAGGAGACCAAAGCTCGGGGAAGAGCTCTGTGCTGGAGGCGCTGTCAGGGGTGGCTCTGCCAAGAGGAAGCGGTAAGTTATTGCAAACTAGTAACTGCCTTTTTCTATTTATCAAAGCCAGAGCCAGCAGGTGCTGTGACGTCGACTGGGACACAGGCAGCAAAATATTTTCAAGAAGGAAGAATGATTCAATAAATGAAAAATAACTATCTGTTCTGTCCGTGTATGTCCTACAATGTTTCCCCGTTTCCACCATTGCTGTGTCATTTTAGTATTTAAAGAGGGGTTATTGGTACGCTTCAAACAAACGTGGAAGATGTGACAACGAGGGGCTTGTGGTTTCCCCGTCGGGGAGTACCTAAACACAGAAACGTACCGAAACGGACCCAGATTTAGCCAGATACACATTAAGAACTCTTGTAGAAGTCATCTGTATATGTAATATCCAATGATTATAACACCAAACTGTTTTTTACTATTGTGGTATTGCTGATGTGTTTTTGATATTTGTATGGATGTTTCCCAGTAATTAATAGTAATTGGTAATGAATGTTGAAAAGGTAAGCTTTTATTTTAGTAAAAGTTACCTAAACCAAGGTAACGTTTTGAACATCTTTTCATATTTTATGGAATAATTTGGTGTTATAATCATTGGATATTACATATACTTCTACAACAGTTCTTAATGTGTATCTGGCTAAATCTGGGTCCGTTCCGGTCCGTTTTGGTACGTTCCAGTGTTTAGGTACACCCCCGCGTCGCAGTATCTGGAAGATGAAATGCTTAGTGTGTTTCTGTGTTTCATGAAGTTTGTGAGCCAAGACAGTTCAGTCAATAGAGGTGAAGGTCTGAAGCCCCCGGCATCACCACTCCGAGTCTCTGCCCTCTTCTTTGCCTTCACGTATCTGTCCCGTAGCTTCTTCCACACATTCTTACAGAACTCTCCCTCTTTCCCCAAAGTTCTGCCAATCTCTGTCCACGAGTTTTGGGAGTTTATGTGCTGTTTCACTGCAGTTTCGTACAGGTGCCTGTACAAACGCACCTCCTGGTCTCAAACTGGTCCATCCGGTTTGTCGTTCTCGGCCCAGCCAAGTTACAAAAATGCGCCTTCTTTTCAAGGCAAGCGCCAGGCCTGAAACGTCATTTTGACGTCACGTGTTGGCCGAGCCGTGAGCTACGCGTCAACTGTAAATCCAGCTTTAGACTGGAGTCAAATGACTCGAGTCACTTGTGACTTGCAAAATAATGACTTGGTCCCATCTAGCAACTAGCCATTGGTGAAAGTGAATGTGTGTAGGCTTGACAGGAGAATTCAAGCCTCCACCTTTGACAGACCCCAAGAATCAATTGTGAGGCGCACTCAGTGGCGGTCTTACAATGAATTGCGCCCCGGGCGACGCCCCGCCCCTTTCACGGTGGCCCCGCCCCCGGTAAAAAAAAAAAAAATCGGCAAAAAATGCTTATAATAACTGACAAAAAACACTTATAGTAATGTTATTATTACAACAATGTGGTAATAGTGTAGAAATAACACGTTTTAAATGATTTTGAATATGTTTATTAACTATTTCAACATTTTCGCGATGTCGTTTGGGGGCGGGGTTTCGCGATGGTGCCACCCCCTTTCGGGTGCCGCCCAGGGCGCCCGCCCCTAGGACCGCCCCTGGGCGCACTACAGAAATAGATAAACATATCTACTTGTTGATCTTGTTTCACATGTTTTCTCTTTGTTGCATTTGGCTCATGATTATTCCAGGCATTGTCACAAGATGCCCTCTCGAACTGAAGATGAAGAGAAGGAAAGAAGGACAAGAGTGGTCTGGAAAGATAAGCTACCAAGATTTTGAGGAAGAGATTGATGACCCTGCAACTGTTGAGAAAAAGATTAGAGAAGGTATAACAGTGCATCATTTTTAAATATCTCGATGAAAACACTGAAAAAAAAAAGCCCCTGTGTCTTATTGATACACTGATAAGAACCTCCATCGTTGTCCTCTTCCTCCAGCACAGGATAAAATGGCTGGAGTCGGCGTGGGAATCAGCGATGACCTCATCAGTCTGGAAATATCTTCTCCTGACGTTCCAGACCTGACTCTCATTGACCTGCCCGGCATCGCCAGGGTGGCTGTAAAAGGACAACCAGAGAACATCGGTGATCAGGTCGGCAAGTTCAGTGTTTCCTCTGGTTCAGTCTCTTTGCCAGCACATCGTTCCAAGGGAAAAGTGTTGACAGTGACAGCTGGGACTTAACCAGGTTAAGAGGATAGAAATCTATCAAACTTGTTTTTCCTGCCAGTACACAACATGTCATACAGTGGGTCTACATGGTGAGATTAATTCGATTATAGCTATAGTTGGGTTATGCTCCTTATTTGAGCAAGGGTAATAATCCTTGGAGGTGGTGAGTGAATCGGATCAGAGGCACAAAGCATGTCATACTCCGATACGATAGGTGGTGCTGTAGCCATTTCAACTATTGCTAATTGAGCCACTTCCGGTTGACCGCTTCACCACCAACAACAACAACAAACTCAGGTATTCGAGAAAATGGCGAACGAAGAGCAAGACGAAGCTACGTCCCTCTACATTTCGTTTGTGATGAGCTGCTTATTGCACAACGGAGCATTCTCCATCACGTTGTTTGTTTCTTTCTGACGGCGGCGACAAGGCAAGGCAAGGCAATTTTATTTGTAGAGCACAATTCATACACAAGGCAATTCAAAGTGCTTCACAGCTACATAAAATCACAAGAAGGCAATAAAATCATTAAAAGAAATAAAAAAATAATAATAAAAATTAAAATATATATTTTTTTAAAAACCCATTAAAAATAATCATTAATTAATCATAAGGGCGTGGTTTCCATTAATTGTCATATGCACAGCTAAATAGAACTGTTTTCAGCCTGGATATACATAAACATTGTCAGAGTTGAGGCCTGTCTCACATCTTCTGGAAGACTGTTCCAGATTTTAGGAGCATAAAACTGAAACGCAGCCTCACCTTGTTTCGTCCTGACTCTGGGCACCAGCAGGAGACCCCTCCCTGAGGTTCTCAGAGCCCGAGTTGGTTCATATGGCTCTACAACAGTAATATCGTCTTTTCCGACTTCCAGTTCACGACCCCGGGAAAAAATCTCGAGCATGCGCAGAACGCAAAGTCACCACGTGCTTCACCCGTCTACAAGCACGTTTAATTTGACTTTCAACCGAGTTATCTCGGGGTCTTAATCCGATCTCGAGTAATCCGATCCAATGTCTTGTCTGATTAAGGTGTCTACATGAACGTAATAACTCAGTCTTATTGTAATTTAGCCAATAATCCGATCCTTTCAGTGCCATGTAACCCCACTGACTGATGGATAAACACTTTTCTGTATGTTTTGTAATAATAATGGACCACAATATCATGTTTTAAATTGAACAAAAAGCACCCAACATAAATCAGTTCTGAAAATTAATGGAATTTATTTTCCTTAGTTTATTTTTTTTTCTTCACCAGTATTATGGATTGCCGGTGTACTTTCTCCTCTAATTTCACACTGTAGATAGTGATACTCATCATATTTGGTCCAGTTGTGCATTTTTGACTATTTTTTCGAATTTCAAACACACATCATATACAATGCAATTTTTCATTGTGTAGTAAAAAAAACTCCTTAATTTCTGAAAAGGGACATTTTTGTCCCCTTTTAAAACGACCTAAAAACATCCATCCATCCATCCATTTTCTATACCTGCTGAATCCGTCAGTCGGGTCGCGGGGGGGCTGGAGCCTATCCCAGCGGTCAATGGGCGAGAGGCGGGGTACACCCTGGACAGGCCAGTCCATCACAAGGCCACACAGAAACAAACGAGACAAACAACCACACACACGCTCACACTCACTCCTAAGGACAATTTTAGAGACACCAATTAACCTAACATGCATGTTTTTGGACAATGGGAGGAAGGCGGAGCACCCGGAGAGAACCCACGCATACACGGGGAGAACATGCAAACTCCACACAGAAAGGCCCCAGCCGAGAGTTGAACCTGGAACCTTCTTGCTGTGAGGCGACAGTGCTTAAAACATCATATATTAATATTTTTTTCCACTTTTTTTTTCATAAATCTTTTATTCCACTTCAGTTCTAATCATAACTACCAAGTTTTCAATTATTTAAAATAAAATTAACCCTTTAGATGCCAATTTGAACTTTTTAGCCCAAACTTTAGGCATTCTCATGCTGGTAGAGCTGTCGTTAACAAACGAGGGTACTTTCATCATGTTACCTCAAAGACCTAAATTATTTTATTATGTTACCTCAAAGAAACCCAAACTATTTCTCAGTCTGACGACCTCATAACATCACTGGGGTCATACAGGTTTCAGTGTGTGTGTATGTATGTGTGTGTGTGTGTGTGTGTGTGTGTGCGTGCGTGCGTTTGTGTGTGTGTGCGTGCCATAGTCTAATGCTGTATTCATTATAATGGATGTCTATGGGAGCCGTTCCTGTAATCTGCTATTGCAGATGTTGTAGCTCATCAATGACATATCCCACCCCTAATAATCCCCCATAGATAATTTCACTTTGCATTGCATACATTGAAAATACAGCAGTTTTTGTGTGTGTTTTTTAACAGAAATTGGTGTTTACCTCATATACACTAGTATTTAAAGGGTTAATATTTGAAAATAATTGAAAACTTGGTGGTTATGATCAGAACTGAAGTGGAAGAAAAGATTTCCTGGAAAAAAAAAGTGGAAAAAAATATTAACATATGGTATTTTGGGGATCATTTTAGAAGGGGACAAAAATGGCCCTTTTCAGAAATTAAGGAGTTTTCTTTTTTTAAATCAGGCATAACAAAAAAAAATTAAATCCCTAAAAATCAATGTTGTTGCTGATCATTGACATATTCCAGACCATAATTATCCCTACTCAATAATTCCACTTTGCATTCCATATTTTGAAAATACTGGCACCTAAAGGCTTAAAATTTGGGCTAAAAAGTTCAAATTGGCATCTAAAGGGTTACATTTTTGAAAATAATTGAAAACTTGGTAGTTATGATCAGAACTGAAGTGGAATAAAATATCTACGGAAAAAAATATTAACATATGATGTTCTTAGGTCGTTTTAAAAGGGGACCAAAATGTCCCTTTTCAGAAATTAAGTTTAAATCAGGTATGAGGATTAAAAGCCTCCTTCGTAGCCAATGATTGGTTTGTCCCTTTTGGACGACCACAGTAACATGACAGTGTACGACGGTAGATATTTAATATTTTTATTGGCATATTATTCTACCATACTGAATAGTTATGAAAATTTGCATTTCTGTTAAAAAAAAATCCCTTAAATGTTAAACTCTGGAACTCTCAAATTCGGCCCTCGGACATAGAATTACAACGTTTTTGTCATAACGTTAGATTTTTGCGAATTTGCCTTAATAAAGTGGCCTATGAGTGGAGATATCAGGCAGGTTGGATGCACAGGATACACGGGCTCGAGAGTTCTTAGGCCAGTAGGCCAGTTTCTATCAAGTAAGCAACCAAGGCAGCACAGGTAGACTCAAGATGGCTGCGGTTCAGGAGAAGTAAGAAGTGGGTGGAGTAGGACTACTTGCAAACGCACCATGATCCCAGGACACATCAGTAATGCATGTCCATGTATGTTAAATGATGTATGAAGGAAGAAAAGCTAGTGGAGCTGGCACTTAATCGCTATCAACCTTTTAACTTACACAATATACGTTGCTGATTTCAGATAAAGCGACTGATCCAGAAGTTCATCACCAAACAAGAAACCATCAGCTTGGTGGTGGTGCCATGCAACGTTGACATAGCAACCACAGAGGCTTTGATGATGGCACAGCAGGTGGATCCTGATGGAGAGAGGACTCTGGGTAAACTGAAGTGATTTAGGGAATGGGCACTCTGGCTTTTAGTTGAGATACTCAACTCGTAGATATTCCTCTTTCTCCATCTCAGGTATCTTGACCAAGCCTGACCTGGTGGACAAAGGTACAGAAGAGACAGTGGTTGAAATTGTCCATAATGAAGTCATCCAGCTGTCGAAGGGCTACATGATCGTCAAGTGCAGGGGTCAGAAGGAGATCACAGAGAAGGTTTCTCTCACTGAAGCAATAGAGAGAGAGAAGGACTTCTTCAAAAATCATGCATATTTCAAGTAAGTTCTTTTGCTTTAGGAAGTTTGCTTTTAGTTGTTACACCGTCTATATGGTTGAGTAATTCATTAGCTTTTTATTCTTGCTGCAGCACCCTTTACAATGAAGGTCTTGCTACTGTACCTAATCTGGCAGAAAAACTCACACTGGAGCTGGTGCATCACATCAAGGTGAGTTACTACTTCATCTCAACAAATTATTTGAATTATTTAATCACGAGCAGTCAAGTGTTTGACTCTTGTCGTGTGACTTCCAGAAATCTCTGCCCAGACTGGAGGAGCAGATAGAGGAAAAACTGAAACAGACCCAGGCAGAGCTTTATGGTTACGACAACGGACCTCCATCTGAGCCGGCAGAGAGAAATGACTTCCTCATTGATGTGAGCTGCCTTATGTAACACTTAATCCAGCTCCATTTTCGCCATCCCAATTCTTTGGTCTGAAATACCTGTTGCATGTCTGTGCTGCAGAAAGTGACAGCGTTCACTCAGGATGCCATCAGTCTGACCACAGGTGAGGAACTCAAGTGTGGAGAGAGACTCAATGTGTTTTCTACACTCAGGAGGGAGTTTGGGAAATGGAAGGCCCACCTGGACCGCTTAGGGCAAACCAGTGAGTATGTTAGTTTTCAGCTGGTCAACAGCTCTTCGTTGCCACTATGCTGACATGATCTTTCATTGACCACAGTTAACACGAAAATAGAAAGAGAGGTTGAGGAATATGAAGACAAGTACCGTGGAAGGGAACTTCCAGGCTTTATCAACTACAAGACCTTTGAGGTGATGGTTAAGGAGCAGATCAAACAGCTGGAAGAACCAGCAGTCATGAAACTTAAGCACATAGGAGGTTTGTGTTCACATTATTCTTAGTGCATAGTTGTACGTTTTTGTTTTGTTCTTTTTGTCCAGCATGCTTTGTTACTCAGCTGAATTTGAGAAACTATTTGTAACTTTTATTTTGTTTTCCTCCAGATGCTGTTCAGAAGGTGTTCATACAGCTGGCTAAAAATAGCTTCACTGGATTTCCTAACCTCGAGAAAACAGCCAAGGTAAAAATTCTCTTTAAGTTTCGCCCAAGTCCAGTTTTTGTCATTCTTAGTGTTTTGGCTGTCAAAATATAATTTACACCATTTTCTAGGAAAAGATTGAATCCATCAAGCAGGAAAAAGAGTCGACTGCCGAATCCATGCTGAGGACTCAGTTTAAGATGGAGCTGCTCGTTTACTCCCAGGACCAGATCTACAATGACAGTTTGAGTGACAGAAAGAGGGAGGAACAACACAAGGAAGAAATGCGTCCTCAAACGAGCCTTTTTCACAGCAATGATAATCACGCAACGCTTCAAGAACTGATGTTGCATCTTAAATCCTATTACAAAGTAAGTCTTTCTTTGAATGATTTCTTTTAAGATCTGTCATTTATGACAGATTGTACGATTATCATTAAATGGCTCAAACTCTTGTTTCTGCCTTCTCCTGCAGATTGCTGTTCAGCGTCTGGCTGACCAGATCCCCCTGGTGATCCGCTACGAGATGCTGCAGGAGTCTGCCGTCCAACTGCAGAGGGAGATGCTGCAGATGCTTCAGGACAAGGAAAACTTGGAGTTTTTACTGAAGGAGAACTGTGACACCTGCAACAAGAGGGCGGCTTTGCAGAGTCGGCTCAAACGCCTCATGCAGGCCCGTGCAAAACTGGTGGAGTTCTAGAGGTTAAGGCCTTTTCGCATCAGCCTGCTGTACCTTTTATTTGTCAAACATAGCATGACTGTTGCTGTAGTACTCTTTTACTTTTATTTCTTTATTGTGTCCAATGTAAAGTGGACAAATTTGCTTTTGATTTACAGTCAAATCACGACTGAACAAGTCAATGTCAGCACATAGGACTTCTTGATTATTTACTCCTTTTGTCGAGAAAAAAAGTAGTCTACTACATTCCTTGCAAAACTCAAAATGCATATTTAATGCATTGTATTGCAGATCTTTTCCAGGACCTCACCTCACATCGTGGTCCATATTTCTGAGATGGGTGATTTAGTTGCAGCTGGGGACTTTGACATATTCCAGAGGATTAAAACCATTGTCATGGGTAAAATGTATCAAACCAAATCTATTTTGTTCATTGTAGTTTTTTTCTTTTCTTGTCAATTTGTATCAATAGAGATTTATTTAGTCTTTCAGAGAAGTCAGTGTGAATTATTTGCATCGCTTAACTTTTCTGCTTCAATTTTGGTGAGACCCATTTCTATTTATACACAACATTATCAATGTTGTGAATTGAAAATTCAAGTAAGAAGGCTGGGGGCTTGTGGGCATCACAGTAACTAACCAGGACAAAATAACAAAGAACGAAAAAAAACTTCAGGAAGATGGCCCCCAATGATGAACTGCTCACAGTCTCAGGTAGCCAAAACCCAAAAAAGCAACTAGCATGGAAGAATAAGCCTCTGCATGGCATGTACCACCAACAGGATGAAAAGTGGCTGATATCCAGAAGTCCTATCAGTACCTAGAAAAGGCAGGTCTGAAAAACAGCACAGAGGCACTAATCATGGCAGCTTAACAGGTATAAGAGCAATAGAAGACGTTATCTACCACAGCAGACAGGAGCCCAGGTAGGTAGATACAGGCAGGTACGACATGTCGAACACCTTGTCCAAGTGGTGGGACTAGTGTTCAGTAACATCTGTACAGAGTACGGTTTGGAAATCCCAATGTCAGTGGGAGATGCCATCAAAGGTGGTGGAGAACGTCCAGATCCAGATTGCAGAAGTGACATGTAGATATTTCAAATGACAGAAAAATACCATGGGCTAAAGGAGAAAGTTGGAAAGCAGTGGCGAATGAAGGCGACATGGGTACCAGTGGAAATTGGAAATCACAATTTTGAGGCTACTCTATTTGTTCTGCCACAGTAAAGAAAAAAATACCTTGTAAATTAGCCAAGGTATATAGTGGTTTGGTTTGATCCTCTTTGAAACTACAACAATAACAGGAAACTAGAAAATTTCTGAGGAAATTTAGAAGGGGTCTGCCAAAGTGTGCGTATCGCTCAACAAATCACGGCTGTTGTTTAATGTGCTTCATTGTTCATTATGAAAAGCAGAGCAATGAGACCTCCAGAAGCTCTTCGACATCATCAGCTCGTCTTCATCACATTCACAAGCAGCTCTGTGTCTCTGTAGGGTTACATTGAGCTGTCTGCTTCAGCCATTTTGATTGTAGGAAATTTTCTCTTCACAACCTGTAGTTTCAAACAGCCCAAAAACAGCTGGCCCACTGATTAATTGTGCTGTTGAAACTTCAAAGGACTGGCTGGGCCACTAATAGCCTTGTTTCTATGGTAATTAATCTCCCTCAATTAACTGACAGTTAAGCTGCCCCAGCTGCTGCTACACTAATTATATGAGACTCAGGCTTCTCAGAGCCAAAAAACCTCTACGAACAGATGCTTCCCATTCGGAAACCGTAAGAGCTACGGAAACAATTCTCGCAGAATGAGCGAGGGACGCCTTTGGAAGTTAATATTCCTGCGTTTCAGATCTGTAGAACATTCACAGTGAAAGCACGGATGAGAGAAAGAAGGGCTGCAGGAGCTGCTGAGATTCTGAGAATTGGATGAATTAAAATGGGGATTTGAGGTCTTTGAGCCCCGACATCACTTTGCTCTGAGGGGCTCTGAGAGCAAACGGTCAGCCCGAGATGAAATATGAAAACATTTTATGAATCCCAACATGCGTGCCTATATTACGACAGTACATAATGGCATTGGAGCGATATTTGTAGGCGTGAGGGCGATTCGAAAAAGAATCTGAGGTCAGAACTCTTGCTCTTCCCACACTCTAATGAAATGGCAGTTATGCTCTAAAAATTCTAATTTTGCAGATTTTGGCCAAAACTTTGGGTCGCTTGGAGGCATGCTGTGGGAAATCCGTAGCAGATATCGACATGGCGTCTTCACTTCTGAACACAGCACGGAAGTATCTACAAACTGACATTTGAATGGTGTTTCTAGGTTAATGCATGATGACACAGTAACTACTCAAGATTTTGGGTTTTTTATGATTTTTCCAGGTCATCCCCCTTGTTTATTCCTAGGGGGGCTTTGGGGGGCTGTTTTTTGCTTATTATGTCGCCATGGTAACTCCAATCTTCAGTAAAAGTAATAGCCTGCGAAAACTCATCGAGCCGGTTGTTTTGATATATATATTGTTGGGATGTGCATTAATGTAGACGGAAGAATAAATATATATATATGTAAAGAGACACGTTTTCAATGTTAAATCGCATAGACTTTTGCCAACGGAATAGTAATAGGTGCCTTGCCATGCATTGTGCTCTCCTATGCAATGCTATGGCAGGCCCCAATGAAACCTAAGCAAAATCACTAAACCGTTTTTCTGGTTCAACACATAATGTGCTTTTGATAGACTGAGAGGCCACACAGTGCTTTGGGTTTTGATACTCTTGTAACCTGAACAATTGTTGTTGCCTTCTATTAGGCCAACCATTCAGCAGAGCTCCACCATCAGGACTTCATCATGAGATAGATACCTCTGAGTAAAAGACACGACACGAATTTGGACTTTGTCAAAATTGCGAAAGACTCTGGAAGACTAACAGAGCCCACAAAAAAAAGGTCTAAACGTCAAACAAAACGAGAATTATTTGAGCAGATTTATGAGTATCTGAATGGCACTATGTCTATGGTGAAGCATGGTGGTGGTAGCATCATGGATTGGGGCTGCTTCTCAACAAGAATTAAGGACAGGAAGACAAAGGCAACAGAAATGTGAATGTAGCCATTTATACAGATATTCTTAAAGAAAACCTGCTCCAGAGTGCAGACCTTGGACTGGCGTGGCTGATTATATTTCCAATACTATATCAAATACTTTTATTTCACTTTTTGATTTTAATTTGGACTAATGTAGCAAATGTATTAAAACATATCTCACTTTGTTAAAAGTTACAGAGTGAAGTCAAGAAACACAAAGAACGTTTCACTGTGTGTAACTCATGACGCAAAGTTGTGTTGAACAAAGCTCTATTTCTTGGTAGCAGAGTTACGTTTTCTCATTAACAGCAGGGGAAATGATGTGCAAGGAAGAAACGAAACAGACTTTCTTAGAGGACAGGTTTTACAGAACTATTCTCACCTGAAACAACTCTGAAAATAATCACCACTAATAGTGCAATATGTATTGGTTTTTAAATGATGAACAATACTGGAAGACGAGTCCTGTGGAGAGTTTAGGTGGCGTGAAGCCCTTTACTTGAAACACACATCATACTGTACATTGACCAACGGAAGAAGAACGGTTAGCTTAATTGGACATTCCAATATTCAAATTCAAACTCAGGATTCTCATGATGACGTCATGCCTACTACAACAGAAAAAACAGAAAAAACATTTTACATAACATTCTACTAAAAGTGTATCATTTTCAACAAGAGGAAGTGGTAAGTTATGTTATGGCGGCACGAGGAGGGATGTATGGGTGAGAGCAGTGTGAAGATTCTAATTTTGTTGCCAGACAACGCGACCCTGGGAGTTTCACCCAGGGAAATATTTGAAATATTTTCCACCAAATTCCAAATTGTAGATATCTCAAACTGGAATTACAACTAGTCGTAATTCAGTTACAGATATCCGTAATACACATAGCAGATATCTGGAAGTGAATTGTAGATATTTGTAATTATAAACACCATTCACAACCGTCAACCAGTAGGTCTGGCTGTCCTACTAAACAAACCAAGTAACTGAACAAATAGATTTGTGTGAGCAAGGAGTCAGTGGTGACTGAAAGAGCCTCATATGTTCTCTGTAGACATAGAATCGAGTGAAACACAATTCAGCATCGCTCCACCCATTAGGAAGTCATCGTGAATTCATTTACAATTTCAGAAAATATCCAAAGGTGAACCAAAGCAAAAGCTATTTGAGCAGAGTTCTGACAACCATGTTTGGTGACACAATATGTGACTCATCATCTGAATGACACTATCCCTATGGTGACACGCTGTTGTGTCTTTACTCCAACATAGTATATGAAAATAAAGGATTCAACTCGGAGGTAGAATGAACATGACTTTACTGTAGTCTCAATGTTACATAGCAATGCGCTGGCAGATAACCTATAGGTAACACAGTAGCCAGGGGGATGGTTCCGCTGAATTAAGTAGATCCACTTTATATACTACACTCCTCCCCTTTTAGATTAATGCTACATAACTAAAGTAACATATAACATTGCCAATGCATTTACACAATACGTCAATCAGTTAAAGCGATACTCCGGAGTAGATTCAACCTGGGGTCATTTGAACCGTGATATCCAGCCAAGTAGCCCACCCGCAGTTTTTTCGATATTGGCTGAACATCAGCTGAGTTACTGAGTTATCCCGAATAGCTTCGTACAAGGGTTAATGGAACCTGGTCCGTATCTCCAAAATTACCACACTAAAATCACATGCCATGACACCAAACTTCTACAGTAGTACAAATATGGTCTGTACTCACAAAACGATGCATTTGGAAGTTTGTACATAGTCCAGGAGTTTATTATTATCAACACAAGCCTGATAGCTTTTCTGCTGCTGAAGCTGCGTCGACGTCACTTCTGGGAGCTGAGAGCTTCAAAGTAAGATGAGGGTTGATCTACTACTGTAGACAACAAAGCAAGGCTGCTCAATTTCTCCATTGATAAAATAATTTCACAACTCTACAACATAAAAATTCATAAAAAAAACATGTAGAATATAGCATATACTTTGTTCCATGGCTCTTTGCCAGATGGCTGGAGCTGAAGAAACACCAAACACAAGTCGATTGTATTGGTAAAGTCCCTTATGGGTTGATGGTTAGGAACTTTTTGCTTGACTCCTCCACTTCCATCTGGAGATAGGCCTGTGACAAATCGATCTTTGAAAACTGCTCCCCACCAGCCAATGATGAAAAGATGTCTTCGATTCGTGGAAGGGGATACTGCACCGTGCGCAGCACCGGGTTAATGCTCACTTTGAAGTCCCCACATATACGCACTTCACTTTTTCCTTTTTTCATCACGGGAACAATGGGCGTAGCCCAGTCACTCCAGTCGACTTTTGAGAGAATGTCGGATGCCTCCAAGTTCTGCAGCTCGGCGTCTATCTTGGGACGTAGTGCATATGGCACTGGGCGCGCTTTGTGGAATCTTGGGTTGGCATCTTTGTCAACTTCGATTTTTGCTTTTAGGTGTTTAAGTTTACCAATGCCTTTCTCAAACACGTGCGCATTAGCCTCCAACAACTGTGGCAGTCTCTGGTTAGGCCTGCAGGTGGAGCTCTTGAGGCTTGTTGAGATATTCAGGGCTTTGATTGCATGCCAGTCAAGCTGAATTCTCCTCAGCCATTCACGCCCCAGTAGCGCTGGGCCTGTAGTTTTCAGAACATAGAGCTCTAACTTGTGTGTTTGGTCACCATAGGCCACATCCACTTTAAGTTTTCCTTTTGGTGACACTTTTTTACCTGTTTACGTTTTTTAACATCACTGATGTCTTTTTCAGTGGCAAGTGAGAAAACAGCCTGTCATAGTCAGTCTCCGATATAACTGAAAAAGCTGAACCTGTGTCCAGTTCCATTTTAAGTTTCACTCCAGACACTGTTGTCGTGACCCATATTATTTTCCGGTCTTCTTCAGTTATGCTATGCAGCTCTAAGCACGACAAGTCATCTTCCTTACTGCTGTTTGTGTTGTCTGAATGTTGTTACTTTGTGCATTTCATTTGCTTTGGCCTTTGATTTAGGTTTAAAACCTTTGTTCTTTCCAGATTTTTCTTTTTGGGTATTGGTTTGGTCTGATTTGCATTCTCTTTCAATGTGGCCTTGTTTGTGGCATTTCCTACATGTCTTTTCTTTGAACCAGCAGTCGTTTGCACTGTGAGAGGATTTACCACACCTGTAGCATTTTTGCTTTTTCCCATTTAAGGACATTTGATGCACTTCATTTTCTAATGTTTTCTTCTGTAGCTCTGATGCACCCTTTTCTGCTGTTTCCATTGAGATAGCTAGTTTGAGTGCTTTCTTCAAATCTAGCTCTTTTTCTGACAGTAGCCTTCTCTGTGTGCTTGTACAGTAGTGATATGAACGAAGGGAGCCGAGTCGCGGCGGCGCGGGAGCCGTTCTATTTCTCGTTCTTTTTTTTTTTTTGTCATGCGTTTCACGCAGCTCCCAGGGGACATCTAGTTGCGGATTCCCCCCACATAGGACAACTATGACTAGGGGGGGTAGGGCGCAGGCAGCTTGCACGTGCCCTTCACATGAGCAGTGAGTGTCTGAGTGAGAAGTGGTTATTTACAATGCGTGCATCGCCATTTACTGGCTACTGGCGCCTCCCAGTGGAAGTCAAGGGAAACTTGGCTTTCTCAGAATTCTATAAAATGGCAATAACAAACGAACCATATTCATTGATCAAATACTGCAACTTAACATCCAAGATTCTACATACTGTGTTTTCAAGCATGCTACATTTGATTTCAAATGGAGATGGCGTGTTAAAATTACAGTTCTTCCAATATGTATGATTTCTGCCGCATTCCCAAATGTGTGCAGGACTTTGCGTTGTTGGAGTAACCAGAGACGGTCAAATAGTACTAAGAAAATCTTTGGAGTAACCATGGGTAGGCCTACGAGCGGACATGGCGGAAATTGATTATAAGCCTAAAATACTTTTTTTTTAAAAAAGAGCCAAACAAGCCAGTTTTTTGAACGGCTCTTTGAAAGGAACGAGCCATAAAGAGCCGGATCCCCCAAAAGAGCCATAAATCCCATCTCTATTAGTGATGGGTCATGCGCACAAGCATCGGCTCTGAGAGCCGGCTCTTTGTAGTGAATCAGAAGAGCCGGCTCGCATCAAGTGAGAGCCGACTCCCAAGTTTTTTTTCCATTCGCTGCTTAGGTTTCACTTTCAGTGCTCAGTCCCAGCTGTGGTTACAACAGAGCTTTGTTATGATTGGCCAGCATGGCGACCAGCATGCGGTATTCACGTGAGAATTAAGGAGTTTGGTTCTGGTTTTGTTCTGTGGATTTGTTTGAAATTTTTTGGTTCATTTGTCCAATGAAAAAAAGTTTAATTGAGGACATTATAAATATTAGCTTGAGTTTGGTTCTGTTCAGTGGATGTGTTTGAAGTTTATTATTAATTTGTGCAATAAAAACGTTTAATTGAAATAAACAAATGTAAAAGTGGTTTTGTCACAGAATAAATGCAAAGAATTGGGCAATTAAAAGGTCTCTCATAAAAACACTGAAAGCAAAAGGGTTAAACCATGAGGTAAAATATAGGCTACGAAAGATCCTAAATAAAGAGCCGTTCGTGAGTCGAAAGAGCCGGCTCTTCTTTGGGAGCCGAGTCAAAAGAGCCGAACTTCCCATCACTAGCAAGGTTGTGTATTTTCAAAAATATAGCTTGCAGGAACCGTTTTTCCAAGATCTCATACTCCACCTTTAAGAACTCTTGTAGAAGTCATCTGTATATGTAATATCCAATGATTATAACACCAAATTATTTCATAAAATATGAAAAGTTGTTCAAAACGTTACCTTGTTTTAGGTAACTTTTACTAAAATAAAAGCTTACCTTTTCAACATTCATTACTAATTACTATTAATTACTGGAAAACATCCATACAAATATCAAAAACACAGCAATACCACAATAGTAAAAAACAGGCATTTAAGGCATTTTATTAGGAACGGAGATTGGAGAAGCTATCCGTTTCATCCGTGAAATTAATTAATCAAAATGAATCACATTTTAATTGCATATAAATATCTGATTTGAGAACAGTGAGAAGTAATTTATCATATGGATTTTGAATAATGACAATACATATGCTCAATCAACAAAATATTGTTTATTTTTTTCAATGTGGTAATTAACCAAGATCTACAGACCATTGCATTTTTAGGTATAGACCTTCTGTAAACTAAAACATTGTTTAAAAAAAAAAAAAAAAAAAGTGCATGCTTTCTGTCACAGCCTGGCTCTAAGGCTGTAACAAAAATGGGAGACAGACGAAAGTTTCCAAATTTCAAAACAACTTTTATTTAACAAAATAATCTAAACTAAAGAAACGTGGAAGTCAGTTGTCAGTCGTGTATGCATGCCTGAGTGTGTGAATGTGTAAGAGATAAAAAAAACAAAAAAAACAGCAGATTTTATTTGTTTCTCTTTATATTCTTTTATGTATTTTTAATGCTTCTTCCACTCCCTGCTGCAATGCTTTTATTTTATGTAAAGCACTTTGAATTGTTTGTACATGAAATGTGCTATATAAATAAATTTGATTTGATTAGTGTCGCAGTATAACTCCACTCGTTCTATGTATGATTCCCAGTCTTCACTTGAGCTATCAAACTCCTCTATTTTCCCAACGTAAGCCATTTCGGACATGAAATCCAGATCTTATCCGTTTATATTTTCACTGTGTGCTATGCACTGTTACTCACGGATCCTTGTTGCTTTCGTTTCGTCTCCTGCTTTGTTTCGTCGTTTCTCCTTCCCTCCGGTTCAACTTTTCATTTCGTGTAGTTGTTTAGGGTCCGGTTTACTCGTCGCCAATTTGTTGTGTATTTACTCCAACATAGTATATGAAAATAAAGGATTCAACTCGGAGGTAGAATGAACCTGACTTTACTGTAGTCTCAATAGCCCCTTTCACACTGCCGAATAACCCGCGTTTAATTCGCGAATTTAGCGTGTCCGCTGTTGCGTTCACACTGCCGACCCGGGCTGCCACGTCAACTCGACTCGCCTTGCCTTTCGACCCATGTCGGACCCTAGTCTTTTTGCCGAGCCGAGTTTGATGTGAACGCAATCGACGCAGGTCGGACGTGGGCGTGACGTGGCGTGACGTGAGGAGTTTAAAAGACAGAATGGACAGCTGATTCAGAACAACAGCGACAGGTGAGGACAAGTTTTACTCTGTTTTAGCCTACTTCGAGACATTTTTTAATATGGCCAACTGGGGAGACAAGGAGGTCCACGAGCTTCTCAGCCTCCGAGCAGAGGACGTTATTTACCGCCACATGTCGGGGACGGTGAAAGATGGACCTCTGCTGGAAGGGCTGGCGAGAAAGATGGGAGAGCGCGGTTTCCCACGCACCGTAAAGTAACATCTCCATGAACTGCATTGCATAAACGATATCTCAAGGTGTCCCGCCATCGTTTGTTTGAAAAATTTGATGCAGACAGGTGTATTTAACCCTACCTCCGACGCATGGCTTGTGCCTACGTCATTGTACACGCCAGCATTTTATGTGTTTTGTGTGACGCTCTGCCACTAGGCAACGCCCCCTGAACTCGGCTTCAGGCGACACGGGTCACCCTGACACGCCAAGCGTTCACATTGCTCGATGCGGGTCGAAGGTGCAATTTGGACCCGCTAAGGTAGCGGGTCGCAGTGTGAAAGGGGCTAGTGTTACATAGCAATGCGCTGGCAGATAACCTATAGGTAACACAGTAGCCAGGGGGATGGTTCCGCTGAATTAAGAATATCCACTTTATATTAGAGATGCACCGGATCCTGATTTTTAAGGTCCTGCCGGATGGATCTACTGCAAAGTGTCTGCCAGAATCTGATTTGCCGCCGCAGGCAGTCAGTTTTCACCTGCCAAAAACTGATTGAAGGCCAAATACAGTTAATGAAAGGTGATTTCTGCCTAAATAAAAAACAATAGTGTTTATATCATGAAGCTTTTGAATGAGATCAAATAATATTTAGGCAGAAATCACCTTTCATTTACTGTATTTGGCCTTCAATCAATTTTTGGCAGGTGAAATTGCCCATTTTGTGTTGTAATGGTCCTTTAAAAGAAATCCAAGCTGTCCTGCGAGCTCTAGTGTTTATATCATGAAGCTTTTGAATGAGATCAAGTAATATTTATTTAATATTGCCTTGCCTATTTAGGCAGAAATCACCTTTCATTAACTGTATTTGGCCTTCAATCAGTTTTTGGCAGGTGAACTGATTGATAACTTCAAAACGCATCCAAACATGGGAAGCAAATACTATGAAGGGCCCAGATCAGATAAAAAACAATGCAGCCACGAGGATCGTTGCAAAAGTTATCATATCTTTAAGTCATCAGATATACAAAGTAATCAGATATACCGAGCACAGATACATGTTTATCACGTAATTGTCTTTACGTGATAAACGTCAAACTTTCGAAACTATAATTAGGTCTACATTACAATGCAGTTGTGTGTATCTGCATAGTATGATCGCTTAATCCAGAGAAAAGCAGACGGTTTTGCGCTACCACTCAACGGGCTGCTGTGCGCGCTCCCGCGGCGGCAAATCAGATTCTGGCAGACAATCACTTTTTGGCACGACACCGGATCCTACTGGGATCATCAGCTAGTACATTATAATGCAGTGAAAACCACTTTACAGTTCATTTCCTTTCCTTAACAGATGAAATACGCAATAACTTCTAACATTATCTATTTAATTTGATTATAGTCACTTGGTGTTGGAACACACCGCTGAAATGTTCAGCTTAACGTCATTTGTGTACAGGCTTATTGTTCTGCTCAATCCAAAGAACAAATAAAGAGAGCAAAAAATGACATTATTACTAAAGATAATGAGGCCTGTCATAAACAGCAAGCCATAAAGTGCTCTTTGAAAAGTAAAAGAAAAGCGTAAAAGAATCCAACAAAACATAGGCCTACTGCATTTACAAACTAAAATATAGCAAATTTAGCACATGTATAACTCTTGGATACAAAATTTGAATAGGCCTGGTAATTGTAACGAAAAGAAATGTAGGCTAATAGTAGCCTTTTAACTGCAGACTGATTTTTTTTCTCAGGAAAAAAAACCCACTGGGAATCTTGATAATCATCATGAATGCCTACAGTCATGGAACATAGGCTATTTCACTTCTATTTCAAGCACTTAACTGTAGGCTTAATTAGAACATTAAACAAAGTGTGGCACAAAAAACTCGAACCTACTCTCCTGTAGGTTATATAATGAACAACTTCTATAGCTAGCTTTCACAGAAAATGAGCGTTTCCTTTCAGAAAAACAAGACGCTCTGCATTAATCGGCAACAGCCGGTTGCGAGTGTGAGAACGGTGCTGAAAAGTCGTTCACTGGGTACAGAGGTTTGTGGTGGGCACACTGAAAAAAACAACTCATAAGATTTACTTAGAAAACCCATTGTAAGCATTTGCACTCAAGTGGCTTAAGTAATATTTAATGCTGCAATATCAAGTAACACTCACTTGCCAGTATCAAGTAAATTTTACTTACCATAAAACATTACAGTTGTGAAGGTATTAAGTAACATTTACTTAATTACATCTAAGTTTTAAGTAATATTTATATAAACAAATTAAGTAAAGTCTACTTGTTTTTCATAGGCAGGAACATCATTTCACTCAAAATTTTTTAAGGAACATTCCACCAGTAGAGACATGAATATGTATTGAAAGTGGGCCATATATGTAGTAGAATAGTAGCATAAATTTCTAATTTGATGCCTTCTTGACCGAGAAAAGGCAGAAAATGACTTTTTTGTGCTTGTGGATTAAAGACAACAATCCCTATAGTGCATTGCAATGCTCAAGATCCGCAGGCCACTCCCCCGAGAGTAGCTCCACCCGACTCTACGCTACCTGGAAATCATGTCACACAATTTCTAGTGAAGAGTTTGCGAAATCATTAGTGAATTACTCCTCGTTTGTGTTTCGAAATGGTGTGCACTTGCATGGTACCGGGATGTTCAGCCAGCACAAGGAAAATACACGGAGTAAGTTTTCATAGATTACCCAAAGAGTTGGACTAGTGCAAAAAGCCAGGAACTTCTGGAACTGCTAGCAGTGCTAAACGCATTTGCCTGACGTTATTCAAATGTTTTTAACGTTATTGAACATATGACATTTCAGACTAAAACGACGTCGACGTCTGCTGCAGAGTTGTCCTCATCATCAGAAAAGATTGAATCCCAGACAGCGCCAGACGTCAGCTGTACCTTAACCCATTCCTCGTGATACATTTTGTAATATTACCATGTCTTATATGGTCTTTTGACCTTATCCTTGCACTGCCTAACCTGTTTGCGCTTCCATCGAGCACCTTACTGTATACTCAATCACAGGGTCAATACCTCCTTTTTTATAGTGTGGATAATGTTGATTGTGTGTCTTTATGTTCATGATAATTCTTATTTTGTGAATTAAAAAACAAAATGTCACTCCTTCTCTCCTGTCTGCCTTCAACAAAGTTTAGAATAGCATCATAAACTTGGAAGGAGGTAACTGATTTGCAACAAACTTATAATGCAATGTATACTTGTAATGCTTCATAATTTACAGTAATTATAGGTAGGCTATGATCACAATTCTGTCGTTTTGTAATCTGAGGTAACAGTAGCTATATAGTTCCAGTTCTGAAATGTTGGTCGTTCAATAACTCGAATACACTTGGAGCAACATTACTAAGAAAGAACCACAACAACGTACATTTTAACCATTTAATTAAATAACTATACAAACAATACAACTGTTGAATGAATATAAAACAAGGAAACTATAGCTCCTGAGCGTCCTCCACTTCCTTGTGCCCGCAGTATTGGCCATCTGGAGCTGGGCAGTTCTGGCGGATAGCCTGCACGACACGACGCCCTCTGCCCAATCTCTCTCCTTGCAGGACCCACTCAAGAAAGTGCCGGTAGGCTGTTAGACGAAATTGTCTAGACAAAACATTGATCACAAAGTGAGTGATGGCATTTGAGCCTAGCGTGCCACAGTAGCTTGCATAACTGCAAGCTATTTGTGCAATGAAATTGCCACGTTAGCGTGTTAGCAAGAGTACTCCTTGACATAGTAACAAAGAAAACAAACTTACTTTACAGAAAGACGTCCATTTGGCCCTGTAGGCTTTGGCTGTCATTTCCAGTTGACTTTAGGTATTCTAAAGTAGGTCTCCAGGACGCCACTATCCATATGGGGTGCGCAACTCGGGTGATCAACAACACACACGTCCGTGTCATCCTCCGATTTCGTCCAGAAGAAATTGGCACCGCTGGAATTCTCGGCAGCAGACAGACTCTTGTTCTGTGTCCATTGGCGCACAGTTAGAGCACAGGCACCACCAATTCGCCCCAGCTCGAGCCATATCTTCTTCAAAATCTCAGTCCTCCGTATTGCATCTGTCTGAGTATTCGGTACCTTCGACCATGTTAGCTGCAGCTCTCAAAAGCACTGGCACTGATCTGTGATAGGTCTGTTAGCGCATTAGGTCCAACCCCCTATGGGCGGTGTTGAAGGGTGGGAACTAGCGCCACAGCCCTTTTACAGACAGCCGTTCCGCTTCCTATTCGCCCCATTATAAAAAATTTGGCTGCAGTTCAGTTGATTTTCTCTGGGGGCGCTGGCGAGCGAGTGCAGAATGACCATTGGCCATAGGGCTGGCGCTAATAACTCAAAAAATGTCCCCGCTAGCGACTGAAACCTGAAAATATTACTGTGATTTCTGACAGAGGGATGTAGATTAATATCAAAAGTACAATAACCTGGGAGTTATATCTTTCTGTTTTCTTACAGGTCTGGCATTTGCGAGTCAGTCTCCGCTAGCATTTAGCTAACGGAATCTGAAGAACGCACGGCAGATTACGACCGGCTGCTTTACGGCACTCGTCCACTGTACCAGAGTGCTAACCTGGTGCTGCTAACAACAACCAAAGCTAAACCAGAGGCTAGTCAGAGAGTATGTAAAAGGGCTGTGCTGAAATCTGTAACTATTTGAGCTAACACCTCTCTGCTAGCTCAGCGCTAGGACTGACTATGCCGTAAAGTGATGCCACATGCGTGACGTCACTCGTGAGGCAATACTGACAATAAATGTGTATTTTAAAAAGATCTAGTGAGTCTAAAAAATCAAACCAAGTGCCGTTTGAAAGGATAATTTATCCTGCCTTTAGAAAAATTAAAATGAAAAAATATAAAAAATTCTATCCAAAGCAATGGCTGCATCTAAGGTGGATTTCATAGTACCACCATAGAGTTCGGCGTGCTCTGCACTGCTTCGTTGGCGCCCCTAGAGTGCAGTACCACCCGGAAAAAGCCGCCAGTTTTCCCTCTCCTCATAATAGAGACTCTCTGCTAGCGCTTGTAGTTTCAACAGAAATCCACCCCTCTTCCACTTCCTCCTACAATGACGCAAAATGACGATTTTTGCGTCATTGTAGGAGGAAGTGTAAAGAGGTGAATACGGATTTCTCCCGTCTCAGTGGGATTTAAGAGAGTGTTGCATGACCATTCAAAAGTATGACTGGGTTTCTAACAATGCAAAGCCTAATGCAAATGGGTGGAGTGTCCCTTTAAGTAAATTTTATATATCTGTAGTATTTGCTGTTATGAAGTAATTTAGTAGATTTGAATTATTTTCTTGTGCTTGACATTTTAATTTACTTGGTTGCATACGTTACATTACTCACTAAACTTTGGCCGTTTTTGACAGCAGTGGAAAGCAGTGGAAAGCGCTGCTGATTGCCTTTCCACCACTGAAGCGGGTCTTCAGTTAGAGGAATCAGTGGCTCGCTGAAAAAAAAACGCTGACCTCTGTTTCGGCGCTCAGTGTGGCTGGCTCACACTCGGTGTTGCTGCGGAACAGATCGTCCCAGTTGCTACCTGAACAGTGTCGTTTCGCTCGGCCTGTCGCCCCCTCTGTCTCAGTACGCGAGTCTTGATCAGATTCGGATATGCGGGAGACAGCCTCCTGCACAAGCACTGATCGGCACTGGAGTGTGTCACTCATCCAAAATTTGGTTTTATATCTAGGATCAAGACTTGTTGCCACAATGAACGCAGCGTTGCCCTCAAGTCCCTCAAATCTCTCTCGCAGGGACGTCAGCATGCGCGCTTTCATCTGTTTAATTCCACTGCTGTCGGTTTCATTGTGAATGAAGCGCTTCAGCATGTAGGATCCGGTCCGGTTGGGGCACCGGGTCCGGCAGTAACCGAACCTCGTCACTATCCGGCCGGAACCGGACCCCGGATCCTGGATCCGGTGCATCTCTACTTTATATACTACACACACGGTGATGGCAGCATTTATTATTATTATTATTATTATTATTATTATTATTTCTTCCCCTATCCGAACCAGGGTTTGAATCTCATTCCTGCTTTTCTTACCTCTTTTATTTCTTCCCCTACCCGAACCAGGGTTTGAATCCCATTCCTGCTTTTCTTACCTCTTTTATTTCTTCCCCTACCCGAACCAGGGTTTGCATCCCCACCCCGCTGTGACTGGTGTGCAGTTGGTGAGAGGCTGAGGTATCTGACTTATCGCACTTACTCTAGCACTAGTTTTGCTCTTAGCTGTTTGGTATTGGAAGGAAATGCACTTATGATTTCTTGTGACCTGAAGTTCTTTTGCCTACCGATGTTGAACGCACTTATTGTAAGTCGCTTTGGTTAAAAGCGTCTGCAAAATGACCGTAATGTAATGTAATGTAATGTAGTCATTTAAAACTTAGGTGAAGTCAGTTTTAAGTTGGATAATCGACAGACATTCCCAAGCCACTCACACACATTTCAACTGCACCCGTATTGCAGGCTTTAAACACACGGAGAGGACGACTGCAGCGTGTTCCAACTTCCTGTTTTCAAAATAAAAATGTGGGACATACTAATAAATATTAATAAGAATTATGAACAGAACTAAAATGTAAAAATAAAAGGTGTATCTCATGCAGCCAGTGTAGTTGCATGATCCCACACTGATTTGGAGTCAATTGATCACGTGACCTAGAAGCTATTGGGAAAAAAGGATAATATTTACATATAAATATTAATAAGAATTATGAACAGATGTAAAATGTAAAAACGTAAAAATAAAATAAATAAAATAAAAAGGGAAACTCTCGGAAAATTACATAGCAAAGGACACACGGATACAACATGATGAAAAACACAAAAACTTCGGCCTTCTCTGAGCTGCTTTAAAGGTATAGTTCGCCTCTTTTGACATGAACCTGTATGACATCCCAAACTAGCAATATCGTGCATAAACTATAGGTTAAGAAATTAACCCCGGTGTCCTGAAACACGAGTGAGGTATCTCACTATGGGACATGCCCCCTGCGCTTCTCCCCAGAAGCAATTTTCCACTACGCCTGTCCTGACTGGCAGACAGACGTGTCGGACCGATCTTGGAGGAGTGACTTCCTCCTCCTTATAAGGCCGTGGCATCATGTCGTCTATTCAATCTGAGCAAAGTACATCTCTTCCTCGCTCCAGGCAAGGAGAATGATTTGGTGAGATACCTCACTCATGTTTCAGAGAACTGGGGTTAATTTCTTAACCTATAGTTCTCTTTCAACATTCGTTTCAGTATCTCACTATGGGATATAGAGACTCCCGTCTTGCCAGACAATCATACCTCGAGGACCAGTTATCAAAACAACCACAGTCACATAGGTAGCCCTATATCTGTCGCAGAACCCACGCGCAGAACTGTGTGAGCCAACGTGGGTACCGTAACATCCAATCTGTAAAATCTGGAGATGGTGTGAGGCGTAGTCCAGCAAGCAGCCGCACATATCTCCCCAATAGAAATGCCTTGGAACAATGCCCATGAAGCGGCCATCCCACGAGTGGAATTAGCACGCAGCCCTGGGGGGGGTTGAAGCCCCTTGCTCTCATAGGCTAAGGCAATAGCCTCCACAATCCAGCGTGACAACCACTGCTTCATAAAGCTGGATTTACAGTTAATAATACCAAATAAAAAGCTTTGCCCACCGTCTTCAGCATAAAATTATGACCACTTCTGAGCCTGCTGACTCTTAGCAAAGTAGACTGTTTGATGGCCATGTCTGGCCCATGTATTTGAAACACAAGAACAACACGAGTCGTGACGTCAAAATGACGTTTCAGGCCTGGCACTTGCTTTGAAAAGACGGCGCAGCACGTTGTCGTGCACCAGTCGATATTTGTACTTGGCTGCGCCGAGAACGACAAACCGGATGGACCAGTTTGAGACCAGGCTCGGTGAGGAGGTGCGTTTGTACAGGCAGCTGTACGAAACTGCAGTGAAAAAGCACATGGACCACGTAAACTCCCAAAACTGGTGCACAGAGATTGGCATAACTTTGGTGAAAGAGGGAGAGTTCTGTAAGAATGTGTGGAAGAAGCTACGGGACAGATACGTGAAGGCAAAGAAGAGGGCAGAGACTCCAAGTGGTGATGCCGGGGGCTTCAGACCTTCACCTCTATTGACTGAATTGTCTTGGCTCACGAACTTCGTGAAACACAGAAATACACGAAGCATTTCATCTTCCAGATACTGCAGCAGCATCATTGATGACAGTGTTCCTGGTCTTGACAGTGGCATTGTTTTCTTTTCGACTTTCTTCGTTGTAGAATAGCGGTAACCTTCACGAAGCAGCGAGACCTCTGTGACGGAGAAAATTGCAACAACTGGCGCATCGACTTGCGCCACCATATATAGCCGGCAGGAAATCGTGACGTCATCAACACCGCTCGCGCTAGCCGACGCGGCAACCATGCTAAAGGCTTTAGAGGCTTCCCCAAGTGTGGCTCAGCCCATGACACAAATAGCTGTTCTGATTTCCTCAACCCAGCTGTTTTGTTCACATAGGCGCGTAATGCGTGCACCGGGCAGAGACCATTCAGACGTTCTTGCTACTGCAATGAGAAGGAAGGAGGACAAAACGCAGACAGCTCAATAGGGCCATATTCCACTGCCGGGTTAGAAACCTTCGGCACAAACGCAGGGTTAGGCTTCAGAAGAACCTTAGAATCCCCCACTGAAAACCGCATACAAGCCGGGTTCACCGACAGAGCATGGATGTCACTCACACTCTTGACCGAAGCCAGTGTCAGTAACAGAACCATCTTCAAAGAGAGAACTCTGAGCTCAACCAGAAGCAGCGGCTCAAAAGGAGGACCCGACAGCGCATCCAGCACCATGGAAAGATCTCATGGAGCGGCCAGATCCTTTGACACCAGTCGAAAGCGCGGGGGCCCTTTCATAAACTGACAAACGAGGGGGTGCTGACCTGCTGTTTTGTCTCCAAAGCCCATGTGACACGCTGATATAGGAGCTAAGTACACCTTGACAGTGGAGAACGCCATGCCCTTATCCAGCAGCCCCTGCAGCAACGTCAGGATAACCGGCACAGGGCACTGAAAAGCCAACACCCCCGCTTTTACGCACAAGTCCTCAAATGCTCTCCACTTACCTTCATAAGCGGAGCTCGTAGACAGCGCTCTTGCACCCTGAATAGTGGCAATGACGTTCTGCGGAAGCCCGGCGGTGGTCAGATTCAGCCTTTCAAAGGCCATGCCCATAGAACCATGCGTTCTAGATAAGGATTAAAAATCTCCCCGCGAGCCTGTGTCAGAAGCACAGAGGCAGACGCCATGGGTGACCGCAGGATTAGAGTCAGATGCCTCTACTGTACCCTGGCAAGAGTAGGAGTGATCAGCTCTAATGGGGGGAAAGCATACAGGAGGCCACAGGGTCACTCATGCGCCAAGGCATCCAGCCCCATCGGGGCTTTCCGGTCGGTGAGGGAGTAGTAGTGAGGGCACTGAGCGTTCTCCTCTATCGCGAACAGATCCGCTCTCGCCTCGCCATATCTCTCCCAAATCTGGGCAACCACCTCGCTGTGGAGTTTCCAATCCTTGTAGTGAGGGTCGCCCCTGGAGAGTAAATCCAGCAACAAAAGGTGGGAGCAGCTCCATGTTATCAGTCTGTGTGCCAACATGTGCAGATAACGCGAGCGGAGCCCGTCCTGTCTGTTGATATACGCCACAACAGCCTGCAGCTCCAAGCAGTTTATGTGAAGTAACCGTATTTGCGAGCTCCATGTGCCATTTATTATCCTGCCCTTGTAAGTGGTTCCCCAGCCTGATCGAGAGGCGTCCATGGTAATAACTTTTCTGGCCATGATGTTCTCATGGCAACCCCTGCTGCAGTGCCAGGACGCACGCCATGGAAACTGAAACCTGATGGTGTCCGTGGTGCGACGGGTTCAGCGTGAAGCGAACCACCGCTGAAACGGCCTCATGTGCAGGCGGCCGAGCGGAACCACCGCCAGGTCCGACGGCTGATGGCGTAGCATCCTGAACTTTAGCCTTGCCCCTCTGCAAAAAAAGTGCCAGACAGGCCTGAAAGACCTCCACTCTCTCCGCTGACAGACGCTCTCTGAATGCGGCCAATTCCAGAGACCGATAAACCTGATGAGTCAGAATCAGAATACTCTTTTCCCAGTTCACCGCAAAACCCAAGGCGACCAGATGTGATGTAGGCAGTCTGGCATGAGCCTGGGTTTGTTGCGGGGACTGAGCTGCCAGGAGCCAGTCGTCAATGTACGTTGCCAAGCGCATTCCCCCCTCTCTCAGGGGCGCAATGGCCGCCTCGGTGCATTTCACAAACACCCTCGGGCTTAGTGAAAAGCCGAACGGGAGCACCAAAAACTAAAAATATATAGATATAGATAATATATAGATATTTTCTGTGCAAGGGGGGATAGGGATGAGAAAGTATGCTTCTCTCAGGTCTATGTTCATGAACCAATCGCCCCGCAGACCCCCGCCTTTCTTCGGGACCAGGAAGCACCTTGAATAGAAACCACTCTGTCTCTCTTCTGAAGGCACTATCTGGAAAGCACTATCAATTCTGCTGATGGTCTCTCCCCCGGGGCACTCCGTCTCCGTCTCCTGTGGTGGGGGGTTGGGCACCCCCAACATAGGATCGGTGGTTGACAGGCTGGCCAGCCGCGCCAGTCTGCGTCGGCGGGTTTTATTTGAAAACCGCGCAAGGTGCTCGCAAGTTACCAGGGTTGCTAGGGCGGCCTGAGCGTGTTGCAGCCCGAGGCACGCCGAGCAGGTGGAGTGGGTATCCGCCCCAGAAATTTTCTTGCTGCACACGCACCCTTTGGTTGCAGGTGTGGACCCCTCCATGGTGAAAGACCAGCGGCTACTGTTTGGGGACAGTCTAGCTGATGGTGGCTACTTTTTGCAAAATATTGCTAGTATGGGATGTCATACAACTTCATGTCAAAAGAGGCAAACTAGGGGTGGTCGGTGGCGTAGTGGGTTAAGCAGCCGCCCCATGTACAGAGGCTACAGTCCTCGCTGCAGCTGGCCCCGGTTCGACTCTCACACCGAGCGGCCCTGTGCTGCGTGTCTTTCCCCTTTCTCTGTCCCCTGCTTCCTGTCTCTCTCCAACTGTTCTAACATTAAAGGCATAAAAAGCCCCAAAAAATACTTAAAAAAAAACAATTAAAGGTATAGGCAAACTATACCTTTAAAGCAGCTCTGAGAAAGCCGGAGTTTTTGTGTTTTTTGCATGTTTTTCCGTGTGTCCTTTGTGTCCTTTGCTATGTTATGTTAGGGAAACGAAAGAAACCCCCCGCGCACACGGCCCGGCCCCTGCCCCGCCCAAATTTCACTCCAAGCAAACTTGAAAACTTGAGAGCCCTGACTGAACCAAAAAATTTCAAACAAATCCACTGAACAGAATACCGCATGCTGGTCGCCATGCTGGCCAATCATAACAAAGCTCTGTCGTAACCAGAGCTTAGCCTGGGAATTCCCATGCTGCTTTGCGCGCGATTTCATTCACACTGCAAAGGCAGCCTGGAAACCACCACCCTTATTTTTGCCTGAGTTAGGGAACCAATCGGGGGGGAAGACGATGACGACGTCTATGCGCAACACCGAAGCTTGTAGAGTGTTAATCCGACATGGCAGCGGACACAACGTTACCGTTCAATGCAGCCTTAGAAAGTGTTTTAAGTAGCTTAGAAGGCAAGTTTACTTTTAAAAAAGAGCAACGTTTGGCGTTGAAAGATTTCATTTGGTCGAATTTCTGTTGCTCTACATACGTCATCTGGTATAAGTGATACAATTGGCTATGAATCACGCGCAAAGCAGCATGGGAAGAACCAGACGCCATTTGATAGACATTCGTAGCGCCCAATAAACGGCTCTAGGCATTCGTAAACCACGCCTCAAATACGAGAAAATGCACACCTAGTTCCCAGACCACCATCTCATAGAGATGTGGACGTGTCAGCCAGGCTAACCAGAGCTGGGACTGAGCACTGAAACTGAAACCTAAGCAGCGAATGGAAAAAAACTTGGAATCGGCTCTCACTTGATGCGAGTCGGCTCTTCTGATTCACTACAAAGAGCCGGCTCTCAGAGCTGATGCTTGTGCGCATGACCCATCACTATTGTCCTGTGAGAGACTTGCGTTAAGATTGAATTCCATTTTTCTTTTCAGAAGACAACCAGTCGACATGAACTTTCTGAACCAACAGTATGAGGAGAAAGTGCGTCCCTGCATTGACTTGATTGACTCTCTCCGCTCCCTGGGAGTAGAAAAGGACCTGGCGCTGCCCGCTATCGCCGTGATAGGAGACCAAAGCTCGGGGAAGAGCTCTGTGCTGGAGGCGCTGTCAGGGGTGGCTCTGCCAAGAGGAAGCGGTAAGTTATTTTATGGCAGCACGAGGAGGGATGTATGCGTGAGAGCAGTGTGAAGATTCTAATTTTGTTGCCAGACAACGCGACCCTGGGAGTTTCACCCAGGGAAATATTTGAAATATTTTCCACCAAATTCCAAATTGTAGATATCTCAAACTGGAATTACAACTAATCGTAATTCAGTTACAGATATCCGTAATACACATAGCAGATATCTGCAAGTGAATTGTAGATATTTGTAATTATAAACCCCATTCACAACCGTCAACCATTAGGTCTGGCTGTCCTACTAAACAAACCAAGTAACTGAACAAATAGATTTGTGTGAGCAAGGAGTCAGTGGTGACTGAAAGAGCCTCATATGTTCTCTGTAGACATAGAACCGACTGAAACACAATTCAGCATCGCTCCACCCATTAGGAAGTCACCATGAATTCATTTACAATTTCAGAAAATATCCAAAGGTGAACCAAAGCAAAAGCTATTTGAGCAGAGTTCTGACAACCATGTTTGGTGACACAATATGTGACTCGTCATCTGAATGACACTATCCCTATGGTGACACGCTGTTGTGTCTTTACTCCAACATAGTATATGAAAATAAAAGATTCAACTCGGCTGTAGAATGAACATGACTTTACTGTAGTCTCAATGTTACATAGCAATGCGCTGGCAGATAACCTATAGGTAACACAGTAGCCAGGGGGATGGTTCCGCTGAATTAAGTATATCCACTTTATATACTACACTCCTCCCCTTTTAGATTAATGCTACATAACTAAAGTAACATATAACATTGCCAATACATTTATTAGGGCCGGCACGGTATATGTATTGGTACCGAACCGTCGCGCGCAGCCGTCCGTGTCAGTGACGTGTTAGCCGTTAGCAGTTTAGCGCCACATTCAACTACAAAACAGAACAAAACAAAACCCGAGAGAAGAAAAAACACCACAAAGAAGCTAATATGGAGAGCGGGGAGGCCACCGTGTTCATGGTCTGCATGATGGTGATATTAATCATGGACATCACATCAGGCGTCTAACATCGAGGCTGGAAGAGCTCACAGAGAGTCAGGATCAAGCGCAGGCGATACTTCTTCATTTCATGAAGGAAGAAAGGAGAGCAGCACGCCGCAGACAAAGGAGACAACGTGTAAGTTTAACTTATTAAACACGCGCCGGTTCTGTCTGTGTGGTATGATGAAACATTTCAGCCATGATAACATGACATGGGGCGTAGCTACCGACCACCACACACCTCCGTCAGGTGTGTTCTATAGAAACCATGAAAAGACCCGACCAATTACGTATCCCAAATGTATTACAACAACCCCTGGATACGAATACATGCAGAGCAAAAAAATTTACCGAAGCAATTGGAATTTACATCGCATCTGCTATGCGCCCATATTCCACTGTAGAAGAGGCAGGATTCAGATATCTATTACATGTGCTCGAACCTCGCTACACGCCTCCTTCGGCACTGTACCGAAAATGTACCGAACCGTAGGGTCCGTACCGAGGTACGTACCGAACCGTGAGTTTTTTGTACCGTTCCACCCCTAACATTTATACAATACGTCAATCAGTTAAGATATATTGAAATTTTTTTTTTTTTTTTTTTTCAGTCCTTAAAGCTGCGGTTGGCAACTTTTTCTTAGTCATATTAGCTTGAACTGTCACTGGATTCTGGAAGTAGAATATTAAATAGGCTGTTTAGGAAAAATAACGAAATCTGTAGCTCCCTCTGAAGCCTGTAATCATGCTTGCAAAAATCGACAGCTCCCGGCTGTTTTTAACCAATCAAGTTAGGGTGGAGGAATCCTACCTGTCAATCACAGCTTGTGCACACGCTGCTGAGCGTGAGTCTGCCCCAGCTTGTGTGCGCTCACACTGGTGTGAACTCAAGTGCACAACCTCGTCCACAGAGGGGGAGGGGTTTGGGGGGCGATTCAGAGCTTGGTAGAGGTTAGGGGAGGGACCTGAAAGTTGTATCAGTTCGAATTTTCCGACTTTAGACTCGGAATTTTGAAAACCTGCCGACTGCAGCTTTAAGTCCCATAAGTGAACTTATCACTGGACTGTGTCCAGAGTTGGTTCTAGGATCAGGTGGACGTGCATTCAACAGCTGATCCACATGACGTCTCCAGGTATGCTCGCCAGTGTCCACTTCGTACATCAGAGGGCCGCTCCTAGTGACTATTTTCCCAGGCGTCCACTTGTCCCCTCGGTAGTCACGAGCCAGTACCTGCTGTCCCACATCGAAGCTTCTTGCTGTTTCACCTGAAAAGCTGCTGAACTGTTTGTTCTGCACTTCTCTCCTCAGGTTTGGCTTCAGAAGGTCAATGCGAGATCTCAGCTGTCTGTTCATGAACAGTATTGCAGGTGTCTGATTGGTGGTTGCATGGACAGAATTGCGGTACACCAGAAGGAAATTGTCAATTTTGTGTTGAAGAGAGACGTCTTCTTTTGTCATTGCTTTGATGGACTTTTTGAATGTTTGTACGAACCGTTCTGCTAACCCATTTGTTGCTGGATGATGAGGTGCTGACTTGAAATGTTTGATACCATTCTTTTTCATGAAATCTTGAAACTCTTCAGAAGTATACGGTGGGCCGTTGTCACTTACAATTTGCTCAGGCAGGCCATTCCTGGCGAAGATGGTTCTCAGGACAGAAATAGTCTTTTCTGATGTTGTGGATTTCATTTGGACTACTTCTGGCCATTTTGAGTGAGCGTTCACAGCTATGAGAAACATAGAGTTCATGAATGGGCCAGCAAAATCAATGTGCACTCTCTACCAGGGTGCAGACGGCCATTCCCACGGATGTAGGGGAGCCTGTGGCGGTGCGTTTTGAATGCTCTGGCATCCTGGGCAGGTTTTGGTTTATGTCCTCGATTTGTTTATCTATCCCTGGCCACCATACATAGCTACGGGCCAGGCCTTTCATCTTCACCGTGCCTACGTGACCCTCTTGTAGACTGTCCAACACTCTGGTGCGAAGCTTGGAGGGCACTACCACATGAGATCCACACATCAGGGTTCCCTGGCAGACTGACAGCTGGTCACGTCTTGCCGAAAACTCAGGAAAGCAGGGATTCCCATAGGCGGGCCAATCTTGTACTGTGATGTCATCACCTTAGAAAGTGTTGGGTCATTCCGCGTTTCTTTTTCCTTCCTGCTTCTGAAGAGTGCAGACGTGTCTCTGCTTCCTCCTGCTGCTTATCGCTTTATTTGCTTTTAAATAGTGGTGGGCCGTTATCGGCGTTAACGATAACGGCCCACCGTTATATCGGGCGATATAAAAAATATCGCTGTTAATCTATTCTCAAAGTTGGGTTGGGAACTGGGTCAAAATAGGTAAGCAAACTGTGATGACTTTTACCTTGATATTTTAGCTCGGGTGTAGGCCGATGTACTTTGTCTGCCGTTAGGTGTGATGAAAACAGAAGAACGCCACTTTGCAGATCCTGTGCTAGGCAGTTTATGGAGGTCGCTAATCTGTGGGGGATAGTTGACAAAATCTGCTCTGTTGGAACAGACAGCGCTCCTAATATGGTGCCCGCAGGGAGGATACTGCCCTTTGAGCATCTGCCGTGTGTTGCACATGTTGTACAGAGAGCGATTGTAATGTCACTGCGAGAAGGGGTTTGATGCTGCACTTGCCAAGTGTCGACAAATGGTGGGACATATCAAACACAGTCCGGCCAACGCAGACGAGCTGAAAGTCCAGCAAATCTCCCTTGGGCAAGTTCAGGAGCCGCTCGTGCAAGATGTTCCAGCACGGTGGAATTCCACCCTCGAGATGATCAAGCGCGTGTGGCGCAACAGAGACGCACTGCACACAACGCTATCTCAACAGCAGCACCACCTGGCCCTCCCAACAAGTGCTGAATATGAGAAGTTGGCGAAGCTAGAGAAACTGCTGGAGCCATGCATGTGAATAAGCTGGTCTGCCTAATGCTGCGTGTACACCAAGAGCGACCTCGCTGGAGAAGCTTCGCTTGAGAATTTGCTTTGGTAGCTTTGGTAGCTCGTGACGTCACGTTTAGAATGTTAAATTCTTAAAGGCCCCGCGGCTGTGCAGCACCCCCGCGAAAAAAAACATGAGGAAAGTGAGGGCAGGGACACGAATAAACGTTTTGTTATTTACAATTTGTTATACAAGATACATCACGTTACAAATGATGTAAAACTACATTAGGTACACCTGAGAAGAGCAGGAATAGCAGAGGCAGCTGTGAAAAAGAATCTAAATTCGAAATAAGATCCGAAATAAATCCGAAATAAAACTTAATTGCAGTGAGAAAGGTATGCGTGGGGTTACTACACTATTGTATTGAAGCACTCGACACGGCAATTGCAACAGTCTCAGGATTAAACGACTATTATTTGGATAGGAACTAAGGTTTACACGTCTGTTTCCGCGAACCCCGCGGATTGTCGGACCCCTGAATGAGCCATTTTAATCTAGATTAATCTAGATTAATTTCAAGATTTCAGTGAGATTAATCTAGATTAAAAAAATTAATCTATGCCCACCACTACTTTTAAATCATTTTACTTATTTCCACAAGTCGTGGATATAATTTTGTTATTTTTCTTTTAAGTGAACCAAGACTTTTTTAAATCATTTTTATTCTTTTTACAACTTATCTGACGAGCCAGCGACTACAATCCTTTCAACATGCCCTGTGAAAGCTGTCGGATATATCAACAAGAAATTTGGGCGCTACAAGTAAGAATTTTTGCCTTAGAAACTGAAATGGGACTTCATGAAATGCTCCCAATGGAATCCAGTGGTAAGAAGTCCACATTTACTTCCAAAGGAAAGGGTGAAAAAATTGCTACCTCCAACTTAAAGCTAAATGATACTGTGTCTTTTCCAAGACTCTGTAAAGACACGTATGAGGGACTTGGTGCTAAGCCGAAGAATCGTCAAACTGTTGGTATCAACAGAGGATATGTAACATCACCCGGAATAAAGTTAAGAAACAGATTTTTACCACTGTCAGAGCCAAATGTGACCGAGTGTAACAGACAGAGAGACGGTACAAAGCAGCAGATGGACAGAGAAACTGTGCCGAGTGTCAAGGTCAAAGATACTCTTGTGCTTGGAGACGGAGCCATATCTAATATAAACATAAACAGAATGGTTACATGCAGCTATCCAAGTTCCACTGTCTCTGACATCACAAGATTACTACCTGAGGTGCTGGCAAAACATCAAGGGGTGAAACAGCTGATTGTGCACGTTGGTGCAGTGGACATCAGAGAGAATCAGTCTGAAATCTTAAAAAAAGATTTTGAGAAACTGTTTGAGAGTCTTGATAAAGTGACAATACCAACATTCATAAGTGGACCTCTCCAAAACATCGACAGGAGGATCAACAAATTCAGCCGGCTGCTTCAGTTGAACACATGGCTGTCCAAAGTCTATGAGTCCAGAGGACCTCATTTCAATGAGAAAATCTTTTCTGGCAAAGAGATGATCTCTTTCAAAGAAAAGGCCCACACCTGAACAGAGGTGGAGTGAGACGACTGACGAATAATCTCCTCCACGCTCTGAGGCATCAGAATGGGCCAGGGCCAGGACCAGGACCAGGACCGGGTCCTGTGCTGCCGCCGAGAGAGACGACGAGCCAGAGAAGAGCTCCTGCCTCGCCACCCAAGGACCCAGCAAAGGATTCAGCCACAGCAGCCACAGCAGCACCTCCAGCATCCCGAACACAGGATTCAGCAGCTCCACCATCGCCTTCACCACGGGCCTCACCACAGGCCTGGGACCCACCTGCTGCATCTACACCCTCCAGAGATGTTTCACCATCGTTGTCTTCTCCACCGTCACCCAGGACATTTCCTGATCACCTTGAAAGTTTGGTGAAATTGGGGATTAAAATGGTTCCTCTCACACCAAATATGGCAAGATCAAGAATTCTATCCTCAAAGAAGCATCGAGCCCCTCTCCCTTCCCAGCCTACTCCATCGACCAAAGCCCCCCCAGCTTGGCCCGCACCACCGGTGCCCACAGCTGTCATTTCCAACAGCGTCAATGCTGTTGTCTAGGACGCTAAGGGCCTCTGTGTTGGTAAACACCATCTCAACCAGAGGTCCAAGGATGGAGTGAAGAGAGGGACAATCAGACTGTCCAATCAGATAAATCGTATCCATATCCCTTGCAAGAACACAGCATCCAGTTCAACTATAACTAATCTCAAACACGCGTCGCAGTACTCAATGTCAGATCTTTAAGTAACAAATCATTCTTAATTAATAGTTTTATTTCCTCTCACAATCTTGATTTTATGTTTTTAACTGAGACGTGGCTCGACAAAAACACAGCTAATGCAGTCCTGATTGAGTCTAGTCCACCTCACTTCAATTTTGCGTCTGAAACACGAGAAAACCAGAGGGGTGGGGGTGTTTGTGCCATGTTCAGGGACAATATACCCACCCACAAGCTGTCATTTGGTTTTTTTTCATCATTTGAGTATGTGTCATTCAAAATAGAGATAAAACAATCTTCCATACTTTATCACCGCCTAACTTTATCACCATTTATAAACCACCACAGAATTGTTTTATTGATGATTTTACTGAACTACTTTCAATTGTGTGCACTGCTTTTGACTGTTTAGTCATAACAGGGGACTTGAATGTGCATGTTTACGTAGCGCATAACAAGGAAGCTAAAGAGCTCACTGCTGTCCTTGAAATGTTTGGTCAAACTCAGCATGTGACTGAGCCCACCCACAACAGAGGGCACACTTTAGATGTGCTCATTTCAAGGGGTGTTGTTATTTCAAACGTGAATGTTGTCAATGTTGCTTTATCTGATCATTTCTGTGTTTTCTTCGACCTATCTACTTTACCCAAATCAGCAGCTGGGTCTGCAGTTGTTCGGGGAAGACTCATAAATGACAGAACAGGGACACAGTTTATGGAAATGATTAGGTTTGAGAACACCCTGTGTTCTGATGTTGATGATCTGTTGAACTCTTACACATCAAGTCTCTTAAATGTTTTGGATACCATTGCTCCTGTCAAGGTTTGAATGGTTAAAAGTGGGCAAAGCGCGCCATGGAGGAAAGAAGAGTCGGTCAGGGCACAGAAAAGGGAGTGCCGGAGAGCCGAACGGAAATGGCGCAAGTCAAAGCTCCAGGTTCATTATGAGACTTACAAAGAAAAGCTATGTGTGTTCAACCAGACTTTGCGTAGAACAAGGGAGAGTTATTTTTCTGAAATCATCAAAAACTGCAGTAACAACTCTCGTGTCCTGTTTTCTACAGTATTAACAAACCCTCCAGTTTCGCTGCCTTTAGAACTCATTTCTACATCTAAGTGTAATGAGTTTGCAACATTCGTTAATGACAAAGTTCAAGGCATTAAAAATGCAATAATTTCCACAACACAAATAACTACTCTGCAGCCAGCTAGACACCTAGAGCTGACACATTTCACTCCTGTTACTGACAAAACAGTCGAAGAGACCATCTGCAGTCTGAGTTCATCAACGTGCTGCCTTGATGAATTGCCCACTAGATTCCTAAAGTCTGTGCTGAGCAGTTTGTTACCACAACTCGCTCATCTAGTCAACATCTCACTCCAGACTGGAACATTTCCAAAGGCCTTAAAAACTGCTGTCATTAAGCCTCTTCTAAAGAAGAGCAAGCTTGATGCCACAGTACTGAACAACTACCGGCCCATATCAAACCTGCCATTTTTAGGCAAAGTCCTAGAAAAAGTTGTGTACCAACAGCTTAGTGACTTTCTCCTGTCTAACAATGCCTTTGATACTTTTCAATGAGGCTTTAGGCCCCACCACAGCATTGAGACAGCTCTGATCAAGGTGACAAATGACATCCGCCTGAACACAGATGCAAGTAGAGTCACAGTCTTAGTTCTGCTGGACCTGAGTGCTGCCTTTGACACAGTTGACCATGCGACCTTATTACAGAAGTTAGAAGACTGGGTGGGAATCTCTGGTCGTGCTTTAAACTGGTTCAAGTCCTATCTGGAGGACAGGAAATATTTTGTTGAAATTGGTAACTGTCTCAGACCAAATGGCTATGACCTGTGGGGTTCCCCAGGGGTCAATCCTGGGACCCGTATTGTTCAATCTGTACATGCTTCCACTAGGCCAGCTAATACGCAGCTATAATGTGTTCTACCACAACTATGCAGATGACACTCAGATCTACGTGTCACTGACGGCAGGAGAACACGGGCCTGTAGATACATTGTGTCGCGGCATCGAATAGATCAGTGTGTGGATGCAAAATAATTTCCTCCAGCTAAACTCGGACAAAACTGAAATCATTGTCTGTGGCCCACAGAAACAAAGAGAAAGTGTTATCAGTCACCTTGAGACGCTCTCTCTAAAACCTAATTATCAGGTTAGAAATCTCGGGGTAATATTGGACTCAGACCTGAGTCCAGTCGACTTTTGAGAGAATGTCGGATGCCTCCAAGTTCTGCAGCTCGGCGTCTATCTTGGGACGTAGTGCATATGGCACTGGGCGCGCTTTGTGGAATCTTGGGTTGGCATCTTTGTCAACTTCGATTTTTGCTTTTAGGTGTTTAAGTTTACCAATGCCTTTCTCAAACACATGCGCATTAGCCTCCAACAACTGTGGCAGTCTCTGGTTAGGCCTGCAGGTGGAGCTCTTGAGGCTTGTTGAGATATTCAGGGCTTTGATTGCATGCCAGTCAAGCTGAATTCTCCTCAGCCATTCACGCCCCAGTAGCGCTGGGCCTGTAGTTTTCAGAACATAGAGCTCTAACTTGTGTGTTTGGTCACCATAGGCCACATCCACTTTAAGTTTTCCTTTTGGTGACACTTTTTTACCTGTTTACGTTTTTTAACATCACTGATGTCTTTTTCAGTGGCAAGTGAGAAAACAGCCTGTCATAGTCAGTCTCCGATATAACTGACAAAGCTGAACCTGTGTCCAGTTCCATTTTAAGTTTCACTCCAGACACTGTTGTCGTGACCCATATTATTTTCCGGTCTTCTTCAGTTATGCTATGCAGCTCTAAGCACGACAAGTCATCTTCCTCACTGCTGTTTGTGTTGTCTGAATGTTGTTACTTTGTGCATTTCATTTGCTTTGGCCTTTGATTTAGGTTTAAAACCTTTGTTCTTTCCAGATTTTTCTTTTTGGGTATTGGTTTGGTCTATTTTGCATGCTCTTTCAATGTGGCCTTGTTTGTGGCATTTCCTACATGTCTTTTCTTTGAACCAGCAGTCGTTTGCACTGTGAGAGGATTTACCACACCTGTAGCATTTTTGCTTTTTCCCATTTAAGGACATTTGATGCACTTCATTTTCTAATGTTTTCTTCTGTAGCTCTGATGCACCCTTATCTGCTGTTTCCATTGAGATAGCTAGTTTGAGTGCTTTCTTCAAATCTAGCTCTTTTTCTGACAGTAGCCTTCTCTGTGTGCTTGTACAGTAGTGTTGTGACGTTCGCGAACGAGCCGGTTCTTTTGAACGGCTCTTTGATATGAACGAAGGGAGCCGAGTCGCGGCGGCGCGGGAGCCTTTCTATTTCTCGTTTTTTTTTTTTTTTGTCATGCGTGTTTCACGCAGCTCCCAGGGGACATCTAGTTGCGGATTCCCCCCACATAGGACAACTACGACTAGGGGGGGTAGGGCGCAGGCAGCTTGCACGTGCCCTTCACATGAGCAGTGAGTGTCTGAGTGATAAGTGGTTATTTACAATGCGTGCATCGCCATTTATACTGGCTACTGGCGCCTCCCAGTGGAAGTCAAGGGAAACTTGGCTTTCTCAGAATTCTATAAAATGGCAATAACAAACGAACCATATTCATTGATCAAATACTGCAACTTAACATCCAAGATTCTACATACTGTGTTTTCAAGCATGCTACATTTGATTTCAAATGGAGATGGCGTGTTAAAATTACAGTTCTTCTAATATGTATGATTTCTGCCGCATTCCCAAATGTGTGCAGGACTTTGCGTTTGTGGAGTAACCAGAGACGGTCAAATAGGACTGAGAAAATCTTTGGAGTAACCATGGGTACGAGCGGACATGGTGGAAATTGATTATAAGCCTAAAATATTTAAAAAAAAATAAAAAATAAAAAAAAAAGAGCCAAACGAGCCAGTTTTTTGAACGGCTCTTTGAAAGGAACGAGCCATAAAGAACCGGATCCCCCAAAAGAGCCATAAATCCCATCTCTATTGTACAGTGGATGCCACATACCAATCGATCTCTTAAAGCATCGCCAAGTCCATCTTTAAAGGGGAGTACCTAAACACCGGAACAGACCGAAACGGACCAAAACGGACTAGGAACGGACCCAGATTTAGCCAGATACACATTAAAGGTGGGGTATGAGATGTTTTCTGGAGCATTTTTTATCACATTGTCTGAAAACCTCCTCACGACCCCATTGCACCCACTAAAATAGAATGTTTGGGAAAAAAAAAAATCTTTTAGTCCATTGTAGAGGGTGTAGCAAGAGGAAATGTCTGACCAATAGAAGTAATGATGAGAGTTACTTCTGTTGGATTCTGACATGCCAATCAACCGTCAGCCCCCCTCCCCCCTGCGCGGTCACAGACTCGTGATTCGTTCATGTGTTTTGAAGGCGTGGTTTCAAGGGGTGGGGTGAAGGGAGAGGCAAGGTTTAGTGATGGGTCATGCGCACGAGCATCGGCTCTGAGAGCCGGCTCTTTGTAGTGATTAAGAAGAGCCGGCTCGCATCAAGTGAGAGCCGACTCCCAAGTTTTTTTTCCATTCGCTGCTTAGGTTTCACTTTCAGTGCTCAGTCCCAGCTCTGGTTACGACAGAGCTTTGTTATGATTGGCCAGCATGGCGACCAGCATGCGGTATTTACGTGAGAATTAAGGAGTTTGGTTCTAGTTTTGGTTCTGTTTTGTGGATTTGTTTGAAATTTTTTGGTTAATTTGTCCAATGAAAAAAAGTTTAATTGAGGACATTATAAATGTTAGCTTGAGTTTGGTTCTGTTCAGTGGATGTGTTTGAAGTTTATTGTCAATTTGTGCAATAAAAAAGTTTAATTGAGGACATTATTAATGTTAGCTTGAGTTTGGTTCTGTTCTGTGGATTTGTTTGAAGTTTATTGTTAATTTGTGCAATAAAAACGTTTAATTGAAATAAACAAATGTAAAAGTGGTTTTGTCACAGAATAAATGCAAAGAATTGGGCAATTAAAAGGTCTCTCATAAAAACACTGAAAGCAAAGGGTTAAACCATGAGGTAAAATATAGGCTACGAAAGATCCTAAATAAAGAGCCGTTCGTGAGTCGAAAGAGCCGGCTCTTCTTTGGGAGCCGAGTCAAAAGAGCCGGCTCTCGGAAAAGAGCCGAACTTCCCATCACTAGCAAGGTTGTGTATTTTAAAAAATATAGCTTGCAGGAACCGTTTTTCCAAGATCTCATACTCCACCTTTAAGAACTCTTGTAGAAGTCATCTGTATAATATCCAATGATTATAACACCAAATTATTCCATAAAATATGAAAAGTTGTTCAAAACGTTACCTTGTTTTAGGTAACTTTTACTAAAATAAAAGCTTACCTTTTCAACATTCATTACCAATTACTATTAATTACTGGAAAACATCCATACAAATATCAAAAACACAGCAATACCACAATAGTAAAAAACAGGCATTTAAGGCATTTTATTAGGAACGGAAATTGGAGAAGCTATCCGTTTCATCCGTGAAATTAATTAATCAAAATGAATCACATTTTAATTGCATATAAATATCTGATTTGAGAACAGTGAGAAGTAATTTATCACATGGATTTTGAATAATGACAATACATATGCTCAATCAACAAAATATTGTTTATTTTTTTTCAATGTGGTAATTAACCAAGATCTACAGACCATTGCATTTTTAGGTATAGACCTTCTGTAAACTAAAACATTGTTTAAAAAAAAAAAAGAAAAAAGTGCATGCTTTCTGTCACAGCCTGGCTCTAAGGCTGTAACAAAAATGGGAGACAGACGAAAGTTTCCAAATTTCAAAACAACTTTTATTTAACAAAATAATATGAACTAAAGAAACGTGGAAGTCAGTTGTCAGTCGTGTATGCATGCCTGAGTGTGTGAATGTGTAAGAGATAAAAAAAAAAAAAAAACAGCAGGTGCCCTGCAAGTCAAGGGGGATCGTAACTCTCTCTCTCTGTTTCGGTTTTTTAATTGGCGGTTGGCAAACATGATCGTAACTGGCAAGAGAGGAGGTTTTGAAGCACAAGCCCCAGGTGTGGCTCAATCAACCTGACGAGCACTCCGCCTTACTCGCTGCAAAAGGGAAGAACCAATAAAGAGAACAGGAACAACTAGTGGAGCGGAGGGGTCGTCACATTTCAAATACATTCCGAACATTGTAAACCTTAACTATTAGAGAACATATCTCTGCTGCTTCAGAGAATTTGCTACAGAACTTGTTGATTTATCAACAGTTGAAACAAACACACGCACGCACACACACACACACACACACACACACACGCACACACACACACACACACACACACACACACACACACAGAATGAGAAAAAGAGAAAGAAAGAGAGACAGATGGGGAGAAAGAGAAAATTAGTAAAAGTTACCTAAACCAAGGTAACGTTTTGAACAACTTTTCATATTTTATGGAATAATTTGGTGTTATAATCATTGGATATTATACAGATGACTTCCACAAGAGTTCTTAATGTGTATCTGGCTAAATCTGGGTCCGTTCCGGTCCGTTTTGGTCCGTTCCGGTGTTTAGGTACTCCCTCTTTAAAGTCACAATGCTGCGAGAATTTGCGTTCATCCTTTATTAGATTTCGTTTATGAAATCTGAATATTTCCGCTATCACTAGTGGTGCGGGGTTTAAGTGCTTCTGCAACGTCTCAACAGTGGCTTTCTATGACTTGCTTGGCGGTGTCACAGCGCTCAGAAGATTACGACGCAGCAGCATGTAAGTTTTAGCTCCCATTAGACTGAGGAGGACGGAACTTTTTTTGTCATCCTCGATATAATCAGTTAAATACGGAGGAGTATTAGGGCCAGACATAAGAAAAAATATTGATATTTTGCCTGTCGAGAATAAAGTCGAAATGTCGAGAATAAAGTAATTAAATGATGGACCAGAGGAGTTGACTTTTTTCTCGAAAATTCGACTTTATTCTCGACATTCCGACTTTATTCTCAACATGTCGACTTTATTCTCGACAGGCAAAATATTATTATTTTTTCTTATGCCTGGCCCTAATACTCTTCAGTAATTAAATGATTTTATTTGTTTCTCTTTATATTCTTTTATGTATTTTTAATGCTTCTTGCACTCCCTGCTGCAATGCTTTTATTTTATGTAAAGCACTTTGAATTGTTTGTACATGAAATGTGCTATATAAATAAATTTGATTTGATTAGCGTCGCAGTATAACTCCACTCGCTCTATGTATGATTCCCAGTCTTCACTTGAGCTATCAAACTACTTTATTTTCCCAACGTAAGCCATTTCGGACATGAAATCCAGATCTTATCCGTTTATATTTTCACTGTGTGCTATGCACTGTTACTCACGGATCCTTGTTGCTTTCGTTTCGTCTCCTGCTTTTTTTCGTCGTTTCTCCTTCCCTCCGGTTCAACTTTTAATTTCGTGTAGTTGTTTAGGGTCCGGTTTATTCGTCGCCAATTTGTTGTGCATTTACTCCAACATAGTATATGAAAATAAATGATTATACTCGGAGGTAGAATGAACATGACTTTACTGTAGTCTCAATGTTACATAGCAATGCGCTGGCAGATAACAGGCCTAGGTAACGCAGTAGCCAGGGGGATGGTTCCGCTGAATTAAGTATATCCACTTTATATTAGAGATGCACCGGATCCTGATTTTTAAGGTCCTGCCGGATGGATCTACTGCAAAGTGTCTGCCAGAATCTGATTTGCCGCCGCGGGCAGTCAGTTTTCACCTGCCAAAAACTGATTGAAGGCCAAATACAGTTAATGAAAGGTGATTTCTGCCTAAATAAAAAACACTAGTGTTTATATCATGAAGCTTTTGAATGAGTTTAAGTAATATTTAGGCAGAAATCACCTTTCATTTACTGTATTTGGCCTTCAATCAATTTTTGGCAGGTGAAATTGCCCATTTTGTGTTGTAATGGTCCTTTAAAAGAAATCCAAGCTGTCCTGCGAGCTCTAGTGTTTATATCATGAAGCTTTTGAATGAGATCAAGTAATATTTATTTAATATTGCCTTGCCTATTTAGGCAGAAATCACCTTTCATTAACTGTATTTGGCCTTCAATCAGTTTTTGGCAGGTGAACTGATTGATAACTTCAAAACGCATCCAAACATGGGAAGCAAATACTATGAAGGGCCCAGATCAGATAAAAAACAATGCAGCCACGAGGATCGTTGCAAAAGTTTTCATATCTTTAAGTCATCAGATATACAAAGTAATCAGATATACCGAGCACAGATACATGTTTATCACGTAATTGTCTTTACGTGATAAACGTCAAACTTTCGAAACTATAATTAGGTCTACATTACAATGCAGTTGTGTGTATCTGCATAGTATGATCGCTTAATCCAGAGAAAAGCAGACGGTTTTGCGCTACCACTCAACGGGCTGCTGTGCGCGCTCCCGCGGCGGCAAATCAGATTCTGGCAGACAATCACTTTTTGGCACGACACCTGATCCTACTGGGATCATCAGCTAGTACATTATAATGCAGTGAAAACCACTTTACAGTTAATTTCCTTTCCTTAACAGATGAAATACGCAATAACTTCTAACATTATCTATTTAATTTGATTATAGTCACTTGGTGTTGGAACACACCGCTGAAATGTTCAGCTTAACGTCATTTGTGTACAGGCTTATTGTTCTGTTCAATCCAAAGAACAAATAAAGAGAGCAAAAAATGACATTATTACTAAAGATAATGAGGCCTGTCATAAACAGCAAGCCATAAAGTGCTCTTTGAAAAGTAAAAGAATCCAACAAAGGCCTACTGCATTTACAAACTAAAATATAGCAAATTTAGCACATGTATAACTCTTGGATACAAAATTTGAATAGGCCTGGTAAATGTAATGAAAAAAAATGTAGGCTAATAGTAGCCTATTAACTGCAGACTGATTTTTTTCTCAGGAAAAAAAACCCACTGGGAATCTTGATAATCATCATGAATGCCTACAGTCATGGAACATAGGCTATTTCACTTCTATTTCAAGCACTTAACTGTAGGCTTAATTAGAACATTAAACAAAGTGTGGCACAAAAAACTCGAACCTACTCTCCTGTAGGTTATATAATGAACAACTTCTATAGCTAGCTTTCACAGAAAATGAGCGTTTCCTTTCAGAAAAACAAGACAATCGGCGACAGCCCGCTGGAGAACGGATGTCTCCAGCGGTGCTGAAAAGTCGTTCACTGGGTACAGAGGTTTGTGGTGGGCACACTGAAAAAAACAACTCATAAGATTTACTTAGAAAACCCATTGTAAGCATTTGCACTCAAGTGGCTTAAGTAACATTTAAAGTTCCCATGGCATGGTATAGTAGCAGCGCTTTAAATGGGCTTGCGGAGGCTTCAGGATGTTATACCCGCAGGCGTTCTCAAAATTAACCCGGAAAACGCAGATTTGGCCTCTTAGAAGAAAGCAGCATTTCAGCGCTTTCTCCAGTGCCCTGTTTTCCTAATGAGAAGCAAGGAGGAGCGCGAGGGGTGTGTCATGGCTGAATGGGGGCGTGTCTGATTCTCTGTTTTGGCTACGCGCATGTTAGCTGCTAGTAGAAAAAAAAAATAGAAATGGCAGGTGAGCAAACCATCGTACCGTTCGCCTTCGACCCGGAATCGGACCCTGAAGCCAAGGCTCAGGCAGTTCAGCAACAAACTGCAGATCAGCAGCGCCTTCAGCAAAACATCTCAGAATGGTGAGTTTGAAATGTTATGTCTGGAAACGTTTATAGTTGGGTTGGTCCGAACCACTGAGGTGCGCAGATACTAGCAGTCGCTTAGCCTACGGTAGCCTAATTAGAGCAGAAACTAGTCACTACATCAGGACTACCTAAAGTATGATTTTTGCTTACAAAACGTATAAGTTCCCAACTTATTTTGCAATGTGGGCACGTATTTGCAGTGCTAACATTAGTGAGTATGGCTGCTGGCATCTCCAGTCTCTACACCAAGTAACTTTCTCAATGTCGCCTTGCATTGTACAACAGTAACACTGCCAAAGTATTTCCCATAGTACACATTGCCAACATGTTATGAAAAACAACTGTAATAAACACCGGTGGGTAATTTCATGAAAATTGCAATGGAATTTTTACCCCCACAAAGACTGTCCTGTTTGGCAAATGATTCTCCACCCGCTTATGATCAACCCAGTGTTGACATAAGGGGAGCGATTTATAACCAAGTTTTCTAGAGAAAAAGGTTTACATGCTATAATATACAAAAAAATGCATACCTCATCATATCCTGACCATGTGCTGGATCCAAAGTGTAACTACACGAAGTGAAACTTATGCTACAGATTTCTGTGTACACCTTTTTAGTAGCCTGTCTTCACTGGGAACAGCCAGCTGTGCGTTGCCCATGTAGTTATACAGTAGCCTATGGCATGCAAAAAACATGATAGTATTCTGACCAGCATGTAATTATTCTCCATGTTCACCTGTTAACTCATTTACTTGCAACTAAAGATGTTTCATTGTTATATTTGCCGGCATTACCTGAAAACAGAATATCATTAAACTGCCTTTTTTTTTATAATAGGTGTCAATGTGGAATTTGCGAGACAATGCCCACAGAAAGGGAGAATAGATGCTGCATGGAGATCCCTCAGGTAACACTGTAAACATTTGGATCTACAACATTTGGATCTACCTGTTCCTGAAATGACACTTACCATGTCTAGTTCTAATCTTTATTAGGTCACAGCACTACTAGGAGAAGTGGCGGGAGAGCCAGCATGTATGCTGGATCATCCAGGGTTTGAGCCGGTCTGTCTCAATGTATATTCGCTACAAACCGCTGGGCGAGTCTACAGGCACCATTTTGGCAGTTTACGCCTGAGAAGAACGCATCGGTAAGTGTTGTAAAATAATTACTCATAGCCACATACATAGAGTTTACAGTATACCCACCCAATAGAGCCTGATAATTCAACTTGTGACAACCCGCTCAGTTCTGGAGCTATGTTGCCCAGTTTTCGTTTCTCTTATTACCTCCGCCAAGGAGGTTATGTGATCTCCCGAGTTTGTCTGTTGCTTTGTCCGTCTGGATGTTCGTTCGTCTGTTCGTGCTGCAGTCTTGCGACCTGCCACAAGGTGGCGCGACCTCCACAAGGTGGCGCGACCTCAGGTGCCAAAGCCAAACAGAGCCAAAGCCAGACAGAATGCATATTGCGCGGATTTGCTGTAATTAGCACAACAAAAGATTGCAACGGCAAGCCAGTGTGCATAACTGCATATAGCGTAATAATAACGGTGAACACTGCTTCCCGACAAAACATTATAATAATAATAATAATAATAATTAATAACGGCGAACACTGCTGTTCAATAATGAATAGGGAGAAGGGAATGCCTCTTCTACTGACAGCGCCAAAAAACAAGTAGCCCACATCAGGAACGTATGTCCATACATGGCTCGCTATCCACAGGTAGGTTGGCTGTTGGCGGAGGTCTGCACTTCTAGTTGTTTTCTTTTTTCTTTTATTGCCATTACGAACACGCCCCAAGCGTGGTCGTGTACTCACCTGAGTGGTCCGTGTTAAAGTTGACGCCTCATTTTTCTTTTTAAATGGCAGTTTACTTTTGACGCGCGAGGCGGACAAACATACTTACTGTCACAAGCGGACATTCCAGATAAAAACTCTTATTTTTGGCACAGCGCTGAGGCTGTTAAATCCCTCAACACTGAAACTCCGAAACGGAGGAACCATCTCGTATTTCCATACCTATCATCTGAATTCTACACTCTCTTGCTGTGAAGCGGGGGGAAGAGTTGTGCAAGAGTCTGTACCTCCTTTGAGGAGACACGTAAAGTGTGTTCGCTCCTTATGTGGCCGTATAATATACTAAAAGTATTGCAATTAAATGATCCTATTTGTCAGGAGGGATACCTGACTGGCACCCCAGAATTTTGTTGTATTGTTTTTTTTATGAAATACTTTTGAAAACTGTCACATAAAAAATTGGCACCCCAGATGGGACTTAGGTTTTTGTGTTGGATGACAAATATATAAAAAAAATAAAAATAAAAAAATGAGCACACAGGCGAATATAATGGAGCACCCTTTAATTAGTTCCTCTCCCCCAACGGTGTAACGCTCCCCGATATGCTCCACAGCATATTCTCTCCTGGACATGGAATTAACTGGTCCAGACTTTATGTTGGATCCTCCCTTAGCACCACAGCCACTTCCTCGCGCTCAACGTAGAACACAGACTGTAACTGATACTTCAGTAAAAGAGTTAAAAACGGCTATGGAAAATTTAAAAGTCAGTGTTATGCGGGAAATGGGCAATATGGAAGACACAACAACGAAAAGAGTGGAAGAATTACTTCACGTTCATGGACATTCACAATATGAACGCATGGATGCGCAGTTGGAATACTTACTCTCGCAAATAAAAGACACCGCGTACATACCTGGGCTGATTTTCAAAGGCAGTTTCAGACCGCTTTTCTCTCTGAGGATTATGAAGATGAGTTAGCAGAACGAATAAGGACCAGAGTTCAAGGAGAAAATGAAAGCATCAGAGATTTCATATACATGTATCAATCTTTATGCAGACGCTGGAAACCACAGATGGAAGAAGAGGATATTGTCAAATTAATATTGAAAAACATAAATCCCATGTTGGCCAGCCAGCTGAGGAGTAGCAGGGTAACAACTGTGGATGCGCTTGTTCGTCTGGGACAGCAGCTGGAGAGAGATCGAGACAATCAACGACAGTATGAACACAAGAAACAAGCAAAATTACCACCTAGATCTGTTGAACATAGACCTCCTCCTCACCACGACAACACAGTACGGCCAAGACAAATAAATTACAACCAGAATCACAATCGTCCATCTCAACCATTCTGTTGGCGTTGTAAAGACAATCATTCACCTGCAACCTGTCCACGGGCTGAAACCAATAGGCCCCCCTCATCTTCAAACTCTCCTCACCCGACGAGCAGTCTATCACACACCCCATCAGCTTCAGGCCCAGCAATGCTTGGTTCTCTCACTAACACCGGATTTACCAGTGAACTCTGCTCTACACCCATTTCTTCAGCAAATGCCCTACCGAGTCAGTTGTTAATTCCCATTAGCATAAACTCCTGGAAAGGGGCTGCAATTTTGGACACAGGTTCCTCTTATACCCTGATAAATGAGAAAGTTTGGAATGAACTGAATGGAGTAATCAAACCCTGGACAAGAGGACCTTTATATTTAGCAGATGGAAGGGGACGACAACCTTCTCCATCTGCTAAAAGCAGAATTTTGTTGTATTGTTTTTTTTATGGAATACTTTTGCAGACAGTATGAAGAGTGTTTGTAGATTTATTTACAAGACATTATTAAAACACAATCAAGAATAATCCATAGGAATATGTAAATATGTACAACATAGCAATAACAGAAGAACAACAACATTCTCTGCAAGTGTCATTTTTTCTATCTGTCCTTCCAGGCGCTTCAGGTATTTGGCCTACAGGCAGTTCGTGGCGTGGTGCTGGGGCTTTTTGGGTCGCTGGATCAGAGTGGTCATTCCTGCCTGTGTGGTCCTGCGTATCCGTGCCGAGTACCCCGATGATGAAGGACACTGCACCGGGTTTAGACTGCCTCACGTGTGAACCTTGACAGGAAGCTGGCGATGACCTCCTCCTTGTCTGGCCTGTTGAACTGCGCCGACAGGTCTTCAGGGACACGGATGGCCAACATTGCACTGGTGTACGGCGCAGGATTCACAAAGACTTCGTCCAAAATTAGGTCCATCAGGACAACCACATACCCTTTTCACACGCACGCACAACATTTGTATATTTCAGTTAGTCATTTGTACATTTCAATGTTTATATTTATATATATTTATATTTGTTCTATATATTTATGTTTGTTTAGATTTCTATTTCTCACATTTTTTGTATTCCTATTTGTTGGAATTAACCTCAGTAAATTTGATAAAGGCAAAAGTAGTTGGACTTGAATTCTTGAACTTTTGAGGTCTTACCAAAGGTTGGCTTGGTCTTTTGACGTTTGACTGTGCACTCTCCCTTCTTGGATTTGGGAAAGGAGATTTTGAAGAGAGGTACACCGTCTGCTGTCTGGGCCTGTGGTCGGTTCGCATTTTCATTAAAGTGGATCGCCGCCAAGTACAGTCTGAAAGTACAAGAAACAATGTGTAAACAGTGTTTCCCACAGAATTTTCATTTGTCATGGTGGTGGGGGTTAGCTGGTAGAGACATGCATCATCATGGGAAAGCATATGAAAAGCTCTTTTCCAAAATGCTATAAAAGCATTCTCATTACTTTTTTAAAATCTGATTTCAAGACAGCATCAGGAAAAGTGATATTAGCTGAGATTTACATAACATGTTGAAACATTTAAATGCTGCTTTTAATGGTAGTAACAAATAAAACAACATTTTTGAAAGTAGGTATAAAGCATTTTGGAAAAAGCTTTTCATATATTGTGGAGTTTCATAGGAACTATGATCTGAAAACCCCCTAAAAGTATACATTTTTTTGGTAAATCAAATATAAATTACATTCACAAGACAATCTTTTCAGGGGACCTGGTCTAGGTGTTTCGTGCCTTATAGTGCTGGAGAAACCCGACTCAATAATGACATTTCAGACTACAAGAACTTTCAAGAACTACAAGGTCAAACATCTCACCTGCAAAGCATTCCAATATAGGGAAAGACAACATTCTTCGGTGCAAATCAGAGGATGACAGAATGGAAAGCCTCCAACGACGAGGTTTGGAGGTGGGGGCTGAGCTTTGCCACGTCATTCAGCGTTCTTGTGCTGGTCATCACCTTATCCACCTTGTCGAAGACTGGAATTTCTGTAGACGAGACTTGTTTAGTCATTAGGAAAAAAAAACAGTACATAACTGTACATCAATGATCCCCAATAACTAGAGACCGACCGATATGGGTTTTTCTAAAGCCGATGCCGATACCGATATTTAGCGGTCAGAGTCAGCCGATGGCCGATGTGACCTGCAGATTTTTTGGGCCGATTTTTAGGGCCGATATGCTATCGTATTATCCTTAATTGGCATGCAAAAAAACATACTAGTAAGAGGAGGCACAACACTTGTAAACTTCACACGATTTATTGAAAATTGAACAACTGTTGAACAACTATTGTTGAAAAAACAACATATGAATTAAATACAAAATAAATAAATACCAACTATAATAATATAGTTACTATATATATATAACTATATATAATCAACATAAAAATAAATATGAAAAAATATATATATTAGTGCTGCAAACACACTAGCAACATAAAAAAATAATGTAAACAAAGAGGTTCAATTTTTACTATTTCAGTTTCACAGGCATGTTTTATGCTTCTCGTTCCTATATGTTAATGAAAAACATTCATTTTATTTAAATTTATTTAAAATCGGCGCGACCAAATAAGAAAATATTAATTAATTAAATGCCCAGTGATGGGCCAGGATACAGAAATAGCATGGAAACACATAGTAAACCCCATGTTACATTCAAGATGCAGTTTTCGGAGAGAGAAGTCCGCACACTTAAAATCCTTTTTTGTTGTCTTTTATTATTTCACTGCTGGATTAAATTTCTCCTCAGAAGACTGTTGAAGTCGAAACGTAATCCAGCCATGAAATAATAAAAGACAACAAAAAAGGATTTTAAGTGTGCTGACTTCTCACTCCGAAAACTACAGTCAGCCTTTGTCAGATATTTTAGACATTTTAGTGAGGAAAGTAATGAAACATTACACAAAGGATAAGAAAAATACCAATTTTGAAACTACACTACAGTAACTATACTGAAAGTGACAAGTACATACATTCACTCTTGAAGAGGGGCTTATTCAAAGATTTCTGAGTGGCTGCAGTCCTAGTGACAATAGGCCTTTTTCACACTTCCTGTATTTTCTACCGGAAATACGCAATGGACATGGTAACTTACTTCCGCTAACAATGGCCGAAGCTAAGAACAGGAGCTACTGTAGTGTAGCCTACCGGGCTGCTCGTCTTATGCCGTGAAGAATCCTTATCTGCATTTCCACAACTTCCCCAGCAATGTCGAGGTTAAAAAAAAGTGGGTTCAGGCGATAAGGAGAGAAGAAGGACCAGGTTTTGTGATTAAAAAGGGCTGTACGTTAGTGTGCAGCCGTCATTTCACATCGGAGAATTACGTCCAGGGGCTAAGTGTTAGCAGGCTAAAAAGAGATGCGGTTCCAACCTTGTTTAGCTGGAATAAGTTCACTCCTCAAAAACGGCAGTTTGTACAACTGTCTTTACTGGCATTGGAAGAACAAAAAAAAGAAATAGCAAAGAAGGCTGCTAAACTGGACCACGACTATGCTACGCCACCCCCGGCAGGTAAGACATTTTACCTCTTGTAAACAACTAGCATAATATAATGTGTGAAGTGACAGAACGTGCCATTGTGCTGAACTCACATAGTTTAAAAGTATTTCTTACCTCATATTGCTGTCTTCCTTGGCTAGTAGTACGTTATGTTCTTGTCTTAGTAGTCTACTTTGTATAGGCTAACACGTTATCAACAGGGATCTAGCATTTCCACACAAAGTGGTTGTATAATTTCAGTAAATTGTATAAAGGACTGAATTAATTTTGTCTTCTGATCACCACAGGTGTTGTACATGAGGTGACATCTTACATCGAAGAATTAGAAGCTCAACTGGAGAGGGTAGCCTTGCCATCCCCAACTGTCTTCAGTAAATACTGTGTGTCTGATGCTCAAATTAAATTCTACACTAAATTTCCATCTGAGCGTGTGTTCAAGATCTTCTGGGAACACATTGCACCATCTGCGTCTCGACTCATCCACTGGAGCAAAGCTCAGAGGATGGGTGAGAGAGCCATTGTAGACATCGGACCCAGCCCCTCTCGCAGGATGCCATTAATTGACGAGTTCCTCATGTACTCTATGCGAGTAGCTGTTGGAATGAAGGAGCAGCTCATAGCTGACCTGTTCGGCACCAGTGTAGCCACAGTTAGCCGAGTGACCATCACTTGGGCTAACTACCTGTTTGCAGTCCTGGCGACGATTTCTCTTTGGGTGGGTAGGGACAAAATAAGGTTGGTCATGCCCGACAAATTCAAGACACACTTTCCCAATGTACGTGTGATTCTTGATTGTACCGAGGTTGCTGTGGCTGCAGCCTCTTCACTGACCTGGCAGTCAGAAATGTTTTCCCATTATAAAAACAGGACCACCTTAAAGGCACTAATTGGAGCTGTACACTGGAAGCATCTCTGACAAAGAGATAACAAAGCTCAGCGGAATCCTTCCCTTGCTTGGGCCAGGTGACGAAGTGATGGCAGACAAAGGCTTTCTCATTGATGATCTCCTCTCTAATGTTGGAGCAAAACTCATCATTCCACCCTTCAAACGTTCAGCCCAATTTACAAGAGAGGACACTGAGAAGACACAGGCGATCGCCCGTCTCAGGATTGTAGTTGAGAGGGTAATAGGCCGAATTAAATCGAATCACATCTGGGACTCACCTGTACCGCTCACTTTGATGGGCACCGTCAGCCAGATCTGGTACAATTGCTGTGTAATGGTTAACTTTCAAGGACCTTTATCCCGTGAAGAGTGTTAAGCTCACAGTTCTGAAATACTTCCTAAGCACACATGAATGTATTTTGTGTTTTGTATTCATGACACCTTGTTTATCATTTTTAATATTTACATGTAACTGCCTCTTTGTCACTGTTCCTTTACGCGGTAGGAATATAATTTAGCCAAACTACCACAAACAGGTAAAATGAAATCATGAACACTGCAATAAATACACTTTCAATTGATTCATCTGAGACTGAAGATATTTATTGGAATTCATAACCATTCTGGGCCTTGAGTGCCATGACTCAGGCAATGTTGAGTAATTCATTTAACTGATGAGAGTATGCACAACTGAATAACAAAAAAAAAAAATAAATAAAAAAAAAAAAAAAAAAAAAAACATTATAGCAACACAGTAAATATTTTCAAGACACACAAGCCATTAGCCTGTGTAAACCCTGCCTCTGCTTCAGGTGGATTTCATTTCATTGCAGTACACATCCATGTATGTGGTGTAGTAAAAAAGGTCTAATTTGTCCTTCATTTTGAGTATGAATGCATCATCTCGGAAAATTCTTTCAACATATAATTCTGCCTGAGTATCTGTCACAAAGTCACACCACTCAAGCCCGGTTACTGCTAACTGTCCCTGGACCTGCCAGTAGTACCGGTGTGACTGCCTGAGGATGACATTTCCATTTTCCCTCTTAAGGTGTGCAACCTGCGAAACATCATGTTTTGTTGTGCTCTTCACTTCTACAAGTCCAAATGGCGGTGACTCTGAAGGGTCATAGACCCTACCATCAGGACTAGCCCCAAGATGCGGTGCTTCAGGGGAAATGACAAACCCAAACAGGCAGCATGTTAACTCACATTAATTCAGAATAGCTTGCCAGGACCTCTGGCTCCATCTGCAACCTCGCTTCATTGCAGCTGTTTGCTTGCTAGAGCCCCTTATCATCTGGGTAGCAAGGGCTTTTGCTGAAGCCACAGGATCCACATTCCCCCCCCAGGTGGCACAGGCCTCTCGAAAGCGACTGGCTGTTAACCGTGGCTGACGTAACTGCACCCGTGCTGGACATGTTGACTGTTGTCTAGTACCCTTCTCAATTTCACTGGCCATTTCAAATGATACTCGCAATGACAATAGGTGCAATTGCTGGTGCAATGTAGGAACAAAGTCCAAGTTAGAGACAGGATACTGATACCAAGGAAGCGGTAGATCTGGGAATTCAGGAGCCAAGTTGTGCTGGATAAGGTCATTGGATGTTTCAGGTGGACAAAGGTATGACATAGGGCATCCAAATGGGACTGGGCCAAATTTAGATGGAACCAGCTCAATTTCAGACAAGCCATCCAACACGAGAGCAATGAGAGGCTGGGGTTCTTCCTCACGTAGCTTGGGGCCAGCAGCCATCAAATCAGGGTCAGGAAATGGTCCTCAAAAGCAACAAGATAAATAAATAAGGCCCCTCTTATTTATTTCAGCTGATTTGTTGGGAAAAGGGGTGTGTTTTAAAAGAGGAAAAATAGGCAAATACTGTGGTAATTTTGTAAAACATTTCCAGGGAAGCCTCAAAGGTTCAACATAGATACATTTAACCATCAGTATGAAGTCAGAACTATTTAGCAGTAGCAACAGTAAAATGGGCATATATTGTTACCTGCATATGCCTGGTACAATGTGGACCGAAGACCACTCTTGCCAGCTGTGGTTGACTTTCGGACCACCACTTCACTTACAGGTTCTGGATGGATTCCCTAAAAGTAAAGATAAAATATGACAACTTCTGCAGGAGTTGTTGTACTACACAATCTACAGTCTCTCTCTCGCTCCGTGTGTGTGTAGCCTGTCTGAGCATAGTTACTCCCAAATGTGAGTATGCCGTAGGGTTAGAGTAAATAAACAGAATAAATAAACCACCTTATCCTACACGCACCTGAGTTCTCGGTCTATGCCATCGCTGAAGATCGCTTGTGCAGGCCAGAGCTGGAGGGACAGACTGCATGCCATACTGTGAATAATGTGCTGTCTGATGTAGTAGGGCCACAATGTGGTTGCAAAACCCTTTTCCTGCTGCACAGCTACAAGAAAACGTCACCAGGTGTCCACTGTCAACAGCAAGTGATATCTGTACATAAATGAATAGGAATTACTTGACAAACATGACAGAAACAGATCAAATAGCAGTAGAGACTTTTAATTTGTGGAATGAGATGAAAGAAAATGAGCAGAGTCAAGGCTACAGAAACAAACAAGTCTGTAGTCTAGAAAGTATTCCTGCAATATCAACTAGTTGGCCTAGTACAGTATCTTTGGAATTGAAACTTCTTATAATCCCAGATTGTGTACTCAACTACGTGTGCTGTGTTTGTGTCATTTAGCATTATACATTTGACTGGGTGGTTGCTTTGTGAAGTGAAGCTTTATTAATGGCAGAGTAACTGATATTTTAGCTCACTACAATTTCAAAGTACTGTATTTTGCCCAACACTGCAAGAGTGAACGTTGCAGTAAGAGGAAGCGAAGAGAGCTGCAACGGCAGCGAGCAGAAATCCTGCAACAGCAGGGAACTTAACAGGCTAAATTAGCCTGGCTAATGCTATCTATATCACAAAAACCTGGCCATCTACTACATTTGATACTATGATGATGACACATGTAGAAAGACACACAATACTGTTAGGTTCACAGTTGTTGACAGTTCAGTAGCTAGCCGCTAACATGCGAACTACCTCTCTAGCTACTTACCTTCATACTTGTTGATGAAGTCTTCGTGAAAAAATTTGTATCCTTTTTTCATTTTCGTTTTCTTCGTTATTGTCCTCTCCTCCACGATCCTTTCAACATTGGCGAAAGAAATGTTTGGCAAATTGCGAAGATACGTTGAGTATACCTTATCCATTACAGTTTTAGCGTTTACCGATACCGTTTATCTCTGTGGGATGAAGTGAATTGACGCTAGGCCGGAAGTAAAGTACCATGTCATTGACGTATATCCGTTTTTTGTGAAAAAGGGGGTCAGTCTGGCAGGCAGCATCCCTGGTCCGGGATGTCTGGACGTGAGCACTTGATGTGCTGGCCAGTGAAGAGTGAACCTGATGCAGACAGAGAGCACACATCTCATGGTTCGAAAGCCGAGCATTACACTCGTGATAAACTGACGAGTCACGACAGATCTGAAGTCAAAACTGTGTTCGAATTGACAGATACATAATGGTGTATGTTCAAGGGTAGTAAGCAAACGTTTGCTAAACATCCCTACCCCTCACCTAGCCACAACACCCGCGTATCCCACACGAAAGACGCAGAAACGACTCGACGTAAACAAAAAAAAATACTAAAAGGTCACCAAACCATAACAAAGGCTTACAAAATATAAAGTCACCAATCGAAAGAAAGGCTTACAACATATGAATTGTTTTCGTCAGGCGTCATTTTCCGTGTAACAGACAAGTATCTAGCCGCAGAACATGCCAATAACTAGACTTGCTTACCTAAGTATTCATGCTTTATGTAGTCCCCTACACGTAAGATACTTGGTCAAAAGACAAATGTCTTGTTTTACAACCAATTTTCCAAATCTAACCAGTTTAACAGAGTATTGGTTTTGTAGCGCAGTGTAGGTTTCATGGATAAATACCTCCACAGCTAATGTTGGCTAGTTAGCTGGCACCCATAAAGTAGCTAGCGGCTAGCAAATAATTATGACTTACTTGATCGGTGTGGGTAGCTGATGGACCGGCAAGGCTTGGCATTGATCCAGGCTTCAACTTCAGGTGTAGGGCAAAACCTACCCTGTAGCCTACTGTTCCAAGTTGTGAAAGCATTCCTCTGTGAAATGTTTCGCGCAAACATTGACGCTCTTTGGGACATGGATGGGCACCTGTAAATGAAATTAAGCCATTCCGTTTTCAAAGGGACAGAGGATGGAAGCGCAAACACACTCTTCTCTTCATCTTCACATCCTGGCACAGTACATTTCGCATGGTAAAGTCGTTTGGAAGCCATTGCTGTATATTCTGTCTTCAGTCGTAACTGGCGAGTCTTCTTTTTCTTTGGCGAGTCTAGGTCTACTCCACATGAGTTGGGCGGGTAGATAATACAGGTAGTTTACCAGCAGTGGGTGGAGACAGAGGGCGTGGCGGAGAGAGGGCGTGGGGAATTTTGATCAGCTCATCCTGGCATGACGTCAAACCAGGGGCCGTGAATCACTGAGACACTTGGACGCGCTCTTTTCAAAACATGGAGGAAATGCTGTACTGCTTAGTGAATACATTTCGCAATTTCTACCCACTGGGGTGACTTAAGGAGGCTAGAGGAACTCATTTTAAGGCTAAAAAACCTCTGAGAGTGAAATTTTCATGCCATGGGACCTTTAATGCTGCAATATCAAGTAACACTCACTTGCCAGTATCAAGTAAATTACAAAAAACATTACAGTTGTGAAGGTATTAAGTAACATTTACTTAATTACATCTAAGTTTTAAGTAATATTTATATAAACAAATTAAGTAAAGTCTACCTGTTTTTCATAGGGAGGAACATCATTTTACTCAAAATTTTAAGTAAATTTTATATATCTATAGTATTTGCTGTTATGAAGTAATTTAGTAGATTTGAATTACTTTCTTGTGCTTGACATTTTAATTTACTTGGTTGCATACGTTACATTACTCACTAAACTTTGGCCGTTTTTGACAGCAGTGGAAAGCAGTGGAAAGCGCTGCTGATTGCCTTTCCACCACTGAAGCGGGTCTTCGGTTAGAGGAATCAGTGGCTCCCTGAAAAAAACGCTGACCTCTGTTTCGGCGCTCAGTGTGGCTGGCTCACACTCGGTGCTGCTGCGGAACAGATCGTCCCAGTTGCTACCTGAACAGTGTCGTTTCGCTCGGCCTGTCGCCCCCTCTGTCTCAGCACGCGAGTCTTGATCAGATTCGGATATGCGGGAGACAGCCTCCTGCACAAGCACTGATCGGCACTGGAGTGTGTCACTCATCCAAAATTTGGTTTTATATCTCGGATCAAGACTTGTTGCCACAATGAACGCAGCGTTGCCCTCAAGTCCCTCAAATCTCTCTCGCAGGGACGTCAGCATGCGCGCTTTCATCTGTTTAATTCCACTGCTGTCGGTTTCATTGTGAATGAAGCGCTTCGGCATGTAGGATCCGGTCCGGTTGGGGCACCGGGTCCGGCAGTAACCGAACCTCGTCAAAAACGCCACTATCCGGCCGGAACCGGACCCCGGATCCTGGATCCGGTGCATCTCTACTTTATATACTGCACACACGGTGATGGCAGCATCATGGACTGGGGCTGCTTCTTGGCAAGAAATAAGAACAGGGAGACAAAGCAGAGGGAAGAGTGAATGTAGTCATTTATCAGTCATCTTAGGTGAAGTCAGTTTTAAGTTGGATAATCGACAGACATTCCCAAGCCACTCACACACATTTCAACTGCACCCGTATTGCAGACTTTAAACACACGGAGAGGACAACTGCAGCGTGTTCCAACTTCCTGTTTTCAAAATAAAAATGTGGGACATGCTAATATTTACATATAAATATTAATAAGAATTATGAACAGAACTAAATTGTAAAACTAAAAGGTGTATCTCATGCAGCCAGTGTAGTTACATGATCCCACACTGATTTGGAGTCAATTCATCACATGACCTGGAAGCTATTGAGCAAAAATGCTAATATTTACATATAAATATTAATAAGAATTATGAACAGATGTAAAATGTAAAAACGTAAAAATAAAATAAATAAAATAAAAAGGGAAACTCTCGGAAAATTACATAGCAAAGGACACACGGATAAAACATGATGAAAAACACAAAAACTTCGGCCTTCTCTGAGCTGCTTTAAAGGTATAGTTCGCCTCTTTTGACATGAAGCTGTATGACATCTCAAACTAGCAATATCGTGCATAAACTATAGGTTAAGAAATTAACCCCGGTGTCCTGAAACACGAGTGAGGTATCTCACTATGGGACATGCCCCCTGCGCTTCTCCCCAGAAGCAATTTTCCACTACGCCAGTCTTGACTGGCAGAAAGACGTGTCGGACCGATCTTGGAGGAGTGACTTCCTCCTCCTTATAAGGCCGTGGCATCATGTCGTCTATTCAATCTGAGCAAAGTACATCTCTTCCTCGCTCCAGGCAAGGAGAATGATCTGGTGAGATACCTCACTCGTGTTTCAGAGAACTGGGGTTAATTTCTTAACCTATAGTTCTCTTTCAACATTCGTTTCAGTATCTCACTATGGGATATAGAGACTCCCGTCTTGCCAGACAATCATACCTCGAGGACCAGTTATCAAAACAACCACAGTCACATAGGTAGCCCTATATCTGTCGCAGAACCCACGCGCAGAACTGTGTGAGCCAACGTGGGTACCGTAACATCCAATCTGTAAAATCTGGAGATGGTGTGAGGCGTAGTCCAGCTAGCAGCCGCACATATCTCCCCAATAGAAATGCCTTGGAACAATGCCCATGACGCGGCCATCCCACGAGTGGAATGAGCACGCAGCCCTGGGGGGGGGTTGAAGCCCCTTGCTCTCATAGGCCAAGGCAATAGCCTCCACAATCCAGCGTGACAACCGCTGCTTCATAAAGCTGGATTTACAGTTGACGAGTCAAGACGTCAAAATGACGTTTCAGGCCTGGCACTTGCTTTGAAAAGACGGCGCACCACGTTGTCGTGCACCAGTCGATATTTGTACTTGGCTGCGCCGAGAACGCCAAACCGGATGGATCAATCTGAGACCAGGCTCAGTCAGGAGGTGTGTTTGTACAGGCACCTGTACAAAACTGCAGTTAAAAAGCACATAGACCACGTAAACTCCCAAAACTGGTGCACAGAGATTGGCATAACTTTGGGGAAAGAGGGAGAGTTCTGTAAGAATGTGTGGAAGAAGCTACGGGACAGATACGTGAAGGCAAAGAAGAGGGCAGAGACTCCAAGTGGTGATGCCGGGGGCTTCAGACCTTCACCTCTATTGACTGAATTGTCTTGGCTCAAAAACTTCGTGAAACACAGAAATACACGAAGCATTTCATCTTCCAGATACTGCAGCAGCATCATTGATGACAGTGTTCCTGGTCTTGACAGTGGCATTGTTTTCTTTTCGACTTTCTTCGTTGTAGAATAGCGGTAACCTTCACGAAGCAGCGAGACCTCTGTGATGGAGAAAATTGCAACAACTGGCGCATCGACTTGCGCCACCATATATAGCCGGCAGGAAATCGTGACGTCATCAACACCGCTCGCGCTAGCCGACGCGGCAACCATGCTAAAGGCTTTAGAGGCTTCCCCAAGTTTGGCGCAGCCCATGACACAAATAGCTGTTCTGATTTCCTCAACCCAGCTGTTTTGTTCACATAGGCGCGTAATGCGCGCACCGGGCAGAGACCATTCAGACGTTCTTGCTACTTCAATGAGAAGGGAGGAGGACAAAACGCAGACAGCTCAATAGGGCCATATTCCACTGCCGGGTTAGAAACCTTCGGCACACACGCAGGGTTAGGCTTCAGTAGAACCTTAGAATCCCTCACTGAAAACCGCATACAAGCCGGCACCGACAGAGCATGGATGTCACTCACACTCTTGACCGAAGCCAGTGCCAGTAACAGAGCCATCTTCAAAGAGAGAACTCTGAGCTCCACCAGAAGCAGGGGCTCAAAAGGAGGACCCGACAGCGCATCCAGCACCATGGAAAGATCTCATGGAGCGGCCAGATCCTTTGACACCAGTCGAAAGCGCGGGGCCCCTTTCATAAACTGACAAACGAGGGGGTGCTGACCTGCTGTTTTGTCTCCAAAGCCCATGTGACACGCTGATATAGGAGCTAAGTACACCTTGACAGTGGAGAACGCCATGCCCTTATCCAGCAGCCCCTGCAGCAACGCCAGGATAACCGGCACAGGGCACTGAAAAGCCAACACCCCCGCTTTTACGCACAAGTCCTCAAATGCTCTCCAATTACCGTCATAAGCGGAGCTCGTAGACAGCGCTCTTGCACCCTGAATAGTGGCAATGACGTTCTGCGGAAGCCCCAGCGGGGGTCAGATTCAGCCTTTCAAAGGCCATGCCCATAGAACCATGCGTTCCAGATAAGGATTAAAAATCTCCCCGCGAGCCTGTGTCAGAAGTTCCCTGCGCAGAGGCAGACGCCATGGGTGACCATGGGTGACCGCAGGATTAGAGTCAGATGCCTCTACCGTACCCTGGCGAGAGTAGGAGTGATCAGCTCTAATGGAGGGAAAGCATACAGGAGGCCACGGGGTCACTCATGCGCCAAGGCATCCAGCCCCATCGGGGCTTTCCGGTCGGTGAGGGAGTAGCCTGCAGGCTGTTCTTTGGTAGGGTGGGGGGGCGTGCGGTGGGGTGTGGCGGTGCTTCTCCCTGTTGGGGGCGGCTTGAGTGGGCCTGGGTGATGGTGGGTCTCAGACCCTGGCTCCTATGACTGTAGTGATTGTGTGGTTTGTTTGTTGTTTATTTGTTTTTGTTTGCTGTGTTTTGTTTTGTTTTGTTTTGTTTTGTTCTTTTCTTTATTTGTAGGGGCCATCTGGGGTGGGGCAGGTGGGTGCCTTCGGGTTGCCAAGTGGCTCCCCGAATATGCTGCGGGCCCTGGACCTGTTAAAAAAAAATAAAAATGAGTTTTCTCGGTCCCCTATATGTCCCGCTAGTAGGGCTCTAAATTAACTTTTTTGATCACCAGCCAATGTGGCTAGTAAGTTTCTGAAGTTACCAGCCAATCAGAATTTTCACTAGCCACATATTTTTCCATGCAAAAAAGACAGATGAGACCCACTGAATTAATTTGATCAATTCATTAACTAAAGCTTTAAATTCATTTTACAGTGAAATTGGGAATGTATATCCAATTAAAATAATTACAATAATTAAACTTATGTACATACAAAACTTATTCTAACATTTCATTACTCCTCAACCCTCACATACTATTCAGGGTCACATTTTTTGTACATAAAAAAATAACTTTAAAACTGATTTATATTCATGTGAACCCTGAATCTACAAAAATGGAAATATTTAACAACTTTCTAACCATGTTTTAGTGCAGATAATGCACAAAATTAAACACAAAACTATGTGCAGAGACTAATTATGGAATTATGGATACTGTGAAATGCTTAAACATCGTCCGAGCTCTCTGAACTGTCTTCGGATCCATCTAAATCAGTTTTCTCACAAAGTGTGGCCGGCGTGTGCATTGTATTTCCAAACCAAGAGTGACCCACTCCCTAGTACGGCAGCCTCAGCGGATGCATTCCCATAGAAACTGCGCTCGCGCGTCCCGCGCATAGACTGTATATAATAATTTCGCGTCCCGCGAAATAGATGGTAAAGTTCCTTATTTATCATCGGCCAAGCCGGCTAGTGAGTTTTTTTTAATACACGCCAAAAATAACTTTCACCCGCATTTGGCGGGTTGGCGGGTGTTAATTTAGAGCCCTGCCCGCTAGGTCCCTCCAAAGCCAACAGGTTTGTTTACAAAATTGCAGACCGGACCGGTAAAAGGTAACCAATCAGGTTATGAGCTGGGCTCTGCTGCCTGTCAATCACGCACGTAGACGTGCACGAGTTCTCATGTGTTTTGATGGGGCGGGACAGGAAGTTGAATAACTTTTTATTTTTCGGTTAAAAAATAAGCATTTCTTGCATTTTGCGACTACGGAGGTCACCGTTTTCAACTTCAAGCATTCTGATAGATCATGTAAACTCTTAAAATGCCAAATATTAGGACTTTACGTATGACAACAACAAATCCTGCAGACTGCAGCTTTAAGCAGCCGTCCCATGTACAGAGGCTACAGTCCTCGCTGCAGCTGGCCCCGGTTCGACTCCCACACCGAGCGGCCCTGTGCTGCGTGTCTTTCCCCTTTCTCTGTCCCATGCTTCCTGTCTCTCTCCAGCTGTTCTAACATTAAAGGCATAAAAAGCCCCAAAAAATACTTAAAAAAACAATTAAAGGTATAGGCAAACTATACCTTTAAAGCAGCTCTGAGAAAGCCGAAGTTTTTGTGTTTTTTGCATGTTTTTCCATGTGTCCTTTGTGTCCTTTGCTATACTATGTTAGGGAAACGAAAGAAACCCCCCGCGCACACGGCCCGGCCCCGGCCCCTGCCCCGCCCAAATTTCACTCCAAGCAAACTTGATTACTTGAGAGCCCTGACTGATCCAAAAAATAGTAGGACGATGACGACGTCTATGCGCGACACCGAAGCTTGTAGAGTGTTAATCCAACATGGCAGCGGACACAACGTTACCGTTCAATGCAGCCATAGAAAGTGTTTTAAGTAGCTTAGAAGGCAAGTTTACTTTTAAAAAAGAGCAACGTTTGGCGTTGAAAGATTTCATTTGGTCGAATTTCTGTCGCTCTACATACGTCATCTCGTATAAGTGATACAATTGGCTATGAATCACGCGCAAAGCAGCATGGGAAGAACCAGACGCCATTTGATAGACATTCGTAGCGCCCAATAAACGGCTCTAGGCATTCGTAAACCACGCCTCAAATACGAGAAAATGCACACCTAGTTCCCAGACCACCATCTCATAGAGATGTGGACGCGTCAGCCAGGCTAACCAGAGCTGGGACTGAGCACTGAAACTGAAACCTAAGCAGCGAATGGAAAAAAACTTGGAATCGGCTCTCACTTGATGCGAGCCGGCTCTTCTGATTCACTACAAAGAGCCGGCTCTCAGAGCTGATGCTTGTGCGCATGACCCATCACTATTGTCCTGTGAGAGACTTGCGTTAAGATTGAATTCCATTTTTCTTTTCAGAAGACAACCAGTCGACATGAACTTTCTGAACCAACAGTATGAGGAGAAAGTGCGTCCCTGCATTGACTTGATTGACTCTCTCCGCTCCCTGGGAGTAGAGAAGGACCTGGCGCTGCCCGCTATCGCCGTGATAGGAGACCAAAGCTCGGGGAAGAGCTCTGTGCTGGAGGCGCTGTCAGGGGTGGCTCTGCCAAGAGGAAGCGGTAAGTTATTGCAAACTAGTAACTGCCTTTTTCTATTTATCAAAGCCAGAGTCAGCAGGTGCTGTGACGTCAACTGGGACACAGGCAGCAAAATATTTTCAAGAAGGAAGAATGATTCAATAAATGAAAAATAACTATCTGTTCTGTCCGTGTATATCCTACAATGTTTCCCCGTTTCCACCATTGCTGTGTCATTTTAGTATTTAAAGAGGAGTTATCGGTACGCTTCAAACAAACGTGGAAGATGTGACAACGATGGGCTTGTGGTTTCCCCGTCGGGGAGAACGTAAACACAGAAACGTACCGAAACGGACCCAGATTTAGCCAGATACACATTAAGAACTCTTGTAGAAGTCATCTGTATATGTAATATCCAATGATTATAACACCAAACTGTTTTTTACCATTTTGGTATTGCTGATGTGTTTTTGATATTTTGTATGTTTCCCAGTAATTAATAGTAATTGGTAATGAATGTTGAAAAGGTAAGCTTTTATTTTAGTAAAAGTTACCTAAACCAAGGTAACGTTTTGAACAACTTTTCATATTTTATGGAATAATTTGGTGTTATAATCATTGGATATTACATATACTTCTACAAGAGTTCTTAATGTGTATCTGGCTAAATCTGGGTCCGTTTTGGTCCGTTTCGGTATGTTCCTGTCCGTTTCGGTACGTTCCGGTGTTTAGATACACCCCCGCGTCGCAGTATCTGGAAGATGAAATGCTTAGTGCGTTTCTGTGTTTCATGAAGTTCGTGAGCCAAGACAGTTCAGTCAATAGAGGTGAAGGTCTGAAGCCCCCGGCATCACCACTCCGAGTCTCTGCCCTCTTCTTTGCCTTCAGGTATCTGTCCCGTAGCTTCTTCCACACATTCTTACAGAACTCTCCCTCTTTCCCCAAAGTTCTGCCAATCTCTGTCCACGAGTTTTGGGAGTTTATGTGGTCCCTGTGCTGTTTCACTGCAGTTTCGTACAGGTGCCTGTACAAACGCACCTCCTGGTCTCAAACTGGTCCATCCGGTTTGTCGTTTTCGGCCCAGCCAAGTTACAAAAATGCGCCTTCTTTTCAAGGCAAGTGCCAGGCCTGAAACGTCATTTTGACGTCACGTGTTGGCCGAGCCGTGAGCTACGCGTCAACTGTAAATCCAGCTTTAGACTGGAGTCAAATGACTCGAGTCACTTGTGACATGCAAAATAATGACTTGGTCCCATCTAGCAACTAGCCATTGGTGAAAGTGAATGTGTGTAGGCTTGACAGGAGAATTCAAGCCTCCACCTTTGACAGACCCCAAGAGTCAATTGTGAGGCGCACTCAGTGGCGGTCCTACAATGAATTGCGCCCCGGGCGACGCCCCGCCCCTTTTGCGGTGGCCCCGCCCCCGGTAAAAAACAAAAGTAAAAAAATGCTTATAATAAGTGACAAAAAACACTTATAGTAATGTTATTATTACAACAATGTGGTAATAGTGTAGAAATAACACGTTTTAAACGATTTTGAATATGTTTATAACTATTTTAACATTTTCACGATGTCGTTTGGGGGCGGGGTTTCGCTATGGTGCCGCCCCCTTTCGGGTGCCGCCCAGGGCGCCCGCCCCTAGGACTGCACTACAGAAATAGATAAACATATCTACTTGTTGATCTCGTTTCACATGTTTTCTCTTTGTTGCATTTGGCTCATGATTATTCCAGGCATTGTCACAAGATGCCCTCTCGAACTGAAGATGAAGAGAAGGAAAGAAGGACAAGAGTGGTCTGGAAAGATAAGCTACCCAGATTTTGAGGAAGAGATTGATGACCCTGCAACTGTGGAGAAAAAGATTAGAGAAGGTATAACAGTGCATCATTTTTAAATATCTCGATGAAAACACTGAAAAAAAAAGCCCCTGGGTCTTATTGATACACTGATAAGAACCTCCATCGTTGTCCTCTTCCTCCAGCACAGGATGAAATGGCTGGAGTCGGCGTGGGAATCAGCGATGTCCTCATCAGTCTGGAAATATCTTCTCCTGACGTTCCAGACCTGACTCTCATTGACCTGCCCGGCATCGCCAGGGTGGCTGTAAAAGGACAATCAGAGAACATTGGTGATCAGGTCGGCAAGTTCAGTGTTTCCTCTGGTTCAGTCTCTTTGCCAGCACATCGTTCCAAGGGAAAAGTGTTGACAGTGACAGCTGGGACTTAACCAGGTTAAGAGGATAGAAATCTATCAAACTTGTTTTTCCTGCCAGTACACAACATGTCATACAGTGGGTCTACATGGTGAGATTAATTTGATTATAGCTATAGTTGGTGTAGCGACCAATCCCTCCTTTGTCGCTACTGAATGCTGATTGTTTTAGTTTTGACGTGTACTTCGGGCAATAATCCAACGAAAATCCTTCCTTTTGGCTTGAAATAATACTTTGCTTTTAATTTCTTTATGAAGCCATAATACTTATACTTTTTCCATACAATAGACAGATATCGCTTAAGCACAGTCGAAAACTGTTTGCTTCCCACTCAGCATCACCTGTGCCACACTGAGCACGCTGATTTAAACCCCCCGCCAAAATCCGGTAAAGGTCAGTGCACTGGAGAGAAACTGCCGCCTTGTGGCTTGGCAGTGAAAATTTTCATAAATAAAACATGGCTCCTACAGTTGGGTTATGCTCCTTATTTGAGCAAAGGTAATAATCCTTGGAGGTGGTGAGTGAATCGGATCAGAGGCACAAAGCATGTCATACTCCGATACGATAGGTGGCGCTGTAGCCATTTCAACTATTGCTAATAGAGCCACTTCCGGTTGACCGCTTCACCACCACCAACAACAACAAACTCAGGTATTCGAGAAAATGGCGAACGAAGAGCAAGACGAAGCTACGTCCCTCTACATTTCGTTTGTGATGAGCTGCTTATTGCACAACGGCGCATTCTCCATCACGTTGTTTGTTTCTTTCTGACGGCGGCGACAAGGCAAGGCAAGGCAATTTTATTTATAGAGCACAATTCATACACAAGGCAATTCAAAGTGCTTCACAGCTACATAAAATCACAAGGAGGCAATAAAATCATTACAAAGAAATAAAAAAATAATAATATATAATTTTTTTTTTAAAAACCCATTAAAAATAATCATTAATTAATTAATTTAAAAGTGAAGAGTGCAGATAAAATACTTTCAGGTGTCATATGCACAGCTAAATAGAACTGTTTTCAGCCTGGATATAAACATTGTCAGAGTTGAGGCCTGTCTCACATCTTCTGGAAGACTGTTCCAGATTTTAGGGGCATAAAACTGAAACGCAGCCTCACCTTTAAAATTTGGGCTAAAAAGTTCAAATTGGCATCTAAAGGGTTACATTTTTGAAAATAATTGAAAACTTAAGAGGTATGATCAGAACTGAAGTGGAATAGAATATCTACGGAAAAAATATTAACATATGATGTTTTTAGGTCGTTTTAAAAGGGGACAAAAATGTCCCTTTTCAGAAATTAAGTTTAAATCAGGTATGAGGATTAAAGGGACACTATGTAATAAATTAAGTCATTTATTAGCTCAAATCAACATATTCATTCATAAGTTAGTTCTCATTGGTGTAAAATGATCTCTGTCAAAAATCTCACTTATCCTCCTGAGTGAAGAATAACTTGTCTGTATCTACATAGAGCAGGTAAGCTCTATGGAGGCTGCCATGTCCTTCCGCTCTATGAAAAATGACGAAGTGCCGAGAGGGACATAAAGCACTTCGAATCGCGATTTCCCCACCAGGCCTACAAGCAGAAATGACGTCATTGTGACGTCATTTCCGCCAAATGGCTTATTACAGCCGCTAATGCTAAATTGATTTTATTCCTTGGCACATATGTCTTTGTGTTCATTAGCTTTCTTTTTGTAAGTGCATCATCTTCTTCTTTTTATTATTATTCCTATGCTCCCCCTGGATATCTTCTTTTTGGCGTTATGCTCACATTTGTAAACTGTTATTTTGTTGATTTACTAATAAAGTTTAAAAAAAAAAAATAAAATGCTAAATAGATTTTATCTCGTAAATGATCCCACTAATAATGCATTGATTGTTACCAAACTTCTGCCGTAGTACACATAGGCTCTTAACTCACAAAACGAGGCATTAGAAAGTTTGTAAGTTTACCGGGAGTTTATTTACCGCTGCTAATGCTCCTATTGCTAACACAGGCTAATGCTAATGCTGCGTCAACGTCACTTCCGGTAACTCCCGGAATATGACTAATTGCATTGCTTGCACACCAAAGGAGATGTTATGTTATCTGACATGTTATCTGTCATCTGTATTCATAGTGTTGTTGTATGTGTGTTATATAATCCTTTGTACTGTGTGTCTTGATTTCTTTTTGTTTGTATGGACCTTGAGTCTGAAGCTATAGCTTCTTGAATCTTGACACATTCCGCTTGCCGTAGTTCAAGAAGTTGCAGCGCACATTTGAAAACGTGAGGCGCTAGAGAGCAAATTCATTCAACTTTGCAAAATAAAATTGCACCACTAGATGGGGGAAGAAATTACATAGTGTCCCTTTAAAAGCCTCCTTCGTAGCCAATGATTGGTTTGTCCCTTTTGGACGACCACAGTAACATGACAGTGTACGACGGTAGATATTTAATATTTTTATTGGCATATTATTCCACCATACTGAATAGTTATGAAAATTTGCATTTCTGTTAAAAAAAATCCCTTAAATGTTAAACTCTGGAACTCTCAAATTCGGCCCTCGGACATAGAATTTCAATGTTTTTGTCATAACGTTAGATTTTTGCGAATTTGCCTTATAAAGTGGCCTATGAGTGGAGATATCAGGCAGGTTAGATGCACAGGATACACGGGCTCGAGAGTTCTTAGGCCAGTAGGCCAGTTTCTATCAAGTCAGCAACCAAGGCAGCACAGGTAGACTCAAGATGGCTGTGGCTCAGGAGAAGTAAGAAGTGGGTGGAGTAGGACTACTTGCAAACGCACCATGATCCCAGGACACATCAGTAATGCATGTCCATGTATGTTAAATGATCTATGAAGGAAGAAAAGCTAGTGGAGCTGGCACTTAATCGCTATCAACCTTTTAACTTACACAATATACGTTGCTGATTTCAGATAAAGCGACTGATCCAGAAGTTCATCACCAAACAAGAAACCATCAGCTTGGTGGTGGTGCCATGCAACGTTGACATAGCAACCACAGAGGCTTTGATGATGGCACAGCAGGTGGATCCTGATGGAGAGAGGACTCTGGGTAAATTGAAGTGATTTAGGGAATAGACACTCTGGCTTTTAGGTGAGATACTTTAACTCGTAGATATTCCTCTTTCTTCATCTCAGGTATCTTGACCAAACCTGACCTGGTGGACAAAGGTACAGAAGAGACAGTGGTTGAAATTGTCCATAATGAAGTCATCCAGCTGTTGAAGGGCTACATGATCGTCAAGTGCAGGGGTCAGAAGGAGATCACAGAGAAGGTTTCTCTTTCTGAAGCAATAGAGAGAGAGAAGGACTTCTTCAAAAATCATGCATATTTCAAGTAAGTTCTTTTGCTTTAGGAAAGTTGTTACACCGTCTATATGGTTGAGTCATTAGCTTTTTATTCTTGCTGCAGCACCCTTTACAATGAAGGTCTTGCTACTGTACCTAATCTGGCAGAAAAACTCACACTGGAGCTGGTGCATCACATCAAGGTGAGTTACTACTTCATCTCAACAAATTATTTGAATTATTTAATCACGAGCAGTCAGGTGTTTGACTCTTGTCGTGTGACTTCCAGAAATCTCTGCCCAGACTGGAGGAGCAGATAGAGGAAAAACTGAAACAGACCCAGGCAGAGCTTGATCGTTACGGCAACGGACCTCCATCTGAGCCGGCAGAGAGAAATGACTTCCTCATGGATGTGAGCTGCCTTATGTAACACTTAATCTAGCTCCATTTTCGCCATCCCAATTCTTTGGTCTGAAATACCTGTTGCATGCCTGTGCTGCAGAAAGTGACAGCGTTCACTCAGGATGCCATCAGTCTGACCACAGGGGAGGAACTCAAGTGTGGAGAGAGACTCAATGTGTTTTCTACACTCAGGAGGGAGTTTGGGAAATGGAAGGCCCACCTGGACCGCTTAGGGCAAACCAGTGAGTATGTTAGTTTTCAGCTGGTGAACAGCTCTTCGTTGCCACTATGCTGACATGATCTTTCATTGACCACAGTTAACACGAACATAGAAAGAGAGGTTGAGGAATATGAAGACAAGTACCGTGGAAGGGAACTTCCAGGCTTTATCAACTACAAGACCTTTGAGGTGATGGTTAAGGAGCAGATCAAACAGCTGGAAGAACCAGCAGTCATGAAACTTAAGCACATAGGAGGTTTGTGTTCACATTATTCTTAGTGCATAGTTGTACGTTTTTGTTTTGTTCTTTTTGTCCAGCATGCTTTGTTACTCAGCTGAATTTGAGAAACTATTTGTAACTTTTATTTTGTTTTCCTCCAGATGGTGTTCAGAAGGTGTTCATACAGCTGGCTCACATTAGCTTCACTGGATTTCCTAACCTCGAGAAAACAGCCAAGGTAAAAAGCCTCTTTAAGTTTCGTCCAAGTCTAGTTTTTGTCATTCTTAGTGTTTTGGCTGTCAAAATATAATTTACACCATTTTCTAGGCAAAGATTGAATCCATCAAGCAGGAAAAAGAGTCGACTGCCGAATCCATGCTGAGGACTCAGTTTAAGATGGAGCTGCTCGTTTACTCCCAGGACCAGATCTACAATGACAGTTTGAGTGACAGCAAGAGGGAGGAACAGGACGAGGAAGATACGAGTTCTGAAACGAGCCTTTTGTACAGCAATGATAATCACGCAACGGTTCAAGAACTGATGTTGCATCTTAAATCCTATTACAAAGTAAGTCTTTCTTTGAATGATTTCTTTTAAGATCTGTCATTTATGACAGATTGTACGATTATCATTAAATGGCTCAAACTCTTGTTTCTGCCTTCTCCTGCAGATTGCTGTTCAGCGTCTGGCTGACCAGATCCCCCTGGTGATCCGCTACGAGATGCTGCAGGAGTCTGCTGTCCAACTGCAGAGGGAGATGCTTCAGATGCTTCTGGACAAGGAATACTTGGAGTTTTTACTGAAGGAGGACTTTGACATCTGCAACAAGAGGGCGGCTTTGCAGAGTCGGCTCAAACGCCTCAGGCAGGCCCGTGCATACCTGGTGGAGTTCTAGAGGTTAAGGCCTTTTCGCATCAGCCTGCTGTACCTTTTATTTGTCAAACATAGCATGACTGTTGCTGTAGTACTCTTTTACTTTTATTTCTTTATTGTGTCCAATGTAAAGTGGACAAATTTGCTTTTGATTTACAGTCAAATCACGACTGACCAAGTCAATGTCAGCACATAGGACTTCTTGATTATGTACTCCTTTTGTCGAGAAAAAAAGTAATCTACTACATTCCTTGCAAAACTCAAAATGCATATTTAATGCATTGTATTGCAGATCTTTTCCAGGACCTCACCTCACATCGTGGTCCAAATTTCTGAGATGGGTGATTTAGTTGCAGCTGGGGACTTTGACATATTCCAGAGGATTAAAACCATTGTCATGGGTAAAATGTATCAAACCAAATCTATTTTGTTCATTGTAGTTTTTTTCTTTTCTTGTCAATTTGTATCAATAGAGATTGTTTTAGTCTTTTAGAGAAGTCAGTGTGCCCGGAGGGCCACGCTCCCAGTTCCACAAGGTTGCTTGCCCCTCAATTTTAAATGCTCACTATTAGAAAATATCAAAGAGCCAGCGGGGAGAAGGGAGGGGTCTTCCCGCACCCCTGTTGCCTGGTTGCTGCCTGGGGCGGGGGGGCCAAGAGGAGGAGTTGTCCTGTTGGTTCGGGGTCTGTGGTGGCTGGGGGGCTGCTGGCCCCCGGATGTGCCCGCTACGCCACACTCCAGCGGAGGTGGGGGATGGATGCATGTGCTGTGTGAGTGTTTGTGGATGTGTTTTTAGGGACCGAGCAGTGAAACTGCAAGGACCCTATTGTATCTGTAAGGATTATTCTTTCCGTCTTCTTTCTTCTTATTCTTTGCAAAAGGTATGCAAAAACTCATGAAATTTTGCGAGCACCACCTGCCAGTCGACGACATGAAAGAATCTAAACTTTATTTTTTTGGGAGTCGCTCATTGGCTCTGTAGCGCCCCCTACGATGCTTAAAAATGTTCCCCGCATAGGGGTTAGTTTCACGTGGGATGACGAAATTCGGTACACTCATTCATCATACCCAGACGCACAAAAAAGTCTCATGCCTCCATGGTCCCACATCCACAGGAAGGCGGCCATTTTGGATGGAAAGTGAGTTTTCGTGCCATTTTTTTGACCGAATCCACACCTTGCATAAGATCGAACTTGTCCTACAGATTTAATGCTACAGACTTCAAACTTGGCCAGGTTACTCTTAAGACATGGGGGGGGGAATTCTTGGAGAAAATTTTTCAAAACTTATAGGGCGTGGCTGTGGCGACGCCTCAAAGTTTGATGACTCGCCATCACTCGCCACAAAAAATTAAGGTTCTTATAACTCCCACATACATTATCCAATCTGTCCCAAACTTCATACGGTGATTGCTGGACCCAGCCTGAACGCGCACATATAAAATAGTGATATCCACATACAGCGCCACCTGCTGGTGGTCGGAAACGTCTTTTTTTCCCCACAACTCGCATTTGATCGAACTCCTCCTACAGATTTCATGCTACAAGCTTCAAACTTGGCCAGGTTACTCTTAAGACATGGGCGAAAAAAATCATGGAGAAACTTTTTCAAACTCTGAACGGTGTGGGCGTGGCCAGGCGGTGAAAATAGTGTGATGGCGTTTGTGATTTGAAAGCCTTATCATCATCTCAAAGTCATGAAACTTGGCACACACATCCAACCTGACGACTTTGTACGTATGTAAAGGGTATCGTGTGTGGGTGGATCAAAATGGCTCAGTGGCGCCCCCTAGAAATTTTCAAAAACCCCTAGGCATTGGGGTTATTATGTGCTCGTACGTACGCAGAGGGTATCGTGCGTGTGGGCAGAGCTGCAGCTCCAGCATCCAGCGCATGCCCCAACGTACGCACATCCCAACGTACGTCATCTCGGTCCCGCTCACAGCTGCTTGCAGCTTTCTAGTTATTATTATTCCGATCTTCTTCTTATTATTATTCTTTGCAAAAGGTATGCGAAAACTCAGGAAATTTTGCGAGCGCCACCTGCCAGTCCACGACATGAAAGAATCTAAACTTAATATTTTTGGGAGTCGCTTATTGACTCTGTAGCGCCCCCTATGATGCATAAAAATGGTCCCCTTAATAGGATTAGTTTCGCGTTGGACGAAATTCGGTACACTCATTCATCATGTCCAGACGCACAAAAAAGTCTGGGGTCGCCATGGTCCCACGCCCACAGGAAGGCGGCCATTTTGGATGGAAAGTGCGTTTTTGACCGATTCCACGCCTTGCATAAGATCGAACTTGTCCTACAGATTTAATGATACAGACTTCAAACTTTTCTCTAAAGACGTTTAAGGCTCTAAAGGCTCCCCCTAGAAATGTTCAAAAACCCCTCCGCATTGGGGTTATTATGTGTTCGTACGTTCGCAGAGGGTATCGTGCGTGTGGGCAGAGCTGCAGCTCCAGCGTCCAGCGCATGCCCCAACGTACGCACATCCCAACGTACGCACACCTCGGTCCCGCCTACAGCTGCTTGCAGCTTTCTAGTTTTTTTTTGTTTTTTTTTTGTCTTATATGATTTATGGCGTGACTGGGTCTGGGTCCTGCTGTCCTCTGGCCTGCTTGTGCTGTTCCTGATGGGGGGCATTGCTTCTCCCCGCTGCTCGCAGCCTCACCCACCTGTGGGCACGTCTTGACTCCCGGGGCGCTGGCCCACTGCGGTTGGCTGTCTGGGGCGCCTGGCCCTCTCGGGTGTTGGGCGGGGCCCCTACCGGGGGGTTTTGGTGGCGCTCGGGCTCGCGGGGGCCGGTTTCGGGCGCGGTCCATGTCTGGGTGGCGGGGGCCTGGCGGGGCTGGTAGGCTGCCGCCTCTGGTCGTCGGGGGGGCTCTGCCCGATGCTTGTGGGGGCTCTGTCTGGGAGCTTCCTCTGCTGTCTTCTGGGGGGATGCTTGGTCGTCCCTATGATGGGCTTCCCGGGTTCTGTGCTCCTTAGGGGCTGTTGGTGGCCTGGGTCTGGGGGCCCTCTCGGCCTGCTTCTGATTGCTGGGGGTGGGGATTGTGCCACTATACACTGATATTTAAGCATGGTTATTATGTGGGACCATCTACGTGTATTGCATGTTCATGCACACACACTCACACTCACATTCACATTCATTAGCCCAGTAGCATGCTCACTAAGCAGTTGTTGTGCTGTCCTGTGGTTTAAGGTCACCTGTGTATCATATGAGATTGCTGCTGCTTGTGTTTTTTTGTTTTTGTTTGTGTGTTTGTTCTCTGCTTGTCTGCTTACAGGTTCTCCTGGTGCTTCTAAGGTTGGATTCCCCACAAAAGCCGTGAATCGTCTTCAGTTTTGTTTTTACAGGTGTAGCAGCTGGTTTTCGGATTTTTCATTGTTTTTTATGTTTGTCTCTTCATGTTTCTGTTCTTTTTCCTCTTCTTCGCTTTCCCTCTCTCTCTGTCCCCCGGTCCGGCACTATTACCATATCATGTTAAATATTGTAACAAAAATAAATAAATAAAAATGAGGAGTTGATGGGTGTCAAGGGGAGCTTTACATTCATAAAGCTTCCCTTGGCATAGCAAATGTGTTTAGCATAAACGGTATTCAGATTACAAATCTGCTGCCATAATGCTGGACAGGACAAGGAAAAAAAAAAAAAAAAAGAGAAGTCAGTGTGAATTATTTGCATCGCTTAACTTTTCTGCTTCAATTTTGGTGAGACCCATTTCTATTTATACACAACATTATCAATGTTGTATATTGAAAATTCAAGTAAGGAGGCTGGGGGCTTGTGGGCATCACAGTAACTAACCAGGACAAAATAACAAAGAACGAAAAAAAACTTCAGGAAGATGGCCCCCAATGATGAACTGCTCACAGCCTCAGGTAGCCAAAACCCAAAAAAGCAACTAGCATGGAAGAATAAGCCTCTGCATGGCACGTACCACCAACAGGTTGAAAAAGTGGCTGATATCCAGATGTCCTATCAGTACCTAGAAAAGGCAGGTCTGAAAAACAGCACAAAGGCACTAATCATGGCAGCTTAACAGGTATAAGAGCATTAGAAGACGTGATCTACCACAGCAGACAGGAGCCCAGGTAGGTAGATACAAGCAGGTACGACATGTCGAACACCTTGTCCAAGTGGTGGGAATAGTGTTCAGTAACATCTGTACAGAGTACAGTTTGGAAATCCCAATGTCAGTGGGAGATGCCATCAAAGGTGGTGGAGAACGTCCAGATCCAGATTGCAGAAGTGACATGTAGATATTTCAAATGACAGAAAAATACTATGGGCTAAAGGAGAAAGTTGGAAAGCAGTGGCGAATGAAGGCGACATCGGTATGAGTGGAAATCAAGGTATTCGGGGCTCTGACCCCAAAACAGGGAGAGTGGCTCCAACAGATCCAAGGAACGTCAGAGATGTCTGTCCAAAGAGCTTCCAGGCCTCTAGGAAAGAGCCTGAGCTTAAAGGGGTTACCACCCACAAGAGGGGCGAGTGTGGAGAATTTTTTATTTTTTTTAAACTGATGCCCATTAATCAGTACTTAAAGGGGAACTGCGGTATTTTCAACATTAAGCCTCTTTTATGAGTCGTCTGCAATGTTTTAGAACCCCCCTCACCTCTTTTTTGAATTTTACTGCTGTCTCCGGTATTTGCCTAATTTTGATTCTTCTCAACCTGCTTCAGATTGGCAAGTCATGTGCATGTCCTAAAAGGTCGGTAAAAGCACCATAAACGTCCGTTTTTAAAATCATCAACTCACCGGAGTGGTTACTGGTGTGCACTGGTAATCCATATCAAATTTCATTGCGAAAAGTTGCTTCTGTCATGTTTTATTAGACATTTTGTAAATCCCATTGAGTTCTATTGAAGACTGGATGCTCGTTGATATTACGATTATGTGCCGATTACGTGCCGAAGGACAATGAACAATCGCAATCAATGGCGCCATCAAGTGGTGTGGAGTATAGCAAGTCAGATTCAACTGCTGAGCGGAAGTTTATCCACGGCTGTGAGGTGGCTAAGAAAATAGTTCGAGCATGAACGAGCTGCCAAATAAAACACGACAGAAGCAACTTTTCACAACGAAATTTGATATGGATTACCAGTGCACACCAGTAACCACTCCGGTGAGTTGATGATTTTGAAAACGTACATTTATGGTGCTTTTATGGACCTTTTTGGACATGCACATGACTTGCCATTCTGAAGCAGGTTGAGAAGAATCAAAATAAGGCAAATGATTCAAAAAAGCGGTGAGGGGGGGTTCTAAAACATTGCAGACGACTCATAAAAGAGGCTTAATGTTGAAAATACCGCAATTCCCCTTTAAGTTATTTATATCACTGATCGCTGTCTTTCAGCCTGTAAGCTTTGGTTATTAATTCATTTGAAAACGACCAATAAAACGGTACGGATGACTTTCAAGGACAGACAAAAATGGACAAGTCAACTTTATTCAAAAATACATACAAAAAGGATTCTCAGGCAAACCCAAATTAATTTAAAAGCGCCTTCTTTTTCAGTTAGGTTCGCCGTATGTCATTCGCCGTTCTCTGACGGGCTCTCCTGACTGTGGTCATCGTTGTCAGATTTCTCATCATCTAGGAAAGAGAAAAATAATAAGCGAGGGAAAATGGACACCACTTCTCTCTTTATCTGAACTGATGCACTGCTCAGCTCCTATTGAGAAAAAGTACTCACTCTCAAGTGTCTGCTGTAGCTCCTGAATGGTGGTGAGGAGGACATGAAACTGCTTCTTCCTCAGCTCCAGCTAAAGGCAAGGAAAGGTTGAGAACAAGAAAAAAAAAAAAGGTGTGAGTAATTGAAAACAATCGAACCAAAAGAGATAATGAAGATATTTGGTTTTTACCTTCGCATCCACATTCTCCTTGATGTGAGAAAGTTGCTGGAGTTCCTTGTCAAGCGCCGCCAACTGCCTATAAGAGAATAGAGCTAAGTTCAGCCCACAAGTAAACCATCACGAAAGCTTTAACACACAAAGCGCAGGAGTTTAAACAATGTTTGTATCAACACGTGTCAACTCACTGGAGCGTTTCATGTCGGTCTGGGTGCTGCTGGATTACCTTTGCTAAAGCATCGTATTCTGAGAGGGAAAAAGAGGGAGGAAACAGGGAAACGAGTAGATATAAACCATTTTTAATAGGCCACACCTCCTACAATGACCAGTGACTTCCATGAAATATATACCACGCTTCACCTCCAATAATTCCCTGCTTTAGAGTACCAGTAAGCAGTGGCAATAAAGCTGCAACTACAGTAAATATCCTTACCTTGACGATTTTTTCGTACCCTCTTGGCCCTCTGAATTTCCTTTTTGCATTCTGTGATCTTGTCGTGTGCAGACTCAATGTTTTGCTCTGTAGTGGAAAAACAAAAAGATTATGGTATTCATGAGTCGTTTGCAGTTGTAAATAAATAAATGAAAAATGAAAATAAATCCACTCATACCTATGTTAGAGTAGATCTTCTCGTAATTCTCCATTTCCCGAAGATTCATGTCGTAAACCATCAACGTCTTCCCCATGGAGAACTCACACTGAGCCAGAGTCCCCAGCATCCTCTGGTACTGAGTAAATCTACACATCAATATTAAACCGTTTACCATTCAACTACATAGCATATTTCATTACACGAAAAGTCGTTTTTCAAAAGACAGAAAAGAAAAAAAACATGGAAAACTCGTGTCCCAGGCTGTCCTCTGCGGAGTTCCCTCACCCTTCCTCCGGGGTCCCAGGCGAGTTGCACCATTTGGTGAAACTCTTTAACAGCAGATTGATTCGGCGGTCATCTCCTGCTCCGTCACCGTCGATAAGTAGACGCTTTCGTATGACTTCATCTGTAATACAGACGATAGAGGCAACTGAACAGCTTTCCAGGTACGTCGTGTAAACCTGAGAGCTTCAGAGCTAACATAGTTAGCCGACATGGCTACAATATACAGTATATACGCTGTTGAAAAGGCTGCTGTTACGTATACAATCAATTCGCTTTAGGGAAAACAAGCGGCTGTATACTACGACTTACAAGCTCAACATTGCTGCAGATAGCTTCTACTAAAGAGCTTACATCACTGAATTACTTACCATCTGTAACAGCCCCCATGTTTGCACTGTGGCTGACTGTTGTTCTTCTTTGTACTTGCCGATAGACTTGGCGCGGTTAAGCGCGTCACTGCCCCCCCCTGGTGTGGAAAGGTCATTGCTGCTTTTTTGCCCTTTGACGCTGTATACCAGTGTTTTTTTTCTGGGCACCCACTTTTTAAAGTTGATTAATCCCAATTTACATTAGGCGTAGTTTCTCGAAAAGAGAATTTGTGCATTAACAAATATTTATGACTATTTTTATTGACAGTTAAGCATAATGTTAAACTAGCCATTTAAAAGGCATTTGATAAATCACAACTTTTTTTATTCACCTATTCTTGACAACGTATACTTAAGAAGAGTTGACAGGGCATCTCATTGTTTTTATATTCTCATCAGTACAATTTACACAGTTTATACTTAATGAAACAGTGTAAGTACAAAATAAGGAAGTTAATACTTTGTTTTCTCGCTGTCATCAATAAAAACTGAATTCAGTAATACTGACCGTCGATTTGTCTCTGATGGAGGCAAAGCCCACTGTCCCAGATTGATCAGTGTGGCTGACAGCCTAATCTAGGATTTGTCATTTCAAAGACGCTGTGCACTTTGGTACTTTAAATATTGTGTGTGTGTGTGTTTTTTTCCCATCCCTCTCACAAGAAGAACTATAAGATCTAAAAACTACAAGTGCAGAACAATGTTACGAAACATCAGCGTTCATGTGTGCTCTTACGCAATGCTGTCTTGAGTCTGAAAGTTTTGGCTTAGTTCTTACTGTGGCCTTAGAACCCCAGTTTTTCCATCCATCCATCCATCCATCCATTTTCTATACCCGCTGAATCCGTCGGTCGGGTCGCGGGGGGGCTGGAGCCTATCCCAGCGATCATCGGGCGAGAGGCAGGGTACACCCTGGACAGGCCACCAGTCCATTACAGGGCTACACAAACGAGACAAAGAACCACACACACGCCCACACTCACTCATAAGGACAATTTTAGATACACAAATTAACCTAAAATGCATGTTTTTGGACAGTGGGAGGAAGCCGGAGTACCCGGAGAGAACCCACGCATACACGGGGAGAGCATGCAAACTCCACACAGAAAGGCCCAAGCCGGGAGTTGACCCCAGTTTATCAAAATTCCCAATTTGCCTAATTTCATTATGAAAACCTGCTTCTCTATATGATAACACCAGCAATGCATAAAAACATGCACAGACTCAAGGACTCCAGGATATTCAGTTTTTATCCTTGTACTTCCACAAAAGTACCAGCCCTTGCAGTCAGTAATGTCCAAGCCCTGCCATACATCATCTCTCTGAGGCATGTTTGCTCTTTTGCCAAGTTTCACACAAGCTGTGTTAGAACATTTACTATGTAAATTACAAAAAGTGACATCCTATTCCTTCTTTACAACTGACCATTCTTTTACGTTTTGCTCGGTATTTAAAAATGTGTTGGTAAGCTCCAGTTGAGTCAAAAAGGAAAGATAAGTTTAAGAATATTTCATGATATGGATAATTTCTGACTGGATAATTTTTCTAACTTTGCCAATTAGCCTTCCTGTCAGCGTAGACAACAGTACAAAAATACCTCGATGACGTGAGTGCGTCCTCGCGCAGTGACGTCTCTGTCCCAGAATGCAGTCTGGTAAACAGACATGGAAGCACCAGGTGAAGACCTCTTTAGAGGCTGAGCACTGCACTAGCTTCTTCCTTACCGTCTTCTATCTTATTCGCTCAGTGTACACAGTTGCTATCTATCAGCCTGGTGTCTCGTCTAAATCCACAGCATCTTGAGTCACGGTAAGAACGAAGTTATTGTCGAGACGTGTCGGTAGCTAATGACTTCTGCTGGGCTGCCATGCTATTGCCAGCTTCCTCGCTAACGCTAGTCATGGCTGGTGTCAGCTAGCAGGCTAATGTAACAGTTAGCCGCCACTGCTATGTAGTAACGCTGTGCCAGTCACAGACCAGCACTGAATAGAGCCTGTTTCCATGACACAGCTCCTCATAAACATTGTGTATTTAGTCCAGTAACGATCTACTGATTGATGTTTATATATTGTCTTTTCGATTTTTGAAATGTAATCTATCATGATAGTTTAATTAGCGCGTTGTAGAGGTGTAGCAGAGGTGTTGTACTTGAGCAACGCCAGCTAAAACTGCTGGCTGCTGTTAGCTTGCTATGGAAGTCGTCGCACCTATTACTCAAAAGCAATCAAGTTAAGTTTAAGTAAATTACATAACCCTATAACTTGCCACTGATAGCCTTTGATAGCATGATACTGTAGAGCTCAAATAACGACCCAATGGCATAACTGTGGTATAGATGCATTTAAATGGCAGGATAGCAGATTATTTATCAATGGATGGTTTCACTGTATATAGTACATTTTCTCTCACATAATGGTCATACACGGTGCATATAGGAAATGTAAAATAAGGATGTCAATTTAGCTTGACCTCCAACTGATTTTTTTTTTCTTTCTTTTGGGGAATCCTATTGCGTAAAATAACTTTTACTAAAAACTTTTTTTTACTCTTACTGACCACCAAAGCTCTTTAACCCACAACTCACATACACCCATTCATTTGATGCCTCTTTATGATATACTTTCTGCAATATACACACAAACACACTGACAAAACATTGGCAGAAACTTGCCCCATAATAAGAATAATGCAACGTGTGAATGGTAGGAGCCAGCGATCATGATTCTCATCCCTTATAATAAATGGAAACGATTATAAATGTTATTAGAAACGTCAATGTTTGCAAACTATGTGCTCTGGCAAAGGTGTAGGCTAATGTTTGTCTTTGGGCTGAAATTTCAGGGTAGTCGTAATAATTTATGATCAAGCAGGATTTTTGACTAGAAGTATGAGAAAATCAGTACAAGGTTAATTTACATCGTAATACGATAAAGCACAAGTTCAATGCTGTACAAATGCTGAATTTCACAGCAGTGTTTGTCATTATTCTTTTTTTTTTTATTTATTTAATTTTTTTTTACACTTTTACAAGCACATTGCTTCCATAGCTAGAGCTGCCGACATTTTCTGCATTCAGCTTCGGTTTTCCACTAGCTTAACCTTAAAGTGATACTCCGGAGTAGATTCAACCTGGGGTCATTTGAACCGTGACATCCAGCCAAGTAGCCCACCCGCAGTTTTTTCGATATTGACTGAACATCAGCTGAGTTACTGAGTTATCCCGAATAGCTTCATACAAGGGTTAATGGATGCTGGTCCGTATCTCCAAAATTACCACACTAAAATCACATGCCATGACACCAAACTTCTACAGGAGTACAAATATGGTCTGTACTCACCAAACGATGCATTTGGAAGTTTGAAAATAGTCCAGGAGTTAATTATTATCAACACAAGCCTGATAGCTTCTCTGCAGCTAAAGCTGCGTCGACGTCACTTCAGAGAGCTGGGAGCTTCAAAATAAGATGAGGGTTGATCTACTACTGTAGACAACAAAGCAAGGCTGCTCAGTTTCTCCATTGATAAAATAACTTCACAACTCTACAACATAAAAATTCATAAAAAAACATGTAGAATATAGCATATACTTTGTTGTCTACAGTAGTAGATCAACCCTCATCTTACTTTGAAGCTCCCAGCTCTCTGAAGTGACGTCGACGCAGCTTTAGCTGCAGAGAAGCTATCAGGCTTGTGTTGATAATAATAAACTCATGGACTATTTTCAAACTTCCAAATGCATCGTTTGGTGAGCACAGACCATATTTGTACTACTGTAGAAGTTTGGTGTCATGGCATGTGATTTTAGTGTGGTAATTTTGGAGATACGGACCAGGATCCATTAACCCTTGTACAAAGCTATTCGGGATAACTCAGTAACTCAGCTGATGTTCAGCCAATATCGAAAAAACTGCGGGTGGGCTACTTGGCTGGATATCACGGTTCAAATGACTCCAGGTTGAATCTACTCCGGAGTATCACTTTAAGCTCTACAATACCAAAAATACACTTTTGGTAAAAATTAAGTCTACAAACATCTATCATACTTGCTATAATTATAATTATTTCTGAAACTTGTGTAAATACTGCACTATATCTGCATCGGTTATGACAACAAAAAATAATCATAAAAGTGCAACTGATTACTGTGGGTGTGAAACAGTGGGTAGATATGATGATCAGTTCAGTCAACGTTTGATGGAGTCATCTATAGTGGAATTTTAATTCCACTGATTAACAGTTGAAAATAAGTACAACCAACCATTTTTAACTAACTCATCTCCTGTCAATAATTGTCCTTGTGTTTAATGCGTGTTGGCTTGTTTGCTTGTTTGTATCTCCAGCTATCCCCTCCAGTGTGTGTGCCAGCCAGCAAACACCCAAACTGATGAGGATCGTTTGATCGAGTTGAAAATAAGTTCCTTGTTTTTTTTTTGTTTTGTTTTTTTTTTCAAGGTAAGATCTCTCAGCTTCTCATTATGTGTTTTCTAACAGCTCTAGAGTAGTCGTAGGTGGTTGTGTAGCTCTGTCAGATACTTGCCTAAGGACTTTATAAAGGACAATATAGCTGCTGCCTTTTGCCATCCAATTTGACTGCTTAGGTTTAGATTAGAGGGCTAGGTGATGAGTTCATGAGCATGCCTTCTACAACAACATAATAATAAACTTTTTGAGTATGGATGGAATTGGATGGTCTCTCCAATCAAAGCTGCTTTGTTAACCAGTTAGAATATGATATTTCCTGAAAAAGATGGCGTGATTCATTTCGTTTTTACATATTCATCTGAAAATAAAATGCACCTAAAGACCAAACATCCCGAAACTGGAAAAAGTCCATATTCTTTCAAAAAAATATGTCCATATGTTTAACTCGATGCCATGTTTTGTAAAAGTTGGCACACTTTGGTCTGTTTAGCACCTCTTCTCTTAATAGCTTTACTATCATGAGAGAAGTGAAAACATGCGCTACAGTTTTAAAAATCCAAATACTTTCCCGTTCTTGCTTGATAGAGGATTTCGGCTAACCAATAGTTTACCTCTTTTGTCATAGGTTTCTGCTCAATAATGTGGCAGACATTTTGTTTGAAAGTAGCAGTTAACAACACAAATCAGATATCTCATTTGTGCGCACAGATTGCGTGCGTGACTAATGTTTTACATGAGTATGAATTTACAGAACCATTCTTTTTGTGATTGATTTTTACGGACCATGGCGCTCAGTCATTACGATCTCTCCCAAAAAGATTTATTTTTTTAAACTTTATTTGTTGTGACGACGGTGTCTGTTTTACTTCCAACTTTATTTGTAATAGTGACAGTGTCTTCTTTTTCCTTTTCTTCTTTGTAACCACTAAGTGTGTAGTTATCTAGTTGCTGGTGTTACATGGTTTCATAAAGCAAAACAGTGTCGTGCCTGGCCAGAAGCCAAAGTTCTGAAGTGTGGTATCCCGTCCAGGGCAATTTCAGGCTGGGGAGTGTGCAAAATAAAGAGGTTGGTGTACATCAAAATGAGTCAAAAGCACATAGTTTTAAAGTTCACAAACTGTTCCAGTATTGCTGTAAAGTAAAGTACCACCCACCATTTCAAACTCCTCACTATATTCTACTAGAGGTCAGTGTCAGGTGCCAATTTTCCATTTTTGGGCTTGAGTAGAGGATCTAATTAAACACATCCTTAAGATGTCAAACATGTCAAATCTTTATTGCTCTACAAGCGACATTAAGACAATAGAGCAGCTGGAGTTGAAGGAGGAGAAGAGTTAAAAGTTCATTGAACAGTTTGATACAGTGGATCAGTTTATGACTGAGTTGTACACTATTACACTTTACTTTTATAGCACTTATTAGTTATCTGCTTCACCAAACAACTTCCATATTTGAAAAACAATGTAGGGAGGTAGCTGAATTCTGTCAAACTGACGAATGGTTTTAACTTTCAAAAGGGGAAGAAAAAGGTTATTGTGAATCAGACATCATTCATCAAAAAAAGGAGGGACTAGACTAGAAATGTTTACGCCATTTGTAAGTCAAGTCACTCGTTATCAGTATGATACAATTCTGTCTGAAGAGAATCTGGTATCTTTAAAAATGTTATCTCTGGGAGTGCTGTATATAGGGCCCCCATTTTTTGTTTTCTTGTGTCAGTGAAGTGTATGCATCACAGGATTTGATTAGAAGGACATCATTTCAAAAGTGAAAGTAAAGAAAACTTAATGGTTTTTTGCCAAGGCTTGCTCAAGCAGAATTAGTTGTTTTTATTTGTTTTTTTTTCTCAGTGTAAAGTGCTCTGAGATTACATTTTGATGTATGGTTGCTAAAAAAAAAGTAATACTGAATTAAGTTCAACTGAACTGAAATAGTTTCTAACTTTTTAAAAAAATTTAGAAAAACTTTTTAGAAATCACACGAGAATAGGTTTGAGTCTGTCATGAATCTTTTGAAGTGTTACCTTTATCCCTTCTCCATCACTCAGCTGTACCTGCTGGAATAATCACCTGCCATCAGGGGTTCTGCTTTTTAGTAATAACTTAGCAGATGTTCCAAACAAACAGTCAATTGTTGGGTTTCTCGTATGCAAACATTATTGGACGCGTGTCTGCTCTTTAACCGGCCTGGATCCACAGCCTTCTTCTTCTCTTGACAACGAGCTGCGATTCCCCTTGGAATGCGCCTGTGTCATCGGGGAAGTAAAAAACTGATAGACAGAAGGGCGTCGGTTTTTTTGGCACATAAAGTTGTCGAACCTAAACCGGACCAGTTGAAGCCATCCCAGATCATAACGCTGCCCCCGCAGCCTTGTATGGTAACAACTCGGCACGGTGTGTGCAGCACTTGATTCGCCACTCTTTTTACCCCGATGTGCTCATCACCCCGGAATGGGGTGAATCTGAACTCGTCAGACCACGTGACCTTATTTACCCGTTTACATTGTGCCTGTGGAAATGCTCTTACTTTTACTGTTAAACATTGCTGTGAATTCTCCTGGTTTTCCTCAGTCTGATTTCACCAAATTCTCAAGGTATCTCTGATCACGCTCATTCGAGACTTTCTTCCGTCCACATCCCTTCCTTTAAGATGAGGATTCACCACTATCCTTCCGGGTTTTAATAATGCTTTGGACAATTCTTATACCCTTAGTTGTTTTGTTTACTTGATGCCGACCAATAATTAGACTCGTCTGAAACATGGTGACATGTTTTCCACAACCAGAGATGTGCCTTCCGACATAGTTGTTGAAGAAATGAGAAGCTACTCACTGCATCGTTTTTGGGTTAAACAACGTATTTCAGCATGACAAAACCAACTCGTAATCTGCACATATCACAACAAAATCGCCCTGTATATTCTGAGAGCTAAAATGTTCTGGGTACTAAACAGTCCTGTCTTAAATCTAGTATCATGCAATTGGAAAATATTTTACCTTTAAAGCTGCAGAGATGTGGTGTTCTCAGCACACTCCTGCTTTCATGAAATATTTAAACATTCAGTAAGTTGCCTTCGTACTGTTTGTTGTACTAACGCATTACACAGTTTTCAAACAATTTTGGAAATCATTGCAATGCATTTCAGGGTTGTAATATGTTTTGAGAGTTTGAACTGACACCACTTTTTCAGTCCACATTACTGATGAGCACATGTTGGAACGTTCTCACGCTTGTTAATGCCAACATTTACTCTGATAACATGACAGACAACTGAGTTTTGTACTGCTTTCTTTCCAGATCTTGCAGTTCTGTTTTTATTTTCTAGTTTCTCCTTCTCATGACTTACGTCTTGTATCTTGAAAGTTTACATTGGATTAGCATGGAAACTAAGAAATGTGATATTTTTCCCTTCAAACATGTTGTTGCAGTATTGCAAAAACATCCGCCATTGCCATACCTACACAGAGATGTTTTATAAGTTTACAAATGACATGAAAGAAAATTCAAAAGATCACATCTCTATTTATTCACCAACACGTGCATCCTCGTCAAATGATTGTCTTTACTTTTAGCATTAACAATACCAATCACAGATTGATAACAGATCAAATTTAAAGTGGAAACCTGCAGGTTGTCTCTCCCCCATTTTACATAAAATAAAATTGGGGAAGGATAAGAAAAATGTTATATATGCTCAGCAATTTTTTAATCCCTGATTTTCAGTATATCCTTCAGGGTGCTCTCTGAGACACGGTGGTTTATCACAGTGTAGCTTTAAATTTTCCAAAATCAACACATCTTGGATTCACTTTCCAAGGAATTCTTAATAAAAGTCTTACATGAATAAAATGTATGTTACTGGGCACGTTTTTAAATTGTCCTCAAGGGCATTATGAGATAGCTTCAGCTATTTGGTACAATAGTTCGCTTAATTTGTGTGCTTTGTGCATATTATAAAGAACAAAAAAGACATGTTTTCATGTTTGAAGGGGAGAGAGAGAGAATCGGGGAATATGTACACAAGCATGTGCATGAGTCAAAGTAGTAATGCTAACTAGCGGTAGCTGGAGACCTTCAGGTGAACTGGCTGCAAATATGTAGGGTAAGATTTGTGCTGGTTGTTTATCAAGTGGCTGTACGCGTTCCTATACGGGTCATTTTTTAAATATTTTTTTCATCCATTTTTTTTTCGGGGGCACATACGAAAGCAGTAACACAGGTTTGCCAGTGTCAGTCTGTGAAAAAGTCCTATCCCGAGCCCGAGCAAAGCTGACTCTTTATGTTGTTACATTGTAGCGGAAAGAATGTCGGAAAGGCCCGAGGATGACGTCAGGGGGGAGCAGCGCCGAGCGGCCAGGCAGCAGCTGAAGCAGCAGCAGATCCAGCGGGGAGAAGGCTCCACAGCAATGGCGACTGTTGCGGAGCGGAGATCGTTGCCTAGTCCTGAAATAATGCTGGGACAGCCTTGGAGCAACTGGGTCGACGCCGTCAAACTCCACGGACACGACGGTGAGTTGCCCAGCGTCCCGAATGTGCGCAAGGAAGCGAGGTAGAGCGCGACAGTTGCCAGTCCTTTCCCTTTTTTTTTTTTTTTTTTTTTTTTTTGGCCGATTGCATGCAGTTTTTGGTTGAATATGAAGAAACGCTACCGGTAGCAACAGCACGGGCAGGCAAGCAAGTGCAACTATTTATCAGTCTCTATGTCGGATCGCCTCATTTTCAGGTGCTGAATCGGAGGAAAGTTTCAAAGACTTGGGGAAAAATCGAGAAGCCATGCGTTTATGCAGAGAAGGTGAGTGTTTTTTCCGCTCTAGGGCCAAAGGTGTATTTTGGTTCTTGGGGGTTTGCATACATACACACACGGACTCAAAACACTTTACATGCGTCGTACAGTTCAAATGTAGTGAACATGCGCTTCATGAGTTGATGGACAACCGGATACTGTCAGTAAAAACGTGTGTTTTATTCGTGTTGGATTTGACATTTACTTTAATACCCAAAATAACGTAACGGTTATTAACTGAGACTCACAGTAGTTAGGATTAGGCCCAAACATAGTTATTACATGTAGGGAATGCATTATTAAATTAACTTTATTGTTGAGCGACCTCGTTTCTGCCATTTTTACATGTGAAAACTTCCATGTGTGTTTTCCCTCCGTTTACCTGGAGATTACACCAGTGCTTGTTGCTTGAAGAATTTTAAGGTAGCAGGCATTCAAAAGGACTTTGTAGTGGCTAAAGTCATTCTTAAAATTGTCACCTCAAATATATTTTCTTTTGTAGAAGACCCCTCTCTATCATTATACTGGAAGAATGATTATAACCATACCCGATTCATAGGGTGTATTGTTTTGTTACAGAATTGTATTTTGAACATTGTTTGAAACTTGAATAGAGTGTTCAGTTTGAAACAACTTTATAATAACTATTCAGACTTGTAAAACATAAACTCAGAAAGTTTGTATTCACTGTGTGTGTGTGAGTGTATATGTGTGTGTGGAGGGGGTAATCTAATGATGATAATAATTCTAAAAGCAACGATGTGATCATCATGTCCCTGCTATCTTTAGCAAGCAGTTTTTTTCTTTAAATAACAATGAGACAACTACAGCAGAATAGAGAGGATGTCCTATAGCACAAGTGGTAAAATGTACATTGTCAGAAGCCACAAACCAATGTCTCAGAGTAGTTTGTATTTCAACCTTATTCTTGTAAACCACTCACTTTGCTTTTTTGTCCTGGACTCAGAATGAGGGCCAATACAAAGGGACATCGCTTCCAACAAAACAAAACAAAAAAAGGAATTTAGCTTTAGATCCTGCAATTATGTTGTATTTTCAAGGCTCACCGAGCGCTCTAAGTCTAAGATTAATTATAATTAACTGGGTGACGGAAAGGATTGAGGATGAACCTGAATGATAGTTCAGCTTTCTTACCACGGTGGTACAGTTTTATATTCAGCTCGTTTAAAGAGAGGCATCATTACTGGCTATTTTTGCACGGTGTCCTAAGTAGTTAATTTGACAAAAGTGCTTTAAAAGCGCATACCTGTAGCATGTTTATTCTTGTATTTTCAAACATTTAAGCATCGCATCCAAAGCTTATCTAAAAGAAACAAAATGTGAAAAACAACCATTTTGTGCTTAAGAACATTTATTTGGGTGTCCTCGTGTCAGTGCCAGCTCAGAAATACCCCAAAACACAACCTTCATTCAACCTTCAACAAATATTTCATTCAGTGAGTTTCTGTGTCACACTCCCTGCACAGAGTACTGTTGTCCTGCCTCCTCAACTTGATAGCCGCCAACTTTTAAGTTTAAATCATGCCATATTTGCTGTACTTTGGAGTGGGGAAATGGAAACTCATGCCGTCAGCTTTAATGTTAACAGCAAATTCTCATCAGTAGTTACATAGTTTACGTAAGACAGAAATTGGCAAATAACGTTCTACTGGTCCCGCGTCTGATGTTTTATGTTCCGACTAGGACTAGAAAGTCTTACTTCTGAGTAGAGTATGAACCTCTCAGCTGCCCCTTTTGTTCAGAGGTGCAGTGTCTTTAAGAGTCTGGGTTAGTTCAACACACAAATCGCAGCGAGATTTATTCTAAAGGAGAGAACATTGCCGACAGCCTGTGTCCGATTTATAAAGAGAAGTGTTTGAGAATAAAACTAACAGACACATGTTTTTCTTTCAGTTAGTTTGGTGGTAATCTGAAATGGGTTTGTTGTGTGTGAAAGTGTTTACTGTCAGGCTATTTACTGTATGCAAAGCCATTCAGCGATAATGCGCACCAACGGTTATTGGATAAAGATGGTAATTCTTGTGGAAAACAGGTGTTTTACTGTCTCGCTGTTTGTTTTTTTTTTTTCACCAAAGGATGTCTCCCACATTTTATGAAGGTCCCGGTAAAGGTTGTTGGAAAAGGGCATACGATGTTTTCTTTAAATGACTTTGCGGTCAGAATTTTTGTCTCTTCTCCGAGGACCCATGAACAAGGCCCCATGTGACCCTGGTGTAACGGGACAGTCACTGCCACTACAAGGACGGCGAACTAAAGCTGAATTCTCCCGTTTGAGCGACGTTTCCGAACCAAGCGAAGGCAGACGTGAATCTTTTTATAATTTTTCATCTGAAAACATTTTTCTGTTTTCTGTTACTTGGCTTAAAAAATGACGCTGATTAAGAAAAAAAGCGAGAGCACCTTTTACAAACCCTCAACAACATCATTGCATCTGCAGCCAGTTACTAAGCGGTCGTTGTGGTGTGAGTAGATGTTCCAGAACTGGCCAAGTTTCTCAATGAGCGTTAAACCCATATCTGGCTCTCATCCGTCCTGCTAAACCATTTACATGTCGACACAGAATATGATGTGATTTTTCTGTTTGTGTACCACATTACACAGATGAACTCTGTCAGGAAAGATTTAGGCCCACGCTTGTGACGTGATTGGGTGTCCAACTTGGATTTTTCTTTCCTCTTTGTGTTGTATGTTGTAAAGGGTTAATTCCAGGCTATTTGTTGCGGGGCCTTATCTGATGTTGCATTTACATCGGTCAACAATGTGTGCTGTGTACATACCCTAAAACCATTGCACAATTCTAGTGGCAAAGACTCCCAGGTATTAAAGCGCAGCTTTGATATCACATATATTTTTGGCTCTCGTGGGATGGCACACAACACAGTATTTGATAAAATGCGATTTAACTAACACTACATGTTATTTAGATGTGGATTAGCATTAAGACAGATTGTGTGCGTCGTGTTGAGGAAATGCTGTTTGCCAGCGTATGAGATTAACATATCTCCAGGTCATGGAATGTTTACAGGCAGGCACAGTGATCATTGTAATATTTGACGCTGCGTACATCACTTGACTTGCAGCTAGCTTAAAACATCTTTTATCATGTTGCAGCGTCTGTCAGTGACTGTTGTTTGTGTCATGGGCCTGATCAACACATGCTGTTCATGGCAGATGTTTGCGTTCATACAGACTTGTGCCTCTGCGACTTCTAGTAGGGGTATAACGAGTGGATGACTACACCTCTCCATCATGACTCACCACCAGATTCCTCCTGTGGTGAAATGGCCATTCTATCACACTCGGATAATTAACACACACACACACATAGCTCACATTGTAAAAATGAGTGGCAACCAATGATTGATGAATCCGTCCCTCTGTTGCACGTTTTTCTAAATGTTACAGTGGCGCTGTCACAGTTGGTGAAGCTGGGAAATGTAGTGCCACCGTCACCCACAGGTCAGACTGAGCCAACGTGTGCTGCTGAGAAGCAGCTCGAGCTGCTGCGATCCCACCTCCACCATTCATCACTGCCATGGCTGAGGATGCAGAAATGAACTAGACTCTCGCAGTTCTCCTCTGTCTCATGCTCTCAGGCTCTATTTCTTATTTTCAAACTACAGCTCTCTTCTTTCTCTCTTCTCTGTCTTGCTGAGGCCTCGGCCTGCTTCTTTGCTCTTTCACTACCCCCTCCATTGGCACTTGTTTCTAGGCTATGTTTCGTTGTTTTGCCTCTCCTTTCTTCTCCAGTGTGACTTCCTTTCTCTCTACCCTTTCCACTTCCCCCTTGTGAAGGAAGAAAATTGACATTGAGAATGGGGCTGACTTGGTGGCGGCGGACCACATTTGAAATCAAGCCATTTTAGCCGCACCATCCAGTAGTATTCGATGTGTTGAATGAAGAGTAGCAGGGTATATAGCTGGGCTCCTTTCATAGTTGAGCAACCTGTTTGCAGAATCCTCCAGGCGATCAGCAGCAGCAGTTTGAGAATGAGTGTTTTTTTTTTTTTTGGTTTTTTTTTACCTAGCTATTGATCCAGGAAGGAAATGTTATGGGCCTGGCTGATACTGCAGTTCTTGGCCTGTTTCAATAAAAGATCTGCTGGAAGGTGTAGTTTTAATGAACAATATATGGGACGTTATTGATTTGGCAAAAATGCCTGCTTTCTCATTATAATTTCAATTTGCTACTTGTACAAGAGAATGGCTCATAGACTGAACCAAATGAAAACAGATGTGTGGAGAAGAAAAGTTACTCAGATCCTTTACAGCAGCCTTTTTCTGGTGTTTCTGCAGTTGGCAGTCAGTTAATGGTACCCTCCAGATCACGTTTCTACGATCTGTAACTTGTTTGGTTAGCACAGCAGTCAGCTTTCCTACTTGAGTTTGATAAAGTGTACGTGCCTTTGTTCATCAAGTGAAGACTTCTCCTTTTTTATTTCTGCGGCAGACACCAGATGATGCGAAGTAAAGCTTTTTTTGCTTCACTGCTATTGAAGGAGACACTTGACAAATCTCTTCAAACGATTGACACATTAAGTAGCATCAGGCTTATCAATTCATCCACACAAGTCAGCCACTGACCTCTTTGAGAGGGAACTCAGCAGGTAGATTCTTTTATATGGTCTTTGCTTAATGGCCCTCATCCCTTCCAGACTCAGCCAGTAATGTTTGGAGAACCCTTGACGCCCCTAGCTGAGTGTGAATTGGAGAGGGGCTCCACTTCTCTCCTCTTGTTTCCTCTCTTCTGTTCATCTCATCATGGCACCCCGGGGCAATCTCTTAATTAGCCCCCTTAATGAGGTAGTTTCTGATTCTTTGTGCCAGGGTAAATTTTGATCACTTTTTGTTGAGGAGCAGCACTTCCTCTGATTTGCCTTTGAGTGGCTTATAAACTGTGAGGGGTGGTTACTGTTTGGATAGAGCTGTATCATTCACGTACCATGGCATTCATGCAAGTATTTATCTTTATAATTTTTTTTTATTATTAGGCAAGGCAAGTTTATTTGTATAGCACAATTCAACTACAAGGCGATTCAGAGTGCTTTACAGAGACATTAAAACAGTAGAAATAAAAAGCATGATTTAAATTTTAAACAAAAAAGAAAGAAATAAGAACAATAGTTAAAAAGTGATTACGTTTTGAGCTTTATTCAAACGCAGCTGAAAATAGGTGTGTCTTCAACCTGGACTTAAATACACTGAGTGTTTCAGCTGATCTGAGGCTTTCTGGGAGTTTGTTCCAGACATGTGGAGCATAGAAGCTGAATGCAGCTTCTCCATGTCTGGTTCTGACTCTGGGAACTGATAAAAAATTAGTTATTAGTTGATTATCATCCTTAAAGCAGCCAGTATAATTCCCTTCTTTACGTTTTCATGAAAGACGTGGGGCCACGTTTACCTCAGCCTTAGATATGTTAAGAATGAGGTGGCTCTTGGAGGTTATTTCATATAAAAGGGCATGCATGACTGATGTATTAATGTTGTGTTTTTGTTTGTTTGTTTTTATTAGATACACTCTAAAAGTTGTCATGATTAAATAGTCGATATTCTGATTGCTTTCTTAATCGCTGTTTGATTAGGTACGAGGTCTTAAAACATGAATATACCATTCAGTTTCACCAAAGCCAGAGGTGCTATCTCCAAATTGCTTTTTAATTTCACCCAAAACCTAAAGAGTTTTAGTTTACTGTCACCACAGATTTTCTTTGGTCTGCAAACGGTTGGCATTGTGGGCAAATTGAGGGGTGGGGGGGGGGTGGATGATACTGTTTATTGGGCCAGCAGCTGAATGCAGCTCCGTTTTATTTACTTCTCCTTACGTTGTGTCCTCTCTCTGCTTGACCCCTCCGATTCCTACAGACATGCCCATATTTGGCCAGTGTCCCGCACAGGACGATTTCTATCTGGTGATGTGCAGCCACTGTGGTCATGTGGTCAAGCCACAAGCCTTCCAAGCACACTACGGTAAGTTTTATACACACACACACACACACACACGCACTGTTGGATGATAAGGCATGGCTTGATGTTCAGATGTGTTCAGAGTGTTCATGCCCCCAGTCTGCAGCCATTTAGTGTTGTTTATGAAGTCTTACCACATCTTTACATTTTCTCCTGAACGTAGCGAACTTGTCATTTACAGAAAACATGAAAAGTTGGCAGGTGAAAAGGAGGCTGCTTTTTTTCACTGAAATGAATACACCCTTCTACACTGTGAGGGACAAGCTGCCATTTATTAGATTCATAGGTCAGATTTTGTTTTTAAAAACATGCATTAGTTCCAGTGAATCCTGATTATAGAAACATCGCATTCGGGTAGTTGTTAGTGGTGGAACTAGTTGTTGTTGTTTTTGTTTTTTTGTATCCCATTTTTGTAAGGCGCATTTTGAAGTTCTGCTTCAGGTTTACACTCACTCGTGGTGGTTTATCCCTTTAAAAAAAAAAAAAAAAGAAGAAGATCAGCTGTTTCTGCATCCTGACCATAAACATGACCAATGCTTGCTAAAATGAAAGACTAATCATAACATACCAAACTGAAATATTTCCAGAGACCTTCCATTTTTCCCATGTCTTAAAGGAGACCGGTTTTGTCTGTCTTTTCTATGAATATGTTTCCAGTTTATGAGCATTACTTTGATACAGGCATGCATAGTTTAGCCTATACCACCACCTTCTGATGGCGTCACACAGCCTGTATTGTTCTCTTCAAACCAGACAATGGAAATGTTCCTAATGTGCATTTTCTATGAACCAGCATTTCAAAAATACATCTTAAAATTCACTTGACATTTGGAAATGCACGTCTACTGATGTGTCAACAAATTAATTTAGATGAAGTAGGTTTTACCTGCATTATTAATAAACGGCATTAATGTTTCAGAGGGAACTTTGTGATATTTTCCTCCTAATGTAAAACAACAGTTTGGTACTTGTGCTAACTGTCAGTTCACGACCAAAACATTGATGAGTATGGAAGTTGAAGTAGAAAAAAATATAAATGCGTTGCTTTGAATGTCAGTTTAGGTGATGCTATTAGTTGAAATTGTTTGCTTAGAAATCTGGTTCTTGAGCATTTTTCATTGTTAAGTTTGTACAGGAAGCTGCATGTGGACTGTAGGACAGGGCTGTTGTGTAGTGTAAAATTCATCAATTCTATGTCATCTTTAGGAACCATATGCCATTCAAAGACTAGTGGTAATATATATAATGACTTAACACATGCTCAGCTGTGAACACACTGTTCCTTTTTTTCCATACAGTAGGTCTTGCTGATTAATCATATCTGTTTTTACAGATATTTTTACTTCTAGAAAAGCCAATCATCGTGCCTTTTTAAAGATTTTAAAGGTAGTTGCGTTAGATAATCTTGATTTCAGTGTTGAACGTAATCATTGTGATTCTGATGTTTGTATTATCAAGCAGCCCTGCCGTTCAGTGGTGACCTGGTCATTTTATTCTCCGTTTTAATTCGTCTACGGTTCTCTTTGTTATCATTTGATTTTGCTCAAGACCTCCCAGTAACTGTTTTAACGTTGTACAGCTCCATTCAAAACAGCCTTTTGTATCATGAATAGGGTTCGTATAAGTGCTTTTCAGTGCATGAATTTGAACCGAGTCATATCTTTGACTTTTGTGCCAAAGAAAATGAAAAATCTGTGAATGCAGTGATCGCTTTGCTGTTCATCTTAAACCTCCCATCGTCTTTTTGCTCCCAAATTCATTTTTCTGAAGCATGTTTTAGAGAGACACCTACTCTGTCTTGTTTTATAGGATCTCTGTGTTTAATTTTATGATCGTAAATCTTGGTAGTTTCTCTGAAGTGTTACAGCAGTTACAGTTGTCAGTACCTGCCACAAGAGGGAGGTATAACAACACTTGGCTCCTGAATGAAATGTCAATGCATCTGTGTCAACCCTCAATGGATTCCTCCTACATTTTTAAACAATATGTACTGATACAGGCCTGTGCGGACCAGATAATTATGTATGTGCTGGAGCATCCAGATTAGTTTTCAGAGGCTGTCTCCTTCCCAGTAAAGAAAACAATACTGAGCAGGTGGCTGTAAGACCTCTTGATAGTGGCGGCGTTGTTATACAGATTCTGTAAAATCATCCCTAAAGGGCTGTGGTTTTACAGTAATTTCAGCATGTTTGCCGTGCGTTTCATCAACCTAACAGTGATAATTCATTATGAGAGTGTATAGTCTGTAATAGGTTCATTACGACTAGGTATGCATCAATTTAATTCCCCTACAGCTACTTGTGTTTCCGAAATGTTTGGTATACACCAGTACTAAGTGTAAATCAATAGAATGACAGTCCAAGACCCAAAGACTCTCCCAAGTGTTAAAATCAGAAAATTTCAAACTTGAGATGTTGACTCGAAAGAATGTGTAAAATTGGAGTGTTTCTTTTTCTTTTTTATAAATGTATTGATTTATTGATGGCCAGAGTAGTTGCAGAATCATTTTCAGTTTGACTAATCATTTCAGCTACTAAACTAAGTGGTAGATAGCAAGTGAAATCCTGTAGCCATGCAGCTGTTCGTGGTCTTAATAAATAGAGGGTCTCTCGCTGTGTTTAACTCACTTTTATTCTCTCTGATGTCAATATGGGTAGACCACATATGGCGGTAACAGGGGGGCAGAGGCACTGATCTCAATACCATTAAGATCCTCTCAATAGGATGTTAGCATGCCTCTCTGAGCCCATCTGTCTTTGGTTAGGTGTTTGTGCTTCTCGGCTGAGGCTGATCCCAGCAGGGGCGACACTCACCACAGAATCAGAAGCTGCAAGCTCATCTGTACTTTCATACATTCATTAATGAGCACGTCAAGCAAAGACTTGTCTGCTCGCAGATCCAGTCTTACGCAAGTAAATGCAAACAAACAGATATTCGATCATGTTTTTTATGTATTTTATTTATTTAGATTTTTTTTAGAGAAGGCACCCGTATATTCTTTGATTGTTTGGCCTTTGACCTTCCATGTGGGCAACTGTTTTTATTTATTTATTTATTTTTTTATCTCTTTGTTCTTTGCCGTTGGGCTCATGCCCTAAAATATTCAACAAGGGGTTCGAGTCCAACCTCTGTCTCCTGCACTCGGCAGCAGACACCTCTGTCTATGTGTCCTGGTCAGTCTATCTCAGCGTGCATGATCAGAGCAGCAGGAGTGTTGGTCTGTCTGTGCGACCTTTGGGGCCCTCGTGTGTTTGTATGGAGCTGCTATGGGTCCAGATTCGAAACTTGGGGGCAAAAAAAATGTCTTTATGTGTGAATGAACTCCAAACAGAACTTGGTTGAGAGGTTGAAGTAAGGCTGATTTATGCTTCAGACGCAAAGCCTCTGACGCTCGGACGCAGAGACTCTGCGAGCGTCAAAATCTTGACCACTCCCCCACGCAGAGGCTCTGCGCGCGTTGTCGAGCACCTCAGAAAAATCCTGACTACGCGACAGACGCACGCAGACCACCAATGGAAGTGCGCAGACAAAAGCGGCTGTGATTGGTCCTCGGTGTGCCTTTCCGGTTGTCTGTGTGGCTTCCTCCTTTGCATTTTCGCCAACTCCAATAAAAGAAGCTGTTCTTCTTCGATGTCGAGCAACTCCAGATCCATAGCTTGCATACACTTTTTTTTTTTTTTTTTGAAAGATAAACACTTCCACCGGCGCCCCCAAAGTTCTCGTCACCGCCCACCGAAATTCTCGCAAGGGGAAACTACTGTGCGTCCCGAGAAATTCCAGACCGAGGTTGCAGAACCATAACATGAAAAGTGGTTCGCGACCAGAGCAAAGCAACACGTCAAGACGATAGACGCAGAACTATAATCCGCCCTGTAGTCTTTTGTTTTTGGACCCTACTCTAAAAATAGGAATGGATGAGAGCTTCCTCAGAAGACCAAATGTTTCTGTGATTTGTCTCCTGGGATTCCTTCCTTTTAGTTCTGGATGCACACATAATGACGCCCCCCCCCCCCCCCCATTTTTTCTTATTCCTATTTTTGGCTTTTCTTCCACAACCAACTATCATCATAACCTTTTCTTCTGACATACGGTCTTTTATCAGTTTGCACAGCAGCTGTTGTACAAAGCTCAGGCAGGAAATAAAGCTCTTTACCCATTAGCTGGTTCTATTTCAGGCTGTACAGGCATGATTCACAAATGTTCCTTATTTGTTGTTGAGGAAAGTAACTCTCTAATGTCAGCGAAAGATGTGTTTGTTCCCATAAGTCTTGTCTTTTCTCTTGTCTCATGGCCACATAATTCTGTTTAGCCTGTCACAGTGATTGATACAGATAATGTTGTTGCGTCAACTCTTGTGTTTTTAATGCCAGCTTGCTTTACTCTGTCACTACAGACCGAAGACACAGTTCAGCCAGCAAGCCGGCCTCAACGTCGGCCTTCCCTGTGACGAGCAGAAACCGAATCAGCAGCGGTGGGCTTGGACCTGGGCTGGGCTCGGGGACCGCGGCTGCTGGAGTGACAAGTGGAGGCATCCTTGGCCGACCTTCGGCTGCCGGCTCTAGTTTATCCTCCTCCTCATCATCATCGTCCTCTAATCCAAAACTCGTCAAATCCACCAAAGAGAAGCCAGGCATTCAGCGAAGACCCCCCTTTGCCCCATTCAGGACGATCCAGCCAGATAAAATGTAAGTCTGATTCTTCAGCCTGCACAGGATTGGGTGTTTCTAGGGTTATGCTTTACGATGATGCATTTAGAGAGAAAAGAGAGCGTGGTGTCATCACAACAGTACCAGATGAGGACTACCGATGTGCAGTCAATGAGATTGTTGTTTTTATTTTTTTAACAAAGCTATTTTTAATCAGCAATGCTCTGGAGATGGAACGAATATAAAAAGTGTGATTTAAGGAGGGATCTTAGATGTTGAACTGGTGCTCCTTAAATTTTCAGATGGAAGCACTGGTACACACGCAGAGATCACTGCAAGGCAAGAACTGAACATTAACAGGGTTTGAACTTTCAGTAGGGAGAAAATAGCCCTGAGACTGATACTTTAACCTGCTGAAAAGAACTAAACGCTGAGTCTAAATGACTAAACTACTCTTGAACACAGTTGTAATGATTATTGATCATAAATCAAAAATGAGAATCCTTGTTGTAATAATGAAGAATAGCCAAGATGATTGAAACGTTTATACTGGTAGATCATTGTGTTGCAAATCAGTAAACGGGGGCTGTTCACCCACTGAATGAATGAATCTGAGTGCATATAAAGAAGTTAAATGCTACACCAGATTCACTTAATTGGGGAAAAACCTGGCAGCTGCTTGTAGTTGGTTCTTTTCTTATATTTAATACAATTTTATTGCAATTTATTATTTATGTATTTATTGTAATATTCTAGTCTTCCAGATGTTTAAGTTTAAGTGTTGTTTAAGTCTTTAATAAATGACAATACATATTTTCTCATTTCAGCCCCTTCCATATGTCCGCATCTGTCTCTGACCATATGCAGCGCATTGGCTCATTGTTTCTAACTCTCAGCTTGCTCCTTGCTGCCCTCTTCATCTCTGTAACCTTCTCTTCCAGCCTCACCCCAGCTGTTAAGGTGGAGAAGATGCATCTGAGGGTGGACTCGTCAGCTAAGCTGCTGCAGGCTCCATCTGCCCCTGCTACCACCTCATCCTCCTCTTCTACATCCTCCTCTAGCACCACTGTGAGCTCCAACACTACCGCCATCACGACCTCCTCCTCATCATCAACCCTTAAAGCAGGCCTTAACTGTCCTTCCATACCAAAGCCTCCATTGCTGGCCCCTGGTCAGATTCCCAACGGCAAAGGCCTCCTCTCGGAGAAGAAGCACGACAGCAGCACCAGTAGCAGACGCCACTTTAGCAAGAAAGTGTCAGGTCAGTTGGATGGGGGAATGGAGGCAAACAGTGGTTGTAGTTTTATTATGTTAAGATTTTGTAAAGTCAGTCGAGATTGATAAGTTTGGTTCATCAAATTTAGTATTGGCTGGAGTCGTGGCTGTAGGACGACCGCACTGTCACCTGAGCTAAAGCCGCCCCGCTGTTGTTCTCACACAGCACATTCTGTCTCGTCGGTTGTGCGTTTCTTTCTTTTATGCATAAAGATGAACCTATTATTTACCACAGCATATTAGTAATTACCATTAAGTCACAAACATGCCTCCTCTCCCTATCCTCTTGTGCCTGCAGAGCGTGAGTTCAATGCAGATATCCACTGTGGCGTTGTGGATATGACCGCTCGGAAACCCTGCACAAGATCCCTCACATGCAAGGTAACCGCTCTGCTTTGTGCTGTACGCCCAAGATATGTGTGCTATGTATCAAAGTATAAAGCTTGTAATGCTCCTCAACAGTTCTCTTACTGTCCCAACTTCCCACTTAAAAGGCTGAATATTACAATTTCTCTACAGAAGCTTGTACGCTTTAGAACTCTGTGGAAGATTGAAGGACAGTGCTTGAGAAACACAGGCAGCCTCTGTGGTTTTCTACTGACGGGAGCCAAGCAAAACTGCTTGTGGCCCATCACATGTTGAGCGGTGTAATAGTGTTTTAAACAACCGTGGAATCGTATAGCACAAAGAAATAAATAAATCGGGTTTTATGATAAACATGCAGGACATAAAGTGACTAACATTTTCCCAGTCTTTTCACACATATTGTCAAAGCTAGAGCTGCATCTGTAATGTACAAATTGGAATGAAATGGAGACGGTGTTGAGATTGGAAACAAAGGAGAGTATCTACCCAAAATCTTTGTCTTTTTTTTCCCCCACCATTCATCATCCTAACAGACACATTCCTTAAGCCAGCGGAGGGCAGTGCCAGGGCGAAGGAAGCGTTTTGACACGTTGCTGGCAGAGCACAAGAACAGAACAAGGGAGCGGGAGAGGGAGCGAGAACTCCACCAACCCAATTCCCAGCAAAACGCCCCTCTCAGGGACCCACACCCCTCCTCCCACCTCGCCCCTGGCCATGAAGCCCACCAGGTGGCTCATGGCAACGGCCCAGCCCCAGATGCCACTAAGCCTTTGCCTCCTGGAAAGCCCAAATTTCACAGTCCTGGTCTTCCACGGTAAGTACTGTGTCACATACAATTTTACGTTTAGTATCTTTGTTGATTTTATTCCATTTTTATGGTTCTTTGAAACACTTCACATGTTTAAGTTAAAAAAATCCACCAAACTTTGTGTTAATCAGACTAAACAGCAGTCACGGAGGTGGTTCCTCTGGAGACCCTGCAGTAGTCCACGAGTCACCGCACCATCCACAAACTACCCTCGATGGGTTTTCCAGACCCTCCAGCGATGAGGGGGAGAATGAGGAGCGCGAGGACAACTCTGACAAACTGGACTGTCACTATTCAGGTTATCACCCACGACCGGCAGCTGTAAGTGTTACTAATCTGCCGTTAGCCGCTGACAACTTTTCCTTCTATCACAATGTGAAACTATGAAGGATTGTGGATTGTTTTTCTCATCCAAGCCCCCCTTGTCTTCCCAGTACTGTACCTTTGGAAGTCGACTGTTTGGGAGAGGCTGTTACTCCTTTGACAGGCGATGGGACAAAGTGAGATGTGCCCTAACCACCATGATGGAAAAGCACGTCAACTCACAGATGTGGAAGTAAGTCTGCACGTTTAATATTCCCAACATGAATGCTGTATTAAGTAGGTGGGTAATGGACAGGCTTTTTTACATTATGATATTATATGGGACTGTTTTCTTGCAGTGAAGGCTTTTAACTTGACAGTAAAATCTAACGGACAATGATTTCTCTCGTCGCAGGAAAATCCCCTTCGCCTTGGAGAATTCCTCCTCTGTTGCACCTACCCATAGGACAAGCACAATTTCCCACGGTAGCACTCCCTCCTCAGGCTTCCTGGGCCCCCCTGCCACTTTGCCCCAAACTCCTTATAGCCAATCTTACGAGGGCAAGTCAGTGCTCTCCTATGGGACCACCTTAAATGCTCGCAGTTCCCCACAGGGCGGGGCTGAGCACCCGGCCTATGGCACCACGCAGGCCCGACAAGTGTCTTCGTCGCCGCAGATGCCTTCAGCCCACTTGTCCTCATCCTCCTCTTCTTCAGCTCCTTCCCTAGCCTCAAGCCGGGCGCTTAAGTCTCGTTCCTCCAGCAGCGGAACTACTAAGTCATCATCGTCATCCTTTAGGCCCAAAGAGACCCCCTCTGGCTCCTCAGCACCTGTTACGCCCAACTCCACCAGTGGAGGAAGCACTGGAGCTAACAGTAACAGTAGCAGCACTAGCTTCAGCTCGGGGAAGAAGAGGAAGAACAGCTCTGCCCTCTCTTCATCGCATAACTCCTCTGAATCCTCCTCTTCCAATGCCAATTTCTCTTCCTCCTCCTCGTTCAAGAAGAACTGTGTAAATGTCAGCAGCTCAGGGAGCGCCTACCACCACAGCTCATTAGGTCTGTCATCCTCATCGTCGTTGTCCTTCTCCCACAGTGGAGTCCACAGCGTTGGACTCAACTGTGGCCCCAATGTGCGGACCAACTCACTTAGTCTCAAGGCAGAGCCTTCTGGAGGTTCAGCCGGCGGCTCCTCTGGGCCACCGGCACGAGGTCCTCCTTCAGGCAGCCCTGCAGAGTCGATCAAACGTATGAGTGTGGTGATGAACAGCAGTGACTCAACTCTTTCCCTGGGGCCTTTTGTCCACCACCAGTCCTCATCCGCAACTGACCACCACGCCAGCTTTAGCCACCACTCCTCAGATGGGCGCCTGGAGGGCAAGAAGCGCAAAAGCTCTTCTGCCCAAAGTGGCATTCATAGTGGAGGTGGAGGAGGAGGGCTCGGAGGAGGAGGAGCAGGAGGTGGAGCAGGAGGTGGACCGGGACCAGGTAGACCCAAAGTGGCCAAGTCACCTGCCATTAACAACATCCACGGGAAGCATGGGCGAAGCATTCCAGGGACACCAGGTTTACCCAACAATTCCCATTTACATCAGGTGGGTTTTGTAATTGTTTAATTAAAAGGTAGTGTCTGTTTAACTGAGCATCTTCCATGAATTCATGGAATTGATCTGTTGGCTACGTTACAGACAGTTAAAGTGTGCTCACAAGAGAATATTAGTACATGTAGTGTCTAGATAATCAGGTAGTAGATGTGGTGCTCACTGAAACCAGTGATCAGGAAAATGTATTTATCTGTCAGTTCTAACAGTCAAAATCAGATATCATCAAAAATTTGACCTGTTTGCTCTCTTTCAAATGGGAAGATTTTAGGCTTCGATGGTGATGTTTGTGAATTGGATGCATTCAGGTTTGAAGATGGTGTCAGATGAGACAAGCAACTTGTACATGTCTCTTTCATATCGATCACGCACACATTTTTTTAAATGATTACAAATAATAAGTACCGTATTTTCCACACTATAGAGCGCACTGGATTATAAAGCGAACTGTCAATAAATGGTCTATTTTCTATCTTTTTTTCGTATATAAAGCGCACTGGACTATAAGGCGCATTCAGCGTAACAAAACAGTCAGATAAGTCAGTCAAACTTTATTAAACCTGTTCACAATAACTCCCAACCTTGTTCAGTCATAACACGTAGACCTGTGTGGTCTTCTTTACTTGGCACAGGTCATCTTCTTGCTTCCTCCACTTCCGTACCATTGATTCATTAAAGGGATAGTTTGCCTCTTTTGACATGAAGCTGTATGACGTCCCATATTAGCAATATCATTTATGAACATTGACTTACCCCCCGCTGCGTCCTGTGAGCAGAGTTCCAGCCTCGTTTTGGCGCTGACGAAGGTAGTCCGGCTAGTTGGCTGGGGCCCCAAAAATAAAGCATTTTGCGTCTCAAAACAATATGGGTTCAAAAGAGTAATACATTTGCATCACAAAATCGTTCATCCAGAAAAAATCAGACCTCACAATCACTTGGCGCTATTTTTGCCTCCCTTCATATCAATGTGGTGCAAAGTGCAGACCGAGCAGTCCCCTGCTTCCGAGCAGTAAACACCGTAACAGGTGCAGCTATCGCTAGGTGGCGGAACGCATTGATATGAAGGGAGGCAAAAATAGCGCCAAGCGATTGTGAGGTCTGACTTTTTCTGGATGAACGATTTTGTGAAGCAAATGTATTACTCTTTTGAACGCATATTGTTTTGAGAAGCAAGACGCTTTATTTTTTAAGCCCCAGCTAACGAGCCGGAATAGCTTCGTCAGTGCCAAAACTAGTCTGGAACTCGGCTCACAGGACGCAGCAGGGGGTAAGTCAATGTTCATAAATGATATTGCTAATATGGGATGTCATACAGCTTCATGTCAAAAGAGGCGAACTATCCCTTTAATGTTGAATTCTCTCGCAGCTGCTCTATTCCCATGTTCTACTGCGTGACTGATAGCCTTGAGTTCAAGTCCGCGTCTTAAAGCAGGGCTCAGTAATACGGGGTTTGTTTACCATGCAATACACACCCCAAAGCTGTAGGGGGAGCTCCGTAGAAAATAGGCGACAGTCTAGCCAGACTGTCGTAAACCCACCAGAGGCAATTTACGGTTTATTTTTCAAGACACTGGCAGAGAGTTGGAGAAGACGACGGAGGTTCGCGATGTCTAACCTGCACATGGCAACTGCTCAACATTTGTCTATATACTAGCAGCTACATCCACTGATGAAAACGGTGGTTAGCTCAATGGCTGCTAACCAAACATCGTTTTCACAAGTTTTGACTTGGAAAATGTAACGATCACCAAAAAGGTTCAATAGCTCCACATTTACTATGTCTAGGAAAAAAACTTAGTTTCTAAATATGAGCATAATGTACTTACGATTACAATAAAAAACGAGCCACTTTGGCATCAGTTTTGAATCCTTCCCTTCTTTGAAGCTCACGCCATTCGGTGAACGCCGGACCGATGTTCACCTCTAGAAGCTAACCGCATTCAATTTAGCCGTCGACAGCTAATGGAGAGAGGGTGTGTCTATCAGGCTACCTGGCTCGGCTCAGAGCCCTTTACGACCTGCCGTGAAGCAGTAGTTCTCGGCTCTCGTGTGTCGCGAGACTTCCAGAGGTAAACAAAGCACGCGGCGCCACAGGCAAAGTTGCAAGCGCTGTTTCGGGCTAGGGCCACCAGATGGAGATGGAAATGTCACCGTTTTCATCAGAACGGGTCAGCCAAGCAAACTGATGATTGCCAAGCAATTTTATGACCATGAAAAAGTTGCATAGCATGTCTTTAAGCGTGTCTCTTGACAGGTGCCATTTTGGGGTCCTTATACACACACACTGTAATATTATGGTGAAGCACAGTACGTATTACTCCGCGACGCTCCTGACTACGGTAGCCGTGATGCTGCAAGCGGTGCGGCTTTGTAGTTTACCAAAGTCGTACTAAAACATTTTGACAGAGCGCCGTGTACCACACAAAATCGCTTCGAGGTCAGTAAGCACAACCAGAATTAATCCATATATAAAGCGCTCCTGATTATAAGGCGCTCTGTCGTTTTTTGAGAAAATTAAAGGCTTTTAAGTGCGCCTTATAGTCCGAAAAATATGGTAATGAGTCTAAAAGTAGTGGGTGCATTAGTTCATAATAAAACAACTGGTATGCATTCAAGACTATGACTATCACATAGGCCAAGGCATTTTTCAAATCTGACATTTAGACTGTGGGACAAAAGGCTTTAATATAAACATTAACAACGGCTGTTTTGTCTGTTGTCCAGTAAGCTGTTATAGAGGACTAGCTTACACGCATTCAGCACCATGAAACAAAAGCAGCAAAATGTAATGCATTCCCAAGTTATTTTATGTGAAGCTAGCATTTTCATGGGTCCCCAAAACCTCTAGCATGTAGGCAGTTGGTTGTAGTTTTTTAATTACATTTTTTCCCCAGGAAATTACAGGCCCCATAATCCCATTACCAATAATATGACCATTCTGTTACCATGTAGTCAGATACTGATGTTTCTAGTCTAGTGCAATTCACATATGAAGATTTAATATCAAAATTGATTCATAGGAGAATTAAAACAGTTCAAACAACTTTAACAAGTTTTTCTTTTGTTTTTTGTTCCCCAGCCAAAGGCTCGTCCCTGACAGCAGAGTCCGGTGTCTGTGTATGGAGCTGGCAGGCGGGCGGGGAATAGTCCAGAGCGGTCTGCATACTGCTCTGAACTGCACGAGGCCTTCTAAAATAAAAAAATCCTCATTACCCTCAGCTTCCCACAATCCTCAGGGTGGAGATGATCTGGACTGCCCAATGAAGTAGATGTGGTCCTTACTATTTTTCCCAAAGCCATGTATGTATGTATGTGTGCGTGTGTGTGTAAAGGTGGGGCAAGCAGGGGCACGCACTGATTGGGGACAGGCATCTAATGAGCGAGCCAAGAATCCCCCGACACAAGTCTTGTCCCAGTATTCTGAGAGGTCTTCCTGTCTGGTTGGAGGTGGAAAGAACAATTGCAACAGCCGTGGGGTCTCGTGGGTCCTGTGGTTCAGGTGAAAGGCTGCCGCAACAAGCCGCCGTGACGCTGGGCAACTGGAGAGGCCGATCTCTTCCATGAATGTTGAAGAATGGGTGTGTAAGTGTGTGTTTGTGTACAAGTATTTTTCTCACGTCAGAGACTGCTGGACTACTGGAATTTCCAAACTTAAATACACCCCCAGCGCCTGATCTAAGAAGCCTTGCGAGGAGAGCGTGAGGAGGAGCAAACTTAATTGCAACAGCTTAAACAACACACAATCAGCTTGTTGTTTTGCTTTTTTGTTAGTATGACTCTTGACGACGCGTTCAGTGTCCTCGGGTTGCATACAGTTTCCTGAGACGAGCCCATGTGGATGATCTGGTTAATTCTTCAATCACCCAGAAAAATTATGCAAGTGTTACCTTTTTATGATTTCTTATGAGCTTTTTACACTGAACTACAAAGGGTCCTTGTAGACTTGGTGAAGATGGTTGTCCTTTTTAAATGTGAAAAGGACACTTGATGTTTTTGTCACAAAGATAGCCTGGTCCTGATGGGACGCCTGTTCATTTCCTTAATCTTTTCATCGTGCAAAAACGATAGCCACAGTAGACCTACCCCTAACTGTGAACAGCACTAAATATCTACTTTCTCCACCGGCTCTGCTTAGCTGTCCACATAGCTAGCCACAAGCTGCCCAACTACCTGTATGTTGTTGTTTTTTTTTTTTTTGTTTGTTTTAAGGGAGTCTTGCTCGTGAGGCAGTGATGGTGCATTGTGGATATGAGGAAAATCTGCGTAAGCTGTATTGTTAAAGCCACAGCTTGCCTCCTTTTTACCCATACAGCTGTGTGAAATCCTCAGCTGCATCTGGGCAGATGTGAATTGTAACGTTTTTATTTTTACTTAATAGGGAATCAGGTATGGTACGTCTTAACTGGAACAAACTTGCACGTCACTTGTCTTCTGTGGGTTTGATTGTCTCACCCCCGCCCTCCCCCGTGTTTGTAACCACTACCCAAGTCTCGGGATGTTTCTCTGAGCGCTTCAATGCCTCGCCGTGACTCTACGTTGGGAAGTGTTGAGGACGTCCGTCAGAGAAGTCAGGCATTATACTTTATTCCTATTGTCAAAATGGAGTCTTAAATCAGGCAATACCTTCCCAGCTTGTGGGGAGGTTTGCTTTATTAAAGGGGTTCTGGGGGAGTTTCACAGTGCGAGGTTCATGGAGATGGCTTCACGCGAAACTTTTGGCAACACCTGTTGATTTACGGGACCCTCACTGATGTCAAATAGTGTGGAAAAGTAGAGGAATTTCTTTATTTAAAAAAAAAAAAAAAAGAATCTTTGATTTAGCCACCCCCCCCTCCCTTGTAGCTTATGTAAACAGACAAGTATTCCAGTATCTCTACTTGAGAATACGTATTTTGTTAACAGATTGTACATAGTAAAAGTATGTATTTTTGCACAGGCATTTTTCGTACACGCTGAATTTTTGGTACAATTTTCAAAAATCATTATTTATTTAGTTTAAATAAAATAAAATAAAAAGAATTGAAACGTCAGAGAACATTGACTATTTGAAGTGGTTCACTGCCAAGTGTATACAATGCAATACACCTATATGTAGAGGCTGAAGCATCTCATGAATCGTGTACTTAGATCCTTTAAAGAGGAAATGAGTGTTGCCACCGTAGCATGTCTGTACGACAGAGGGTACCTTTATTCACTTTTCAAGGTCTCAATCACGTGTGCTTTTACAAGACATTTTATGTTGCCTATGAATCAACGGAACAAAAAGGAAAGGAGAAAAGAACACAAAAAAAAAAGCAACTTGTGACTCGGTTTAGTCTGCAATTTTGAAATGTCGTGCAGGCTTGAAGCTGCGCCCCCGTCGTCTGAAGTTTCCATGGACTCGAGTCGTTAGCTGTGTAGACCTTAAACGGATTTCCTGATTGGAACACTCGTTCTTTTCTAAAAGGCTGAAGGGACATCGCAATCATCGCAAGGAAGAGGAACGCTTCAAACAGTCCAACTGCTTGCATCATCGTTGCCAAACGAGTCATTTGAATCAGAGCTTTTTAAGGAACGAGTTTAGCAGCTTTTGAAGGAAATATCAAATTAAGAAAGTGCCTGAATTTGTTTTACCCTGACCGTTTGTGGACAGTATTTCTTTTTTGGGGGTTGTTTTACCTTACTTGAATGTTCAAAGTATTTAGGAGTTTGATTTTAAATCTGCCGGTGAACCCTAAATGTGGTTAAAAAAAAACAAAAAAAACCCGAGTTAGTCTGCTGCCCAGTATGAAACTTTTTTTTTTTTCTTCATTTAAATAAAGAAATCTGATTCTTTTTCAAAAGTTCTGGACCAGAACACTGCGGTTTTGTTAGCCTCGGTGGGTGCTTTAAGCACGCTCTGGTTTACAAGATTTGTATGTAACACTTTTACATTTACCTGCAAAACTCCACTGAAAACTCAACTTTGTCTCCTGTACATGGAAACGTTGTGAGGATGTTTTCTTTATTCGCACCATTGACTTGGAATGTGAAGGAGTACACGGTTCATCTCTGGGAAGAGAAACACCCACCATTCATACGATGTAAAGGCGTGTATAGGTTTCTTTTCTTTTTTGTATACATTATCAGAATCATTTTCAGCTGGACTTGTATTGGCTGCTATGTAATTCATGAACAAAACATAGGTTAGAATTGATATTTAAAGAAAAGATTGTATAGTATATTTGTTTTGTAACAAGTTTGTGTAAATAAAATAATTTATACTGTTATTTATATGAAATCATGGCTCTGGCTCGTTCGTCTAATAAAGAACCGAGAGAGACGTGACCGTTAGCAGGTAAACAGGTTTTTATTATATACACAATATACGAGTCACTTTGCCAGACAACCAACAGGTTTGGGTATACCAAGAAGAAAAATGCAAGCCTCCCTTGCTGTAATAAAAAATGGCCACCATGGTTACATGTTAATAACTCTTGACAACTTCTGGACTCTGTTCAGCAACAGGTCGCCCTTCTTGATGGTTTCCTGGTACTGCCAGTTTTTGCTATCAGGTCTGCGGAAGGACAACACGTAGAGTTTAGTTACTGATGGTCTCACTGAAGTACTAACTTTCCCAGCGTTAGAAGCCTTACCTGTTGGTTTCCACAATCTCATTTACTTTATCGATTTTACAGTGGAGACGGCCAGCCGCTATGAACCGGGACAGTTCCCTGTGAAATAAAAAAAAAAATTAGATTGGTTGAGTCAGCCTGAACGTGAGAAATGGTTTGCCATTTCAGACAAATTGCCCAAATCTGATCGTAATCAGAGTTCAATCACTGTGTGTCAGTGCTTGTAATCTGTGCTTTGTGAGGCTTCATGTACTAAATATCCGACATGTTTAATATTTTGGGATAGTTGGTGGGAGAGGAGTTGGTGATTAAGAAGTAACAGCCAATAAACCACCAAAGATTCATTTCTATAACCGCTTAATCCGATTCATGATTGCGAGGGGACTGAAGCCCACCTCTGCGTGGGAAAACCCAGTGAAGGAAAATAACTAAGAACAAACACGACTGAAAGCATGGCAAATAGACTTTCTGGTAGTTTGGTTACACGGTTAAACACCGGCGAGAACACCTGCATCTCCTGAACGTTCCAGGATTCAACACTCACTGGTCAATGAACTCTGTGCTGACACCGAAGGCCTCAGCCATGTATCCCAGAGTGAGGGAGCGGTAGGACTCTAGCAGCTGGCTGTAGGCCTGGATCCTCATCTCCCTCACATAGTGGCGGTAGTGGGGGGCAAAGAGCCAGTCCTTCTTCATCTCCTGCTCCACCGTGGCTGCAGCACAGAGGCTCACGGTTATTATATAAAGCACCCTAATCAGAAGCATTAGTGGCGTCAAATAAAAAGCGTGCTTACCCAGAGACTGGAAGAAGACCGAGTAACGGCACTCGTAGAGTGAGAAAAGATACTGGCGGACAGTTGGCAGGCTGTGCAGCACCTCCAAGATCTCTGCTCCCTTTATCACCTGCAGAAAATATGTTTAACTACACTTGTGCTGCCAACTTGCACATGTTCAAAGAAATGTATCAAGCTGTTTTGCGCCTCTCTTACCTTTTCACGGAGGTCAGGCCTCTCAAGGGCGATCATGCAGACATAGACGGTGTAAGTAACAAAGGTCTTGTAGTCCATGAGTTCATAGGAGGTAAAGGTGGAGACTGTGTCGAGGAAGAGCTCAGCAGCTTGCTTGAAGTCTCTGATGGCCACACAATAAAGGCCCTGGTAGACCTTCAGGCGATTCCTCCTGTCCCAGTCTCCCCCTTCTTCGATGAGGCTGCAGAGAACAGAGACGTAAGAGATAGCCGAGTACGTTAGAGAAACAGTTGAGATGTTTGAGAATCTAGATGACGAAGAACTTACCTCTTGGCTTTCTCTGAATTGCGTGTAATGAGGTCGCTATCCATGTAGAAGAGGCCGATCCTCAGCAGATAGAAGACTATGTCTAATCTGTGACCCAGAGCCACTGTCTTATCATACGTCTTCCTGAAGGCTGTTAAAGCGCCCTCCTACAGTGACATAAGAGAAAAGCAGAAGAAACTAAATTTAGGTGATCTTGTAGCAAAAGCTTTGCGAGATAAAATTCAAAAGTTAAATCCCTCCACTTTAACTAATACAACAATTCCTGGAGAAAACTATGGAACTATGGAGGTCGTTTAGCTTCTTTTTTTTGTTTTGAGAAAAAATAAAAACATGACACAAAACAGCTTGTTTTCATTCTAGCTTTGTAAACCCCCGCCTTTTAAAAAAAAAAATTTAAACTGATGGACTATTTTTTGGGGAAAAAAATATGGAATTCCCTCGATCATGGAGGGGAAAAATGAAGTTATAGATTATAGTTAATCTATAACTCATTTGAGAGGGTAATTCAACTCTGAGTGGATCAAAAGATACTGGGTGCTCCCAGACAGCTATGTCGAAAACATGGAACAAACTAAATCGGTTTGTTTAAAAAGGTCTTTTTTTTTATAAAAGAAGGGGAAACACAAGTTGACAAAGAAAAACAAAGCATCAGGACAGGAAACCCCAAACAATAAGCTTTGAAAATAGAAAATGTACAAATGACAGACAAATGAGCAGACAGGAGTCGATGTTTGGGACCTAAGTGGAGGAGATCGGTTGAAGGAAATGGGATTTACATCCCCATTTTTTCCTTCCAACAACAAAATACTGTCTTCTTACTTTAGAAGGGCTCAAGTGCATGTGAGGGGCAACGCTGACTGAAGCTTTTCTTTAAAAGTACCACAGAGTTCCACTTTACACGTCCTTGCTGGGATATCTCACCTTGTCTCCAATTCGGATGAGATACTCAGCTTTGGCCATCATGGCGTCTCGTATCTCACTCTCTCCCAGGCTCTTCTCTGCATCCTCCAGCACATCATCCAGGCGCTTCAGCTCCTCCTCGTTGGCCTTCTTCATCTTGCTCAGCAGCTCGCTGTCCAGCTGCCACTTCAGCTCCTTACACAGGGCCTCATAATACGGGGCCATGTCTGAAGCAAAAAGAGTCGTTTAATTAGTTGCTCACTGAATGACGAATGTGAATCAAACCCTCCAAAACAGCCTCACGACTCTCATGTTTAATGTGCCACAGAGACCTGTCCGTTAGGTTGACCTACAAATTAACAACGAATAATTAATAACTGCCTTTTCCCAACTGAAATGATAGATAAAACTCAAAGGTATACCAATAAAATGGACATTGTACACATGAAAACTAGCCTACTAATATCTGGAAAAGTTGCTTAACAGAACTTGTAAACGTTTGCTGACTGGTTGACGTATGCTAATGTCGTTAGCTCGGACGCTACTTTTCTCGAAATACAACTATCATAAACGTGATTTATTTATTATTTTTTATTATTTTTTTCTTGACCTGCATTTCTGGTATAATAAAGCACACAGTGTATTACTACTGTAACAATATACAACACTGGAAGAGCGTGTGTGTGTGTAATGAAAAGGCTATGTGGGCTAACGCTGCGATGTGAAAGGCTAACTCACTGTTAGCTTTGATAGCGTCCATGAGCTCCGTCTTTACTTTAGCATCCTGTCGGTGACCGTCCATTGTGAGCAGAAACTTCAGCTGTGCTATCCTCAGATCAGGGTTCTTGGGCAAGCCCTCTTCCTCCAGATTCTCAAGCGGCATTTTTGTCTCAAAATAAAAAAGCAAATACAGAAACTGGAAGCGTTCTTTGTGTGGACAAACCCAGTCTTCGTTGTAAGCAGCTAGTCAACGATGACTACGGAAAACACTGGACGGTGTTATTTCCGCCGGCGCCACTGTCAGCGAGGAGAGGAAAGAGCGGATCCCGGCCTGACATGTAATGAGCAATTTATGATCACTGCCCCCTGCTGGTCAAGTGCATCGACGACACCTTCACTGTGAAGCCCGCCAGGGTCATGGCTAAAATGGCATACCGCACAAAAGTATCCCACTATTGTGCATTATTGTAGAATTAGAGAATGTGTGCAGTCAAAATCAAATCAAATCAAATCAAATTTATTTGTATAGTACATTTCATGTACAAAACAATTCAAAGTGCTTTACACAAAATAAAAGCATTGTGGCAGGGAGTGGAAGAAGCATCAAAAATACACAAAATAATATAAAGAGAAACAATTAAAATATTTAAATGAATTTAAAAATAAGCAACAGTCCAGATAAATGAAAAGATATCGTTCAGATTTCATGCATAGACATGTGAGAAAAGAAATGTTTTGAACCTGGATTTAAAAATGTCTACATTTGGTGAAAGTTTAATCTCCACTGGCAGTTTGTTCCACTTGTTTGCAGCATAACAGGTAAATGCTGCTTCTCCATGTTTAGTCTGGACTCTGGACTGGACCAGCTGACCTGAGTCCTTGGATCTAAGAGTTCTGTTGGGTTTATATTCTCTGAACATATCACAGATGTATTTTGGGCCTAAACCGTTCTGGGATTTGTAAACCATCAGCAGGCTTTTAAAATCTATTCTGTGACTGACTGGAAGCCAGTGTAAAGATATTAAAACTGGTGTGATGTGTTCAGATCTCTTAGTCCGGGTTAAAACTCTAGCAGCAGCGTTCTAGATGAGCTGCAGATGTTTAATGCTCTTTTTGGGAAGTCCAGTTAAAAGAGCGTTACAGTGATGGAGTCTGCTGGAGATGAATGCATGGATGAGTTTCTCCTGGTCTTTTTGGGAGAGGAAACCTTTGATTCTGTTGATGTTTCTGATGTTTCAAACTGTAATTCTCAAGTGCCTGACTACTTTACAATGAAAAAGCTGGGTTTGGCTTATTCATAATGCATATAATCCACAAATCGTACATTACAGTATAGAGGATTTTGTTTGTATTTTCTTTACTTTTCTGTGTGGGTATATCACGTCCTTAAAAATGAATGTATTTGGGACAGATTTGTTTATAAATTACACTTCGGACACATCTACCAGTTGATTTAGAAGTGTGTTCAAACGTCTGACTGGGATGGTTCAAAAAGTTGTTCTGGCATTGTGGATCTAGGGTTATGGTTAACCCTGACCATAACCCTAACTATGACCATAATTTTAGACAAAGTCCACATGCAGTTCATTTGTCTCATTATTCCAAACATATAAAGATGTGAAACATCATCATTGCATTGTTTTGTTGAAAAACAGATGGACATCGCTGAAAAAGCATATGTTACAAAGGCAGCAGTGGTTCCTCTAAAATCTTAGAGTACTTATCTACAATGAGGCTGCCATCATAGCATTAATCACACTGATGTAACCCCTTACCATCACTGATATCAGTCTGAATGGTCCGTTTCCTTCTTTGGTCCAGAGCATACGGCATCCACCTATTTGGAAATAAGAAGGAAATAAAAGAAAGACAAAAAGGGAAAAAGATCTAGAATATTGATTAAACTGACCGCAATACACATTTCCATGGAGTTGGGGTCCATCCTAGATATCTCAGAAGCCAGAGAAGTGAACAAAGCTGCTTGGATGGGTTTAACATAAAGCTTCTTTTTTTGCACAGTAAAGTTTTAGGCTGCATTTGCAGTCTGTGTTGTAGTGTTTGACAAAGATTTCCCAAAATAATTTACCTTTTCCATGTGGTTGTATCAGCTAATAATTGTTCCCAATGCAATGTCCCCCAAAGGATGTTAGATCAGAACAAAACTTAGCTGGGGTGTCCAGCTTAGGTTTGCATCATTGCCCTTCATGCTCTGAAATTCGTCCATATTTATTGAACAGTTTGAATACATCGTGCACTGTAGATCAAAACAGGTTTGAACAATAACATCAGTCCACTGGACAGACTCTTTGTCAGGATGGGACTGCCACTTACTTAATATTCAGTCTGAGAAGTTAATGATAACCAGCCCGGAACTCTTAACAGAGTTCGTGCAATGTGAACACACTGTATATACTGTGAGGTCCACGCCAGTAAAGAGAAAATGGAAACTTTGCTCCAGCACCTGGTAGGCTTTCACTGATTTCTGCCAAATTTGCGACACGCTCAGTATTGTTTTAATATGCAAACATGTAAATGTTGGAAGAATAGGTAGCATAGGGAACCTATTTGTGTAAAAATCCAGCATAGACAACATTTCTTATACTAATATGACATTTAGCTTGAGTTCTAGCAAAGTTTAACATAAGAAGAAACTGTAAGAACAACTTAACATGTTGTTTTACACAAGCAGCTGGACAATTGGCTGGTCATACTGGCTTTGTAGTGAGTCATTTAAACCACAGTTTCAGCTGAGTCATTGCACTTTGTCGGTTTCTTAGTTATTTTCAAAATGTCTCCCACTTAAGGCTGAAAAATCTAGTGAAAAATAATCACGATTTCACTTAATATTTAGTTTGACATAAAAATCTCCAAACCAGAATCCTTCTCTCAGCTCTTTTGTTTATGATGTTAAAAACATGCATTCCCTTAATGACTGGAATAAGGGAGATTTTGAAAAGTTTAGGTCAAAGTTGAAATTGATTTGTCTGACGTGTTGTTTTACCCTTGTAGTATATAACCTATCAGTTGAAGGTGAAATGGAAGAAAGTTTACATCGTCATGCAATCGCCTCACATGTGTCGCAGCCAAACATGTTGAAAATACATATTTTTTAAAGTTTTTCAATCTGCTCTTTAGACCCATGGCAACGCTCTGTTCCTCATCATCATTCTGGGCATTGGAGGAGGTTTTCAGACTGGTTACCATAACACAGGACTGAGCTCTCCCTCACCTGTGAGACACTGGATTTTATTCCATTTTCACCTCATTTTCTGAGCATTTTGGCTGTAAACTATTGTTTTTAAACCTCTCCGCAGTACATACAGCGCTTCATCAACAGCAGCTGGTATGACAGATATGACGAGCCGCCATCTCCACAGACGGTCACCATGATCTGGTCTCTTATCGTCTCCATGTATGCTGTCGGGGGACTCTTTGGGGCTGTCAGTGTCAAATTCTTCTCAGGCAGGCTGGGAAGGTGAGGCCAATTAGAATTTGTGCACCTGTAAAAGCAGCCAGCTTTGACCCACTGTGTAAACACACGTGCTCCACACAGGTGAACGTGCTATGCACGCTCACGATGAATCAATGAATAGCTGGGCGCATGGTCATCTGTACAACCTCTGTGATACAAATAAGCCCAAAGGGTCTTATTTGGCTTCCTTCTCATTGCTGTTGATTACACCATCAGGTGTGTAATCATCCAGGTGGCACATATTAAATGTCTGGTGGTGATTGTGACAACATGTAAAATGACAGGTGGCGGTGACAAGGAGGCAAAAGAAGATATTTCTTACTGGCATAAGTCTGCATGCCTGTAATTACTGTAATACTCCTGAGGGTGGCAGCAGAGGGAAAGCTTAACATAATGTATTGATCGAGTTTATGTACTCGAAACAAAAAAAGCCAAAATAACAATTTTGCATTAATTTCTAAAGCTTTAAAAATATGTGTCTTTGAAGTCATATTGTTGCTTCATCAATGGAGGTGGCATTTTGTTTCTCTGGTTTAATACATACCATGGTGTGTTTCTAGTGGTGTCTGTGACTGCATGTATACACTCCTGGTGGAGTTATGAGTGGCGGTGAGAAGGAGACAGGATATGACCTTTTGTTACTCTGATGAGGCATTTAGTTATTTCGCACCACACTGAACACTCGTGTCCTCACGGACACCTCTTGTATAACAGCCCTGTTAATGTGGTACTAAGTCATGTAGTCTAAAATTATCTGAAGTTACGTGTGTTCTTTCATCAGAAAAAGGGCGATTATCTGCAACAGCTTTATTTCCATTGTTGGAGCTGGAATCATGCTGACGAGTAAAGAGGTCAAATCTTTTGAAATGATAATCGTGGCAAGGATTCTGTATGGGTACTCATCAGGTAAGCTATTTAAATGGACTATTACACAGTCCATTTAAATTCATTTTGTTTTTACTGTTGGTATTTCAGTGATGTTGCACAGGGATGCACTCATTGCTGGCGTATACTGTACCTTGTCCTGCAGGTTTAGGAGCAAGCCTCCATTTAATGTATCTTGGGGAGATTTCACCCAGAAAGATAAGAGGCACAGTGACTCTGACATCAACCACTTTTACGTCGCTCGGTAAACTGTCTGGACAGTTTTTTGGATTAAGGTATGCACCCACTCTCAGCATACCTATATAAGAAGGCAAAGGTTAAGGCTTGAAGAGTTGTTGTGGGCAAAATGAGTTAAAACCCAGACATGACAAAAAGTACTACACCAAAATGATGACTAAGAAAGGAATAAAACCAAGTTACACCTCAACGTTTTGTTTTTCCAGTGAGATCCTCGGACGTGAGGACCTGTGGAACTTTGTCCTCTGTGTCCCTGCATGTTTCTCTGTTGTTCAGGTTATGGTTCTGCCTTTTTTCCCTGAGGCTCCCAGATATTTATTCATAGAGAAAGGCGATGAGAAGGCGTGCAAAACAGGTGGGTATATTTCCTCATGTCCATACAAATGGAGAAGCACATTTTGTGCGGTTGTTTTATATCACTTTCACCCGTGGTTTCTCTGGTTTTTGTCCCTCCAGCCCTCCAGAGTCTGTGGGGACAAGGTGAGTACAAACAGGAAATGGATGAGATGTTGACTGAGCAGCTTGCCATTGAGGCGGCCCCAACAAAGAGCCCTCTGCAGCTGCTGAGGGACAGGACTGTCCGATGGCAGCTCATTACCATGTTCACCATCTGTTGCTGCAACCAGATGTCAGGCATGTCTGCGGTGAGGATGGGCCTCAGTTAGGTGTTTGACAGATATAGTATAGTATGTCATGTCCAAACTTTGATTTTGCTCTATTGATTTTGGTCAAGAAACAGGAAAGACTGGTTTATAGATTTAATTCTAGTATCTTTACATCTATCATCTCACTTCCCAGATCAGCACCTTCTCTTTTGACATTTTCCTGGAGGCAAATATACCTAAAGACAAGATCCGTTACATCACTCTGGGTCTCGGAGTTTGTGAAATTATCACCTCCATCTCCTGTGTGAGTAAATCCCTCAACCTGCAAAAAGCTCATCTGTGCTGAAGTATCATCTTCAGCGCATGGCCTTTGCTTTGATTGCCATCACTGTTCAACTTTTCCAACAGATAGGTAATACAAGCACGGTTTTTAAATGAAAATTTTTCCTTTGCGTTCCTTCCTAACAGGGTCTTCTGATTGAGCACATAGGGAGGAGGGTGTTACTCTGGGGCGGGTATGGTCTCATGTCTGCATGCTTGGTGTTGGTCACCATCACGCTGAACCTGAAGGTAGACAGGAGGACTCAGGAAGATTTTTGTTATTACATTGTCGTTACGCAGAAAAGCTGTTTTATTTGATATGCAGAGCTCTCTATTGACTCTATTCTCACGAATGAAATATCTCAGTAACAATATTGTGTAACTTCAAAGAAAACAAATCTGTTTTACCAGAGAAGGCAAACTTCACGCAACACATCTTGTAGAACTACTGTAGCTTGAGAGCCCAAAGTATATCAAAATGTTTCTGTACTGCCAGTAGCAAAAATGACTCATGAAATATGTTTTTTTTTCATGCAGGATTTAAGTGAGTGGGTTCCATATGGTACTGCTATTTTGATCATCCTCTTCATCGTCTTCTTTTGTGGAGGACCTGGTATGTGCTTTGCAGTTTGTAGCTGAGTGCTAAATGAAGGGATTTGAGTACATTGCACACTGACATGGTTTGAGAAAAGATATTTGTATGTATAAATTCAACCCCGTCTCATCTCCCTGGTTCATACAGGTGCAGCCACAGCTACGCTCAACAGTGAGCTCTTCATCCAGTCTAATCAACTGTCAGCTTTTGTCCTCATGGGGCTGCTGCGCTGGTTCTTGTTCGCAATGCTGGGCCTGATCTTTCCATTCCTTATCGTGAGTACGACTGACCTGAAAATAAGCAGCACGTTTTAACATCCACAGAATTCTGAGTATCACACTGCCCCCACGCTGCATCACTCTGATGCCTCACTCTCCAATTTCCTCCCACAGAATGGGCTCAGTTCTTACTGCTTTACGCTGTTCGCTTGCATGTGCCTGCTGGGTAGCCTTTATTCCTTTTTCCTTTTGCCTGAGACTAAAGGAAAGACCCTGCTGGAGATCTCAGAGGAGTTTAAAGCCATCACTGTCTGTGGGAAATCCTTCTTAGAGGAAGAGAAAGCAGAGACCAGGTTCTGAGGCGGTGTTCACACAGTGAGAGACTGTTGGAGAGAGCACAAGAAATTGTTAAATGACTGAAAAATGCTTATGAAACAAGACTCCCGGTTGTTTCTTTTCAGCAAGGATTTTTTAAGTTCGACTGCTAAAATCACAAGTAACGTGAAATAAATGGTAGTATTATTATTATCACATAAGTCAGAGTGAGTCTGGTCTTCTGTGGACTATCAAGACCACTTCCCAGTTTTTATGGATTATGAATTAAGCTGCTGGAGCTCATTACAGATATATGTTCTTCATTTATTTACAAAAAGCTTGTTTGTACCTGCAGCTGTGACAAAGAATCATCTAAAGCTAATAATTTCCCTCAATATCATTCACTGGTATGCAATTCTTACTTAACCTTGCAAAATGCAACTGGGTCCAGATCAGTCCAGTTGTACTACCTCATTCAGGAGGTGACCCATACTAGTACAACTGCACCTTTAGCTGCAACGTGTTTGTCACCGTGAGGTCAGGAGTCCCCTTCCTCCTGCTTTCGAGTAATAAATCATCCACTGCTCCCTTTGATCCCTTTGGACCCTGCAGTCTGTTGTTGGACGACCAGAGGGAGCAAAATGAATTAAAACTGTCCCACAATGTCTCACAACACGGTTCTTTTCCCATTTCTTTTGTCTCCTTCACGGCCTGGTGATCAAGCTGAGAGCGAGGCAGCTTTGGAAGGTCCTTTGGAGACATGTTGGAGTTAACACCCATCACACTCACACTATGGTTCAATTGGTTTCTGTCACCACTGAGAATAAACCACATCCTCAATGTGAGACTTTGAAATTGTTGTGAAACATCAGTATAACAGGAGACAAGTTGCTACTACGGACAATGAGCGATGTGTTGCTCAAAGGCTCAGTTCTTTTAACAAAAAGCTTTTCTATGTGAAAAGAATTATATCCATTTATCATTTTAGATTTCATAGAGTTGTCTTGTAAACTACATGGACACACATGACACATTATCTGTGATGCTTTATTTCTCTTGTCGTTCTTCTTCTTGGGATCTTGAGTTCAATGTAGTTTTACTTGCATGTCCATATACTGTATTTACTGTATGTTTTCAGCATCTTCAATACTTTTCCAATACAAACACCAGAATCAGGCTTCTTTGAGGAACATTTCTTCTTCTCATTATTGCAAATTAAGCAAACCTCAGTCAAGTTCTGGCCTGTGAGTCCACCTCACCTCTCTTCTTTTGGTTTAGCTGACTGACTGATCTTTGAAGGTCTCGTCTTTCTTATCTCTTCTCAGCAGCTGCTAGCAGCAACTGGCCCTCATTAGCTGCTAAACACATTCTGCTCACAGTTTTGCACTGTGGGGATTTGAGCCACATGTGAGTGGCAGTTCATTCTGATCATGCTGTACGGCTATCCCGCCGTGCTTTAATAAAGCTGATGGAGGATTAACTAAACGATAAATTGGAGAACCCATTGGGAACATTTTATTCACTCAGGCCTGGCCTGCCTCTCAATCCAGGGTTCTTATAAGAGCTAAACTGCAAAATAATGGGAAATATCAAAAGATAGATTTAAAAAAAATAATTGAAATATTTAACTCCTACTTTTGATGGACCTAAAATTACCACTTTAGATTAGCCTGGCCGACGCGTCCACAATCTCAATGAGATGGTGGTCTGGGAACTAGGTGTGCATTTTCTCGTATTTGAGGCGTGGTTTCCGAATGCCTAGAGCTGTTTATTGGGCGCTACGAATGTCTATCAAATGGCGTCTGGTTCTTCCCATGCTGCTTTGCGCACGATTCATAGCCAATTGTATCACTTATACCATATGACGACAGAAATTCGACCAGGAAGAAGAAGAAAAAAAGTAAAATAAAAGTAAACTTGCGCTCTAAGCTACTTAAAACACTTTCTAAGGCTGCATCGAACGGTAACGTTGTGTCCGCTGTCATGTTGGATTAACACTCTACAAGCTTCGGTGTAGCGCACAGACGTCGTCATCGTCTTGCTGCCCCCCGTTCTGTGATTGGTTCCCAAACTCTGGCAAAAATAAGGGCGGTGGTTTCAATTCAATTCAATTCGTTTTTATTTATATAGCGCCAAATACAACAAATGTCATCTCAAGGCACTTAGATAGTAACTCCAATTCAAGCCAATTGGAATTCAATTAAGGCTGACTTTGCAATGAGAATGAAATCACGCGCAAAGCAGCATGGGAATTCCCAGGCTAACTTTAGATAAAAATGGACTGGTGTAAATGAAATATTGATTCTGCAAGTCTCTGAAACTTCATCCTTATGTTCCTTATTTGTCGTATTGATGAGAGAAGTGAAGGGTTGTCAGGTCAAATTTTTCTTCAGGTATTCAGTTGGCTGGTGTGGGCCTCGGAATATCATGCACCTCAGGTGCACATCGAATGGGGGCATTTTCCTCCCAGAAGAGACCACCCTCATCAGAATAGAAATGGTTAATCTTAGGATAAAGCTGATCATTCATAAATGCAGGCCAACACAATGTACCGGAACCATTGGATGCTCTCAATGTTGGGGTAAAAAAAAAAAAAATCCCCTCTTTAACTGTTTGATTTCCCATTGACTGTTAACCTTGAGAGGCTTCCATTTACTGACCCAGTACTAGTGTCTCACATCAGCAGATGGCGCTGTTAACCTTCTGCCGAGACGCACAGGAGCGACCATAAGTACACTACCACCCAACACTAACCGAAGTCATACTAATCCACTCACCCCAGTTTAAACTAATCTCATAAAAAGGTTCACACTTACTGTAACAGGTATAATGGTTATCTCTATAACTATAATATCATTTTGTATCAGTGTGATGGAGGAAGAGGATATGAATAAAAACTGTATAAGCAGTTTTTTGCAATTCATACTTTATAATATGATATCTTTATACATGATGTAAAAGCACCGCCCAAATGTGAATCAGGATGGTTTACACTAAAGATGATTTCATGATAAATTAATTTGATGTTTGTTTTCAGTCAGTGAGGTAAGATGGGAGAGAGTAGTACTCTATTCATCAGGAATCAAGTGAAAATGTTGGTATTAAAAACCCATGAACAAATACTTTTAAAAATGGACAAAAAGAGTGTAGTATTTTTTTATTTTCTAGACATATTTCATTTATACTTAATCCTTTATGTTTTTCACATAGATTTGGTGAACTACTTTGATTTAAGGCCACTAATTATCTATAAAAAGCCTCCACTTCCAAAACTCCATGTGTTCCTAAGTGTTCACGCAATGCTGACTGTCAGCACATATCAGCATATAGACAACCCGTATTACCTGGAAAAAGACAAAACACTAACTTAATTCACACACTAAAAGCAGCTTTAATGACTGAGACTCAAAGAAACAAATAAGAATTAAAAAAAAAAGGTTTTAAAAATCCTTCTCCGGTGAAAAGGTGAAATGAGGGTCATGCCTCCCCCGTGTCTCTGCTTGGCAACACTGAGCTCACTGGCAGTGCTTCAAATCAGAAGGGAGTGAATGCATTTAGATGTGTTGTTGATTAAATGAGTCAATGTTGTAGAAGACTCAAGATTTCAGGACACGTAGTGTCTGCACCGACTCCTCCAGTAAATGGATCAACACATGCTGCTATGTGTGAGCATGTGAATTTAATTATGAAATGACACAATGTCAGTTAGCGGCCATGCTGCGCAGAAATTCCACTTGATTGAATTGGCCATTGTGTCTGAAGATTATCTGCTTTGACTAAGTGGAGGAGAATGAGGAGCAGATGTCAGAGGAATTAGCAGGTCATTCTGACACCAGCCAGTGGCCATAGTGTGAGGGACGATTTCATTAAGTGTTGCCCTGAATGAGACCTCCTCAGCAGCTCAAGTTTTACATGGAATCGTTCATTTTAGCAACATTGAAATCATAGTATTTGTTGTGTCCAGGTTAGGAAAAAACAAACATTGATAAACAATTGACAGAGTCTACAACTGAGGAAACCAGATAATAATCCTGAGAGGCCATTTTGGTCACATTTCACGCGTGTAGACATATAGGTTTTCCAAATGACAACACATCAAGTCTATAAGTTCTATAAGTAGAACGAAGATTTAAAAGTGCCATACTTTATAGTAATACTCTAAAAGTATATACTCTGTTACCCGCTTCCCCTTCAAGAGCCTGGTTCACACACTAGTACAGTACTAAGAAGAAACTTTCAAAATTTGCTTCCCTGTCTATATGGGCTTTTCCCATGGGTGTGATTTCGATTAAAATTTGGTTTCGGTCCACTGCAGGTATTTGTTCACTTGGGGTCATCTTGGGTACTTCCTTTTCTCTTTTATTAGCTTTTAACTTTTATTTAAGTTTCAACATATAAGCTAAGCTAAGCTGAGCTGAGCTGAGCTGAGCTAAGCTAAGCTAAGCTAATATAAGAAGATAGCTTAATTTATTGTCTGTGTTTCTATGCTGTTGTCAGTACTGCACAGAACATAACACTGAGATTTGATATTAAAAAAAAAAAAAAAAGAATTCCAGTAGCTACAAATGTCAATCAAAAAAGTTGAACTGCTGCTGGAGTTGATCCAAGAGGCGATGGGGCATCACAATCCCCTCATAAAGTACATTCAAAACATCATGAAGAGGATGGCCTTCGAGATTCAGAAGAAAATGAATGATGTGTGCACTCTCCTCTTGTTGTGTTGCGACCAACAGCTCGGCACCATCTACAGTCTGGGAAAACAGATGGTGAAAAAGCATAAACCCCCTTAACAAATGCAGCAGGAAGTTCCAATACTAAAATTACAGTGTAACTGGAGCAGTACACACTATCATGTACTTGAGTGGGCAAGTTTACAAGTGCCCACTCCCAATCAGACCGTCCTTACACGTGACACGTGCACTCACTGGCAATACATCCACCAATTTTTCAGTAGATTTGATAAGCAGTTGTCGAGATGGATGACAGACGGATAGAGACATGAAAAGATGACAATCAACTATGGCATCTCCTTTTCAGCGACGGGTTTAGTAAGTTTCTGCTTGGCTCATCCAGTTTGGGGAAGTTCACTCGTCGTTTTCTTGAAAAGATGCTTCATCCAATCACCTGCTAAATATCTATTTGAAAATGCCTGCCCTTTTCCAAAGGCTTTCCACAGAGGAATTTCCAGATCGTTCCGTCAAGTCAAGTTACTGGCAAGTCAAGTTAACGTGCAGCTTAAAAATGTTTCCTGTCACAGCAAACACTAGTAATGACTGAACATCTGGTTTTTGCCTTTCATGCCCTTGTGCAAATACAATCTTGCACATAACTTTAATAAAAGTAATAATCATATTGCCAAGTAAATCACAGGAATAAAGTGAACATCTTATTTAATTAATATCAACTTTTCTTATATACAGCTTCACTTCAAATGTTGTAAGACAAAAAGGAAGATTAGCTTGAGTTAAAACACATTGAAATAATAAACAATGAGTCTTGGAATCTCTTGAAACACACTTTGATGCTAAGTCAACATCATAGACACCGTGTCCCAGATACAGCTGGAGGAGACTAATCAGTCCATCCATCATCTCTGCTAAACAGCTAGAGACTCAGACATAGGGAGGGGGCATAATGGAAAATAAGTGAAAAGACACAACTTAAGCCTAATTAATGTGCTGAAGGGAATCCCTGAAACAAATGGGATTTATGTCCTACATTAAATGTCGCTAGCAGTGGTGATTTCATAGAGGTGGCACACAGATGGGACCCCTCCTGAGATCTCAGCTTGTTAATGAGTCACCAGGGTTAGGAGGGGTATTATTGGGGGCTTATATCTTGAACCAGACGGAGTCCTCTGAATGTGCAGCATCGAGGTACCCAGCATGCCTTTCTCCATTATGGCGAGGTGCCCCTTGAGCTGTGGGATGTGTGGATTAAAACAGACCTGGCAGCACTTCACTGTGGCACGTGTCAGACTGAGTGAACACCACAAATAAATTCTTATTGTGAGTCTCCATGACTGGAGGACAAAAGCCAGGCCAAATGAGGGCCCACATTGAAGAAATCAATTGTGTCATAAGTCCTATTTCTACTTTTTACTGTAAAAACCTTTTATAAACTTACCAAGTCTATTGAAAAGACGATTCATTTGAGAAGGAAAATCAAGTGGGCATTAAAGTCTTGGCAGGTCGCAAATGATGCCGTGGAGGCGTAAAGGTCACGCTTAAAGGGTCGAGGATGCATTTTTGAGATGAACCGGTTCAGAAAAGAAACCGTCATAATTCAGCTTCTTTTAGAAAAAGAAGTTAAAGCAAAGAGAAGCGAGAAGAAAAGACAGATGGACAAAAGGGCTGCTGTCACTGGATATTAACACATCGACCTCAGGAGAGAAGTGGGACAGTGGGACTAAATGTTGGGGTGAAACCAGGGTGAAACAGAGGGAATTCTGTGAGCAGGCGATGAGGGAGGGAAATCCCCTGCTGGCCTTGTGACCTTTTACGCGGATTGTGCGGCTTACGGAGCGATTATACCTGACAAGTTCAGATACAGTGTCCGAATATGGGGACTCACACCCCAGGGAAGAGAGAAGAACACTCACTTACACTGATAAGAGCTTCTGCTGGAAGTGGCAAATCACTACATCTAGGTTGAAAAAGCTGTGGTTGTGCATTCTTGCCAAAATAATTGAATCCACATGATGGGGCTGTAGAAGGAGACTCACTCAAGTCTTGTCACATGTCTCCTATTCAGAGGCCATCAGTGTGTGAGGCAAAACAGTTTACATCTACTTGCGTGCCTATGAGAAGTAAGCTGGTTACACGTGAATGTGCGAAAACTCACCATTTACATTCTTCATTTGAAAATAATTGAATCAGGCTATTTTGGGAGCACAGCTGTAATTTGCAGCCTTTCTGCTTGTAAGGACCGGTAATTATGGGTTTTAGAATCTCCTAAAACAACTCCAACAGATTCAACACATGACAGCTGTGCATTTGGGCCTTCACACACACGCGCACACACACACACACACACACACACACACACACACACACACACACACACACGTCTAAATGTATGTTGTTGCTAATTAAAGCAGTGGATTTCCTATACTGCAGTTCAATACAAAGGTACAACACATGGTAATGAGTTTTATAACTACAACATTGGAATACCATATGAATATAATGCATGGTACTCAAATTAACATTATAGTAAAGATGATTATTTTTAAGTCTCAGACAAGGATAGGTGTCTCATAATGAGATAAAAGAGGGAGCTTGACAGATATATAGAAATGTATGGGTTTTCAGCCAATTTTAAACTCTGAGTCTTTATGTTCACTTTGTCACCTGATTTGCTTGTTGTTTATCCAGAACAGCAACATACTGTAAATGTCAGTAAATGTCTGAGCTTCACACAAAGGCAACCCTGTCAGGCCTTAATAAACCGAGAGCCGTGAAGATAACACAAGATAAGATCGCTCAACTTGTTTTCGTAATGTAAGGAAATGCAGTTCATTGTGGTCACATGAAAACCAAAAAATGTTTTGCCATCAGACCAGACAGACAGCTTTGTTTAAAGCTCAACATAAATGGCTGTAAGATAATGTTAGACAACTGATGGTTACACTGAACTGTGCTTCCATGCAACAGTAGTTTAGTTCTGCTGTCATTTAGCAAAAAAACAAACAAACCTAAAACTCATCTTTAATCTTTTATAGCTCCACACAGGCTGTTGTATACTGTGATTATAACATGGACCGACTCAAACAAAATACAAACGTAAATGCTTTTCACCCATTTGATCTGAAAAACATTACATTCAACAGACTGATAATCTCAGTCACGATCAGAGAACAATGAACCCCCTTCTTCCTGGCAGTAATTCTGATAGGGTCACCTGACAAGCTACCTAAGCCCTCGTGGCTCTAATTTACTGGCTGTCCTGTCTGTCACAACTGGAAGCATCCAACCAACTTGTGGATTATCTCCCCACCATACTCTACTTGAATAAGGCCCAGCCTGAGAAGCATATGGCAGCAATCTGTGGCACCCCTCGCTGTGCTGCCTCCATTTGCTTTTAATTAAACACATGCAGACACCCGACACATACGCTCGCTGGGGTGAGAGACTAAAAAAGAAACAATAATATGGGTTGATGCAAGTTGTGTTAAAGGCATAATCTCCACAATGCTGAAGACTATCGAAGATGATGTGACTGACAGTCTGCAGGCATGGTTTAAGGACTCGGTAAAAAGCAGGGAAGAGCCCACATTTACAGACCAGGCCATCAGCAGCTCACAGAACACAGCTCATATGTTTATGCAGCTGGTTTTGTTGTATCACAGTGGACTAAATTAGGTCTATTTTTCTCCCCGTCTATGGGTTATCCAAGCGCCTCAGAATAAATATGAAAACTGAAACACACGCACACTTGGAAGCTGGGGTGATGTGAGGTAAGCTAAACGCACTAATGTGGCAATTATGGCAACAGCATTACTGCTTCGTTGCCTCTAATCAACAGATTGATGTTCGCACACCTTTTTCCAAAAACGTTAAATGTGTGTGTGTGTATGTCTGTGGATTATGGGGGCTAACAGCAGTAATCCCTTTACAACATGGACGTCAGAAGCAATCCAATTTACAGTATGACACTACTTAGCACTAAGCAACACAACTTGCTATACAGAACATGTCAATAATTAAACCTCAAATGCACGAGTCATTTTCCTAACACTCTCAAATGTGTTTTTAGCCCGAGAATCTACAAAGCAGCCACCTATCAAGATCCTATTTCATAGTATCCGGCACAGAAAAAATTTATGTCACACATTTAATTAGGTGTTTTTTTCAGGCTAAGCTGTTTCGATCCCCAACAGGCTAAAAGTCTTTATAGCAACAATCAGAGTTTGGAGGTTGTGACACCTCTTTGGTTTTCTCAATCTGTGGCTGAAGCATCTAAATGAGGATTTACTTTGAAATAAATATTTAAATTTATTTATCTTTTTACCTTTACCTTCTGTGAAGTTCCTGAGTCTTACTTGCAGTAGTAAGAAGTCAGAGCAGAATCTGGAGGAATCTGAAACAAAACCTGATGGCAGAGCTGAGCTAAAAGCAACTAGGAATGAGGACATAAGAACAAACTTTCTCCATCAGAAAGTTATACAGACTAGGTTTACAAGCATGGTCTGTGTTGTAACTCCGGACTGTACAACAATAAATCGCGGACCGTGTTGTGTGTGCTCTCATGGTCCCCTTTTGAGTTTTAGTTTAGCTGCTTCATCAGGATTTTGTTTGTCCGATTGTCTGATTCTACAAGCTGAGAGCACTCTGACCACCGTCTACTGTTCACACAGTCACCAACAAAAAACATTTCAATGTCAGTGTTTTCCAAGAGCGTGCAGACCTGTACATTTTCTGGCTTCTCAAGTAAGAAATTAAGCCTGGAAAACTTTTTTTTTTTGTCTTTTTAGGAACAGGTTTGAGCAAACTAAATTATATTCTCTTCTCAGTTTTCATTTCTCTTAGGACCTTGGTGTACCTAGATACTCCACAGGCATAAAGTCATATACATTCTAAAAAGCTTTTAACGTGCACTTTCACTCCCCGTTCATCCCAATCATGACTAGCACCCAAATTAAAAAAAAAAATGTCACCCTGAACACCAGCAAATCAGCACTGTGATAACAAACCAAATGTTCTTTGTTACCCCAAAGCTGAGACTTAAACTAATACAGAATACAGCGGGTAATATATTTCTGGATCAGGCAAAGATTGATAAGTTTATCAAAGGCAGATACGACTACGAGGAGCCCGAGTGGAGACTGCTGCAGGGCCTGGCATCAAGAGTAGAATCACAATGCTACGTGCTTTAAGCATATGCTGTGTTTTCTACATTTAGCATCTTTATCTTAGTGTGTTGCGTGTTAACATTTGGCTGAACATACAGATAAAGCTGATGAGAATGTTGTTAGATTAGCAAGTAAATGGACAAAAAAAAAGGTCATGCCACAGAAATTGCTAAAGCGTACTCTGAGCAGGCCAAGAATATTTTAGCTACCTCACTAGCGTGGAAAAAAATAGTTACATCTTCACCTGGTTTCAATCAATACATCTCGAAAACCTTTTGAAAGTAATTTCCAACTTGTGAAGGTTGATGCAATTATGTCAAACTTCAGCTGCATCTGCTAACAGGGCAATACACTTTGTGTGTTTGGTCGTGACCTCCACTTCTTACCATCTGACAGTTCAGACGAGGATGATTCTAATCAGCCTCTACACCACATTGTCATTCATTTATGCATTAAACAGATGGAGACAGGACGTGTTTTACACACTTCACCACTCATGTGTTGTCACACTGTGAAGAAACACCAGCTGTCGATCCCAAAACTCACTGAAATACTCCTTTATTCCAAATGCAGGACCAGGTCAGCCAAATAACACATGCATAAGTTTTTTTTTTCCTTTCTGTTTTTGTTATGTTCTGTCTCTACATCATAGATATCTTAATACATAAATGATTCTATCCATACAAAATATAAAAATATGTGAGGGCTCATTTACAACCGTATTTACACAGACTTCTTTAACTTAAGTGAAATTATTAATTCATTTATCTATGTACATATTATGAACTTAAGTCAATAGTACAATATATCCTATATCTAAACCGCATGGCGTGAAAATGTAAAACTGTACCAAACAGAACTTGCCGTACACTTGTTGCTGCATGGAAATTAAGAAATGACCGAAAGAAATTGCACATCAGCTTTTGACAAAGGTTGTGACTTGATAGAACTGCACATGTAACCGTTAGCTGTAGCACTCAGGAGACTCTGAAACATTAAAATGAACAAACATGCAAACACTGTGGCTTTTTCACGGTCTACCAACTGCAATTCATCACTGACTTTCAACTACATGATAATCAACACTCAACACTGACATGTTATTTTGTTCCAGGTGGAGAATGCTAGTGTACACAAGCTGAACAAATTGTACTTTACTGTCCAGATGTTAAGAGATAATGCAGTTCTTGCTTTTTCTGCGTTTGCGGGTGTGTAACTGTCCGCTGCGGTTAGGTCCTCCTATCCCCGTGTTGCTGTACTTATGGACTAGCTCTTGGTTGCTGAGAAAGCGCAGTTGGATGGGCCTGGGGATGGGCTCGCCCAGGAAGTAACCTTCATCCTCTGATTCTGAGGATGAGGAGCAGGTGGAGCACCAGTCATCGTCCTCATAATCATCCCAGGAGTATTGGCTCAAGCCAGTGCGCCTGCCAGCCCCAGGGTTCTGCAGGGTCAGGTCTGATGTGGTCCTGGGGCACTGCCTGAAGAGCTGGGGCTGGTATCTCCCTCCTCCAACTCCAAACTGCTCCCTGGCACTCCTTGGTGGTGGGAAGCGGTCATAATCCTCTCGGACACACAGCTGCGGCCTCTCCTGGAGTCTTACCCTTCGCTCTGACACCAAATTTAGAGCGTTTTCTGACCGAGATCGTCGGGATCTTCGGGCACGGTGATGGTGGTGTCTACGCCTCTGTGGGGTCTCTTCCGGAGCATCTGTTCGGATACTTGCTCCCCTCCCTCCAACGCCACCCACCCTGCGCTCACTAATAGGTGGCAGACGTGCAGCATTGGCGCTGCTAACCAGGCTAATCCTATCCTCGTCCTGGTAGGTGAAGCCAGGTGGTAAATGAGTCATTGCCATACTCACACCCATGCCAGGAGGGTCACAATACTGCACCTGGTACTGAGAAGACCTTGGAGGGTTCATTTCCATGTAGGACTGGCCGGCAGTGAGACTATGAATAGACTCAGAGCTACGAAACTGCCCGGAGGAATTGAGTGTGTCCATGTTACTTTTCTCTGACACATTCATTCCAGAGCCTTTGCTCAGGTCTGGCATAGAGAAACGAGAGAGGTGCTCCTGATGCTTTCCTCCACCATCTGCTGAATTACCTGCAAGGAAACAGTGGAAGGAAAATGTGAACCTTTTGTTTTATTAATTGTAAATCAATTCCAGTTAAAGGACATATACAATAATAACATTACAGTTATTAAGTAAGTTAAGTAAGTCCACTCAAAGTTACCTGACCCACCTGTAGCATTGGACAGAGCCAGGGACTCCATGGATCCTCTTGGGGTCTGCTCTAGCGGGGTCAGCTGTTCTGTGAAGTTAAGTGCATTAATGGGGTTCCTGCTTCTTGCTACTTGGGCAGCTGTTTGAGGCCCTGCATCTCTGTCCCTCTGAAAGCCGTGCAAACTAATTGAGCGCTTGTCCGAGGAGAAGCCATTGTGCTGCTGAGAGCAATGGGACATCTCAGTAAAGCTCTTCTGGGTCCGCAGTTTGGGTAGATAGTACTCTTCTGGAGCCGCCTGTTGGAACCACGTCTCATTCAGAGACTGGCCCTTCATGGCTGAGATTGGGGGTCGCTTTAAACCTCCGTTCTCCTTGATCCTATGGTCATACTGTTGATTATTTTGTCCAGAACTCAAGTTATAGGCACTCCTGACATTGCACTGGCTGAGGAGCTGGAGAGGAGTGGGATTGGTCGCTGGGTTAGATTGTGATTCATAACCGTAACCATTACCTGCTTGCTCCTGGTTCTGCCAGGAAGGTGGCTCACGAGTCAAACTGGGTGTTTGGCTGGACAGACTCAGAAGATCCATTTGTATAGACAGAGGGTCCACCTCGCCTGAACACCTCTCAGTCTGCACCCCACCTGCTCCCCCTGCACTCTTTGCAGTCTTGGAGCTACGTCTGGACTCTCTGGTGGAGCGAGCGCTTTGGAAGGCAGAATCAGAAGAGTCAGAGCCATTGGGCTCTTCCCCTAGACTGCAGGAGCGCGAGCAGAAGATTTGACCCTGCTTGGGCAGAAAAGGCCGACCCAGCAGAGAGCGTTTGCAGCGGGCACAGCAGAAGCAGCCCTCTGTGGCATGCCAGTGCTGCCCGTCATACGTCATCTGTCCTTGATCAATGCCTGCGGGAGAAAAAACAGACATGAATATAGAGGGCTGAGATAAAATTACAGAGTGTGGCACATGTGCAAATATTCAGTTAAAACACAAGGCAAAATCTTAATGTCTCATTTAAAAATGTTGTCTCGCTATGTAAAAATAGCAGCATATTTTAATTAGCTCGCTGACAGAGAAAATGGAGCTAGAGGCGGTAACTTAAGTGCTGTGGGGCAAACTCATTATGGAGCTTGCTTTTGAGAATGTTTCAAGTCGTAGGGGAAAAGAAAACCAGCTATTTGCTAATGACTGCCATCTGGTTTGTGAGTGTTTTCTGGTGGTTCCAATTTATTAGGATTTCCAGTTTTTTTGCCAAACACTTTTCTGTCTCCAGTCTGAAAAAATAATTGCAGATCAAATTTGTTCAGAAATAGGAGCCAAACTCACACCTGGACGACATGTTGGGAAATCCTAGACATACAGATCTGTTTGTACTGGTATAAAAGCAGAAAAAAATGCTCCAGTTTCTTCTCCAAGTGGGGTTTCCTCCACAACTACAGGTTGTGAGATGTTAGAATTTGACACTTTAAAGGATTAAAGGAAAGGTTGAAAAGTCTCTAGATATTCTTGATACAATCATGCCACTGTCCCAGAGCTTGACATCAAGCTGCTTGATATGTGCTTGTTATATTTTTGTGCTCTGTAAACTGGGGTTTCTGTGTCTATCAGCCATGCACCCTTGCCCCACGGATGACATTCAGTGGGGTTACATGATGAGATTAATTTGATTATAGCTATAGTTGTGTTATGCTCCTTATTTGAGCAACGGTAATTATCCTTGGATATATGGCGGTGAATGAATGGAATCAGAGGCACAAAGCATGTCATACTCCGATACGATAGGTGGAGCTGTACCCATTTCAACTATTGCTAATAGAGCCACTTCACCACCAACAACAACAACAACAAACTCAGGCATTCGAGAAAATGGCGAACGAAAAGCAAGACGAAGCTACGTCCCTCTACATTTCGTTTGTGATGAGCTGCTTATTGCACAACGGCGCATTCTCCATCACGTTGTTTGTTTCTTTCCGACAGCGACAACAACAGTAATATCGTCTCTCCCGACTTCCGGTTCACGACCCCGGGAAAAAATCTTTAGCATGCGCAGAACGCAGTCTAATTCACTACGTGCTTCACCGTCTACAAGCACGTTTAATTTGACTTTCAACCGAATTATCTCGGGGTCTTAATCCGATCGCGAGTAATCCAATCCAATTTCGTGTCTACATGAACGTAATAACTCAGTCTTATTGTAATTTAACCAATAATCCGATCCTTTCAGTGCCATGTAACCCCACTGACTATTTCATTATAAAGTGCTGAAAAAAAGACCAGAACCAGCATACCAATATGCTCCCCGCAGGAGTCGCAGTACTCTGCGTAGAGGGACTCAAAGCAGGAGCAGCAGTAAGGCCGTCCCTCTTTCATGATGTAACGCTGGCCCCCCAGCACTGTCTCGCACTCAAAACAGCAGAAGTGCTTCATGTGCCAGTGACGACCCTCTGCCTCAGTGCACTCATCCGCAAAGATGATCTAGGAAAGCAGAAATAAGAAAGAGTATCGTTTATCACAGTTGGGTTATTACTCAGTGCTGAATGACAACACAAAGACTTTACTCGCTTCCCTCCTCCTCCAACCACACCACCTCTCTGCAGAACAGAACTCTGAGATCAGCCTCTTTGTCTCCGACTTGTGTAGGAGGCTAATGTGAGTGGGGACTTGGTTAAATTTAGGTGGTGCATTTGCTTTTAACGGCGCTACTGTTAAACCATTGGGGGGACTCTTAAGTACTAACAGTGTCTTCATTCCCATTTGCACAGTAAGAGAGTAAGTCAGTGTTAATGGTTGGGAGATCAGGCTATTGAAAGCCGACCCCATTAAGGAAGAAAACCTGTGAGCTTCATATGGCAGCTGTTTGGTGTGTATGTAGGCATGTGTAAGTGCAAGCTGCGTGTTTGTGAATGCATTATAAATAGCTCTACTGACCATTACATGTGCATCTATAAATACATAGTCATCTGTGGGCAGGCATGTTGTGTGTGCGTGTGAATCTACCTCGTCGCAGGCTGTGCAGCGAGGCTTCAGCCTCTCTGCGTGGTGCCGGCCGCAGTAGATTTTCCCGTCCTGGTGGAAGTAGATGAGATCCACCAGGAGCTCCTTGCACATACTGCACACAAAGCAGGCAGGGTGCCAACACACGCTGTGACCCGCTCGGGATGCAAACACAGCGATGTCGCCGCCATTAATCTGGCCTCCACACTAAAGAGAAAGGAAAGAAAAAGTCTATGGCAACTTTTGAATAAAAAAAATAAAAAAATGTAACACTCCTCTTTCCTCTTTATCACTGCATTTGAAGATAAAGAGAATTACACTTTTGCGGGACATTTTGGACACACCTACTAAAGAAGCAGAGAATACAGTGTCAATGGGGATTTTTCTAATCAGTTGCACTTTTTGTTATGTCTCGGACTTTAATCCTGAGCACTCAAGAAAGGGTCTCACTCAAGTCCTGACTTGTTTCTCAGCCATCGCCATGTTTGACGCAGAAATTATATTAATGAAGTGATGATTAGGGCCTGAATTCCTCAACACCAATCAGATCAGATGATTTTGCTTTTGATGGTTCTGATCTTCTTCCATTTTAGAGCAATGTTGACTGTGAGACAGTCTTGTCTCATAATTCTGCAAACAGATTCCTTGAGTTCAACTGTCAACTGTGGCATATTAAAAAGCGTTTAATGAATTAATTTATTTGTTTGTTTTGGAAGTCCTTTAGATATCACAAGAAGGATCAAGACAAGTTACAGAAGCATCTGAAGGACCACTGACGGATGTATCATGCACCTGAGTTCAGTACTACTCCTACTATTATCAATATAAATAACTGATGAAAACAAAAATAAGAAAAAAATACATTTTAAGATGAGTCCTAAACATGCACAGACAGGGTGAGAGGAGGCTGAAGTGCTACTGGATGTCACCATGGGGAAAACAGGGAGGAATAAAACAGAAAGATATATGGGAGGATAAAACTGAGAGCGAGACTGGCGCTGAGGTGTAAAAGCAGAAAAGCTGGAAGATAAATGAGTAAGAGTGGCCCGGCAGCAAAGTAGATTTGAAGGGGTGGGAAGGTGGAGATCGAGTTCGGGGTACAATCAGGTTGTCTCACTGGAACAGAGCCTGCTGCTGTAAGGAGGCCAAAGGAGGGGTGGGGGAATTCAATCAATACACACTTTCACTCAGACTCAGCTCCCTCGTGTACTGCAGGTGTGTTATTGTGAGCGTTGGCTAACTGGACATGAAACACCAGCAGTAAAGCAGCTATACACTCGGGGCGCCATCACACTTTGGTTGAACCTGTTCCACACACAGTAATAAATGGCAGGCGGATGCTGAAGTGTGCAAGTTTGTTGTTAAAAGAACACTCCACTGCACTCAGTATTCCCATAGGGCTACAAAAAGAGTACAAGTAAGCAATATATTAAATATTTGATGGGACACTGGATACCACTGTAAAATAACAGGGCTGTTTTAACTGTGACCCACAAATTGTGGGATTGCCGGAGTTTGACAGCTGGCTTGGCGGGAGGAAAATGAGACTGCATGTAGACTCATCACCGCAAGAACCTCTTAAGACTTTGAGGTGAGACAGAAAAGGTCAGAAACATTGCGGGAAAACACAGATAAATGATGCATCTCTGCCCTTCATGTGTCAACATAAGCCAGCTCTCATACATCATCACACTTTAAATGTCAGAAAGTCCCTCAGTAGGTCACTCCCCACGATTCATTGCTTTCATTCCAACAGACACATGAGACACTTTTGACTGTGTCACTTGTGACTGATTGTTGTCATGGCTCCAACATGCAGAAGTGGCATTTAGAAGTGAAATCATGCGCCACTGAAAAAATTCAGTTCTTGATGTTTCCATTAGCTACCTGCTCGCAGATCGCCCCCGTCATCGTCACAGGGAATGGACGAATATTGCCACGACCGAGGTTTTCCCGTTTCCTTTGGTTACTGAAGAGCTTCAGTTCTCGCTTCTCCTCGTCGTCCAGGCTGTTACAATAGCGTACCTACAGACACGAACACAACACATGCTTATCACGCATTGTTTTTTAAAATGTTTGATCCTACGCACAGGCAGGGAGTTTAAGGTAGTTATCTGAAAATAGCTAACTAAACAAAATAGAAGTCATTCATTAATGTTCGAGGGGGATGTCACAGTCCAGGCCAGATCTACTCCTGCTTCGTCAGCACATTATTCCTAATTCATATCTTCAGAAATAAATAAAATTTTGAACTCTGCTTGATTTCCATAGAAACTTCCCAAAAACAAATGTAAAAGGTAAAAAATTTAAAGATTAGAACAGCATTTTGCAGACATTAATATGTAGCAGAAATAAAAGCGAGAATTTAAAAAAGGAGCATTTAAAACAAGTAAAGCACAAAAATAATCTAATTTGAATGAATGAAATAAATATGCTATTTAAAAAAGGCAATCTTCAAGGTTTATATGGGGGAGGGGGACAGAGGAAGTGTCTCTGACCAAACTAGCAGCTGGCTCAACAATGGAGGGGCCTGAAAACTAAAGGCTCTGCGTCTAATTCTAGTTCTAGGAATTCTAGGAACCTAAAGGTGTCCAGCACTCTGGGAGTTCTTGTTGGTCGATGGGGAAAAGGGAGGTTGCTAAGATAAAATGGAGCTATGTAAAGAATTGCATACGTTCGTTGACATTTTACAGGAAGCATTTGTATTTTCAATTCCTGCAGTACAACAAATAGTAAAGCAGCCCCCCTTCATGGTAGAACCTCCACCATGCTTTACTGCAGGTAGCGTGCTCTTTCCTTATGGCTTTCATTTCATTGTCTATCTAATCAACCCGATGTCTCACAGGACATTAGAGAGATTGTGCCTTACCAAATAGTTTTACAAACATTACCCTTTCCTTTATGTACCCTCCTTTCAATAGTGGTGCTTCGCCCATTCATCGCCAAATTGGTTTAGTGTGCATACTTGCGAAAAGAAAAAGGCAACTAACGTTGTGTGCGCTGCAGGGTAGCAGTTCTCTAAGGAAGTGTGCCACGTTTAAAGGGCAAAACCAGTATCTCAAGACAAATTGTGGTAAAGATTTATTAAAGTAACAAATCTTAATAAGCAGCTACAATCACCTGCTATCTCATTCACACCCATTAAAAAGACAGACTCCATTTTTCCTGTGCCTGTCTCCCCTTTGCTCCCCTCTTAGCTTTGTAATGCCCTGAAGGCGGGGAGAGAGGAGAAGATAAATGGATGAAGGTGGGGGAGGGCCTCAGTTTGGACTCTCACCTCATTGTCGTGGGGCGGGAGCTGATGGAGCAGCTGTTTGATGCGGTATTTCTCTCCTGGGCTGTTCACATAGGGCACCTTGTCCTCAGGCAGGGAGCTGTAGTACTGATGAACCTGAAGAGACCCCAGAGATAGCGAGATGATGAGGGAGAAACCCAAAATACATGGGGTCTGCAGACGTTTGTAATTTTCATGATCGATTTAGCTCTCAGTTAAACATTTGTATTTTCTGTGAAATGTCACCAAATGAAATGTCTAAGGTTCAATATTACAGTGATTAATTTATTCTTTTTCACCTGTAAAAAAAAAAAAAGAAAAAAAATCTGAAAGGATTCAGTTTATTAATAAAAGGGAAACTACCTTAAAGATACTACATCAAACCGCTTTTCGTTTGATAAATTGTTCACATCAAGTAAACCATTATTAAAATGTTGATTGATCATTTCAGTGCCAAAAAAGAAAATTGTGAAAAGACAAAACTGGTGTGTCAAGATCTACATGGGAGTCACCAACACACACACACACACACACACATTCACACACACACTTAAAAATCACTTTGATTTACGACCAACCAGCGGAGACTTAATGGAACCTCACTTCTCCATCTCTGCACATTGACATGGGAATGTATCACTGATCTGTCAAATGTGCACACACTCACCACATATACACGACCAAAGCAGTGATTAACCCACATGAATTTGGCCGCGCGCGGCAGCAGATTAAGGCTAATCTGGACAATTCAACTAACTTGGTCATTCCTCCAAAGAAGACAATGAGTGCTATCTTTGTGGTATTTATTGCAGTTTTTCTTATTATTATTATCGTTATTAGATTGTAACAGGGGGCGGAGTATAACAAAGGTCAGGCAGTTACAGATGAATGTTAGTGGAGGGGGAGGAGCCAAACAAGAGAGCCAGAGGGTCTTTAAGGAAGATTTTAAAAGACAGAGGTCAAAAAGAAAGGAGGAAAAAAGTGATGAACAAAAATGTTGGAAAGATGCAGGAACAGTGAAAGGACAAATAACAGGAGGATAACATTTGATTCAGTAAAAGACACGAAAGTAAAGAGCAGAAAACTCATTGATGTCTTTTATGTCGGTGATCAATACTTGCTGACTGGGTGATGTCTGTTGTGATGACCTGTCGGACTGCTGAATGGATTTACTGATGAGAAGCCACCAGATTTGTCCTTGGCAATAACGCCAAGTCTGTCACACAAAAACAGATCGACCTGAATAATTCAGACCAGCATTAGTGAGTATGGGCCTCAATTAAGGCTATTGTTTTTAAAACATATCCTTGAGTTGAAGTCTCAAATTTGTTTCGTCACATTCAACATCAAAGGCAGCCTGCGTTTCTGTAAAGTAGCCTCATACATGTGTGTTTGTTGTTGGGATGAATTTACGGCTCTTATTGGAAGTGTAACTTAATTCCCTCTGTTCTGCTTTGGCTGGCTTCCACCGGCGTTGGCGAGGGGCTTTGTGTAAAGCAGCACAACTCAGGACGGATGCCAGGGCCGATCTCTGGATTGTCCGTGAAAGACTGAATCAAGTCGAGCACTGATTAATCACGCACTACATACACACACATGCCTGCACACAGACTCATAATGATAAATTACAGAACATGCCTCCAACAACAGGTTAGAGTCTGGAGGTGAAAGGCTCACTGCCCTGAGGAAAAGATCTAAAGTATGATACACACATGCACACACACATATTTATGCAGACGCACAGCAGACACAGATTTCCAGAGAGAACCAGGAGAAGAAGCTTGTGATAATAACTGTAATCGAAAGCAGACCAAACTAAACACAGGGCAGAATTTCAAACTGGACTGAAGGGAGTGTTTTTAAAAAGCTAATGGTAGGACTTTGAAAATGAGTGTTGTGAGAGATAGTTTCTCACAGCTGGTTTCCATTTCTGTTCATGGCCAAACGCCACTAGGCACCGGCTTGGGCATTCTTTCGACAACACACTTTGCAACACTTAATGGAGAGGGATATTATATTGTTAAGAAGCAGTGGCAGGTCCACTTAGCCATGGTGGGAAAGATAGTGTTTTCATAGCAACGGAGGAGCTTTAATAGCGTACAAGTCTGAGTTGTGCGAACCAGTTGGTCTTCGGGTGCATGCAGGCAAAAGAACTGGTGGAGAGCAAAGGCTGAAATAGCCTCTGACACACAAGTGATTAAACCCATGGGCTATCACCTGACCACAACTGAGCTTTTTATTAGCTTCTTTATATCAAGCACGAGGTTTGAGCCCTATTATCTGCTGGTTACCCCACAAGCCCCGAAACATTAGCAGCTATACCCACAGGCTAAAGGTCCAGGCATTATACAATACTGGATTCTGCATTGGTGCCAAGCATATCTGTGCACTTCTAACTCTTCTATGCTGCGAGCAGACAGTGTTGAAGGACCGAACTGCTTTGTGGATCCGAGTACTGAACACAACGTAAATTGTTCAGTGAAGCCGTTGCCTTTACTTCTTATCTAAACTTCTTGATTATTTACTTCTTCATCATTAAGATTTGCCAATCAGCATTGGACCTACACATTACAACTGCCCAGGGGCGACATGCTGCTCTTCTGCACACAAGCGAGTCTTCATGAGCTCATTGTTGTTTGAATTCCCATGATCCTTCACTCTGCATGGCCTTAAGACGTATGCAAAGAGGCACAAACGTGCAACCATAAATTGGCCATAAGTCACCACACAAAAGGTTCTCAGGTTGATGAGGATGTCATAAACTTTGAAGGTATTTGGTCATAAATCAAGCTATTGGACAAAGATTTTGACCTCAGGTTGGCAAGGGATGAAATAGTCACGAACATTTACGACAGCGATGCATGCAGTAGTTGATGAAAATCCCCAAAATTAAGTTATTTTGATCCAAAAGGGAAAACCCGCAAATCACACAAGCTCATCAGCCTCATCTTCAAGAGGCCATGAGCTTTTACACACTGTCAATCACAATCAGACAGCTGTAATCAGGTCAGCAGCTGACAGATTTATTGTCCCACGTCTTTGACTGGAATTGTTTCAAGTGTGTTCAGGTCCATTCAGGAACAGGTCAAACTGCCTGCCGTTCCCTTGCAGTTTTAGTTAACTGATCTGGTTCAGATTCTGCAAAGATAACCGGTTTACAGCGATGCCCTTAAACTGAATTTCTGCTCAAATAGCCCACATGCAAGTTGTTTGAGAAACTACCTAAATCTCAACTCAAAATTAAAGACTGAAGCTCTTGCTACGTGATGGCAAAAAAAGAAGAAAAAAAGCCACTAACAGGCCACTGCTAAGCAACATTCTTGGCCTCGATGAGCTGTAACTTGGCAACATCCAAGCATGTTATTTTAAAGGATGGAGATGAGCTGGAGGAGCGGAGGCTTTCCTCACAATGCAGTTCAATAACAAGTCCACAACAATGCATGGTTACATTCAGTGATAGAAATGATTTTACTTCGTGAGCATTTTTGATATATGCTAGTAAACTGCTAAAATTTGACACAGGCATCTGTAGGGTTTATATTGTTGACAGAGGAAGTCCTAAATAAGTGCTGAGTTATCCCTCAAATATATCTGACTGAAAACTATAGAGTAGAAATCTCTCATTACAGTGTGGTGACTTGACACCCCTACTGGATGAATAGCTGACTAATACAGAAGTCTGGCTCCCAGTGGGGAAATCTAAAACCCACCCTTTAGTTACCAAGCTTGAGCTTTTTGTTTGCTTCTGCCCCACACAACAAGCTTCCACATTTGTGACACACTTTTAAGAAACAATATTTTCCCCATATTGGGAAAATACATAGATCCTGTGCTATTTCATGTGCTGCTGACCATTATGGATGAAAAACCGAGTCAGTTTAGAATTTATAATGATCAAGTCTTCCATTAAAGATGGCCGTTTCTGTTTATGGGAATTGTCCAAATGATAAGACAGAGAAATAAATAAAACCCTCACTTATTTTCATGGCTGTTCATCATCGTCCTTTTGCCCATCTTCCCAGTCCATTTCCCATTATCGCCTTATTGTTCCTGAGATCCTATCATCACTAGACAAGAACGTAATTGAGCTCGGGGTTATAAGCATGACCCCGGAGATTGATGAAAAATAGCTGCTCTCAGTCCACCCAGATGAAAACGGGAGGCTGTGCTAAGTGTATTGACCAGCCCATTGCTCTCAGCACATGAACAAATGAAACCAGCTTCCATAAATGCTCCTATTGTCCAATAAAACTGGTGCACGGTTACAGCTCAGAGGAGTTATTCTTAAAAAGGATTTTATTCAACATGCATGGGGTCATATAACGTGTTATGCGAGCTTGACTTAGCATTTATGAGGGCTATGAAATCCACTGTAAACATGTTTGCAACCTTAATGAATTGGAGATTAATCTCAGTGCTGGAGAAACATAATCCTTGTTATCCATTAGCCTGCAGTCAGCACAACGGATGAGCTATCATTAGGTATAAGTGAGCAGCTACAACATTTAGACATGGGGTGTGGTAAAATACAAGGCAGTACCGGGAATCTTTATGAGGTGAACACCATCATGTGGTGAGAAAGTAATACATTTTCCAAGTGAAACCTGCCTGTGCACATCTCTGGAATCTTCTTTGTCTGGCCTTCCAACCACACTGATATCATGCTGTACAACACCACTGTTTTTAAAGACGTTTTATTCACACATTTTGATCACTAAACTTAAAGCTCAGCTTTTGCTGTAAAGTATAATGTGATTACAAAACACCAATCATTGGTGTAGACTTTGCTCTTAACAAAACTCTGGAGGACGGACACTTTCTCACGAAGCTGTGGGTGCAAACACACAGGTTTGTGTCTCCACACCCAACTGTGCAAGATCGACAGTAAAGGCTGAGTTATACTTCTTTTAACTGCCCTTGCGCTTGCGTCTTGCGCATATGTTAATGGCTCGAGACGTTTATACTTCATTTTGCTTTGTCGGCGCTTGCGTGTGCTGCGTGGCGATTCACCGCCAGGACAGTAGGTGGAGTAGCGGGTTTTTTCAATGACAAGCCTACTATGATGAAAGCAAATTCACCGCCAGGACCTCTTCGAGTGGATTCATGCTTCTTCTTCTTGTAAATAGCCGGTATTTTGTCAGATTTTCAACACCTTGGGGGTCTAAACGACTACTTTCTCGCCTGAAAATGTTTCAAATGTTGCTAAAGTTATATATTTACAGAGTTTATAGCTTAAAGGATATCAGCTTTTCAGGCTGGCTGATTTGGGCTCGGGCAGGAGTTAAGTGCACTGTGTGTAACGCTCTGCATACTGTCAGATCGATGAGTATGCCGTTTTCAAGTAGTAGGCGGTTTCGAACACAGCCAGTGGCTTGTGCTTGCGTCTTGCGTAAAGTTTAGAAAATTGAGGTGACACACGCAAGCACGCAAGGGGGGGCTTGCAACCGCGCAAGGGCTTGCGTTGCGTCTTGCGTTACCGACTATAAACCAGGCTTAAGTCCGTGAGAAGACAACATGCTTGTTGTCTTGCATAAAGCCTATTGGGAAAGCTGCCTTGTGCAGATGTTTGATATTAATTTCAGTGTTGTCCACTGCTAATGTAATGTGATGTGATAAGAGCAGGGTAGGAGGGAACCTGCAGATACCTGTTCCGGTTTAAGTCCCGGTGGCACCCAGGCGTACTCCTCCAGGGCACAGCCTGAGTCATCGTCGGAGGTTGAGTTCCTCTGGAAGTCATACATCAGCTTGGTGACGGTCTTCTCCATCTCTACAGGCATGGCTGTCACTGCATGTTCCTCACGCCGACACTTACAGTGCACACAGATCTTCCTGCCGTGGACAAACACAATGACCCTCATCAAGCCAAAGTTGTATATACAGACAGGCACAGATTAAAGACAGAAGTTATCAAACAGGAAATTCAGGATTGAAGTCAAAGACATAGATACTCATCAAACTAAATAATGTTGTTTATAGGATTTGTAGACTGATAACATTTTAACTCCAAATACCCAAAAACACAATCGTCAAGGTGAAAACAAGCATCTGTTGAACAAAATCATAGCTAAATAGCAGTGTGTTTTAATAGAAGCCTAAGAGACAAGATTAGACTGCTGTTCTGTTTGGGTCTCTCCAATTAGCCAGAAAAGGATTGAAAATAACCCAAACTGAGAGGTCAAGTCCTCCCACTGCAGCTCTCCCTGTTAAATATGATCGCCACAAACACACTGCTCATTAGTCCTCTAGAAGTATTGAGTATGAATACAGAATCCCAAACCAGCTGCGAAAATTAGTATTCACACCAGTATTGTCCGTGTGAAACAGTAAAGGATGGTGCTTCATCCCCACAAAGATCCACCCACCTACAAGCTGGAATCAGTGTTATTCATTAAAAAAAAAGAATTGCTTGGGAGTGTTTGACATGATTTTCTGATATGTCCAGAGAATAATGAGAGTTTTATTTCTCACACTGGACTTTTGCCATCAAAATTACCCAGATAAGCAGAAAAGAGCGACTCCGTAGAAAGTGGGACGCACTAGAAAAGAATAGGATGTGGGTTAAATATCTGAGTGAGTCGACTACAAGAAACTGTGAAGCTATCTTTGCCTGGTTTGTATTCTGATGAAAATGGTCACACTGCATACATACAGATTCCTTTGTCCTTGACGGGCTTATCCCTTGAAAGTGGAGACTGGGTGGCCAAAAGGTCACACCCCACTAACCCGTAACCCCCTCAGGCAGATAAACAGGGGAGACAATCTCATTACTATCCCAGATGGAGGCCGGCCTGTGTGACAGTCAGCCCTACGGAGGAGCTTAAAGACAGGACACTGTCTGACAGACTGATACCTTGAGTAACTGAGGATCTGTTATAGTGTGCTCACACACATGGATACAAAGCAGATGGAAAAATCTTGATATTACACAAGCCTTTCTTAACTTTTATCATATAGTGTATGAGGAAACTCCTAACTGGGTTGAAGTCAGCAGTGGGCTGTAGAACCACGAAGCAAAGTATCATTTACAACAATCTGTTTTCCAGTGCTTTTGATTGGTGTCTACGTTTTGATTAACATTTAGAAGATGTGAATGAGATAATGAGAGGAAATGATCAAAATCTAAGAACAATTCCCACTTCTGTGCAAAAAAAAGAGAGACGTTTTTGCATGTTTCGAAGAAGACCTGATGCGCATTAAAAGGTGAAATAGAAACATGTTGTGACATGCGAGTTCCGGTCCAAGACCTTTAAACAACATGTCACTGGCTGGACTCTTCTCAGATATAATCCCAGATATTCCGTGAGTTTAAAGTTATTCCTGAAAATAAAAGCTCTCTCTATTTTCCTCTTGTTGATGTCCACTGCAGTTGTTTTTCTTTTCTAGTCTCAAGGTTTGTTTCCAGTAAGGACAACTGCTACCTCTACTGAGTTACAACAAGCAATGTGGCATAGTTTATTTGCTCTAAATCACTTTACATTTCTTGTTTAAAGATTTTTTTTTATAGATTGCTTCATATTTGCTTCGCTAGATAAAATGAATAACACTTGATGCTGCCCCCGCTTTTTGAAATTGTAAGCGTGAGCTACCTGTGGGAGAAAAGTGCTCAGAGAACTGACGGTACTCGATGGTGAGCTGGCTAAGTCTCGTCCTGTTTTGTTTTTCTGACAATAGAGCACCTCTTGTCCAAGGGTTGAGCCTTATTAGACAAAGCACCTCAGCTTATCTGATGAAGCACTGGTGGATTTTGGCGACTATTTGTAGTCGGTATAAGTAAACCATCCACCTGACATGTCGCTACTAGTCTTAAGAAATGTAATCCTTGAGAGGAAAACGTACAAATATGGGTCAAGCTGGATGAATTATCCATCCCTACTTAAGATTCTTCACCATCTACTGAAGCTTGACAGGCTCTGTCAGCTCCAGCTCCCAGCACCACCCAGTGCAGAACAGCAGACCTCTGCAACTTCCCTGTCATTGTGAAAGGGCACGCTGCAGACTTAACTGACTGACTCCATGAATATTAACAAAACACACAAAGTGGCGAGATATCACTGACATGAATATTGATGATAAACAGAGCAGCGATACAGATAAAGTCATGGAATGAGCTGTCAAGTGGGCACACTGGAAAGAAGTGTTTAGCAACTTCTGTTCCCTAGTGCGCAGCGCCGTAGCCCGGGGGCAACTCGGCTTGGCTCATTCCAGTCATGAACATTCGCCGTCATCTATAATTCAATTTGAATGGCACACACAAAACAAATCTTATGAGTCTATCACAACTCACACTCGCTGTAAGGATGGCGGCTGAAAGTGTAGGAAAAATGCACCAAATAAGGAGATACAGGGCAGAAATAATTCTCCCGTTCTCTTGATATTCTGCCAGATAGTTGAGAATTACACCTGTGATGGGGTAAGGAAGGACTCTCAAGCAGCGGAGATGAGGGGAAGCATTTCACAGCACATCAAAAACCTCTCTTTCCCACACTTCGCCTTTTACGGTCTCTGTGGAATTCCACGTTAAGAGGAAAGAGAATTTTGCGACTTTGGGAGAAAAACGCCTGTCTGACCCGCTCTCCCAGTCCAGATGTGTGATGATAAGCTTCCTCCTGTGATTCACCTTACAAACATCTTGATCTCCCCTCATCACCGCTGGAAGACATGCTGCATACCTACAGGGCCTGTTGTTCCTCTCTCTCTCCCTTCCCTTCCCTCCCCATGATTTACAATGTGCTTCATGGACGTGCTTGGGATTTCCCTTCTCTGAAACTTAATCCCTGAGCTTCTCCTTGTAAGCTGCATGATTTCAATTAAATCACATTGAGTAGCTCTGGTAATACAAGTCAAGTACATCTCCGACTCCTCATAAATGACTCTGAGCTAAAGAGAAGGAAGTAAGAGGGCTTGTTTCCGCTTTTAAATGTGACTGGTCTTTTACATCCCAGGGGAGTTGTAAATGCTGACATATGATTGGTCAGTTGGAGTGTGAGGTTTGTTTAAAAACTGGGGGGTTTGTTTTTGGATGGCAGTCACTGTAACCATGATGTCAGTGGACAATGATTCACTGTTTCAGGTTAATTATCATCATCCTGCTCTCCAACGTTAGCCCTGTTACTCAGGTAATGGGGGGTTTTAATGCATTACTAGGGTCTGATAGGCCCCTCAGACAGATGAATAGAGTTGCTTCAGTTGCTGTAGGTCAACATTACAAGACCCTCAGCAGGCAGGGTCTTTGGTTAAGCCAAACTGACCGTCTTAAAACAAGGAGCAAATGTATTATCTTTGCAAGTGTGCTCCAAAACAAGGCAAAAGCTGGCTCGAGTATTAATGTATCGAGCACCTTTTAGACAATGTTCCAAAGTGCTTTAGAAGAAGGGGAAAGGTGAGTTAGAGTCACAGAGATGTTCACAAAAGGAATCAATGATTGCCAAAGGCTATCACAAACTCTAGAAAAAACATCTGATGCAAGTGTATCCAGGAGTCAGTCATAAAAGTACAGCTTTGGAGGGCTTGAAGCAGAACTCTCGTTCTGCTCTCATTCCTGAGCAAATCCCAAAACCACTGCAGCTTTTCCATGGCATCATTCTAGATGGCCAGATTAAAGTCCCATCTTTAAATGGCAGCTCGGCACCAAAGCAGAGGTTGGGCGATGAGAGGAGAGTGCAGAAGAGAGAACAGCTGGATGCAGGAGGCAGCCAAGTCTTGTCTATTTTATTTCCCTTCCCCCACATTTGTTGTCTTTGGAAGTGAGAGGAAAGGACGGACTCTTCTCTTTAACTGCCTTTTGTTTATCAACCTCAACGTTTCCGCTGAGTCAACCGAAGCTGAATTTTTCAGGGGCTTCCAGCTGACAAATGGCCGTGCTTTTCACAAATTAACCATAAACAAGTGAACAAAACCTTTATATCTATGGGTAATGATGCACATAGGCAGATAACTGTTGACTTCAGAGCCATTAGGAGTTAATCACTTCTAAAAAAGACTGAGGTGCTCCTGATGAGAAGCAGGCAGGCTTGACAAAGATATTTTCCATTAGAAACCAATTAGCAAGAACCTGATGCAATGTGTTGCTGAGGGCAAAGATTAGGCCTGCATCCACCTGTCACAACCAATTACAGATTACAGATAACCAAAGTCCTGCCATCTTTTTAAGTAGCCTCTGGGCCATACTCCAATGAATTGGAACATACAGCTACCTGTATATTTAACCAGAAATACAATAACTATTTTACTGGTATTGAACACCAACAGCTCCAGCTAATTTTGAAAGGAAAGTTAACTAATTTCCCACACTTAGTTCACTTAATTTCTTACAAACTCCCCCACAGCTGGTAAAAACAGCAGTGTAGTGTACTGTTTGGCTCTGGACAGAGCTTTTCTAAAGAGAATGGAACATAAGTAAAGCTTTTTTATCCTCTGATAATCATTTTAAACTCTTCTCTGTCAAGTCACCCATATACTTTATAGCAGTATAAAAAAAACTTTCCATACTGCCTCTAAGGTTTGTGGGAAATGTTGCATGCCAATCTGCTTCATCTTGATTCATTTTTCTAACCTGTTACAGCAGACAACGGTGTAATTTGGATGTAATTTTTTATTTTTTAAACTCTATTTTACCGAGAATTGCGGTAAGACAATCCAACTGGTCATAAGTGGTGTCAAAAATGTAAACATCAGGGCTGATATATGACAGTGGATATATGAAGTGGGAAATGAAGACATACCAAGCAAAATAAAGAGAAAAGGGCATCAGATCGAGACATTTCAGCGAAACTACCTGTGAAAGTAGATCGCATTACTTATTCATCGTAGTTCCATAAATGACAACTTTGTGATGGGTGGGAGGATCGTAGAAGAGACGGGCTAAAAAACAACCGCGATACAGGTTCCAACCCACAATCCGAAACCAGCAGTTTGGTGACAGATCATGAGTGAATGTGTGCATCAACAACATGTTCAATGCGCTGGGGGGCCTTCTAATTTCCAATACCTTTTTTTTGGGAAGAAATTTATCAGCATATCTGCCCACCCAGGAACTATCCAAGTCACATTATGTTAACGTTTCTTTCGAAGTATGAAAAACAGCAACAGTAGCATCAGATATTTCTCCAGAGGCACAGCAGAATGTCAGAAATCATGCTGTGGCATTTGGGCTCCTGTCAGTTTGGTTTGTCTTTGAGCTGCTCTCAGACCAGTAACACCGCAGCCAGCTGCCCGTGTTAAAACCACATTATTCATCATTTACCTGCCAGCCAATTCATGTGTTAATGTAGTGGCCCCTTTCACAGCTAAAATGCATGTAATAAGTAAGCCATCTCCACGGGTCTATTAGCCTGAATGGGGTCTGGTAATGTTCTGCCCGCGAAGCTGCGATTGCAACTTGTTTCCAATACAGTTTCCTGCAATCTGCAGGGGACGTTAGACCCTCTCAACCAACAGGACGCAGATTATGACTTTAAAATAACCATGGACTGGGCAGACACCTTAAAACAAAGCGCTGAAGCAAAATGAAAACCTATCTGGTAATTTACTTTGGAAATCAATCATTATGGCAAAACAGACACACGGTCCACTGCACATGAGTCTAACCACTGCGCCACAGGGGGTGGGGTGGGGGCTATAAACCAGTGAAAGCCCCTCTACAGGGAGAAAGCTGCTAGAAAAAGCCGAGTATCAGTTCAAGACAAATATAAAAATATTGAGGGAGGCGACACTTGTTTAAATGGCCCCACGGACCTAAATAAAACTGACTTAATTGTGTCGTTCTCTAAATACTTCACGCAAACAGTTAAGAGAAGGTTCCCGAGGTTTAACGCCAGTTCCTGTGCGGACACAATCCCCTGCGTGCCATTACGCGTTTAATGACCGCAAACATTTCAAAAAGTCACAAAACAACACCAACGGGGTAGAGATAAACTGCTGCTCACCTTCTTACAAACCGAGACTGGGTAAAACCATAGTCCTGACTTCGATGGGCGACTTGCTGTGGGCTTTAAAATACACGCTCCTCATTGCAGAATTTGTCACACAACTCCAGCGTTGCCACGAAAACACAGCGGTCTCGCCCGCTGCGCGATCCGCACCTCTCCGCTAAATCTGTTCTGTCCGTCAAAAAACAAAAAAAAAACAAAAAAAACAGCCCTTTGCAAACCCCCGCCTGCTCTCCGCAAATACACCCAGGAGGTCTGCAAACGCACAGCCAACTTAAAGTGCGTAAAAAAAAAGATTCCTCTCTGCGGCGAAGCACTGGTCCAAGCAAAGACAGATTCCACCAGAAGTATCTTCAGTCCGGAGAACTCCTCTGAGACTGACGCTGCTGAAAAGTGGCGACCCGCGCGGACCTTCTGTGCGTAAAGGCACGGCGCGCGCAGAATGCTCCCCTCTCTGCTCAACGACCCCTCTGAACAGCAGCAGCGCTTCAATCCCGAGATCATTCCACCGCGTCAATTCCACGGCAATGACTAACTGGTTTCCGGTGAACTATCAAAAAATAAAGGCACAAATGCCAAAAGTCTGGGAACGCATCAGTTTATAATCTTGGAAAGAAATTGACTATTTTCTAAACTGTACATCTAAATAAGCTGTGCACTGACAATAAGTAATATATAAGAACGAAAAGAGGCATAATTTCTTTTAGATCTAAAATCAACAGACAATCCAAAATTTCCTGCATTCAACATTCTTCTTCAGCTGGTTGAATGTGACATTTGATGGAAAGTTCTGGGATGAAAGATAATCAGTGCATCTTGTGAACCTATATATGAGGTCAATTGTAAGTTGATTAGTTTGTTTTCCTTTGAAAGACTTGGTGATGAATGAGCAATTCAATGAAGCACATTAGCCAGTGCTGCTGCCTGCATTCTTTGAAAGTCAGTTAGACGTCAGGATGCAGACAGTCTCTGAATATATATATATATATACATATATATATAGTTTTTTAATTATACGTCTTTTCTTTCTGACAGCTTAAATTCAATGTATAATTAGTGATACGATTCCAAGTATATGCACAAGGAACACTGTTGGATGTTGAATAACCAGCAGTGATTCTGAATGTTTAAGCACATTAGCAGCAACTCACATATATAATTTTCAATAACTTCACAAATAATACATCCTCTACGTTGGATTTGGTGTTTATTCATTATATCGAGATAAAAAGGAAAAATAAATAAATAAAATAACTATAGCTTTCGTTTGAAGGCAAGATAGTCAACTTCCTGTGTAATTCTGGGCTCCTTCTAGCTGTCTTTATGCAGCCGCTCCCCTCTCTGCTTTCCTCCCAGGATGCCAATATCCTGGTGTGATGTCAGCAAGTCAGCATCCCAACATTGGTGTAATTAGCAACCTGAATGACTGGTGCTCTGGCTGAATTTGCATGTGAATTAAGACACTTCCCTGAATATAGTGGCTTGGGGCAGGACGAGAGACAGGGAGGGAAGAGAGGAGCAGCAGGAAGCTGACCTGCATGGGCACATGGAGAGAGTAGCTCCTGTAAACACAACAGCGCTGTTTAACATAAGAAACAGGCATCAGCTGGAGAGGAGACAAAAGACTTACAGACCGATGAAAATGAAGTGAAATGAAAAAAAATTAAAGCCAACTTAGCAGGATTTTGACCATTCGGAGACCTGTTTCCTCAGTGAATCAGTAAAGACCTTTGGTCAATTCGCGCTGAAATGTTATCTTACCAAGATTCAAAACGAGGACTGTGTTACTACAAATCATTAATGCCATAGTTTCTACTGCCGTTACAAGTTGGATTTGAAGTGTAATGCCACTCTGCTCTAAAAAGTGCTATAACTCAGTATTTTCACATGCACAGTTAAGCCGAGCTGTGCTTATAGGACAAATAGGCCATTTAAGTGCACTTCTCCTCTCTTCCTGGTATACAAGCATAGGAGTGTGTTGACCTATGATGTCACAGACGGCAACAGTTGACAAACAATGTATCAGGTGGCAAACCTTTACCATGTTAAGTCATTAGTTGGACAGTTTTACAGCTTTGTATATTGCTAAATACTTTACTTAAAAATAATTATAATAATAATAATAATAATGATAATAATGATAATAAGATTCACATAATCTCTTGTGGTTATTGTCTGGTGTTACCAGCTTTTCCTCCTTCTGCGTACCAGCTTCTTGGTCAAAGACCACAACAGAAGCTCTGCGGCACACGCATAGCACTTAGCTCAATTTGAACCAATACATGCACGAGTAATTCAGCTCCCAACCGCATGATTCTCTGTCTTATGTGCTCTATATTAAGCAACTGGTGAAAGAAACTGAGGTTGAAACTGTATTTTTCTTTAGAAAGTCTCGTGTTTCCTTTCAGGCCAAAAAAAGACTTGTGGCTGGCACTTTTATGTCCGTGCTGGATTGCGGAGATGTAAATTACATGCATGCATTTTTGCAATGTTTACATGCCTCTGATACAGTACATCATGAAGCACTGAGGTTCATCACAAAACCTATCATTGTGTGTCGCATGCTCCAGTTGGATAGTCTACTTAGTCATTCCAGACTCAGACACCGATATATTCATATATACAAACCCATCCTTGGTCTGCTTCCACCATATTACCTGACCTACATTACTCAAAGACGTATGGGAAGTTACCGTCTTCTCTTCTATGACTTACAGATTCCTTTCAATCATCAGAGTCTATACCGAACAGGGAAAAAGTGTGTTTAAGTATGCTGCTCCCTCGGCTTGGAATCAGCTGCAAAAACAGCTTAAATGGAGGAATCTGGTTTCATTTAATACATTTAAAGAAGTTCTTAACAATTTGGAAGCTCGAACATCAAGCAGCAAACGTTATGGCTGACTGCTATTGCTGCAGTTTGACCTGCAGTGAATAATAATCGGGTGTGATAAATGCTCAAAGATATTTCAAATCTCAAGAGTTTTATTTGTCTGGTTAAATAAAGATTAGATTATAGTAACAACAATAAAAACGGCAACAACAACAATTAGTGGAATAGCATGTTTACATGGGGATCATTTTAGTCAAGCTAAAACAATAATTACATTTTTTCTAACGTCATTAAAACGTACTGACTGGTTGCGAACCAAAATCAAATTAAACAACTAAGCACTTGCCTGAATGAAAAACAGGTTAGAGAGTAATTTGATTAGGATTTGTGTTTAACGTGCCTGATGATGAAACACAAGTTTAGATTTTTATTTTTAATTTTTTTTTAAATAGGGGGTGTTCAGATAAATACAAAAATCCTGCCTATTAAAATACACTCCAATCTGCAAGGAGAGGATTTTAACTAATTTATTTCTTTTTCACCACTTCTGATAAAAACAGCTACACCGTCTCTTTTTACCTTCCGGGCACTGTTCCCTGTTACAAAACTGAAGCCCTCCTTTTTAGTGAAAGCCTTCTTTCATGCCCCGAGTTTCCCCTCACACGTGGCAGGGTGACACACATAAGAATGTATAATCGCCATCTCTTTGCTAACATAACAGTATCAGTTACAGCTCGGGCTGTACTTATAAGCCCATAAGCAAGATTTTACAAGGAGCCCTAAGTGACAGTGTCCTGCACTCGGAGCAACCACAGAATGAGCCACTTCTCTCAATAAGTCATTTTCTATAAAACTGTTCCCAGACCAGCAGTGAGCTGTTTCAAATGCCACTAGAGGACTGAAAAAAAAGCATCGAGGCCAGCTTAGGGGACATACCTCAGATAGCATTGGCTGCATGGACGCCTGGCATGCACAGACAGCCTCTGCTTGGTAATTTTAGACAGTTAGCCAAACAGGTTTACTCCCTTTTTAAGCTAGCATATAGACATTAGCTTCTGTCGTTATCAAAGCACAGGATGAGCAATATTGTAAATACATGTTCCCTGAGGCTTAGAGCCTATCTGAAGTATGCAAGTAAAGTCTTATAAGCTCAAAGGATCTTATCGGAGTAGAACATTTATCATGTAACTGATTTATGCACCATGATATGGTCAGGAAAACACCCCTGATAAATCAATGCCTTCAATCTTGATCTGAAATTTAGCTGACATCCCAATATAGCCTCTCCATCTAGCTTTTTATCTTTTTTTTTTTTTTTTTTTTTAAAGGAACTCCAGTCTCCTTTCCTTTCATGTGACAAATGCTGATGGCTATCACTCTAGAGTCAACACACAAGGCAGCTGGGACTCACCCCAACAGCTGATAGCTCAGACATGTAGGGAGAATGCGAGAACTCATTACCTATAAAGCTCTTCTTCCTACTGCTTCAGAACGTTTCTGAAGTAAACTCCTAACTCTTTAAGACCCGCTCATTGTCTCTGTGTTGGTTCAAAAGGCAACGTGGACCCGTGTATGCAGCTTAAATTTGAAACCGTCCAAAATAAACTGGACTCTCGTTTTAGCCACGCTCTCCAGTGACTTTCATGAAAAGCAGCCTGCTAGTTTTTGCGTGATCTCGCTGGCAAACAAACGGTAATGAAAACCTGCTTGGCTCTTGCATCGACAGGAGAAACCAAGGCACCGCACACGACAGTCATGTTTCCAATCAGTTTCTTTTTAAGTTGTGCATTGGAAAAATAGCTGGAAACTGGAAAATTCAAAACAACTACTTGAATTTTGAAACAAAAAAACCAACCAAAACCAAACATTTGCTTGAGGTCATTTTTGTCTTTTGCAAATATGCTCTGACAGCTAAAAATATGTTACTCAGGTGACTGATCTCACAAATAATTAGGCGTTGCTGTTTCTAGAGAATAAATGTGGTCAACACTCATGAATGACCCTTTTGAAGTAATTGTGGAAGATGTTGTTAGGCACTGCAGATAATACTGGTAAATTTTTGGCTGATGCACTGTTGTTTGCTTACATGCTGCTGGGTAACTGCCCTTGCGCTACATTAAAGGTTTAATGATTCATGTCAACACTTGCATCCAGTTATAAAGAAGGAGAAAGGATTGCCAGTGAATATAAAAGTTCACTGGCCTAACTTTAAGTACAACAACCTCATTTTTAAAATGACCTAGCAGTACTTTGACCCAACTACTCTGCCCAGAAAGCAGATTTAGTGAGCCATCAGAGTAGGGGCTTACTGTGGGTACTCCACCCAAGAGCTCCTCTGTACCCATGTTCCCAGCAGATAAGTGGCCATTATTCATCCTGTGCTGAACATTAACTGGATTAATTCTGCATGGGTTGAGGGGGTGAAATTGTATTTGTCCAAAAGGAGGGAAATGGCAAGGAAATGAGGAGAGCGGCCAGCTTGGCTGCAATTCTAATTAGCTCGGGGGTTCGTTAGCACACAAACTCCAGTCTTGCTGCAGAGGCCTTGCTGATACAGAGGCCTGTCTAAGCCATTAAGCCAGAAAGGGAAAATAAGAGGGAGACAGACAGAAAGGAAAAGACCGAGAGGAGGGGGGGGGGTGCAGACAGGAAGAGTATGGACACTTAGTTTCACGCATTAAGGCCCAGGGCAATGAGGTGACCTTGCAGAATAACTCCTCATGGGGATTGAAAGCTATTTTTCGCCCCTCCTGGCCCACTTACACGAGCGCTGTTCAGCGCAGAGGAAAAACACACTCCTATCCTTTCACTTCCATCTGTCCATCCGACTATCCATTGCCACTGTAGACTGGACTCCTGAATGATGCAGCTCAGTTTCCAGCTTGCTGTGCCCAACAACAATGGTATGTCAATGAGCTTTTCTCATGTACATGTGGATTCTGATTCAAAATCTAATTGGTTTGTGCTTTGGTTTAAAAAGAGAGAGACAGAGAGAGAAATGGGGAAAAATGAAATGCTGGCACGGCTGTAGTAGTCAAGAGAGAAACAATGAAAAATCCTGACCTAATTGTTATTCCTGTGTCTTTGCTTTAGAAATCTGGAGACAGTTTGGGAGAAAAGATGCAGCTTTCTGTTTGCTCAGCCTCCACATCTGCGATTAATAACATTCTGTTTTAAAAGATGCTGTAAAGTATTTCACAAAAGTCTCTAATTTCTCTCGAAGCAAAGCATAAAGCCACAGCTCTGATACTGAATAAATTTGTGGCCTCATGAATGAACCACCCACCTCCAAACCTCCCACATTCAGCACCCTGCAGCCACTCCTCTGATTCAACCTTCTCACTCGGCCTCCACTGATGTTCCCGCTTCCTTACCTCCTCATAAATGCCTCCATGAAAAGTGTGTGGGCGTCAGCACTAATTTGTTGACCCTACGGGTTTAGGTTTTTTAAGTTTCATTCACAACTTCACCCCATCCATTAAACCTCCTTTGACTTTATTTTTCTGGCTCTCCCTACAACAAATCTCTTGGCAGCCCTCAGCAGTGGCCACAATCGCACGCCAACTGACCAGATGTTGAATCGTGAATAATGAATAATTGCTCACTCGTTAGCTGGACTACTATCTGCTGTAGCCTTAAACTTGATATGTGATCTTACTATTTTGTTTTCAGAAAGATAAAGGATAAAGGTACGAGGTTTGTCACATCCATAAATTTCAACTAAAGATAAAAAAAAAAAAAATAGAGTAAATCATCAAGTTCTGTCTGGTGTGAGGGGATAGTTGTGGAATAAAGGTTCCCCTGTAATAGTTTAAGCTCCAACATTTAGTTAAGCAAATCCCAACACTTCATCACGATAAGCCTAACTATTTAGCTTAAGAGGGCTTGAGGGCAGAGCAACGACAGACAGGATCAGTTTGTCAAATAAAGCTCTGCTTGAGGGCTTTTGATCCATTGAAACACATCCATTGAAAAATGTACACAAAGCGGACACTGCTTATGTAAAAGCGCACTGTGAGTTTGGTTGGCAATTTGCTATCCACATAATTAAACTGGATGTATGAAAGGAGACTCTTTCAACACTCCTAATCACTAACTAAAGGGATGTCTGAGTTTCTCATCAGGAAACCAGTCTGTGTTTACACGAGTGGTTTCGAGTCAAATTAATGATGACAAAAATGCTACAACACATGTCATGATAGCCAAGTGGGAGTATAACCTTGAGGTTGGACTCGCTGCATTGATGCTCTATCTACAGACTAGCTACAAGCTGCAACCTATTTGTGGTGGGAGGGGCAGACGTGGCATTATTCAAAGCTCTTCAGTCTTTCCATGAGGAGCATTAATTAGCAACTTAAGGCCAACTTTGCTTCTCCTACATTCAGACTGAACTGTGACCACAAACAAAGACATGTCCAGACTGCTGAAAGAATGACTCGTTCTCAGGGGCTCAGTGAATTCCAGCGTGGTACCGTGATAGGATGCCACCAGTGCAACAAGTCCAGTCGTGAAATTTCCTCGGTTCTAAATATTGCGCAGTCAACTGTCAGTGGTATTTTAACAAAGAGGAAGCGATTGGGAACGGCAGCAACTCAGCCATGAAGTGGTAGGCCACGTAAAATGACAGGCGATGCTGAGACGCACAGAGGTCGCCAACTTTCTGCAGTCAGTTGCTACAGTCCTCCAAACTTCATGTGGCCTTCAGATTAGCTCAAGAACAGTGCGTAGAGAGCTTCATGGAATGGGTTTCCATGACTGAGCAGCTGCATCCAAGCCATACATCACCAAGTGCAATGCAAAGCGTCAGATGCAGTGATGTAAACCACTGGACTCTAGAGCAGCGGAGACGTGTTCTCTGGAGTGACAAATCACACTTCTCCATCTGGCAATCTGATGGACGAGTCTGGGTTTGGCGGTTGCAAGGAGAACAGTACTTGTCTGACTGCATTGTGCCAAGTGTAAAGTTTGGTGGAGGGGGGGTAATGGTGTGGGGTTGTTGTTCAGGAGCTGGGCTTGGCCCCTTAGTTCCAGGGAAAGGAACTGAATGCTTCAGCATACCAAGAGATTTTGGACAATTTCATGCTCCCTAACTTTGTGGAAACAGTTTGGGGATGGCCCCTTCCTGTTCCAACATGACTGCGCACCAATACACAAAGCAAGGTCCATAAAGACATGGATGAGCCAGTTTGGTGTGGAAGAACTTGACTGGCCTAAACGGAGTCCTGATCTCAACCCGATAGAACACCTTTGAGATGAATCAGAGTGGAGACTGTGAGCCAGGCCTTCTCATCCAACATCAGCGTCTGACCTCACAAATGCGCTTCTGGAAGAATGGTCAAAACTTCCCACAAACACACTCCTAAACCTTGTGGAAAGCTTTCCCAGAAGAGTTGAAGCTGTTATAGCTGCAAAGGGTGGGCCGGCGTCATGTTAAACCCTATGGATGAAGAATGGGATGTCACTTAAGTTCATATGCCTATAAAGGTAGATGAGCGAATACTTTTGGCTATATAGTGCATGTCCATCTGAGCTCAAAATGGAAAAAAAGCTTAAACAGCTTAACTGATTAGCAAGATCACACAACATACTCAGAATGCCTACAAATATTCACCAAAGACAAGTTTAGGCAAATTAATTTCCTCCATTTCGCTCTCGTTACACTGTTTACTTCAGCAAATGAGGATGGATGAAAGAGCAGATTCCACACACATACACGGCAAACCATGTGCCTGTCGATGAGGCCACTGCATGCCCTCTGCCCACAGCTTACTGAAGGCCTGCAGACAGTATGGATTTGAGAGGAAATTGCCATTTACAAGATGTGACAGGCTCGCAGTGCGTTTCATCATGGGTAGATGAAACCGCTGAATTTGGAGCTTTACTGACCGATTGATGCTGAGTGCCGAGACTGTAGACAGCAAAATACTGACACAAGGAGAGGCAACGCTGCAGGAGGGATGAGTCACATCAAGTAATCCACACACATATAAACACACAGACAAATCCTTTTAAAGAATTTAATCAAAGTGAGGTCAAACTTTCCAAGTGAATGCATCTCAGAGCAAAGACAGACCTTCAATCCATCACTTATATTGCCTTTTAACATATACTGTGAGCTTGTTTTGGATACCTGGTCTGTGCAAATTTCTTTCTCAATAGGTAGTCACATTTAAGTCTCTATCCATCTGTAACTTTTTCATCACCTAGTTCATTCCCCTCTTACAGCTGCTCCCTTATGTTCCCCATTTTAAAGCATGACCCATTAAGAAAACGTGAAAGAAAGCAAAACCCTGAGTGAAAGTCATCCTGGCCCACAGCCCCAGACCTGGCCCAGTGCTTCAGCTTCTGTTTATTTGAACTGTGAACCTCTCTGCGAAGTATGTGCATGAAAGGAGAAGTGTGAGCGGGTGAGACACAGAGAGAAAAAGAAAGAGCATGTGTAGCTACTGCAGAGGCGAAGGGGAGGGAACAGTTCCACACAAAACCTAGTGTCTCGTCCTCCGATTTCTTTCACACCTCTCTTAACACGCTTTTCACAGTGTATTTATTCGCCCCACGGGCTCCTGGCGCTCCTCGGGTTCTCCAGGCCACAGACGGGCCTCTGTGTAGCCCGGTTGAGGCTGCGCTACTCAGGCACAAGGAAGCTGAAAACAGAACGCTTATACCCCATGTGGAGCTCCAGACACAATAATTGTCCTACTGTTGACCCGCATATGACATCACAGCCAGGTTCTCCCACATTTGCATATGCTTACACACACAATAACACAGAAAGCATACACAAGAAAAAATGTACACATTTGTGAAAATAGATTTCCTTCCAAGCTACACTTCTCTGATAAATAAAAAATAAAATGACACACTAATCTGTAAAAAAGGCACAGCTGATATCCACCAAGTCTAATCACATCACAGCACAGCAGCTCAAGAGTGTTTGGAGCCTGTTCTGGCTTTCGTCTGGTATGTGGGCCAGCATACCAGTCAGCAGTACACACTAAGGACGGGAAAGGCAGCTCTTTGTGAGCATACATGTGTCAGGATGTGAGCATCTGCACTGCCAAGACTACACCAGTCACAAGACTTGATGCTGGCGGGAGAATTAATCATATTCAATCTGTCATTCAACCTGGCAGCTCACCAAGAGGTTATCTAGACAGGAACTAAGGAAAAGATCATAAAAAGAGATCACAAAAGCAACATCAATGTGCTATAGACCAGGTGAGAGAAGGACACAAAAGGTGGTGAGAAAACCAGATTGCTTTGAGTCAAGAGAGAAACACAATGAGGAAGGGGGAGTACATGCTATCACCAAACCCATCCATCTGCAACCAAGCCACATGCCAAAATTCATGCATTCGGTAGAATCAACCTATAGATTTGTCTAGCATTGTGATAACCTTTTAACAGCACATAAGGAGGACACTGGTATTCCCTGCTGACCTGATCCATGGTACACACGGCACATGGCTGCTGTGATACATACGGTCAACAAATGTGCAGAGCTCTGAGAACCTCCCACAAATTTACATGGTTTCACTCAGAAAGAGAAGAAATGTGGTACTGCTCTCTATTGATCATGAGCTACTTTGCATTTAGCTGTTGCAACTGACCCTGCTTGTCCATCTGATCCTCCAAATGCCCCAGATCCCACCAAGAGATCAGTGTGCTGCTTCGCTATTGTGACCTTTATTGATTCCATATAAAAATCAAGAGTAAGAGTATTTGAACTGATACTAGTGGGATAGGCTTTCATTATCTCAAACAATATCTAATCAATACGTTGAATCAGCAGGGTTTGCTAAGAATAATCACAAGCTTAGTTGGATCAAAATGGGAAAATGGATAGATGACTAGACAAAAAAAAATGGTTATAAAAATGTCTCCCAAGTTGAGAAGCGGATATAAGAGAGCACACATTTTTTGATGACACAGCAGTGATCTGGGGGTGCAGTGCCTGAACAACACACAAAGCTCTCACATCTGGGACACATTTAGTGCCCATGTGCAATGAATAACATATTTTTGGAAACTAAACCATGCTCAGCTCTGTAATCTGTTGATGAGATTTTATTCCTGTTGTTCATGGTTTGGTCTTGTTGAGACTTCAGCATGCTAAGCAAATTCTTTTCAGATTCAAGTTCACGAAAATTGATTGAGACAGAGAAGCAAGAAAAGACTGTTAGCTGAAAGATTAAAAATCAGCCGAGTAACACTCTGCTTGTACAAAGTCAATGCAGCTCTTTCCCCACAGGGATTTTCGCACTGCAAGAATCCTCAGCCGCAAATGACTATTTTAGAGTAGAGGGTTGAAATTTGTCACCCTCCTGAGCTGCAGGCTCAGCAAACGATAGAGTTCCTGTGTTGGCCTGCAAAGTCTGATCATCAACTTGAGGACTTCTGGCTAACTTCACAGTTAAGTGGCTGCAACTTAAAGCACAGGTGGAGGACACCGTTTCAAGTGGTAAAATTCTGGGAAAGTTGTTATTAAGAGTTAGAGGAGAAAAAACAATACCTCACATCACATCTGTCCGTTGAAATATGAAAGCTACCAGTTGCTACCAGTACTAGCATGTGGCAACTCATATGGAGGCTCTGAAAGCTGACAGGAGCACCAACCCACTGATTAAATAGACACAAAAGGCGCAATTTATCTGTATAAATAGTGGCAGACATTCCTGACTTTCAGTCAAGCTAAGTATGGCTGACTCCTGCAATTCAAACATAAAAAACTATTTTTAATCATAACCTCATGCTTATCAGAAAATGTGGTTCTACCATAGCCTATAGAAGAGTTAACTCCTATTCCCTACTTCTTCTGGAAAAGAGACTGGATCCTTTTGCCTTGTTTTAGAACACGCATTCATAGAAGAAAAAACTGACTGAAAAAGAAAAAAGACAAACAAACAACTTAATGTAAGTAGTAAATTTATACTGCACACAGGATTGTTAGCTTGGTACATCTATGTACCATCAGGTGAAGTTACTCAACCTCTACTTACCCATTTAATGGCATGTTGTGTCTTATTTCTTTAACCTGTACTATAACCAAAGTGTAAAAAGGGAAAATAAGGAAATAAAGAAAATTACTGAGCTAGCTTGCACTTTCCCTTGTTTCCAGTCTTAATGCTAAGCTAAGCTAGCTTCAGTGTAAATCTTGTCATTTAGTTCTTTGAAATAATTTTCAAATAAGATGTCTGAAGTAAATCAGGACTCATTTAAAATCCAGCATCCCTTGACTTTGGCTGGATTCATCCGTACACATTTTTAAGGTATCAACCGATCATTCACTTTGACTGGGTGATATCTTGCGCTGCAGATTTGAATTCTGGGTCTCTTGCGTCACTTATTTTGCTGGAGGCGCAATGGAGGCGCCAGCTCATTAAAATGTCTGATTAATTGTCTGTCTGATCTTGTGATGGTCACTAGAATTCCAAACGTCAGGCCCGCTCAGTTATGTCTTAATGCAACACATCTGTGTGAATCCTGCCTTAGTTCATCAAGGCTAATTGGGATAACTTTACCTTTGTGGTAGGCCTACTGCTTTATTAATCAGAACACGCAAAATTGATATTATCATTTTTCTCAATGCCAGGTGTTATGAAATCAACCATGAGGATATTTTCAGTTGCCACTGAATGTAAGATGAAAGTAAGGAAATGATAAGTATTGTGGGATTGTAGAATCTATTACAGAATAATGCACTAAAACTGCATCAGTATGCTGGAAAGAGGCATCATTTCTTTATGAAACATTACTGACAATATAAAGATTCGGTGCTGTTAATAATGAGCATGAATCCATGACAGCTTGGTTTTGCCACAAACCCAAAGCCACATTAAATTCTAAAAGGCAGTAGACTAATCAACAAAGACATGAGGATGTGGCTTTAATAAACCTTGTTAACATAAAAGCTTTTTTGATACCCAGCTTCTCAACATTTCTGAAAGCCTCATATGTTTGGGGTGAGCCCCCTACTGGTAGTTCACTACCGTGACCAGCTTGGCTTTCTAGGCAGAATATTAAGCAGCTGAGCAGTGGTGAGGCTACTAGCCAAGCAGCCACTTGTTAGGTCTGTGAGGTTAGACAGCCACATCTGGTCTGCCTGCACCCACTTAAGAGCTTCATCATGGTCTACTGTTCAGCCAAACCTCAGAGGTCGGGGACACAACCATGGACTGGGTGTGTACATTTTATTGTGTGTATGTGTATACACCCCTTGCCCTCCCATGCTTTCCACAGACATAGGAACTGGACTTAAATTTCAAACTGTTGCACTCATGTGATCCAAGATTCTACATCAAATACCAAATCAAAGATAACACTGATCTCTTTTTTTGTAAGGACAAGGGTTTCTGTTGGCTTGGTCGAGGCAGACGAGAGTAAACAGAAACAGGAAGGCAGTAACGCAACATCAGATCTTCGCAGCAGAAACTCTGTTTTCAAGATTTGTTATCACCACAAGCTACAGTATATACACATTCCCAATTCCACAAAGGTTGGGAGACTGTGTATGATTTGAACAAAAACAGAATGCAATGTTTGTTAAACGTCACAAACCAATATTAAATCCAAAACAGAACATAGAAAACATGTTGAATGTTTGAATTAGTCATGAAAAACATTAGCTTAATTTGAATTTGATGGCAAAAACATGTCTAATAAAATGAGAGGGCCATGTTTACCACTGTGTAGCATTTCCTTTACTGAGGAGATCAGCCGCTTAACCTTTGGGAGAGGAATGTTGTCCCATTCTTGTCTAACATAGGATGCTAGCAACTGCACTGGGTCTTCTTATTCATATTTTACATTTCATGATGTTTTTAATTTGTGAAAGGTCTCGCCTGTGGGCATGCCACTCCAGCACCCGGACTCCTTTACTAAAAAGCCAGACTGTTGTAATAGATACAGTATGCAATTTAGCATTGTCTTGCTGGAATATGCAAGGCCATCCCTAATCGTTTGGTTGGGAGCATATGTTGCTCTAAAAAATGTATATAACCTTCAGGTTTGACAGTTCCCTAGGGATACTTGAAGGTGCCTAAAGGTTCCTCTTTATTTTAGTTCAGAGGACAAGTCATCCATGATTTCCAAAAATAATTTCATTCATACACTCTATGAGAGGACATCCAAAGTCTTTTCAATTTCACATTGAGGAACATTATTCTGAAATTGCTCTATAGTGTAGATGCAGCTCTTTGCAGATTGTCGAACCTCCACCCATCTTTACTTCTGAGAGACTCTGCATCTCTAAGGTGCTCTTCCTGTGCTCAGTCATGTTACTGGCCTGTGGCTAAATAAGCGAATGCGTTCTAACGTGATCCTACAATTCTTTCTTTTTAATACCACTTACTTTCCACCCTTTTGTTGTCCACGTCCATCAAATTCAAGATGAGCTAGTATTTTTCATGAAATAATAAAACATTTTACTCTAAACATTTCAACCGACCGACGGATTCAGCGGGTATAGAAAATGGACGGATGGACTTTAAACATTTCATAAATTTTCTGTGCTCTACAGTGAATAAAATATTGGTTTATGAGATTTGCAAATCATTGCACTCTGTTTTTATTTACATTTACACAGCAGGTGACAGTAGGCATTAGGTCTGAAAATGTCTTATCACTGGAACTACTTCTATAAAAGAAATGGTCAAGGCTACAAGGATTCCCCTTTTCACAAATCTTTGTTTTATATATATATATATATATATATATATATATATATATGTATATATACACATATACACACACATATGGGTGTGTGTGTGTGTGTAAAGCTTGTGGTGACCAAAATAAACAAGTGCATCAACTGACAAAGTGGCTGACTGAGAGTCACACAAATGATGTTGGTTTGAAAACTGTATACATTAGGTGTGCCAAAATGATCTACTTACATAAACTTTGTATTCTATGTAATAACTAAATACCCACAACTCAATTTTTCACTTGGTACACAGAAAAAGAGCAACAGAAAATGCTGCAGTATAACAGCCATAATAGTCATTAAACTGTTAACCTGCAGTTTATTCATTTTAAGAATGTATTCTTAATCCAACCACCTTGAGTTACCATTAAATTTGCAAGTATGCACAAACTAGAGCCAGACCAGTAAGTTGTCTGGCTTCACATTAATAGCTATAAATATCAGTCACCAAGAAAACTCCAACCAGAAATGCAGAAATGCTTCAGATAATCATGACAACATAGTATGTACTGATTGAAAACTGATGGCAGATCTGGCAAGTTCTGTTATATCTAAAGTGGGTGTCCACATGTAGGTACATGTTCACACATGCACATCTGACCGTGACAGGGAAATACAGGCATAGTTTGCATTCACATTCAGTATGGAACAGCCTTTCTGTCGAGATGATGATGGTGATAGGGGCACTGCAGCAGAAAAATGTAACATTGCACCACCATCATGTTTATTAACATCTATATTTTTAGCATACGATGTTTAAGCAGTCAGCCCTTTCTTCTATACTGGTACTTTGCTGCAGTTTGACTGGCACTTGATATAAAGTGTCTGAGATCCACTGTGCTGGCAAAAAGCCACATTCACCTTACCTGTGATGTACTCGGAAGTTGGAAACCATACAGAATAACAGACTAGAGACTGGGATAGCTGTGTGAGAAGAGGATAAATTATTTTTTTTATTTTTGTTCTGAAATAACCAGGACTGGGATCTCTGACTGTGCAGATTGATAATTAAACTGGGAAGCAGGTGGTCAAAACGTGTCTTATCTAGACCGACATAAGCTCTGGCATCCGAACATACGTAAGCAGAGTATGGCATGTGCCGTCGTGTGGCCCCTGCTGAATTCAACAAACCGATTAGGGATTCAAAATGGTGGCACTGAAGGAGAATGCTCCTCAACAACCTGCAGTTTGACACAGCAGGGCGTCGAACTCCAACAACGTCAAGCCTGATTTTTGTTTTTGATGTCGAAGAGTGAGGTTATCTGATCTAAAAAATAATCTTTGTCTAGTGTGGAATGCATCAGATTTAGGATAAATAAAATGCTGGGAGAAAAGATACCTGGCAGCCAGAAGGTGTGTTTGTGTCAGCAGGTGACTGTGAGAGAAATGGCCATGGCGCGATTGTGAGTGGTGAGAGGGGGGGCACAGTCAGATAAATGATGGAAACAACTGAGAAGCGGAGATTCACATCCACAGCGCCTTTCATTATCTGAGACCACCCACCTGTGAGACAGCAGCAAATGTGACAACGCTGATAAACACAAGCATTGAAGGAAGAGGGTGGGCCAACATTATTGGAGACAAATGGAGGGAACTCCAGCATCTTCAGTGAGATATCCGAAAAGTGCATTTCCAATAATCGACTTTAAGTCAAACACAAAAGTGTCTGTTCAGTGAAAGTCCTGCAGGGGGTTCAAATGTCTCTGTTGGAGCTTTTCGGATTACAGCAATTTTCCTCCACCGACTACAGAGATTCACAGAATATCACAAGAACTCTGCATACACATTATTCTGTTTGTGTGTGTGTGTGTGTGTGTGTTTGTGGTGTGCTAGATACCAGAGCAACGTTTAGCTGTATTATCCAGATTAATTAATAGTCTGAGTCTGTTACGCATTATCTTTGAAAGTTTGTTGATGGGGGTCTACAGCCACATGCAGCGCTGTGTGGGGGCCTGCGGTCTGCTCTGATTACATCAGTCAGGCCATGAGGGATCATTTTCTCTCAGCATGATGCCGCTGCAGCCACCAGCAATAACTTACCGCAGATCGACAGGCTACAAAATGAAAATAAGAATAAAAGAGAGCAATTTATCCAACACAGATTGACCAGCCAAAAGACACACAAACTAGACCCAGGAAGTGTTTCCTTTGGCAGGGGTAAGATGTCGTGGAGGTGTGTATGTGTACAAATACGGAGGATGGAGGGGTTGTCAGAAAACAACAAGTTGGAGGTCATTGTTCAACTTCAAAGGACCCCCCCCCCCCCCCCCCAAGAACTCCTCTGATTTTATGTGCTGCTTTATGATGCAGAGGCAGACAGACACCATCAGGCTTGCTGCAGTTTGTGTTTGTGTGTCTTATGGTAATGAAGTTGGGTTGGGAGAAAGCTGCTGCGTGGTTGGATGGGAAGAAGTGTGGGGGATGGGCATAGTAGGTGGGAAACCAGGCTTTCTCCGCCAACTAATTTTCTAACTTTGACCTGAACCAAACAGGGGGGCCCTTTTTGTCTGGGGGTTGAAGGCAGTGACCACTTTTACACCTTGATGTCACCAGCATACATGCGTGTGTTTGAATGAGGGGAAGAGGCAAAGTTATAAAAGAAGTTCGCAAACGTGGCAAATTGCTGGGAGGGAGTGAATGAAGAGCAAAGGGAGAACGCCGATAGTGGTGCAGCTCTTTGAGCTTTATTTTCAAAATCTGGGCAATTTTGTCACACTGCAGTGGGCGTCCAAAGATAAGAGCCGTCCAAAGTTAGGACCGGGGCTTCTTATCTGCAGCATGAGCTTTGTTGACTGTGGGAACATTCAAGGGAGGTCTGAAAATCTGGGTTTTTCCAGAGAATGAAATCTGCTAACTTAGATGTAATAATAAAAAGATGCAATATCTCAACTCTCCCCACACATACTCTTTGACACAAATCCATTTGGGTTCAAATACTCTCTCCCACACGACATTTGCTGTGCATTCATAGGTAAACTGTCTGAACAAGAGTGTGTGTGGGTGTGTGAGTATGTAACTTTGCTTGACCTTACAGTATCATAACCAGGTTATGCATTCATGTGCTAATTAAAGTCTGGCCCAGACTGCAAGGCTGGTGACAAGGCCAGTCTCTGGCCCTCTCATTAAACTTACACGCTCCACTGGGGTCACACACACACACACACGCACACACACACAGCGGAAATGTCTGTCCTCGTTCAGTCATTCATAAGCAGGCTTTAAGTGATTTCTTACATTTTGCTAAGTTGATTCCAGGATTTGTTCACGAGTGAGATAAAAATGAAAAAGGAAACAGAAAGGAAGCCATAGCGTTGCATTACACTGTAACACTAAGCTACTAAAATGATCTCAAATTGGTGGCTAAATTAATGAAGAGCAATTTGGATCATGGTTTTCCCTCGCTTCCTTTCTTTCTCTGGTCCTGTATGCAGTTTTGTAAATGTGAATAAAACTGCACAGTAATGTAATGATAAACAACTTTGGGTCCAACCTCAGTGGTGGAGACACATCTTTCAAGAATTGACTTGCTGAGCTCTCTCTTCAGGCCATCCCTCTGCTCCAAATTCCTTTGTATTTGATTACTGTTGATGTTTATCTCTCACTCTGTCCTCTGGCTTCACAAATCACACACAGGTTTACGTGCAAACTCTTCTTGTAAAAGAGACAAAACAGAACCTCAGCTATCCATCGTGACAATAGCCCGTGCTATGTGTGTGTCAATGTGCGTGTTCGCTTTGTGATACTTGGCTCTGAAGATTTAGCAAATGAGTAACAGAAATAAATACAAGAAGACAGATTGATAGAAAGAAAGTGAGAAAATCTGAAGATTTGTATAGAGGAAAAGAGCAGCTCATGGCAGAGGTGAAGATACATGCTACACAGAACAGAGTGGAGACTGTGCTGCTTTGAAGATCTACAAGTCCAGACCAAGACCAATCTACAGTCGAAATACACACGCACAGAGTACTCTGGTGACCTGCACCACCCTGAACACGATAAGCCAGGACACGCTCTAATTCAAACTGTGTGCGTTTGAGTATTTGTTTCTGTATAACTGAGGAACTGATAGTGTGAAAGTTCACACACAAGCAGTACAGTGTCTATTTGTGTTATAGGATTAATCAGGGTGTGAGTTGGCACATACTTTGCTAGCAGTGTAGGTTATATTATGCAGGCGAGAAGCTCCTTTAGATGGAGCAGTGGAGCAGCAGCGAGTGGTGGTTCCAGCACATGGCCTACTTACAATAATATCTACTCGCACACACACATACTTCAGGCAATAAAGTAATATGTCAGAATGGTTCTGGTTCAAATCCCAACTGGGGTCTTTCTGCGTGGAGTTTGGATGTTGCCATCAACCATGTGCGGGTTCCCTCCATCCAAAAACATGTATGTTAGGTTAATGACTCTAAACGGACCCTGGGAGTGAGTGAGTGAGTGTGCATGTTTTTTTTTCTCCGTGTTAGTATAATATCTGGTAGTATAATGCGCGCTTCAGGAAGAAATATGTTTCGTATTCTGTGTACCTTGGTGTCATTCTATGATGGGACATTAAGCATAAATCAAAAAGAAAAAAGAAAAAAAGAAAATCAGTGGTCAGTGTGCTGTCAAACATGAGGAGAGTCACGGAAGAGATTCTGTTGACAGCCATACAAAAGGAGAGGAGAGTAGGAGAGAGATCCACCACCCGTCTTCTAATTTGCACCACAGTTCTTCGTCAGTCTCTCAGCTCTGGTCTTTAGGGAGTGATCGGTGAAAAATAGCCTGTCAGCAAAGTTCAAGCAGTGCAGCCTATCTAGTGCTGTTTCCTAATTCAAAGCTTCCCCCCTGAAGCATTGCCAATGAGGGGGGGGGGGGGGGGGGGGGGGGAGTAATAATCCATTTCACACTGCAGATGAATATTCACAGGACTTACAGAGTGGTGCCAAGTAGCTTTTGAAATCAGACACTGTTATCAAATGTAAAAAAAATAACCAGGCACAAGAGGGTTTCAGTTGGTTTTAGAGGAGATTTAGAGAAGAAGTCAGGGGTTCAAACTGGTTCAACAGTTCAGTACAGGCAAAAGTTGCATTTCAACAGAAATGTGTGTCATTATATTATTATTACAACATCTTTGGGGGTGAATGAGAGGTTTCAACTGCCTCCATCTAGATAGTTCCGCTGCACTGTCAAGGAGGCAGGCAGCCACACGCAGCCAAGGCTAAAACAGGGACGTTTTCAGCATGTGGAGCTGTGCTGGACAAACGCACTGCAAACCACAAGTCAAAGCACTCTGCATTCCATTTGAATTTCAAAAGCAACGTTCGTTTAGCCTCTGGGAGGGCTTTTGTTGCATTTTGTCGCATCACAAAAGCCAGCACAAGAAAAATGAAGGTGCAGATCCCATCTAGAAGACATTTCAAGCTTGTACATACAACAATCAGTCACAACATGAAAAGCCACAAACAGGTAAAGCTAGTAACACTGCTCAGCTTTTTTCAGTGTACCACTGATTCACATGCTTGCTACATTGCAGACTAGTCATTGCTAAACATTATAGCTGATGGTCAAAGCCCTCTTAAAGCCGACATCCTGGCCAGTCAGAGATCTGTGTTCAGGATCTTTATTGAACACATTAAACAAGCAGCACATTTAAGTGAGAGAGGGAAAGACGGGTACGGTTAGCCACTGTCCTCTCCTCACACTGAGGACGCATTGTTTCTGCTCCGGGACGAACTGGCAGGCTGACGCGTCGGTGTGCTGGTGACAGCAGTGAAAACCGCAGGACAGCACGACTTGTTTACAGCAGAGGAGGAATGTGCTATTTGTCTTCACTTCCATCCCTCTCACATGTGTGCTTGTGGAAAACCACAAGGTCTTGTGCATCACTGACCTGTCATACAAAACAATGGGTTGTTTTACAAAGCCCACACTCCTGCCACCCCTGCTCTGGAAGCAGAGAAAGAATGAAGGTAAAAATATGTGTTTGTGTGTGTGTGTGTGATAGGGATACAGTGGGTGGTAGGGAAAGACAGATCACCCATCATAAAAAGTGTGTTAGCTTTGCAAGGTGGAGCTGTTCCAAAAAACGTGTCTGTGTGTATGTGGGTGTGTATCATGGAGACTTCACTGTGAGTGTGTGCGCTCTGCTGGCATGATTGAGCGGGTCTCGTCACTGTGCCAGAGCTGTGGTTATTCTCCAGCCAGCCAGCGGCAGAGGCAGAGGAGCAAAGATACTTCATTATGGCCTCATTCATCACCTCTGGGACAGCTTGGCACCATTCTCAGACCCTGCTCACCCCCCCTCACTCTAACCTTGCTTCACTACTTACAGCTGCACAGGTCCCTTGTACAGACTCTCATTGCCCTCCCTCAATTCATTTTCCCTCCAAATATCCCCTTTCCACCAATCAGACACTTCCCTCCAGCTCTGCTTTTCTTTGTCCCCGCATTTACCCCGCTCTCTCTTTACTTACCTTTGTTTAACCTTCAGTCTATAGCCTCCTTCTCTTTTTTAATTAACTCCCTCTAATCCTCCACGTCCCTCTTTCTTGACACATCCTCCCATGCTTTCATTAGCTCCTTCTTGCTATTTTTCTCCCTTTCCCCCTCAAATCAGCCCATTCTTCACTCCAGTTACTCCTCCCTCTCCTCCTACTATAATTGATCTGCAGCTTCCTCTGTTAAATTAGCCAAGTTGTTGCCCTCGCTACATCCTCACCTGCCCTCACTGGGCTCAGTGTGGCGATAAGGGCATTTGGTACACCAGTGAATCATAATGGCGTGTGATAAAGGAGCAAGTCCGACGTTTTAGGAAATACACAATTTGTTTTCTTTCGTAGAACTAAATGTAAATATTGGTGCCATCCTTCATCTGTGCAAATACAGAGCGGGTGGTGGGAGGCCATTGGCTCAGCTGATAGCAGTTGAAAGCACTTCTGCCAGTACATACAAATGTGTTTCCAGACAGAATCTGAGCCACTGAGCAACTCGGCATCCCCTGCGTGACTATGGCAACCACAGAAATCACAAAGGAAAAAAGATAGCCGCAGTTGATTTAACTATCATCTTTGCTAACACAGCAAGGTTTACATTATTAGGTTAATGTTATACTTTAATCGTGTTAACCATTTAACATTCAGCGACCACTTTTTCTTGTTCGGATAAAATGATAAGTTACATGCCATAATGGTCTCTATGTGACGAGTTTGTCAGTACAGGAACTTCCCAGACATTTAATCTGCTGTCATGATGCCATCAATGAGCATTTTGAATTGAATCAGACAAGTCAAAAGACAGAGATATTTTGAAAGAGAGACACGCCTCCACCCAGCTTTCAGGCTGTTCACTGTATGGTTAAATGTTTCTGTTGCCAACTCCACATTAATGTGCAGAAATGAGAGTGGTATCAGTCTTATGGTCTAATCATGCTCTCATGCAGAATATACATTCGGAGAGTAAAACCAACGGTTGGTGTAGACTGAACTTAATAACCTGAGGACATTATCTCAACATCCTTCTTGTTGAGACTTTAATCTTTTACGTGGCTCAAAAACAAGCCTGTAGCACAGAATCTGGTTCTCGGTCTTTTATGCTACTTTTCCTGAAACTCTTTAATGCATGCATAAACTGCATGTTTGTCTGTGTGTGTGTGTTTCCGTGAGAGTGTGTTTGGACCACACGAGTAGGGAGCCTACCTACTGTCCCATATGGTTGGCATTCGGCCTAATTAAAGCTTTTGTTGCCCCACAAACTGGGGGTATTACCATAAGTGCTTCTCGAAGTCCTGTATTTATGGTAACTTGACATTATAAACAAGGATAAAAGGAGAGCAAAGAAAAGTCTGATTTCTCACATGTTGCCATAGAGACAGAAAAAGTTCCCAGGCAACACAGAAACCAACTGGTAATGCCAGCTCACATGCCCACATCATGACCATAAATAGTACCACTGCAATTAAAATAATTAATCTTTTATTTGACTTGTGTAAAAAAAAAAAAAATAAATCCTATGAGATGGAAAGCAAAAAATAAATGAATGCAAATGTACTTAATTGTGTCCAGACTAAATTATTTAGACATTTAACCAGGGTGAAAACAAGGCTATTTGTGAGGATTTATTGATATACCTTGACCTATTTCCCTCTTTCCATCTATGACACAGATCAAACTGACAGTTATATAGTTTACAATGCACTGCTCTGCAGCCTTTTACCGTCCCAGTGCTTATCTCAGCAGATCTGATCTCTTGGATTAGCAAAGAGTGAGGCAAGCAGAAGACTTATGACACTGAAACATTAACACTGCAGGGTGAGGTCAATGTGGGGAATCTGCCCTCAAACTTAGCAGGTGAGAGTCCTGCACCATAAAATGAAGACCAAAAATGGAGGATCTGCTATCAATCCATCTGAGAGCATGACTAAACATAGCTCTTCCGGTTATTCAGTCCATCATTACTCTCCAACAGGACTTCAATATACAGTTCAAGTAGAGCCATCTCTACTTCTGCTCTAGCTCAGTTTTTGTGTGGCACATTCAACCAACAGATCAGAAACAAAGAATTTCCACTGCCGGATTTGGAAGAAAAAAAAAAACACACCACCTCTGTCTGTGGAAAAAAAAAAAAGTTTCCACAGACAGGGCTGGTGTGTTGTGCTGTTATGGGGCTCATGTGTTCTTGACCAAACATGATGGAAAAACAAGGGAGGCGTGGAACAAAAATCAAATTATCCTGTCGCTAACTCTGAGACTCAGCTGTGTGTCTCTTTTCCTTATTAGCTCTAGCAGGAGATGGAAGGCCGCTCCACATCCCATGAAAGTCTAATCCTTCTCTTCGTGTTTAATGACCACCTAACAGGACTAGAGGCAGTCCTCAGTTAAAATGAAAGCTGCCAGGGCCACTTCCATGTCAAGAGATGGTGGAATGAGATAGGTGAGGAACAACATCTGGGGCCTCTTTGATCATTCATGATTCTATGTGGGGAAAAAAGAGCAAGTGTGAGCACATTTTTGATTTTAGTGTAGTGTTTTTGTGAGTGTTATCGAAGGCAGAGATGACTAAAGAGTGACATGATCATCCATTGAGTCAGTAGCAAAAACTCGGTTCCTCCCTTGCCTGCAGAATTGCTCAAAGGGAAGAAGTTAAACTTGAGGATACTGAAGGTTTCTCCTCTTCAACACTGTCTGTAAAAAGTGCTGCGATGGGGCCTCCGCATGCATTCTTGAATCAGTGTTGTGTTTACCGAAATTGTCTTCCGCTGAAAGTTTTAAACAAAGCACAACTGTTCCATATAGGTCTCAGCCTCACAGTGTCTCGACGTTTGTAAGATTTCTTATGGTAATTGATTTAATCTCTGTAACCCGATAAGAAGAGTAGCAGAAATAATGGAGCGTCATTAAAGATAGGTGGTTTGGCTGCCTCATAACAAAAGTCACATTCTGTGCATTTTTACCTTGTCTTGTGTTTTTTTTTTTTTTAAGGTTTCACGTTTTTTTCTGTCTTTCATTCCCTTTATTCTTCTCTCTCAATCCTCTTAATTACGAGCCACTCTATATCTGCCTCTCAGCTTCTCCGTCTTTCTCACTTACCCCCCCCCCCCCCCAAACCAATCGCTTCCATCACTTTTGTGAAGTACTTGGTGGAGGCAGACTCTCGTGTTTGATGGACAGGTCCTGAGTGCTGACATCTCCCCATGGTCGACCTTATCAGTGGCTGTGCTCGGCAGGGTTGAGTGGCAGCTTGCTTTTTCTGGCTGCACTCTCCACCTCCAGTGGTCTCCAGGGTGCTGTGTACATATATGTGTGCATTTGCTCTACGTGTGTATTCAGACGCATCCAAGACAAGGCTAGTCTGATAAGAAGTCAAAGTACACAATGAATAAAAAGTGCAATTAAACTAGGTTGATGCAGAGATATATTTCTAAATTGAAATGACCTCGCTGACCCCACCTCCACCCCCACAAACAGTCTGCCTTAACTGTGATTACACACTTTCTCTGCTCTTCCATCCATGCTCCATTAAATCTTGTCTGATCAACCTGAGCTGAAAGCTTAAAGGTGAATTCAAGGTTTCTGCATTTATGGATGTGTAAAACTGTCCAAGTGTGCACATTAATCATCCTGCAGTTATTGTGCTCTTACAATCTTGAAACAAGAATCTATACTGTTCTCCTCCCTCTGCTCAACATCTTCTCTGTCTCATGTGTGTGCTCCACCTTTTGAACGGTTGATAAAAAAGCATGTACAGTTGGTCTGTGCAATAAAACATTTTTGGAGGTGCATGTGGATTATCGCAGAGGGGTCCCAAGGATGCTTGTGGACTGGGGTAGATGATGTCATTTATGTCACACAGGCCTTGTGCACTCAAGTAGAACCCTGAACTGGCCAACAACATGCCTCCCTTCCAACACCAAACAGATGTTCATTTAAACTGGATGCAAAAGAAAAGCAGCCAAACAAAAATGTAACCTTCTTTTTCCCTTGATTCAAGACACATAAATTCAATTTTGATGTATTTACATAAACTACAAAAATCAGACTGCTGTTACACTATGTCTTAATTGTTTGAGGAACAATGGTTTTATAAATGAAATTCCACTTTTGCTACGATAACAGGAGGGTTTCTTAGAATGAGCTTGTTGATCAAACACTGCAACAATTTAGTTTGATATTTCAAAACTTTGGAGTGGATTTTAATTAAACTTTATACCAAAAAGAGTACACAGAGGAAAATTCCTATTGACTTCTGTTCTCTTCTATTAGGACACCAACATTTATTGTGCCAAAAGGAAGAATATGACTATGACTATGTTTTGATGTTCTTCTCAAGATTTACTTTGGAAACCAACAAGTCCTCCAATCGAAATGACCATATAGGTTTTCTGTTTATACTTATAATTTATAACACCCCACGGTGTCCTGTAAAGTACTGCTCCTACTGCTGTACTCTTTATACAGCACAACCATCAACTACATGGTTGCGATTTTTACAATTTAAATGGAGTTACTCTCATGACCACTAGAAGCTGCATATTCTTCAAACGTAATATAGATCATTTTAGCCTGCATGAAAAAACAGCTTATATTTAACTTTCCATCCACGACCATTTTCAAATTTTTCATTTGTGTGACATTCGGGTTCTTGATAAAAAAAAATCTGCTAAGCTGGAAAATATGTTGAATGCTAATTAGTCAATTTTAGCATGTGAATGCAATCAAATATAATTCATATGGTAAACATTATACATGCTTAACATCAGAACGGATCCATTTCCCAATATTAGCACATGAGCGTGATGACATGGGATAATATAAGTTGAGCTATGAGTCTTACAGGAAAACTTGTGGGAGGGGGAAATTCACAGTTAAGATGTGAAGTGTTAAAAAGTTCAATCTTCACAAAAACTGATGGGGGTTATGGGTGAGTGAGGCCACCACTCATTTACCAAATCAATTGGGACAAAGGCACCTAAAGCGCAACTTCCAGAATTCGATTCATCCCAGCTTTCTATCCACCTTTGACCCTCGATATTTTCACGTGTTTTCATCTTCTTCAGTCAGCTGAACAGATCCTGGTGTTTTACTCAAGAGAAACTTTGAACAGAGGGCTGTTTCACGTAGCAGGAAAAGCCAATAGAATGAAAGGACAAGTCTCGTCTTAAAACTGTCAACAAATCCACTTTATCAAGTAAGAACCCTGATGACTTTCCTGCACGCACAAATGTACATGAAAAGTTCCCTTGCAACACGTCAAAACATTTTTATCAAATTGATGTATTCACTTTGGGTGGTTGCTCACAGACCAAGTTGAAGAAGTGTGAGCTGCATCACTACATCAAATCAGAGCCTCTTTCCCCCCCCTGCCCTTGTTTACCAGCATCTCACACAAGGGTGCCATCAACAGAGCTGCCAGCATGTCTGTGTGGAAAGCACTCAGTCAATTTCTTGACACACTCACATGGTCAATAGACTGCCGAGCCAGCACCGGACCTCGTGTGTAAACTGTTCTTAAATTTGTGACGTCTGAGCTGAATTGAGTCCGAGCATGCGTCAGAGGAGCACTCAATACTCAACATGCTGATTTATGAGGACTGCTACTGAAACAGTGACACAAACAACTTATCCCGGCATGTGTAGAATCAGACAAACACATGCACACACATAACGACTATACAAGACAATAGTCTGTGTGCTGAGTGGACCTGGCAGCCTGATATAAGTGTCTGGTTTAAAAATAAAGAAGGCATGTCGCACAGCTGTGAGATGCTGGGAGCTATGGGTGCTGTCAGCCCACTTCTATCACAGCAGCTGAGATGACAAGGCACCGCCTCTCAACTGACTTTTCTTCCCCTCCCTCCAGTCATTCATTTGCTTTTTATTCCCTTACTCCTCTTCCTTAATCTACTGAGGCACCCTGTTCTTTCACCTGTGACGAGCATCTTCTCACTTCCATCTTCCCCCCTCGTCTAAAGATAAAGCTGCCCACTCCTGACAACTACATTGGCAGCACAACAATGCAACACCCCCGGGAACGGAAAGACAAGAACCAAGTGATGCTCTCACTTTACTGACACAACTCTGTTATAATTAACCGAGAACATAACAGGATGCAAATGTTCACTATGATGCCGCGATCACTTCAAAAATTGTTTTTACGTGACGCAGAATAGGCTGTTATGGTGTGTAGGCCTTCTCGAAATAAAAAAAAAAAAAACATTCCTTTAAGTCTGTATCTCTTGTCGAGATGAGTCAGCAGTGCGCTTAAGAAACCTAACCAATCACTAAGGGGATTAGCTGTTCAGCGAACTCAAAACACCAAATTTACAACACCAGTGGGAAAAAAACTTAACACCCAGCCAAAGGCAACTGCTCATCGTGAATCAGCACCTCTGAACACATCAGAATGAATGAAAGGGACGAAAATGTTTAAAAGTCACACACCGCTTCCCACCCTTCTGTGTGGTGCTGCATGGGAGCGAGGTGGAAAAGGGGAAGAAATGCGCTAAATGACAAGAGGATCTCAGGAGGAAAAGAGAGCAGCAGAGGTGCAGCCTGAAGCAAACACTTTCAACGGCCCTCCCTAATTGAAAAAGTCTGTGCTCAGATCGCTGATCAGAGAATCCAAGAGAAACAAGAGGGATAAAGAAATGACTTCCTTGGGCTGAGATGATGAGGAGGAGACGAGCGATCCTGCTCGCAGATGGTCAGCAGGGTGAGAGCCCCGAGTGTGCATGAGGCAGCATGGAGGTGACACTATAACAGGGCTTTTCAACACATGAATGTGATCGGGGCTGACCACCGAGCAGGTTGCTGAGAGGGAAAATCGTCCACATTAACCTCACCCGCTGCCTCCTAAAAGCATTTTTCATCAGCCAATTCCTCAACTGAACTTAACACATAAATGTTCCGGCAGTTTTCTGTGTCGACAACATGTGGGAACAAGAAGCAGAGTAGCCTCCATGATTGAAGACTTTGACAAAAGTTCGACTACAATAATGGTGAACATGGAAACATTTCCGGTGAAAACATGCAAATTAGGTTTTTATTCATGTTTTTGCTTGTTTTTTTTTTTTTTTAATTTGCATTTTTAATCATGTGAGGCAGTTAGATCCTTACTGGGCACCAAGCAGGATTCACAGGCAAAGATGTAGCAAAACTGACCTTACAAGAAGGGTAAAGTAAATCTGGCGCTCTCTTGAATTAACAGACTACAAAATAGTTGTCTAAATGCATCGTTTCCAATTTATGCGGCAGCACATGGATGCATGAAGTTAGACGACTTAAGCAGCAGAAGCCTCTTCTGTCATTTCCCCAGACTACATCCGTACTGTGTGACTGATGGTGTGGATATCATAATCAAAGAATGCAGCACAGATGATAAACAACATTTGTTTTTATTGAATAGGATGTTAATGCAAATTAGGTGTCTTTAGCTGCAGAATTACTTTTCTTAAAATTCAGTGCTGTTTACACATACCCGGGTATTTTGATAAACGCATATTTTCTAACCTTCGTTTGCAAAAAAAACTAGGTGCACACAGCCCCGTTTTAAAAAAAACCCACGTCTACATTGATCCGCATAAATACGCTATCAAGAGCTGTTAAATTATGCCAAGCCTGACGGTGGCAGTGTTAGAACAATGAGAATTCCACACAAACCAATCAGAAGCCTAATAGAGAACCGCTGACAGGAAGAACTTCCGGATCCTTTTCAAGAAGAAAATATGGCGCCAGGCTCATGTGTGTGGACTGATAGCGAGACTGAGCTACTTTTACACGTTGCGCTGGACTATAAAACTGCTAAAGCCGTGAAAAATGTCTTTGTTGTTCAATACATTGTATGACTGTAATTTTCAAAATCACACAAGCGAGTATAGCTCTCAACAACAGAAATGCTGCTAGTACCTCCATGCTTGCCAGATAAACAATGGACGGAGAGAATGGCGTTTTCACGCTAGCATCCTGCCAACATGGTGGATAGGGGCGGGGCTCTGTACTATGACGACAACTCCTCATTCCATTCCCAAAACTCCGTTTTTGTCTCTTTCAACCAGTTTACACACAAACGCTAAACGGAATTTTTAAAAAATCTCCACTTTTGCCGGAGTTTTTTTTTTAGCTTTGTTTTCGGAGGAAAAAACTCCGTTTTCGTATAAACGAAAGGCACAAACGAAGGGAAAGGTCTTCGTTTATCAAAATACCCGGGTATGTGTAAACAGCACCTAATACTAGATTAGTATTCCCTGTTCAGTAGTTAATCAGTCTACTCATGTAAACCCACAGCGGTAGCAGTCTATGGAAACATCTGCTAGAGCACTTTCCAAAATGCCTCCTCTGTCAGAGTTGCACTAATGTTCATTCAGTGAGCAGCGGATAACTTAAATCACTAGCTGACTGTGTCCCTGTAATGGGTCTCAGGATGCCGAGTCCTAAACTAATCATGGATCAAAATGGTTCACTCTGAAAGGGGTGACCGTCCTCCCTCCCTGCCCTGCCATTCATTTGTCAAGTAAATACTGGAAAACAAATGAGTGAACACAGGAAAAAGAGATTTCCCTCTGAACCTTTCCAGTCTGAGGTTTCCGGTGCCATCAGCGAGGGTGATGTTGGCAGAACGTCATCACATGGTCTGTGGTTCGAACCCTGTGCCACTACTGTTCTCAGGAGAGTGAGGTAGCCAGAGTTACTGCTGTAAATCTTGAGGGGTTTCCGGAGAATAAGGATGGCTGCAGCCTGTCCCCACCTAACAACAAAGACTCGTTATGCTGTGTCTGCTGAGCATATACACAGGGTGTCAGCTAACATTTACACCTCATAATACACATACACACAAATAAAACAAGACAGAGACATAAGGATCAACAAAGGATGATCAAGCAGGGGTCATTACAAAATAACAGTCCCCACCCATGACAACATAACACTACGCTGAACAATATTTATGTAGATTATATCAGTTCCAGGCATCAGGCCACAACGCCTCGTGTTTCCTCTCCTGCTACTATGGAAACTTACCTGCTACAGTCCACATCACTCAAATCTGGGACAAAAGGCAACCATCATGTCTGAAATATGCTGAGAATCACCCTGCTGTTCCTGGCACAATCGCTACCATTTGTAAAGAAAACCAGAGCAGCAACAACCAGGACAAAGGGCATCTCATGACGTCGCACAAGAAGTCTGCAGCAGAAAAAAATAGCCTTTACACCTTACTTTTCTAATGGCTGACCTAATGCTTTTTAAGAAGTTAAACCTTTAGCCTCCTTAAAAACATGTATGCGTGAAGATGGCCTGAGGCAAGTCCAGGAAAACAAAAAAAAAGAGAAAAAGAAAAAAGAAGTGCCTCCTCATCCTTGTATCTGCACACACAGGATAAGTCAGGTACTCATCCCCCTCTTATGTTTGGAACAAATTAAGTTATCAATCATTCTTCCCACAGTCCCATAGAGAGAGGGAAATGAGGGTCAGAGGAAGACAAAAAAAGCAAAGCTGAGGCGGCCAAAAATACAGCAAGAATAGAAGCCGATTGCTCGAAGGCAGAGCTCCTAATGTATGCGTCAACTTTGAAATCATTTGTATACGGTGGATATATGCAAGGGCAAATCCCGCAATAACTGACCCAACATATTCAGTCACACCCTTATGAGTACAAGAGCATGTGGAGAGAGTTACTCCAAATAACTCCAATGAAATGAAGGCATGCCGAGATATCTGCATCTTCAGGTTATATGGATCAAATTTACATTCACCATTTAGAAATGTTCCCTCGTCCTGATGCTGGACAGATATTTCACGTGAAAGAACCTATGTCAACGTTGCAAAAGGAGAACTAGATGTATCATGTGGTCAGTTGCCATGCCTACCTTTGTGAATAAGGCTGTGACTGGAAGTCTTACTCAGACACAAAGAACATTACAGTCAACACAAGGTAGTTTTCACACAATGAGCGCTGCAACTATTTCGGTGAACTGTGAAACCATTGTCATGCTTTAGCTAATCAGAGAGAGGACAGGAGTAAGATCAGCATCAAAATTACAGTACATAGAGGAGTGTTAGAAACTCTGCTCTAAATCTCTTAAAGTGAAAAGGTGGAAATGGATTCTCTTATACAAACATAACAGGGCAAGATTCAAAGTCAGATTAAAGCAAACTCAGAGGTCTGCATGGGCACATGTGTAAGACAATAGTTACTTAAAACACGTGAAGAGGCCAAGAACTGTGGAGTTGGACTGTTAACTGTTTTTTCATTGACTTTCTATTCGATAGAAGCTGAAATGTGGCACCACTGCAGACCTGGCAACACATCAGCTCAAAGAACCAGATTTATTCTTGGCAGATTGAAAGGCCAAGTTAACTATCTTGTACTGCGCCGTTACGTGACCCTATATGCACGTGCTTACTGGAGTCATACACCGTAGATTCATTTTGTGAAGAGCCTGAATAGCAACACAGATGTTTGAGTGCTGCACTCCCACACAGAGAAATGAAGTTTCAGGAGTAACTGAGTTCAGGAGACTACAAAAAAAGGAGTAAGAATTACTACCAGCACCCACTTCCCTTTTCACCTGGTACTTTTACAAATTTTGGGATTAAAATAGTTCAATGGATACACCCACGCAACGCTGAAACTGTCCGAATGAGTCTCTTCGTCTCTTCACAGGTGTGCCCCCCCGTGCTGATATTTCAGATGAATAGATTGGCAGGATTTAACAACCATGAAAATGTAAGTTACGCGATTTAACAATGTTGGTAACTTAGAAAAGCTGGAACATGTCTGAGATACTTAATATCTGCTAAATGCATTTGTTATTTAACATCTCATCAGTTTTCTTCTATTAAAGTAAACTATGTTTGATTCGTAATTGTGTTTCATTTTAGTTGATCTGAGATCTGTCAGTATGGCTGTTGTGTGAATGCACCCCCAGCGTCTCAGAGCAGAGATCACCGCTTATTTCCTTATGATTTAGAGACAATGTTTTATTTACTTTGTTATTGTTTTAATCTTTCATGTTTGGCAGGGTGGGTAAAGCCACATTTTCTGTGACGTAACAAAATTAGCTTTACTCTTAAACTAATGATCAGCTCTATAAAATCAGTGAAACCTCAGTGTTTAAACTGTGTGTCGTACAGACACTTTTCAAGGCCACGCTTATCGCGTGTGGCCACAGGAAGGCCTGGAATTCGCCTCGTGACCCAGTATGTCCGAACAGCTCTGCAGTGATCTCATCATCTCATGGTTTCTGGCTGTCAGCTCCCTCTGCTTATTAGCTTGGCTGCCTCTCTCTTTTTTCGATCTCTCATAAAGTGTGACGGGTGATGAGAGCTGAGGTGAGGCTGAAGACCACGAGCTGAGCATCAGCCAAGATGGAGGGAGGCTAAGAGAAAAGAAAAAGTGAGAGACACTGAAATATCTGTGCGTTTGCTTCAAGGGAAATGAAAACAGTGATGAAGAGGGAGAGAGGAGAGTAAATGGGCTGTGTTACTGGGAGAAAAGTCAAGAGACTGAAACAGAGAGAGACGAGAAGAAGGAGTTAGCATCCTTTCTTCTCTTTCTCTCTGGTCTGGCAGTTAGCCTTTTGGCAGAATGACTGGTATCCATTGCATATGGGTTACCCTGCGGAGAGAGAAACACACACACACACACACACACACACACAGCTATATGGAGCCAAGTTAAGCAGCATTGCAAACTTTGAGGGGATTTTCAAGGCAGGGTGCTTTTTTTTTTTTTTTTTAAAGTCTGAGGCTAACCGAGAAGCCAAGCTTGGCTCTTATTAGACAGAATAATTCTCACAGCTGTTTCCGATCTGTTTGTGCCTCACGTGGGCTAAAAAGAAGAGAGGATAAGGATGGAAAAGTGAGGCACAGCCACTTTGACAATAACTCAACAGCCAAATACCCTTCAACTGCACACACAAACAGCGTCTTCCAGGAATTAACAAAGTTCTCAGTGTGCTTTCGAGATGCTATCTTACTACTGGGAGGCTGTGCTTGGATTTCACGACGCCCAGCTTTACTTGCACAAGATTGTCCATGAAACCTCCTGCTTAAAGTGCATGCACACACACACACACACACACACACACAGCGTGAGTAGAGATCAAGTAATGAAAAATTGTTCACTTACTACATCTTTCTCGTCTCATCTTTCAGTTTGTTCATCCTCTGAGTGAATCCTGCAAATCTCTCAGGAATATTAAACACACACATCTCCCAAATCTTGGGCCTTTCAACCATGCTCTGTCTTTGCGGAGGAAGGGAGTTAAGATCCTCTCAAGTTATCTAACAAGAATAATTCACCAATCCGGCTCAGAGTTCCCTTCAGAAATAATAAAGCTTAGATGCATCACACACTCTGTGTGTACATTCACTCAGTTGTGGAATCCCAGTAACAGACCAGGGTGAAAAATGCAACAACCACACACATAAGACCAACTCAATTACTGTAATGCTCACAAAGGACAGATGAGATTGTTAAGAGTTGTTTAGAACAACTTTAACACAGGCAACAAGAAAGCAAACCCAGTAATCAGGATAAGAACAATTCGGATGGTGATCCACAATATTTTCAATTTCCTACTATACAATGATGGCATTAGTTTATAGCCCGTTCTTAAAGACAGATAGAGTGTGTCAGTCAAACCACAAAGGAAGACAAAAAAGAGACCCCCCCCCACACACACACTGGCTACGCTGCAACAATTTTAGCTGGTAATATTTTCAAAAGAACAAGATCCACAAGAAGCAAGTGCCTCTAATGAACACATGGTAAACACAGGCCTCAGTTTCAATACTGCCTATTTAACTAGACATGTAAAATCCCACATGGCTCAACATGAGTTCCCTCAGGCTAAGGCTCCGTCAAAGCATGATGCTGAAGTTGGTTTCTGAGTTGCAGTGGTAAAGGGCAGGTTTTTTTCCCCTTAAAGGTAGGGTCTGGAAAAACGGTTCCTGCAAGCTATATTTTTGAAAATACACAACCTTGCCTCTCCCTTCAGCCCACCCCTCGAAACCACGCCTTCAAAACACATGAACGAGTCACGAGTCTGTGAATGCGCAGGGGGGGTGAGGGGGGCTGACGGTTGATTGGCATGTCAGAATCCAATAGAAATAACTCTCATCATTACTTCTATTGGTCAGACATAAGCCCCTTTCACACTGCAACCCGCTACCTTAGCGGGTCCAAATTGCACCTTCGACCCGCGTCGAGCAATGTGAACGCTTGGCGTGTTGGTGACCCGTGTCGCCTGAAGCCGAGTTCAGGGGGAGTTGCCTAGTGGCAGAGTGTCACACGAAACACATAAAATGCTGGGCGTGTACAATGATGTAGGCACAAGCCATGCGTCGGAGGTAGGGTTAAATACACCTGTCTGCATCAAATTTTTCAAACAAACGATGGCGGGACACCTTGAGATATCGTTTATGCAATTGTGTATGCAGTTCATGGAGATGTTACTTTATGGTGCGTGGGAAACCGCGCTCTCCCATCTTTCTCGCCAACCCTTCCAGCAGAGGTCCATCTTTCACCGTCCCCGAAATGTGGCGGAAAATAACGTCCTCTGCTCGGAGGCTGAGGAGCTCGCGGACCTCCTTGTCTCCCCAGTTGGCCATATTAAAAAATGTCTCCAACTTGATGTAGGCTAAAACAGAGTGAAACTTGTCCTCACCTGTCGCTGTTGTTCTGAATCAGCTGTCCATTCTGTCTTTTAAACTCCTCACGTCACGCCACGCCCACGTCCGACCCGCGTCGATTGCGTTCACATCGAACTCGGCTCGGCAAAAAGACTAGGGTCCGACGCGGGTCGAAAGGCGAGTCGAGTTGACACGGCAGCCCGGGTCGGCAGTGTGAACGCAACAGCGGACACACTAAATTCGCGAATTAAATGCGGGTTATTCAGCAGTGTGAAAGGGGCTATTTCCTCTTGCTACACCCTCTACAATGGACTAAAAGATTTCGTTTTTTTCCAAACATTCTATTTTAGTGGGTGCAATGGGGTCGTGAGGAGGTTTTCAGACAATATGATAAAAAATGCTCCAGAAAACATCTCATACCCCACCTTTAACTGCTGAATTTAAAGCTACAAAATCTAACTTCAGTGTTGTTGTCAACACACGCTGGAGGCAAACTCTACAGAGACAAGTTAAGTTTATGTGGGACACTATGTGAGACTTGGATTGGTATCAAGCAAAATTAAATTCTTACTTCTCTTCCACACATTCTTTTGAGAAAACGCCATTTTTTTTTGCAACATGCTCAAATCCTCTGTGTTTTTCAAATGTATACTTATACATTTGACATAAACAGGATGCAGCTCAAAGAGAGACATTTTTATATGTATAGACAACCCAGTTGCCACAAAACTATTTTGTGGCAAAATAGTAGCCATTCCACATTTCTGGAAACAATGAATTCTCAGTTAGAGGAGCCTGGCTTCTCTCCCACCATGTGACTCATAGTGACAGTTTGTGAGGAATGTGATGGTTATCCAAGCGCTGCACTTAAGGGCAAACTATATCTTAATTTTTTCCTAATCCTAAACAGGTTTGTTATTTCCTATACCAATCCAAGTAGCTTTGTTGTGTACTCATAACGTAAGAGAAAAAAATCCAAGTTAAGAGAACAAGAGTGGTTTCCAGAAGGAGTTGAACTCCAGTCTGTCAGGTGAAAGCGGGTTGTTAAAGATCTCATTAACCTATTTTTTTAAAATCTATATAGCACATAGAAAACATATGAAATGTTGAAAGGGACACATTTTACTCACACGAAAAACATTAGCTCACCCCGAATTTAAAGGCAGCTACAAAAACTGGACAAGATGTTTAAAGCAGTTTGATTTGTCCACTGCTCAGATTGTCCGAGTCATCGTATCATCCACCATTCACAGCGGGAGAACTCCTTAGCGGGAGTCCTGAGGTCACTCACACTCATAAGCACACTCATGATTAATCTACCACAGGCTGCAAATAAAGACATCCCATCTGCAGCAGACTTTCATGTAGAGCATTAAACGCATTTTTGTATCAAAGACAACGAAAACATTATGAAGTCTTAGACACAGTGATACACACACATACACACACACTCATGTCTGATCAGGCCATGACCTCTACCCTGTTTGGACTATCTGTGTTTGAGGTCATGCTTTTGCTTGTGTGTGTTCGCAGATGTGACACACTGACACATACTCACCCTTTCCTGTAAGCCTTGTGATGTACATAACAATCTTACAAGCTGTAATTCAAGAAATAATCACAAATATCTAAACAGATCTTTCCAAATCACTGCATAAGAGGTTTGTGCTTGTTGTGTCATCCATGCAGAGTGTTCATCTGCACAGCTGTGGGTCTGCGTGGGCGAGGTGATGCCTCTGTTTATCCTCATAGCCAAAACTTTGCCATGCGAATCCCAAAAGATGTGCGCTCTCCCTCTTCAGACCTCAGAGAGAGAGGGGGGGTGTACTGGGTGGAAACCTCTGTTAATATCAGCTCCAAGCCTAATACACCAAAGCTAAACCTCTCACCATACACGTGCTTTGCTTTCCAGTGTCATTAAAAAGCCATCTTCTTGAGCCAATAAACAAATACAATCGTAACTTGAGAACAGGGTGGAGAAGCAAAAAACATTCCCACAAGATGGAGGCGCTCCCTTTGTGGCAACTGAGGTTTCGCAATATGGGATTTTTTTTGGAGGGTTTCCAAAAGAGGCGCGTGGCCCCCTGTTCTTACAACAGCTGAGGCCATGATCCACTCTTTCCCCACCCCATCACATACACACACACACACACACACACACACACACACACAAAAACAAGGTCTCCAGAGATCAGCTCTGTGTGACACACTGACACAATCAATCAGTGGATATTGCTTCTATTGACAGTCCCCAGAACGGCTTCCCTCTGTTTGATGATCTGTCAGCCTTGTTTTCGTCTTTGTCTCTTTTCAGTTTCCTTTCTTTTTCTGTACACCGACCTTTGGGTCCACATCTATTTTCTTTACAGTCTTTCATCCTGTACTTCTCTGTCACCACCATCCCGATCCAAAAATCAATTATTTTTTTTCTTTTTTAATTTCCAATGCCATTTGAAGAAAATACCACCAACGACGAGACAGAAGGCGCACACAAACCCCCAAGAAGAACAATTCATTGATCCGAGCCACTAACCCAAACAGACAACACAGAATGATTCCTTCCTTTGGGGGGTAAGGAATGAAGGGATGAGGAGTAACTGCACAGAGGCTCATGCATATTTCATATCTACTATGATACACTTTCTGCTCCATGCATAATGTAGACACGGTTTAGGGGGGAGGGGGGGATTTAAGTCGGGGAAATGAAATGGAAAATGAGATACTCTAGCACCAGCTAATGGCAGATCACTCATCCTTAATTTGAACGCAGCATGTTAGCGCTCAAGCGCCCCAATGTTAAAATCTAAAAGTCTGCCTCCAAGCTATTCGTGAGGACAAAGGGTAGATGTTTGAGTAATTTTAACTGATCCTGTTATTCTAATCCAAAGGAGACTTCACATGTGGTGTAGAGGATGTGTTAACTGGACCATCATGTGTGTCCCTGTTCGTTGGGAAATAGACAGAGGACATTGACTGCTGTTGTGGTTTTCAAATGAAAGAATTAAATGTACGCTTTTCCTTCAAGCTAAACCTGTTGAGTTGATTGGATGTTGGATGTTGAGGGGAGATTTTTATAACTCCGAAAACTTGTGTTTTTAATGACACGGTTTTTAGTCAGCATTCAGCTGCTTGCACTCGGTAGGTAAACAACCTGGGCAAAAATGACATGACTGACATAATGTTGATAGAGGAGGTAACAGAAGGCTTAAAATTATGTTTTAGACAGTAGCATTGATTTTTGTGTTTCTGTGGAGCCAGCCGTTTGATGGCATTAATTGACTCCATTTATGGCGTGTATTTCCCCATTACTTTTCAGACTTGTCCAAGGCGTAAAGGCTTTCTGTTATGACATTGTTTAAATTGTTAGGTGATCAGCAATTTGCAGGGTCTTCTGCTTGCTCGTTTCTTGCTTGTCATCTATCACTACGTCTCAAAATCTAAAAATTGTTGTCACAAGTAACTTACAATAAAAGTGTTTTAACGTAGGATGAGTAGCGTTAAGGCATATCACTCCACAGGTAAAGTGGGGAAATGTCAAATTCCCCAAACTAACACTCCTCTTCCTTTAACTCCCTTTTTGTGTCTGATCCAGTTCCAGTAAACCATGTGTGTTATATCAGCCACTCCGTGAGGAAGCCAAACTACTTGTTCCGTTAGACATTTTCAAAACACATGGCCTAAACATCCTCTGTATTCTGACAGAGCACTTAGCAGAAGACTGCGAGTCAAAGGGGGTCTGTAACTTCACCTTGACAAAGGAAATCCCGTCTCTTTAGTGGATTTAACAAAGAGCTGCTAAAGAACCCAATTCCTCTATTTTATCTGTGGATGTACATTGAGACAGGAAACAGAGTCAAAGTGAAGGAAGACAAGAGTTTCAGATGGTCCATCATTCAGATGGAAACAAGACAACAAGCTTTCTGACAGCAGCCTGTCGATTTAATGAGGCTTTGTGTTGTTTTTCTCTCTCTTTTTTTTTTAAAAGCCTTTCTTTTCCTGCTTTTCTCAGTGAATGATTTTCCCAAGTTCTCTGTTCTCATATGTCTCTGGCTTCCTCCTTCCCCCGTTCTTTCCATCTCAGACTGGAATTGCTGATGGTTCAGCCATTTCAGTGCTGAACTAACAAGCCGATTTTTCAGTTATTTTCATTTCAATCCAAACCTCCTTCCTCTTACTCTAAAGCCCCATTTTTCAAGCCAGATGCACAACGCATGGAGAAATAGCAGAGATGCGTTTCTATGATCCACAAGGGATGTCCGCAATCCAATTCCAGTCAAACAGATGTCATATATCAACTTCTCTCTGAGGAAGCCACGCTGCAAGACAGAGAGGAAGCGAGGGAGGGGAAAGTAAAAAAAACGAGGAACAAAGGAATGATCAAGAAGGCTTTTGAAAAGCAGCAGGCGGCTTAATGTGAGACCCCACATGTTACAATGCAAGCACACACAGAGGAACTGTAACAATGGTGTGGATGCGGTTTCCATTCCATTATGCAACCTCCCTACAATCCTTATTATGTTTTTTTTTCTCCTTAACTACCTCTCCTCTCCTCCATCCCTCCAACTGTCTCCAGACTTGAGGAAACAATGAGGAAAATAACTTGCAGTGTTCATTGCGGGCTGACTTTCTGGCTAGAATGCAGCCTAAAAGTTGTCAGATAGGCTCATTAAGATTTGTGTGTGCTGAGCAGAAGTCATCAGTCACAGAGAAAGAAGGGGGTTGGCTGACAGTATGGCTAGATGGTGGTTAAATAGATAATAATAGACAGATAGATGACCCCAATACATCTGGTGTTGGCATGCACCCTGGGTAACGAGAATGTAATTAGATTGTGGCTAAAGCATGAAATTTAGCTCTAAATTCGTCAAGAGTTCTTTGATGACCAAATTATCCAAAAAAAGCTTGAAAAGCAGATTCAGATGCATTAGTCACTAATACTGTATACTTAAAGTGTTGATTTTGAATACTAAAACAAAAGTGTTATAAACAGAAGGGGGAAAGGAATTAAGATAAAGAGTCTGTGCTCACATGCTGATTATCCCGATATAACGATGTTTCGCAGGTCTAATGTTTAACATGTTTTGCTTGATAACATTCGCAAATTAACACTATACACAAAGTGCAGCTGAGGCTTTCAGCTTGATCATGAAGCAGAGTACTGGATACGTCAAAAAAAGTGAAACTGATGAAGAATGAAAAGACACGGAACGACCAAAGTCATTGAGTTTCATCACACGGGCACCATGGATGTCTGCCTTGTGGGATTTTGTGGAAATCCATTCAGCAGTCATTCAGATTTTTCCGTCCGGACCAAAGTGATGGACCAAAAGGCCATCCGACCAACAGACTGTCCTACCAATCATCCACTGCGTCATCAAGTTTCAATGTGTATACCAGCTGTGCACCCAGTATCTGGATGGGCTTCCTCTGGGTGCTCTGGTTTCGCCCCGCAGTCAAAATACATGCAGATTGGATGAACAGGAAGATCCGAATGTCTGGTTCTGTACCTAATGTACTCTATGCTGGATTAAGGTTCTGATCTTTCACTAATCTGAACCATGTGAGCCAAGGACGTAAATATGCATTAGCTCAAAAAAATGAAACTTTACATGACACAATAGATGACAGATGGGGCGTGACGTGAGTTATAAATCGAAGATCATGCATTCACATGAATACTGAATATCACCTTGACAACCCACAGGACTGAAATACAGCAGATGACAGAGTGAGATAGTTTTAAAGTCATGCAACAACAGATATCAGTTATATATTATCAATATGAAAAGGAAATAGTGTGACTAAATTCAACTAATTCAACTCAGAGCTAAAACTGGTATCTGAAACGGACATCGGGAACTTGTCTCGCAGCAGTGAGTGCAGATAGGCGTCTGTCAATAAGTGACGATAACTCATTTCTCCTCCCCTCACATTCAGCGCCCCTGCTGTGTTCCTCTCCATCCCTCCTTATCCGCCTCTCCTTCCCCGTCTGTCTGAGTGCCGCTGTCCTTGCTGCGTGCACGGCTTTTCTGTTCATGGTTCAGGGCTTCTATCTGACTAAGATAATTCCCTTGTGGCGCCATGAGGCGAGACAGAGAGGGGAGGGAAAAAAAAATCTCATTAAAAAAGGGATCATCTGCCGTCAACTATGGGCCCGGCCTCAGCCAAGCTCGGACACAGAGAACATACAAATGGCCTGAAAGGCCCACCAGTGTTTTTGGAGTTCGGCCACGATGAACACAGCTTTGTGTTTGCTGTATGTTGGACACAGTAGCCGATTTCTTAAAAAAACAATACTGGAACATCTGAAAAATCTATTTCAAGAAATAATTACCTTCAATTAATTGTTCGTTTTGTTGCTTCGCTTGCACTACAAAACAACAGGAACAATTAGAAAAACGTTGCTGCAAATGTCAGCTGGTTAAATGAGAGAGAGAAAAAAAAAAATATATATATATATATATATATATATATATATATATATATATATATATATATGTATATATTGTAAAAAGACGTGAAGCTTAAAATTGCATGATTTGGGGCTTGGGGAAATATTGAAGTCTCTGGAGAAACTGCACATTAAAACAGAAGAGAGAAGCAATTGCACTGGGGCCTGTACTATTTTCATTATCAAGCAATGTACTGAACTTTTGGCAATTTCTCGATCAAGTGAAAGGACACAAAACAACATAAAAACAACAAAAGACATACATTTTTGAGGTTGTGACCAGCAGACATTACCAGATCTAAAATCTGTTACCAATAACTCTGCTCAGCTAAAGTTAATCCCCGTCAGTGAACCAACTATCAAAAGACCAGAAGATTGATGCTTGAAAAGAGAGCGGTTATAATTACCTTTATGGTATTTTACCAAAGCCTGTCACAGACATTTCATAAAGACTTTATTAACATGCCTCTTTTAAACAACACTGACTTATGACTGAGAAAAAAATTTATCACTACAGAAAAGGAAACTATTCTCACTCAATCTAACAATAAACTGAACTTGAATCTATAATTGATTTCAGTGCATTTAATTTCAATTTACATTTTCATTCAATTAAATTGCCGATATTTGATTTAATAATCTGCTGTCATACAACATGTAAACATGTTAAATTTAATCAAATGAAGTCGTCAATTTTCTATCTTTACAACTTTTATTTCGATTTGTCAAGACCGATGGATTAAAAACAGAGCAAATCAGGTCAAAGAGGTTTGTTTGTCTTAATGATAATAACAGTTTAATCTCAGTTTTAATGACAGTTTTAACAAGTTTCTACTGTTACAATAGCTTATTGTTGACTTTAAAGGTCACAGTTTTTTATCAAAAACTGAAAAGACACCATCATTAACTCACTGCATAATCAGACTTCAAAAACTTTTTAATTGGTGTTATTTTTTCCAAATCTTAGTCTTTCTGTGAGCTGTTATTGTAGAAGAAAGGGCTTATTCAGAGGAAACACTAATCCAAAAGTGCCTTGCTGCCCTAATTTTACAAACGATTCTGTCCACACCACTTGCATTGCAAATTCTCACCTGAAAAAGTTGGCCCTGTATCAAAAAAAAGAAAAGAAAACCCCTTTTCTCAAATTCAGCACTCATTAGCTAGAACTAAATTGAGTTTTTATTCTTTTGCATAACAAAGGTTGAAAACACTTACTGATGTAAATCAGTGAAAAAGTGAAAATGGGAGATCAGAGGGAAAGAAAAGAGGAATAGAGACAGAAAAAGAGGGACTTCAAAGTGTTGTGCTGTGGAAAAAAAAAACATTGCTCCTGGTGATGGAGCAACAGGTCAGCAGCCAATTTACACCAGCCGGGTGAAACACGGATCCCCTCGCACACATTTTCTCACGATGTCTTCCCTGCTCTCTCTGTCTTGTGAAAAAGTTACAGTCTCAGGAATTTGGTGTGCTGAATGCTCCGTCTCTGCCATCGAATCAAGCGCATCATGCTGATTTGATTTTTCTTTCCCGGTATCTTCAAGTAATGCATCCTGAAACCCTAATCTCTACGAGGCACTGTGCTTGGACAAAGTAAAGGTACAAATTTTCTTTTAAAAAAGCGCAGACTATGAGCTACGTTGGTTGGGCAGCTCCAGAATGAATGAGACAAAGGACTAAAAAGAAAAGAAAGAAAAAAAAAGCCACGGGCTCCTTGGTTTCTTGATGCTGTTAGTTGAAATGTGCCTTATCACTTGGACGTGATGTGGATTTGCCTTAGTGAATCTACGATATTCTCAAAGGTGGACGACAAAAAGTGCATTAGATGCTTCGGCCCTTTAGTTCCTACTGTGTCATGCAGGCTGGTACGGTTGGACATTTAAAACCATAAAAAAAGAAAGGCAAAAATTAAATTTATGTATATATTATGTGTTGTTGCTGCAAGGAATTCTGGAGTGATATCATCTCTTTTCCTTTCATTAAAAATAGTTCTGCGTATTCTACCCCAGCCAGAGGAGAAAACAAAGGAAGCATTCAAGCACCTTTACTTAGCATCTGCAGAATTCAGCCGACTCTTGTCAAGGCTGCCACTTGGATACTTTCAGGTGATTAAAGTCAGGAACCTGTAAGCCAAAAGGACTGTTCCAAACTTGCACTCGTCTAAGGTGATTTGATCAGAGATGATGTGCTTTAAAGGCTGACCTACTTCCTAGGTTTGGCAGAGAGCATTCACAGAGGCCACGTTTTGTTTCCCAAATATGCCTCCATTCCTCCCAGTTTACGTGGAGCTCAAATGGTAAATGAATCCTGTGAGGGTCACTAAACCCAGAGGAAATCAAGTTGATCACGCCCGCCAACATGCAGCTTCCCTTAAAAGCTGCTCTCTAACATGCAGATGTAATGTAGCCCGGTTAATGTTAGCTGCCTGTTAGGAGAGAGATGGAATAAATGTCAGACAGCTTTTGGCTGTGTGCGATGGTCTGCGTGCATGGAACGTCTGTTCGTGTGTGTGTGTACACATCATGTGGAGAACAAATTAGACACCACACAAATCACTGAAGAATCTGGTGTGTCGAACAGGTCTGGCTTTGGAAATACCTCAACTCTGGGATTTGAACAATGCTGAGAGGAATTGTGTATACCTGCTAGGGCTGTTGGACTGCTGTGTCAATTCAGAATGCTCTGTTCAGCTGTTTCAGAATGAAAATGAAGAGCTCTGCACTTCACCCTCAGTCCTGAAAGTTGGCAAGGAAAACGTGCCAAAATCAAAGCCTGAAAAAGTGTTTTTTGTTATTCTCGCCTTGCACATCTATTAACTTTTACATCCTTTGTGTTCGCCCATTGTCAAGCACTTGGAAATATGACAAAGACAACAAATTGTGAAAGAGAAGGTGACAACAGTAATCAGTGCAAATATCACACAGAAGCCTAAGACAGGACCTCATATTATCGATCGAGATAACCACAGGTCTGCTTTGACCTTTCTTCCGTCACAGATTTTAAAGCTGTCAAGCAAAAAAAAGAAAAGACATAATGATGCTGTCGCAATTCAAACCTATTTCAAGACTAAATTGCAGTGAAATAGGATGACTCATAGAATAGCTGAAGAACAAGCTGCAATGACGCAAAAAAAATAGAAAAAGAAGGTTCAGCGGCAGCAGAGTGGGTGTCAAGTACACCAGCTTGAATGGAAGAAATCCCATTTTTCAGCATGACGACAGGAGAGAGAACAATCCTATTGACCCGAATCCCTATAAATTCAGGATATAAGACTGAAAAGGCTTCTTTTAAAACAAAAAGCTGTGATGATCTAAGACAACTGGGAAAAATGTTGCCAACTAGACTCCAACATTTATGTTTGTGTACCCACATGCAGTATAGCTTCAAACTTGAACCTTTGACAACTCCCTCTGCACACACCTTTGAACTCTCTCTCTCTCGCTCTCACTTCTCGAGGAGTTTTTCACAGTTTGAAAATCACTCGCTTAACACAGAAAACTAGAACGGAGTGAAAAAAAGCTAGTCCGGCTGTGTCCAAAGGCAACATATTCGTCCTGTGCTGTGAATTCTTGGAGTCTTTGCTATGTGTGCAACAACCTCAGAGTGACATGAAACTACAGGAAGTTACTTTGTCCAGCCAAAAAATAACCAAATAGTCACCCTAATAAAAAAAAATACAAAAAACACACTGGCTTTACACTTTGTTTTTGTTACAGATTTTACAAAACATGATGTGTCACATAATGTGTTACCCTGTAAGCTCATCTAAAGCGTACACATTGATTCTATTGCCTATGAACAGGGCTTGGTGCTACAGACAAAAGACTGATAAATAATAACTTTAAACATTGGAACTGTGCAAAAAATCATGAAAAACAGATGAGAAACAGCAGAGATAATTTGAAGTTGAACAGCTAGGATTCTGCACAGGCATGAGAAGGAATAAGGTATGCGTGGAAAAAGCCTGAGAAAGAACTCCAAACAAGCTAATATACAGCATGGGGGGAGGATGTGTGCACAAAATGTTTTTAATCCAACAAAAGTCATTGACTTTCATTTCAAACTTTTAGTCAAAGAGCCCAAAAACAAATTTAATCCAGGTTTGTGAGCTGCATTCTTTTCAAATTATTTAATCTATTACAACAACGGAAATATACAAATGATGTATCCTTTACTCTATGAACCTTTTCTTCGTTACATATCTGCAACCTCATAATTGAGAATATAAGGTTACATACACATGGGCTTGTAAAATCTTTGCACCATTTCATTCATTTTTGCCTCTGGATAACCAGAATTTCTACCAGGATAAATAAAGTATCCATCCATCCATCCATCCATCCATCCATCCATCTAAATATAATTTCCCTTTGGGGATGAATAAAATATCATTGTATTGAACTGAATGAAATTGGACTGTAGTGAATTGAACTAAAATATTCAGGATCTTTAAACAGGATAACAATCTGTAGCGTACCAGCCAAAGAAGGAATCAGAGCCTTGCGGTACTTTCCGAGCCCTGACTTCACTCCAACAGTGTACTTCCCGAGATAAAAATATATAATCCTGTTGTTGCTTTACTAGAGATCAACTGAAGGCTTTGCAGTTGAAACATCGAAGAAACACTCACTATATTATGCCCTGATGTTGTCATGCAGCTTAGAAAACTAAAGAGAGGTAAACCAAATACTAAATGCGTAACTGTGAGCTTTGGTAGTATCCATACAAATAATCTTTTTTTTATAATTTTTCAAAGAATCATAACTTTTTAAACCCAGCACTCTTCTTTTTGTGGGATTGTTTCCCCAATCTTTAAATAAATGCCATTAATTCTGACAATTTCCCATCAAATACAACAAAATCTTTAAAGTGTGATTCAAGAACAGTCACACTAATGTGATCCGAAACAATGGTTATCTTGATATTTTAGGAGCAACTTTCTAATAGCAAAATATGCATAACATGCCATCCTCATCCATCAACACAGTCCCCCTTTGGATCTTTTGATGTGAGCTAACATAAAAACACAGAGTTAGACAGTCAGTATGACATTCTCCTCCAAGTTTTCCAAGCTTAACCAGATGGAGCAAAAAAAAAAGTAATGAATCCACATGAGGTCTTGCTTAATTGGAAGTCAGCCAAAAATATGAGTATTATGACGGTGGAACACCGGATGACACAAATAAATAAAAGCAAATCATTCTCCACTGTTCATTCCTAGTTTTTCTGATTATTGGGATGAATATCAATCAGCTTCCCGGCAAGCAATGAAAGCAGCCTCCCATCAGTGAACGAATGCCTTCTGAAATCTGATCATTACGGATACCACTAACAAGTAGACCCAAAACTAGTCTCCACCCTGTGCATTACTACATTATGGACTGAAATAAGTCCCACATGTGAACCTTTTGGCTGGATCACGACCCTGTTAACCCTCAAACAAAGCCTTTGTTGGGTTTTGCTAATGATACCCCCCCCCCCACTCCTTGTCTGGTTCATGATGGCTGACTGACAGTCATGCTCTGCAAATGCAAACAAACACACCTCATTATTGGACATGGAGACACAAATACACACTGAACCCATGGAGGATGGCTGTGTGTTGATAAGGAGGAGGTCAAACAACAGATGGCAGCATGAGGATTACTGAAACTCTGTCACAGTAAACCTCTAGTTAAGCACAGCAAACACACACTATTGGGCACTGTTGAATTAATACTGGGAAAAGTCATTCTTGATCCTTTAACTAAATTATACTAAAGTTTTATCAAAAACAGTTACTTATGATTTTGGACTTTGACTAAAAAAAAAAGATATAACTTCAGTAGCAGCAAGATGAAAGTTAGTTACTATAAAATAGCAAGCCTAGCCTGTCAAGTCTTGGCTAGAGATCATATGAGACAATTGGACCATTTTCATACAGTAGTTTTATTACATTGTTAAAGCCATATTCCACAAGTACCACATAACTGTTTGCTTGTTTTTACTGTTTGGACCTGCGGTGGCTGACAGAGTGGCACTGTAACTTTGCGTCAACCAGGCCACTTCTAAGATGTTGAACACGGTTAACAACATTTAAATGGATGCTGAATACATCTAAAAAAAAAAAAAAATTGATATGACTGATTTCATTTTCTGTTTTTGCCATGGCATGTATTGCCATAAGGAGGATTATTTTTTAAGATTTTTAGATAAAGAGAGAAAGGAATAAATGAGAGATTAACTGCAATTAACTAAACAGAACATGTCAGAACAGCAAAACATATTATCATGATATTATTTTCTATATTGATCAATCGTGATCACGATATCCTGTGTTAATGCTCTCAATGTATACTAATAATGACCATCACTCAACTGTGCAAACATACTTAGAAACAATGCAAGTTTTCTCCCCTTGAAATCAAATAAAAACTATGAATGTAAAACCAAAATCGATAACTGTAATCACAAATTCTGGATCACAAGACTTTTGTATCTCTAAATCATGTCTGATGCTATTTTAGTGGAAAGCACTTTGGTGCAAATTGGATTGGCTATGATGAAACATGAAACTACTGTTGTAATCTATTTGCTTCATTTTGAATTATTTTCAAATGGGGTAGTAGCCTCAAATGAGATGATGCTTTTCTGTTTGAGCCTTGGACTGCATGAACTGGTGCATCAAGTTGCCTTGACCCACATTTTCACCTTTTCATGTGATTAGATGCATACGCCTGGGGCGTTCTCTTTCAGAGACCTTGCTGATGCAAGCCCAAACGCAGCAAAAGGAGCAGTACCACCGGAAATCGCGGGGGCAATGTTTTGCAGTTGGTGGAACCCACGTACTGTGATGTATTTTATTTCTCTGCATTATCATGATCTCACCGTCGCCTTGTTTGCCATTGTGTGAAATTGACATTGGAACTCGGAAGTGAACTCTGGTGGATGAATATTGCCTAGCAACCATGCCAACAAAAAGCATACGTGGGAGTTTGTGGGCAGTGACGCTGGACAACATTTTAAACGGGTGTAACCATTTATGTACGTAAAGGGAGCATAAATGACCCTCAAGTCTGACCCTGGTTCTCCTCGACTACACTAGCGTTTTTGCTTAGTTTCCTTCTTCAGTCCGCTGGTCTTTTGGGGTCAATTAGTGGACCGGAGTGTTCATACAGCTGGCCCTGTTGACAGATCAAGTGAAAATGTTGCATGCTGATCACCGAGGTCGGCATAAATTCAATCGCGATCAAATTTTGTCTTTGTTTTGTCAACCAGCCCTACTTGACAGGCCTTATTCAAAGTTGGGATAGACTGACGGACAGAAAAAAATTATAAATGATGAAGAAATATAAGTTTTCAGAGCGACAAAACTTGCTGGGAAAAGAAACTTGCTTGACATATATTGTTAAAAGATTTCTATTTGGGGGAAAAACACAGCTCTGAATGGTTGACATAAAGCTGATCACTATTCAAATAAACAACAGCGGTAATGGCATGGTAACAACAATAACAAAATATGAAACCGACACCTCTGAGCAAGGGCATGGTCAGGAAATCTTCAGAGCTTGACATGAGTGTGTTTGTTGCGTCACACTGACTGCAAACTTTCAAGCAAGTTCTTGCCTCTGCAGCCCCGCCAAATCCAACAAGTGCTTCTTGGATGCTTCACTGCTGTCAGCCTGTTATCATCACAGTCACTTCTCCCTGAGGACTGCTGAAACTTAATGTCAGCCAACATGAATCCTGGTCGAATTTCCAGTTCCATAGAGACAGATACCCTAGAGTTACGATACATGCGCCACCATGTGCAAAAGTAAGACTCTCTCCTCATCTTTGTCAGGCAGTTGACGAAGCATGTTCTCTCATACACTTACACACATTTATTATTTTATATCACTTTTTCCCCCATATAGCCTTCTAGAGCTCTCAGGGGTCAGTTGGCCAACATTCAACTGCATCAGGTAGGGAGACGGTGAGGTAAGAGCATAGGACTTTTGTGTGTCTAAGCAACAGCTCTATGTAAGCCTATTGTGTTTGACCTATTCCACTCTACCTTCTGTTGTACAAAATCATTTATCAGGCTAGAAAGAGGGTAGTGTCTCTGCTGATATCATGCACCACTAGCTCCTATGCTAACCTAAATCACTCATAATCAGCCTCAGATGTGTCATTGATTTCTACATTCACAGACTGCCTTTGTCAGTTGACGATTGAATTATTTGATTTTCTTCTCAGTCGAACAGTTATTCAAGGTCTATCAATAACTTCAGCGTCAGACATTAACATAGATTTAATACTTCGGCCTCTTGACATTTAAATGTTTCAGTTGGATTTTAATGTCTTGGATATCATCAGGAAAATAATCCTGAACTCTGAATATAAACTGCTCTGGAGCAGGCCAAGTGTTCAGCCTAAAACATGGTTTATGGCCGTCGTTCTTGCCCTCACAAACTGTGATTAGCGCCAAAACTGACGTCACAGTAGCTGGCTAACTGGGAGCTTTGGTGCTGTTTTGGTGCACTGCGCTTTTGGCAGGTCCGAGACACAGGAAGAGCTGCAGGAAAGAGTGTGTTCAATGGTCCATCTATACCAGACCCATCAAATCCCATAAAGGTACAACTATTATTAAGAGTTACAAAAATAAATACATTTAAAAAAAAATCACAAGTGAAACAGAAAAGTTAAAACTGTGAAGTTACATGTGTGTCTACATTCTGTATCTCCTGTACAACTTTCCTTACTAAGCTAATGGCTTTGCTACAACCCTTTGCATTCAAACAACCCATGCTTAGACGATCTAACTACTGGCAACCTGGAGCCTCTTTTTTGTGTACAGTCATGAGAGTGGTGCTAATCTAATCTTGGCAAGATTTCTAAGATCTTTTTAGGCAAATGCAGTGCCGTTTAGGTCCTTTTGTTGATGGCAGTAATTATACCAAAACCTGAAACTGTAACTACTGCAGGGTTTACTTTTAAGAAGTTTCATTAACTTTAATATACTTTTAGAAAAATGAAGGCTAAACAAAGAACACAAAGATAAGCAGTCAGACAACTTCTGCTGCAAGCCAGCCACAGCATCTGTGTAGCGAACACTACGGAATACTAATTAAGTCAAGTGCAAGCAGACACCAGCAAGAGTCCACAAATGAAAGAGACAAACACTCGCTCACATCAACCATTCTTCTTGCGCTTGAGATTCATTATTCAGGGACTTGGAGCACAGCTTGCTTGGGTTAGAGCATCTGCAATTCAAACAGGCCAGAGGTGGAGCTGGAACCTTGTGAACAGCCCCCTTCAAGCCTGTGCGATGTACCTTCAGCTGCGCCTTCACACAGCCACACACAGAATGATGTGATCCACTTACCCAAAGGAGATGATAAACAAAAGGATTGATAAAAACAGCTCTATCCAATTGTTAAGATGCAAAAGTCTCAGGAGTATCTATAAATGTTTTATACACAGGCAACAACTGGATGGAGGGGTGATCATGGCAGATGGGGATTCTGCTTTTCCTTTTTCAAGACTTGATTATGAAAGTTCAAACCGCTTAAAAAAAAAAAAAAAAGGCCAGTTCAATGTCAAGATAATAAAAAAACTAAAAATTAACACATACAGTACAGTCACTGTTGCTCATCCCATCTTGCACTAGTTGAACATGAGTTTTGGGCTGCACACCATCTGACAAACTGAGGCACGCGTCCTGGCTCTGGTGTCAAGCTATTAAATATTACAAGTTTACACTCTGCAGAGGCCATTCTCTGTATGCCCTTAAGCACACGAAGGCACGTGTGGAAGTGTATACAAACTCACACAGGTGCACACATGGGCTGCACCTGCTTCGGGCATCAGAGCTAAACAAAGAGTGTCCAGCCTTTAGCACCTGCTGTGCTAAATGGCAATCCTAACCAGTCAGCTCACGCACGCGCCCCATTCAACCTGCAGGAGGAATCAAATATCAATCTATTAAGCACAGGAGGAGAGCGGATCTTTTCATTTGTTTTCCTAGCAGATTGTCATTACAAGATATTTACTCTTATACGTCAATCACAGCCACAAGCCTGATCTTGACTTGCTGGGAACCAGATCAGGAAACAACTGCGGCGTCATTAGGCACACACCCGTGACAGATGTGGATCAAACGCAGGCTCATAAAGAGCTAAGAGGATGAAAATTACCTTAAAACGCATTAGAAGATAAACAAACAAACAAAGCCAAAAGTCTCATAAGCCAACCAGATGGAAATGAAAATGTGCCATAAAAAAATATACACGCCAGAAACAGGCGGATTGAGCTCCATGTTCCCACATGACAAGAGACAGGACTTTCCATACACTGCGGCTTTTCCAATCTGTCTGCCTCCCGTTTCATCACTAGAGCTGCAGGCAAACAATTTACATTTTACTCTCAATGTGCCTGCACGGCGTTCATTATATCTCAATTGCTTTCTGCCGAGCGAGGACATTAAAGCAGCTGTAATGAGGAAGAAGAAGTTGGGTTTGAACAGATAAATAAATAAACACGTAGATAAATAAAAGGCAGACGGGGAATGGGCTCATCAGACTCAAACGAGAAACAAATTACACCCCAAGACCACTTATAAATATTGAAGTCTTTGATCCCTACACCAAATGAGCGATTCAGTCTGTGGGGGAAATGATGAGTGTGTGATTGTGTCAGAGTTTGCCACAGGCAAGTTTTTTTTTTCGTTTTTAATGCAGAGGGGGTTGAATGAAGGCAAGGCTAAGCTCACTCTGAAAGAATGTAGACATACACAGTGCAGATCACTCAACAAGAAAGTCTCCTCAGCTTAACAGACCTCAACTATCTACGAACACGAGGAACGAACAATAAGCTTTTGCTGATGTGCCAAGTCCTCCTCAAGGTCCTATATAGACCACAGAAAACAATGTTTTATACATGGAAAAAGCAGGTATAAACCAACCAGCACTTATGCTGTAACAGTTATTCTGTGCGTCGGTTAGTTTGGGGCACTTGAATTATAACATATTCATCTGAAAATGTGCACCAGGAGAAAAACTATATGAACTAAAACATTTCTTAAACTTTTATCACAAAAAAGGAAGTCCTGGAAATTTCAAATACTTGCAGGCAAGTGCAAAAAAAACTTGATTATGATGTAATTTTTCTTCACAAAGTAGAAAACAAATATGGCCATAGCCCATCTACACAATGATGAAAGACAGGAACGAGTACGCGATTTCAAAACGTATATGGACAGGATATAGCAGCAGCTTCACATGCAACAATATTAAGTAGCGCACATTCAAAACTGGCACAAAAAACATGCTGAAAATAGGCAGAAAACAGAACTAATGTGATTTTACAGTCCACCACTTTACCTCACACACAGAAAAGCAGTTGTGGTGTATTGACAAGAATTGGTAAGAAATCACTACAGAATGAAAAATGGTCATGACAGTAAATATTTCATCCTGTTCAGCTTCATTCTGTTCAGCCTATCATAGCTGCCAAAGGGTGAGAGTCGCAAGTCAATGATTGTCTCCCATGAGTCCTTATGGGGTCATTAGTGTGCTGGTGGTCCTTCTGAACATCATTTCAAAATTGAGTAGATATTAGTCCTCAAAGAAAATTACTTTTGTCCATCCAAGCTTAAAGATTATTCTCCAGCTTCACCTTTTTATCCAAATACGGTCCCTTCCATCCCCAAAAAGACCAACATAGTGGCCAGATGCCCAATTTGAGGTTTCAAAATAGTTCACGAACCATGCGATGGCATAGCAGTGATGTACATCTGTTCATTTACAGACTGTGCTATAAACTGATTTGTGTTGCATAATTTATTCTCACTGTAACCCAGAAAAAACAAAGACTGTATAAAAAAAAAAAAAACAGTCTAATTTATGCTATACCTATTCAAGTTTGCATTACAGTTGATAGACATATTGAATATTGTGTCAAACCTAACTTTGATGGGCTAATTCATAAGCTGGCACTTCTGCAGGGCAGAAGATCTTTGTTGGAAATATGAAAACTTGTGAATGTTGACTCTGAGGCCCGTGAAAGCTATCAGGAGCCATCGAGACCGTCTGTCTGTCTGCACTCTGGTGGGTCCAAGATGAGCCCTGTGGTGTGGGAAAACCGCAAAACGGGGATTATACGGATGCAAGGGGGATTTGCTGGTTAAAAGCTGACCTCTGACATGCACACAACAGTCTTTTGACTCAACAAATCAGCTCACTCCATTTTCAAGCCCTGGACTTGGCCGTCACGCCACCACTTAACTGATGTCCCATTCAGAATCATGTCTAAACAAGGTAACGGGGCATAAGAGGAGTGTCGCGGAGACAATAGAAAGTGCGTTAGTACATTATTGACATTATTCAGAGACTAATTAAATTCAGAAAAAAATGTTTGTTTAATAAATATTTTTTTTTATCAGGCCATTTATTTTATTCATCTATTCATTTTTTCCAGGTTCCACGTTTCCAGGGTTGGGTATCCTAATCTTAAATGATGACGTTTTGAAACTCAAAGTGAATAGATTGAAAAGTACCACTATCAGGGGTCAAAAAGGAATTGGAAAACAAAGCAATGTGTACTCTATTTCTGTATTTGTTCTCACAGCCCTGAACTAATAAAAAAAAAGGCTAATTTTGATCTCAAGTAAGGAGTGTCAATCTCTTTGTTTTCTTCTCTTTTTCTGTCTCCCCTGTGCATGCTCAATTAGCCTATCTTTAGAGCCTCTGTTTCTATTGTCATATTGGCAATTCAGTACTTGCCTGGCTTGCTGTCAAGGCACCGGCAAACTTTACAACATTTATCTCCTTGGCAACTGGTCAACCTGTATAAATAAACTAGATGAGGGATAAAGAAAGGGAAGAGATGAAAACATGAGCCTAAATTTTGAGTATGCAGAGGTGGTTCAGTTGGAGGCCCAGAGCTATAATTTTACTAAATGAGGGAGATAATGGCTTCAATCAAATCTCTGAGCTAACTCTGTCAGGTGTCTGCATTCCTGGCTTCCTTTTTTATCCATCTTAATCAGAGTGATTCAGTGTCTACGTCTGTGCCCACGCTGTCTCTGTGCAACACACAGCTGTATGAGCTCATTTCAGGGTACTTTACCTTCTCGTGTTTGAAATGGATACAGCACAGACATGAAATTGAAGTGTGATGTGGAAAAAAAAACTAGGCGTAACGCACTGATTGTGGGTTGTTGCTGATTTTGTGGTATTGGCGTTTACACTCGCATGTCGAATAGTTATCATCACTGGACGTGTCTTTTGTTTTGGCTCATCTGTGCACGTATCGATTCCCAAACAAGAACATTCCAAGACACACTTTTGTGTACTTAAACGTTTGAAGTAGCACTACAATCATGCGACAATGCAAAACTATGGAAAGTCTGGCTGGACATGGCAATCATGCTGTACATTTGTCCTAAAACACCAACATTGCAGCAACTTTGAAATCACCGTTTATAATTTAATAGTGAAGCTGCAGAATCATGATTACAGTGTTCATGGTTGATTAAGATTTCTGTCGGCAGAAGATTCGTTGACCAACTATAATTGAGGGTGGGTGTAGTGAGGCTGAGCAACCATAGCTGATAACAGAGTAAGTGTGCTTGAGAAAATTTTAAGGCAGCACCTGCCGCTAACCATCACCATGCTAACATGCTAACCATGCTGTGCCTATGTACAGTAAGTGTAAGGCGTATGATGTTGTTCATATTGAGATAATTTTTTCATTGTAAATTTGTATTTCTTTTAACTAGGGCTGGGCAAGTTAACTCGTTATTGTTTAATTATTTAACGCCAATAAATGTTTTATCGCGCATTAATGCAGTTTTATGCCTTTTAATGGATAGGAAAGTTCAGAGGCAGGGGGCAGAGAGAGGGGGAACAACACGCAGCACAGGGCCGTCCGATGCGGGACTCAAACCGGGGCCAGCTGCAGCGAGGATTTTATCCCTCTAGTACATGGGGCACCTGCTCAACCCACTACGCCACAGATCACCCCTGGTTTATTATTTATTTTATTATTGTAACAATCTGTTGCTCACAGGCTTTTATTTTGTAAAAGTCTGTTGCTGTCTGCTGCGGAACCGGAAAAGAAAGTAATCGGTGGATCCACCAAACATGGAGAAGGGTACGGAACTTTTACTCGGCCATTTTCATTTTAAAGTTCTTCCAGACGGCGGAGTCAACAGAACCAAAGTCATCTGTAAACACTGCCAAGTTGAATTGTCTTCTCAGCGTAGTAGTTCCAGTCTAAAATATCACTTAAAGGCAAAACACACAACTGATAGCAGCAAGTCATTCAAGGAAACAGACAGTGGAGCGAGGCTTCTACATAAAAACTACATAAAGATGCTGATGTTAAAAGTGTGTTTGCACAACAAATGTTATGGCACTTTCATTCATATGGCAGTACATTTAAAATAAAACTAAATGCTAAAAGCTATACACTACTTTTGAATTAATTTTTGGATTTTGCGTACAAATGCGATTAATCGTGATTAATTAGATTAAAATTTTTATTCGTTGCCCAGCCCTTCTTTTAACCCATTCAAACCTATAGCCTGAGAAATTTGACTTTCATCAGAACCTTGGCTTTGTGGCTTTGTGTTAATCAACGTCCAAATGTTTATCAGCATTAAAAGCAAAAGGAAAATCATTATTTACATGTCCTGGGAAAAAAAAGACATAATTCAAACTGACTAACAATGTATCAGAAGGCTAATGTCCCATTTGCTCTGACAGGGATATTTGCATGTGTGCGTTTCATTTGGTCTTGATGCTTTGAGAAAGATATTCACACGTTCATGAATCTTTGGTGCTTAGAGAGATTTATTTTAAGTCTTAAAGGAAAATCCTGCATATCACCATACACAGTGTCAAAATTTTTGAGCATACTAACCTTTAAGGCTTAATCAACTGCACTTCTTAAACCTACTGTTGCAACAATGACTCAAAACATGAGGTCCTGCGAACTTTGGGGACTCGAGTGTCAGGTAATTATTCTCCTATGGGAGGGTCTCATTAGTTGACCAACCAACACGGGTACAGTCAATAACCCAAAATTCCCCAGAGGAGCAGATACCAAAAGCATTAGCTTTGAGGGATCTTCATTTATTTGGGACTGACACTATATAAAGTTCTTTTTTTTTTTTAAAATTCAATGTTCAACATTGGTTAAATGAAACATAAATAATCAAACAAAGATAACATTTGCGTGTTCTTTAACATCATTACTGGATGCAGTACAACACCAAAAAAATGCTTTTTTTTTTTGTTTTGTTTTCTGATTGGTGGCAAGTGTGTATCTGTGCTATCCAAATATCTCTGTGAAAGAGTGTTACTTTAGCCCGCTAACAGAGGAAACTGGCCATGCCTCAGAGCCTCCTTCTCATCCCCCTCCTTCATCTCACACTTCCTGCTCCCCTCCATTTTATTTGCACCCAGATCAGTTGTCGGTTGATAGAGGCAGCTTGAGCCAACTCTCCCATCCATGAAACTGGGCTTAGGAGCCTGTCAAACAGGAGGAGAACACCATCACAGTCCAACCAGCCTTTTAGATTTAGCCTCGACTCGTGTGGGACTGTGAGCAGAGCGAAGATGACACATCGCCCACTTTTTCTTCAGATGACGACAAATTACACAGTGACAGAGATTCAGAGGGTGAAGAAAAAATAGATTGATTAAAAAAAAAAAAGGGTCAAAGCTGTGTCATGGAAGTATATTCAAATAGCTTAACAGAGAATGAAGAAATGCAGTTAAGCACAAGATATCCAACACACACGCAAACCTAAAGCTGTCATTTCTCTGTATGAGGTATCAAAACAACCCATCAATACAGCAAATAAGCACTGTGGCTTGATGGCTGTCGGTCCCTTCTCCAGTCAATGCTCTCTGGTCAATATGCTACTTAAGCCAACCTATAATCAGTGGGGCCACTCAATCAATAAACCAATCAAATAATTTAACACTGTGTGTGCACAGTGAAGACAAATGAGGTTTCAGGTCCCACTGGAATTTTGGGTCAGCAGCAAAATTAGAACAAGTTATTAAAGTAAAAGGGAAGTCTTAGGAGTCCAACCTTCTGTGCAAAGTGATCATCTCGGGGCACCGTCGTACAGTACATAGGTCTGACTCTTTACCTGCTGTTCATACATGAAACCTATATTTCATTTAGTGTCCAGCCCATGCTACAAGGATGATGAAGATGACTGTACAACAGTGACCTCTGTTGGCTGCTACGAACACAAAACTGAGCTCCTTTCTCCCCCTCTAAAAATCACCACTGAAACATGAAATCTCACCGTGTGTTCAAACAGCGTTCTGAGTACAGTTCAGATCAATGTTTACATTATCAATTATTTCGAAACACACACTCCCTCAAGGGAACAGGTGTTAACAGATGGTAAAACATGAGGTGGAGAGAATCAAAGAGGGCTTTGAAGTGGTGCACTGCTTAAACCTTGTTTCGCCCTTTAAGATGGAGGAGCTACATGGATGGACGGGTGCTGGGAGGAGGAGACAGGGGGCCACAGACGATGGGTCAGTGAGCTGAGGTGAAGCACTGCATTATTTCTAAGTAAAAACAATGATTAATACAACTGAACAGTGGAAATAAAAGCAAAATTAACCTGCAACTTTAGAAGAAAACAAAATTACTCACTGAATTTCATTTAGGCAATGTTTCTTTGGTTTCCAATAAAGCCCACGTTACGTGCCCACCCATCCACCCACTACTCTATTACTGAACTGATAAATCAATGAGTTGACAACCAGATAATTCTTTGTACACAACAATAAATGACCTATCATTTTTAAGTAGTTTGTTAGAAAAAATGCAAACATCTAAAATAATTCTGAGTCAAGCTTTGATATACGGCTCTAGGGTTCAGTGGTGGAGTCAGAAAATCTTTAAAGGGGTGGCCTGGCTAGAAGCATTATCCTCACCGTGGTGGCAAATAAACTGATGTCTCATTATTGTTATCCTGCATGGCCTTTTGGTCATTCTTACACACGCAAACATGACTGTAAGATAGTAGTTCACCGTGCTTATGTAATATTCAACTGATCAGGAGCAGTTTCTAATGTTAAGTGGAGCTATGTGATTAAACATTCTCAAATATAGATTGAAATTAAATCTATGACAATCTCAGTGATGAGGTGGAGAGAATCAAAGAGGGCTTTGACAGCAAAAACAAATGTGATTTGTCTGGCCTTCATCTAAAAATACACATCCGTTTCTAACTGCAACACATTGTATGAGCAGCCTGGCAGCTGATAAAGACGTTAATGTGAGTCAGACAGGAAATATGTTTGTTCATTGGAGACAGTTTTAATTCCTGGTATATGCATCTATCTAAAAATCGACTTTTTTGTCTGGTTTCCAATTAAATTATACTGCTTTATGTATTAATTTGTTTTCCTTTTAAATGTTTTTCTAATTAATCGGATTATCTTATCCCTCATTTAGCCTGCAAATGGAGATACATTTTCTCATTTTATCCTATTTATGTTAACGGTCCATCTTTGGTTCATCTTTTTTTTTCCCCACTCTATTTGGTGGGTTGGCACCAAATTGTGTACCTTTTGTCATAGTTCCCAAAGGACGTGATTTAACGACTTCAGTGATCTGCTGACCTTTGTCCCAGCTCCACAGGCAGGGTAAACTTTATGAATTTCGCTGAAATATTGACAGATTATTATTCTGACATTTGATTTATTTCTTTTTTTTATTACATTAATGATCTCTTGGAGGAATTCTATATGTTTTGATACTGTGACCTTTCACTTTTGAAGCACATGCCCCGAGACAACTTAAAACACGGTTTTACTGTTAAAGATGTCATTTAATCGGTCCAATGAGCCCTGGATCTAATGGAATGAAGTAAAAACTTTATGACGGAAAAAGAATAGCTGCATTAAAGAAATGTTCGGGACTGGATAAAACTGCATAAAATCAAATTAAATTTGTTTAAAAATGTATCGCTCTGAAATCATATTATTCAATTCGTATTTAAATGCATCTCAATACACATAGGAACGTATTATGAAGTAAAGATACACACCCCTACCTACCACTCTTATAAGTACTTTGTGTTCATTATAAAACATGGCAAAGAAAGATGGAAAGCGTTGTACATGAAAAACACAACCTTAATAGAATTAATAATATAACTGAGACCTAAATTATATCAACTGAGAGATTCTAGTAATCCTTAGAACTCACAAACACCATTATGGTTACGGACTATCTGTGCTGCTCATCACTGGAAAGGATTTCTTTTGATATCTTCGTTGATTTTGAGCAATACTATAAGCCAATGCAATGCATGCCATTGTGTCCAATATACAGAACACATTTTAATTCATGTTAGAAAGTTAGTTGTAGCACTCTCCCAAAGGATGTACACATTACTACGACCGACAGACAAACATAGCTCCAGAGCAACACCAAATATTATATCATAGAGCCTTTGAGAAATTCAGACGTTGACGGGAGAAAAGTTTTTAGAGATATTAAAACAAATATAATCTTGTAAGTGTTTTCGAGCAATGTAACCGTGTCTTAACATCATACAGAAATAGTTATAGACCAGTGGCCGTCACTGCGTATGTGGGTAGCTCAGATATAAAAAGATGGCAGAGTAATAATATGTGGTACTGTTACTTGTGCTTAAGCCTAGAATAACATCAATGGACATCTCAACTAAGCCATTAATTGTATATGTGCCTCTGATCAAAGCAGAAATATGAACAAAGGCAAAGACCATGATGCGTTTCCAGCTTTAAGGTGCAATAATACCAGAACCAGAACAAAGTGCACATTAACTGCAGTATCCCAGCAGGGGAAACAGTCAGGATAACATGAATTAACTCTCTAAGCGGGGTGGGCGGGTTGAAATTGCAGGCCTGTGAACAGTAAATTTTAGTTCTTTGCACATCTGACAGCATCTAGCCTGCTTCCCGTTATTCTCAGTGACAGTTCAAAAGCGGTTTAGCACACTAAGCCTTAATTAAGGCATGGATCAACACAAGGGCAAAAATCTTGGTAAATTAGCATCACTAGTGCACCAGTCAGGGGGAATTACAGATGTTTACATGGGAGAAAAGGGTGAAAAATAGTCACAAGTGGTACAAAGCTGGGAAAAAAAAAAGTTCAGAGATTCCATACCCATCACCTCTATGCGAAAATACAAAAATACTGGTGAGGATCGAGTGAAACAAGATAGGAAATACCACAATAAAAGACCGCATTAACCAGCACACATTTATTTATGGGTATGGATCTGGACAGTGTGACTTTTAGATTCATCTCCAGGGGATGACCATGCACGTGTGTTCATATGCGCGTGTGTGTGTGTGTGTGTGTGTGTGCGTGTGTGTGTGTGTGTGTCAAATGGCAACTTTGATGCCTATCAGTCTTAATCCAAATGCATGAGCACCTGTTCCAGATGACCTTGATAAGAGTAGCAGAGACAAATCTAAAGATGGGGATCAGAGTAAAGCCACAGACTTTATTGCTGAAGCTGCCAGAAGACACCATCGACCCACACAGCTGTTCCGTTTATTTAACCTCCATATTAAAGAAAATATGTTGGGTTCAATTGGGAAACAGAGTAAAGTGTACAAAACTGCAAACAAACTGATGGAGTGTGCATAGATTAAGTAGACAGGGAGGAGTTATTTTATTCATATACCTTAAAAAGGGACTGATTATGCGTTTCATTGCAGTACTCTACTAGCAAAGCTTTGCATGACTCATCACTTTAAGATAAATCCTCGTATATCCTTTACTGGACCTTAATGGACAACATGAGAATAAGAATGAGGATAAGACAGAAATGAGGATCTATGGACTTAGACTTTATCACAAGCTGGATATGAAAACCTTAGCATATGAGCTAATTTAAGTTCATCATTTGACTTTATTAGCATGCAGAGCCTGAAGCACAGAACCATATGAAAAAATGATTGATGAGCTGATGTTACCAGGGTAACAGAGTAAAAAGAAAATGTTTACCTCATTGCTTGACACATTGGCTATGTTTAATACAAACATCACCAAGTGACTGGCTGACTGGCACTCCCCACCCACCAAACACTTAGTAAAATCAAAATTTTAGACTTCTGTATGACAGTGGAAGCAACCAAGTGACAAACAGTGGAGTTTAAGTTTTGTCTGAGTAGGACATGTTTGCCCCCTTCTGGTTTGGTGTCAAAGAGAGGAACAGCTGAATACTCAACAGAGCTGAGCACCCACGAGAGCCTCTCATTTCTACACACTGGTATTTGCTGTTTTTTTGAAAATGTTGTGAAAGGAGTTAAGAATATTTATTTTATTTTCAAAAGAACACACAAGTGAGACAACATACCACTACAAAGACAGTTTGGCAGTTGAAAACTGATCATTTTCCCTCTTTTATCTCTGTAACAACACACAAACCTTTTAACTTCCACAAGAGAGACAAATGTAAAAGAGATGCAGTAACAGATTATTCCATTAAAATTTAGTTTAACCATCATGTTATGAATAAACAAATAGGGTGTGCATAGGGTGTCAAAAAGGGTCTTGCAGCACTAACCACTCCAAGTTACAGAAACCATTAACAAGCACAGAGCGGAGCAGAAACAAAACACCTCGCAGGGTCTCCTTTTACAACTTCCAGAACCCACCTGGTGGATGAAATGACAACACCTGCTGTTGTGTCTTCTAATCCATCGAGACATACAGTACACAGATCTGTTGGGAAACGCAACGCATATTCTTTCTTACCAGCCAGTGAAACATGCCACACACCATACACAATGATAACAAATCAAACAGGAGAAAGAGTTCCGCTTAGGGAAAAGGGAAAAAAAGAAGAGAAAAAGATTAATAAACTTCAATGTTGCCAATGCTTGAGCATATGACCATAAACTATGTCTATATAAACTATTTTCTTGCCAAAGGTACTGAAACAGATGTGTATCAAAATGACAACTCAAAGAGAACGTCAGAATAAACTAGAGTTTCTTCAAATGTCATATTTATCAATTATAATTTCCTGAGACCCTTCACCTAAAACTATACCGACGGGCTGCATATCTTTGCATAATAGTCTTTTCTGTGCTGGCATTTTGAAGAGCCTTGATGTCGCAGTTGTCCTTTTAGCATGGCTTTGATCACTACTTTCTGACATTTTCAGAAGAACATATCAAAGTAAACATTAGCTTACTTTACTAAAGGTTATTTCACCCAGTTGTGTGAAATCGTGCTTTCACACGGGACTCTGATACACAAAGAGGGCGCATAACTTCCGACTTGAAATGGACTGTGTGACTATGGCTTGAGAGGTCAACGGGGCATGCATTGGGTCAAGCTGATACTAGATGGATCTCCCCAATTGATCACAAGGCAAACCTCTCTTAACACTGTTGAATCCATCCATATAACCCAGGGTCTGAAGCACATACAGCCTTATTTTTTTTATTTTCATTTGAATGAGTTATGGCTGTTCAAAGTGTACCCACATTTGAGGGATATTCAGACATGTAATGACTTGCTTACACAATGAAACCCCGACATCAAGAGTGGAAATCAGATAAATGGAGAAAATTCTGCCGTGGTTCTCTCAAAATCTGCAACATTAGACTGCTTTTTTATGTCAAATAAGACAAGGATTTTAAATGTTGACGGTAGAGTTTCATTGGAATTCAACAGCTGACCAACAGGCCCCTCAGGAAATTAGCTGGTTTCTCATGCATACACAATCAACTGTGTCCTTGACCACCGTGCATAATCCCCACAAAGACCAACTCATTAAAATCAAATCAAATCCTCAGCACTCCGTTTATACCTGAGCATAATGTGGTTTGACTCCGTGTAGATAGGATGAGGGGAAAACAAGGAGTAATGTTGGCCACTAGGAGAGAAGCAGGAAACAAAGCCAGTAGAGCGTCACAGCGGAGAGATGGGAGGGGAGAGTTCAGTCTGAATGAGAAGCCATAGGTCAAATGATGATTTATGTCAGACTCACAGACTGTAGGAAATATAACCTCTTTAAAGTGAATCTCCGATAGATGACAAAGACAAAACATGCAATCTACACAGCTGTATCTCTTGACCCAAAAAACTGCTCTCACATTTGCTGCTCCTGCCTTCTGCTTGAAAACAAGCCTCGAAAAGGAGAGAACACAGCGGGTAAGAAAGTGTTTTCACCCCGACAAACTATCAAGCCGAGAGGCTTATCAAGACTGTGCCAATGCAGAGACAGAGTATTAGCTATAAATCAACTGAGTTTCTTTTGTCTGCCACTGACCACCAATGGCTTCTTTCTTCCACCTCCTCTCCTTATTCTCTGCTGCAATAGTCAGAGCGCATTCATATGCCTGGGCGCCCTCACAGTTTTATTTGCCAGGCAGTCTTGTTAACATAGAGAATAGTGGGGCTGCCCTGTGTTATGCAGATCAAACTGGGTTACCGAGGGGACAGACGTCAGTAAGCCATTCAGAGTTGGGTTAAAACTCAACCACAGTCCCTCTTAATCTATTGCAAGTGCCATCTCCTCTCTTTCCCCTGTTCTTTTCTCCATCTCTTTTCCCATACTGCTTCTAGACAGCTACTGTTTCAGCTGAACCCCTGTTGCATTACAAGGACAGGCTTTGTCAAGCTCCAGTCAGCTCTGGTAAAAACTTGGAAAACAAAACAGTACAGCCTTAATTCAGGCTTTATGTTGTGCTGCTGGACAGAGGAAATGAAAAACTGCAGCCGGTAAGATCAAACTGCAAACTCTTCGTCTGATGCATGTCTGCACCAACCCGAGTCTACAAAGCAGGTCAAGTGTAACTTTCAAGGTATACCGTATATTAAATACAGCCCTAAAACACAGTGGCAACTTGCGGTAGAGGCAGAGTCATCTGATCTTCCTGATCAGATATCACAGCCACACTCATGGCCCATGTTAATAAGCCTGGTAATGAGTCTCATTAGTACAAGGAGAATCAATTAAGCCAAAGGCCAACATTAATAATTCAGAAGGATCATGTTGTGCGAGGAGAATCTCGCCCTATTGCTAACCAGCCCAGAGCAGCCAACTCAGCTTACTGAGTTACACATGCACGGCTACAAAGAAGCAGCCACACTAAAGAAAGCCTCACTTTATCTGTACATTTTCTGTACATCCACATTAAAGACCCCAGAGCTCCTCAAACGTCCTGGATCTTCTCCCAGACCTTTTGTCAGAAGACATGGAGAGTTTGCTTCAACACTCACGTCTCAGCGAGACAACAAAAAAAGCAAATTCTTGAGTGGGATGTTTTGGTAGGCCTGGGTGATCTTAAATACACAGCGCCATTCTGGCTCCCCTCTTCACCATGAATGGGAAATGCCTCAACACACTCTGTGGACAGACTAGAAAAGACCAGCCTTAAACACACGGTGGTGCCTAGCATAGTGGAACCTTCTATAGAGACGGAAAAGAAAACGACAGGACAAAGAAAGGCAAGGTAGAACTGTATCTGTTCAGTTACTGAACATGTAGAAAACTGATATTTAAGAGAATTCTGATATAAACGCAATCTATGGAGGGCGGGTGGTAAACAAACAAAAGGAAGGAAGAAAGAAATCCAAACCAAAACTTACTTTACAGGCAAAAAGGAAAGAGCATGCCGTGTACGTTTGTGGCTTCATGTGCATACTTGCTCGCTTCACACTCAATGGTGGAGGATCACATGCAATAATTAAATGCACATGCAGCACGAGCTACCAGAGAAAGAGAGACCAGGTGCTCTGGAACATCATTATGCCACCACTAACATCAGAAAGCAAATAGTTGTAGTATGCTGCTGTATTTAAGTTTAAAATATTGTATAGTGAACCTTTATAATGGCAGCTAGCTGTAAGTTGGATGTGGAGAAATAGTGATATAGCTCATATCTCTCAACTCTCTGAAGCTACTGGTAGCATGGCCAGCACGTTGATCATTAGTTAATGTTTACATGAACCATTTCAGCACATCGGCATGCTAATATTTGCTAGATTGCATAAAAATAAAAACCCAGCTAAGACTGCGTTACAGATGCCATTTTAGAACTCTGATGTGATCTTAGTATTTGGAACGCTAACCAAACAAAAATGGATTGCAGTTAAACCTGTGGGGGCATGAGCACTCATCTTCAGAAAAAAGTAACGCTTGTTTGGCCTCAGCCACCTGAGCAACAGACAGAGGATCTGGTATGTGACTGGACTAAACAATATTTGCACACAGACAACTTCATCGCACCATCTTCAACCTCCGGGTTGGAAAATCAGCATGTAACCCCTCCCTCGAGAAGTTCCTCCTAAGTGACAAAGACGTATTGGAGCTGGGAAAAAAAAAAAAAAACTTTTGGAGGATCGTCTTCTTGAAGTCTGCGTGCATTTATTTTTTTTATTCAAGTTTGTTGGAGGGGAAAGGTTTGCTCTTTATTGTGAGACGCCAAGGACAAACAATTAAAAAGGCTGCATTCCTGAGCTCCCTGTTACCTCTGTAATGGTTTACTCTAGAGCTAAGGCGACTGAAAGGACTTATGGTTCAGACCCTCCCCTTCAATTGTGGACACCGGAAGGCAAAATGCCCCACAAATCCAAGGCTGCCATGTTCATTTTGAAAAGATCCAACTGTTCCTTTTTTTTTTTTAAAGATACCCTAATGTTTGTAACATACTCTGGCCTTGTGGGGAAAAACAACATGAGTGATAATTCTGGTTTGCCTCTGGTTTGTGCTTCGGGGGTTTTATTTTCCACAAACTGAGCCTCAGCAGCCAGCAAACAATACAGTGAGATGCTGCTATAGCTCATGTCCAATAAGTCAGTAGCACTATAAACGTGATTCATGTTTTTCATTCTCTCCTTGACCTTGTGTGGTGCTTTTTGTACTGGAGTCCCATAACAGAGTTGCACACATCAGTCACACTCTTTCACACTCAAACCCAAACCACCTGTAGTTCACAGCAAGACCACGTCCCCATACAATATACAGTTTGTGTCGTCTCAGTTGTGACAAAGTAACTTTAGAGGCAGCAGGCAGTGCTTCAAGAATTGTCCCCACAATAAAAAAAAACTATTATCTGAGAGCACATGGGGGCAGAACAATGGCTTCCTCACAGTACCGTGCATGGTTGATTCTATACAAAGTGCCAGGTTTCTGAAAGGGTTCCTCCTGAATGCCACTCCACTTGAAGGGGGAACCCAAAGAGTTGTTGTTTGAAAAAAAAGATGGGGACTTTGCCAAATTAGCAGCAGCTTAAATGTCACTACTGTGGAGAAGCAAATTACTCATGGTTTTAAATATCTTTTAGAATGACGTTGGTCAAAAAAACTGGTCCGCCAATGATCGCTTTCCTCACTAAAGCCTGACAACAACAACAAGACTTTGCTGCATGGGGTGAAGAGAAAAAAAAAAAGAGAAAAAAAACTGTACCTCCATCTGTGCAGGGAGAAGCCAGGACACTGAGCTCCACAGGTGATACAGGGCTGCCCTCTCTGTGGCTCATCTGCCAGGTTCAGCTTGTGATAGACAGAGACAGAGGATGAGAGGTCACAGCTTGAAGCAGCAGATGCAGACAGCAGTGCCTGGGGGCTTTAAAGTCCCCACTGTAATAGGTGCAGTGATTTACTGAAACACGTGCAAACACATGAAAACACAGCAAAGAAGGCAAAAACAGTTGTAGTAGAATTCTAAACAGCTTGAAAACGTCACTTGGTGTGACCGCCTTTATTCTTCAGCCCTCTTAGACAAGCTTTCTGTCATTTCTTTGAGCAGTCTTCAGGAATATTTCTCCAGGCTTCTTGAAGGACTTTCCAAAGCTCTTGTTAGGATGTTGGCTGCCTTTTGTTCCATTCTCTGTCAAGATGATCCCACACTGCTTCAATAATGTTGAGCTCTAATTGGCTCTGGGGAGGATTCATCACTCAATAAGACCTGTTGCCACTGATTTTCTGTCCACTTCTTGTGTCATTTGGCATACCTCAGCCTTTTCTCCCCGTTTCCCTTCCTTAAGAACAGCTTCTTGAGAGCCACCCTTCCGTAGAGACCATTTCTAATGAGGCTTCAGTGAACAGTAGCATGGATTAGCTGAAGGTCGATATGCATCACCCGTGTCAGGCCTTGATGTCTTTATTTTCCCATTTGTTAAAGATGCCAATTTCAGATACAGTTCATTTACTGTGGATAGTCATTTTTTGTTGTTGTTGTTTTTGGCCTGTCAATTCTACTTTTGCGCAACACTAGGCCACTTTCCTCAGCTTTTTTAAAATCACATTCTGCACACGACAGCCCAGATATGCCGAGTTTTCAGCTAACAGCTCTGTATGAACCACCTTTTTGGTGCAAACATTCCATTTTAGGTCTGCACAACTGTTAGCTTTGGCAGTTTTCACAGAATCTGGGCGATGATTGTGATAAATCATTTGTCTTTCCAATAGGCGGCTCGTAACAGCCAAGTTGTCTGTTACGTGTAGACGCAATGCTGGTTCATCTCCTGAACTATGTGCCTTTTTTATGCTTGAATGATTCATGTCAGTGCAAATGACTTTACAAAATGAACTGAAAACAAGTGGAAAAGCAGCCAATGGCCAAAGGGAATTTTTGAAAGACACTCAGAAAGCCTGGTGAGCTATATTGCTAATAACCACTTTAAAAGATTTCAAGGAAGTCTGGCTCCTCGGAGGCAAAATATAAAGAAAATGAGGGTTGGCCCAAGACCTTTGCACAGTAGGTTACAAAACACAAGTCATGTCAGGTCCCTTATAAGTCGCATCAACTGCAGAAACACACACATCACAAAACAAACACTTAAAGGAATAATAATAATTTTTTAAAAAAGGAAATGTCTTTTGGGAACCAAAACCATGGACTGAAACAGAGTAAACACGAGTTTAATCACCCTGACTGAGTGAGTTTCTGTACAGAAACTGTACAGAAACTGTACAGATGATACCCGATCTCCTTGGAAACGAGACAGCGCAGAAACATTAAAGGAAAACTTCACAAAGAAACAAGAAATAGTCGCGTGCGTCTTTTTTTTGTTGTTGTTTGTTTTTTGTTTTTTTTTGTTTTGTTTTTTTAAACTATGGGATCAAACCATCAATACATTGTCTTGCCTTCCTACCGATCTGCTGGAATCTCTCTTCTTGGAGCCGCGACTGAACATGACCAGCTGAACCCAGGACGGTGAAGACGCGGCTGTGCAGCTGCTTCTGAGGCAAACAGGCAAATGGCGTAAGGAAAGAAAGCGCGTATTACTTAAAGACAATTAAAAAAAAGAGTCCCCTTCTGGTTCTGCGGTCCCGTCCCATTAACCTTGGTCATTAACGAATGAAGCTGCGCTGTTCCGGTTTGCAGCTCCACCCTGAAGCCTCGCGGCCAATGGAAGGCGGGCGAGCAGTTGTTTGGAAAAGATAAATTATCATTTGGCGATGAGTTCCTTTACAGACCCATCATTGAATAGGACGACACTTTGCTCTCCTTCAAACACTATTTCCTCAGTTTTTGCATAAACTGCGCAATACAAAAAAAAAAAAAAAAAAAAAAAAAGGTCCTCATACCAAAAGATTAACAGAGTTTTGAAAAAAATGAATGAACTCCGAAAGAGACGATCAGCCATTGATGTTCATCCTGAGTAACAGCAGAAGATAACACATGCTTTTCTCGGAGAGAAAACGTTTCTTACTTGTCAGGTATTCAACGAATCCTCCTTTTGTTTGGCCAGATGAGCAGATTTCTCTCCACACTGTCCTTATTGTTTACTCTGAAGAGTTTCCTTAGTAGATTTACTTTTCAGGACTGAGAAACGAAGTTGTGCAGTAGGTATTAATACTTTAAAAAAAAAGTCCAAATTGAACTTAGAACCAGGCTGATAAACTCTAATTTCCATCTTGAGGATGGACTGGTGGCCTTTGAGGCTTTTTGTTTAGGAATAAAAACCCCCCCTTGTTACGCATCAAAAGTCTGGAATCAAATGATTGCAATGTGTCAGAAACACAGAGGAAAGAACCTGAAACAAATCCACACATTCTCAGAAAACAGACCTGTGCTCACGCACCCTGCTGCCCCACGCAGATAAACACATAAAAACACAGAAGCCTGTGTATCTTTGGGGGGGGGCTGAGGCATACCACCAAGCCTCAGTTCAAAGTCAGCCCAGATTACCTTTAGGAATGATGATGATAATGATGGAAGGAGCTGACCCTGGGGACTCACAGCTTTAAAACTTCTCTCATTACTGTAAATCTAAGTTAAGAGTCTGAACACTGGCGGAATCAAAGGCAGCCTTCGTGTTACTCTTCTCAGAGAGCAATGCAAAAGCTATGTGGAAGTTGGAAAAAGCTCCTTTTTTGGTTGTCAACAAGGTACAGTGAGTGTTAGTACAGTGATCTGATCCATGACCTCTAATTCCTCACGTTCTGCTTTGCATTACCCCAAATAACTTGCCTGTGAACTCTAGACCCGCTGAAGTGTGTCAGGCTGATTTAGGTTCCACTGTGAGTCGTTTGCAAGGTGGTGGACACGGCTCTCAGAAGTGTTCTGAATGTGACGTACAGCTTAAGTCACAGGGGCTTAGGTTGTTGGTCTGATCCTTGTGGGAACGTCTGTGAGACTAGTGTGAAATAAAAGTAAGAGAAGCAAACTCAAGTCTGCTGAGGTTTGTTTAGTGCAACCCCAATTCCAAAAATTGTATAAAATGTCAACAAAGAACAGAATGCAATGAATTTTAAAACCCACAAACCAATAACTTATTTACAGCAGAACGTAGGAAACGTATCAAGTGTTAAAGTTACAGATAAAGGCAAAGATACCATTTTATTATTTCATGAAAAAAGATTAGCTCATCTTGAATTTGATTACAGCTAAATGTGAGAAAGCAGTTAGGACAGGTCCATGTTTCCCTACTGGGTAGCATCACCTCTTCTAACAACAGTCTGTCAACATCAGAGAACTGAGGAGACCAGCTGCAGGACCTTTAGGAGAGGAAGGGGGGGGGGGGCTGGAGTCTATCCCAGCGGTCATCGGGCGAGAGGCGGGGTATGAATGATTTGACATGTGAAATAAATTTCAAACCGGTGTGCTCACACCTATTGTATACTATGCTAGCATATTAGATGGATGCTATATTCACACACTCACATTTAATGTGAAAAGGTACACATGTTGTTTCAAAGTAATGCAGAAGCAGACGACCATGCAATTGGTGAGTCAAAATTGGACTATGCATCTCCTTATTGTTGGGCTGTCCTAAAATTCTCTGAAAAGCCTCCAGCTGATCCAAAATGCTTCAGTTCTGATGAAAAAAAGGCAGGAAGGCTGATATCCCTCCCCGTTGTTTCTTTTTCAGAAATGCCTCATGTAATAGAAACCTGCTGACATACTTAGGAGCTGCTGTCAAGGTTTGTCCAAGATGATAAAAAAAGGGAGTTTCAAGAGGTCCGTTTTTTCCACAAGCTGACCTATCATCATCTACATCTGATTACATACCAAAATTTGGACAAGCTCTCTGGAGCTGTTCAAGTCCACTCCCACTCCAACGCTCCATTCTTCTTCTTCCCTTTCACACTTTCTCTTATCCTATTCTGTCTGTAACAGCCACCCTCAAATTGCAGCTTGCTCAGACTGTTGCCAGACATTTTCAAGTACCAGTCTTGAAATCACTTCTCCTGAAGTTCACCCGAGATTACCAAAACCAGCATGAAGTATCATGAAAAATTGTTTTTGTTTGGTCAGCGGTCATACACGTTCAGCATGTCAGGATCAGAGTTAGTTGAAATACATCCTCTGCTCATCTACTTTGGGTCATTTTATCTGCTCTTTAAAAGCTATATAACAATGTTCACTTTTTCATCTTGTTCAGTAAAGCACATTATAACTATTTCTAGTTGTAAATAAACCCCTTGTGCTATCTATAATGATCTGTTTACTATTTACTGTTACACAGCATCACAGGAGCCTCTTGAGCATGCTCAAGCCCATAGTATTTTAAAGTTATTGCTTTTTATTTAACAGCTGCTATTTGAACTTATATGATAGTTATTAGATAATAATTAATGCACTAAAGTCAGTAACTGCAGTATCTCAGTGATCTGCCACACCACATGTATAACAAGTAAAGTAGTGTATTACTTTTGACTGTGATACGTTTTATCATTTATGAGCTTGACTCTTTGAGAAATCATGCAGAATTTGTGTTGTTGAATATTTGTATCGTTTTTACAAGAAATATTTGTGTAGAATGCTAAGGAAAAAAAAAGTGAATATAGTGAATATGACTGAATCAGGGTATTTTTTACAGTCCGTCACAGATCTTTATACTTCACAAAGGTGATCCAAAGATTTTCAACCTGAAAATCGGCTCTCGTTACGAGGATTGGGACCGACACCGCCTAGATAACCTGATGATTCACTTTTATCAACACTGACAGAACTAGTTTAGGTCCATAAAACACATCCGCCAGGCATAACAGGCAGACAGCTATGATGGTGGATATTGTATACTGATGATTACGCAGAGGTGTTCTTGAGCGAGAATTTTATGCTCCAAATATTATCCAGACTATCATCTTTTCATGATTTTTACAGCCAGTATTACAGTCAAGGACAAACAGCTGTGGAAATGATTTATTATTGTGAAGAGTAGACAGACAAGTGTGGTGGATATCAGGCATTTTATTACACTGCAATCACTGCCTTATCTGGTCTCATACATAAATCATGCTTTTAATGAGGCAGCACCAAATCTCTGCTTATACAATCGATGCATATATGACCTATACATAAATAAGTGTATTCATAAGACAGGAAACATGCTGCCAGACAATTCTTTTTAGGGCAACACTGTGGAAATCATTCATGGCCAAAATGTATGTACATTCAAAACAACAACAAAAAAAAAGGTAAAATAAATATTTGTATATAAAATAAAGAAAATGTGAGTCATTTTACAATATTAAATGTGAAAAATACATGTTCGGTTGCCTGATAAACATGTGGCAAGCGTGAAAAAAACAGGATAAATACATCAAATAAAATAATCCCTTCTTTATGACACCTGAGAACTCTGTTGATTTATCTACTTTCTGACATTCACAATGAGAAGTGCAATTGTCAGCTGTGACCAACAGTAAGACACAAAATGTTTTCTTCCCTGTGACTATAGTGTTTGTTTAGGGAGAGTCAGTTCCCTTTGGATGAGGTGTGCGCATTATCGCTCATGGCACTGAATTACTACCATACAAAACAGCTTCTTATAGCATATATGGCTGCCTAATCAGTTGTGAATGATGTACCCATCACATCTAAACTTAAACTTTTTCAGTTTCTTGTAGACCCTCTGAAATCTGACAAAATCAGCTCATAATACTGTATAAAAGTGGCTAAAGAGATACAAAAACAAACACAAAATTCGAAGTACCCTGATATCTTCACATACAACAACAAGTCGGAGTGCTCTAAAGAGGAGCAAACACATAAAAATGTAAAGTTTGGACAGATTCTTTTAAACATCTGAGACAACGGCAAAAAGAATGTGAGGTACAGGAGACACTGGTTTACAAGCAGCATCTGGACAGAACTTACACTGCAGGGCCTGTGGGCTCAGCAGATGGAGAGGTGTCCCCAGAGCATCTGTGGAATTTTATTTGGCTTGAGGTGAAGTCTTTCTTTTTAATCTCCCAAGTAGCTCCAGATAAGATAGCCTGACTGTTCAGTACAATCTGAAGGCTAATGGCTCTTTCTGGTCATTGCAGGCTACCTAAGAGATTTGCAGGATTACAGAGGAATTTAGGTCTCTCTGATGTTTGGCAACCTAAACTCTGAGGTTCTTGTAACCTAAACCCTTTTTCCTTATGATCCAGACAGTGTGTGTGTATGTGTGTGTGTGTTAATGACTAAATGTTTTCCACAGATCTGGGCTGAACATTTTATACTCTTTCGCATCATTTTTTTTCGTTGACTGATCTTGCTTTGTCCTCGTGGAGCTGACATTCAGAAGAAGCCAAACTACCAAAGAAAAGTGGCAGCATGGCAGCAACGCTTGGCTTTTCCCTGGAGTTTATCTGTTGCACATGACCTCGTTAATTGCCACTTAATGAGCCTGCACACCCCTCTCACATGCCGCATTGGATAACAGCCTCCACCTGCAGGTAACAGCTGGAGAAATCCAGATAGAGCAACCTGAACACAGTTCGTTTGGTTTGAGGCACCTAGTTTTAGACCTGATCAGCTGCAAACACCACAGGCAGAAGGAAATTAGAACAACTGGACTTGCAAGGGTAGCAGAGTTGCACCGGACTTACAAAGTCTCAGTGGTTAACAATCATTGTACTAAGCTTGTGTCCATAACAGCTGCTTGAAGCTGTACTGCGTTTAGAGAAGACCCACAGACTGGAGACACCTCACTGCTCTGGACTGGTGACCATCACAACATTTAAAGAAAAGTTATAAGACTGTCTGTTAAAAAACAAACAAACATATAGCTGTGGCACATGCAAGCTAGAGTAATTGTAAAGTTAAATTATAATTATAGAATGATATCAAAAGTGGAAGGCATATTTTGACAAAAGCTGAATAAATGGCAACTGTGTAGTGCTCATTTTTGACAACAAACCTTTAAATTATATTACAATACAAAAATAGATGGAAAGTACAATAAATAAAACAATTTATCAGGTTATTTACAGTACTTACACCAGATTAATTTACACTATACACACATGGAGTAGAAGAGGTGACGTGAGGGATCAGTTTGAACAAGCTGTGTGTAGCACCAGCGAGGGGAGACGCAATCACACAATGAGCACCTGAAGATGACTGTGGACATCAGTGGAAACAGATGCAAAAAAGGACAAATTAATTCAAATAAGAATGAACATTCAGCCATTAAAAAGATATAAACCCGCAGAGTTTTATCAGGACTGCACAAAGGAAATGTGTGTATTTAGTAAGCAGAAAAGCAGATTTACGTTGTCTATTTTTCTAATAGTAAATAGAAAATATTAAGGTATATGAGACGTGCCTTCCTCACCTGTTTGATGGTTTTAATTCTTTTCCACTGTTACAGGCAAACTGCGACCAGAGGAAGGTAAGCATTTACCACAATAGCCTCCACACATTCCTGACACTCTGCTGCCATCCTATGGACACAAGCGGAATAACACTTCAGGAGTTCAATTCTCTTTTAAAAAGAAATTAATTACAAGAAATACAGTATATGTATAACATTATACCAGCAGGCAGCCAGTTGAGACCCAACTCACATTAATACACTAAAAAAAAAAATCTAATTATTGTATTAGTTCAAGTAAGATAAAACCTTTGTAAAATATGTTTATATAACTGATATCGTGCTAAATTGCATGCCTCAAAATTGGATAAACACAACCAGATAAAGTGGACAGGAGTCAAATAATCACCCAGTGTCCAAGCACCACCCAAAGGAGAATCCTAGCTGTGTGAAATGAGATAACTTTATCAAAGCGGAAGCTATAATAAAAGACAGTAGTATTTCGGTGCTTTCTTATTTATCTCCGTCGTCATAGGAAACACTCGACCATCCTTTATGAAACAAAAGATAGATACAAAACACTAGATTATTTCACACAGTCACACTCAACTGGGATTCATTTAAATACACATGAGGATTGGAGGGGGAGTAGCTGTTTACTTTTGTTGGCCTTCCTTCGTAATTAAAATAATATTTCATATCCTATTACAATAATATGATATAAATATCAAGTGAGCCTCCTTGAAACAACATCATAAGAACACGCTCGGCTAACAACTTAGTGTGATTTTTGAGGAATATACTTTGAAGGATTGTAGTATCAACAGATCAAAATCTCAGCTCAGTGCAAGTGTGGTTGGATTGTCCTTACGGTGCAGTGCTTCTGCTCCTTAGTCCTGCCGTCCTTCATTAACCTCAAGATGTTTTCCAATGAAGACAAGGAGAAGTGCTCCAGAAAAACTATAGGAGGCCATTTTTTTCTTTAGTCACTATTTAATTGTTGCCAAGGACCCATCCGAAGGACTGTTCCCAAAGATTCTGAGAGGTTATTTGTAAGTGGCAGTAAAGGAACTGCCCCTTGCCAGGTGCCTGAGTATTTAACCAGCTTGAAAAGTTGCCACGGTGGCTCTTATATTTGTGCAAACAAAGAAAAAAGCCTCTGTGAGCAGGCTGTTGTCAGATATGAACTGATATAATCAGCCTCAGCCACGTCCAGAAAATACAAGTCAGATGCTCACACGCACTTCTTTCCTCATATGATATGTGACACAGTCGTGGTATCATACCAACATATGAAAAAGAGAAAGGGAAAATGCATCGGACTCCCACATAAGAGGACTATCCCACGACATGGAAGCCACAAGCCACGGCACGCTGTAAGTGGTTTGTCTGATCTTCACTGGGGTGCCATCTCCATATAACTGTCACAACCAGGCTTTATTTAAACTGCTTGAAGTGCCCCAAGTGGGCCAGCTGGCTGTGGATATCAGACTGTGAACAGCGTCGCCTCCACCTCTTCTACCTTGCCAAAAAGCATTCTATTGCCTGTTCTCCATTTCAAAAGTGGATGGTGGTGTTATGGGTGAGGGTGCTCAAGAGAGCAGCTGTCCATTAACGAAGTTTATGAGGAGTTGTGGACCTCAAAATACTAACAAGAAGAAAAGAATCACAGAAGGATAAAATTGTAAAACAAGTCAATAATAAAATAAAACTAATGATTGTGCCTCTCTACAGAATGTCAGTAGTGCAAATCCAATAATGGTAATGGAGAGAGGAGGTTCAAAATAGAGGAGCTCAGGAAGTGAAAACATTAATTGGCAATGGTGGGATTCAAACCCACGCCCCCAAAGAGACTGGAGCCTGAATCCAGTGCCTTAAGACCGCTCAGCCACACTACTTCTCTTCTGAGAAAAATGGATATCTGTGTGATGGATTACCTCAGATTTTTGTATATTGGCTACAGCATGGTTGCCCTGGAAGATCCACGAGGCATCCTCAGCCACCTTGAAACCTGTTCCTGACAGGTTGATCCTAAACCGGCCCTAAAGAAAAGGAGAGACGGACAGAAAACATGACATAAGATGAGATAGTAGGAGTAATGTATATCTAAATAGATTAGCCTGATAAAAGACAATGAATACACAGCATGTCAGGGACCAGACAGAAAATCTGAAAAAATGACTGCCTTTAAAGTCAAAAGCCTTAACTTTATGGTTAAAGTCTTGATCAGCTACATGGTTTGTAATTATAACTCAAGGACAAGTTCAAAGCATTGAATGCCATCACTTCAACAGATGAAATTATTTGTGTTACATATCCCATCAAATGGATTTTAAATGCATAAAACTTAACAAGGAAACACAACCAAATAGGGTAAGACAAAACAGTGTAAACGAGCAGAAGACAGACTAATCCTTGCAGACAAAGAGTAGACCTTAAAGGCAGTCATTTTTTCACATTTACTGTCTGGTCCCTGCCATGCTGTGTTCTGTCTTGTTTCCTTCTAAATCAGACTAGAGCCAAATTTAAAAAAAAATGTTCTGCTTTGGGAACCTTTAAAGAACATACTCCTAAGCTAGAGGAGTGAGATGGCATGTTTAGGTATTATTTGTCACAGTTGTGGAACACTGTACAAAAGTATAGGTATAGTTACTAAACCCAATGGCAGGTACATCCTTTAGATTGAGTTCCAAAGTCCGTTTTATGGTTTCTTGCTTAGCTGAATGGCTTAGTTTTTATTATTATTATTAGTTACACCTTTTCTGTTATACTAAGTAAAATAATTATAATAACTGCTTTTATCCTCACCTGTGGACAACTGGCGGCACTGTAACAGTCTCCAGCTGTAGCAAACGGAACACTCTTGCCTTCACGGGTGAAAGCAAACTGCCAGTCTGTAGCTTAATTTCAAGAAAAAGCAATTAGGATGAAAAAAGAAAATTCTGGCTTCAAAGCTGTTTTCTAAAGGGCCTCAGTTCAATCTTTGTAATGACAGTTGCATCTGCCAAAAGAGCAAATCTTATTGTATTTAACAATACAGCAAACGTGGCCTTCTTGTAGGTCAGCCAAATGGTAATGTCAGCACAATTCAGTTTAGTTAAGGCAGTTTCATTCAATCCCCTCAAGCCTTGTAATTGAATGTTGCTTAAATTAGACATCTTGAGCCCATTAACCCTCGAGATCACAGACGTAATTAAAAGGGAAAGGAAGTTTTCATTTGAGAGCAATGTGGAATTAACATTGGCACTGGATGCAGTGGCGTGTGCGTGTGGGCAACTCACTGAGGATGCTCATGCCTCTAATGTCCAGGCAAACTTTAGAGAAGGTGGTGATGCCGGCAGCAGTGTGGTCTCTCCGACAGTCACAGTCTTCTCGTCTGGAGTTATTGGTTGGACATTGGGTGGGGTCGTTGAGCCTGGGAAACAGACACAAACACACATAAACACAAAAAGAAAACCAAAGCACAACTTTACGTGTCCATGGAATTTCTTCATTTAAACAGAACATTGCCAGGAGTCATATGGATTTTTATAATAAAACCGACTCTTCTCGTTGTTATCCTGTTAGCTCTTTACCTGAAGCCAAAGATCTCTGAAAAATTCTCCCCTTCTCCGGTCGTCAAGGTGATGTACTCCTGTGGAGTCTCTGTCTGCATTCCTGCACAATAGACCTGAGGAAAAAAAGGCGAAGGAGGGGTGAGGTAGAGGTGAAAGAATAATGGATAAGAAGGGAAGCAAGAGCAAAGGAAAGACAAAGAGGTGATATGCAGGTAGAATAGAAATGGGAAAGTACAGAGGGAGACCTGTCAAGTGTCTTTTCCAAATCACAAATAAAAGCTATTACAGCTTCACAAACTGTGATTTGTGCACTTGTGAGGCAATAGGAGGATATTGTCTTACCCTGAGAGCTTTTCCTTGAATACTGAGAACGTGTTCGCTGTCTGAGATGGGGCCATTCATGCCCTGGATGTCCAGACAGCTAGAAGGTAAACGGCCTGGGATACACAAAAAAATTCACATTAAGTGAGTACTCAGTAGTGGGTTGTTCATTCAACGCAGGACAGGCACTCAGGCTGTATATACACACCTGCACAAACAGATTTCATGAGTCAAGTCATGTGCAGCAAATCACGTCATCGAATCAAAAAAAAATGAAAGCAACTCAGTGTTTGATGTCCCACGGCACGGTATGGTAGTAAATATACTGCCCAGTAAATTTGCCTTTGATGATAAATATTTCACCTGATAAATCTGTTGTGCTGTACCTAACACTTGGTTCTGACGTGCTTTTATTTGACTTGTATATTATCTTGGTAGCCTTTTAAGCTACAGTATGTTAAAAACAAGAAGCACTCACAGCTTGGATTTCTGCAGAGTTTTCTTGTGTCAGGCATTTCATCTCGAGAACACGTGTTGCCTTCATGACCATCTGCTGACACACACTGCACTGTCCTCAACATCGCTCCATCGCCACAGCTCACTGAACACTAAAGCAAAGGAGGAGAACCACAGCAGTGTCAAGAGAAAAGAGACCGTCAGCTGTTTTCATCAATGTTTTCATCTTCATTTGTCATTTTTCACTGATTTTCACTCATCACGTATAGAGGTGGATGGCATCGGTTTAAAAGGCCATCAAGCAAATGTTGTTCTGTTGATGGAAAAAAAAAAACAAGCAAACAAGAGAACAAGAGAACACACAGATATAATATCTTCAGGTGTGCGTCATGCATATATGTGCGAGAGGCCCCACGGTTGCTGAGCCTCCACAGGACAAAGTGGGTGCAGATCCCGCATGGCTGAATGTTTACTGATCTACAGCAGTTTACTAGTACATAGGTGGGTAGTTACAAAAGAATAGTTTTTGAGCGAAGAACTTTTAATCTTAGACTTAGACTCAACTTCAGATGACACCAATGAGCAGCAGTAAAAGAAGTTTTCAGCTCATGTCTTATGTATGTAATTTCAGCTTGAGTGAAAGTAGTAAAACCCTCCAGTAAGAGAACTGTACAAGCTTTCTGTATAGCCTAAGTGTTAATAAAAGTAATAAAGTAAAATTGGGCAAGTATGATCATAAAATCAATTTAGTGCATAACAGGTAAAAGTACTTATGCAGAAAAATGTCCTTCTTAATGGTTGTACTATGACATACTGTGTCATCAGAGGATTATTATCAGTCATATATTAATACAAAAGAAGGATTTTACTGGTGTAGGTGGATATGAGTTTAAACTTTTTTTTTTCAACTGCCCCTCTTGGTTATTTACTTATTTTATTACTATCATTATTATTTTTCTAACAAAGGATGAATCTGATTATCATTTTCTTTATCAGGCAATTGATTGGTTTGAAATTACAGAGAGCTCAAGGTAAAACCGTCACAACGTCCAACAAACAGTCCAAACCTCAAAATGATTGAAGAAACAGGACAGTAAAATGATTCAAATAATCAGAAAGGGAATAGCAGAAATAATTTAGGTTTGTTTGTTCAGATGTTGGCAAAGTGATGAGACCCAGCAGCGCGCCTTCGATGCTGGATCTTCACGTTGTTTTGGTGTATGTAAGCCCTTAAGTTTAGATGGATTTTATAGGGAAGTGTTGCACTACAGTATTTACTTTACTTCATATTTTTCTAAAAGAAGAATAAAGACTTACATTACGATAATTATAGAGCTTGTGTAAATATTAGATTAACGCTCCACTGCAGCTGAAAAATGACTAGAGAACGTTCAGGAGAACAGACTCGCTCACCGGTCCCCAGATTCCAACCCTCCACTCCTGTGGCGATGGGCACGGGTCCAGATTACAAGGCATGTAGCTCTCCGGGGGGGTTCCAGGGCAGTTGGACAAAGACTGATGGCCGTACTCATAGTTGTCATTCTCCACATGCACCTCGCTGCAGGAGACGAGACGCTGCCGGTAGCCCTGACCACAGCTGGCTGAGCACTGGGGGGAGCATAAGAACAAAAAACTGTCATGAAGGTACAATAGCATTCATCATTGAAAACAGGGGCGATTTCAGTCAATATGGTGTTTCACAAGATCTGTTGAGAACCTTTTCACAGTAAAAATCTCAAAACCCTCAGTTAGACCACATCATCTGGACAGCACACTGGTTGCCCGCTCACCTCTGTCCATTCCCCTGTGATCCAGATTAGTTCACAAGCATGCGTGTTGCAGCTTTCCATGTTTGGTGGTCGGATCTGGTTCACGCAGTACATTTCGTGCACCTCCTGCTGGCTGTGATCCCCACAATGCAAGGCTCGTTGTCGGTGGCCCGATCCGCATGACTTACTGCACTGTTGGGGAGATAACCAGGGGACACATTGAGACATTCCTGAATAACTTCAATTACAAATAATTTCTTAATCATCAACCCTTAAAGTAAATATGTCAGAGCAGTGCAAGAGCAAGGAGGGAGCAGTGTTTTCACCAATGTCAAAACAGTAGATAAGAGAAGAGACGAAAGCAATGTGTTGCTGAGATGAAGAACCTGAACTGAGGATATGAAGAGGAGAGATTACATACCTTCTCCCCCCTAAAACTGTTTATATCACTTGAGTGTCAAGGGAAACGACTGCCCTGAGATTCACTGTAATCTTAAAATCCAGACACTCCTGTACAAAAGTGACACGGCAGTCTATCAGGCAGGCAGTCTCCCTTTCATCATGGTTATGGGCCCGAGTCTACAGTAAAGCTTAAAAGAAAGCCCCCTTCTTCAGCTTGAAGGTTTGAGGTGTCGGAAAATTAAAGAAAAAAAAAATCATCTGGGTCTTACCGAAGCAAATGTAACCTCAGATTAACAATGCATTATAGTTACACTGTCATTATTTATTCAACAAAAACTAAGATAACATGCAGAAGCAGCATGTGGAAACTCAATACTGAAAGGTGTCCTGGTCCTGTAGCTGCAAAACAAACCCAAATCATCACCCTCCCATCACCTCTCTGAGTATTGCATCTTCTGACCTTTTTTCAAACAAGCTGGGATGTCCTGGAAAGATTGAAAACTCTCTTGAATGTATTCTACTTGAGGGAATTATTTCTCACTATAGAATGATGAACTCCAAATTGTCTTTGGGAAATGGCCTTATAAACCTTCAGACACTGATGAGCAGAGTAACCATTATAATATAAATACTGTTTAAAGTATAGAGTTCAATCAAAAGAGGAGGTTCTACTGTTCTTGTGATTGCATTAGTGGTGTTTTTAGCATATTTAGTGGTAATAAATCCACAGAGCTAATGAAAAACTACACCAAAGCGGAATGTCAAATATTATGACTTTCAAGTCTATAAGAATGACCAACTTTAGACACTGAGTGGGCTACAGTTGCGTCAGAAACACTCACTGAGAACACTGTGGTGTCACAACGGCCAGCTGGTCTTCATCGCTCTTAATATGTTGAACTGTTAAGACTGAAATATCTTGAACTTATTCGTTAAGCTGCTCTGTACTGACAGGCACTTGGGTTTTAGTATGTCTTTGTAAAACAGCTGGCAGAAGATATAAAACTACTTCATTCTGGCAAATGCCTTAGATCTATAGGGGGAACATTCACATACAAAATAAATAACGCTGGTTTAAGGCAACGTATCTTATTCGTGGAGTCAGTAAGTGCATAAAACACCTAGGCATGTTACCCATTGCTGGTTGAGCAGTTTTAATTACACCCATCTGTTAATTTGGACCCAAAGGCAGGGGCCTCAGCACAGTTTTCCAGACTAATTACACTCTTGTTTCAGAAATGCATTTCATGCTGCTTGGTGACCCAGATCCAACATTAAATGAACACAGTGAAGAGGAAACTCCCGCTGAACATTCCTTACCTAATAACAGAGAGGATCAGTGGCTTCCAGCTTACAGAAAGCTGCCGAATAGCAAGTATCAAACACTGCCCAAGTTAGATTGATGGACAGTAATATTAAGAAAGTAATCGGATAGTAATCACAATCAGATATTAGATATGAGACATGTTCAGTTGTTCAGCTGTAACAAAGAATGTTAACTCTGTTGTCAATGACCTTTTTATGTCTAATGACTAATCGCTGTTCGGATTCTTTAAGCTGCAAAAACAATTACATCTAAAACTACTTCATTCAAAATAAAAAACTGGGAAACTTTTTTTTTCTTCTTGTTTTGCTTTAAGTTGCAACATGCAGGAGGGCTGATTAAGGGTTATGTCACACAGGTGTGAAGTTTTACATCCTTTCTTCTGCATCTACAAAGAATAAATCACCTGACTGATGCGAACGGGAGGGCGGGGGGGGAAATCAAAAAAACTGGCTCTGACTTTAACCAGGAACTTGCCCCCCCTCACCCCCTCTCCTCTCCTCTTCTCTGGCCACCTAAAAGACAACAGTGCCTCTGACATCATCAGCGTTTCCACACACCACGTTTCTCCTCCGCTGTTGGATGACACGGTGCAGGAAAACTACACGTCCCAGCACACAGATTGTAGTATTAAAGAAGACGTTGTCCTCAGCTTACCGTCTGCCACTCCCCTTCTCTCCACCGGTACCGGGTGGGACAGTCGGCGACGCGACAGCTCTGGCTGGAAGTCGGTCGGGAGCGCTGTGGACAGCCGGTCTCCAGTTGGCTTCGTTGGTCTCCAATCTGGCAGAAAACCTCTCGTCGCTGGATACCGTCGCCACACGAAGCTGAACACTGAAATAAGGACAATTGAAACTTTCAATTACGTGTAAGTTGGTTTGTAACCGGCGACAGTCGCTTTCCCTTTTACTGTAACTATGGTGACACGCAACGCCTCGTGCGTTTCATGAGCTGAAATTTAGAATTTAGAGTATTTTTCACGTTTATGTGCTCAACTAAAGCCAGGAAGTTGTCTGTTGTCCTTTTTATTGGATGATAATTTGTGTTCTTAACGTCAACTGATAATGTGGTTAAAAGGCAAGTGTGATGTCTTGCATATTATATTATAAACAAGTAACAGAAAAAAAATCATACCATATTAAAAGAAAAAGTGGCTCCCACAGAGGATGCAGAAATCATTTGGAGTCTGTATAGTGCATGGTGTTATAGACTATTTGTAGCAGCAACTACTAAGTGAAAGCATGCATTCTATTCTCTAATGCAGAGCATAAAAAATTTGTTTTAATGATTTGAAGTATATATATTAACACTTATGTCAGGCATGTCTATTTTCTTACAGATGCTGTTGCTTCAAATCCACCAGCGGTGCACTGATCTTAATACAATGCAGCTTGATTACATTATGACTGTATGATATCAGGTCGTTTATACATGAGTGAAGTGCAAGGATGGATGATCGAGGAAATTTGCAATAAAGAGTTTAATATTTCTACATGAATCTGTAAAATCACATCATCTGCCTCATAGTTCTCTATAGCTGAACTTTACCAGGAGCCAAGTGTGAAGCATCCTTTACTCCTGGCAGACGTCCTACTCTACAGCTGTTTGCAGCAGATCCCCTCTGACGTAAGGAGCACATTTGTGTCTCCGCGCTGGCAGCAGTGAGGTGAATTCAGAGAAAGAGGAGAGGGAGAAGAGAGGGAGAAAAGAGAGTGAAAGAAAAAGGGAACAAATACAAGGCAGACACCCAGGTGCATTTAGTGAGTTTGTCTGGCACAGTGACGTGAGTGAATTTCCTCTGGTAGCAGATGCACAGAAAAAGCCCAACATGTGGTTCCCATTGTGGAGGCACAGGCAGCAGTCAGAGAGGATAAAAGGGACAGAGAGGAGAGGAAGGTGAGGGCCAAAGCAAGAGAAAATGTAGAAATGAGAGGGGTAGGTTTACTTTTGGCTGGACTTGAGATCAAAGATAGGGTTGCATATCCTTACAGCTGTCAACCTGTCTGTACTGAGGTGTCACAGCCACAGCACACACCATTTCAACCTCTCACAGCCCTGGCTTTTATCCCCTTGTGTACAAGCCTGCCTTAGTTATTAGATGAGCATAGTGCATATAAACAGTAAGGCTGAGCTGCACATGTTGCACACATGTGGGCATACTTGCCTTCAAGCTGGTGAGCATTAAAGTGGAAAGAGTGAGAGAAAAAAAGGTGACATGTCTGGCAGCGTGAGAACTAAAGATAGAGGAGTGTTTTAAGGCAGGGCCAGAGGGTTCTACCTCGCCCCAGCTGCCAGTCTTCCACTTGGGGCATCGTCCACCTCGGCAGCGCCTCTGCTTGCTGGGTTTGGGGGACGAGTGCAGGCAGTTTTCCTCCTGGACAGGACGGCCTGACCCGGTCACGCAGCTCACCTTACGGGATTTGAAACCCCTTCCACAGGAGGCTGAACACTGTAACATGGAAAGCAGGAGATGGATAGGAGTCAGTTTTACTTTGTGTTTAAACTACAAATATCACACTTTCAAGGGAAGTGGGTGAATTTTACCTTTAATCCTGTGAAACAGAATCTATGTGATAAAGCAAATAGAAGTAAAAACATGGTGACGAATAACTGAAATGGTAGATTTTTTTGTTTTTTTACTATGAAATAAGAGAGATCCATTTATATGCGGGTAGCTAGTCTGAAAGCAGAGTGTGCCTGCTCACCCGGCAGCAGTTTCTTTCATCTCCGGGTTCACTGAGTTACTGAAAGTCTAACTCGGTGTGACAAGTAGACACACACACACACACACACACACACAGACAGCAGTGTTACAGGAGGGAGTGGAGCTGGGCTGGACTGTGCTTGGATAATCAAAGGGGGCGTTGCATGTGGGGATGGATGGGAAGCGACAGGCTCAGAGTTGAACGAGTACGTTCCTCAGCGTGTGGTTCTGTTCTGACCGGCAAGGGACTGTACCGGACAGGAACATGCTGTGACCTCTCACCTCGTTCCAGGAGGAGAATAGGTAGGAAGCCTTGTGAAAAAAGGGGAGCGCTAAAAGTCTCATTCTTCTTTGTCAGTATGGCTTTTTTTTACGTCCAAATGTAATCTGTAATGTACTAGATTTGTCTGAATTGTGTGAAACAATGAAAAAACACTTTTTCTTCTGTTATAAAGGCATAAAGAACACGAGTCATTCATATTAAGTGATTGTTTTTAAGGAGATTGTGCTTAAATCTTAATAAAAATGACTGACTTTTAGTTATGTCTTTTTTTTTTAGGATAATACCGATATATATGTTTAAATAAATATATATATTATATCTAAGAGGATAATTGATTCCATGGTTATTGTGACTGATTGCTCTCAGAGTCCAAGTATAAAGAAGCCCCATGAAAGTTACACCAAAGGCACTATCTTTAATGTTCAGAAATGACATCAACACAAGTTACATGTTTTAGATGAACTGTCAAGCAGCAGAGTAGGCTTTCCAATAAAGGTTAAAATCTTTAAAGTTTGTAATTTTCAGTCCATGGCACATTGCCGGAATATTTGACTGAAATGAAATGTTGCTCGCAGGCTCTCTGATCTTCTGCATTATCCATTGAGCCAATACTTGAACACACACTCCTGTTGCATCATCATATAAAGTTCGCAACATTTTATTTAGATTTGACAATGCTAAAAGCAACTTATGAAGACGTCGCAGAACACACATCCATCCACCGAAGCAAAGCTCTGGTTTGCCCTATGTGGTTTGGACCACCCTCCTGTCAAGGTCACCACAGTAATTAGAAATTAATTAGAAACATTTCTTTCACCCTGGATCACTGGTAATTTCCCAGAAGCACTACATATGGTGATAGGATGAGGCAGGAGAGGGCCCCTTCCCAGATCAAAAGTGACCTTTGACCTGCCAGTACACCCCTGCATTGTTTTGCTGACACCTCCTCTTATTCCAGTCACTCTCACTGACCCCTCAGTGGCACACTCACCGACACATTAGACCAGAATAAAGAGGCCTAGTAGAAAGGGGCAAATCTGCCAGCAAATTCATTGCAGAGCCTGCGCCCCCCGCCCGAAAAAGCATTGGTATCCTTTATGAGTGAATGAGCAAAGTCAATGAAATGGGAATTATACTGAGGCCCTGTCACACAGGAGATTCAACTTGATGGATACATCTTTGAACTAGTGACACAGATAGTAAAAAGAGGTCAAAAGAGGCCCTGACCACATAAAACAACAAGAATATTGTTCAGTGACTTGTGCGTTTTCATTCAGGAAAAACACCCCATTGAGTCATCTGGCCGGGAGGACTGCTTTATAAGCTATTTGCCTTCTCCCTCTTCTTTTAAAAGCTTTTAGACCCAAACACAAGTTAAGCACTAATTAACATAGGTCACTTCCTTATCCACATACTGTAATTACCATGAAGCTTGAGCTGGTGATTTGCAGTTAAAAAATTTCAACACCGGGGTTAGCAGCAGGAGTACGATGTTACAAGCAGAGTGGCTGTTAGCGATAATGAATGTTGTTAAAGGATGGTTGTTATCCCTGATTCTATGCAAGGTGCCAGCAAGTTTTTTCCCTTGATTTCCATGATCTTGGTCTGGTCACGGTATGTGACAAATATGTTTTATTCAAGTAAGAATGAAAAAAAGCCTTTGATAGTACCTCTACTTCACTTTAATCGTGACCTTTTCTGGAAATGAACAGAAATCCAACAAATCCATTAAAAAAAAAATTAAATATTGACACATAACATTATGATGAATAAACAATAAATACAAGTAATTACATAAATATACAGAAAAAAATCTTGAAACAGACTAATACTGCCATTTGTGTATAAGAGACATACAGTATTCTTATTTCAAGAGCCTGTTGATATGTTTGTATGTGCAATACTGCTATTTGCATCCGGAGATTGAAAACAAGGGGTCAACCTGCTACGACTGAAAAATTAAACAAAAAAAAAAAAGTACTATGACAATTTACTGTGATCTGTTAATACTGTGTCCTTCCTTCACTCATTCAGCTTAGATGACATTTTACAGGGCCTTACATTCACACATGGTAGTCATTACATGCAAAAGTTCTCATTAGTAAATGATGTATGGTAAAAAAATGTACTTGCTGCTGTGTTAACAGGCCCTTAAAATAAGGTGTGATGTCAGTACAGACATTTATGACCAGGAGGAGTCAACTGGGTGGGCTGCAGGCAAAGTTGCCCCAATCCTCAAGATTCTGGATTAGTTTCCACTGTCCTCCAAAGGGATGGGGAAGCATAATAAAGGTGGGAGATGACACACACCTCAGATCTGTGTTTAGGGTCATCGACTGAACTGGACAGCCACAACAACTTATGCTTTATCTTAGCCAGCCAAAGTCCCTCCAGAGCAAGGGAGAGGCAGATATGGTAGGGTGGGCAATCCTAACAGAGACTGAGGTAGACACATTAGGTTGGCTCAGAATAGGAGCTCTGCATCCAAAACACCATTAACTTCCCCTGTGGTCACAGGTGTCACATGTTCAAAGTACGACATTAACAGCCCATTCTCTATAACCTTTTAGCAAATTACTTGATGGACAATCGAAGACAATTGAACATTACTTCATTGTATCTGTGACACACTCATGCGTTTAGCTGATCAATCTGATCGGTGCATAAACTGCTTAATGAAAGAAACAAAATTACAGAGGAGGCAGCAATGCACAACAAGGAACACCTAACCAACCAAAAATGTGATGATGCATTTTTTATATTTATATCCTTTATCTCCCTTATTTGGCCAAAGCACCTCTGAAATGTAGGTTATCACTGTTAAATGGCTAGATGAGTTATGTTTTGTTCCAAGTGAGGTATTATTGAGCATAGCATAGCAAAACATATGTAGCAACTCCTAGTACTGAACAAAGCAAACAACTAACACAATATAAATACACTCATAGTAAGCACCTTTGAAGCAGAGAGCTTTCAAACTATTGTTTTGGCCACACTAAGAAATTCTGGGTGAAAACCATCCACGCAACTGGAATACAATGGCTATTAGTTCTAATTACCACAAACTCAGTGAGACACTTTGTTTTACAGTGCTTGTACAGCTGCTGTTTGCTGATGTTTAAAGTTGATACCAGACGTTTCAGCCACTGAAGAGTTTACATGTCGGCTTGAGCGTCAATATCATTTTGGGAAAACACTTTGGATGGTTTCATAGCAGAAGGTGAAAACATAAACTGTAAAATAAAGTGTCTAAACAAGATTAGTAACCTCTCAAAAAAACCACATGTGCCTTGAGACAAACTGAATTCTTGATACAATCGCCATTTCAAAGATGTATACAGAACATAAATGTTTACATGTTACATAGCCCAGGTGATGTCCTATGTAAGTTGGTGCGTTTAATGTTCATTACAGAACTTATATTGAGTTAGCACCTCATATACGAATACTATGGGCCATTCTTTGGATAATAAAAAACAAGGCATCGTACTGTATATTCCTGATATACAAAATCATTCATCAGTATTTGCATATGAACAGTGATTGGCTAAATGTGCGAATACAAAGAGCTAAGAGACAAAAAATAAATCAATTTCGAAAGTTAATGCTATATACATGAGATAAAAAGAAAAAATATCTTAATAAATTATCTTTAAAAAACATTATTTTACAGAACTAACTTTGATTGTGATACAAAGTGATCCTGAATCTTTAAAAGACTAATACAAGGCTCAACAACAACAGTTCTATGATAACCAAGACTGACAAAAATGTTCCTCTATTCTTGTGGTCACAGCTGTCACTGAAGTATTTTTAATGTTGTACGTTTTTTTGATGTTTGTTTTTTTTTGGCATATCACAGGTGAGTGCTGTCTTTGTCATTCAAGTGCAACAGAAATAAACTTTCTGATTGTCTTGAAGAAACGTTGAACAATCGCAGGCACCAGAAAGGGAGCAGGAAGTGGAGGGGGTTAAAGGTAAGAATAGAGAAGCTGGAGTGTAACATCTCCAGTGCAAAAGCACCAAAGTCATCCTGCCTGTTTGTGAACAAGTAAGACTACTTAAAAATATGTGAGGTTGTAGAACAAAGTAGAGAGTATTTTTTATGAGCGTACCGAGCTCCATGGGTCTGTGCTCCAGTGGGGACTAGAAGGGCACGGCTGAGTATTGCACTGCTCTCGATCTGGTGGCTTGTCGTGGATCTCGCAGCTCAGATCACTGAAACGCTCGCCGTTTGGACGCTGACACACCACCAGCCTTGTCTTTATCCCACCTCCACATGGCTTAGTACACTGAGGACAGTAGGAGGAGAGGTTGTGTTTAACAGCATTGAGGTCAAATTCGTTGGAAGAAAGTCATTTTTTCATACGCATAGGCCTTATTCTAATACATAGTCTACATTAAAATGTAAATGATCATCCAAGCTTTTGCAGTTTTGAGGATACCGAAGTGGGGTCTGTCTCACCTCTCCCCAGTTGCCATAGATCCACTGAGGACACAGCCCTGACTCACAGGACTGTTGCTCGTTGGGTCGGCTGTCATCCTCGCAGCTGTTGGCAGGGTAACCGTTCTCATCCTGGCACACTACTACACGTCGTTGGAAGCCTCCTGCGCATGTGCTGGAGCACTGTTATAACAAGAAATAACATGAGAGAGCGCACACTTTTGAAAAAGGTTTTCAAAAAAAATGTTCAGTGTACTGGTGTAAATGAGTGCTTTAATGACGTACTAGCTATACTTTATTTATGTAGACACTAATACTAACGTGCAGCAAAATGAACTTGGTGTACACCAAAAAAAAAAATCCTTTCAGATCAAATGCACACAGCACAGAATATAATGGGTCATTTGGATACAAAACTCCCACAGAGACATCTCATGTCAAATGATTTAACATTTTTGCAGCTATATTAAAGTTCATATCCTCAGGAAGGAAGGAAGAGTCACCAGAAATAGCTATGATCACTTCCCTGAATGGCTTAAAGGTCAAAGTTATCTTTGGACTGAGATTATCACTAACATAGCTCTTAAAAAAACAGCTCCACAATAGAAAGTAAGAGACTGCTGAGGTGGCGTTTAGGTGGTGCTATTATATGGTGTTATACATCTAAAAGACCAGAGCCTGAAGAGAGAGTGAAGCTCGTGGCAACTAAGCATCACTTCTGGAGTGGTTATCAAAGTCTGAATCGGGTTGCAAACCCGTTGCAGGGCCAAAACAACTGATTCACAAGGAGTTCAAAGGAATTTTTGGACTATTTAGTTTACACAAGTGCTTAATCTATGCTACGTTCGTTCAACACGAGGAAAGCTGAGATTACTTGATATTGTGAGGAGAAAAAAGGAACAGTCACACATTTTTGATAACCATGCTTATTTCCTCCCTTGCAGCGAGATGGAAGAAAATCCATTCATCGTACAGCATGGGAAAAAACAGTACAACCAGAGGATGGTCATCTTCACTTGGCACAAAAATCTGATGTCAGAGGCGGCTGGATTCTTGTGAGATCATGAGAGAGTCCATCTTGCTTGGCTCCAAGCCAAGCCACTGCAATTGTGGTAAACAGTGTCCTGTACCAACAGCTGTCAACAGTGCTGATGACCAAACTGGAGAGTATTTTTGAATGAAATAGGGGCAAAGAATGACACTGTTGGCTTTTCACAGAGGAAATGATTTTCCCTCTTCTCCTTACTGGCTTTGGCAGAAGTTTATTTAAACTTCATTTCAGTATATTTGTTTGCGGATTCGTCTATAATGGTTCATCAAATCATCATCATCATCATCATCATCAATTTCTGTTTTCAAACTGACCTGTCTATTCAAAACTGTTTCCAACTAAAGCTTCCCAGATGGCTCTTTGTACGTAAGTCATCTGGCACGTCAGGCTACGCAGAAGGAGAAAACAGCTAGCCTACATTTGGCCTCCCTCATCAACATCTTACTTTGTTGAATGGATTACCAAAACTAAATACTTGCCATGGCTCCAAAAAATGATGTTGCTCTTCTAAGTCTTGGCATGTTTTGGTTCAGTCAAAACAAGGCTAAATTTGATGCACAACACTTCATTTTCTTGCTAAATCTTTGGTTTTGACCTCGTGAAGTGACTGTTTGCTGACCAGTGTGATGTGATGCTTTTGTGTGTAGGATGCCTCACCGCTCCCCAAGGTCCAGTCCGCCACTGGTGGGGTTGGCTACGAGGCAGGTTGTTCCTGATGCTGGTGTTTGGCGAGGACGGCAAAGGTCGGGACTCACTGGAACGGGACGGGCATTGAGACATAGTACAGTCCTGCTCTGAGGTAGGACGATCGTCTGGGTCACACTCACTAGCACTCACTTCTTGGTCACTGAAATTTACGCACAGCACCTGTCGTGTCGTCTTTCCCTGTCCACAGGTCACTGAGCACTAAAAAGACACACATGTAGAGTTGGTAAAGAAATTGCAGGTGGACATAAATATCTTCTTTTTCTCCAGATACTGAAGAACCTTCATCATCCAGTGAGCTGATGATTACAGTCTAATATCATCTATTCAGCTTTTGTGAAATGAAGAACGTGGGATAAACTTTTCTCAACGCTGCTCTGGAAAAATGTCCTAATGACTGTAGCTGCGGAACACCACCTGCTCGGGACCTAAAATATAGCCAAAACATATTATAAAATCTTAAGGCCAACAAACTTCGGTTAAACCTGCTACATAAGATTAAAAAAATGTTGCTTGCAGCAGGATTAAAGCAAAAAAAAACAAAGGCAAACCACAGCAATACTAAGCTCAGCAACGGCCTCTTTTAGTGATATAAACACAGCTCAGTCCTATTAAACAGGTTCCATTTCAGACCGACCAAAGCAGATGAAAACTCTTGAAAGAATCCATGTACACTTTCTAGGAAAATGACACAAGGCAGATCTTCCACTGGCACTACTGGTATTTCCCTCAGGTCCTCCCCAGCTAAGTCCACTTTCTGTATTACATAAAGCAATCTAATACACTTATGCAACAGCCATCTTCTAAAAAGCACCGACTGGGATTACACTAGCCAGAGGTTTACACAACTCTGTCACATGACTAAACACTGGACTACAGGATGGTTTTACACACATGAGGTCGATGTAAATGATGTGCCACTGAATGAAGCTGTTGAATAAGATACAGTGAGGTGTCCATGTCATGAGAAAAACTCTAATTCTGCAGTCTTCTGTGGGTGTCATATTATGAGGGTTATTTTCTTACGGATTTGTAAATCTAGTCTCGTCTGTTCTGTAGTGCAAGTGTGTGTGTCCTCCGTGTGTGGCTATCAATAGGAATTGAGATATTCTTTGGCCTTTAGATGAAAAATTCCTTTTCAGGTAGTACCTTTGGCTTGGTGATATATGAGTGAGCTGCATGGAAGTGTGTTTGTGTGCCTTGTGTATGGTCACCAGACCTGCACTCTGACTATATTGTATCATCAAAACTCTGATGAGAAACATCTGTAAACAAGATCAGAGCCCCTGACTGCAGCCCCTTGCATCTCCCAGCTCCAAAAAACGTGTGCCTCACACCCAATCCTTCTCTCTCTCCCTTTTTCTCACACGCGAACAGAAACACACACACACACACACACACACTTGTTCTTGACCCTAACTGCATCTCTCCTCCAGGCCTGGATCAATGCTTATGCTTTAGCTGCCACCCTGTCTTCACATCCTGGCTCACAGCAAGTATATTTGAGATAAATAAATATCTAAGAAGAAAAACATCCACATGGCAGTACTGTTGACACAATTTAGAACTACATGATGCAGATTTCGGAGGAAAATAAAATAGAATCTAACACTTTTCTCAGATTGGGATCAGATAGAATTAAAACATTATGAGGTGGTCTTCTTACCGCTGTCCATTCCAGCACCTTCCACTGTCCACATGCTACTACTGAGCACACTTCCCTAGCAGGGGGTTTCTGTAGGTGGGCGCATGCTGACTCCTCTGCCACGCCACCCTGGTTGTCACGGCAACTCACATACCGCATCCGCGTCCCTTTGCCACAACTGGCACTACACTGTCAGGAGGTAAAGAAATGTTAAGAAACAGGAAACTATTTCAGTGACAAAAAAGGCTGAAAGTGTGAGAAGACAACTAACCTGTGTCCAGGAACCAAACCGCCACTGGGTTTTGTGGTCCTGGTGAGAAGGGACATTGGTTCCTGGTGGAACAGGGTGGCTGCTGGGACACTGGGCCATTTCACAGTCCTGTGAAAAATTGAACACATACAACCTTTCATGAAGTGATTCACAAAATGAATGTACTGTAACAACATCTGCCCCTGACTACAAAATACTATGAATACCAGAGATAGCTGCTGTGCCATGGAACAATCAAGAGCAATTTAAACTATATTACTTCAGCCCAACTTTTGAACGTAGGTATATTTCCCATCAACTCTTTCCCCCCACCTTACTAAAACAGCATTAACTGGGTCTGCCCTGTCAGTTCAAACTATGGATTGTGGCAGTAAGCCACTCAGCATAAAGCCCTGATCCCTGTCATAACAGGTCATAGTGGAGTGGTATTCAGGGCTCCAATGCCCATGGTGGTGTGGTCATAAACTCCACCCCTACTCCAACCCCTTGTCCCTCACCTTACACCCTCTCCTCTTCTCCACACCCCCATGCCCTCTGACCCTGTCTGTAGGAGTGAGGACCTTAATCAGGTTGCACAGACTGGGTAGACTACACATTCCACACTCTGCCTCCTAAAAGAAACAAATAGGTCTCGTGGCAGCACGAGAGGTACTTGGTCACGCGCTTTCCACCATGCTCTCATAATGTATGTATAAACTCAGAGCTGTAACAAACATGAGAAAACCAAACAAATGGTTTATTTGGAGTATTTCTCCAATCCAACCTTGGAAATAATACCCCTCTCCTCCTTGCCCTCAAAAACCAATCCATCTACCCTCTCTATTTCTAAGTCCTGCCTGGTGGTGGGACTAGCGGCCTGGTGGCCCACTTCATGGCTGGCTGATCAGAATCGCAACGAGGTGGGGCAACTGCTTCAGGGTCACTGGTCACCAGTCTCTGCCGGCCCAGGCACCGGAATTAAGAGCTGCTGCGACTAGAGGGGGGCCTAAACCAGAGTCTGCATGCTCAGCCCTCTGAAATGGGTTTACGCCCCGCGCTAACCAAACAAAATTCACATTGAGCTCAAAATACTGTAAGTTTCTTTGGAGTTTGTGTGCCTCTTTGTGTGTGTGTGTGTCACTGAACTAGAAAACAGGCAAACAAATAACACATATAAGTAACCTGTGTGAAATTTTCCAACGTCACTCGCATCTCTGAATTTCAGGTGGATGGCTGAGGATAGTTGCAAAACAAGCTGAAACTGGGTCATCGTTTTCAGCTCAGAGATCATTTTTCTCATTAGACATGGGTCAGATTCGACCTCAGAGTAAATTAATACAGACCTATAACTAAAAAACTGTCGAAGTCCAGAATAACTAGCAGCCTTAACAACAATCTCTGGCAGCCACCCGCCTAAATAGTAATCAGCAACCATATTACCCTGATTAAAAAAAAAAAAGATAGCATTGTAGAAAAATAGCATCATACGGATTAAGTGCTCAGACTTAGATATTTCTTAATTTTCTTTCCTTAAATGCTGCTGATACAAGTGCAATGTAAAGTATGTTGATAAGTTCAAATTTGAGTGATTATTCTAAGAAAAAGAGTTAAAGCTGTCAAGTTAATAGTTTAATAATTACTGTCATTATTGGACTGTTTAGTTTCAACCATTACTATCTTTTACTATAATTACAAGCAAATTTGTGGACATGTTGCAGCTTGCCACATGTAGAGAAAATCACTGGATCTCTGTACAGCATGCAGCCTCTAATAAGAGTATTTTTGTGATTAACAAGATTGATAAAAAAAAGAAAGATACATATCACGATGAACTGTGATAGCTCTGCATTATTGTTCTAAGAACTGCGTACAGTACAGTATTAGGTATTGAGGCATCCCTGCCAAGGACTGCTTTTGATGTTTCAGTCTGCAACCCTGGCTCAAAACCTGCATTCTGTGCAAGTTAGTGGGAACAGAGTTGGACTTTGTTTATCTTATTTTTGAAGGTTTAGGTGTTGTCCGAGGCTTGAAGGATCTGTCTGAGAGCTGTACGTCCCGATGTGAGGATTTATATGTCTCTGTTTTAGGTGTCAGTGTGAGTGAACGGCCACAGATTCTGTCTTCACGCTCAACGTGGAGAATTGTTGCTCTAACAGCGAGAAGCTGAGGAAATGCTGAACAAGGAGAAAGGATTACCTGGGTATCAGTGGGTCGAGTGGCAGCATTACATTCAGTGTCCTCCATGACAGCACCGTAAGAGCCGACAACACACTTCACAGCTCGCATCTGGTAGCCTGGCCCACAAGAAGTAGTGCACTGAGTTCAAAGAGAGAAAAAAAAGGGAGTGGTAGGGAAACATTAGCAAAGACAGGGAAGGCAAGCAAAAAGCAGATGGTTCATTAAGGCAAGAATGCTGCCATTTAAAATAAATAAAACTCCACAGCGGTATGAATAAGACTATCAGTAGTGATAAGATTCTCAAATATTAAATAAAGGAATATATCATATACATTACACAGGTTATTGTTCCACTGTAGCTAAGTCAAAGGCTAAAACCCAGCAATTGCTTCTGGCTCATTGCCTTCAGAGAAACAGGGTCAAACTTGTATGGCGGCAACTTCAGCTACCATTTGACCACGCTTCATTAAACTACTTCAAATACACCTTACCACGCACACATCCTCTGATGGGAGGCACAAAAATATTTCACATATTTTGGGTGTTAAGTTCTGTGTGCAAATGCACAAACTGAAACTGTGCAAGGACACAGTCTCCTGATGCATCTTCATTTAAAGCTATCTGAAAAAACAGGCCTATCCACGATGCCTATATCTGTTCTATTATTAATTCTACAAGATGCGCTCTGTGTTTAAAGAGGAGGGGGATCGGGACTGTTTTATGAGCTTTGCTTGTCTGTGTCCTCCCTGCAGTTTACATATGGGAAGAATTAATCAGAGAAATAACAGCAAATGTCATCTGCTGTGCTGATTCCCACCAACTAGTAAGGGTTCTTAAAAGAAAAAGCGACTGAGATGTCCTCTTGACACTTCATTTTCTGTAGGAACAGGCAATTAATAAAGTAAACTGATTAAGTTGTTATGATTTACTAAGCAACCCAGTTTTAGTCGTGTTAATATGTTCTTTTCAACAGCAAGATGAGAGCTGAAGCAGAGGCATGTAAATATTACTGCGAGCCAAATTACTTAAAACTACTTTTCTGAAACACTGTGTTTTTGTGCATATGTAGTTCATTTTCCCACTCTGAGGGTGATTTTCAGGTTTGAAAAATCACCAATCCCTGTCAGTTAGTATATTCTTCTTTACATTTTCACAAATACTAACCAGCAAACTCCTTCCTAGCTAGTAGCTAACAAGTTGACTTACTCACGTTGCTTCATATTGTAATTCAAATGTGAAACAGTTGTGTTGGCAAAGCTGTATGCAAAACGAAACATGCTGCTGCTCTGATGGGAAACTTCAATAACTTGTTTCGACATCTTAAATGCAATGCAATGTTAGAAAATATACCGAGTTAATTTTAAAGAAAAAGGTTGCTAATGACGCTTTATAACACAATTCTGTCTAATTCTTATTTCCTGATGCAACAGAAGATGTGCAACAGTCCAGTTTTATCTTTTATTCTGGTAAATGCTTGGCATCGGGATGAACCCGTGAGGGTGAGGCATTACTGTCAATCAGGTGATATGATCCTGCCTAAATCTGACATATCCTTTGTTTATCAAATGTCAGCAGCTCTAACCTTGAGAGACAAAATTCCAAAATTTTGAGAACCCTAAGGAAAAATGTGTCTGCTGTACACTGAACATCGTGCAAACACAGGGGTGACTCACCTGTCCCCATGGCCCAACTTGCCAAGAGGCACACTCTTGTTGCTGGCATGTCTGCACCGACTCTGGTTTAGATGATCCACAAAAGTGATCATCTAGACGGTCCTCACCAAACTGACACCATGTCTGACGGTGCTTGTAGCCTTTCCCGCATGTTACAAGGCACTGAAAGATAAATGTTTCACTTCACATTACAGTGCTGTATAAAGAGAATAGCCCATTACCTCTGGTTATAATAAGCATTGAATTGTTTGGGATTTAAATTCATTTCCAGAGAATGTTGTTTGGGGTAAAATTAAGAAAGATATGTGGACTGTACAGCAAATCCCTGTGGTAAGTGTGTGAGCACACTAATGTATATAGAACGTTGTAAGTGTTTTGGCAACACCACATGGGAGATCTAAAAAATTCCTGGAATGTAGCCCACAGTTTAGCAAGCTCCTTGCTCTACAGTGTACAAACAGTGCAGCAGTATGACCTTACCCCACAATCTCCACTTTCCCAACACCCATTTGTAATGCATAGAGGGGGGGAGTAACTTTTCGAGTCCAAGACACTGAGACATGCATAATCAGCACTACTGGGATATAAGATTCGGTCCAGATAACTTCTAAATATAAATACAGAATTGACACGAGAGTCTCCTTCATCTTTCTAGTGAGCAAATGTATGATAATGTGTGTGCACAAGCCTTATGTAACTGTCCTGAAACATACAAATGAAGAATTCAACATTCTTTCAAAATATCTACTCTATGTACCATATATGACTGGAAGTTAAAGAAAAAACATTTCAATATAAACATGTTCTTCCATCTGCAGAATCTTTCTTCCTACTGTATAACCACCACAGGTCACTAAAACTATCAAAGAGAATACAATAAAAGGGCTTGACTCACCTCAGACCAGTCGCCTGTCTTCCATTGTGGACAGAGGAATTCATTGCAGGGTTGGACGGTCAGTTTGTCCCTTTGACTGCATTTGCTTTCATCACCACCGGTCATAGATGCCTTTCGACAAACCGCCCCTCGGCGACGGGTGCCCCCGCCACAGCTCATGGAGCACTGCAGAGCAAACGTTTGAGCATCAGCAACCACCAGTACATGTGCAAACAACTTTGGGATATATTCTTAAGCAAAGGTCTGGTCTATGTTCACAAAAAAAACAAACTAATGCATCCCACAACAATCGTACCTCTGACCAGGGTGAGTATTCCCAACCACCTGGGTTACAGTCTCCATGGCAACCTTCTTTGTCATCAGGTTTACGCTGACCACTACAGTAGCGGTCATCAACTTTCTGGGTCTTCCCCTCTGTATGGCTGATTTTGGCACAATATATTTCCAGAGAACGATATCCGGCGCCACACTGGGCCGTACACTCGCTTTTACGAGCCACGTACCATCTAAGGCAAGAGAAATTCTTTTCAATGGTTCAAAACGATCAAATACAAAAAAGACGACGTGTTGATTGAATCATATTTAAGTACTGAATGTGGATTTCATTGCATACACCAACCTGAGTTCACATTCAGTGTTGCAGGGCTCAGTGATGGCAGCAGGTCGAGCTGTACCATGACACCTCTGATCTGACACCACCACCCTGTCCAACTCTCTGCTACAGACTATCTTCCGCTTGCGCTCTCCTGTGGAGACACAAAAATGCAATTTTGAACAACAGGTAAATTCACAATAGAATGTGATACTCATAAAATTTAGCATTCATGATGTAATCTTTTGTTCACACCATTTGACCATGTACACAGATATTCAAGATGCAGTTTACTCTAGTGTAGCATTTGATCAGAGATGACCAGTTTTGCTCATGGTGAAGCAGTGGTTAGTGCTGTTGGCTCACAAAGAGAAGGTTCAGCATTTTAACCGGTTGGTTGGCTTAGCCTTTCTGTTTTGAATTTGCATGGGTTTCCTCTGGTTTCTCTTGTTCCCTCCCCAGAGTCTAAGTCATACATGCAAGGTTTACTGGTGATTCTAAATTGACTGTGAGTGTGAGCATGTGTGGTTGTCTGTCCCTGTGGACTGTCTGACCCTGTCCACGTAGTGCCCTATCTCAGTGTCAGCTGACCCAGGCTCCTGCCTCCTGCGAACTTGACAATGATAAGGTGGTTGAAGATGATGGATGATAGCCTTTACTCACTTACTAAAATGGAATGCAGATATGCATGACCTGAGCTGCAAACTAACAAAACTAACAAAACTGTTCCCCCTTAAATTTTACTACCTACTACCTGACTTCAACTTTTGCAACATCCTGAGAGTAATTATCAATGCAACATCCTCCCGAAACATAGAAATAGAACATTATCAGGATTGTAATATACACCAGCAGGAATGTGTGTGTGTGTGTGTGTGTGTGGCTCATCTCGGCTTTTGTGTTGAATCAAAGTGCAACACTATAAAGTGCAGGACAGATATCTGAACCTAATGTGGCTCCGGGTAATAAGATGAGTGCCTCATGTTACCGAGTTTAGCATCTCAGTGCTATGAGAGCTTAGTGTTTCCCAGCTGAAGGCATTATATGCCAGCTCTTTATCCTGCTGTGAACTGTGCAGTTCTTGCTTTTTTCTTGGAATTGACTGCTAGTTTCGCCAGCAGAGTCGTGTCAAAAAATGGAGAAGGCTATTCTTACACAGAACAAAGTGAGTCATAACACATAACAGGTTTTCGAGTTTACCTGCAATCCACCTCTGCACGCCCACATACTCTCGCAAACCCACAGTCATGCCAACTAAGGTAATCTGCCACAGCTTACTATAAGGTTGAACTTGAATCACTTGGTCAAAAGCTAAATTTCAAGCATGAGGCTTTTACATTGAGCAAGAGTCTTCTCTGTAATATATCTGAGGTTTTGAGATTCCCCATCTCCTTTTCTTCATTTCATCTTTACTCTCACTACACTGTTTATCTTTGACCTTTCCTGACACCTACTGTGAGTCTGCCAACCACATGTGCCTCCCCCTCACCTTGGCACAAGCGACTGCACTCCTGCCAGGGCCCATACGCATCCCAGAAGAACTGCTGAGGCTTATCCTCTATGGGAATGTTAAAGGAGTACCTGACATCTGGGTTGTAAAGGTTCCCAACAGACAGCACCTGAAAAAAAAACAAAAAAAAAACACAGCCAATGTGATACATGTTGCAATACAGTGAGAGTATGGGTTTGCATACCATGGACAATACAAAATAAAGCAAGGTATTTATATATATAAACCTTTTAAGATCAAGCAAGGAGAAGCATTAAAGTTTCTGAATTCCTATCTTGATCCTCTAATTAAAAACAAACGCTATTTATTTGCATCTTTGCTTTGGATACTATGCTGTCACATGAAGGACAGTTTACCTGAACAATGATCTCTTCTTCGATGCGGTCAGTACAGTTGATCCTCTCAATGACATGGTCAGAGCCACTGTACTCAATGATGGCATTTCCCACTTTGATTTCCCTTTTGAACATGCTGACCACAAATTCTCCATTAAGCAGGAATTCTCCACGGCTATTTGATATGGCTAGAGGGAGACAGACATCATTTGAGTTATATTTGATGGAAAATGATGCTATTTATAAGGTTGAGTAACTCACATAAGAAAAACAATAACTTAAGATTGCCTGAAACAGGACAGCTTAGGGACACAGTGGCTAAGCTTCCGATTTACAGTAAGACAGATGCAGCAGGCAGAGGTAAAGCCTCATCATTGGGCTAAAATAATCCTCTGTTCATGAAGAATTCCCATTCATGGGCATCCTGTTATGTTCACCGACCAGTCCTCTGCACTTATTTGCTCTAACACGATTATAGAGCTAATTTCCTGCCTGTCCTTTCCTCGCGATTTCACACATTACATCTCATTCTCAGGAGATTTGAGCGCCATTGAGAACTTTCCCTATATACAAATGAATACAAACCTCAAAAATGAAAAAAAATCTAAAATTGCGTTCCAACGTTTATAAAATGGAATATAGTCAAGAAATAATTACGTTTAAAAAAGAACAAGGGAAATTTCAAAATGTAGAAATTTCTACCTAAAAGTCAGCCTCCTAGTACCGAGTAAAGGTGCATTCACATGCCATCAAGGTACATAAGAGACATGAACGCTTATGAACTGACTGACCTTTGAAAAGCACCTACAGGTTTAGTTCTGGCTCATTAACAGATTAACATGCACACTATACTGAATGCCTAAGTAAATGACTTTGCAATATGAGCTGAGCACTGCTTTTCACCTGAACAGGCCGGCAGAAACAGAACATGACAGGAAAAGAGGATGCCTTTTTAACAGCACCTTGCTTCACAAAACACCATGGAAATGTCAAAATACAACACAAACATTGAAGGCTACACACAATGAAAATAAATCCCTTTCTGACGTTATATATTTGGGACGATCCAGGTTTTAAATATATGTAATTCAGAGAGCTGTTCAGATTTGCAGGGTACTGTTACATCACAGTATCAAATTTGTCCAGTCTCCCCATCATTATTTCCACCCAACTTCAAGTTCAAAGCATGCAACATTTGCTGCTCCTCAGAAGCAGGAAGTTGAAACTGTTACTGTGAATGCACACCATCAGTTCTGCGGCTCCAGAACCGACCATTACAAAAACACATTTTGGAACATTGGTGTAACCGTTCTTAACATTAGGCTCTAAAAACTTAAAACAGGGAGGAATGGAAAGTGAACCCCAGGGTTTATAGAGGCAGAAGAATTAAGACACAGTTTTTGTCTGGAGTGGTAACTGGCGCCCTGCTAGGTTACTCAATCTGTGTTGCGGTGTTTTAACAGCCCGGGTCAGTTCAACACATAACTCACTACAATATCGTGGCTAAGCAAATTATCAGTACTAGATGCCCGTGTCCACATGGCAGATAAAGGGTGTGTGAGTATTTGAGAATGAAATAATTAGTCCAGTACTTTTTTATTAGGTTGGTATGTGGTAGTGTGAACTCACTTTGCTGTGTGTGCTACTGTGAGCTCCACTCTTTTGTGAACACAGGTTTTAAGACAGGACTGACTAAAGATTTGCTAAAGACTAAAGATCTGTGGTATTTTCCCTAAAGCATCTCACAAAGATTTAATTTAGACTGCAGGTAATTGTGTCAACGAGTTGAAAAAGGGGAATTATATGTTTCCTTTCAAAAAATCTTGGACTTCTTACCGAGGTAGTTGTCATCCTCCGGTTTCCCTGAGTAGCTGTGTTGACGTACATCTATGTTTGTAGCACCACTGGGTATTCGCACAACTTCATTATAGCCTGCAATTGTCATGCAGTGTGTTTAGATCATTAGTATTCATAGAATGATAGGATAATAAAAGAGGATGATGCTCACCGTAGCGTACAGTGTTGAAGGTTCCTGCCACGGTTTTGCAGGAAGAGTTATCACCCCCACACACGCCACACTTGTCCCTCCTGGCTTTAGAGTTCAGTACATGATCACAGCCTGCTTGCTGCTCAGAAGAGACGCGGGAGGGAAAAGTGCAGGAGATGAAAAGATTTTCTTTCATTTACACAAACAGTAATCCACTTAGCCATTACTTTATTATTTCTTAAATGATAGAAATAAAAACTATAGATTATAAAAGACTAATTTAATCTGATGATTCCTAAAGTCGTTTAACTTATAATGTGTTGACTTATTGTCTTTTTACTCACATTGATTTAAAATACTTAAGATGTCCATTAAAAGAAGGGCTTTGGATGTAGTGAGACATTTTTGGCTTTCTGTAAAAACTATGTAGATCAAGCTACTCTTCTCAGGGGCAGAGAACTTACTGAACCACAGCTAAATCAAAAATGTGAGTGGCTCAAATAGTACACAAAGCCACTCCCTGCTTCTTTAATGAGGGAAATTGATGTAAAGCTTATGTTAGTCATCAAGCTTTCAAATCAAAAATCCATCAGTTGCAGATTTGAGGAAACAGGTTGTTTTGGTAAGGGATTGTATATTTACTGTAAGTTTGTAGAAATAAGTGAATCCACTCCGCACAGTTACAGTTCACCAATGGTCTCCATTAAAAACTATGATCAGAAATTAGCTGATGATTTTGAATCGTGCAGAGCTAAGAACCTCACCCTGCACAGGCCCTGGACACAGATGTCGTTGGTATCGGGTCCACATGGCGTGCCATCAATGACCCTGTCCCTGAGCTGATAGTAGGCTGTGCTGCCTGCCACCCTGCAGAACAGCTTACACCTGTCCTTCATCAGAACTGACAGTGGGGAGAAAACAAAGGCAAATCTTAATACCAGCTGAAGTCAATACAGAGCTTACATTAAATCTGTTTTCCCAGTGACTGAAAAAAGAAATCTCACTTCCGCTGTATTTGGGCACCCAGCGAACATTTGGAGGTAGACCGTTGATGTTGAAATGCCTGCCATCAAATGCGGCACATTGTTCCTCCCTGAAGTCCTTCTTCTGGTTGGAGCAAGGCTCAGAGTTACAAGAGCGAAACTTCATCCGACGACCGACGCAATACATTCCTCCATTCCTGGGCCTGAGATCAACACGGAGGTAAGAGGACAATTATTGGCCTAATTTAGTAAATTGTTTCAGTAAATGCATCAGTCGGGATATTTCTTTTGCGCTGATAACATTCATCTCTCTGCCAACTCTTCTCTTCAGCATGAAGAGTATGTCCACTCATTCTCATTATGTCCCATTCTTTTCTTTCTGTCCATAGACCCAGATGAAAGACAACAGTCAAAAAGACAGAGTGATCTCTGGAATTACCAGGAAACAACCCTGTAGGGTAGGGTCCTTCAGAGAGGCTGATTTGATGAACGCTTGCTATGAAAAGAATCTCCTTAAGGAGGTTTGATCTATGGAACATTGACTTTGGCAGCTAAGATGGATACAAAGTCCACCCGGTATGCACGACTACAAAGAAGTGGACTACTTACACGGGTCGGTTGCATTCGCGCATAGCAATCTTTATGCCACCGCCGCACGTCCGCGAACAGGTACCAAATGGACTCCAGACTCCCCATGCTCCCTCCACAGGTGCGGTGTCGTGCTCTTTGGCTATACACAGGCCATGTTTGCAGTGCTGCAACAAGGGTTAAAGGAACAAGAATGAAGACCAGATTAAAGGCAGGGAGAGAAAAAAAATAAGAATGCGAAAAACTGGGAAAAATCAAAACAGGCACAAGAGCAGACAGTTCAAATAAAAATTGTATGCATGGATCTTTCAGCACATGTATCTGCTCTTTGATGCTTATCTGGGATGAATTAGACAGTCAGCAAAGGTTACATGCACTGTTGGTTACAACTCGACTGTTTAATTGGACCATCGTCCTTGCCCAAGCATAGATTCTCTCACTTCTAACTTTGTCTGTGGAAGGTCATTGATGGACAAAATGTGACGATGTAGTTATAAAACCGGGATTTTATTAGAGCAGAGCAACAGTCTGGAAATGTTTGAAGCAACCACGAATTGACACACAGTCTTAACAGGGAGATTTTTCAGTCTCAGTTAGGCCGTCTCACAAAAGAAACAGAAAATTATTTGAATGGGAGCAGCTTCATTGGGAATTGGTTGTATCAATATACACTTGTGCTTTACTGTGTCATTAGTCTAGATGAGCATTTACAGGCCGGAGAGATTAGATCCCCAACTATATCATCAGTCAGATCAGATCAGAGTTTTGAGATGCTTGACTTTGTAAGATTTTGGTCGGACTGACATGTTTACATGCATTCTAAGATTTTTCTAAGACAAATGCAATATCTAATTTTTTTTGGAGTCATGTTAATGTCCTTAGTGCAACAAATGGAAAGAAGAGTAATAGAGAAAGATGTAGCACAGCTGTGTCAGGCCGGGGACAAAAAAGGTCAAGCACACAGTCATTTAATGGATCTAAACTCGAAATAAGAGGATAATCTTACAGTGTTCAACAAATAAACTTCATCTTAAGTGTTTTGTGTGGTGCAGTCTGGTATGATATGGGATGGAAGGGGTTATTTTAAACACAAAAATGTTTCAACATGTTTTCAACATGATTTCAGGTTCCCTCACTCTTACTCACAGGAAGCAAGTAGTTAGTGAGAAAGTCCTGATTAAAAGCTGCACTAGCACAGTCGCACATTTAAAAACAGTCACTTACTCCACGCCTCACGCCACCTTTGCATGCCAGCCATGTTTAAGTGTACATGTTTGGCCAAAGTATGTAAATTTGCTCTCTTATGTCATATTGCACCTGATATTGTAACACCTGTGAACAATTTCATTCAGTCACAGTAAAAGTTGTAAAATCTAAACTAAAAAGGAAATGTGGTTAGGGTTATTGGATCACAAAACAGAACCACATGAGTATTAAACCATAATGTAAAAGATGAACTGTGTGCTTTATCACACTTCAGATGGTTTTTCCTACACAGTACACATTTATGCTCCACTTCAATATCATTCAAATCAGTTCAAGTCATTATCATCATTGGAATTTAGGTTTCCTGCACCCTCCATTAACAGCCCCACTTTATAAGCATCGGTTTTTCCCCCTACGTGACACTCACCTTTCCAGGGGAGCAATCGGTGCCATCTGCCCACGGCATGTGCTGCGTCCTGCAGCCCCGCTGGGCTCCCTCTGGACTTGTGCACCACAGCCTCCGACACTGAGTCTGTTAAACCCAAACAAACCAAGTCCGTGTTAATGCTGAGATTAAAAATGGAGCACGTTATATACCGTGTTTAATAACGTCACTTGCGGACACAGAATTTATCTCACACAAATCCAATGTATCCAAAGATGACACAACATTTACAGAATCAACCATCCTATAGATGTTTTTTTTCCGAGCTAGTGGTTACATAGTAAACCATTTAGATAGAAGTTATGAATATAGATTATTATGACAAGAAAGAACTGTATTTTAAGTATTAATTGCATGTATTTCAGAACTACCTATTGACTTGTTGTTTAATACAGGTTCTTACATTTAGCTGAGAACTTTGGCAGCACTTGATCACAACTCGGGATGTTTGCTTCAGAGACCCATATTTGCTACATGACATTTCAAACCCTCACACTGGCTCCACTTACCATATAAGGGCACACCTGTGTCCCCGGCCCAAATATCAATTCACACTGTTTATTGACACTGTATATCCGTCCAGGCAGCTGCTGCGAGAGACTGTACGGCCTAGAAACAGGCTCGTCGAGCAAGCACTCACCATATCCTGTGCTATTAAGAAATAAAAATAAAATGACTTAAAAGAAAAAAGAGAAAAACAAGAGACACAAACAGACAGAAAACACACTCAGTACAGCAGGAGTGGTTATGTTTCTGTACATATACATCTTGACAGACTTCTGCTTTTATTCAACCAGCTAAAAATAGTAAGTAATGATCTCAGGATCTCTGGGATGCAGCTAGAACTCTGCATTGGAAGGATTTAGGATGATATCGAATATCATCCCATGTACTATTTCCTACAGTTGGAGTTGTCTGGTGTTTCTCAGTAGGTGGAGGAGCCTTTGTGAGAGTGGAGACTAGAGGCTGCAACAGCCCTGAGAAATGAGGACAGTTGATCTTCTTTTTATTACTTCTGTGTTGACTGTTGCAAGTACAAATGAAAAATCCACACACCATATACACTGACTGCATGAGGGTGTGTGTTTATGAAAGCATAATCTCTACAGCTCTTAAATAAATATATTCTTTAAAGATTCTTAAGCCAGATTTGTGAAGTTGATTTTTCTGAGATTTTACTACATTCCACAAGATGCATGTTTGTAACAGTGATGAAAGAAAGACTATGACATACTCAAGGAACTCTGTGATGTACTTCCTGCTACACTTGGACCACATCCAAGGATTTGTGTTGTAATTAAGCGTGGGAGCCATCACATGTTGCTGTATCTTTACTCCATCCTCTTTACACTTGTTACTGTCATCATGAGGCATGTTGAACCTAGCAGAGAGAACACAGAAAAAAACACACTGTAGACACAAAATGTTACATTAACAAGGATAAAAAGTTTAGGCCTTTTCTCTTCCTTTTTTTGAAATAGCTCTTCTGATCATGGACAGATCCAAAGCCAGATGCAGCATCACGATGAATACATCTGGACTGTTTCTGGATGAGACTTAATTCAATATGTTTGTGTTTCTCAAAACGACAAATACAAGAGGCATTCTTTTTGGATTTCAGTGTGTTTAATCATCATGTTTTTTATCTAAACATTTATTCCTACAGTTACTCTGTCATTGGTTTGGTTTTAGTAAACTAATCCATGGTTGCCACTAAAAATAATGCAGAGCATTTGTACTGTCTGCCTGGGGGGAGTGTGTAAAGAAACCAGCATGATATTGAATTTTATGAACACTGGGGGAATTTTTTGAAGTGAAAATAAGTGCACTGAAAAAAAGGAACACATTTAAGCTCATATAAGTTTAGCAAATACAATCCCCCTACATTGTGTTTAGGTACAGCGTCACACTGTTTGCTACTAAGCTGCCCACCTGACAGGGACAAAATAACTCTGCGCCTTGTCTCTAAGCAGTTATCAAGTATGCTGTCACAGGTTGATGCGGATATTTTATGGAATTCAATAATCCCACCTTTTGTTAAGTGGTAAGAAAGAGCATTTGTTACAGTTAACGAAGGCTGTTAAGGTCCGTAACAGTCTCCACTGTAGAAGGCTAACACCCCAGCTCAGGGTGACTCAGGACTTTGAACAATGCAGAAAGAGTGTTTTTTGTTCAATTCTGACAATTTATTTTCCATCTCAAAATGAAGAGCACCAATTCACTTTGGGAGATGTGGTCAGAATATGCAAAAGAAGTGTCACAAACTAAGGCAAACCGCAAGAAAAGCTCATATTTTAAGGCTCCCAAGGACAAACTTTTGAAGTTCTATGAAAGCCAAAAGAGGTAAACAATCAGCAGAAGTCTGCTAAACTTACACATGACCCAGTTCATGAGCAATGGTGAATGCAGTGCTGAGTCCGTTGTCCTCACTGATGCTGCAGCTCCTGTATGGATCACAAACTGTCCCCAACTCAGCAAGTCCTGAGAAATAAGAGACTTCTCAGTTTTTCCTAACAAAACACCATCTTGTTTTCTTCCCTTACAATCATTGCTGGTTAACTCATTAAAAACAATCCACTGACCTAAGGTGTCACACTTATCCCTTGCTCTGCAGATGTCCTGCCTGTGGTGAAGACACAGATAATGGGTCAGGGTCAGAGACAGTGTAGGACAACCTTAAGGCAACTGGGAGTTTCATCTGGATCACATTTTCGTCTCTAGTTAGTCTCTCTCTCTTTATATACTTATCATTTACTTTATTGGACATCGACTATTTTCGATTTAGGATTATGTTTTAAATATACTGTATGTGAAAAAGGATAACTTCCATGCACCTGGTTATAAGGATGGCAGTGTCGTGGTGGGAGTGATGGTTATCATCCAGGATGTTCTGGCTCTGCTGCCAGATGCAGAAGTTCTTTAAAGTGGTCTGTGCATTAAATGAAATGACTGGACCATCCTGAGAAGCATGCAAACATAGATATAAAAAGGCATTAACTCATTCATGAAGTGTACAAATTTGTGCACATTTGTAGCAATGGACATCAGAACAAAACTTGCTGTCTTACCAGCTCATTATTTATTATCACTAACTTAACGATCACAATGTTGATCAGGTTGCCAATGCTGGGATCTTTGTAGATAGAAGAGACCTGAATAAAGAAAACAGACTTAACATGATTTCAATTAAAGGAAAAATATTAGTCTTATTATCAAACTGAACCAGCTGAGAAATGACATAGTACATTTACTGCTAACTCTATCATGGAGCGTCTGCCTGCAGTTTCACAACAAAAGAATTTGGTTGATTGGAAGATCAAGCTGATAACAGCTTGAGCCCCTGAGGAGAAAGTAGTCTTTGCCAAGAACAAAATATAGGTCATCCTAGTCTTTCCCGGAGGACCAGTGGCTGAGCGTATGATGTCTTTGAGACATACCTGAACTTTTTTTTTTAACATACATCAAAGCTGCCTGTCCCTCAAGATGCCCTCTCTTAGCCCTGGCCTTTTGAAAGAGTTGTTTACCCCTGCCCTGGGCTGGCCTTTTCCCTACCACAACCCTCCTTCAAAGACTTTTTGACTGACCAGCAGCACAAACAGCACTGAGGAACAGGTACATATGTTCAATACACCCACGTGTTCGGACGCAGCTATACTTTAAATGAGTGCTTGGATAAAGATATACATGCACACTTTGATTTCCCAGCCCACCACTTCCACAAACCCAACATCCAGAGAATAACTTACTATAGACATTAAAGTGAGTATGTAGTGCTGTAGGTTACTGCCGTGATGCTCCACCATTTTGCTGTCGGCCACCAGCATGACTTCAACAAAGCGCGGGTAGGACAGGAAGCGCTTTGATCTCCTGTGAGGTCCTGAGTCACCACTGCTATCATTTGACGGTCTAGTGCTAGCACTGCCGTGCTCTGATCTGAGCAAAGCGTTACTGGCCAGGCTGGCGCTCAGTGACTCCAGGTCAAGGAATATGTCAGCGCTGACCACGGGGGCTGCATTGGAAACAGTGGTGACCTCAGCCGCTGGCACTCTCTTCAGCTTGTGTCTCTTATGTCTGTGTTTGTGTCCTAGAGCGAGAAGCCAGAGGGAATGGGGCATGTATAAATATACACAGATGCAGAGCTGAAGAGAAGTACATTCACTCAGAAAAGAAAGACAAGATAAAAATCATTGCCAAGAGGATGTGGTTACACTTGAGCTACATTTGTGGTTTATTGCTCTAAAGATGGAGCTGCATGCGTGGAGATGCAGCGATTTGGCTGCATGAAGAAGAGTATGATCGAAATTTGTTACTGCCTCTTTCTCTGTTGTGTTTATTGCTGCTCAAGGATTGCGTTGACAGATGAATACTGGCTGGAGTACTTTTTTTCTCTCTCAGTTCAATTTGAGAGGAGGGAGGAGAGGAGGGCAAAGAGTTCATGTTAGGTAAGCCTGGCCTTCAGCCATAGAAAATGGTACACAAATTGCTTAGCGCATACACAAATTAAGCAGCTCAACAACAGGGCAGCAAAACCTCTCAAAACCAATTTTAATAATGACATGGCAACAAAGCTACTGCATGCCGGTCCTTTTTTTTTTTTTTTGACAGTTATTAATGCATCACCAGCAATGTTACATCAATAAAAGTGACCTAGGCTACAGGATATTAGGATTAGGATATTTACCCTTTATCATTGAATGTCCTGTAAGTATAAATGAATAAATGAATGCACCTAAAATAACAATTTGCTCTACATGAAAATCCTATAAGGTAGCAGGGGATGCGATCTTTTACTTTTTGTTCTGTTATTTTTCAAATCCAAAAACGTGTCATATTAAAAAGTCTTAACTTGTGGGAACTAATTTAAACTGTGAGGTAAACTGGTTAAACTTGTTAAATATGAAGTTAGTCAAATTACCAAACAATTGTCTCTTTTTGTTTAGTGCTGTTGGAGGCATAAACAGTTATCAATGGGCTGTATTAATACATAAGAAACAGCAAAAACATGATTATTCTTTGGCAGACTCAATTTCCTATCCCATCCCTATCCCCTACTGACACAGAGCAGGTATTAGGATCTCTAAATTACAACTGTCAACTATTGCTAATGCAGCGTACTTTCAAAACACATCGGCTGTAAACTTGGCTCAGTTGGGCAGCACGGTGTAATTTACTGTATAAATGTGGTGAAAAAAAATCAGATCAGAACTGGCCTGAGATTCCTTTGGCTTTTATGTTTTCTTCCCTATTAAATTAATCCAGAGATAGTTTTCACCACATCAAATAATAAATAGTAAAAAAGTAACTTTTAACAGCTTATTTATTGAGGTTCATTTTACAAAATGTAAACACGGGGCTCAAGTTACAGCCAAGAGGACAACTTACTGTATCCATAGCAACATTAAACTTCCTGTTTCTTGTAAATATTTTAGATGGGTTTTTCCAAGTGAAGATTTTTTAAGTGTCATTAATCCTTTAGTGACAAAAAATAAAACCTTATGAATCTGGAAGAATTACACAATAACTTTGAGAAGCTTGAATAATTCTATACTACAAATGGCGCTTAGTCAAATTCATGTTCCCTCAGGCTATGTTTTCACACATCCTCACACTTACTGTACTGTGGAATCAAAAGAGAAAACATACACACAGTCTAACATGTAAATATACAGTAAAACCAAAAAGTTGTAGTGCAATCTCCAGCAGACAAAGAGCAAATATTTCCACATTTATTTTCTTAGTTTTGATTATTTGACTGTTTCAAGTTGGCATCACTTTGCTATTATACAGTTTACACCACATGGCCATCGCAGTGGGTCTACCCAGCTTTCTTATCAAAGAAGCAGAGGAAGTACAAGAGTCAACAGGAAGTTCAGCCAGTAAACTGAGATGGGATGATACAAGGGAGAACTTCCAAATGATTTTTCCTGTGTGAGAGCTGCAGTGCTGCAGCTGCAAGCACTGAACTATGCACACTATGACAGGCTGTAGCCAAGATATTGCACACCATACTTTCCCTTTAATTCTGTCATCAGACCCCTGATTGTAGCCAGCACAAGGGAACATATCTAAATCAAGTATGGCCAATAGATCATCATTTCATCTATGAATGAAGAATAATTAAATGTTTATTCATATTACTAAAAAAAAGGGAATTTTTTTCCTCTTAAGATTTTCAGGAGCTTACTTTTCATCAATTAGTACCGAACACCTACTGTAATAGTTTGACAAAACTCTGCTGTTATTACATAACTTTAGACTCCGGTTTTACATGACAGGGGAGACTGCACGGGTGACTCAGTGATTACACCTGATTACATCCGTGGGAACCAGTGTAAAGGTTGCATGCACTTACAGACACATATGGCAAATATCTCTCCTCACAAGCCACACATACCCCATGAAAACATTTCCATGCACATGAACTCCCCACATGCACACTGCTTTTAAACACAGCCACTGGGAGGTCTCTGCTCAGAGGCTGCCGTGTCGGTAAGAGGGTGAGGGGTGACTGGAGCAGATATTTAGGTCAACTGACTGGAGAGAGCACTACAGTGGTGAGGTCTGAAATAACACCGGTTGTAGGGACAAAACAGTGTGTGTTGTTTTGTTTTTTTTCAAGCAGATATGTGTAGGTGTTAAGGCTGCGTCTATGTTTGATTGCGGGGACTTGTCTTTCAAAACTGAATGCATGCGCACTCATTTTGATATATACCACACCTGAAGTGTCACAAGCTGAGGTCTTCTCAGCTGTCTGTTGCTTGGATGCACGCTTCCTGTATACAATATGAGGTTTTGTGTGTTCCTCTTCATAGTTTTTCCCTTCGTAGCTGTGTAGGGGCTCCACGAAATACTCCCCATCTGGAGACCTGAAAGTGCCGAGCTGAAAGCAGAAAAACACACAGCAGTTAGTCCCCATCAATCCAGAGTCTGTAAATGTTTACTCCTTTAAAAAGAAAAAAGTCAAGATGAGCAAGCCGAGAAGTTTCAAAATCCACCACTGCCATACCACTCTAAGGAAATGTAGTTTTCACATGAAAATATTTATAGAAAGCAACAGTGGAATTTGGCTTATATACAAACCATGAGAGCCAATAAGCAATGCAGAGACAGAAGTACTCTCATGAATAGAAGAAATAAGTGAATTTGCATGCATTTACGAATTATCCCTAAACAGGAGTAAAGGAATCAAAGCACACTTGTGATGTCTATCGGAAAACTCAGGGAATGTATGTTCTTGGCAAAAATGCCAAAAGCCCTGTTACATTTATTTCACGAGGTACATTTAGTGTAACCAGTTGAGTTGGAGGTCTGTGATCAAGATAAGGTACATGCCAAACCGAGCACAACTGGACAACCATCATAGCAGCTTAAAGAGATAGGGCTGATACAAGTTTTGTACTGTTAGTATAATATATTTGGCAAGTTGCATCAGTAATCCTGGATAATAAACGTGGACCAAAGTTATTACCAGAAAATCATTACACTTTGCTGAAATTGATGCCTTCTGCTACCACTTCCATCAACACGAAGCAATTTCTACCACTGCGCAAGGAGCAACTCTTTGACTGACATTATGCCATAATAGGTCATCATTTCAGGATGCACAGAAATAGAGTTCAATAAAAGGCAGTATGGTCTGGTTTAGAATAAACGTGGCTTCAAAGGTCATTACTAATATGCACCATAAATGTCAGCTCAGCTCCCCAAAGCTCCCTGCAGAGACCATCCAAAGCATTTCTCTATGTTTTCTCATTTGGGAAGGATCTGACCCATGATTCATATCTGTAACTACACTGTGGTCTCTGTGAATAAACTCTGAGTGCACTTTTGATCCCCACCAAAAGTCATGCCTCAGCAGCCCTGAGAGTTGGACCAGTTCGTGATGACGTCAGTACCACCCGTACTCCTGCTGTACTAGCGTGCGTAAAGACGTCACCCACTACCGAGACACTGGGGAGGAGAATGGAAGATGTCTACTGTCCATTAAACCTGACATTAGAAAATAAACGTTGGATCCTCGCAGGCCAGAAGCTGTGTTGCTATTTCGGGCGTATATCATTTGCCCCGAAAGAGGCTTACAACATAATTCAACATCAAATTAACTAAATTAGGCTTTCTTTTCTTAAAATGTTTCTTAATATCTTACAATTCCACTTAAATGTGGTCAGGACATTTATACAATGTATTATGTTTGGCCTTATGTATGAAATTATGCAGTCTTAGCTATATACAAACATGTTTAAACTAGCAACATAAAAAAATGCAAATCTGGATATTTGGACAGTCAACGGTACAAGCGGGTTGCGCGCAAGGCTGGAAGTAAAAAAAATCAAGGCAATGTTTAGGCAGCTATTATTCAAGCCTTGTGTACGCAGCAGTAGCTCATGAACACTCAAGGTGGAAAAGTAAAACAGCTGGTCGTAAATTCGTTGTACGTAAAGCGACTTCTGACCGTGCGTAAAAACTCACCAGTCCGGAGCACAAACTGATGACTGCGGCGTGATGTGCATGTGCATTTACATGTCCTCTATAGAAGCAGTGCCTTAACTCTGTGTCCTCCTCCTCCTCCTCCTCCTCTCCCTCTGCATCTGCTGAAAAGTCCGTTGTGTTATCTCCTTGAGGCACTCCAAGTAATGTCACAGTGTAGAGAGGCGCAATAAATCCCGAATCCAGCGTGAGATTGAGGTGATAGTTTTGTCCGAAAGCAGATATCCTGTAGTGGATATTTGGCGAGGCCCAGTGGTCCGTAGTATTAATGGCTCCCTCTTCCAAACTTCGTCTTTTCCTCTTGAAGTGCACGCTGGTTGGAAACTTGTCACCGGCTTCATTCACTCGCACCGGTGTTACAATCTCATAAGCGACGAGCTCCTCTTTGACTGCGGAATAAAGGCAGAAGAACGATAATGCACTTACAGAATCAACAACAATCCGACTGAAACCATAGAAATGAAAGAGTCCAGATGTGTTAAGGGTTAGATTTTGATTTAGACACGTTCTTGGTTATTCTGTTTTACAGTACTGCTGGGAAAAGACAGTCAGTCATTGAAGTTTAGGAATCTAGAAAGGCAGCAAGTCATGTGCTTGCCAGAATAGAAAAACTCATTCATTCTCTGCCTACAGGGTGAGAAAATGATCTCTCAAGTGGGGGAAAAAAATGCGCGGGTTGTCAGAATGGCATACTTTACCTGAGCTTGAATTCAAAAGCAATCTCCCTGCGGATGCGACTACATTCAAGAAATCAGGGAATAGTAGAAACCCCAAGCCCCAGAAGAGCACATGCATGATTGTCCACGTTCAGAGTAAAGAGGCAGCGTGTATTCCTGTAGTAATATTGTATTCCTGCGGTCGCTTCGGGCTTTCCGCCTCCGGTCCGCCTGCCACATCCAATTGTATTATCCTCAACTCTTGAGTAGATGGTCTCTGACCGGAGAAGTACACTGCTGGGACGTGAGCGCTTCGCGGATTCCCTGGCGAACATGCATACTGCAGAGGGGTGGGCTGCTCCAACAGTCAACTGCGATGGGCTCCGCAAGCCCGTGAACCAGCTCTCTCCCCAGCTAGGGGCGGGATCAGCGCTGCAAGGTACTCTGGTGCTACAGTGAAGCCATTTCCGTTATATACCATAGTGACAAGGGTGGTCACGTTTGTCCAATTTGAAAGATGTCATGATTTGTTAACAGCACATGCACAAGTCCAGACTCAAGGTCCCCGACCAACTGATCTAATGATTAATAATTAGTCTTTATGTGTGATGCAGTTGTAAAGTTGCAATTTAACAATCTGGAATGATTTTATTTGCCTTTGTTTTTAGAACGGTGGGCAGTACAGTGTGGAGGACAGGTCAGTGACCATGACAGTGAGGTGGGGCCCATAGGAAATGCCTGCCCTGGGGCCACAAGAGAGATAATCAGGGCATGGCTGTATACTTAGAAGTTCATGGGATCACAGAGTGACAAAATTCAATCTGGCAAGCAGTATATACATATACAGTCGTGATTTGAGGTTTTAAGTAGATGTTGGAAATGTTATTGTGTTGGGATAATGGTAATGTTTTAAGAGCTATAGTCCCCTCGGCAGAACAATGCTGCGAGCTGTATGGAAGCCTTTGTAGGTGCCTTTGTTATGTGGAGGATCAAAGAGCAGTCTACCCAGTATGCCGCTCTCTCCATTCATGCAACCCGTACACACACATACATACACACACAGCTCTAGACAAATTCAGAAATTGTTCAGCACACCTTTTGTGATGTATTCCAAATAGGCATATCCCCAAACAGCCGTATATCTGAGTCTGTATAAGCTCTTTGGAGAAATACTTATATGACAAGAAATTAATTTTCCCTTGATATAAAACTTTTTGAATAATTCAATAACGACACATTCAGTCAGACTTTACACTGTCGGACAATGTCATAACTAATGGAGATTTGTCCTGGAATCATGTATCTGTATATTTGAAACAATAAAGTTAACTATGCGACACATTGACTGAATGTACACAGAATGCAGTCATTAATCAGAGATATTCATTTCACCTGTGCTATGTTTGTCCAAACATGAAACTATCAAGAGTGAAAGCAATATAGCCCAAGATGTCACATTTAATGCTCTGAGAATATATTGTATATACAACAACATTACGGTCAGTCAACACAATGATTTAACTAACTGTTTTCTTTTCTACCACCTGAAACCAAAGTAAGCTTTAGCCTAACAGGTGAATTGAGCTATTGATATTAAAGTGTGCCCAGAAAATGATTTGCTTAAGTTAAATTAGCACCCTATGCTGGCCTTTAAGAAAGGCACACTTTTTACAGAAGCAATATATTTTGATGCTTTTTTGAATTATCAACATCTACAACCCCTGTTCCAAAAGAGTTGGGACGAAATGTCAATGATTCGCAAATCTCATCAACAAGTATTTCATTCACAATAGAACATAGAAATCACGTAAAAGGTTGAAAGTAAGACATTTGACTGTTTCATGAAAAATAGATAAAGGGTCTTTAAAAAAGTGGGGACAGGCCCATGCTTAACACTGTGTAGCATCCCTTCTTCTTTTAACATGTCAGGGAGCTGAGGAGACCAGTTGCTGAACCTTTGGGAGAAGAATGTTGTCTCAGTCCTCCTTAGATGGGAGGATACATCATTCATGATTTCCAAAATTAATTTCAAGTCAACTAGCCACAGAACAGTTTTCAACTTTTCCTCAGTCCATTTAAAAAAGAGCTTTAGCCCAGAGAAGACGGTGCTGTTTCTGTATCATGTTTGCATAGGGTTTCTTCTTTGCCTGATAGAGCTTTAACCTGCATTTATGGATGGAACGGTGAACTGTGGTCATAGACAATGATTTCTGGAAGTGTTCCCTGAGCCCATGCAGAGACTTCCATGACAGAATCATTCCTGATTTCATGCAGTGCTGCTTGAGGTTCCTGAGGATCACAAGCATCCAATTCTGATTTTAGCCGCGTCCCTTACGCACTGAAATACATTCAGATTCTCAAAATCTGTTGATCATATTAAGTATTGTAGATGGTGTGATATTCAAAGTCTTTACAATTTCACACTGAGGATTCTTCTTCTGAGACTCTAAGTGTTCGTTTTTATGCTCGGTTGTCATGACCAGCTCAAAATCATGATAAAGAATGGGAAGCAAAACACAAACATGTAAAGCAAGGTTAAAATAATTCATTTGGATATCAATTACTACTTAATTCAGTGATTTAGTCCATTTAGTGTGTAAAAAGCTATGATAAATGAAAAATATTGGTCACTGATTTTCAGATTACTTTGATCTCGACTCGATTCAAAGAATCTGCCAGAACATCATTTCTGAAAGTCCAGCATTGAGTATGGTTCAAAAAGTATTTGCATTAGCAAATCTCCAACCCCGAACCCATTGGTGACAGAAGGGTGGTTGAGGTTATGACATGGAAGTTTATCGAAAATAATCAGGGGAGTCTGTCCAGTTTCTGTGCCAAATTTCCAAACTTTTTGGCATAGTTTGCAGAGCTGCTGTGACTCCAAAGCAAGAGACGAAAGAAGAAGATGAAGATTAAGAAAAAGTAGAGATACAGGCGTAACCATGGAAGCTTATCTTCTGTTCTGTCCCCAGTAACTTGGACGAGTGAGCTGGGACATGACTTTCCAGCTTAATGTGTGCGATCAACATGCATTGCTATTAAGAAAGGCTGCAGGATGTCCTAACTCAGATCAAGAACTTCAGAAATAGAGAAATAGAGAAAGAGTATGATGCATCTCTGTAGGCACTTTGCTCAAGAAAAAAAAGAAAAAAGCCAGAAAGGTCTGGTGCTTCTGTCATTACAGTGATTACATGTGCAGGCCTGTGGTATGGTACACAGTCCTAAACCTCTCAGAGACAACTTAGTTTTAATAGATTCAAACAAGCTTTTGTAATTATGTTTGTAGCTGTTCACAAAACCGCCATTGTACACTAAACAGCTGCAGGCCGCTCATTTGCATCCATTAGTGCTTATTTTCCAACATGATTGACCAAATTAAGTGTAATGTTAGGGGTCACTAAAATGTTGGAGCGGTCCTCTTCTTCTCGTGTTCCTCGTGTTTTTTTTGGAAATGCCCTTTCAGGGTATAACTCAAAACATAAACATAGACAAGATGTCACAAACCACTTTAAATGAAACCTGTCATTCACAATTAGTCCTGTTTCAGAGAATTCACAGTCAAATATTTTTACAGCTCAGTTGAACCACTTGAGGGAAATTGTGCTTTGGCAGGGTTTTCACATGCAGCAACTAAAACTTTAAGGGGACAGTTTACTGTTTAATGTATTATTGTAGTTTCAGACACCCTCAGTTTTTATACTAGAAATAACTGTGTCATTTTCTTCTTCTTCTACTTTTAATGAATGGCCTCAGCGCGCAATAAAATAACTTGTAACATGTGACAATGAGAATGCTTTAAAAACGTTACCCGCAAAAAAACTATGGAAAGCAGTTCCATTTTTTGTTCCATTTTTCACCCCCCCGCTGCAGTTTGTTCTTTTAAATGTCCCCAGGCGGTGTTTATAAATGCAAACAGCAGTCAGCAACAGTCAAATGCAATGGTGTTTGCAACATTTTCAGCAGCTAGTGATATTAAAGCTTTGTGCAGCAAGGAAAATGTTTGCCTTTCCATAAACTGCACTGCATTGCCACCATCTTCAGTGAGTTTATCTTGATTCCATGTTTCTCAATGGAGCAGTCAGTATAGCGGTGGGAGCCTGCATACGTTTGAGAGCGTGTTCTCAATGGATTGTGGCCTTTGAGGTCATCAGCGTCATCCTTCACGAGTTGTACGCAGGCAGTATCATTCAGGGTCACTATCAGCAGTGTAAACTTCACTTCCCCCTCCAGATCAGACAAGGCTGATGGGGAGCGGAAAACTTGAATGAAGTAGCCGAGCCTGGCCTGAGATTTCAAAGATATGCAGTATAATTATTGAGCTTTCAAAATCTCCCTTTACTTGGTCTCACCCTCAGCCCCCACCCCACAGACCTTTGTGGCCTGATGAACTCGCTTCATTACAAGGAAATATCCTGGTGCTGTGGACTGGAAAGCAAGTAAGTATTTATACAGTTTTGTTGCAATATTCTACAACATATGATATTCAATTAACTTCATTGAAAACAAACGGTACACCAAAGAAGCAAAATGAATGAAGGAATTTGAACTAATGACATGCCCAACATAGAATATTGTCTAACTGCAGCTGTGGCTACATGAAGCTGTACCTGTAGACACTGGTGCTTTGCTAAATGCTAACATCAACATTCTTGCAATGGCAATGCTTAAATGGAAATATTAACGGGCCAATTTTTGCTGCTGTCTGCAGGCAGAGAGTGCACTTTGGAGAATAAAAGAGGAATTCTGACAGGAGAGACAGGCTAACTAACGCTCAAAGAAAACGAACATTCACCATTGAAAACAAGTCGGACATGCAGCTTTTTCTTTGCAGACTCTTCTCTCACACCAATTTGCAATAGGGAAGGAGCTAAATAGTGTCATTTAGATTAAAGACCTTCATCCTAGATGGAAGTTGTTGAGGAAAAAAAAGCTGGGAAGGTCTTAGGAACGAGCAAAGGTGAACATCAGTGTCATACCAAAGGTATCTACTTTGCCGCAGTACAGCACAATTTCAGGGTGAAAAGCATGTGTGGCTGGCAACTTATTACTGCACATCTTTCAGCACAGGACCGCTTGGACTTAATAGTAGTAATGGCTCCCTCATATCTGCAGCCATGCATGGAAAACTGCACACAAACACATAAAGATAAGTACACATGTTCGAGCTTAAGGTAAAGCTTAAGCTTTCAAAGCAGACAGCAGAAGCTCAGAGCTTTACTAGAGAAGGGAGGGCTGGAGAGGGAGGTAACTCTGTAAATGGGCTTTATAGGATGGTCGTAGGTGAGTTTATGTTGGGTGAGAGCTGAGAAAAAACAATACTCAATGTCTGAAATGCAATTAGGGCTTTGGAGGAGCTTTCTCAGAGGACAAGATAGGGGCCTGGACTCTGCCCAAGTCGTACAGCAGCTGTCAGCAGGTCTCTCCAAAATCCAAATGCTTCCCAGGTTCTCTGGCTCTCTGTGGAATGGCAACAATTGACTTTATGCCAGAGCCTAAATTAATCACTCCCCAGACTGAAGACAGGAGGAGGAGAAGGAAGTCATCAGTGGTGTTGTACTGCTTTTCATGGGTACAAATGTCCCATGAAATATCCAGACACAACGGAGAACCAAACTTTGTGGCCATATGAATTCCACAAAGCTTTTCTTTCTTCACAAACTCTTTTGTTTACTGATGAGTGGGTTTACTGAGTCACCCTCCCTTTGTTAAACCGCTAAAGAAGGCAATGTATTCTCTCATAAAATTCTTACATTGAGCGAAGGTCAAAGTCTGCACTTTTTGTGGCTGGAGAATCATGGGTGCTGTGTGGGCCAAAGAAAGCTGTTGTGTTACAGAGTGCAGCCAACCTGTTACATGTCTCGCTGTGTTAGTGATATGTTGTGGTAGGAACATTGTTTCTCAGGGTCCCCGTGTCATATCTCTGTGGTTCTACCATTGCCCCAGCACACTTTCCCTTTAGCTTGCTTGGCGTCCCGTGCTTCACAAAAGCACAGCATAATAGTCTAATCACTCTCAGCTGTAAGAGAAACATTTAACAGCAACAACAAAAGGATAGAAAGATAAAAGATACTGTTTAAACACCTGATTTCTTGTGTGGACACGGCACAGCTGGAGTGAAAAACTGATTGAGGAACTTGAGGCTATATGGGGTGGAGTATAAGTTTTGGTTTCCTCTGCTGAAAACACAGTTATTTAAAATTCCTCATTGAATACGACAGGCATGGTCCTCGGGCTCTCTTTCACCATCTGTTCCATGCAGAACCAAACAGACATGTTTAATAAGGGGTCGTATAGCCTTACACACATATGAGGACCCACATGTTAATTCAGAGCACATGTGTCTTTTCACCGAGTGTTTTCTCGTGCATGAAAAAGAAAAATGATTCATGCATTTGAACATCAAAATGTATATTCCTGAAGGACATGAAAAATAGAATAATAAAAAAAATCTGAAACATCACAAAAATAAGTTGTTTTTGACCGCTGATTTGCTCTGTAAGTCATTATGGCTGAGAGACACTTGAGCTTAAAGCTGTATGAACTGTACCTAAGTTTAGGTGACTGGGATTTTTCTTTCTGCAGCCCACACATTACTGCACAGTAAGATCTGTTTCCCCTCTGCTTCATCTGCTCCTTTGTCAGATTGGATATAGTTTAGTGTTCTGGGTCAAGGATTCTATTTTGTGGGTGTCAGGGTTTGTAGAATAGGCTGGCTCAGGTCCTGCTGGCAGGGCCACTGTGTAAGTGGGTCATCTGGGTCCAAGAGGAGCCGACGATCTCACTATAGCTGACAGGCACACAGCAGTGTGCACGAGAACCCAGCTGGATGTGACGGGAAATCTGTCTTACACGAGGGCTTGTACTTACAGAGAAAATTTTAGATAAAGACACAAATATTCTATTGAGTAATGTTTGGCAATCTTTTTTTTTTTTAAAGATGCAGAAAGAAATCTCTGATAAAGCAGATGGTCTGTCACATCACTGGGATTTCAAATATATTTTTAAATAACTCCTTGCTGTACAGTTGAAAATCTGAAAATGACTTCAAATTGTTCTCTGAAATATTTCTGTCACTGGTTTAAGCTGCCAAATGGACAGTCTGTTTCACTCATTAAAGTTTATCATTTTTCTCCATCTAATCTTTCAGAGGCCATTTAGGATTATCACTTAACAAAGAAATTATTCAAATCAGATTTTCTGACTCAATAATCGCATTATGGATTTAACACAGCAGGGTGAATGGCACCAAGTAAAGACTATGACAGCCTTGACAGGCAGAAATATGGCCAAGGCCAAATATGCACACCGACACTCACACACTAATACACATGCACATGTACTTGTACTTGTACATTGTAATAACTTCTATTCAATGTTGACAGCCTAAACAAAAGTCTTACCCCCAACTGTAACCTAACCTCAATTTACACCTTAACCTCTAACCCTAACCAGCACCCCAGAAATGACCATTACTTTGGATCATATATACGGTCATGTAAAAATGAGAAGTTAAATACTTTGATGTTTTTAGATTATTATGATTGAGTGAACTGTATGAAAATATGTAGAGTTAATTTGTTGATTACAGCTCAAAGACCTTGAAACAGAGGAACTGCATGATGTGGAAGAACCACAGAACCTCTGAAAAATCCAATATGTGGTATTCTACACTGTAATTATGAAACCCAACAACATTCAAAAAGACATTTGGCATGCACAATGTAGCCTTTCAAATTAGGAAAGGATGCACATTTAGGAATTTCTTGTTAGTTTTGCTTTGCCTCATCATATTGACTGCATTAGTGAAAGCTTATGTGAGTCACCTCAATAATCATTTCAAGTTTTTTCCAAGCATAATGTAATAAGAACCTTTTCTTTGTTCGGCTGTAGCTCCCCTTCCGCTGATTGGCGATCCGATAATCAGAAGATTGGTGGTTAGCTCTCACCCTATTGAAGGGTTCTTTGACAAAATATTGAGTCTCACATTGCCCGTAATGTGTTCCTCACTGGTAAGTTCTTTTGTATGATACAATCTTTTGCATTTCTTTTTTGGAGATCGAAATACTAGTCTGGGTTGTACGTAAAGGCATAGACCACCCAGTGAATTGTTTATGCTTTTAATGTTTGCTGTAGGGTATTAACACGTAGGCCTGCCCCTTCGACATGTTGGTAATGTCTGGTTCTTGTACAGCGTTGTGTGGGTCTGAGCATGAGCAGATATCATGGTCTCTTCTTGTTGTGTGTGTGGGTCTGACTTGTTGGCAGTCTTATTGCTCTGGATTACCGTGCAACTACTAATATGTGCCTTATGAGCTGTAATAATGCATTTAATTCATCTATACCACACAGACTGCAGACATGGTGCTATGCAAACAAGATACTGCAAGAGTTGAGAGACCCCACTTCACTTGTCTGTGCAGTGTCCCCTTTTCTCCTTGGAGCAACCACTGGCCAGTTAAGAAGTTTAATATTTGCCACAAGTTAGTGTTGAGTAATATTTTATATCTTTGAAAGCGCATAAACAAAACATAAATGATGAACACAAAAAGTTTTAGAATTATTCACATTTTAGATCTATTAAGGCCTCTTCTGATTCTGCGTTTACTGTTTTTCTATCTTCAAACCAAACTGCACCTATCTTTCTGTGTACATTGTTGTTTAGGATACAGGAAATACCCCATGTCATGTGACCAGGATTCCTTTAGGTCACATATCGTGGAAATGATCATTCCTCAGTCAGATACAAAAGTAAGAGGACCAGTCTATGGAGGAAATTGGGTAGAGGAGACAGGACTGCATGTTGTAAGCAAGATTTAAGTTATTTAGTACACTAAAAACAACCCTCTATGTCTGTTTTACTTTTTAAATGAAAACAAAATTTAAAAAATAAAAATAAAAATAAAATAAAAACAACCCTCTAAAGATTTTCACTGTAAGGCCTTTGCAGTAAGATTTTTACAAAACTTTACAAAGGTCAACAGAAGTGTTATTACTGTATGACAAATGATGTCTGTGTGCATTTTTGACCAGCTTGGGTGCCCATAATTTTGAGTAATATATCCTGTATCTGTAAATGAAATCACTGCAGCTTCATTCTTTGTGTGTATTATTACACTTGCCCACAGACACATAGGAGCAGGTAGGCTGTACAAAGAGATCAGCTTTGCTCAAACTCAGTTTGCTGCCTGTGTTGTGTTTTTTGCATTTACTCCCACTTGGGTTGCCCTGAGGTTCAATTTCAAACCTACTTCAGCGTTGGCGTCTCAGAGCTGAGGTCACATTATCACACATTACTTTGGAGACTGTTCTCAACTTATATTAGTATTAAGAATGATAATTTAATATGAGTCACCTTGTTGTAAAATTACTTCAGTTTTTATGGCTGAATAAGAGAGTTCAGTTCAGTACAGCACAATTAAATCCAAATATTATGAAAGTGGGATATACCTGTTGTGAGAATTCAAATATCCAACTTTGCGTGATCAGATTACACTACAAAAGCATTTAAAGGAATTCCAGAAATATTGCATATTCAAGTTTTTAGTTATGTGAGGACATACCCCAAAAAACATGCAGAACATCGCATGTGGTGTTTAGGAGGCATGGAGGAGTCAAATTTTCAAATTCATTTTGGCTCCACATTCTTAATCACAGCTTTTCAGGTCAGGGAAAAAAACAGCAGCAGCAGAAGAATGTTTTAATATTATGGGAATGCCAACTTTTGACACGAAGACGATGCTAAAAGTTAAAAGCAGCATGTGTTTGTGTGGAGTTAAGAGGAGGCTGAGCCCGCATTGTTATTGCCTGTGTAGGAGGAACGGGACTGGGTTTTTTTTTTTACATTAGTCAGTCCAAGTGTAAGTATAACAAATGCACAAATATGATTATTTTGAAGATATTATTACAATGATGAAAGTTTAGACCAAGCCAATGGGGGTGTACTTCAATAAGCTAATGATGGCCATATGAGAGGTGGTTTGTAATCAGTATGCAAAGGCAAGACAGGCTACTGGACAGCTGGGCCTTCTCAATGGTCTCCCTCAGAGAAAGAACAACTTCACTGTTTTGTTTAGGTTTTTTTTTTTAGCAAAAGATGTGCAGTGAATTTGAGCCAAGATAGTGTCATACAGAGCAGTTCTGCTGACAAACCAATTTACTCACAATTTAATGTGAAACCATGAGAGAGTTGAGGTATTTGGGACCAAAACACTGACAAACAGCCACATGTTAAAAGGAGCCAGGTGATGACAGAGGCCAATTAATAAGTAAGATCAAACAGCTTGGGGAAGTGACAGAGGAAGATGCCCCGCTTTCCTTAAAAGTCCCTCAAACTGTTTGTGTGCCCTTGTGGATATTGATCAGCATTCACTGTTGTTATTTAACCGATCAGCTTGTTCAACCTTTTTATGTCTTCCTCCGTAATTACTGTTTCTGAGCTTGTCAAGTTTTCCGCTCTTGTGTTGCACACATGGAGTTCACTATATGATAAGGGCTCCTATAAACAATGGCTCCTGGGGACAGAAAAGCACAGGCTCTCATTTTTTTGATGACAGCTAAAAAGCCAACTGTCACTGGCAGATTTTATCAGCTAATACCGTTCGTAAATTTGTAAAAAAAACTTTTCCAGAGCAGGCATGACATCATTCTGAAATAAAGTGAACTGGCCACATGGGTCTTACCATCTGTGCTGTGGGACACACAATGTGAGGCCAGAAAACGTATTAATTTGGATTATTCTAAAGCAAATGTTTGTTGTTTTTGTTTTGTTTGTTTTCTATCATTCCTATGCTTAGAAGAAGGCAAATTAGTTGTGTAAAATGTGCTTTTGTCTCCTTCACGAGTGCAGATGGGGGACAAATTTAAGCAAAACCTCAATCTCTTAGTGAAGGGTCAGTACAAATCAATATCATATCGCTCTGAGTGATTACTTTCATCCTGCTGTAACGTATATCTTCATCCTAATGAGTAAGTATGAAGATGATGTGGATCATATGTTGTTGCCTCTCAACCTAAGTGGAAACCTGTGGAAGATTTTGGACTTTGCACTATCGTCAAAAACAACGAGTGTGAGGGACGATTTCATATTGATTTTCAAATTGTTTTCCATTTCAACTATTGAGTTCACACATTCGTAAAATGATTGTCTTTACTTAATTTTCTTGCGGTTGCTCAAAACCTTTGCAAAACACTTTGTGTTGGATTCTCCTTTAATTTGTCACCCTTCAGTAGGTTTCTGCTCTGCTCTCTTCTCTCCTTGCTTGCAGTCTGGTAGACATCCTGCTGGCACTATTTTAGCCCCTTTCATAAGGGTGTGCTTACCACAGCCTGCCTTTGTAGTTTGTATACTAAATGCACAGCAGAGAGGGATCCCTTTTGGGCCTGTGGTTTCCTGAAACAAGCCATCTGCATCTGCTCTGCTCCCTACATGGCCTGAGGAAAGAGGACAGGCACAAATAAAGTGGATTCATATAATGTATAGCCCTCAACAAAGAATTCGTTCATTTTGTCTCCCTGCTGTGGACGGAATTACTCTGACCAAAAAAAAAATGTTTTTATTGGTTTCACCAGTAGCAATTAGCATTTTTTTTTTTATGTTTCAAAAACACAAAATTGAGGCTTGCTTTTTATTGAAATAAGTTTTCCCTTTTTTATTTTTTGTTACTTACTATTTTCATCCTTGCCATCTATTTAAACCCAGCAGTCCATCCTCATCATCCTCATAATGGGTCAATGTAATTAGTGGTTACCTCCAGGACTATTCAGCAGCCGCCTTTCATCGTAACTATCAAATGTTTCAGGGACTCACAGTGTGGTTATGATACTGGACAATAGCCAGAGTATGTTTCTAATCTTCCCTAACTGAGTGCACTCAGGGAAGTGATAAGAACGGGAAAGATAAAAAGTGGAAGGAAGAGAGACAGTACAAAAGATGTAGAAAAGGGGGAGAAGAAAGGAAATCCTTTCTGGCAGAACAAGTGCCATTTCTCACTAGTAACTGTAAACGGAAATCATTTAGTAATGTTCTATGTGTGTTCCATGTATGAAAATGTTTCTCGCACTCGTGCAGTGTTTGCCTTTAAGCACCACATGAAAAGCTGACCTCTGTAAATGATAAATGTGATCGTTTTCACAAATTCTAAAGTTTCATCCAGGTGTGTCACCTGGCTGGGATTGACAATATGAAAAATAAGCTGCAAGTATTCCAGCCATTCATGCTTTGAATGAGCACCATGTTTTCATATTAATGTAAAAATAAAAAAAAGCAACAGAAAAACCTTTGTTGTATTCTATCAGATAAAAACATCCCACTTTAATCTTTACATGATTGGACAAAACTTTTTGTGGGTAACAAAATGAATGTGAATATCAACAAGTTGAATTTCAGCCAATACTGACATTAGGTTGATATATCTCTGCATCACCAGTTTTAATATCAGAAGATTGAAACAAGAGCATCTCTGTAAATCATGTGAAATGTACATTTTATTGCTGTGAGATTGAATAGAGATCTCAACCTTTTGTGTCATAAATTCTATGCATGTGAACGGGCTTGTTTTAATGTTAAAGGTGACTACAGGAATCTATTCATGATGGCATTTTCTAAGGTACAGTGCTGTAGAAAATCTTGGTCCACCCATCTTTTCTAAGTGTTCTGCTTTTACGTCAGACTTTAGTCTTTCTGAAGGTCCTTCAAATATTTCTTTGGACACTGGCTGCTTTTACACTCATTTTCAGTCAAATACTTGTACCTGTCCATTTTCTGAAATTTTTTTTTTATTAAGACACTTAACACATATCTAATAATCATTCAAGCATAAAAAGGAATCTAACTCAAGGAATGAACCAGCGTTGTGACAACACTTTACAGAAAACTTGGCAAAGAACCAACTTTAAAAGGGAAGTTCGTTTTTTTTAAACCTGGACCTTATTTCTGACATAAAATGCGTTCATCTACTCACCGATAACAGTTTGGTGAAAGTCGGCGTCCTTCGGAAGATATTTAGATCACGCGAGATCTGCGTAAATCCATATAATGGGAGAGAACAGGGCATTGACAATAAAGCCGCTAAATAAGGCATTATCTGTCTTTATTTCTTAGATACTTTAAGACGTATGAATGAATGAACGCTTACTATTGCACTGTTAGCTCATAGCTGCTGTGTTATTGTTATCCGGGGCTATCAGGGGGCTTATAGGGACCTTTGTAAACACGTGTCTAGTGGGATGACTTCGTCAACGCGTGCCGCTGCAGCACAGCTCATTCACTCCGGTAAGGACATCCATCGTACTCAAAGTCGTTGTCCACGTCATCAAAATCTGATAAATATCCTGCCATGTTGCACAAAACTAGCAGCAGCAAACTCCGTGTGAAGTAAGTCGACCGTCATAGAGCAAGTAAATAAGCTCCTTTAAATAGTGTCTTTTGTTACGGGCAGTCATTCATAAAGACACAATGATTTGTTCATATCTTCGCTGAAGCCTCATCAGAAACGGTCTCCACAGAAGGGTGGCTGTCAAGACGCTGTTTTTAAGGAAGGGAAACGGGGAGAAAAGGCTGAGGTATGTCAAATCACACTAGAACTGGAATGAAAACCAGTGGCAACAGATCTTATTGAGTGATGAATCCTCCCGAGAGCCCTGACCTCAACATTATTGACGCAGTGTGGGATCATCTTGAAAGAGAACGGAACAAAAGGCAGCCAACATCCAAAGAAGAGCTTTCGAAAGTTCTTCAAGAAGCCTGGAGAACTATTCCTGAAGACTGCTCAAAGAAGTGACAAGAAGATTTTCTAAGAGGGTTCAGACTGTGATTAAGAATAAAGGTGCTCATACCAAATATCGACTTTTAATCTTGTTAGAATTTTACAAACTTGGTTTTAGTGTTTTTATAGTGTATTTTGTGTTTGTTTGCACATGTTGCATTATATCACTGCACCTTTTCCCAGTTTTTATGTAATAAAAATGAGGGGTAGATCAAAACTTTTGCACAGTACCATATTTTATCAATCAACTGCATTGGATGAAAATGGTATTATTTTTAGTTAATGGACTATTATTTACAGGGAAAATACTTTACTGGACAGTTTTTTTTTATTTGTTCAACATTTGAATCTTTATTTCAATAGAATTAGCTAAATCTGATGTTTTGACATTTATTTTCTGGAGCCATCTTTAGTTTCGTCCTCCACGACCACCGGTGGTCATAAGACCTATCCTACAAAAGTTTGATATTGAAAATGAGTACAAATATTATTTACCTTTAATGGGGATTTGAGGACAGAGAAAACACATGGTGTAGAAGCTGACTGTCACATGGAATGGCCAAATCTTACAGAAAAATCCTTATTTTGAGGTGTAAGGGGTTCGGGGATGGAGTTAAACACATGACTGTCCTGTCCCAATCACTGATATTTTACAGTAACTTTGAAATATCATTTTTGGATCCTGCCGCTGTATCTTTACGCAGTCGGTACTTGTTGAGTTGTTGTTTTACACTTAATAGGTTAAGGTTACACATTAGAAACTACACGTTTAAGGTCAAGAAAATATCATGGTTTGCATTAAAACTAAGTCTCTAACAGCATATTGCATTCAAATATCCTTTTCCTGGATGAATAGCTTCGGGGTCCCACCCCTTCAGGGAAACACACAAAATGTGTTGGACTCGTGAAGCAGGCGTCCTGCTTAAAATCAGTACTTGAAATTTGTGCTGGGAAGCGTAAAAAATAGACAGAATTTGTGTTGATCAGCACAAATAGAAAACCTTGTATTGGTGAAACAAACTGTATGAACAAACTAGATGAAACCTTTGGAAAGAAACTCTCAAAGAATGCAAGGCTGATCTGAGGTTGTCAGAAGTTTAAATGAAAACTGAGGGATCTCCTAGGGAGGGTTGGAAGCTAAATCTTGTTGTCTGTTCATTAGTCAGTGTCCTCAGTGATGTGGACATCAAAAGAGAGAGAATCAGTAGAGCATGCATATAGCACTTACGCTGCAGAGAGGACCTCAGGATGGCTGTAAATTGAAAGACGTTAGCCATGGAGTTACACATAACAAGCTGGACACAAGCTGTGATCTGATCAGCTCCAGCTGGATCAAATGGACGAGGGTGTGTGCGTTTTTGGGATGTGCAGTAATCATTTGCAACTTTTTACATAATGCTTTGACCCCTAATCCTGGAGAGAAGCCAGTATAATTAGAGGCATGTAGTGTAGTTACAGCACACGTCTGTCCCCACAGATAAAGTAACCGGCATGCAACATTTCTAAGAACAATATTTGAAATTCTTAAAGTTGCACTAAAAGTTAGGTGGGCAAAGCTAATTTGACTAAACCGCTATTTAGATATGTCCCTAATGCGTCCATCATATCAATTAATTTTCTACAAAAACAAAGAAAAAAAAACTTTTGGACAGAAACCCCTGATTGACTCGACCTGAAGTGCCTCACAAAGTCTGCTGCCTACCTCAGAGCATTACGACAACTCTAACACAGAATGTAATGTATTATATTATGTCTGCAGACCTCCAACTGTTCTTTGTTCATTTAATTTAACAGGCATGAGTATTTCAGTTGCTCCTATAATTCAACAGCCTCTTTTTTTCATTAAGAAAAAACAACAAAACACGAGGTAGAAACTCAGGTCCAAAATGAACATTCCTGTTCTGTTGCATTTGTCAGTTTGAGAGTTGCTTTAAACACTTTAAACAACAACAATCAAATAATAATCAGATGCACAAAAAGACTGCAATATGCGGCGAGGCCGCAGCCAAGTAGTCACTTCTAAGACCTCATAAAGTACTGATCAGAATTACTCTAATCTTAAAGCTGTTATGAAGAGATGACTATTTATTAGCTGAAATCCAAAGCTTATTACAAAATACTTATTTCACAAAACACTCGTACTGCAGCTCAGTTTAAAGCAGTTCTTCTCCCACTAATGTTTGCAAACTCCACTCAGTGCACCCCACAGTGCCCAAGTTGCTGCATGAGGACTGGTCCGTCAAATGAGCAGCAGATTAACCTAATTACATAATTTCCGTCTCATTAGCTTAAAGCTTTTGACCTGATGATTCCCTCAGTTTTTTTTTTTTTTTCTTATCTGATAAGGGACTAAGACCCCGGACGAGAAAAGGGCAGCTCAGCATCCACATTCAAGATGACCCACCCTCACTCAGACATAAAGACTTTCAAAATATGACATCTAAATCAGCTATACCAGCTTCATTTTGATGTTTTCAAGTGTCCATTGTGGCATTTCCACGTATAAGGGGCTCATCACTGTATGCAAATGGTCATTTAGTGCTTCTTTTAGACATTTGTTTTTCCATACTTTTAATGGGATGGTTCTGGAAAAGTTTTTTTGTTTTTTTTTTGTGCTCCAAAAAAAAAAAACAGCCATGTGTTTTAGGTCTCTTACCTTCCTGTGTCTATCAGACATGGTCTAGACAGTGCCCAAATGATTCTATAGTGGCTTACATATTTACATGCAGCCTGCAACGGAGCCATATTTGCATTTTACTGCAATCTAACACTGAAAGTATAAAAGTCGCACACAATTCTTTAACTAGAAAATGGAAGAGGGTGCTGGGTGCTGCCTGATTAAACCATGTAATGCAGTCGACCAAGTATTTTCCAAATCCACTCTATGTGGGGCGATAGATGTAGACATCAGTCTCCCTTTGTCTGTCTCTGTCTGGTTGTAATAAAATTGCTGAAATCAACTTAGAAGTACCCTCTGAACCTGTGGCATCTGTTTTAAATACTCAGGAAAGCACAGCCGTGCACTACATGCTTTGATGAAGTTAACAATTCATGACACAATATTCTCTTAATAAAGCTAAAAGACTTTTCAATAAATAGGGGTAGAGATAAAGAGAGAGATCACAGAGATCAAACATACCTGTAAAAAGGTGAACAAAGTGAGATCAAGTTCAGATCAAATCAGAGCAGACACAGTGCATCATAGAGTTTAATTTCATTAAAGGCTGGTCTTTCATAAACCTTGTTCTCCTGGAACTTGCCATTTTAAGCTTTAAGATAGACTGTCATTTCCAGTGTTTTAATCAGTGTTTATAAGAGAGCCTGCCTGTCTCAGATATGGGTTGGATGTAGTAGCCCAGGGGAACGACAGCCAGCACCCTCCCATCCTGCCCTCTGAATGGAAGTTAAATAGGAGATTGCATCTTCAAGCACAACCGAATCGAAAGGCCAAAGGAACTCTTTATACTTGCTATATCCTTTCACTGGAGTCATCACCTACTGCAACCCTCCCTCCACCCCCAACCCCACCTTTAGGAAGGACTGACAACACTGCCTGTGAACAAATCATTTCCATCTCGGGTCACACTGTGTTGTTTAAAATGAGAGAAGTCCAGATGTGTTCCACAAAAATACCTCCAAGCAAATCTTATGTTCATGAGCATCATGATCTTTTGGAGAATTTCAGAGATGTAATGCCTTGTGCCTTTTTTCCCTTCGAGGAGAGAAAGGGGATGCAACTTTAGACATAAAGTTTAGGTTTCCTGGTTATTACTAACCCTGCCTCAAGCAATATGAAAAGATGCTCAATAAGACATGAAAACCAAGCTAAGTGGAAACTAAGTGAGCTCTTACACTGCAGCATAATCAGAGGGTGAAACACTGGTTTTACATGGAATTTTATCATACAGTTCAGCAGCTGTAATGTGAAAGCACAGCATTGAATGTCCTTTCCGTGGGTTGTTGATCTCCTTATACAATCTGTGGCCCCTTTGCAGATAATTCTGAGGTGGTTGTCTCTGTCAGGGGAGATAGCGTGTCTCTGCGTTACAGAGTATGTGGAGGTTTTACTGAGAAAAGACCTGGGATGAGCTCATAAGTGGAGAAGAGCTGTGTCATATAATATGTCACACAGAATAAGATAAAACATGAGGATTTAGAGTTCTTCAGCGAGGACAAACAGCGGTGCCACTGCAGAGAAATGCTAAATATTTGCAGATGTTTATGCCCACATACTGAAGACAATTAGATATAATGGTGTCCTGTCTTTGGTTGTTTACAGCATTAAATTGGTTTTCTTCATAACGTGACTTGTACAAATGCAGAGCCTCATAAGGACAGCAGGTTAAAGCCAGGCATGAGGTGGGTGAGAACACGGCTCTTGGGTTCGCAGCGCTGGACAGTTGATCAGGCCTTCCATCACTTTGGTACAAATTGACACACCCTAACCCTAATACCCTAAATAAAATAACGCTAAGCCTCAGCAGCTGCTGGTGGATTGCTAATAAATGTTTTTCAGATAGTCGTGATTACAGTGAATGTCTTACGGATCTAAATTCACAGTCTTACTGGTTGTATTCCCATTAAATCTGGTGCAGACATTTCCAGCTCATCCCACACATGCTCAACCAGACTGAGATCTTTTGCAGTCCTGCAGAGCACACTATCCAAGTAAAAAAAAACATTCATGTGAACGCCAGGGCCCAGCGTTTCAGCATCACTCTGCCTCCTCCGGTTTGCTTTCTTGCGTGTCCATTTTCCCAACTTTCATAACATCAACTTCAAGAACCGACTCGCTGACTCAGTACCTGAATGATCCAACTTTTGCTTGGTACAGTTGCAATGACATCCTCAGTGTTGTTCTGTTGGATTAGTTGAACGATTTAAGCATTTTCCAACACATCTGTTTTTGTTTGCATCTGATTGGATTCTGTTATGAATAGAGCTCATAGTAACAACCAACCACTTGTCCAAACATCTGACTGGGAGGAGAATGTGAAGATGGCAAACAGAGGACAATGAAAGAGAAGATGAGGGAGTCAGGTTGATATAGTGTGAAAATATTCTAATCAAACACTTCTGCTTGGACACAATATTTGATTAACTGCAGTTAATTACATTATGCCTGTCCTCAGAAGTCTAGTAGTGTTGGACACGTATTATGAAAGACCTTGATGTTATGATCAGTCATCATCATCTGTTTGGAGTTGCTTCCATATACGTCATTCTCATATGCCAACTACTGCCATGAACCCACAAGTGAGGGGAATATAGTAGACCAATCACTTTAGATTTAAATCAGAAAATATTTAAACCAACAGCTGAGGGGTAAATATCATTACATTTTTGTGATGGATTTGAACACGGACTACTCCAAAAGGATTGTGTTGAGTATTATTGTGAATGTAAAGGTCAGATTGTCATATTTAGACTGATTTTAATGCTTGTTCAAAGAAGCAAATACATAACTCTTGCTGAGTGAAAAGAGCAGGAGGGTTTCCAACAATGCACAAAAGAATTTGGATTGATGACACGCTCAGTTATACTTTGCTTTTACTTCCTGTTTGGGCTGAAGTTGTTGTGGCATTAAATGAGGAATTTGCAACGACAAATGATGTCTCTCTGCTGAAAGTTGACTCTTTCTCATCAGAAAATGCTGATGTACACAATTCTTAAAGGCAGTCACAGGCTTATGGTAAACTGTGAAATAGACACCAAACAAAAACAGTTGTAAATGTGCAAATATACAGAAATAGTGCATTTTTGGGGTGACACCCAGCACAACTTTAAAAGTAATGCATTCGTTTTTGCTTTTCTTTTATTGTCTGCTTCAAATTATATTTTTTTTGTTTTTGCTCAGGTTGGACAGAACTTGACCCCCAGTAAGTTGTTCGAGCGTCTATTCTAATGCAAGCAGTGATGTTTAGCTAACTAGTACCATCGTTCTTAATGCCTAATTCTAACCATGTAATTTTGGTGCAAAAACTAATCAAAAGTTAGAAAGGAGTTTGTTGTATAAAGTATAAAGTATCAGATAGTAGACAAACTTAACTCTTCTAGCTAATATTCATGTGGAACTGCACCACCACATCCTGGAGCTTCCAAAAACAGACCATCAATACTGAATAGTTCATCTATGTCCCTGTGGTTTGAATAGTCCACTTTTAATAGATCACTTTTCAATAAGTCTGTCATTTTTTTAGTGCTGCTCAGAATTTCAACCGTTACTTTGCATCAACCATATAGTGCACAATCAAAAGTAGAGTACAGAAGTGGTACACTACATTTTTCAATATAGACCATCATACATTACAGACTGTAGTTTACTACTATCTGTAGCTAACTTACAGCTGCACTGCTTAACAATATCCCTCTCAGATCAATAGAGTTATTATCTTTATCTATATTCAAAGTGTTTTTGGTATGACTGGAGCAATGGCTTCATTATAGAGCGTTTACTGCATTAAACACAGCATTTAGACAAATCAATTAATCAAAATATTACATTTTTGACAGTTTTACAAACTGCCATAACATTGATTCATCATTTAATCTGGATGATTTGTTGGGACAATGTGACACATCAGTTGTATTGGTTTATGACAGTATTCACAGAATAAACATGCATGTGTAACACCATATACTCACCCCACAAAACGCCACAATGGGGGGCTGTGAGGCGCTACAGTGTGTGACGCCAAAGTTCTTTGTTGTCATATCCTCAGCAATGTCAGTGGTAACCGTTATGTGGATCACTTTGCTTATTGGCAGGGTTACTCAAGAAATGATGGACCAATTTACATAAAAGTTCCTCCAGAGATGGTGCATGTCCCACCTAATGATTCAATTTAGACCAGAAAAGGGACTTCTTTTTTTTTTTAAAACCTTGGTGATGGCATGTGATCTCGGTCTGTTCTTGTTGTTGCTTTTCATCTTCTTGTGGCAGAATAAATCATGTGTCCAGTGTCATAAAGAGAAAAGAGATACTTAGATTTCAACTGCTAGATGTACTGACATTAATTTTTACAACATTCAAAGATCCACAAACGTGTGCTCTAGACATCTTCATTCTGATTCCTATTCAATTCACTTTAGCAGTGTGTTAGCGTTGAAACAGACTTGTTTTATATAGTTACAAATAAAAATGTAGCTTGTTGTGAAGCGGTGCAGTGGTATAGGCACTCACATCACACGAGATTGGTAGCAAGTGATGATGTTCGATTCATTCCTCTTTCAGTATTTTTATGAAGATCATTTTTTCAGGTTCAATTCCCAGCTGGGGCCTTTCTGTGTGGAGTTTGCATGTTCTTACCGTGTATGCGTGGGTTCTCTCTGGTTACTCTGGTTTCCTCCCACTGTCCAAAAACATGCATGTTAGGTTAATTGGTGTCTCTAAAAATTGTCCTTAGGAGTGAGTGTGAGTGTGTGTGTGGTCGTTTGTCTCTGTGTGGCCCTGTGATGGACTGGCGGCCTGTCTAGGGTGTACCCCGCCTCTCGCCCGATGACCGCTGGGATAGGCTCCAGCCCCCCCACGACGCGACCGACGGATTCAGCAGGTATAGAAAATGGATGGATGAATGTTTCTATGTGTCCAGTAGGAATTTGTTGCTTTCAATCTGCTTTGAAGCATAGTCAGAACATGACAAGAGCCCGTAAAGAGCAGCAGCATTCTGTTTATGGCCACTCAATATGGTGGTTCCATCACAAAATGCACTGCGCCATGACTGATCTATAGTACTTTTGGCTGCAGATGCCGATTGTCTGTCCAAAGGGGAAATTATCTGGGTGATATAGAGTGGTATCAAAAGCAAGAGCTTCACTTAACCACAACTTTTGGCTTCCTCCTGGAGTGCAAGAGTAAACTTATCTTCTTCTGTCTTTCTGCTTTTGTTGCTCATTCTAACATGATCCAACCATCAGTTCACAGCTCTGTGTTCTCCTCTACACTAAGTAATCCTAGCTTAGTCTAAATCAGGTTATTTTCTCACGTGTGAACAAGGATCTGTCTTGGCTTTATTTACTTGTTTTTTTTTTTCATGTACTAAAAACCTGTTTTTAACTGAACCACCATCCTAATCAACCATCATAACACTAAAGCACAGATAAGAATTCCACTTTTTCCAGAAATGGCATTTTGAAAATAAACTTTTTTCACTGTTCACTATTAACTTTTAGTTAGTCTTGCAACTAATCGTCTGTTTTAGCAGAAGTGCACAGTGCTATCAATCGGGCCTTGGGAAGTTATGGAACAGACTAAATAGTCTAGCTCTGTTTGATATACACTGCTTTATTCGTGCAACCCTTCCATTTGATATGTCTGGTCATTGACCTCATTGCCAGCTGGATGGTCAGACCACATCCTAAGATCTATTTACTGTATGCTTTTGCCCTTTTTATGTCAGCACTCCCTGACAATCTTCATGAGATAATACTTGAAAATATCCTAGCAATATCCAATGCTACTTTTGAACATCAATCAAAGGATAGGAAAAGGAAAAATTGCAAAACAAATAGGGCTGCTTGTAACTCCACTCATCACACTGCTAGCTCAATTAAAGTCAAGTTTTTTAAGGGCCTGGTTGACTCATGACCATGTTGTTTGTCATCGCCTGGTACCAATCAACAAGCTCATGTTTTAGACTCAACCTTACACTCAAAACCCAAGATGGTTTTTTTGTGATGAGAAAGACATACCATATGTTTCATGTATTTACAACCTCAAAATGAGAACGGATTGCTGTTCTGTCATTACCAAACCCTCCACAGCCGCTAAATTCCTAAAGATCTTAAAAGAAAGCGCTGCTGTCCTCATACATACATCAGCGCCTGATCCATGATCTGCTTATCCAGGGTTTTCAAACGTTTGCTCGCAAATTACCTGAACAACACGATAGGTCCAAAATCAGATTTCCACAATCATAATTTTTGGGTTACGGAACTTCGTAAAGGACCAAACAGGAGGAAAGACCAAAGATTTGAATTTTTTTGGACAGTCTTCAGTTACAACAGCTTGTAGGATCAATGAAAGAGTTAGTGCTAAATTCCATAAAATTTCCTCCCACGGTAATTACAGCATTTTAATTATACTTGTGCTTTCATCTTTAGGGGAAAAATGACCAAATTTATGCCCCCTGTATGAGCGCAAGGGAGACATTGGATTTTAGACTGTGCCAGAAAAGTTGTGGTTGGACAACCACAACCAGCAATAGATTTTATCTGTCTGCAACTCTCATCGGAATCACCCTCGATGAGCTTAAAGGACCATGCTGAATTACATTAACCATGACATTGCACACTGGAAAAAATCAAAATCTTACCAAGTATATTTGTCTCATTTCTAGTCCAAATATCTCATTACACTTAATATCAGACACAACTGCCTAACAAGTACTATTTCAGCCAGATATTGGGACTTGTTTGAAGACACTACATCTTGAATATCTTGTTAAATGAAAAAGTCTTGAAAACAAATTGTTTTGAGTCACATATCATATGAAACAAGCTTTGTTTTTTTTTTTTACATTTGAAGAGGTTTTTAGGCTAATGTCAAGGTCACTTTTATCTCAAAAGTCCTAAATATCACATCTTATTTCAAGAAATCTTGACAAGCCGATTTTCACTAGTTCCATTGGCAGATTTTTTTTTGCTTATTTTGGAGGGGCATTTTTTCCAGTGCAGAGAGCAAGTTCACTAATTGATCATTGTTTTGTGCACAGTGTGAACAGACACACCTAGATATTACTGAGCGAGAGCGTGGAAATCACATGAGGCAATCTGAAAGACGGTGATGAATTAACCAGGTTTAACTGAATGAACGGATGTGTTATGTGTAACGACATAATGAACTGGGCTGGAGTTTTCAAGTAGAGGATGTGTTGCTGATTCTTCCTTCCTGGCCTGACTCAGTGCTGCTGCATTGTGTTGGTGTATTTTTCATTAGCTTTCTCTAATGTAGGTGGAGTTATAAAACAAATGCATAAAGTGAGGTTCAAGGTCAGGTAATCGAGACGTTTGTAAGGCTGTGCATTGGCATCCCTGCTAGGGAAAAAATAATAAGAAAAATCTTTTTAATATCTTTTACAATTCTGCAATATATGCAGTCGTAGCACATCCACAACATACTCTATTCGACATCATTAACTGGTTTCATCTCAATGACAGCCACTTTCTTAAGTGTCTAAAACTTTATTCTCCAGGTTTGCTTACAAAATGTCAGACAAATCAACAACAAAGGGAGAAAGATGTGTTCCTTGAGGACAACTTTGGCTGATAAGAGCGTGGAAAGGAGAGAGATAGAGCTGAGGAGTGTGAGGGAGAGGACAAAGAGGGTGTATTTACAGTCTGCTCGAGCAGGGATGAGCTCACAGAGCAGCTGCTTCTCCTGGGGAGCGTAGGAACAGGAGTAAAAAGGACAAAGGAGGGATGTGGGGTCAGATTAGAGATCATCACTCATTCCCCAGACTCAGGCTTGCAAACACAGCGGGGAGGTAAAGCCACAAATATGACTTCCAAGCTCAAGCTACAGTGAGACATACAGAAGAACGCTTTTGTATGAATCTGCAGCAACAGCATTAACACACATGGGAATGCTGTGAACATGCGGACACAGCAACTCTGTCTACAGAAAAAGTATGTTCTCATGGAACTACACGGCATTCTTAATTATGTTTATGTTTTACAGGAAACAAGCTGGAAGTGTTTTGCTGAGTGTGTGAAATGAACATTTGGGAGGTAAGGAAAGCATAGGAGTGAGGAAGAGATGGGGAGATTGTGTTATTCGGCGATAGACGTTCACACAAACAGAAGTCGTTCTATGCTTTTGATTAACCAAGAAGGTACCAGATGACAGGGTTCAGGGCAGCTCACCGAGCAGGCAGATGTGACAGTTTTAGAAAGAAGAAAGCACTGGCAAGAATTTGTTCCTGGACCAAGTGTTATGGCGTAAACCTTATGACATACATAAAAACTGTTCACCAACCCCGATGTGAAAAGTGGTCGACCACATCAATCAACATGTTGCATTTCTCTACAAAACACGACAGAGTATAGATCTGCACAGGATGTCAGTACTGGCAGAAATGATTTATTTTTTATATATTTTGGTTATGAATTGTTTCTTATTCTTTGGCAAAGGTTTTGTCCCATATTTTTGTTGAGGTATACACCAGAGGTTTCCCAGTAAGTGGTGTAATGAGCAGGGGTTGACAGGGTTAGACAGAGAAGAATTAGTGCCTGCAGAGTTGCTCAATTGGGAGCAGATGAGGGCCAAAGCTGAGACCTTTGTGTCCAGCAGTAGGTCAGCCCCAGTGACCAGGTCCTAAAGCAAACTACTCCAAAGCATTGCCTTCAGACTATAGTGTCAGACTTATTCATGTTCTCTTCATACACCCTGGATCAAATTTTCATCTTAGCTTTGTCTAAAATCTAGATCTCAGTATAAACACTTCCTTCTGAAGCCCAGAGGAGTGGGTGCAACACATTTAAGCTAACCTCAAGCCTTTGCACAAACACAGTGCTACTATACAATGTTCTGTTGCTTGAAATCAGCTAATACCATTCAAAAAGAAGAGAAAAGCAAACCAGACAAATCTTACAAATCCAATTTTTCAAAAGACACACGAGTGAAGAACTACGCATAGATTTATCATAATGTTTCCACCACAAATCTAAATGTCTACCCACAAAGATGAAAGATAATTCCTCTAAACAACTTCGCTCAAGGGGTGGGAGGCTAAACGAGAACCTGGTGGTGCGGCAGAGGCCCAGAGACCCAGATGAAAAGCTCTGTAGGCTGATAAGGAAGCCGGGCAGACTGGATGATGAGAAAGAAGAAACCTGGTCTTTAATGGTGTATTGGAGATTTACTGAGTGCATGTGCGCTGTGGCTAAACTGACAAGGCTACTTCAAGAGTAAGAAGGAGTGACAAAGTCAGAAGCAGGGGCCTATCCCAGCTGCCATTGGGTAAAAAGCGATGTACACCCTGCACTTCACGGAGCCAACACAAAGACAAACAACAATGTCACTATAATTTGTTTATTTCAATAAACTGGCCAAAAAAGAGGGGTGGGGGGGCTGTCAGATTTTGGCACAGTACTGGCATCTTAAAAGCTGTCAGTTTTGCTTTCAATTTCTCCCAGTACGGTCCATCTTCTCTCTCTTTTTCTTTTCTCCAACTCTTCCCTATTCCACTAGATTTGACCATTTTTAAACTAACAAAAAGTAATCAGGTAACAAGGGCAGTAGGCAAAGGAAAGGGGAAAGCAATCCTTACAAGATGCCACCCCCATCCCTCAATTCAACACGGCATGTCGTACCTTCACATTCTCCATAGAATTAGACTTGTAAAATTGGTTTAGATTAAAATATACTGGTACGCTGACGGTAACATTGAAAAAAACTGTGCAGGAGAGCAGTCAGTGGCCCAACTCTGTCATTCGAATTCTGTTGACTAATATTTCGCCACAGATTCTACCCAAAGTCAAGTTGAAATACTTCTACAAAAGCATGAGGAGGAAAGCAACAGAAAGGGTCTGCATTGTTACTACGATGGAGTGACTGCACACCGTTTAAACAGTGTATCAGCGGGCTAACCCGTTGGATGCCCTGTTCAAATCTAATGGAGAAAGTTGTTGCCTGCAAGGTAAAAACACATGCAACGTGACAAACACAGTTTTCAGTGCACCATCACATATAACATCTGAAAATAATTTGCACTTTCTAAGAAGAAAGAAACTTTTTTACAAAGGTCTGCAGAGCATCAACTACAGTGGCAGAACGACACATCTGAACCGTCATCTGGGGAAACAAAATCCTGGATGCTCATACAGCTGGCACAAGCAAGAAACACACGTAAAAGACATTGATATTGAAGTCTTTTGTAAATCACAAGCAAGCCACAAAAGGACGAACATAATCAGCCTACAGCATTGATTGCTTGATTTATTGTTGAAGACTCAGAGTGTGGTTGAGAGTGACTGTATTGGTGACATGATACTGTTAATACATTGGAGCCATATCGATGTAGGCAACATTTTATTGGCAGATGTATGCCAGACTTGTAATATGAAATTAAAAAAAGAAAAACTAATAAATGTATTTTTAACACGCTATAAATGATGAAAAATATTGATTTTTCTGTTAGATATACTTGCCAAGCTTGTGGCTGGTTATGATACCATCATAAGATTTAAAGATCCCAACACCGTGTAATCCTGCAAAGAAGTCATGTTCTGATGAGATCAGGCTGATCTGATGACATGTGTGAGACACTGGCCTGGCAAAGATATTAAAGGGATAGTTCGCCTCTTTTGACATGAAGCTGTATGACATCCCATATTAGCAATATCATTTATGAACATTGACTTACCCCCCCGTTGCGTCCTGTTAGCAGAGTTCCAGACTAGTTTTGGCGTTGACGAAGGTAGTCCGGCTAGTTGGCTGGGGTCCCGAAAATAAAGGGTTTTGCTTCTCAAAACAATATGCGTTCAAGAGAGTAATACATTCGCATCACAAAATCGTTCAACAAAAAAAGTCAGACCTCACATCGTTTGCCACTATTTTTGCCTCCCTCATATCAATGCGTTCAGCCACCTAGCGATAGCCGCACCTGTTATGGTGTTTCCTGCTCGGTCTGCACTTCGGTCTGCACGGTTTACACAGCCCGTAGTGATACGAAGGGAGAGAGAAATAGCGCCAAACGATTGTGAGGTCTGGCTTTTTCTGGACGGACGATTTTGTGATGCAAATGTATTACTCTTATGAACGCATATTGTTTTGAGAAGCAAAACGCTTTATTTTCGGGACCCTAGCCAACTAGCCGGACTACCTTCATCAACGCCAAAACGAGGCTGGAACTCTGCTAACAGGACGCAGCAGGGGGTAAGTCAATGTTCATAAATGATATTGCTAATATGGGATGTCATACAGCTTCATGTCAACAGAGGCGAACTATCCCTTTAAGATAGAAAGAAGAAGAAGAGATGGAAATAAACAGTGTTGCCACATCTTGACTGCACATTCTCACTCTGATCACGTCCTGCCTCTCAGTGTCTCTGTCTTCCATCTCACAGGGCTTCAGATCTCATTGCATGCACACACGACACAAACACACCACCAAAGACACACACCACCTCCCATTCTCCTCCTACAGCTTGTGCTCCTGGCCCCATGCTACTACACTGATAGTTTGAACATCCAGGGAATGTTCCTTCGTGGAAACACTCTTCCCTCTAATTAACAGCCTGACAGTTAAAGGAAAAAGTTGCGATGATCTCTTTCTCTCTGCTTTCTTCCTCTTCTCTTTGTCCTACTGTTCCCGCCAGGTTCATGGAAGACAAACAGACATGGCAAAGGAACAGGAGGGCTGGTTGGTCAGAGAAGATGAAAGATTTTCAGAAGGTCTGAAGGAACAGTCATCCTACTCATTACTGTTGGTCCTACAATTGCCTCTAATATTGCTGTCACACTATTGATTTGTTCCATTAGTTGCTGAAGTTTTTCATCGCGGTATTTGTACCCTCTGTGCCGTGTAAATCAGAACTTTCAGCTTTATCTCATTGGTGAATGGCTTTTTCTCATCCCATTACATCTCTTGCGAAGTCAGCAAGACATGAATTTATTCCTGCAATTATATTTTCATTTCATTAATCTCTTACGTGTGTGTAATCTGTCTAAAGGCTGGGCGAACTCGACATGTCCTCCTGACACGCACAATCATTCAGTTGGGAAACGATTTCCACAAAATTGATACTCGTAATACTGAGCAGCAAAGCAAGTTAAACAGAACGGAGTCTGCTCCTGTCATCTAAGGGGAGAAGTTAGAAAAGCATGTTGGAGTTAAATGACCATTTAAGACAGCATCATTTCTCTGTGTGTAAATGTATGGTTTAGTAAACTGTTTCCCTGTATAAGTGGTTGCGACTCTCCCAGATTCTAAACCAGAAAGTATATTTTCCGTAACGACACATTAAAAAAAGAAATAAAAAAAAAACTTAAAGAGGAATGAAACCATAAACAGTCTGTGTCTAAATTTTGCTGTTTTTTTTTTTTTCCCTGCAAATAATCACATGACACTTGAAACTTCAAAGACCAAACTGAGGAGCCTGAGAAGCGTAAATGATCCCCCTCATGAGCCCTCTACAAGTTCACCAACCTGTTTGGATGTTAAACATCTAAAGGCCCCTGGCAAACATCATCAACTCCACAGAGAACTCACATCTAGAAGGCCCTGTCATCGGAGTTACAGACCGTTAAGATCAAAGGTCAAATGAAAAAAGCCCTGTGGACTCCAGGGAGTAAGAAGCGTATGGAATCACCTCACGCATACAAAAACATCTGTGGTGAAGTCCAGAGCCACTAAAGCTGGAGGTCTGCTTGTGATCAAGGATGACTTCATCCCCTGTATGTGCATGTGAAAGGGAAGGGGGTGCTGAGTCAGCGTGGAGCAGCTTATTTGACCACCATCAGTTTCATTGGGTCGTTCAAACACTCAAGGCCAAATGACTGATAGCAGATAGTGATAACCCTGGTGACCTGTGGGTGTGACAACACTTTTAGGCAGAAGTCAGTTGGAGGCTCAGCAGGGAGGCCACCAGAGGTGCAAAGGGAAAAGATGGGAAAAACTTCTGCTTCCTAGAATAGAATAGAACAGAATAACCTTTATTATCCCACGAGTGAGAAAATTGCACAAATTCCTGTGGTGTTTTCTTAATTTGTCTGCTGACATTTGGTAATATCTACATCTATCTATATATCAAAATACTGAAGAAATTGCCAAGTTTATTACATTTAAGTAAACAGTCAGCTGTCAGAAGTAGTAGAGAGCTTTCAAATCATCTGATTTTCACCACATGATTACTGTGGCCAAAGGTTTTTACGGTAATTATATTATGCTATTGGGCTAGAAGATCATCTTTGTATTTTTTCAACTTTTTTTGGCAATGAAATTTCATTCAAAACAGGATGTACAAAGCCACGAAAATGGAAAAAAAAAATGCATTGAAACACGTTTTATGTTATCAGCTGAGATCACAATATTATCATTTAGGTATTATCAACACAATGTCGATAACTATTCTTTCAAAATCAAGATCATCATCATCAATATTGGTAAATTGTGACACCCCATAGCGGCAATAAAGAAAGCAACCTCTGACGTGCTATCCTTGTAAAAAGGCTGTTTGAAGATATTACAATAACCCACATGTGAAACAGGAATTCCAATAAAATCCCCTCCATGCTAACGTAGATTTAAAGATTTCACAATGTTGCTGCTCTCGACTCTGACTCCGTGCCAGCAGCAAAGACTGGAGCACCAGAATAAACTCCTACGTTCAGCAGACGTCACAGCGCTCAAGTCCTAGAGAGTTTACAGGCCTCTTACATCAGCACGGTGAAGTATGAGTGGGAAAAAATTTGGGTTGCACTCATGCTCCACATACATGAGGATTTACTCTTGGCGCACAGGGAGCCTGGGAAGTGTCTTTGCAAGTTTATTGCTGACTCTGAGCTGTCTATATGTTTGATGCAAGTCTCGACACACCATTGGACAAATAGGCTCAGTGATTTTAGGAAATTATGCATCTCCATAATCAACCACTCAAACGTTCTCTTGAAAACACAAATTGTCACTTTGAACCGATTGTTAAACAAACCCTTTTAAGAGAGAGGATTGTGTCCTTCACACAAAAATGCTGTGTGAGAAAAAGGCAGAGGCAAAAGAAAGACTGTCTGTGTGATTTTCTATTTTTTAACCTGCACAGCAGGCAAAGCAGACAACACGTCCTCTGGGGTCCCTCCTTGGAAAAGTCCCCGTCAGGCTGTGGGGACACTGGTTAACAGAGGTCACGGAGCATGCTCAGTGTTTTTTTCCCACAGATGTGGTCCTTGTTCTTGCTGTGTGACCTTCTCTTACTACACACTGTGTCACACTGTGTTGCTGGTTAGTCCCGCCCCTGCCAGTTCAGCCCATTTACCGCGTATCATGTAGGTGACCTCAGAAGACACCAAGAGTATTGAAAAGGAAAAACTTTTGGCTCAATGTGTCCTTCCAGGAAGTACGTCCCATTCAGACTTCATGTGGAAGTCCATGTTCAAACTCAAAGGTGTTTCACACAACTCATCCGGCCTCTTCAGGTATGACACAGCCCACGTCCCGTACACTGACACACCCCCCAGGCATTGTCCTGGAGAGGGTGGGATTTGGGTGTGTGCGCCTGGTCACCCTCCCGCAGGAGCAGCAAGAATACCCGCCTTTCACAATCTTCTTCAGTTATCCCTTCACTATAGGAAGTCCGACCCTGGACAAACATGCGCTTGCTCACATCTACACTCAGAGGATGCTGTACTGAGCTGAGAAGAATTCATGGAAGGAACAAGGACTCACACACACACCAGGCCCGTCAACCCGGATCGCCACATACTAGCTCTCACCCAGTGTTCGTACTTCAGTGCAGAGAGACGTCATCGTCTGACATGTTTCGTTGCACAGGAACACATCCTATGAATCAGCATTTTTTTGGCTCAGGATACACACTTAAACAGAGGCAGGAAACATTTCTGTTTGTTCTCCTGATCTTTGTACATGACGTTTTTTAAGATTTCTCATCTGAAAGAGATCCATTAGGATTTATGGTCAAATCTTCCATCGTCCTTTCCCAGTTTTCTTTCACCCCCTTTAACTTTAATCTTCCTGTGGAGATATTAACATATTGGTACAGAAACTGACAGGTTCTTATGCGCCTAAAATGGAATTTATTGTGTCTCTGTCTTCATTGCTGTGCTCTTCACTGCTGTGCCTTTACAACAGCACCGCACGGATTTCCCATGTAAGATTAGTAACAGGTAGTCCAGACAGGCTGTTTTACTGGAGCCTCAGGCAATGAAAGTGACTCATAACAGTGTTACCAGTAATTGTGAACGTACTCAATGGGCTCCTGGCTGCTATAAATTAGTGTTCATAGTTATTCAATATATGACAACATACAGAACATAATTTATTCAAGGATATTTTTCAAACAGGTGCAATCTCCTGAGTTGTTATGTCAACAAAAAACAACCTCACAAATCACAGTGACTGAAGAAGTTCTCAGTGTCTGCAGAGACAGAAGAGGAAGGAAGATTAATGAGGAATGTCAGGTAACTGCAGTGTCTTTCATTAAAACCTCCACCATTCATTGATTCTTACACAAGACTAAAACTGAAATGATTTCAGTAGGCCCATTCGCGCGTCTATACAAACATACTTGTGGTTTATTGGAAAACAATAGTCATGTAAAGGACAATACTCGCAAAACCCAAACTTGTTTAAAGCTACAATCATGCTTTTATTCTTACCAAGCAAAACATTTGATATTCTAACATGGATCTAGCTAATGTTAGCAAAGAGTTGCCTCATCCAGAATCATATCTTTCTAGCTTTTGGAGTACCACCAACAAAAATGAAATGTGTTGTTGGGTTGGCAGCATGCAGTTAAGAAAAGCTCTCTGTAAAACGTTTTGAGCGGAACTGCAGGGGCAGATTTTGGTAAAGCGCATCTCGTAGACACTCTACGTGAGTGAGCAGATCAGATTTTTATGTCCACACCTCGCCAACCTAATCTGCTTGACTCGCAGCCAAAACAAAATAGCTTTCAGAAACAACAAAGCTGTTTTCCAAGTTTAGATTCCAGAATCTAATTTGTTTCAAAATGGTTGGAGCATCAATGACAATGATAACGCTGATATTACCACATCAAAGAACAGTGGCCTGACCTGACCCGCCTGACATCTGAAAATGAAAATGATTGGGGGATCTGAGATCAAAATATGAAATAAAAGCTGCACTTATCAAGCAGTCTTTGTGTTGACAATGAATCAGATGATGATGTAAAATGTCAGTGTTGGGAAGCTGACCAGAGCGGCATAAGTAGCAGGCAGATTCATGGCAGTTTGTCCAAAAAAAATCACCACAAGGTGTTTATTTACAGGTGCCTGCTGCTTCGCGTGTAGCAAAAAATATATATAAACATCAAGAAATATAGCTGTTAACTTAGTTGAACTAAATAAAACTCAACTTAGAACTTTAAATAAAAATTAAATCAAATGTACATTGCTACACCCGATCAGCCCGATGGTTGCACTCCCTCGAGACAGACTAAAGGCCACTGCTTAAATAGCCTCACCTCACTGGGCACTGCCTCCTTGGTTGTACCAACAGAGGAGGTGACTCCACTGGCTTCTAACTTCACCATTTCACTGTTTCACATGTCACAATTCATACAAATTACAGTAAAAACACTCTTACCTGTTTTACCTTTTCATCTACATATTAACCTTACAAAATTAAATACCAAATAAACCTAAATAATATCTAAACCTAACGTGTCTCACCTTCCTGATGTGGACTAGTCCAATGACCTCCCCCAATCATGTTCCCCAGAGTATAAAAGCAGAAATATTGCAGCACTTCCTCCCTTTGTCTCTGAGCACATGGTGGTTATGGTGAATAGCACACTTAAATGTTAACTTAACTTATTCTAAGGAAATATAATTCAATAAATTACAACTGAATTTAACAATACTTGTCAGTGTTTACTTAAACCAAAGATGTTGAACAATGAAATATAACCAAACATAATACAAAACACAAACAAACCTGGGATAGTCTGCATCTGTAAAATGATGATTACTGATAGTAAAATGATTGAAAACAAACAAGTGTGGTGAACTAAAGATAGTGTTAATAAATGAGACAAATGATCTCACCCACTTTGTCACAGTCAGAATCAACACTAAACTACCTCCCAACATTACTTTTCCCCATACCTTTACATAACAGGTTTCTTAGGTTATTGTTTTGGCTTTATGCCCTGAATCTTCACCAATTTGGTTCATTTTCATAGCTCTAGTCAGCCTGTTTTCTTGGTCATACTTGGACATACTGTACATGCAACATTTGGGAGACTAAAATGGTGTTTCTTGAAGCCACACCTTCATCTCTACTTTACAGAACCACTTAGGCCTAGACCTTTCCACTCTACCCAGTGGTCGGGATGAAGCTTGGCTTAGAGTAATGACTACCTTTGGAGGCCCACTTTAAAGTTACCAGTTTCCTGGGGTCAACCACCACACACACACAAACAGCCTTTGTTCTAAAGTCCTAAAACAAAATGGTACAGACAGTGTCTCGGAGATTCTTGGTGCCAGTAATAGAATAGCTTAGAAAACTAAAGTCTTGCAGACTCCAGATTTTCACAGCTCAAGCACACTAACAACAATCATGCCGTACAACCATAAAGGTTCGTAGAAATGTTTATTCCAGATCGACCTGTCATTAATTCTACTTTGTGTTCCGCCACAGGTCATTGGAGAGGTCAAAAACACATGTATATATCTGATTTGTGCTTTTCTTTGCTGACTCCAGGCTGATTAGCATACCTGGGAAGTCCTTGTAATTCCCCCTGTAGTAGAGATCAACTGTGTGAATGTGTTTGCACTACAAAAGCAATTCAGTTTGTGTATATTCTTCGACAATGTGAAGTCTGAGTTATTTCTGCCAAAGGCACACATTTGGCACTGAATTCACTCGGTTTATCTCAACACTGACGTTCTGCTCTCCCAACTCTGTGTGTGTGGAGTGTACGCTCCAGCACAACTTTGGTGCACTGTACAGTGCTCCTGAATAGTAGCTGCCACTCAACACAAATCTTCGTTGTTTTCGACAGCTTGATTCAAAAGACAAATAGCTGAGCATGGTTATGACAGAAGCTGAGGCTAGAGGAGGAAAAAAAATGGTGACGAGCACTGTTTGAAAACACTTGAAGTTTGGCTCAGCATATTCTGCTCTGGGTTTCCTGATGACTGTGTCCAGGCCCTGCAGCCCGTCTTTAACTCTGCTGTGCTATAGATGTTTTGGCACTTTGATGTAGTGATGCATAAAAGGCTATGGAAAATGAGCCATGCAGCAGTCAGGCAATAACTCGGCTTGAAAGTAAACCATGTGTTATTTGTGTGCAAGTTGGCCAGAGAGTCATACAGTATATAGGGAGGGATGTGAGCCAGTGTTTTTCATGTTGTAAACACTGAAGCAGCCCACGCATAGCCTCCCATTTTCTCTCCGTCCTGTCTTCAAGACTTTATATTGCTCTCTAAATTACACAGTCGGCCTTACACAACCTTTAGTAACAGGTGAATATGTGTTCAAGTGAGCAGAGCTTCTTTCAAATCAGGAAACAAAGTGTGCTCAACTCCACTGATAAGAATTATCCACTCGCCCCAAAACAAAGATAAATCGACCACAGGTTTAATGCTGGGTCAGTATTCCAAGATGGCGTGTGTTCCATCAAATAAAAAGGAGATTAAATTAAACCCAAGCTCTGGCTCTCTCTCTCTGGCTTTCCTCAGCTCACAGCACATTCTCACAAGCTCTCTCCGACAAGTACAACTCCGATTCCAAATGAGTTGGGACGCTGTGCAAAATGTGAATTAAACACAGCATCCCAGCTTTAAACAATAAACACATTTAATTATTTTCAAATTTCATTCACTGACATTTTATTCTAAACAGAATGTAGACAAAATATCAAATATTTTTGACTAACTCATCTTGAAATTGTTGACAGCAGGTCTCAAAAAACTTGGTACAGGACCGTGTGTACGACTGTGTAGCATCTCCTCTTCTTTTTAAAAAGAGGCTGTAACCCTCTGGGAACTGAGACGATCGGCTGCTGGACCTTTGCGAGAGGAATGCTTTCCAATTATTGTCTGATTGGATTTTAGCTGCTCAATAGTCCTGGGTCTTCTTTGTCATGTTTTTTGTTTTATGACGCTCCAAATGTTTTCAGCTGGCCTAAGGTCTGGAGCGGGTAGGTCAGTCCAGACTCTTTTACGAAGACATCCTGTTGCAGTATGGAGTTTAGCGTTGTCCTGCCGAAATATGTGAGGCCTTCCCTGAAAAAGGCTTCTTCTCAGCATTGACGAGCTTCCAGTTCCAAAGGCAAAAATGCACCCTCACACCATCAGAGATGCAAGCTTTCACACTAAATGCTGATAACAAGCCAGATGGTCCCTCTTTAGTCTGGGGAGGTTTTGCCCAAATTCAAATTGCGATTTGTCTTTCTGAGTTTCTGGTTTATATTCATAAATGGCTTCTTCTTTGCATGATAGTGTTAACCTGCATCTGTGGACGGCACAGAACCTTTAAATGATATTATGTACTGTAGTTGATGGATTGTACCAAGTTTTTAAAATTTTGCATTGAGAAAGCATGCTCTGTGATTTGTAGGCGCAGTTTTTTGCAGTTTGCTCATCCTCTGCCCGTCCTTTCTTCTGACAGATTCTGCCTCTCTGCACTGCTCTCTTTACACTCCATCATGTTACTGACCTGTTGTTAGTCAACCTGATAAGTGGAAACACGTTCCTCTGGATGTTTCTCTTTAGTACCACCTAACTTTTCCAGCCTTTTGTTGCCGTCATCCTGAAAATCATTGTACTCTGTTTTTTGTTTTTTTTTTAAATTCAAAATCGACACAGTATCCAACCTTTTTTTTTGTTCAAAAACAGGGTTGTATCTTTAAATCAGCCTTAGACAATATTAAAGTTATTAATTAGCAACACTAGAGGGCGCCTTTACCACTGACCCTGAATCAGCCTCAGCTCTATGACATCAGCTTAGTCTCTGCTGGACTGAATCAATGCCACTAACACAGAAGCTTCAGACATCAGACATTCAATCACCTCTCCCTGACCCTGGCTGTGAAAAACACACGAACAAGACACACACGCATACAAAAACACAAATTCATTCAGTGACATATTGATAGAGTCCTTGGCCTGAGATGTTGGACGTGTGACGCCTCAGCAGAAGACTCACTGCTTTGTTGTGGAGAATGGGGGCGGGAAACTCAGACTGGCCTCGTTTTGGAGAAGCAGTAACTCTTGACTCTGTGAGTTATGTTTCTGGAGGTGACACAGGAAGTTGTGTGTCCATGGGCTGATCAGGTTGCAACTCTGTCCGGAAAGATCAGCAGAGGAGAGACAGTGCAGTATCTTAGATTGGCCACAAGGTGGTGCTGTGGGGCGTCAACAACTCAATTGTTTCCCAGCAACACTGTGCTACTGACACACAAATACATGCGTCCAGACAGCAGTTTTGGTGTAAAAAAAAAAAAGAGGATGTTTTAGCTTTGGAGTGTAATTGCATAACTTTTTTCATCGTGATTTTCTCATAATGTTTGAACATGTGTGTGTGCGTGTTGCTAAAACATTACAGTACTTCTTTCTTTCAGACACCCAGCACCTAAACCGTAGCCCTGACAAAAAAAAAACAAGTAATGTCTGTTATATTACTTAACTTGGTCTTAATTCCCAACTGGAGATCACTCGCATGGCAAAAGTCGTATGGTTTAAAAGCTCCTTTGGAAAAATACATCATTTGACGTTACCAGCCATAATATTATAACTACAGCCAGTTAAATGATGTGCTAATTTCACAGAGGACCGAGAGGAAATGATTAAATGTGTAATATGAGAATATTAGGCACTGGTTATATGTTAGAGACTATGGTGACATTTTATCTGAGTTGGGTTTAAGTATCAGACAAAAAAACGTAACTCACAAATGAGTCCTCTCTTGGTCTGTGTAATTAATTCATGCAGTTAATCAGTCAAGCTCCCATTGCCAGAAACAAAAATGCTCTATTATTGGAAGCTGACCTATCATCGCACCTATGCTGTTCGATAACAGCATATTTTTCTGTATGTTTGAATGCGACTGTACCACAGTATTTCTTTACTTGGTTAAAAATATTCCCCTCCGAACCTGCATCATTTTGGTACCGTCACTGTGTGCTGGAAGTTTATGCCTTTTCATGGGAAAAGAAAGAAAAGAAGCAGCTCTCTTCCACTTATAGTTATGAAGCCTCCTCAGCTGGGCTCCATTGCATTGGACCGATTAAACTGGAGAGCTTTTGATTTTTTTTAATTACACCGCCAACTGCAACTACTCTTTTGTCACAATATGAAGCATCTGTTCACTCTTTAGGCACTCATTCACAGAAAAGGTCCGTTAGTCAAGAGATGGCTTCTTCAATTCTCGAACATCACATCACCAAGACAACCGGTGGTCAGCCAGCTGCTGCAGTGCAGCATCTATCAGAACCAGTGGTTAAAATAGTTTGTCATGTCTCTGAGCAGCCTCAAGCAGCAGCGGTGTCTGTCTGCCACAGTTTCCCTCTGTTTAAAACCACCAATCATTCCTCAAACACCTGCGGGCCAAAGAAAGTGGTCCCACTGTGGTTCTGCCAGTCACAGGCAGCATAAGCAGGCCCGATCTGTCAGAGAACATTAAAAGAAAGAATATCAAACCTGAACACTGTGACTTTAGGTTTTGTTTAAGGGTTTTATCAGAAAAATCCTCACAATAATAGTAGCGTCTTGTCAGTATATGTTTGAAGCAGGTTCTGCAGAAATGTGTCAGGAGGCGTTTACCGATGTAGGAAGGTCACAAAGAAATGCATATTCACAAAAAGTGTGTGTGGAATGCAGAGTGCAGCGCCTGCAGCCTTGAAAAGTAGTCATGCAAAGGAACCTTTGTAAGAATCACAGGTATCACGTGTTGTAAATTCAGTTCACATAACTTGAACTGTGAGTTCTGTTAGCCAAGGTCCAGAATCCTTCTCTGTCCACAAATTCATATGAAACCCAATACTGGAAAAAATAAGTACAAATGAGCCTGTTTGGCATTATGTTATCGGAAAAAAATCATCTGCAATTTATGTCCTTTTCCAAATTCCTTCCTCAGCTAAGAAAATGTGTGTACTTCTTTTGTTTGTTTGCTAAAGTAACACTCTCTTCTTAACTCCTTTGAAGCAACTTCAGAGCACAGATATTCAACCTGACATTGTCAAATCTAACAAAAGAAATGATGCTGAAGGGAAAGCAGTGCTTTCAAGCATGTGTGCCTGTAGACCTGCGTCGAACACGGCCGATTTCCTTTCTGAGTTTACTGACAACACACACACACACACACACACACACACACACAGACAGATCCAGAGAGTGGACCACACACGCACGTATTGCAGTAATTACTGACTCTCAAATACTTTGGAACTAATGAGATGCGATGGTAATGTGATGGATAGCTTAGAACGGAAAAGAATAGGACAGCTTCTTTGCATGTGTGATGAATTGCTTATGTGTTCTTTTATTTTCGACTAACAGGATATGGCGAGTAACACCGATAGATGGCCAAACTAAAGACTGAAAAGTGTCTTAGCTGTTCTAAGCCCTTGGTGAAGTCAAACACATGAAGAAACCATGGACAGAACAGCTTTTATTCCATTTACTTTAAAGACTGAATATCACTGCTTCTGCATCTATGCAGTGAACATGTATTTCAGTTTGTCAGGAGAGAGTAAAGCCATCACTGTCCATTGTCTTCCATGTAGTTTTCTGTTTAGTTTAGTTTCCTTCGGGTGATGATAAGACTGTCACGACCACGATATGAAGGAGTCTTTACGAATGTTTATGACTGCCACAGCCAAGGCGATTTGCAGCTAAGATGGTGAAAGGATAATTCTTTAAATTTATATTCTCTTCACAGTTGAAGCTTTGAATGAAACTTTGTTCAAGCGCTTGGATAGACATACGCATCCCGTTCATTTAAACATAGTCAGTACCGGACAGACATCGCCCTTAAATAGGGTTGAAAATGAATGACACACATGGTTTTTATATGTGGTTGAGGTCTATTCTTGACTTGTCTACTAGCTGACGTTCTTACAGAATGAAGCTGACCCAGCTTCTAAAGGACTTCTCTTCCTCAGTGCTGACAACTTGACATGAATTAGTTACCGAATATCAGCTTATCAGTTGAACAGTTTGAGAAAGTATTGTTTGAGATGTCTTTGTCATGACAATTTGCCATTGACAAAACTTAAATGTTATTGGCCTGTCATGACAAGGACACAATGTAGCACGCCTGATTATCAAACTTTAAAAAACTATGTAGATTTATGTGTTAACATGACATTAAACTGACATATGTGGTTGTTTTTCACATTTGTTGACATGAGACCATTATAAATATGTTGTGAGTATTCTCTCTGGACCTCAGTTACAGTGGTACAATGAAATCTTAGTAATAAAACTCTCATCCCAATGCTTGGGCTACGTGTTTATGTCAAATTGAGGTAAAGAAGACATCTCAAGCAATGTAAACTTTGCATTGGATATGACAACTTACCAGTGACACTGTTTTAACCCAGTCATGAGCTTTCATTAAGCCTCCAATGTTAAAGAGAGGTGTTATGTCATAGTTATTCTGTAAACTCGAAAGAATTTTGTCACGCATTTTTCATCATGAACAAGCCACAAAGTCCACATTATGTGAATTTGTGAAGCAGCTGGAGTGTCATTAGACTATCATTATTCCGCCATGCAAAGTTATCGATAGAATCTTTTAGATTTAACTGGCAATCCCTCGATTTGTTCTCTTTTTGTGTCTTTTACACCATCATTTGCCAGATTATTACTTGCTGTTTGAATATGAATCCTCATCAAAATTCATTTTAGGATTATGATGTATGTACACAACTAAATGAATCATGTGCTTGAGTATGAAGTAGTGTTATTTCGGTACGCATTTGTATTTCTTTAATGCATGAACGTCACTTTGTAGCGTCTGTGAAGCAGTAACCATGTTCACGTGATACTAGAAAGCAAGAAATTATTGTGGCAGTTACACCGAAACTGGCCTTTTGACATCAACAAAAACATGTTTGTTTGACCAAAACTGTAAAAACTTCTGAGCTTCTTAAAACCATACTAACATTCCCAGATAAATTGGGTTGGGGACTGAATCACTCCTGCATGTACATGTTCTAAATTTCCATCATTTTGCATCTTTTGTTAAAAAAAACAACAACATATTAATACAGCTGAATTCCCAATAAAGCTGCTTTCATTCCCTTACTTTTCTGTTTCTTTTGTGAGACAGCTACATGTTTCAGATTGATTAATTGTGATTGAAAAGTAGACACTGTCACTGTGCTCGAATGAAATCCTGATCTGACAAAATCCAGTAACTCGAAGACACCGTCTGTGCTGTGAATGTAGCTAAACTTCCATCTGCGATGCTCTATGATTACATCTATGATCTCCCACAGAGAAAGTTCGAAGCGGATGAAGATCTTGGTTGTTTTTTTTCTACAGTCCACAGTACCGTGTATTGTCTGGTTTTACAGCCTTTGACCGCCTATCCCTGTAATCGTCTGATCTGTTGAAACTGCTTTAAGCTGTGTCTGGTGGTGTATAAACCTGTCGGTTTATCATCCCATCTCTGCCTTCGTTCATTTTTAGTCCACCTGTTTCCCTCGCAAGTTCTCTTGCCCGGCTGTCTCCTGTGTTTTGGATTGGTTTTTTTGGGGGATTTTTAGATTTTCTAACTTTCTTTCTGACGTGCTTTTTGTTCAGTTGTAGGTTTTTATTAGAGAATTTTGTCCTTAAACCTGCCAGCCTTGTTCGAGTTCCAAGAAAGACAGAAAGTGAATTATTTGTCCACAATGACCAGAGCGATGTTTAAGTAAAGATAAAGCACTCAGTCCCAACAGCAGCGAACTTTGTCTGGTGGTGCTGTGGTTACGTCTTTCCTGCCAGTGGAACTGGTAGAAGTGGATGCTAAAGTAAAAGACTCTGAATTCTTCAACCTAACCTCAAACCATCAGCTAGACCAGGGGTCTTCAACGTTTTTCAGACCAGGGACCCCCAAACTGATGGAGAGTTGGAGCAGGGACCCCCCCCTACTATTTATATGGCATACAATTGTGTTTTATATTTAACGGGGCCTAGTGCCGTGTATAAACATAGCTACTCTGTTATTGTACATTCAATACTAAGCTATTCAAATAATACACAGGTTAATATATTCATGTTTTTATTTTAAACATGTGCAAGGTACAGGGTGGCCGTGCCACTGCCATTTATAAACAAACATCTTGCATACAACACTGAGCTATTCAAATAATCCACAGATTTTAACTTTAAACATGCATGTAGTTGGGACAATGAATCCTCAAACCATCTGTGGTTGGCACACGTTTGCACACAATTTGTGAGAAAAAACTGTTTAAAAAAAAGAAAAAGAAATGTTAAAAATCGTCTAATCAACCAAAGATTTTGTAATCCCCCTGCAGTACCTCTGCGGACCCCCTATTGAAGACCTCTGAGCTATACCGCAGTGATAGCAAACCTATTGAAATTTGGGGATTGTGCTGAAAAGTCAGGACTGTGCCAAGAAACCAACAAATAAACTGAACCCTTTCAAATCTGCTGTGACAAGAGATCAGAAATTCAAGCAGAATTTTGCCAGAAGCTTGTTGATAGCAACAAAAAGCCTCTGGTCAATGTGCAACTTGCTGAGAGACGTCCAACTAAATATTGCTCTGCACATGCTGAATTGATATTTTTGAGCCTTTATAATTTGACCTTGTCAGTTCATAGAAACCATGATAGATTACAACAAATTCACAGTACTGCCCTGAGATGAATACGCTCTACGAGTTTATACACACACATATATATATACATACATATATATACATATATATACATACATATATATACATATATATATATATATATATATATATACATACATACATACATACATATGTATATATATATATATATATATATATACATACATATATACATATATATATACATACATATATACATATATATATATATATATTCTGCTGATCATAATTTATACTATATTACAAAGGAAGATTTGAATAAACAGCTCCTCTTTTTTAGAATAGCTGTGACAAAATGCCTCACACAAAGTTTCATTGACTCATTCACAGCACTGCGATTGGACATAGTCTGTATTGGACATACACTCGAGCATTTCTTATGAAAGTATAGCCGTTTCATTGAATCAGTCCTAGCTTTCAGACGGTCATTCTTTTCTAAAAGCAGACGAATCACTCTTAAAAAAAAAGAGATGAGCTTTGTTACCTGTTAAGCACACATGGACACGTTTGTGCAAAAGACTGAAGCAGGGGATCTGACACAGGTAAACGTGCAGCGTTGCCCAGCGATATTCTTACATGAACCCTCCACTCATGAATTCACATAACATGACGCTTCAAGATCAAGTCAAGAATCCCCTTTCGTGGCTCTTAACGCTCAGTGAAGACTTGAGGTGACATCGGCTCACCAAATGGTATTTCTGGCTCAACCATTGATTCATTGCTTTTCATTTAAAAAGATTTAAAAAGGATATTTTAAGCGATACGAGAAACCCAATTTAAGCTGTGTTCGATTCGATTATTTAATTGGAAGCTCAAGAACGGACCGGAGTAATTCAAGTGAAAATGAAGTGTTTATTGGTAGTCACATATCAAAGCATATCAGCGCTGCGCTCAGTGGAACAGAGCTCCCGCAGGAAGTCCGTCAGACTGAGCCTCGATTTCCGGGTATCATTTGCATTTATAGCCTCATAGGTTGGACTCACACTCGACCGAGTATGATTGGACATGAGTAGGTCAACACGCTTCGTCATATTCTCTGGATCAGCCAAAACAATGTGTGCTTGTGAATCTGCCCTTGCTTTCCCAATTGTTTTGTCTTCCCATTTGTGGATCACTTTAGGTCATCATGGAAAAGTACTGAGACTATTTAATTTATAATGTCTAAGAACAAAGCCAATTTTTACAGCTGCATCACCAATATTTACTCGTTTTTGCTTTCCCTTACTTTTTGTTGGTCATTTCATATCTTTGCTGTTGCACAGTTTCTTTGTGGGAAGGGGTGGTGGCAAAGAAAATGTTCGCAGGCCAAGAAGTTGTTGTAGTTACTTTCACTCTCTTTGATTGGTCTCAGTCCAGTGCTGACGACCGCTTCTTCTTCTTCTTCTGGTGGCACTATGGTGACCATCTACAGGTACGAAATGATATTACTATAAAATTTGGTCTGCCCTCAAAGGATCTGAGTTGTATCTCAGCTGCATAGTACACGGGATTTCAGAAAGTTTGGAACCTGTATATTTGTCAGGTTCTCACAAAGATAAATTGTAAATCTGGGTTTAATTACAAATGGCTTTAAGCTTATGAGACAGTGATTGCAAATGTCTCTGGAACAGCTGCTTATTGGTTAGCACTCTTGGAAAAGGCTGCTGCCGCCCCAAACAGTAGCCTGAAGCCTTCCATGTACCATATCCAATGAGTATTGTTATAGTAACCTTGATAGGCAATATTCACACATGCATGAGATGACATTTGAGCAGCCGCAACAAATTCCTTCACCCTCACCTCTCTGGATTTTAAAGGCTTTGTACAGCCAAGCATGAGACAGGTACAGAATCAGGACAAGCAAGTGGGGACCACAACAGCCTGAGTTAACGGTTGAAAAGTCATTCAAAATTTGGAAAAGTCTCCCCCTCTCCAGAGTAAAAGCATCTTGAAATCCCGAGGACGCAGCTAAAAATAACCCACCCCCATTCATATTTTAACATGTACAACTCTTGTCTTCTCCAGTCAGCTTGGGTAAAGAGCCTGTTGCTTCGGTGTTTCCATGACAACAGGGCAGGAGAGGATCTCTGAGGTCACGATGAGAACACCTGGAGAAGAGCCCATTGGGAGAATAGCGACTTGACCCAACAGGATGTCAGCGGGCCGAGCTGTAGTCGTGTTGTTATTGGCATTTCATCCACCACTGCATCCTCCTGCCAGGCACTCTCATAATAATTGACACCACACACAGGCTGTAAATCATTTCTGAAGTTTAGACTCGCAATAAAACACGGGCCCCGCTTTTTGTAATTGATGATGAAGGGTGGGGCATGTCCTGATAGAGAGAGAGAGATATTTTAGAGAGGGGAGGAGAGTGTTTCAGTCCTCCAAAGTGGATTGCATCCATTATTTAGGAGCTGCATGGTTCCCCTTCTGTCAGAGCCGGGAGAGAAAGTGGAAACAAACATCTGTTTGGAAACAGCATAAGCCCGAATAAGGCACCATTTCTACATAGTTCACTGAATCATATGCAATTATTTACATATACTATCAAGAAATGTTTACCAATTGTGGGGTTTTAAGATTTACATTTTCCAATGCAAATCCCATTTTTCGCTCATTAGTCTTGTATCTTATTTATTTTAACCAGAGCAGCTCCATAGACCGTGGTCGTGTAGGAGCAGTTTCAGATCATTGAATCAAAAGAATTGATTGCTTGAATTGCAGAGAAACTGGGCCAAAAAAAAGCTCTGATATATTTACCGCTTGATCACAACGCTTTATCCGTCTCCCCTTTCCTCTTATCAGCAGCACAGATTGTGTCCACAGGGTAATCTCGGATGCACATTTTTGAACATATGGCATTAAGTACCTTGGCTTGAGCTGCAGTGACAGGAACACACTCCAGAAGATGCTTCAAATATCTGGGCATATGACACTACTGAACGTGCATAAGCTGATATATGTGTATATATACGCAAAATATTGCAGAAATGTTCATCTTGATAAAAGGTTTTACGGGAATAGACAGACGGTAGTGTAAGTATTGCATTTGGGTTTTTTTTTCCTCCAGAAGTAAACCCACATCGGCATTAAATGACCACTTTATTCTCTGCTTCATTGTTCATGGCGGGGTGGGGGGGGGGGGGGTAAAGGAACACATCATCGCACACAAACTGCTGGACGGGGGATAGGAAGGAGTTGTGAAGGCGACGGGTGAAAGACAGCACAGAAAAAGCAGAGATCAAAGTAAGCAGTGAGGAGGAGTGAATCAAATTTTCATGGCTGTCCTATCCAGGCTTTGATTCCGTGAAAGGATGATAGTTTTTAAGCTTCGCATCTCTACAAAGGCTTTATTTTTCCTGCACTTTTGGGAGGACTTCAATAACGACACCCGCTTCCCCGCCTTTTGTTTACACAAATAATGAGAGCTCTGCACGGAGTGAGGGGGTCCGCGTTTTATCCAGCCACCCCACGGGAACCGCCTTGTCATGGCGTAGCCACAAAACAACAACCTCACACGACTTCGTTTGTCGAATATATTATTTTATTTAACATCATCGTCATAGTTCAACTTAATTTCCCCCTTCATTCATTGAAAATGATCAACTCTGAATGTACACATACTGCAAACTGTCAAAAATATACAAACAAATGCAGGTTTGTGCTATAGTCTGGTCAAATGTCTAAAAAACAGGTGGCACTGGGAGGAGAGAAGGAGAGAGAGAGAGAGAGAGAGAGAGAGAGAGAGAGAGAGAGAGAGAGAGAGAGAGAGAGAAGAAAAGTGGGAGAGAGAAGAGGAGAGAGAGAGAGAGAGAGAGAGAGAGAGAGAGAGAGGAGAGAGAGAGAGAGAGAGAGGAGAGCGAGAGAGAGAGAGAGAGAGAGAGAGAGAGAGAGAGAGAGAGAGAGGAGAGAGAGAGAGAGAGAAAGAGACACTGAATCCGTTTTAGACATGCACAGCATCGTTGGAGCACCGGCAGCGGTGGTCCAGGCGCGCAGTACTTCCACGCTATCCTCGTGGATAATTCATACATTTCATCGTCTGACTGTGGGGGCACAAAATGCCGGCCCACATGTAGAAAAAAAGAAAAAAAAGAAAAAAAAAAAAGAAACGAAGACAAACAAAAAAAATGCTGCTTTTTAATGGAACTGTTAGGCACATCATTGTTTTTTTCTGGTTTTATATTTTCTGGAAAAGTCTGTAATGTAGAATGCTTAAAGAAAAACAAAGAGAAAAAACATACAGTTAAAAAAAAAAACTTTTTTTTTTTTTTACCCCATTTTAAAGTCATTTTGGAATCACTGTCCTGTTAGTAATTCAGCATTGTTACATATTCTGTGTGTGTGTGTGTGTGTTTCGGGTGTTAACTGTGTGAGTACATGTAGACAAGGTGTGCATTCCTGTAGAAACGAGTGGTGATGGGAGTGAGGACTTGAGGTGCTGTGTGGATGTTTCTTGTGATTGGCAGACAGCTGACCAATCAGATGCTCAGGTCTTTGGGATTGTCCTTGTAGGTCTTCTTGGGCTCGGGGAGCACGGGCTTGGACGACTGACTGGTGTTGGTCTTGAGCGTAGCTGTAGTATTCTCTCACTTTAGAAGCTACGAACAATGTCATCATCTTCCTTCGTCCTCTGAGTCGTCCCTCCTAAAGCTTCTGATGGGGGCGATGTCTCGGCCCAGGCTACGGGCCGCTGATACTGAGGTTCGGGGGTGCTACCACGGCTGGCATAGCGCCCTCTCCCTCTCCATCATCTCGGGGTGAACGCCCCTCAGCAGCGAACTGTACCTCCTGGTAGGCTGAATCGAGTCTGGAGTGCGGACTCTGGGCAGGTTGGCATCTCTGTAGGCGTCTCTCTGGCCCCGGAGAATGCAAGTCCCTCAGCAGCCTGTCCCCCTTATAAGCCCTCTCCATGGAGGAGGCCCTCATCAGCAGGCTATCCTCCCCATACAGGCGATCCTTACTTCGCAGTAGTGGAAGTGTGGCTTCCCTGTTCAGGCGGTCCAGGGCCGGCGACTCTCGCAGGATGCTGTCCTCAAAAGGGAGGCTGGGTTCAGGAGACTTGGCAGGCTCCTTCAATACGGCCTCATTTCCGTTGGGCTTCTCATTGCTGCGGATCGGTCTCTGAGGGGAGGCATACCGGTAGGGGTCTGAGGAGTGGGCGCGGCGCCTTGTGGGGGAGTGATGCCGAGAGCGGTAGGGGGACCTCTGACGTTGAGGTGAGCGGTGATGAGAGCGGTGAGGAGAGCGGTGAGGAGAGCGGTGAGGAGAGCGATGAGGAGAGCGGTGAGGAGAGCGATGAGGAGAGCGGTGACGGCGGTACCTTTCAGGAGAGCGCCCACGGTTACGCCCCCTGTTGTTGCTATCCAGGGTGTTTTCGGCACTGCGCGACCGGCTGTTTCCCTTATTAGGCGAACGGTGGTGGCTGCGGTGGCGATGGCCATCACTTTTCTTGTCATCCTTCTTCTTAACTTGCTTGGGCACATTCTTCCCCTTGGACTTCTTCCCCTTGTGTCTTCCCGTGCTGGTTTTGTTGGGGGAGTTGTGGCGGTGGTTGGAACGGTGGTGCTTGCCAGTGCCGTGTGTGCGACGGCTTGGCTCCGTCTTGCTCCGGGATGATTGTTTGGGTTCTGGTGGGTAGCTGGACTCGGATGGCGCGCTTGTTGGGAGCAGGGTGCTCACTTCCGCAGAGTTTTGTACCCCTGTGGCTGAATCGACTGCGCTGCCGTCGTTGGGGCTGCCGTCTGCAACACAGGGTGACATACAGACCAGGGTAGAGGGATCAAACATGCATCTAGACTCTAAAAGCGTCAGTCGGCTTTTACATTAATCATGCTGACTCACTCAGACATGAAGCTGAGAACGTTTCCAATGGAAGCCAGTCTGATGTTAATCAAATGTTAGATGGCACAGCAGCATCCAATGGCAACATTGTAGCTCACAGAGTAAAAGGCAGTGACAAAGTCGTGAAGCAGCCATTGCATTGAGAGACTTGTTACCCACAACAAACCTGCTCCCTGGTGAACCTGGAGTCATCTCTCTGAAGCAGAATGGGACGTGGCTCTTCAGGTGGTTGGAGCGGAGGCTGGTTACAGTCAGGACTAATGTGCTGCATGATAATGACGCTGCTTCATTGTATTGATTAGCCATGCTTTTTCATGCTGACGTGATGCCTCAGATACTTGTAAATCTTTAAAGCAAATCAAATGTTTAAGATGATGCTGTGAATGTGCCGCAGTGACGACTTGTGAAAAATAAACATTCTTAAGTCGTGCATCTGCTCAAATTCACAGCTTAATGATCTTTTTTCTCTCTATAAGCCATCACAAGGCTTTATGACATGATTAGGTCCGAACGTCTTTTCTCAGTTCCACCCATACGCCTAAAGGCCACAAACTAAAGACTATCAGAAACAATTCTATTCTAGAGAGCATTTTTAAACTGAGCAACAAACCGACTCTGCTGTTCATCTTTGGACTTTTAAACGACGCAGTATCCAGGAGAAGAGCTATGGCAGCGGTGACACCGGCAAAGCATTTGGGTGAATGGATTTGTATGCATGGAGTAGAGCACAGGCATGAGTGAGGTGAGGCCACACCGCACACACCAGGATGAAGAAAGACTGAGAAAGACAGGCAGCCAGACGACAGAAGACCGTTACAAACCGTGGTCGGATTTTGGAGGACAGAGGCCTCCCCCATCTTCTCATTTCTGATACATGTAGTGAGATGGGGAGCGGCCATCCCTGAAGGAAGACAAGTGCCCAGCGCAATACAGAGAGAAGGGAGCATACACACAAACAGGAAAAAAAGAGAAGAGCACAGTAGTTTAGATTGCTTGGAACCAGCTTGAAAGAATAGAAGAAGGGCGAATTATTGTCTGCTTTGATTCTTAAATGAAAAAAAGTGTTTATTTGATCATTGAGTCATTCAGAGTGAACAGACAGTCCAGGAAGTAACCCAAACCCTTCAGTGGAAACCATCAGTTACAGAGAAAAGTCCTGGAAACAAGCGTGCGCACACCCACACCCACACCCACACACACACCCACACACACACACACAACCACACACACCTGGACAGGTGAACACAGAAGCAGAAGAAAAAAAAACAACAAAGACAGTGAGGCTGGTACGCCACAACAGCGAAACGGAGCAGTTTTACATTGCTGACAGAAATCAAAAGAAACACTGGCATGACTGTCAAAAAGGCTGCGCCAACTAAAAAGTACAGACAATGATTCCAAAATATACAAGTTCACATGATGTCATATTGGTTCAGACAGCTCATCTTAGTGGAAATAAAAACTTACACCGATTCTCAATACAGGCAAATATATCTCCACTCGGGGGGGGGGGGGGGGGGGGTGGGGGGCAACAATAAGAAAACGAAAACATTTGTGGCTCATGACTATCAATCAATACTCGTTAATACAATGATTAAAAAAAAAAAAAAAAAAGTTCCATAAATATTATGGAAGATAGACAACAGAAGGGGTGAGAAACTTCAAATGAACACTTTTGACAAGTTCATGCAGCAATAAACTTTTATCCATTAATATGTGGCTTTGATTCATGGCTCTGTACACTGAAAAAAAATACTTGTAAAAATGCCTCTATTCATTTCATCACTGTACAAAATGTTTATATAATTAGCACGACTCACTTTCTTTTCGAATGGGGGAAGTGTGAAGTTCCTATCTTCACAGCTTTTCAATGACATTAACAGGAGGTAAAAAAAACAAAAACTCAATCCATGGATTAATGAATAATGTCTAACAAAGCATTGTGAGACTTTTCTCTTGAAAATCGCTTTCCTTCCCAATACAGTTCTCACTTAAAACCTTTAAGAGTTCAGTAGCTTACATTCACCTTCAATAAATATTATAAATATGTTTGTGTCACATCATAGCAAAAGCTGTGAGAGGCCCCATCTTTAATCACGGGGATGCGATGGATCAAGTTTTCACTTTCTCTTAATGCTAAGTTGGTGTTAAATGGGGAACTGGAGTCATCAGTTACACTTCTTACCAACATGACACATTGATCTTTTTTTTCCTGCTCTGGTCATTTTAATCCTGTAAACAGTTTCTTCTTTAATGTTGCACTGAAATTAGACCCACCACCATTCTGTTAAGTCCCAGCGCAGTGCTTTTGCTCAGTGGTCAGAAGGTTAAAAGTGACAGTGGGATGACAAGGAAACAGCGCAGGTAACAGCAGAGGGGGCAACAGCACCCACAGGAGCCACCAAAGCCCAGGAGAGACCACCACCATAAAGAGACTCAAAGCCAAGCAACGCCCCCTTTTCCCCTTCCTGGTCTGTTTATGCCAGGAATAGGTTAGGTGTCCTGGGAGTGAGATTTAGTTCTTTCCCTTTCAACCCACCACCGTCCACTGGGCGCCCCCTGGCTCAGGGTGTGAAGATGGGTGAGAAGGGAATGTTTTCGTAGATTGACCCACCATATTCAGGCACAGAGCCGTCACCCCTCTTGAGCACCAGATGGACGCGTCTGCCTCCATTCTTGATGAGCTCGATGGCTCGTGCGTGCTTCATGCCCTTGGTGCTCTCGCCGTTGATCTCCAAGATTTCATCTCCGACCTGGGGTGAGGAGGAGGATCAGGACGGGAAAGAAGAGGGGAAGGAAGCACAAGGTGGGAGGCACAACGTTACAAGTTAGGCAGGAGTGACAGGTGAAGATGGAAGGGAGAGGATGGAAATCAGAGGGGAAAAGGAGAGGAGACAGCAGAGCAAAACAAACGACAGTGGGGGGGGGCACACACCAGAGGAAAGACGAAGCACAGAAGTTCAAAGGGACACAATGACAGCAGAGGAGAAGGAAAGGGTGGACAGGTAGACGAAAAGTTACATATTAGATCTACGGAGTGATAAAGTGCACTGAAGAAGATTGTTTTCTATACCAACAGTTTACAGAGAGAACAAATCAAAAAGCGGTAACCGTGATGCTGAGGGAGAAAGATGAGAGGGAGAGAGATGTGGGGGGAAAACAGGAACCAGAAGAAACACTTTTGGATTCTTTGACTCCACTCCTCAGGTTATCTGTCAGTGCTGTCTGCACCAAGGGAATACTTCTCTGGCAGAATGCGAATCACCCCGACACCTCTTTATGCCTCGCAGAGCAGCTGCTATTAATAACTCTGCTAATAAGGTGCACAGATACAAACCGCTGCATTCGTATATGCATGTACAAATGTGGTAATGAATGCTCACCCACGTCCGGGAACTCCTTCACTAAACCATGGAAAAATAAGCAAGAATCCAACATTCACTCTGCATCTACCAAGTCTCCCAATAATCCCTGTGAATTGTATATTTAATCACCGAAGAGCTGCCGACTTTGTGCGACTAATCAAATTAAAAAAAGTTTAATATTTCCGTTTAATAACAGCTTCTGTTGCATGTATGAATTCCAGCTTACAAGCTCTTCCTGAAATGTGCATTAATTAGAGAGCACCGGCTCTTTCAGGGGCTATGCTCCATGGCTCGACAGTGTTTGCATGGTTTGACATCGCACTCATGCAGTGAATCATCATGCGACTGAGCCAGTAGGCGACTGTGTCAATGCGCATGGAAGCATAACTCATAATAATTGGGACTAGATTATGCACGGGCACTTTTAATGATAGATAATATTACTCTGCTGACGTTGGTCGGTGAGGCAGTAATCAGCTTGTCAGAGCAGTCAGCTGTTTCAGACGGTACTTGAAAGTGAGGAAATAGGTTGTTTTCAGTGTCTTGCTAACACAAGTTGTGTTATGCTCCTAAAGTGGGCAATACCATAAACAAACAAACAAACAAACAAACAAACAAACAAACAAACAAACAAAAACATGTCATCTCTGACGAGCATGGTTTTAGATGTTTTTTTTTTTTTTTTTTTTTTTTTTTAAAGAACTTTTTAGAAGCTATGGGGGCAAAAGCTGAGAGGATCAACACAGAGGGATCTGTCCATCGTGGACTCCCCTTGTGTTTCCAATAACTACAGGCTGCAACATATTATTATGTTATGGTGTGTTTAAATGTCCGATGATTTGCGATAATGAAATGGTGCTTTTGCCATTTTGTGTCCGTACCCTCATCTTTCCATTGCGCACAGCGGCTCCGTCCTCAGCCAGCCTCAGTACGTACAGGTCCATGTTGTACTCTCTGCCTCCTCGCAGGCTGAAGCCAAAGCCTTTGTTATCTCGCTCCAGGTCCACTGAATAGAACTCAGCATCCTGATAGAGGCAGACACACATGGGCACGAGGAGGGTAAGGGACAGACAAATTCCTGTTAGCATCAAGGTCATTTTTGTAATTCAGTTTTCCTATGCGTGCGTGTGTGTGTGTGTGTGTGCGCACTCTCTGAAGTGGTATCCTGTTTCAGGGGTATAGGACAAATGCCACCTCAAGGAAAGTCACACCCATTTACTACTTGTGCCAGACTCTCTCCTTGTGTGTGCATGTGTGTGTGTGCATATGCTCAGGTGTAAGGATGCTGAATTATTGATGCCTTGGTCTCCAGATGATAGAAAGAGACAGACTAGGCACCACAAGGACACGCACACATTCTCTGCAGCTCCTGTCTTCACGCCCTCCTAATCTCCTCTGCTGAGGAATCAATGCTATCTGGCAGAGCCATCTCCACAACAACAGATTAATTCAGTGGTGAGCACTATGGACTGAGGGGCTACTGTGAAAGCAAACAGGCTTTCCTTAGTGCACAGCCTCAGATAACACCAGCAGGTGGTTGTAAAGAGAAATGAATAAAAATACACATTGTTTGTCCTTGGAAGGCTGGGTGGGTGGATTGGTAGATGCATGGAGGGACAGGGGAGGAACAGGTGTTTGGACCATCAAACAGCTGGGATGGAGGTTTAAAAAGACAATGGGGTCTTTTTGGGAACAGTACTGAGTGTTGGATGGTGACATGAAATGTAATGGATGGACGGACGGATGGAGTGCCCTTCGTTACCTGAGGTGAAGCTTGCTGAGTTGGTGGCTGGGGAGGCGGGGCTTGTGGGGGTTTAAAATCAAAAGATTCCTGTTTTGGTTTGGTGTTGCTCCTGAAAAAAAAGGACAAAAACATGAGCCTGACATTGGAATGTAATAAAGGCATTCAATAACCAACACAAACCCTCTACATTCCAAAGACTTTTCACGATAGTCCGTATTATTGTGTTACAGTATCGGGTTTCCTGCTCACCTGGCCTCAGGTGCAGCCTGTTGTTGAGGCGTGTGAGTGGTGGTTATAGTGGCAATCTTCTCAGCATTTGTCAACAAAGATGCGTTTGATGACTCTGAGCAGGGTGGGACAAAAGAAAAAAGACAAGTTTGTTTCGACTTTCAGCAAAAAACACTTGAATGTAATAATAAAAATAAAAAAATAAAAAAAGTGTTTGATCAAACTGGCCGATTAAAAAGAACGACAAAAAACTTCTTTTAAAGACATATTCCGTCTGTCAGACTATTCATGAACCTCTCTGCCTGTTGTGAACATAAAACATTCCTGCTTTCTCCATATAGGAATGCAATTCAAGGACTTCTAATTTGCATGAAAGACGTCTCTCTGGTGTTTGGCTGTGTGATGGAATTAAATCTATTTTTCACACAGGAAACATTTTCATCTTCCACACTTTGTACTCTGGTAACGATTCAGCAGATGCCAGCTGCAAACATTCTCTGCCCCTCAGGGACCCCCTCTGGCCCTTCCACCAGCCTCTGGACTTCCTCAAACAGTCAGTCATTAAGAAACCTTTCTTCACCTTAACAACATAATTGTTCTTGGCTATTGTGCACCCAATCATTAAATTACAGCTCATCTATCCATTAGACAGAGACTTGCCATGTCTCTCCCGTCAGGTCCACTCTTACCTATTCACATCCTTCACCTCCATTGCTCCCCATGGAACCTTTAGGCTTAACCCCTCAGATACCCGTTGAAGTATAAAGACCACTAATCAAGTTGGAGTGTGGGCGAAATAACCCTCCTTCAGCAGACACACAGCTATCCCATAAACACTACTCGCCCCTGCACATGCTCATCTGCATAACCAGCTTCCTCCATTCTGCTGCCTCTCTTCATTTATCCCTCCTCTGTCAATCAGTCACTTTTTCCATTCAGCTTTCACCCCACTCTCTCCGTTATCTCCTCTTGCTTATAAACGCGGACAGAGAAAGCCCAGAGTTACATCTGTCATTTGTCTCCGACCCTGGCAATATGCCCTCCAGACCCCCGAGGACAGACTAAGGGAGGAGAAGAGGAACAATCAAAATGACAATCTCAAAAGGAGGGAAAAAGAAAAAAGAAAAAGACGGAATCAGTTTGAATGAAAACAAGGAAGACGAGTTCAGACAAGTAGGTCTGCACCGAGCAATATCTAATAAACAATCTGTGATAAAAAAGGAGAGATTTCACCTCATGTTTGTCTCCTTTCTTACACAATGGGAGATAATGAGGTGTGGTTCACCTGCACCGTGACCACACGCTGTAGAGACTGAGGCTTTGATGAAGGCATTAGCCACTCTTGCATGCTTTAGTGTGCCAATTTCCATTGTCACCGCAGAAGTTTGAAGCGCCACTCAATGCAAAGCTCCATCTCTGCACCCACACAGAGGAAAGGTGAGCTGGCGTGACTTCAGCTTGAAGAAGCTTGTGCAGCGGTAGTTATTCACATCAAAAACTTTAGACACGTCCCGTTCACAACCACTTGTGCCGAGACGTGCCGAGAGAACAGTCGCATAGAAACATACTTGGAGAAAGACGGGGCAGAATCTTTCAGTATCACTCTCTCTGTCTCTGTGTCAGACAGTCTGTTTGTTTGTTTGACACGTGCGCATGAACGCAAACCCGGACGTTCCTATAAAGCACATCCATCCGCCTTGCTCTGTGTGTCTTGTTGCAAGAGCGATTAGGCCCACTCTTCTCTTCAACTGCTCTGGACGAACAGGAAAACAACAACAACAAAAAAACTCTTCATCCATGAGAAACAAGCTGGAAAGCAACGAGTGGCGGACAAACCGCTCCAACGTCTGCCCCCAGGTTGACGGGGCGCATCGCCTTCCTCACAATTAAAATCGGCATTTGTGAAGCACGCCGGAGTGATCTGTCAGCACAAAAATGCGAGCGCTCTCAGCAGCACAGTTCCACATGTGATGCGTACAAAGTTTCCTTAAAACCACTGACAGATAAGACGGGCCCACATACACAGAGAAGTTCTGCACTCTGTTTCTCTCCCTTTCACACACATGCACGCTGACAACTACATTGCTCTGGCGTGTTGTCCAGCGCAGGCGTGCTGAAGGCAGAAATGGACCGACTGGGAAGATTCCAAAATATTCCCACAGAAGCAGTTCTTTCAGCACTGCGGGGGTGTTCCACACACTTTGAAAACAAGGCAAGAAACGGAAAGCTTTTATACAACACTACAGCCATAAATCATAACTATGCAGACCAGGAAATATAAGACCTGCTTCTCAAATAATCCGACTCTGTGGTCGCACCGACAGCTCGCAGTCGTGCTGTTTGACCTCCATCAATGTGCCAGAAAGCAAAGCCAATTAAGCGCGGTTATTTGGTTCGTCTTTGCATGAATTCTTTGCAAGGAGCTTAAAGGAATAATGCCCTGTTGGTCAGGGCTATTTGGCATCTGCCGTGAAATATATCCCACACTAAAAGTCATATAGACCCTGTTCACACCATGACTTTGGCTTTCAGGGTGGGATAACTGCCTGCTTTTCCAGACTAACTAAGAGCTGACAACCATCTACGATTCACTATGTACAAGTCATACACAAACAGGTTCAGTAGCTTACACAACCCAACCACAAATAAAACCACTGATAATGAAGACAATTAAGTTGGCATGCGTTTCAGCCGGCGTTCTCTACTCACCATCTCCAGGAATGATGCGTAGAGTGACGGTGTTCCCGGCCTCCTTGATGAGGTTGACGATGTCAGAGTGGGACTTATTGGTGATGGAGCATCCATTAACAGCCAGGATGCGGTCGCCGACCTTCAACTTCCCACAGCGGTCCGCTGGGCTCCCCTCAATAATGCGCCCTATTTTGTGAGGCATGGCCACACATGCATTTCCAGCTTTGGTCACCATTGATATGTAGGGATGCACGATTCAGTGTGTGCGAGTGCGTGTTTTGGGTTGTGAGGGATTGTGGTTGGAAAAACAAGAGAAAGAAGGGAAAAGGGAAAAAAGGAGCAGAAAAGAGGATCAACAGGGTTAATTCACCAGCAGCCAACAGCCAGCCAAGCTAAAGTCACTGAGAGAAGAAGAGCGGATCAAGATATGGCAGGATATATGCAAGCGTCAGCAAAGAGAGGCAAATTCAAATGTTCTCTGCAAGGAAATCAGAGTCCACCATACTGCAGTTATCAGTACTTTTCCTGTGAATCCCTTTTTCCTCTGGAAAATCTGAACACAAGTCCATATTCAAGAGTATTCCTGCATCCCCTCCATTTGCTTAAAGCTGCTCCAGGACTCCCCTTGTGCTCAAAAAGTGAGCAAAGTAACAACAATGCATCTCAGATACCTTCACTGTCAAGCGTACATCAGAGCTGACATCTAAGCATCTGTACCTCTCTGTCTGCAGATGTGCGCAGTCAATCTCTCCATACTATACTTTTCATGATCATTCATTCAACTTGTGCACCTTGTACTAATCCCAAACCCCCTCCTGTCTGTTTGACTGAATTTAGCCACATTTCTCACTGCCAGCCTGTGCTTTCCTCTGTTTGTGGCCCATGAAAGGGAGCCACCCGGTGAATCTGAGCGATTTCAGACCTTTTCAGTCCATCCACCCTCACAGAGCCAAGAGACAGGCAGAAGCAGTGGGGGCAAAGAGCGCAAAGACTGCATAGAAAACCCACAACTGGTCTGTGGAAAATGAATTCAGAAAATTTACAGAGACAATTCGACTTCTAAAACAGTTCCAACTGTATGCTGGGAACGTATGATGCAATGATGTCTCATAACAGCTGAGTAATGCAAAATGAACTGAAAACAGACAAAGTTATTTTGAGTGAATCTCTGCAATGCTGCGTTGTTTCAAAAAAAAAAAAAAATCATTCACACTGATTATTTCTGTCATTTATCCTGCACAGCAGCATTGCATTATCATTAAGTGCCAACTGACTCGGCTGAAGCCACTAAGTTGAGCTGAATAATACAAACGCCTTACGTAAGGCCCACTTCGCCTGTGATCAATTATGAAAGCCTTGTGGAAGCGTAGCAGCAGCTGCAAGGGAAGAAAGGCTTTCGCTGTCTTGGTTTGACAAGCTAGAGTGAATATGAGAAAGAAGAAGTACTTATTTGAAGACTGTTGATATTGAACAAGCAGGACTGTAAATAGCCAAAAATCTGTGCTGGATGTCAGGCTATTTAGCGCTCTGGGGTTTTTATAGATGATACAAAGAAATCCCACAAAGAAGAAAAAAGATAAAAGTACCCAGAAATGAGAAAAAAAGACAGTGTGTGTGCGTGTGTGTGTGTGTCAGGTTTGGCTGAGTAGAACTGATAATGATTACATGTGCCATCAAGAGCAATGCACCTGAAGATATTTTAGAACTTACAAAGCACTCCATCAAAAAGGCTGAAGCATCTCTTACCGAAGGTGGTGCCCGCTTCAGGCCGTGACACTGACGAGACGATGACAAAACCGAATCCTTCGTTCTCGCCGCGGCGAATCTCTACGTCATAGGGCTGCAAAGTAGAGGAGGTGGCGATTGAGGTGGAGTTGGGAGGCTGAGAGGACGTGATGGGAGCTGCAGCAGTGACCACAGCATTCCCACTAACCCCCATCCCAGGCCCTCCGCCGCCGCCGCTGCCAATGCCGGAGGTGGAGCCACTACCAGAGCTGACGGTGTTGAGGGAGTTCTGGCTGCCCTGTAGCGTGCGCTTCCCGATTTCCTCGGTCAGGCTGGGCGCCTGCGTGCTGCTGTGGTGTGAGGAGGCTGGTGATGGAGGCACATCTCCCTCTGCTTTAACTAGAAAAGGCAAAAGAAGGATCAACTGAGAAGGTCGCAGATATAAGTTGGAGGGTTAAAAAGGAAATGGTAGCAACAAAGGAGCAAGATTTACAGAAGAAACACAGAGTGCAAACAGGGAACGAATGAATAAGAGAAGTCAAAAATATCAAAAGGGAAATTAAGACAAGGCGGTGAGGGAATAAAAACGAGGCCAGTCGCTGCGTTATAAGAGACGATGTTGAAATGATAAGGCAAAAAAACAAAAAAAAAACAAAAACAACTTAAGATATGACAACAACTAAATGTTGCATCATCTGTACAATCTGAACATAAAAACTTACATTTCACCTCTTACAACTAGTTTATTTTGTAATGAGATAAAGCCTGTTACACAGCTAAGGGAGACAGGCCTCTACGAGAATCTCCTCTGTGATCTATTATGAACAAAAGATGAACTGAAGACACGGCCTGTCTGCTCTATCTGGACATTTCATTCCACAATTCATTTCCTGTACAGCTGCGCATCGAGGGCGCTTCACACTCTACGCTCTGAGGCAGATGGGGAACAGCAATGCATTAATGTCTGGCTGCCGTCACTGTGCAGAAGGTTGACCACCCTCTCCATCATGTTTATGGGCCTTTCTTTATCGGCTGCTGAGGAGCGGAGCGGAGCGGAGCTGAGATGAGCGGTGGGAAGGCGGTGAGGGGGCGTGGGCGTTTGCTTAGGGTAGCGGCTGACCGCTTCCACAGCCAGACTAATAAAGAGGGAGGAGCGGACCCTGGACTCCTTTGGAACTGTGGTTAAAATAAACATGGCTATAGATGCAGGTCTGGGTGATCTAAGTACAGTGTATTTCAGCAACTGAAAACTGTTGTACTGTAGCAACAACAGTACTGTTGTTCTGAAACTGTACAGACGGACAACTGAAGAAATGAGTTCAAAGAAAATGTAGTTCTAAGAAGTACATCAGACAGGACACCCAACAAAGCTGCTCCCCTGTCTCTACCAGCTTGCTTCTTACCTGCGTAGCCGGTTTTGCGTCGCACAGTGAGGTTCACGTGACCTTGTTTAGCAGCCTGCTGCATCAGTTGCACCACCAGTTGGTGAGACTTGCCCACCACAGCTGTGCCATCCACACATATCAGCTCGTCGCCGGATCGCAGGCGTCCATCCTCATCTGCAGCACCGTACTTCACTATGTGGCCGATGTAGATCTGAAACGCATGCAAAGCAGCTGGCTGAGACTTCCTCAAGTTAACATCACAAATGGACACAAACAGATCCGTGTTAAACCTTTTGTGGGCTAAACGAGCAAAATATTAAATATATACACATTTCACAGCAGCCATAAACAAGACATGAACTATATTTATGCTGCAATAGAGCGTCACAGCAACATCTTTAATCGCCTCTCCACTGTGCAGCTTGGATAGCAGTTGTTATCCAAACCATGATCTGAAGTATATCATGTTTTTCCTCAAGTGAGGAGGGAAAAGAGGCAGTGCAGACCAGCGAGCAACAACAAACAGTAACAAAAAGATGGTGTGATTGTATGACATGCTCTTAGATCAAAGAGAAACTATGTAACTGCCCAAGACACAAAGTCAGAGCTACCAAAAACTGTACAGATGCTCTCGCCTGTGCAGCGAATATAGCCCCCCTGTCATCACTCAAGTTGCTGGATCTTGTCAATTCTAGTTGACAGATTTCAGCCAAATATATCGTGAAAAATCTGGTAAACTGAAAAACAAACTGGAGAAGTTTCAGCTGTGAAGAAAGTTTGAGAGACTCACAGGTTCTCCCGGCTCGTTTCCTCCAAGGATCCTGAAGCCAAAGCCCGTGTCCTTCCTCCACAGGAAAATGTCTTGCTCCTGGAAGTCTGGAACTGCGTAATCAACAAACTACCATCAACAATTCTGCATAACAACAGCCATCCTGGGGGAAATTCCCTGAGCCTGCACTAGTGCAGGAACAATCCCAGCTGGTAGGTATTTTGCTACAATCTTTCAGTCAAGTTTCCTGCAGGCAACCCAGTGACAATAACAGATCCATCTACCGTTCTCAGGGAGTAAAACAATCAGCTTGCTCACGTCAAAATGTAAATAAACACACTCTGAAACAGTATTACAGTATTAAGCGGCACAAAGAAAGAACAAACGAGCGATCAATCAGAAAGATAACAATGGCTCTATTTTTGGGTTTGGAGCCAAATTACAAAGCGTAAAAAGGTCAAACAGGCTTCAACATAATTAGAAACAATCTGGCTAAAAGCTCTCGTCTGATGCCTGAAATAGTAAACCTTTTGTTGTAGTTTTTTTTAAATATATATTTCCTGTGACATTCGTACTTGGTGGACAAGTTAAAATGGACCATACTATCTCTTTAAATATGACGTGCAGTTCATCCATTTCCACGCTGGCCTATGCTGTGGCGCTTTTCTCAGCTGACAGAGGCCCTCATGCATGCTGGGAAAGGATCTATACTGTTGAGGAGAGTATGGCTGCTACATGGTTCACTCTGACCCCCAAGAGACAGAACCCAGTTTGTGTGTTTGCTAGTTACTAGAAATGTGCTTTCCTATTAAAAAGGCATTGCACAGCAGCAGATGACAGCTCGTGGCTGGTAGTTAAAAAAAAAAAAAAAAAAGATGAGACATCCAAGTATTTAAGTGTTTGTACACATGAGCTTCTTTCCTATTAAAATAGCATCTCTTAGGATTTACCCTTTTTTGTTTAAATCTTCAACGCTAAAAAAAAGTATAAAATAAAAGCTTAGGATACATTTCTAATATGACGACCTTCTGAGGAAAAGTTCCAGTATTGGGATGGAATCTGAACGCATGATTTCAAATGGATTTTTCTGATTTTGCGCAGAGCTGGTGTGACTTAAAGGAACGGGAACCACAGCGGCTCCTTTTAGAGTCTGAATAAAGGCCGGGATAAGACGAATAGGAATAGTGTCTGGAACTGGGCGTCAGTACAGTCAGACAAAACGTCTGTGCGTGCGCATGGATTCGTACGGTCGCAGCTGTGCTATACGAGCTGACAAACATGCACCTCTGAGCAAACTCTCTGGCAGATATCCGCTCTCTTCGGCCCAGGCAGAAGGTGCCAAGACTGCTGAAGCCACAAAGAGGCTGCAGTGTGGCAGGCGGCAGAAGAAGCCCGTTTCCAATCTGCTCCTTCAGTCAACAGTGAAAAGTCCCTGCAGAGCGCAGCCATCTCTTCCAATCTATCACAAAAGCCGCAGTCGCACTGTAGGAACCTTTGGCAGTTCCTATAACCTTTTCAGGAATAGGGCCGTTTTTTTCCCGCATTCGCACATACAGGAACTCAGGACCATCGCCCTCAGTTCCTATAACCATTTTAGCTCCTTCTCCGAGGCTGGGTCTTTTCTGGGTTCTATAGGAACACATCTGACGTAGGTGTTTCATGTAGCTAGCTTCTTTGTGGTGTTTTTTCTCCTCTCCTTACTTTTCGCAGGTTTTGTTTTGTTGTTGAATGTGGCGCTAAAGTAACACGTCACTGTTGCAGACGGCTGCACCGCATCAGTCTCTATCAGGGTCCCAACTCATTTGCGAATGCAAACTGAAACAGTTCCCCTGGAGAAGGGCAGCTATCAGAACGGAATTCGAGGAGGACCGTTCTTAGAACTGCTCTGTCCGAATGCGGCTATTGTTCCTATGGAGGAACTGAACGAGGAAGAGTCAAAGGCTAACCGACACACTCTGTTCCTGCACTCTCAGGAGTCACCTGCACACCCTGCCTCCGCCGATGCATAGATCCATAAAAGATCATACAGCGGGATGAGTGGATCGATATTTCAAAAAAAGACATTCAGAGCTATAAGTGACCACTGAAAGTGAAGAATGTGGATGGTTCAAACAGAGAGGAAATTAATCTGAGAACAGGTTAAAGTCCGGCAATGACTCCGAATATTTCTGTCCTCACTTTTTAAGAGTATTATTTCTGCAAATGGAAATCATTCACCACATGGTTTGCTGGAAGACCTTGATCTTAGCAGAGCTCGTCATTACAGTGAATGTTGGACAGAGAATGTGCTCTGCCTTAGTCAAGGCCCGAGTCCTTTGGGGAGCGGAGTGAAGGATTTTTGGACGAGAGCTCACTGCGGTGCATGCATGTTTTCTTTTTATTTTCCTTTTAAAACGAACACTGCTCTCTTCATGGGCCTCTAAATGAAATTTTTTTTTAAAAAGTCCTAGACAATGTCGCAAGGGAAACTGATTACAGTATTTGGAATCTATGAGTGTTTTTGTCCAACTCTCTTTTTCTCTGTGACAGTTATTCTCATTAATTGGAGCTATCCACTCGCAGGGAGAAGGGGAGGAAGGGGGTGGGCAATTCACTGACATCCACTCCACTATTGCCGCTAATTATACCCCACATATCTCTTCAGGGAAGTCTAAACTAGTGTGTTGCTGGTGTCTGTTTGGAGAAGTGGACAGAAGTGGCATCATTAGTTTTTAAAGCACGGGACCAAAAACATGCGGGAGACTTCTGCTTCGCACGGATCATTTCAGGCTCAACCCGCACTCTGAAAACTATTATTTTTCGATGGCTTGCAATGCACAGCACGGGTTTGTCACTCTGGTGAGCAGGCATCTGTCAGTCATTGTTGGAATTAGCTGAACGGTGGGTTGTGCCAAGTACCTGTGAAGTCAATAAAAAACCTAGTCACCTAGACAAAATACTCATTTACTTTTGTGGATCTTGCTGTTGGCAGCAATATTTAGAGAAATATGTTCTTTTTCACTGAATAGAAGCTTTTAAAACCCGGCATATTTTACACTGTCTTAATAATTTATTAAGCTGGTCAGGCATGAAATCCACCGCATAAAATCTAAGATAACTGTGCAGCTTCGAGACACTTTTAATAGCAACTTTTAAGGGTTAGAGTTAGATGAGCAGATTAACCTCACGTCTGCATTCTACATGTAATGCTAAAGCTAACATACAATTCATTGAGCTTAGCACACAGACTGAAGGCAAGGGGAAGTGCTCGCCTGACTGAAGCCAAACTAACTGTATCCACATGCTTCTTATGTGTGTTTAGCTACGTTACTTGTGCTCGGTCTAGCTTAATATTAGACTGCTGTTTCCACCTCTTCACACCTTTCATAATTAGCTCTACATGAAATGACTTCATACAATACTTGTTAGTTGCCAAGTTCTAGGTGCACCAATACATTTTATCTTCATGGTACATTGCAACATCCTGTGTCTGATTAACCTGTTAAAGAGGTGATTCAACAGTATAAAAAGAGACCAGATCTGCAAAAGACCATTTGTGCAGCCTTGGAAATGCTAACACATTTTTAAAACCTAACATGAGATTAAAATGGGTCAGAACATTGTTACTTTTGTTTGAAGATATAGACAAGTTACTTACAGGCAGCGTCACTTTCCCAAAAGTGTCTCCATGTATAGCCCCTATTGAAACTACACCATAGGATCTCCACTAAGCCAACACCCCATGCAGCCCTCATCCAACCGCCACCAAAAATTCATATACTTACGCCTACTTTCATACATGCTCCTTGACTGGGCCCAGATCTTAAAGGGGTCTGGTTTTCTCTGGATGGTTCCCTCTGCTTGGGAGTCCTGGGACGGGAGGCCCGGCAATGGCTGCGAGGGGGGCGGGGGAGCGGTGCTCTCACTGAGAGGGGGTGCCAGGGACGGATGCACCGGCGAGTCTGTGTGGGCGCTCCGATGGCTGGAAACGCTATGCTGGGAGCTGTTCTGACTGTCCTTCCTTGACAACTGCTGTTGAAGAAGCAAATCAATACCATTTGACTTTTTAAGATGAGGTTGGAAGGAGTACGAGAGTTTAATTGTCAGATGATGGACAGAGAGACAAAAACATTCCAAAGGTTACTGCATCCTCAGCAGCAGAGAGGACAGGAGAAAACAGGAAGACATGAATACAAAGGAGAAAAAAAAAAGACTCATGATTGCTTCTCCTCTAGGTAAGGGAAAGTAGATCTTAAGAGAACGCCTATCACGGCAATGTTGCCACCTTCATCGGCACAAAGAATAATCAAGCTCTTTTATTTCATTTTAGCTTACAAAGGAAGAGCGGAAAAAAAGACCTCAATGGTTTCCTGTGATTAAGTCATTCGGATTTAGGAGAAAACACTATGGAGTTCAATTTACAAGGGTACATTGCCTATTCCTTTTGTTTAATAGAGTGGAATGTATTAACAAAGAACTATATTCCCTGCTGCATATGAAAAGACATTCACAGTGAATAAAGAACTTGTGGGGTTTGAAAAGGAGAGGGGGGGCTTTAGTAGTGCTGGCAAAAATGTGAAAGCCCTCATAAATTGCCACGAGCCCTGCAATAACATGGGCACTTAAGCACCTGCTCAAGGATTTCAGGTGTTTGAGCAGAGTCACAGTGTCTTTCGTTACAGTCGCATCCTCACTGTTAGTCTGCAGAATTTTCACCACCATTTCAAACAGAAAGCAGCAAAGTGAAAGGGTCACAGAAAAAGCACACGATAGTGGATGATATTTTAAGACAGTCAGAGAAAATGACAGCAGTTAAGACTCTTCACATCACATGATCACACATTACTTTGGATGCGGTGGACCAAAATACACCGGGAAGGGGTGGAGGCGAGTGGCTCGTCTGTTCTGAGATATCAAAGTGTTTGGCCTTCAAAGTGCAGCTATGTCTTCAATAAATTCAGACTCATTACTCACTGAATCAGCCTCCTACACCTCTGCAATTCATGTTTATATTCATCATGCTTGTTAGATATGAAAGAAGCTTGATGCTGTTGGAAATATTAAGTGTGAGCTGCCTGTGCTGGAACCTCGATGGCTTCTGGAATGAACTACAAATTGACGGAGTCATAATAAACAGAAATGCAGCTCCTGTTCTGTGCCACAGTCAGACCTCAGGACCGACGCTTCTCACTGACCAAGAAATGATTTTTTTTTTGTTTACTTTTCTTCATTCAACTAAAATGGTGCCGCCATTAGCTGGTAGGGAAGCATTTTTTCTTCTCTGCCAAATGCATGCAGGCCCAATCGGACTTCCCTTTCAAATGAAAACAAATCTCTGTGCCTTGATAGATCCATTAGATTTGACCTTCCACATTGAGGGAGTTCTCCATCTGTGCTCCAGGACCGGTCAAATACTTTGGCTTCTCCTGCTTCAATAACTTATTAAGTAGACAGAAGATGGGGAGGAGAGAGGAGGCGGGGAAATGAAAAGAAATCCCTGCTGCTTTCTCAGACTCAGCTTGGTCCGGCTTTGCCACCAACAAGTCAAACTCATGTTCGCTGCTTTGATGCATCACAGCCTTTTTTTTTTGTCAGTTAACAATAACAAATCATACAGCTGAACTGTAATAAAACATCATGCACATGACTTTATCCATCACCTCTATTATCTTCTATAAGAGCACCACCACCATCATATACCCAGCACCAAAAGCACAGCAGCTCATTCCCAAAAATCTTTCATCCCATCTAAACAACATCACATACCCTCCTAGTGTAATCTCTGTACGGTGGAGCCAGCTCAAAATTCTCCTGCAAAACAAAGTATGACAAATATATACGTTCAGTCAAACAGTGGACAGGGTCCCTCAGTACAGGCGCTGCAGGACCAAACAGTCTCTGCTGTGGTCACACATTCACCTCTCATACTGCAAACTTAGCATCAGCGTGATGCGATCATCAGCGTGTTAGAAACCCAGCTCACGCGGAGCATCAAAGCCTCTCGTCCCATCCCCCGCTAGAGGGGGAGGAGGACGGGGCTCATGTAAAACTACAGGGATCCACCCCCGCACAGCACAGCATCCCATGTCTACAAACATCAGCACAAGTTACACCACATTGGATGTGGGGGGGAGGGGGGGTCTAGAAGGAGACGAGAGGCGGCTAAAGTGAACGGAATAATCTTTCACAAAGATGCACACGTGCAGAGGTAGAACAGTGGAGTAGTGGAAAGGAGGAGATGACATGAAAACATCCACTTACCAGTTTTGGACTCTTCTTTGTAGGTGCCACTCCTGTAAAGCCAGACAGAGAGAGAGAAAAAAAAAGAGGGTTACCAGTGAAGTTTGTAGTCCATTTTCAGACAAATGGGTGAAGAAAAGAAAAGGGCAAATGAAAAAAAAAAAAAAAAAATGAAAAAAAGAACGCAGACTCCCAAAAGAATAGTTCTCATCTAGCCCTCAACTCCCGCCTCTCCTCTCTTTCCCTGCTCGTCTCCCTGCTTGCCCTGTCGCGGCTGGTGTGTGCGGAGGAGAATGGGGGCAGGCAGCGCGATCTATCCGCATCACTGCCGTGGCCAGCATTCCGCTCGACTGGTGCGGCAAAAAGAACGGGGCCAGCCTTAAGGGCTAACCCAGAGCTCAGTAGACCCCGGCTACCCCGACGTTGGCGGCGCACGCGTGACAGTGAGTGTGTGTTTGCAGGAGGAAAGTGTGAGTTAAGGAGGGAAGGACAGAGTCCTGGAAAGCCATTAAGCCAGAGAATAAAGAGAGAGGAGTAAAGAGGGAAAAGCAAGCTTTGCTTTGGAGTTCCTGGCCGTAGCATTACCCATGGAGAAGGAGTCCAAGATACTGAACATTAAATTATAGGCAACCGTCAGTTCCCCCCTTACTGAGACCATCTTCCTGTGTCCGCTGAGCCCCACGCTCCGCTGTCGAAGGCTCCAGCATCTATAGGCAGTTGGCGCGTCCTCCAGGTCTCTCCCTTTCCTGAGCCTTTTCTTTTTTTTCTCCACCGTTCTCCCTCTCTCTCACCTCACTGCACACTGTCCTCGCTCCCGTTTCTTCCCTCAGCATCATCACTCTCCCTCCCCTCCCGCCTTCCTCTCCGTCTCTCTCCCACCCTCACATGCTGGTAAACATCTATTCAGCTGCACGCACGCACGCACGGAGGAAAAATGTCAGATGGCTTTATGCTGTACTCCCGGCACAAATCAATGTGTGCTTGAGGTATGACAGACAGGGCTACTGCATGACTGAGCAGTGAACAGAAAAAAAAAACAAAAGGAAAAATCACTGTAGAAATATCACCATCATAGAAAAGCACACCCGCATTCATTTTTTTTGGGGGGAGACCTGACAGAATGATAAAATGAAAAAAAACCTGACAGCCTTGGATTTAAAGAGGAAAATTTGCTCTTCAAGCACCTGTCTGACCTCTCCCTCTCCCTTGAGCCGCCCTTCCTCCGCACGCATGAAGTAATGGAAATGAGAACGGGAAACGGAATGCTTGAGACTAAGAGGAAATCCAAGACTCCAAGGTTTTAGTTGCTACAATACCAATTAAAAAGCAGCATGAAGTGGAGCATGAATCGCTCAAACACGCCTCTGACATACGATAGATAACATGTGTAACAGATGTAAAAGTGAGCAGGAGGCGGGGCCGTTTCTTCCAAGAAAATGGGCCACTGTTGTGTGTCAATCCTTTAGGGAAGCTGAGAGGATAAGATCTCTTACACACACATGCTCGTCTTCTTTATCTCAGACATCTGGGTTCGATCGCAACTGACGGCTTCAAGAACACCCCCCCAATCAATTGATATAAATCATTAAATTGGGAATGGCAGCAATCGCTTAAATAAGACGCATAATCACACTGTTAGTCCCAAGATATTCTCTCTCTGGGCTGAGGATGCTGTCAGTCAAGATGTCAGGATAGCGTTTAATTATCCTTCATCTATCAACTGCAGCTGACCTGCTGCCGCTGCCTCTCAGCACACTCACTTCTACCTTCGCAATCAGACAGTGATACAGAAAATGGACACACCGCAGCAAAAAGAAGAGAAATTATTCAAAGATGGGCCAATACAGGATTGTTTTATGTGAAATAGATGCTCAAATCACCATAAAATAAACGTGTTCATCTGTAAAAGTCAACAATTAGGCAATTTAAAAAAAAAAAAAAAACTATACACAGAAACTGTTTGCGTATGGACCGAGGCAGGCTCCCTCCACAAAGCCGTAAGCAGCAGCAGCTCTCCTGGGTTTTGTGTGTAGGTGTAGCCCCAGCATGTGTTTGAAGCTCTCAGATCAAAGGGTATTGTGGATGTTCGGGTCAACCTCCATTCCTAATTACATTCAAGAGGAGTGGCTTTCGATAGGTGGTCGATCTGGCCTGCACTCTGACAGCCTGACTTAGAAAGCTCAACTAAATCCTCAGCACCTCAAGCTGGGAAGTAATGGACCGGGACCGCTACAGGGCTTCGGCTCATTTTCCTTCACTTTTGAAGTCTTAAAGGGCTGCAGAAAACGCTTTAACTGGGAATAATTGACCAAAAGGGGACTACATTTTTATTTTATCCTTATGATTTAAGATGCATCAACAGAATATCATGTATTTCTTGAAAGCCACTCTGGGTGACAGTGCCCCCATGGACTCATGGAAAAATGAGCAATAAGACAGTTATACAAGTGGCAGAACACAAATGATTGCATTGACACCAGTGCCGGATTAAAAAGTGATTAATCGTTCTGCTGAACGAGGTACTGTTTGACGCGAGGTAATGCACCCTCTGCTGAACAAACTGCATGGTCTCAACAGACAGGAGGTGTTGCTCCGTCCTGGCAGCACAGCAGTCACTAAACGGAAGACATTACTAAGCAGATTATGCTGTCTATTCAGAGAGCGCGTGTGTGATTTCGCGCTGGTAGATTTTGCCTAGGAGTGATGGCCTCCAACAGGCAGGTCCATCTGTCACCGTGGTGACGGTGCCTGGTGACCATGGGGACTGACAGACGGTTTCCAAGCAACAGTTGTTGTGGTGAGCTGCTCTCTGCTGTACAGTGAATAAGTAACAAGCTTATATCAAGCGTGATCATCAGCAGCCTGTATGTGACAGCCTTTTGGCGTACAGCTTCATTTGCTTTTCTAAACACTAAAATTCTATGTAACAGAGGAACACAATAATTCCACTAAATAAGAGAGCTTGAATTTTACAAAATATAGTTAAAACGTAACACTTTCCACAGGGAAGGCCATAGTGTGTTTTTATCTGAAAGAATCTAAAACAGAAAGTGTTTGCCTTCCATGGCTTTTAAAAGAAGCAGACTTCCACACACTTCCACCAAAAGGAGACCCATGTGCAGACCGCCTGCAGAACATTGTCATGGAAACAAAAGATGTTGCAGTGGTGGAGATTTACGAGTCACCCAATGGCTATGGAGGTCTGATGACATGGGAGATTGGTAGGTGTTGAGGGAGAATACTGCTCACCTTAGCCCCGTGCAACAAGCAGTGATTCACAGGTTCAAGCCTCCAGCAAGTCAAAAATGAGCAGTGGTGAATCGTGCCCCCCCGCCCCCCCCGACATCATTACTTTTCCAGACTGCAATGCTGTTCGTTATGGTGCCACTGGAACATTCAGTCAGCAGGATTTTTAGTGCGAAGTGGGCAAAAAAAAAAACAAAAAAAAAAACAACGCTTCCTGCCCATACAGTGAATTGATTTCCTGCTTTGGTCTGTGCAGGGGCACATCATCAGCGTTTATCTCCTCCTAATGGGTGTGTACCAGACAGTCCACATTTAACGGGTTTTACGAGGTTGCATGCCGGTAACTGCAAATTTGTAGACGTGGGTTATGCAAGTTCACGTAAATGTCTTCGTGCCTATCTGTGAGTCCTCAAAGTACACTGATCTATGGAGTGCTTTTTGACAGGAGGCACTTTAATCAACCAACATTAGGCCAATAAGAGCTATATAATGTGGCAACGATCCACTTGTTGTGTTCACCCTCGTTAAATTGCAAGTTTCTGACTGAAAAAGAAAACAAAGGAAAACACATCTTTCAGCCCCCATCTATCCACAAGTGTCCCATAAATCTACTTAAAAAAAAAAAACGGGAACAAACTTTCCACGAAACCTGCTCTGCAAATAGTTTCCCAGGAAGCCATGCAGTAATTGAAAGTCTTGACGATAGCTTCGTTTTCCCATTTATTGTGAGAGAAAAACAAAAACGTTGAAATCTGTGACACACTGTAGGTTCTGACGCCCGTTTCAGCCCCGTGACCTGTCATTTGTACGTCAACTGGCTGTGTGGGAGGAGAGAAAAAGGTCCATCTCTTACTGTGAGAGAAAAGGAGTGTGAGGCCAGATCGCCCAACAGGGACTAATGTGCCACTGTTGATTGATGAGTCATGAAGTGGAGAGAGGGGGGAAGCAGAGCATCATGGGGGTTTCTGTGCTGCTCTTTCATCATCTCTGTTATCCTCTGACATCTCTCCATCCACCCTTTTCCCTCATCTCCTGCTGCTATGCATCCTTCCATTTCCAGCACACTACTTCGAGCATTCACTACCGTCTTGAACAAATTACATTGCATTCATTGTAACACCTGTCTGGCCTTACAAAAAGGATAAAGAAAACAGAAAACATCCACGCTGGGACAAATAGACAATTTTTCTATCGCCGACTAATGGCTTGAGCTGCTGGGCTATTGAGTGGCTGTGTTCTAGAAATTCTACACCCAAACAAGTTTTCACAGAGCGGTTTATCCAGCAGGTGTGTGTGTGTGTGTGTGTGTGTGTGTGTGTCCCGATGGACCCTGTCAAATTTACACCTATTCAAAAAGAACAAAGGAGTAGAAATGTGCATCTCTGCAACAGCAAGACATCGAGGGCCAATGCGAATTAGGTGAATGTGCAGTGCACCTGTGGGTGCATGAGAAGACGGGCAGGGGAAAATTAAGCCATTAGAGCAGTGTAATTAGACAAATGAAAGAATGATGTGTCATGGAGCACAGAACCCACTGAAGTAATAAATCATTTTAGCATAGTTAGGGAAAGTCCATATTAGAACAGGAGGTTTTCCTGTGCGTTTAAAGTTTAAACGCACAGGAAAACCTCCTGACTTTTTAAGATGTCAGGATGTTTAAACAAAAAAAGTCTCGTAACCCAACACAATGTTAGATATATAACTGGGCCAAAATGGGACATAATACATCAAAAGAAAATCTGATGAATGAGGGACTGAATCCAAAGTCAGCACACTGTTGCCAGCGTAGGGTTAAAACGCACGCTCGCATTTTCACACAAGTTCATTTGTGCGTATGCTCACAGACTGTGAGAAACACAGCAGGACACAGATGAGCGGCCACACTGAAGATCGCAGCCGCCTTCCTTAACGAAGGCGTTTCTTCAGACGCTGATCCTCGTGGGATTGGCTCCCGTCTTCGTGTGGGTGAGGAGGTGCGAATACATACTGGCACTGACTAGAAACAGAAAAGGGGGATGGATGGATGGATGGGGGGGTTGGATATTTACCAATTAAGTATGAACGGGGGTCATTCGGTCTCTAATTTATAATTGGTTGCACAACTGTTTGCGTCTCTGACTGTGTGTGTGTGTGTGTGTGTGTGTGTATACAAGCGTGTATACATACACAAGCAGCGTTGCCTAAGGAAGGAAAGTCTTCTTGATGGATGGATGGATGGATGAAGAGTGAAAGTGCCAGAGAGAGAAAGATGTGTGGGCGTTTCTAAGTAAAGCTGACATCAAGACCCCAATTAGAGGCCAGTGTGCTTTGCTGATGCTGGTGGAGTGATGTGGACTGAAACAGCAGCTAAGAGAGTGTGAGCAGGAGAATAATTAAAGCACAGAGACGAGAACCTCAGCTGGTGTTCTCGTGAGTATGCGCAGGATGAAGTGTGAGTGTGTCATATGAAATGTAAATTACAAAAATGTGCCATGTAACATGAGAACTCTGGATTGCTGGGAAATGTGTGTAAATCCAGCAGGAGGAAGGAACAGACATCGATGCACACTCTTTATGTCAATACTGGTGTAAATATAACTGTGCTACTGCTCTTTGTTTCCTGCCTTTAATGTACTTGCATAAAAGAAATACGTAAAACTAGCAAAATATATATCTAATAGCACATATCAGCTACCTAATCGTCAGAAAATGAATAACAATGCTTATAAGGGACAGCGTGTTTAGGCCATTGGATTCTTTTCTAACATACGCCCTTTTCCATTAGTCTACATCATGTCTAACAAATCCTAAGGGCAGCGGTGCCTGGCACCATTTACGGATCTCTGTCCACATGTCTGAACTGCATGCAGTTAGGGTTAACTGGCCTTAATATAATGTGTGGACTGCAAATAAAGGGGATCTGACAAAATATACACCAGCACTGTCCGACCTTCACGTGTTAGTACTGCTGGAGCAAATAAAAAAATAACAGGACAAACAATAGGAAAGAGACAGCTGGGATGACGGCAAACTCAGGTGAGCAGAAATGGTAACGGTGGACAGCGGTGCTTGTTACCGCTGATGCTTTAGTTTGGGGGGAATAAGGAAAAAAAACAGCATGTTTAACACAACCACAACCCTCAAGGCTGATATGTCGGACTGACATTTGCTGCAATAAACTTTTAGAGTTTGTTGTCCTGTAAAGCGCCATTAACCAACCTCACAGCTGTACTGTGGCTCTCTCAGTGAAAGTGGGAGGAACATTAATGTTGAACGACTCTCTGTTAGAAGGACAGGATGCTGTCGCCTTAACGGATTAAAGAAACCATTAATGTTATGTGTCCCGTGTCCGAAAAGGGTTTAACTGACCGGAAATATAAGTCTAATATGACATAACACTCACTTTTTGGCAGCTTGTTCAGTGATGAGGATTTTCTGCTTTTTGGTCTAATAAAAACTACATACGTATACATGGACACGTGGCCTGAAAATGATATCTAAAACATTTGTTTACAAATCTATAACCAGGCATCATTGCAGTCTTTTTTTATCCAAAAGAAGTAAAGATGCATGCATCTCACTCAAAGTTTTTGGTTTTTAAACTTTTTACCATCTGACATTTCACTGTTTCTCCAGTCACTGCCTACCAGTGTGAAACAGCTTATCTAAAGCAATCAATGATAATGGTAAACATTATACTGTTGCAGTGGCTGCTCGCAAATGGTGCAGAGTTTCGATAAAGAACACCATTCCTCAATGATGCCCTCACGGGTTCGTGTAGAAAAAAAAAATCTCTTTTAGAAAATAGAACAATGGGAAACAATGAAATGGGCAAGATTACTTACTCTTAATGAAAACCCCAACGACAACATAAAGGAGACAAATAAGTAAAGAAATGCACACAGTGCACTATTCCAGTCTGTTTTTGGACTCACTAATTGCCGACACCGAGCTGCGCATCACCAGGAGCTGGTACTCACATTATGAGCAAACATGCTTCATATTTACTTCTGTCTAAGTTAAGCTAAAGAATAATGTCAAATTACCTTTCATAAGGCTAGTCCAATTAAAATAAGCCATACACATGATCATCGTTCACAGCATAACGTCTCAAACCTCAGCGCTCTGTCACTCCCAGACATATCCGTCAGCCTGTGGCCATCAAAGCCGGTCACAGCATTTGCAGAAGCCCGGCTAAACTGCCTTCTGTTTCATAGACAGCCCATTAAGCCCCATACTGAGATGAGTTTGCATCACTTTATGGGCTTATGTGCATTATCGAGATGCAGGGAAGTTACTGACAAATTCAAACAGAAGGCAGTATATGGGCTTTTTCTCTCCTTCTCTCTGTCTTTTTTTTTTTTTTTTGAGACAGAACGCAAGAAGTCGTGGAGGTACAAGGTGAGATGGAGTAGCACATGATGTGAGAAAGAGAGAACGATGAACAGGCTCAGTGCCAGACTGCATTGTGGCTGGACTGGTCATTTATCAAACCAATTTCCCCTGATAGTTCTAAGCACTTAAACCTGTAGAGGTGATTATCTACCTGTGTAAAAACACACGGGAGGAAAAAAAAAAAAAAAAAAAAGGGAAACCGTTACTTGAATTAATAAAGCACCAAAGCAAGTTGGGGAGAAAATGTCCCAGTTACTTGTACCGCTAAAGCCAGAGGTTTGTGAGTCTGAGTGGGATTGAAGGGAAAATACTGAAATTCAGTCATTTCACTTTTATCCTCCATTCGGTTGCTTTGTTCACATTTAGTGCTTTTACACGACAGTGACATGACAAAAGCTCATTGAACAGAATCATTCACCTGCTTTTTATCTCTATGCTTCTAATGTCTCTGTAAAGCACTTTGAATCACCTTGTTGTTGAATTGTGCTAAACAAATAAACTTGCCTTGCTGCTGCATTATTTCAAAAGAACGGACATTGACTGACTGACAGTGGAAATGTGGGCATGAGACAAACTGACAAAAAGGGGAAATATTCAGCCTCTTTGGCTTGAAACACCGTGTTTATCTTTCTGTTCATTTTTTTTACTTCTCCGTTTACCCTTTTACCATTCCCTCTCTGGCCTCCTTCCCATTTCAGGACAGCTATGTTTTACCTGTCAAAGCCACTCTGTAAAACATCTCATCACTACTTCCCAGTGCCAGCCATGTCCTCAAATGTTATTTCAGCTTCCTCCGAGGCTCCTTTCTTTCTTGCTAATCGTAATTATCCCTCTATCGTACCTACTTTGCAACCCAATCTCTTTTTATTGTGCCTCCGCACTCCATTTGCATGAATAAATAACTATGCATGTCAATAAAAGAGCCCTGTGAGCGGAAACAGCCTGTAAGGCAGAGGGCTATTATTTTTTTGTCAATAGCATCATGCAGATTCATGGCAAAGGTTTGTTTTGTTTTGCCGTGCTTCAACATATGGGCACATAAATCAGGGAGTGTCACAGAACGTGACACCTGCTCCCCCAACCATCCTGATCCCCATCTGTGCTCATGACTTACAATACAAAGGACAAATTCACTGACACAACAAGTCAAGTGTATCCAAGAAGAGATCAGCCTTCACTCACCTCGCTGCACCAGCATTGTGACCTCGCTGCCTTTTGGACATTTGCTGAGGAGGTCCACCACCTGGTTGTGAGACATGCTCTGCACGTTTCTCTTGTTCACCTCCACGATGATGTCGCCCTCCCTAAGGCCGCGGCAGCGTGGGTAGTCCACGATCTGCTTCACTCTCTGCCCTCCGCCACCGGGACTGTCCGCAATGGTGAAGCCGAAGCCCTTGTCTCCTTTTTCCATGTGTACAGTGATGAGTTCTGGTTGTGTTGCAATGGCTGAGGCCATGTTTACCACATCGCTTGAGTAGCCATGCTGGGAAGAGGTATCAGAGGCCATCTCTGTAGAGGGGCTCTGAGGTCGGGGGAGGCCGTTGAGGGGTACCCCGCCATTGGTTGGGCCGTTGTTGGTTCTCTGACTGCCGTGGTTGGACAGTGAATCATAGCTGTTAGAGACTTCCTGGCCATTCACAATGATGGGCTCTTTGTTGTCGAGAATAGCCACTGAGGTAACCAAGCTGGTGTTTGGGTCGTCCGGATCAAAAGGCAGTGGGTAGCCACGGCACAGCTCCAAGTTGACCATGGAACCAATTGGGATAGACTGAAAGATCTTTACAACTTGGGCGTGTGTGTAGCCGAGCACACAGGTGTCGTTGACACTCACGATCACGTCACCTTCGAGGTGGAGAAAAAGCAGAAATGAGTTAGCTTTGTGAAGTAAAACCTTTCCTTTAAAAAAAGGCGCTTCTTCTAACAGTTATTATTGAGCAGACACACTTTACACAACCGATATTTAAACTGAATGAGTATTCCTTGTTTGTAAGACCCACCCGTTTCCATTTTGCCATCGAGGGCAGCGGGTCCATCTAAAACCAAACTCTTTATCTGCAGGAACTCATCTGGCTCGTCCCCTCCAACCACAGTAAAACCAAACCCCCGACGACTCTTCTTCAGTTTGGTGTTAATGAAGGTCCCGTTTAGCTCGGATCGGTTCCTCGTAAAGAAAGGCTTCCCGCCTGAACACACAGACACAGAAAATTCAGCTTGGATTACACAGATACAAAAGCACCAAGTAGCACTGGACAACTCCCGGAGCGTCAAGAGCTGTTCTGAGTCTTGAAAATATACTGCACAGCAGTTGGGCCTCAGTGAAACACTTTGAAATACTGATGTCAAGCTAGAAATATAATGACACTTGACACGAATGTATCAAACCCACAGCTAATCTTTATTTTGTGTGATGATCTGATCGATGGAACCGAGTGGAGTATGGATAGAGATTGTTGGCCCTCGTTTGACAAAACATGAGTCAGAGTGAGCGGATTATAATAGATAAATCAATTAGGTTGAAAGGAAAATCGATCAAATCCCATGAACTTATAAGCTTCATCCACAAAGTGTTTGGAAACTACCCATTTAACTCATTGTGTAGGCCAGTGATACTCACAATTTTATTCACAAGAGCCACATTGGCAGAGCAAAATCAAGGGAAGAGCCACTTTTACGACAACATGCTCAGTCCCCTTTTGCAAATATGCATTTCTACATATAAAACATCCCACAAAAAAGAAACAACACAGCCAACACATTTTCAATTAAGACCATATTTGCCTTAATACTGGGATGAGCGGAAGCTGGCATGCATGTCCTTGACTTTCTTCATGTTGTATTTGTAGTTTGTTGTTGTAATCATAGTAAGACATTCAAGATGAGCATGGTTTTTGTGCTGGTTTTTGCCCTTTTTTAATGAAAAACCGATCCATTGTGCCTGCATCTCGCGCTGGCTAAAGGAGCTAGCATGCACTGCGGTCAAGTGTGACGGTGGTTTAAGCGGGCTGCGTTGCCAGGTTTAACAGTGCCCCCTTTAGGAAACACCATTAAGCCTTAATTAATACTTAATAAAAATACTTAATACTACAAAAACAGAAACTTTAAAAAAAAAAAAAAAACCTTAATACTGTGCAGTATTCGCTGTATGTTATTTGAAAAAATGTATTGTTATTGTTACCATATTGTTATAAGACACTATGCGAGTGCCAGCCACCAATTAAAGCTTGAGGAGCCGCATGTGATTCGCGAGCGCGCAATGAGCATCTCTGGTGTAGGCTATACTGACTCACTAACACTGGTAGAAAATGCATGTAAACAGTGAAATAATGAACAGTCACCTTAAAAAGCGAAAGAAATTCCAGTTAAAATAAAACCCACCATCAAAAATGACACTTAACACTGATGCTTTAGGACAGCCAAAGCAAGTCAGATCATTAATAAAACTACTTTCTAGACTAAAATGGTGTCACAAAACAATATGCAGATATGCATTCCACAACAAAAAGAGAAACCCTCCAGTGCTGTGATCTTTGTAGCTAAGTGCTATTCCTGATGTAAACTGCAAAGAAAGCAAGGAACGAGGAGACCACACATTACTTCGAATGCTTCTGACAAATGAATGTCGGCAAAGGTGAATGAAACAAGGAGGAGGAGGATGACTTGGAGTCTGTGCGTCAGAGGAATGTGAGCTTAGTTATCAGCAGGAGAACATTATGTTGGGGCCGTGCTGTTGTGTGTAGCATTTTGTGGCGAGAGTGTGTTTGTGTGCAGTGCCCTTGAAAAGCGTTTCTCAGGACAGACTAAATGTAACAAAGCTGTGATATTTCCTCATTGTTCACCAGACATGTAAAACAGACCAGGGAATAGGAGAAGGATAAAAGCTGGAGGTAGAATTCAAAAGACTGCTTTCTACGAAAAAAAATATCCAGGACGGTCAGTCAGCAAGAGGCTGAAATAGGGAGAGAGAGAGAGATGGGAAAGATGGACGGAACTAATAACTTAACCAAAGAGAAAGCAGCTTGAGACAAGGCAAAAGCCAGTGAGACAGTGAGCTGTAAAACAAAGGGATTGATGAAGGGAAAGGAAAAGGCAAGAGTAGCAAGGGAGAGTAAGAATAAGAGATGGGGCAAGGCAGTTAATTCTATCCAAAGTCGCGCTAATTACACAAGCTGCGAGTGGAAGGCTGGTATAAAAGGAACTGGCAACCAGAAGAGAGAAGCCCACAGCAACCGTAGCTCTGTGTGTGTGTGTGTGTGAGAAATCAGACTATTATTTAATATTCAACATATAAACCAATTAGCAGAGACGTATTTTGTTACGACTTCTCAAAAATCTGGACACTCTCTCAAGCACACTCATGTAATCTATTGTTAGATTATAGATATAGATTAGAGATAAGTCAAATTTGACTTTACCCATGAACAACATTAACCTTATGGTGTCAGATCCTAACTGATCCGTGAACATTAAAACTACAACATCGCCTTAGGCACCAGCATAGAACACAGAAATAACACTGTAAGAACTGAATCTTGGTAAACCTATAATTAGCCGTTCGGGGCACACTTTTGTTTTCATGAAGTTTCTTCATGCAAGAACTTACGTTTTTGTCCCATGGCATTGGGCACTGGGGGGCCTGTCTGAGGGTCCCTGTAGGTCTCATGGTTGGATGCATAGCTGGCCAGTGGGGCACCTGCCAATGCTGAGTCCTCAATCCACTCTGCAACAGCAAGAGGCACATGTTCTCTAGATGGAGTCTAGACAAGAGCGCAGCGGACCTGCTGTAGAAGAAACCCTGCCTAAGGACTCCGGGATAACCAGCAGGTTGTGTGTTTGGCATCAGTCTCTTTTCTGCGAAGCTGAATGAAGATGTGCTGAATAACCATCTATGATTAATCACCTTTACAGCAGCACGACATGGATCAGACTCCAACCTTTATAAATATTCTAAGGAGTAAGGTAGAATCAATGAAGACTTAGAAAATAAAATGAGTAAAAACTCTGCAGGAAGGGAGTTTTTTTTTTTTTTTTTTTTTAAAGAAAGACTTTAAGCTTCATGTGGGGGAAAGTCGGCATGTAATCGTGGCGAATCTAATGTTTTCTGCTGAGTGAGCAGAAGGTGGAGCACGATGGGAGAAATTCCCTCGTGGGACGACCTGCATTTACAATTACTTTCTCTGTGGGGCATCCTGCGAGTAGAAAAGTTTGAAGGGTTGTGTGTTGGTTGAGTGTGAGCAGCTGGGCCTGATGAAGTCCTGTGCAGAAGTGCTATGTTATCGGTGTTATTACTGTCAGCACATTGTGACAGAAATTAGAAAGAAGACTCTTTAGTAGGCGGCTCATTTACAACAGAAAAGTCGAACTTACATGTCGTCACCTTGGGAGAAAAGCTTACAGGTTACTACCACAAACACCGAGAACAGAAATTAAGTACAAAAAGGCAGCGTTTACCACCGCAAATCATAGTTATGCCTTTATGGGACTGCATTTAGCAAATCATAAGGCAGCAGCAGGCAACATAAAGTAGTACTGTAGCAATAACTGATATTGACCGTCACACACACACACAGACACTATGCAGGCATACACATGAATAGAAAGAAAGAAAATGACGCCCTTGGCGGGGGCTTGTGAACGAACCTCGGATGTAGCGCTCACCTTCAGGTGGCTGCTGGCTTTGAGGCTGAGGCTGCTGAGGCTGCTGCTGTTCCAGCTGCCTGCGCCTCTTAGCCTCAAGCACTGGATTTTCATACTGGGTCCTCCTGTTGATATGACTTTGGAACAGTGGTGGGAAAGATGAGTGTGTGCAGGTTGAGGAGTAAGGATTGCAGCACAGAAGGAATGAATTACAGGAGACCGTAAGAATAGGAAACAGGATGTGGGGCAAAAAAAGTCAACAGGAGAGTGGAGCGCAGTGGGGGAGGAGAGAGAGGAAAGGAAGGAAGAATAGAAGAGTGAGACAAGGTCGAGGTAGGGGAGAGGGGGAGACATGGCGATAAGCTTTGATTAATACACTGTGGCACAATACACATGTAACTATGCATGCACAGATACCCCACCAATACACAGACACGCCCAAGAATCCCATTTAATCAACTCTTTGGTGATAGCTCACACATCTTTCACACAATATGCCTGCAAGCTTTCTTACTTAACCAGCACTGAAAAATGAAACCCCAATGCACTCTGTCACAGGCCTATTGCAGGAAATGGTGAATAATGTATATCAGAAAAATCATTGCAGAGACAAATAGAACAAAAATAAATGAATAAATAACACACACAAAGTCAGAAATGTCACTTCCTTCAGCCCCCAGGTGCTGCTTTGAAAAACATCAAAAACGCACAAACATATTTCTATAAGTGCTGAGGATGATATTCATATAAACGCACACGTGAACACACACACACACACACACACACACACACACACACACACACACACACATCCTGCATACGTTCCCAAAAAGGTAACGGCACAAAAACAAAATGGCCTACTTTTTTCAGCAAGTCAAAGACCGAAATAGCTGAGGCACAATCTGGCTCTGACTGTCGGAACAGAACTGTACACTCCCCGTTTAAAGTGAGCTCAGTTGTTAGAGAGAAACTGTTTCTAATTATGTGCCTGAAGAAAACTTCACAAAAGCCTTTTTTTTCTTTTTTTTCTGCATGCCTGTGTGCAACATCAGCCTGTGCACTGGAGAGTCCTTGTGCTTTATTCTGTGCACTACTTACTCAACGTAGTAGACCCCATACACTGGATCATCTATTTTCTCCCATCCTGGTGGAAGTTCTATAAAAGGCAAAGACACAGGAAAAAGAGACGGATTAAATGAGGAAACCTCAAGATTGGGATGTTGCAGGAAGCCTTGCATTGAACCAATAGAGCCCAGGCCAGCAGAGCCCTTCTGCCTCTCCATTGTGTCTGTCTGTCTGTCTGTCTGACTGACTGTTTGACTCTCCAGGACCAGAGTATAACCCGGCAGCTTCACAGACTGTCTGGCTGTGTCTGCCTCTGTCACCTCACACTGCTGACATTTCCACACATCAGATAAGAACACAGCAAGACCCCACTGGGCAGAGATGAATGGATGGCTGGAGAGGGGAGGGAGATGAAAGGAGGGAGGAAGGAATGAGTGAGGTGGCAGAGGGGGGAAGGCAAGGAGGGCAGAAAGCAGGAGGGGGGGGAACAGAAAGGATGAAGAGGCAGGTAAAGACATAAAGGAGAGGAAACTGAGGGAGGGGAAGTGGGTGGAATAATCCAGGCTTTGAAACCACTGCACAAAAACACAGGAAAAATACTGAGTTGAAAGGACTTGAGTCTGACGTTATGTGGAGGGAAATGACTGCATGTTTTGTTTTGTTTTTTCACATCACTTTTTGTCCTTTTCTTTTCTTTATGTGAACGACAAACATTCCAAAGGAGTGTGACCTCTGATCAAATAGTTTAATTGGTGAAAAGATGTCCTTGGTTTCACACAAAACGTAGTGTGGCTGTGTTCTCTAAAACAAAGTACTTCCATCCCAGTGTGTTTGCATGAATATACGGCAGATCTGGCCTCACCTGTGCCGGCTCCTGCTTTGTATTCAAAGTTGCCTTGAATGAAAAACCTACTTCGCCACCGAAGATGACATTAAAAGTGTCTGTCTACTCTGTGATTAAATCACTCGCGTTTACACTTAAACAGACTTTTACAAAGTAACACTGACATTCAACGCTCATTAGGAAAGGCTATGAACATGCTTGGATCCACTTCAGGAGCATGTAATTGCCCAGTGGTGCATTTTTGCCGCTTCCACAGTTCAGTCTCTCTGAAACGAGTCGTGTCTTTATCTCCAACTGAGCATTTTGATTCTGTTCTATAGCCAGATATCAGCTGCGCTGATTACTGGTGAGATAATGTCAAAGAGTTTTCTCCATTAATCAATCTGCAAGTCAAAACAACCGATCATACATGAGTCTGCAATCAGAGTCGACGACTTCATGAAAAACAACTCGATCTCGTATTGTGTCGTCTTTTCATTTTTTTTCTTTCTTTTTTTTCTTTTCTTTTTACACAAGCATAAGTGGCAAAGAATGAATGCAAGATTACCGACCACCCAGCAGCCGTAGTGAGTTATTATTCAGGTGTTTTGAACTGAATCGTTAAATGGAACGCAGTCCCGCCTCATCTCACGCAAAATTCCAATCACCCACTTGATTTCACACTGCACTAGTTTCTCTCCGGGGCGGCGCACCTGTGTGTGCGTGGGTGTGATTGTGATGAGAGTGCAGGGAGCAAAAAGCGGAGAGCCCGTTCGGTGCTGCAAATACTTGAAGGTCGAGGCATATATTTTAGCGCGTGGAAACAAATGATTAAAAGCACACACACAGAGAAATGTGTCACTTATTAAGCCGTGTCTTCCTCTCATATCTGTGTCGCTCTTCCCACATCTTATTTTCCAAAACAAGGGAAGGCCTGAGCCCATTGAATTACATCATCGACTGTTTGCACCTCATCCGCTTGGTGCAGCGCAGTGGTTGGATCCTTTTGAGTGAGCTTGTGTAACAGATAGGCACTCTGTGTGTGTATGTGGGTGTATGTGAGAAAGTTGTGCATTTGTATGTCCGCATTAAAAAACAAAAAAAACAAAACGCTTAAGGCTGCTTCTCTTTCAAGATCAAAAGTCGATCGCTTCTCTTCGCCAGCCTGTATTGGACTGTGCGGACTGATCATTAGCTCGCTCATCCTTGACGGGTCTGACGGTTTACACAGGGCACCTGCTTAGCACACTTATATGTCGAAGCTGCTAAAAACACAGACGCTGGGTATATTCGGTGCACATCATTAGTTTCTTTGGATGGAAGATTTTCTTTCTTTCACTGGGTTTTATTGCTTTTGGCTGAAAAAAGAAGAAAAAAAGCGCGAGGGAGGCTAAAAATAGCCGCTGTAGGTATTTCTCAGTCTGCGACCTCTTTCATATCACAATTACTTATTTTACCCAAAGCTCATGTATAGTTATTTAATACAGCTTGAAGTACAGATGAAAACTGACATTAGTTATGATCCATGAGATAATGAAAACCTTTCGTCGGATTAAATTCCACTCAACTGAAACCAATGTATGTAAATGTACTCCCTTTGCCCATGTATCTCAGAATATCTACAGCCCATATGAAAACATGCTAGTCAGAAAGGCTCGGTACCATCATTAGTCAGATATGTCCTCTAGGGAAACTGCATCATTCATTACCAGTGCATTACAGTGCGAGACATCGTCCCCAGACATCATTTATTCTGGACAAGTGGCATTGCTACGGTGTCTGATAGGGTGGTTAGTGTGCTGATGGGCATCAGGGAAAAAGAGGCCTGTTGCTTTCTGGCTCAGACAGACACCAATCTGAAAATCATCATTATAACAATCTGCTTTGGATCAGCCTATGCATCATGTTTGAAATGATGGCCTGCTGAGGCGGGAGTGTTTTGTGGTGGGATGTCTGTGTGGGGGGGAGTTGACAATTGTGTTAAAGGCTACATGCAGAGTGTTTGCTAAAAGTCAAAGCCGCATGCTCAGGGTAGGCAAGGTAAATGTCAAGTGTTTGCTAACACAGAGTGTCATTTCTGGATGATTAAAAACACCTCTTGCCCGCAGCTACATGACTGTATAAAACTCTGGGTCGTGACTTTTTCCATTAGATTATGTAGATGTGTGCTATCAACTGTACTGACTTTAAGTTAGGGCTAATCAGTTGCAACAGGAAACATAATCAAGGTTACACAAGTGGTGAGAGGCTGACTCCACGGTTAAATATTTGTGTAGCAATAAAGGAAGATGAGAGGCTCCTACCGAGATCATTGTCCAGCTCCTCTGTATGTACCCCTTCTACTCAGCCAGGTGGACAGCGGAGCAGCACAAGATTGTTGTTGAGTGAACAGGAGGCAGAGAGGACAAAAGAAGACACATCTGTGAGTCAGCTGGACGTAATAGCAACATCTGGCCACTGGGTGGCAAGAGTTAATCAGAGCCAGAGCGTCAACCCTCATGTTATCATCCATGTTTACGAAAATCATAAGGCATGTTGGCCCCCATATGACATTTGGTCAGGTTAAAACAATTATATGCTGGAAAAATGAGTCACATCCATGAAGGCCGTGCTTTACAACTCACAGGGGTTAAAGGATCTGCTACTGAGGGCTCAGTGTCAGATATCACAGGTTAATACCTTCACAGTTACAGTGATGCCCATGCCTCCACAGGGCAGGGCTGATATTTGGCAGTAAAACAGGGATCTACTCAGTATCAAGCAGTTGGTCATATCTTCACGACTAACATTAGGTTTGCTTTTGGATATCTCTACTACAGTACATGTGTAAAACATTGAAATGAAAGGTGCAGTCAAAAGTGAAAATGGGTGACACAAATGACACGGTAAATTCTTTAAAGCTGCGAGGCCTCCTGTTCTAAGAAATAACACGGCTGACCAGCCAACCATTGTTTTCTGTGACCCAACACTGACATCTAAGGGTTACTGGGAGAACCTCTCATCTGGGATGTACATCTTAGAATGACAACACTACGATGTGAACTCTCATGAAACTATTGCTTATTTTCCTATTTGTGTCCAAAACTCACCTGGTGCTAGGATTTGGTAAAACAACAGCTCAGTTGGATCAAATCTAAAGGCTGTCATTTTGTCTTTTTGGTTTTAGGGTCACACGGGCAAAAGGAAAGTAAAGAAACAAGTAAAAAGTGCAACATAAAAAAAAAGATTATACATAAAACACACAAGCTTTAGGGTAGTCACGCTCACACAAGGACATACCGTCATCTTCACATTCTTCCAGGGGCTTCTGTGGTTTATCCAGGCACCGAGGGTCTATCCAGGAAGTGGTCTTTGTGTTGTGGCTAAACAGAACATGTAGATTCTTAGATGAAGGCTTATCGCTGAGCAAGGGACTTCTGAATTCAGTTACATAATGTCTGTAACTGTTTTCAAAGGCGGTGAATTCATCAAAGAACGTTTTAATGAGAATTCAAGTGTTTGTACAAACTGAAGTCATGAGAGGACAGAGGGAACGGTAACTGTGCTTCTAATTAATAAACTGTCATAGGATGGAGTGCTCATCACAGGCTCAATATCAAACACTCTGCATCTAAGATAAAATACGATGCGCAAATATTAATCAAATGTCTGACTGTGTTGTAGCTACACAGCAGATTCTGGTGGGATTGGCTGTGATTTTGGTTCATACTTTATTCAAATAGGCGATAATATGGATTTTTTAATTTTTTTTATATGAATTGTTCAATTTCAAGCTTGCAAAGGTTTTGGTTTACTCCTCTGAGTGACATGTGTTTGTCATATTAAGAGCAGTTCTTCCAACCTGTTTTGTTTTCTTATCAATAAAATGAAGCTCGCACGTCAAAGTAACTCCATACTGACAGAAACAAGCAAAAACCGTGGACAAATATTGTTAACAGGGGAATAAAAAGGGCTTGCTGTTTATAAAGTAGATGCTTTGTTACGTACTCTATAAAGTAGACCTCTCCGTTCTCGGTGTAGGCCATCTCCCAGTTGTCAGGCAGAGGTCCCAGCGGGTCCTCTGGGGGAGGATGGCTCAGGTGAGAGTGTGTCTGCTGTGTGCTCTCCGTGGTGGCCGATGGTGAGGGGGTTGTCCCAGCGTAGGACAGGTCACTCTGGCGGGGGGCGTAAGGGCGCACCGAGTGATGAATTTCGTCTAATTCACTGGAGTCTCCTAGATGAAGTTAAAAAAAAGAAAAAAAAACAGCTTGGTGTCAACAATGTTTAGGTTAAATCGTGCCTGCGACATCCTCAGTAAAAAAAAAAGTCAAGCCTGAAGTGACATAAATGGGGGGGCAGTTGACGCCCAGAATCATGGCCTGTGAAGTGTTATGACCGAACTTCCAGTTGTCTCATTTTCACGCCCGACTGGCAGCCTCACACAGTCACATGGTTACATTATGGTTAAATGGGCGTTAATGAGCTGATTTTCAGTCACAATTTTTGACACATTTAGCCGTCTGAAAAGAAATACAAATATATGAATGAGAGCGACTTTATTTGGGAATTTGGCTGTATTAATATATACATGTTTTACTGTTTAACAACAAGATGGAGCTTTGAAGCACGTGTGGACCACCCATGCATATTTTACTCTATTTGAGCACTTAGATGCAGAGAGATTCAAACCCCAACCAGCTAACTTCAAATGACAACATTTAAATTATTTCTAACATAACTTGCTCAGTTGTCCACTCTCCGCTGCTTGCAGCCAGATGGCACTATTTTTCATTTCGGGATGCAGATGCATTCAAACCCAGAGAACACTTACTCAAATCAAACAGCCCCTCAAAGTGCTTTCCCTGCAGCAAGTTTTCCCCTTCGTTTTTCGTCTACCGTTTCATTTTCTTCTTTACATACGACAAATCTCCCTCGCCCATCTTTCCCTTTAATCCTGGTCAGACTTGCCCCTTTTCAAGCCACTCCTTCTTTCTCTGCAGTTTCCAGCCTTCCAACCTTCTCACTCAATCTCTCCGCCCCCATTTTATCCATCAGCTCTCAAATTCTCCCCTTCTTTCTCCCCAAAGCGTAAACCATGTGAATGAATTCCGGGCTTGTATTCCAGTCAACACAGAGTCTCCTCAGGCTGCTGGTGAAGACGGATGGGCAAGCAGCTTCTTGTGTGCTCCATTTGTCAAAGGTGTCCACTTAACACCTGGCAAAACAAGGACGTGTTGACATGAAACTGCGGCCGTTAAACAGTTCAAACTATTGGAAGTTATGAAGACCTTCCTGTAAACATAAAAAATGTGTTTATCAAAGCTAAATCGTTTTTAAATCAATTTGGACATAGACAGTGTTGGGAAGCCAAATTTAATTTAGCATGCTGCAAGCCTCTGGATCGATATTTTGTGTATTTTGTGTCTAAATAAATGAAAGTTGTGTCCAAATCTGAGGACATTTCTGGAAAGACCTGGCTTTGAAGTGCGCTTCACGTGTTTTCTGAGCAGCCATTTGTCCTTGCTCGTCACATCCCTACACAATATACAGCGTTACAACCTTAAAATACTCCCGCAAGTGGCACGAATCTCAAACTGTGCGTCAGTTCATGTAGAGCAATTCTGCTCGTTTTAAAATGCAGGCTCTTGTTTTTAAATCTGTATTCCAGTCACTGTGACAGTTTTTTTGCTCCTAATTAAAAGTAAACCGAAGATATTGTGTAAGGCTGCAGATGCTATAAACACAAAAATCTAAATGGAATAAGCCGAGCTTGAGAAGTTGAGAACACAGAATATTTGGAAATTTTGTTCAATAAATGACCAACTGTGACCAAAATGCATTTTAGAGTCCCATTTTGGAAGAAGTCTCTTAAGTTTTTTCAGGTCAACCAGTGAAAGCACATGTTGCCCCCCCGCTCCTATCGATCCCCATGCTCCGCCTTTTCTTCTTCTCCTTTGTCCTCTCTACATACCTGTATAGCTGCTGTTCATGTCAGGGAGGTCCTCGTCGTCCTCCAGCTGCTGCTCTCCAAACACTAGTCCAGCATTTTGCATGTCATTGTAGGACTTGGCGCGTCGGGGAGTGGAGTGCTGTGAGCCCGGCAGGCTACTGCTGAGCCCGTCTGGCAGTGGGGCATCACCGCCACTACCGCTACTGCTAATCACTTTCCCACTGGGGGGCTGCACCGGTGGCTTGGGTGTCCCATAATAGTTACCTAGGCAACAAAGGAGGGAGAGGAGAAGATGGGAGGTGGGAGTTTAAAAAGACACATAAAAGAAGTCGTAAGAGGGCGTGAGAGTTGGGGGTCAAAGGGTTTTTTGTGTGTGTGTGCTTGTGTGTTTGGGGGGTTAGCCAGTCTTTGTATGCAAAACGAGAGTCTGCCGGAGAATGTTAATACTCTGATGCTAAAATACAGCTCAAATAAAGTTTCGGACCAAGTTTGTTAAACTTATCAAAGCAAATAAGATTTCACTCCAAGGATAGCTCTGAAATAATATCCAGCCTCTCATCCTTCACAATTAAAAGCCCGTTTTCTTCCGGTTTTCCTTGGCTTATAAACTTCTGACTTTATAAAATGTTGAGGATCTTATTTTTTTGTCAAACAATGCAGTTAAATCTGCTAATTTAACCAACAGCTTCCCAGGAGAGACAACAGAACACGCAGAGAGCCTGTTATCCTCATCCAATTAGAGCCTAGCAGACCTAAAGAGCCCACGCCACCATCAGTGTTCAGCAAATGTCTTAGAAATGGTTAAAAACACTATCAGCACCCAAAATATACACCATGCTTTTCTCCAGATGAGGGAAAACACAATATATGAGTACAAGCACTTTTCAAAATGTTTCCCAAAGGTAGGTCCAATGTAATTATTAATAAATGGGTTTAAAGAGCTATCAGCTATAGTTGTTTTTAAAGCCTGAGGCCAAATAAGTTAATAGATTCCTCGACATTAATCTCATCCTTAGAAATGTGACACCAGTTTTGTATTTCTGTTGGCTGAACTTTCTGTGCATTGCCAAAATATTTACTGTGCTTATGGTTGAGTTGGATGCCAACTAGTGTGCAGCTTCTGAGAGTTTCCCTGAAGCTAAAGCAAAGCTCTGTAGAAACTGTGAGACACTTTTGTGCTGGAAGAAGTAGATCATTGCTTGTTCACACACAACACTGCTGCCCTCTCATTAAAGATGGGCCGAGTGCAAAGTGACGACCTGTCCTGGAGAAGAGCCGAGCCTGCTCGGGTGGGGTGACGTTTTGTTGCTCGTTTAAAACCCGAACAAAGCCCATATGAAGCTCAAAAGACTGTACTTTCAACTTTGATATTGATTTTAACTGTTTTGAGCTCCCCTAAAGCTACACTGGCAACATTTCAACACAGAGTCGCATCTTTTATGTTGGGTCAGTTATTCACGAACAGACAGATGAGCCCTGTAATAAAATGAAGGGCGCGGTGCTTTGAGAGATTTATTCATCCACTTTAACACATCTTTAGGGGAGTTCATACCTGCCAACAGAGGACTAGGCCACAACAAGGTTCTGAGTGCCGATACATCTGTACGTCTCTGATCCATAACACCCTTTTTCCAGCAGTGGAATTTACCAACAATACATCCAAGCAACCAAATGGGTGGCTGTAATTTACCATCGTATGTTCCTATTTCCAACAGGGTCCCACTCTTCTCCAACTCCAGGAAGTCCTCTACGGAGAGGAAGTTGTAGTCCACGCCAGGAACTTCTCCGTCACGTGGGCCGCGAGTCGTACCTACACACCCAAACAGAGACGGCGGAGAGGTTAGCTGAGGATTTTCAGCAGGAAGCATTGCATCGTATTTTATTAATCAGATATTTCCTAAGGAGGGGGGGGGCATTTGCTTAGCTATTTTTAAAATTTTAGATGCATGCTCTTAAAAGTTGGTCGGCAACCTTTATTTATTATTAATTTATTCATTATTTATTATCTAATAGTCTTTTTAAAAAATGAATCATTATATACCATTTCGTAACCCTGGAGATCTGAAGGTTATAAGGCTAACTAAGCCGCAGGGCTCCCCGTCTGTGTGTGTGTGTGTGTGTGTGTGTGTGTGTGTTTGTGTGTGTGTGTGTGTCGCAGCCAGGGAGTTTTGCGTTTCCTGTACTCACTCTTTTGTCGACTATGGAGTAAAGAAAACGTCACCTAAGAAAATCCGTCACTCTAATCCAGAGTTTTATGCTATAAATAAGATAACGCACATTTAGCGTCTGAGGCAGAGAAAGCCCTGTTATTTCATCGCCGTTCTTGATATTGGTGACAAACACAAGCCGAGAGCAGCAGACAAAAGTCAGTCGGACAAAGAAGATTTTCTCACTCTTCACTGATGGCCGGCAACAAAGGAGGGAGAGCGGCCATTGTTTGTTGATGTTCCTTCACACTGGGGTGGAGTGCGAGGAATTGTGGTCACGCCTAGTGAGATCCTGCCATATGTTTGGGGAAATTGTGAGCGTGTGTGAATTTGTGTGCGATCTGGCACGTGCCCTGTGAGATTCACGCAACTGCTGTAAATGACTGCTGACAGTTGGTCGGTATTGCATCAGCGGCAAATAGGGTTACATCAGAAAGCCCATGTGGTGTGATAAGATAACACTGTGGATTAAACTTGCAGCAAATGTCACACTTTTTTTTAAATATAGTTTCTTCACTTGGCTTTCTTTGCTCACTTCAGCTATTCAATCTTCTGCCATTTATGCACATTTCTATATGGCATCTGTCTGCAGCTTTTAAATGGTACCAATAGAAGCATTTGGTGACAACAAAAGCCTTTCCTTCTTCTCTTCTTGCTGGCCTTCTTCCTCTTCCATCTCCTGATCTGCCTCATCTCCCAATCACTTTGTCTCCAGCGGGCTGGTAAGCAATAAGCAGGTAAAAATAGATGTGTGGGGATATGAGGACGGGCTCCCTCTGCAGCCACGCTCAGTGACACTGGTGATAAATCACAGATACTCACATCCCCGCTCAAACAAGCATGCAATACGCTACACGTAGGTATTCAAGACACGGAGATGAACGCATGCATCCATACATGAAGACCGCGTTTCTCTTGACCTGCATCAGCTCAGTCAGCCAAGCTGTTGCAATAACAGTGTATCTTTTTACGTCATCTTCATTACAGGTCGCTGTACCGGGGCACACAGGAGTGAAATCTAAAACCTGTGCTTAAGAGGAATTTCATCTAAAGTCATTTAGATCCTATCAAACAAAGAATCCATCTTTCACCGAAAGTCAACCATGAAGAGTCTCAAGCCGAGCGCTAGTTTTCAGCCGACTGTCAGTTCACTCCACATACAATAGTGGCCATTGATCCGCCTCCATTTAGACACTTCTCTGAGAAAAACCAAATAGGAAGCGGAATAGTGACCAGTGAATCAAAAGGGACAGAAAAGAAGAGCCTTGGCTTACACCCACAGGCAAGAAACGGTTATCACTGTAGGCCAAATTAATTCAATACCCCTGACCACAAAAGCTCCATTGACCAAGCTGTTAAATGAAGTGAGAGGGAAAGACAGGTTCAGAGTCCTGCTTCCACACGCCTGCCGAGAGTTTGGATTGGATCAGCTGAATGATAACTCTGGCCGGTGACTTCTAAATTGCAGTGCGATAAGAGGTAGAGATTCCCAGCTAAGAGTTAGAACGAATCCAGCTCCCAGAATACCTAATGAGGCCATGGAAGTTTGCTGTGGGGGTATTCATCTAACACTGACTGGCTCGTGGCTCAACAGCTTCAGCTTCCTCACCAGCAGAGATGGACGGTTGAGCAAAACAAACATTTCAGGAGGTTGATAAAGAAAACAAATGTCAAGATACCGGCAATTCCCACTCAAGTGCAAGTGGGAAGGTATAGGTTGTAACTATAACATACTGAAAAATGATGAAAGAGTCTTAAAAACAGCTAAATAAACACACAAACAAACAAAGGAAAGAAAATACTAAAGTCAGTGTCTGGATGTTTGCTGTCGCAGAGCACAGCCCAATAAGAACACACAAGTCTGTAGCGATGACGAGCACGGACTACACATGGCCTCACAAGTCAGTGGACTTCACAACTTTGGTTCAATAACAGAAACACAAATTACCCGAGAGCATACTGTCTACGAGACATGAGAACTGGTGAGATGATGTCAGGAAACAGAGGTGGGAGAGAGGGAAACTGGGAACATAAACCATTACAGTGTCCACTTTCACACAGACCGGAACAATCCCAATATCGGCTTTATTCTAAATGAGCAAGCTCGCAGCATCAAACATCAAGCCATATGAAGCACACGCAGAGCTGTGTTGGAAACAGTAAGCTTCAGAAACCATCTCATACCAACAGCTTTTTATGCCATTTAGCCCCAACAAACCAAAGCTGCCTCCAAATACGACAAAACTCTGTTTCTTTCATTATTCAGCGTCAAACCTCTTCTCCTGTCATTTAGTCACACTTGCAAAATGCTTCACCTTTACACAACATCTGCCAAACAATGCTCTTTAAAATATTCTTCTGTCAAGTCCACTGGAAGATAATGTCTCTCAAAACAGCAGAACAAATATTACACCTTTTTGAAAACAGACAAAATCATCAAGGGATTTCCCCAAAATGGTTTTTGAAAAGGTGGTGCGTATCGGACAAGAAGCAAAAAATCCTCAACAACATTGAAAAGATGACCACAAAGTTTGGAGAAGAACCAGTTGGATTTATTCTATGAGATTACAAAATAAAGTTAGCCGAGGTTCGTGCCGTTTGGTCATCCATCCAGTGAATCAATCACAGACTTAAGTATTTGTGGCCTTAAAGCTACAAAGATGTCATCCAAAAGACGGTAAAGAGTGCGTCTTTAAAGTAAAAATAAAATAAGACTAACTTTTCATAGTGGGTTTTGACTTGCTTAATAATTCAGGGTGATTTAAAAAAAAAAATAAAAAATTAACTGTATCTCTGTAGACATGTCTATAGATAAAATATCACTCTCTCATGTTGTGATATATGGTTTGACCTTTGGCAGTCAGTGTCTCCCACAGATGTGAAGGCAATGTGTGGTGGTGGGCCGGGGGGGGGTTGGTTGGGTGTAAAAAATTTAAATTCTTCAAAATAATTCCTTCGTTAATAATTGGTCACGCAAAACTTTATTGTATTAACCCTTAAGAACCCAGACCCATTTCTACTTAAATGAAAATTAAGGGGGTTATAACACAGACTAAATAGACCACATAGAACCCATTTCAGAATTTTTTTCCAAAGTACCACCCTCCACTGTCAGAGATCTGTAATGTGACATATATGTCACATTGGGAGTTAAGAACCTGGATAATTTCTCCATCAAGGAAAATAATGGGGGACGTAAGGATGTGTGACACCGGCTTATCTGCAGATTTTCACATCTTCATTGTAAACAAATGAATAACATAGCTAATTACACTGGTCGGACTGTTCAGCTGTTTCAGACTGATACCTCCGGTTCAGGCTGGTCCTCGATCATCCTCAACACGCACGTCTCTTTTTCAATCGCGGAAAATATTTTTCAATACTCATCTGGATTGAAGCAGCAAACATTCAGTGTAAGAGTTTAAAAAAACTACTTTATTTGATTCACAGCTGCTAGTGTTTAGACCTCGACAACCCAACTACATTTTTTTTTTTACGGCAAACTCGCAACTAGTTAACTTTATAAAGAAGGCGTAATCGCTTGCTATGGGTCGGGACGGGTCGGGACGGGACAACATTGTATTCAGAATATAAAATATTTTTATAGGACTTTTTAATGTGTGATTTTATAAAGGTGCACGTGATACCAACCTTTCGTGAATTCTTTCAGTTGAGCTAATCTACGCGACGCTGAGACTAGCAAGCTTCCACGCTTCCAGGGAAGCACGGAGGGGAAGGGCTGTGTGTGTGAGTAGGCTATGCGAGAGAGACGCGAGGGACAGAGAGACGGAGGCAGAGCAGGGAAAGGAAATGCAGCTTAACGAATACGAGTATTTTTAAAATAGCGTTAAAAAAAATAATAATAACGAAACGCAATATGTGGCGGCCGGTGTTTAATCTGTGGCGCACCGCCACGAATTAGTCTATGTGTGGGAAACACTGGCAGTAAAAAATTAAAGTACTGTCAGAAAGCCAACAACCCAAACAGCCAGAGAAGCTGAAGTTCAACCGTCATGTTCAAAGTCTACTAACTCAGCATATTCAAACTCTCAAAATCTGAAACTGTGGTGTCACTTCTTGGCCTGTAATGCAGAGGGAAGCACTTCCTCTTTTGATCAAAAGTTGTATCCACAGCAAACACACACACACATGTTTGCTCACACACAGGGAGGCCACACCAAATGGCATGGGGTTAAAAGGGGCTTTAGGTTGAAGGTAATCACTTAATGGAGCTTTATGCACCCGTTGCCTTTGAAAGACAAATGCGCATAAACACTGCTTTATTGCCCACAGCAGGAGAGCTGTCCTCTCTAAGTTGTGTGGCACCTATGGTTCCCAAATTCGACCACCACTGAGGAGAGATGGTAAAAACTCAGCACCTCAGCCCGACAAGAACTGAGCATGGGATGGATGCTGGCCAGCTAATGAGTGAGAGGAAAGTATCGAGAGTGAACAAGAAGAGCCAGAGAAGAACACAGCCAGAGACACAGACACTATCGCATCATTTGTATTTGCCAATTATTTGATGCAATTCAGAGTCTGGTATGGAGATATATCCCAGAGTTGGCGGAGGGCACAGAAGTTCAGTTTGTATTCGTTTCAGGCTGAATTCCAAACTTCTGAAAAGCTGTCATGGTTATTTTTCAAGTATTTCTCAAAGCTTGAGAAGCAAAGCAAAGCATCACGCAAGCACCCACATATGGTGCACTTTGTTAAATTCTGAGCATTCAAAGATAGGTGGGGTAAGGTACAGAGGCTACCAACTGCCAACTGAATAAAATAAAATACGCCATCTGTGGTCCGACACTAATGATATGATCTTAGCCCTGAACACTATTTTGACAAACAAAAGCAAACAGGATGCTGTTCACGGACTTTAAGCCCAACTTTTAAGTCCATCGTTTCCAAGAAGCTTTCCAGAGGCCTCACTTCTACACGGTGTTGTAGATTAAGGAGTTAAAAAACAGTCACGACCAACTGCTTTTCATATTGTGGCTGTCCTCATGAGCAGTGGTGTTGGAGCAGCTCGTAGACAGATACAAAGACGCCCAATTCATTTATTTTTTTTAAAACATCGGCAACGCTAACCACTCTGACCAAAACCCCCTCAACATCAGTACTCTTCAATCGTGAATATATAAACTATTCTCTCCGACAAAGAAAATCGAGAGGCTTCAGTGCCTGCAGCGACTGAAACACTTCAGACCCTCATCTTGTTTGCATTCTGCACTAGCACCACTGAAACCTTACTTATAGCCACAATATCTCTGTCTGTCTTAGACACCAGGGCACCAAAAAAATAAATAAAAAAATCATCCAACGCCTCTGCTCTCTAGTCAGGAGTTGATGCATCAACATAGGCTACCGAATTGCCAATTTCTCTACATTTCTTAGAGATATAATTAAAAGGTTTCATATCCCTGCCTCAAGCTAAAGAAGTCAGGCAGAGCAACAGCAGGTATCCCCAGGCTGTTAAGCTCATGAGCTCAGTGACCTCAACTCATATCCCACGTACATCCTCACTAATGCATTTTCATTTTAAGACAGCGATTTAAAACTCAACCAATCTCAGTCCAGATGGTCATTTAGTACCATTTCTGATACGTTCTCTGTCCATTGTAGCATGCCTTCAAACATCTTACTGTTTATTAAACCCTGTCTGCGGCCCATGGACACAGGAACTGCACACTGGACAAGGACAGCTACACCAGTCATTTGTTTGCCATAATAATTGGAATGGTAGTTCGTCTCACGAATGGTAGTACGTGAGACGACATCAAAGGAACGCGAAAGTCAGGGGAGAATATGTGACTTATGAAATCCAACAAAGTGGATACGGGTGTCTACATCATTGTTTTAATGTTTGCACAATGTCTGTTTCATGACACGACATATAGAATATGCAGATGGCATATCAACGCACGTTAAATATGCATGTTATGAACCGTTTCTAAATCTGTAGTTACACAGGTGCTGTTTGCATGAAGAGACGTTCACTGGAACGTTTTCTTTTTTAACAAAGAGTAGCGACCATTAGCATCTTTGTAATAAACTACAGAGATCAAGCAATCCTAGTTTTTCTCTCTGCATTGACAGTAATTTAATCTCGCTCCGATGTCTGCGTTGGAGACAAAGGAGGAAGAAGTTTAAAGCATTTATTTCCTTGATCATCATGGAAGTGTGAGATCATTAGCAGATATAATGGACGAGCTTGGAGCCCTGATGAGGATGCAGAAGGAATATCAGGAAGCCCACATTACTTTTTCCAATGAGACCTGGCCGCAGGAACAGATCTAACACCTCCCAATTCAGCTTTAAGACTATACTGTCTGACAGAGACTGCAGACAGAGAGGTAGTAGTGAAGGAGGAGGAATTCTAGTGTTCGTTAACAACAGATGTGTAATCCTGGACACGTCACTGCGAGTTGATGAACTGTTGGCTGTGGGTTTTCATGTTGTCAACTAAGAGTTCACCTGTGTTTCCTGTCAATGTAATGTTAAGCTAAGTTGTTGCCAAGTTACAAAAACAAAAACCCAGTTCAGTGATGGCGATCTCTGAAGACTTTTACCTCACCTCTCCCTGCTCCACCTAAACTTAATACCCGTTTGTCAGCTGATTTTTGTTTTATTTTCTTATCCGTCTATAAAAAATGGCATCTTTTAATAACAATTTATTCTACACAAATGCAGTTTCTCTTTTGGGGATTAATAAAGTCATTTTGAATCAAACTGAAGAAGAAGAAAAGAATAATCTGTTGGGTTATCCGTGAAGAAAAATCCCCAGAAAAACCCCATATTTGGTTACAGCTCATCGGTTTACTTATACATTCAACAAATAAATTTGATCAACTCTTCTTCTTCATAAAAACATCAGAATACTACAGCAACTAGTTATTAGAGAAGAGAATCAAATATCCTGATAACTACATGTACAACGGTTATTTTCTACCGCGGCATGGGGACTAAACCAGAGCTAAAAGATAAGTAAATATTAGGAGTGACACTAACAGGTTATCCAGAAAAAAATATTCAACTGAGACACTCACTTGGCTCTGTCAAGTCAGTAACTGCTAACACTTAAGCCGTAAGTGCTTTCTTGGTAAGCAGATTATATTTCAGGGCTTTGATTCTCAGGGTTAGTTTAGTAGCTTTTCTGATGGGTGTGTGCGTGTGCGTGTGTGTGTGTGTGTGTGTGTGTTTAGTAGAAAAAAAAAAAAGATTAATTCGGCTTAAATTACGCTGCTTGGATGATATAAAGATCTGAATTACATTTACATTTTCAGATGTCAACTTTCACATTCTTAGAAAACGTTTTTTTTGCGTTTTCTTTCCCGCAGGCACTTGTGATCATTTCGGTGCCGCTGTGGCCCGAGCGCCGATCAAGTGTTTTCCCTCGACAAAGGATCGATTTTCAAGAACAAAGAGCATCTAGTTGCATCATGATGTCTTTCAAACCACAATCGATACATAACAGCCATCGGACACAACCTTTGCCGTGACCTCGGCCCTTTCAGTTTGTCTACACTGTCACTCAGAGCCAGATTCCCTCCTTGATGTCACCCACCCGTTATCTCAACTGAGCCGACCCAACGGTGGGTTACATATTGGCTCACAATCAGTGACGAAGATAACAACGTGTGGATTTGTTATAGGGCTGCACAATGCATTGAAAATTTGTCATTTTCGCAACATCAACGTGCTTGATATCAGTAGCGCAAAGAAATTTTGACTTGGAATAGGACACGCACGGGTGTATTAATGACGGCTGCTTTTGTGCACGTTCCACAATGAACAGGCATACACAGGCGAAGAAGTGGAATGCAGCCCTTGTTAAAACACTTGACGCAAGTGCCATTTATTGAAGTATTTGTATGTGCATCGCAAAATTCAACAATGACTTTGTAATATTGCACGTTTTCCTACTATCGCGCAGCCTTGGTTTGTAATGTCAGTTTGAACACATTACATGCAAAGGAAAAGCTCATTTCTAGTTGTTCCAGCCCGATGCTTAAAAATACGACTGAGATTGGTAAATCTATGGGAAAAAAATTATTACTATTACTATCTCCACTACGGGGAGGGGGGTCTGCCTAAAGTCCTTACATTGAAGCACGGACCCGCAGTCATCTTTAAGTGCTACGTGCTGTGTTCACTTGTTCATATCTGTAGCCAGTGCAAAAATAAACAGCAGACCTTTAGCTTTATAGGAATACATTTGAGATAAGAGTTTGATGTCTCACACTTAACAACCCACTCATGCAAAACTTGAAACAGACCTCATGTCTTCAAACACTGTTAAACAAAATGGATTGCTTTAATGTGCTTGTTATGTGGAAGACCCCCCCCCCCCTTCCCTCTTCAAGCACAACTAACACTAACTGGCAGACAAATCCAAGCAGCTCATCTATATTTAATTGATGACAGCCTATTTTAAGGGAGTGTCTGGCCCTCTAGTGGCACTCGGATTAAGTCTGCTGACATTTGTGAAGGCACGAGATTTGAGAGCACAATATAACAAATCAACTGAATGGCATGATAAGGTATAACCGTCAATCAGCCGTGTTAAATTCACGGGGGACAGGTGCTGACACGGTGAGGAGGAATAAATGTGAAATCAAAAAAGACACGCAATAACTATAAAAGGAGCAGCGAGTGCAGGCATGCAGTCAGTCACAACCCAGCTTCTAAAAATACCCATGTGTGAAAAATCTGTTTATTTCCTCCACTTGCACTGCCCCAGAGCAGTAGAGCACCCTGGGTGCACATATGCCCCAGGCCAGGCCTCGCATTTTAGCTGCGACCTACATTTAATTCCCTCCACAAGGACAATGTTGAGCTTGACTTCTTGGACAACTTTGGCTCCATGGCTCAGAGCTGAGGAGTTGTCTTGCTTGACAGCTCCATTAAATCTAGTTTGATTGTGTAGTTTGGCATTCTTCAGGAGCGTGTCTTCAGTTTGCTTAAGCCTCTTAGATTTCTCGCTTTCAAACGAAACGAGTGACAGAATCGGACCGACTTACTTCCATCATATAACTATCAGGTTTTCTTTTTGTAAAGTCCAAAAAAAAAAAAAGGAAAAGAAGCCTCAGAAAAAAAAAAGGGTGAGCATTCTGCTCCTAACGAATGAAACAGAGATCCAGGTCAAAGTGTCCAAATATATTGGTTCCACAAAAACAGCAAAATTACAGCTTTGAGTGCGAATATCAAATCTAACCAAAAATCACAGGACTTTCTGTTTTTTTGGACAAACTAAAAGGACATCAAAAACATTGCTCCACTCAAAGACAATGATTGTCAATATCCACATCAGAAAAGTGCCTGGGATTTGGAACCGTTCTCAAAGAAATACGTAAATAGCGTCTGAGGACACAGTAAGGCGATCATAACAATCACACTTCAGATTTTAGGTAAAGGAGCGCTTTGAATAAGTTTCTAACTGACAATCAGAAATGTCCAACAACTCAGCAGTAATCACACAAGAGACCTTCTCCAAATCACTGTGTCACTGCTGATGACATAACAGCACCAGTTAGAAATACAAGACCAATTGGGTTAATGGCCCTAATCTCTCACTGTAGGGATATATTTAGCAACACTGTTGACACGTTTTCCAGCATCTGTACAGAATGATGATGTTTCTGACATTCTAATCATGACTTCAGTGTTTGTGAACTTTTGTTTTCTATACATCAGTGTGAATATGACCAAAATATCAGATCTTCGAACAAGTCCCAAGAGGAAGAGAACCCAGTTTCACAAATTACACAAAAATATTACACGAATCTGTAAATGTTCAATGTATGTGAACCTTTGTTTTAGCTGAAATCAAACATTTCCTGTAACTGGGGATTGGCCACGCTGACTTCAGCCCATTCCTCTCTACAAATCAGCTTCAGCTCTGGGATGTTTGCCATGCCAAAACAATCATTTAGTCCTCTTTAATCCATCTTCGGTAGAATCACTTGTGAGCTTTGGGCCATTATATTGATACTTCTCTTTAGACCCAATTCACATGCAGATTTCCTAAGATTTTCCTTCAAAATATGCTGGTGTGCTCGAGAATTCATCGTTCCCTAACGAAAAAAAAAAAGTTAGCTAGTTAGATAGTTACTAGCTAAAATGTTAAAAAGCTAAAAAAAAGCCAAACCATTATACTGCCACCTCCATGCTTCTCTAGTGGGAAAATGTTTTTATGCTGGATTGAAGCGCCTTTCTTTCTTTAAAACAAAAATACCATCTCGATTTATTCAGTCCGCAGACTGTCACAGACCTTGTTCTTATCGTAATAAAGATCTTGTCCAAACATTTTAGAGAAGGTTTGGTAGCCTTTTCCAGTCCAACCCTTTCTCCGAGGTCCTCAAAAGACAGTTTGTGCCGTAATACATTTCACAAACCTGCGTCATGAAGACCAAACTTTTATAGATCCCTGATCTTTAGGACAGCGCCCAGTCACAACCCTGATCACAACACCTAACTCTAAATTCACTTTACAGGTAGATTAACTGCTAATCCAGAACCCAACATATTTTTACACAGAGATACGTCATTTCAGATCATATCTTAAAAGAATTACACAGGGTTACTATGCCATCCAAGTTATTCAACGATGTTCCCTCTACTTTATGAACCTGTGTCTGATATTTCAGAGCATGCTAAAGTATAAATTTCACATCCACAAGCACAAATCTCCAAGCACCACTTGTGTCTTTTAAATGATGATTTCTATACAAATGTCTGTGCAAATTGAACAAATGTATCAGTTAGATAGCATTTGAGCCTGGAATTGCTTAACAAAAAGAAGGAAGCTAACCTGGCTCCACAAGTTGGTCAGGGTCTAAAAGAAACTCAGGCAATCAAACTACTTTATTGAAGACTTTTCAATCATTTCAAAGCAAATGAAAAATATTCCGTCACTGTGAGGGAGGCCCTCACACTCCTCGAAACAAATGGCTTTCGAAAGTCAGAAGGTTGAGAAAACAACAGATCTCGCAGGGTTCATTTAGACAGCAAATACGAAAGCAGGAATAAAAGTTATGTATTTAAAAAAAAAAAAAAAAAAATTTCACTTTTAAAAACAAACAAAAAAAACATACTGAAGTGATCAGTACTGTGAGTGAAATGTAGGCCGTCATAAATGTGTTTGGCAATGATTCATTATCAGAATTGTTCTATTAATAGAGAAAGCTATTCTTATACAGCTTCTGCGCAGACATTCAGGTCAACAACGATAGAAGGGATTTAAAAGACTGCATTTCAAATGGTCTGCAGCCGACGGCAAGACGACAGGTACGCATCAAAACCCCGAGTGTGTCTGTGGGTCATTTTTATGCTTCTACAATGGACAAGATACGCCACAGACAATACAGCAGAGTTACAGTGTGCAGCAAGGTTAGAGAAGAGACTGTTATCCGCAGAGCTTGATTAAAACTTTCATGAGCATGACCCAGTGGATAGTGCACCCCCCACCTCCCTCCCCTCCATCACTGCTATCTGCTTCCATCACTCCTCAGGTCTTTATTACCTTTCTGTCAATGTGTTGTTCGTTTCTGTCCTTCACTTGTATAATGTGAAAGAACTCTCTCCTTTCATCTTTAAGCCTCTATTCATCCACTCTTTTATGCAAAGTATATTGAGAAATGCAAAACCACAAAGTCCTCCACTCAGTGTCTGATCTGTTCATTTGTGGTTTTTTCCTCTCGAGCATATTTCAGATGTGAAAACCGCGCCTGTGTGGCCAGAGTTTCAGTTAGACTGGAGGACAACTGGTTTTTCTTAAGCCGCCACAATACTCCCAACTCTTTTATTTTGCCACCTTAGCGTTGATGATGTCATGTACACCAGACATAACGACTGCTTCGTTTCTCTGGGCTGCCGATCACCACAGACACAAAAACGGATGTGAAGGAGTGGGATTTGTCTTTGTTTTTCAAACTTATAGCCTTCAACATTGCCTTGTTTACCATCATTTAAGCCACTTGAAATTCTATGCAGCTCTCTGTTGCCCTTTTCACATATCGGTTTCGCCTTAAGGACGTCACCTTTGTGAGGAAAAAAAAAAAAAAAAGACATACTCACTACCCCTCCCGTTTCTTTTTGGTTACTCATACAACATGCCGAGGTGGCTGAGGTGGCTCAGCCCTGCATTGGTGTGTGCTTACACATTTCAATGTTGCAACGTTGGTTTGTTTGTGGAGTGTTTCACCAAGTTGGCTTGGCCTTAAAGGCTGATTCATACTCGGCGCAACCTCGCTCATACTAGCTGGTCGCAAATGGCGCAAACGGTCACGTGACCCAAAATTCCGCCACGCCCCCCGTCGCAAGCTAGAAAATCCTCGCGCGGCGCAAGGGCGCGCACACAACTTTTTTTTCTGACTTCGCACGCGCTCAACCGGAAACAGCTGACCAAGAAAAAGAAAAAATGAACACTGCAGAGACCGCGGTGACCGAGAGGATGCGCCTCTACAAACATCGGTACGACACATCTATGAAGTTACACTGGGACAACGTTTGACAAAGTTCGTCTTGTTGCAAAGGACGAACATTCCACCTTCTCTTCTGTTTTTGCCGCAGCCGCTTAGCTTTGAGATACATATACAGTTCTACACCCAGAGTAAATTCATTCCTCATCAGATGTGCCAGCCACTGCTGACGTGACACCACAGGTGGCATTGTGAATGCTTTCTTCGTATGCTTTTCTTCGTATGCTTTTCAGCTTGTTTCCTCAACAGTGACGCCCGCTGGTCTGGAGAGAACTGCAAATGTGACGCATACTCGGCGCAAACTGCGCTTATGAGCTGAAGGAACTGTGAAGGGGCTGGCGCTTTCGATGACGTCATTAATGGTTCTCGAGCCAGAACAGTTGCGCGTTTGCGCCGAGTATGAATCAGCCTTAAGGCTCTAGCATGGTTGCCGCGTCTGCTAGCGCGAGCGGTGTTGATGACGTCATGATTTCGTGCCGGCTATATATAGTGGCGCAAGTCGATGCGCCAGTAGTTGCAATTTTCTCCGTCACAGAGGTGGCGCTGCTACGTGAAGGTTACAGCTACTCTACAACCACAAAAGTGGAGAAGAAAACAATGCCGCTGTCAAGAGCAGGAATACTGAACGGCAGATTTACTTCAAGTTTACCACGGTACTCTTTCATTACACCAGTGCACATCAGTCCTGGCTTTAAAGTCGGGTCTTCAAGAGTTTCTTGAAGATACATAGGGACGCCCCTGTTCTTCTAGTGCTCGGTAGGCCATTCCACCATCGTGGAACGACACATGAAAAGAGTCTGGATTGTCTTAAGCGTGGTGTAGGCACTGCTAGACGACAATCCTTTGACCGGAGTGACAGAGTCATGACATAAGCTTTTGCGAGAGCATTCAAGTAGATGGGAGCCGGCACATTAAGCACTTTGTAGGCTAACATCAGTGACTTGAATGTAATTTGTTCAAATGTTTATTTGAGATCCATCGTACCAACTGTGTTACATTTAATTTCAAAGCCAGGACTACAACAATGGACGGAATTAACAGTTAAGAGTAGTGATGCTCCGATCGATCGGCTGCCGATCATGATCGGCCGATAATGCCCAAAAATAGCCTGATCGGCGATCGGAAAAATATGCCGATCAAAAAACCGATCACGTGACGTAAATTACTAGCGACCACTTTCTAATGTGGTACGTGACGTGTGTACAGAACCGAACAGGCAAAACCTCTCAGTGCATCTTGACAACATGACCTCTCCTGTCTGGAATTTCTTCAAAGTGTGTCAGAAAGATGTGAAACTTACTGCGGTCACGCCATCTGCGCTTCGGAGAGGCACGGTCGCGCTAGCTACACTTGAAAATCGAGTGCCCGTTTACATCGCGTCGTACGGTAAAGCGTGTGAGCGGATTTATGGTGCATTCAAGTGCACCCCGTAAACTCAGAAATCTATATCGAAGTTGATTTTTCATTTGTTGGAATACATACACCTGTCATTACTTGGCTGTTTCTTTTTAATGATTAAAACAAATTGATAGAACAAAATTATTGAAGCATATTCAGAATCAAACTCATTTCTGCATAGTCAGATTTGAAAACTTCATTTAGAACCAAATCAAAATGTTCTCTGCCGACTCCACCAGATTCTTGTTCTACATGCCCCCAGCTACCTCTGTGGTGATTTTCAAGTCATTTCACTGCATCATTGTTTAATAATCTGATGTTGAAATCATACCCAATGAATGGTGTATATGGGCAGATTAAAATATTAATAGAAAATAAAAAAACAATTGTTTTCTGCAAACTCCACCAGATTCATGTTCTACATGTCCCCAGCTACCTCTGGCGGTTTAATTTCTATAAATGGTGCGCTCTCTGCTAGATGAAAGGCATGGAAATGTCCGATTCCTTCCGTGATCGGCAATCGGGCAGATCATGATTTTGGTGATCGGACCAAAAAATGCTGATCGGAGCATCACTAGTTGAGAGTCTTTTAAAGAGTCCAGTCAATTTCCTTTTCGGCTCAAATGTACAACCTTTGGTGAAATAATTTCACATAAAATTATACACAAACCTTTTTCTTATAATGTTTTTATCCATGGCTGCCGGAGTAGACACAACAGGACACAGAGGGAGGTACTAGGCAATTATCCTTGTATGATCTGGTGGAATATGGAAGATATGCTTTCTCAAACTGTCCACATTTGTTTGATTGTGCTGGGTTTAGTGGAGCATCTGCATAGCTGAAATAATTGGCCACTTTAAGAATACTGTATGTAGCTGGTGGATGATCACCAGGAAGCAACATGGATTATGTGTCTGCTTTAAAAATCTGGCCACAGTCTTGGGCCCAATTCCTGTAAAGAAGCTACAAAAGAAACCTTTCTCTACAATAAATATGCTCTCAAGCAAACGGTCGCCAACTGGTTTAAATTTTCCACAAAGATACTGAGGCATGTTCTTGTGGATAATTTTCAAGACACACAAAACATGTAGTGAATCATAAGGAGAAGGATAGCAGACTGCCTCCCTATTCAAAAACCAAAACAGATCCATCCACCATCTTGGCCTGAGCAAGCCTGCCAGTCCTTTTTTGGTGAAGGACATGCAAACGCACACACACAGACTCACACACCCATACAAAAATGCAGGAGGGGTGACGTGCTGACTGGGGTTCGTCAGCTCGGCAGGGGGATGGAGCCATCTGTCCCAGGAAAGGGTTAATCCAACCAAAAGCACAGGCCACAGATTCCAGCATTTTCTAGTACTCAAATTTCTGGCTACATTCTGGCAACAGCTCTGTTTTGTTTTGTTTTGCTTTTTGGTTTTAAGTAGAAGATGGGTTACAGCCCTTCATCCAGCCAAATCATTTCCCTTGATTTCTCAAACCCCAAAAATCTTCTCAAGTGGCGGTGACTTGGAATTAAAAGCTAAAGAGGGCAGTTGTTGTCATGGCTTTTCATTGATTAATATGGACGCCTTTCATTTGAGCTGGAGTGTTTTGTGTTGGAGGGAGGTTGTTTTCGCTGCTTTGGCTGGCAGAAAGAGGCTTCCAAAGAAGAGACGACACACACATACAGCCCACATCACAATGAGATCAAAACAGGCCTTTCTTTGGATCTGTGTTTTTACCCCTAAGTAAGCAATTCTTTCAGCTCTAAATGATTCTCTTACAGAATGATGTGGCACAGACGGAGGGTCTAAGAAGCAGAGTAATGGGAGAGGTTAGAATAAAAAATAAAAAATAAATAAAAGGGGCAAGAGTGCAATGTGATGCTTAATCAGCCAGAAACCTTCCACAAAATGCCCCCCCTGCACACACTCACAGCTGGCTTTTGTCTTTTTATTCAACCCAGAAAAAAGCACCATGGGCTAACTGCTACCTTACAGCTACATGGAAATGGAAAAGAAAAGCTTTAAAATTATCCACTTAAGAAGGGCGGGGAAGGAGTGGGGATGGAAAGATAGGACTGGGAGGGGTCGGGAATGTGTGTGTGTGTGGTGGTGGTGGGGGGGGGGGGGGGGGGGGGGGTCATTGAGACATGAGATAGACTGAGAAAAGGAGGAAGAAAAAAAAAAGAGAGAAAAGAAGATGAAAGAAAGAGGGAAGATGCAGCTAACCATAGCATCCTAGAAGCTCCAGACAGACAAACAGACAGGCAGCAGTTTGCTGCTGGAGGTAATGGCTTCCAACATGATCCCACATGTCAACAGATCACACAGCCTTGATACAGCCATCACAGACATGTAATGCAATCACAAGAAACACACGTACTGGGCATCCACACATGCGAAGCCACACATAGGCATCAATCCGGGCCACACAGAAAAACACCTTCAAAATCGAACCCGAGACAGACAGACACACAGCTTCCGTTTGACCACAACACATCAGCCTCCATTACTGCCAGCGATGTGCCTCCGTCTCCCTCGTTCTGCTCCTGATACCTTCCGCCTGATGCACAGACATCCTCACTGCCAGCATCTCCATCTCCCTCCATCCCAACCCCCAACCCTTAAATCACAGCAACCCTCAGTGTCCCCACGGCAAATCAAGCACAAAACAAAATACCTCAATCAGATAGCTTGTGAGGGGCTTCTGCTCCCTCCCCTCCACTCCACAGAACAACACCACGTCGACAGGAGACAGAGGGAGGGAAAAAAATCCAATCAGGTGTTGATGGGAGGAAGAAGAAAGAAAAAAAAAGACAGTGCAGATTCACAGATCCTTCTCCTCTCCACCTTCCTCTTTCCTCCTCCTCCTGTGTGTGTCTGTCCTCTGTCCAGCTTTGGCTTGATGATGCTAAGCTAACTGGAGCTAAGCTAAGCAGCATCCACACGTTGGCTTATAATACGCTCTGTCTCATACCCACACACACCAATGCTAGGCTTCCGTCTCTCTCACTGACTGAGCCCCGCTGTTTCTCGTCTCGCAGGCACCCACATTCACCCGCCCACCTGCCCCTATCCCCAACCCTCTCCCACTCCCTCCCCTTCTCCTGGCTGTTCACCCCTTCTCCCTCTTGTTCTCAGAGATCCCATTAGATCCTATGTTTCTTTTCTCTTCCATAATAATTGATGCGCTTGCACACACAAAGTCGTACACATGTTCTTGCTGCTATACAAATTTACACGCCAAACGACAAAATGAGCACAAAACTTAGGCACCAACCCCCGTCACCAATATTTACACGTTACAATTCTAGCGGATCAAAGGGTTCATAATAAAAAGCAGCCAGATGTCAGAAAGAACCAACTGTGAACACATCCCAAAAGAACAAAGTCTTCCATCCAAGATCCTTCAACTATGGACAAGCCAAAAAAAGATACAGCTATCTCATTTGTTATGCTATGTGGTCAGTGGTGGTGGTGGTGGTGGTGGTGCAGAAGATTTAAGAGGGTCAAAAGCTACTTACATGTGAGATACTCACAGATCTTTATATGCACACTGTACAACGCAAGCTTTTTCTCTTATGTTGGTGTGATGATTCAGAGGTAATGTTGCATTATCGCGCAAAGCAGAAATGCACAGCTTGAAAATATGAAAATGAATTAACTAATTGAACGCAATGGTGAAACATGGCAGAAAAATACAAATGAAGTGACAGATCTTTCATCTAATTTATCTTTATACAGCAAGGTCATTTGCAGTGTTTTACAGTGAACTTGAAATGGATTTAAACCAAGTGTGCAATAAGAACGTTAAGGACAATAAAGAGTAAAAAGGCACAGTGCTGCGAAAGTTCTCAACTCAAGTCCTTCAGTTTAATTCAGTTCATTAAATTCAACGGAAACGCGGCTCATGCATTTCATTATATTATACGTCTTCAAAGATTTGTATACAAAAAATATAGTTTCATAACTCTCGTCTATTTGCACAATATCTTGTTGAGAGATGTTCAAACCATGGTTTATAAACTTAATGATAATTAAAGAATGTGTAGGATTGTGTCCACCCCATATCAAACACAACCAAATATCAGAAACATCTCAGAGACCCAGTTAACAAGACGTATATTTAAAAAATACATTTGGGACCGAAAACATCATCATCTGCAGGCGGTGTAATCTAAGTTGTCATCCGAACGCATCTTTGTTTCATGTATTCATGTTTGCCGATAACAGACCAAAGTCAATCTTCTAATTTAAATTAACTCACATTTCCAGTTTCGAACCGGGAGAGGCACAAATAAGCATTTACATCGAGCACAATCGCCTGCACCGTTACATTCATGGTCTGCGTCTCATGTTTGTTTCTCGAGCATGCGCAGAACGCAAAGTCTAATTCACCACGTGCTTCACCCGTCTGCAAACACCTTTAATTTGACTTTCAACCGAGTTATCTCGGTGTCTTAATCCGATCACGAGTAATCCGATCCGATCCAATTTCGTGTCTACATGAACTTAATAACTCAGTCTTATTGTAATTTAGCCAATTATCCGATCCTTTCAGTGCCATGTAACCCCACTGTGTGAGATTGGTTCTCACCGGGGTACGTTCAGCCAACAATGGCAGCATAGCTTAGTGGAAAAACAACAACGCATCAAACTCCAGGAAACTGACTGTAGTGTTTCCAAGTACCTGGTGGGGTTAACTATTATAATCTTTCTAGAAAGGAAAGCTCCTGCAGGATGGATTCACTAAAGCCTGGCACTGTTAACTTGCCTCTGCTGCACCGAGGAAGAGGGACAGAGTGACAACATCTTTGTTTTGTGTCAACCTTTACTTTCACCTCTGAGACAACGACCACAGTGAGCAGGATTTAGATAAATGATACTTAACGCTGTTTATGACTAGCATCAATGTTCCCTCTAAGCTGCATGCCTGCGCAATCGCGCACAGCATACAAGAAAATCTATGCAGCGCATAAAATAAAATTCACCATAAACTTATTAATTAATATCTAATACTAGACCTAATCTAATCTAATTAATTAGACCAATAATGTGTTTTTCTGTACCAATTTTCAATGTAACGCAGTGAGTGACAGGTGTTCAGCCAATGATACGATACGGTTTACTTACGCTATGCAGCCAATCATAGCATTGATAGTGCTTTCATATGTGCATCTGCCCATACGCGCCGTGCAGGTTAGCTAGCTAACAACAGTGCGGCGGAGTTAGGAGACGCAACCCCTTATCATGGCGAAAAGAACGGGCAGCGCCAGCGACACATCCACTCACCAAGCCAAAGTAAAAAAGAAATGCGGTTCCTTTAGGATGGAATGGCTGTCTGAGTATGTGCAAATAGAAAAACAAGCGGTGAAACTGGGTGAGAGTTTTTCTTTTTCGAGTGAGAAAGATCTACTCTGCAAAACGTGCAGGCTGCATGCATGACTCTTCCCATGGCCAAAGCATGACTCTCACATATAACATACTACACATCTCATGAACAACAAGATTTTTGTCTTTTTTATTTTAAGTGGGCCAAATCACTTGTATTAAATGTAAACTAATGAAAATTGCTGCTGTGATTTGATTCTTTTAATAAGCCATGTAACTTGCTATGATCCAATGTTTTGAACAGGTGTGATACTGGTGTGTGGCCACACCGTGCACATCTGATGTTGCTCACAGTGGTCTTCAGTGTGCTCAGGGAGACACATGAAAAATTACAGGGAACATTGACAAGCATAATCACTTCTATCAATATATATATATATATATATATATATATATATATATATAGATATAGATACATATCCGCTGTGCCTCTTTGCAGTTTCTAAAGCGACACACCTCTACATGAGGCATCTTTATCCTAAAGAGTTGGTGTTGCTACTCAGCAAGAAGACTGTGACATACCACAGGAAAAGCACAAGGGAGACTCATACAGGAATTATCTTATGTATGCACAGATGTAACTATACAGTTTCAACTATTGTTGTTTCTGTAACTTTTTAAACTGTTGTACCTTTCTTGGTTTTGATGGGTCTCTCTCTCCCTCTCTCTCTCTCTCTCTCTCTCTCTCTTCTGCTGCTCTTCCTGTTTTTCAAATGCACCGCTCATGCAGCTCTCAACAGGTTCCAAAAATTAAGAGGTTCACAGCTGGCGGATAACTAAAGTGCCTCGCGTCCCAGGTATCGTGACATCAGTTTGAGCACATGCGGCCTTTTGCGACATCCAGAATTGTGAGTAGACTTTGCATGACTCACTTCTTACTCCCGAAAGAGCCAGGCTACTTTATAACCAGGTTATGCATAATGGCACCTTCTCAAAGGGCAACGCCGAGGAGCTAATATCACATGAGGCTAAAGCGTATTTCATCTAAAAATCTTTTACAAATACATTTACAAATACATCCTCTACTACACGTCCTAATCCAAAGGCTTAGTTAAATGAGACATGTTCTGAACGTGTGTATAACTGAATTGTTCTGTAGTTGTTCTTTTTCACAATACTGCAAAAAAAAAAAAAAAAAAAAAAAGTGCGCGGGTGGAGCAGTCGGGGCACATAAATCAGGAGGACACAGCGATTCACTCTGTGTTAAACAGCATTCCACCGACTGTGGCTGAGGATTTCAGGAACGCGTTGCAGGTACCCGACACACAGAATGAATTAGCACAGTCAAAAGAATCTGTTCCTTTCTTTTTTTTTTTTTTTTTTTTGTTCCTTCACCTTTGTTTATCTCTCAATTTACTATCTTTTTTCACTCAGCAATGAACAGCACAGCCTTTCTGATGTGACAGCATTTGTTTGGCCCAGGTATCACACTGTGGGTGCAGTCTGTAACCCAGACGAAACCAGCACTAGAATGGCAGCTTTGTTTACACTGTAGACAGACAGAAACGTGGTCATTAGGCCGTGCGCTGTAGCCAGGAGTAACTATAATCTATACATGCATATGTTTTTACATTAGCTGGACTGGCTAGCTAGATTCAACACAGTTCTTTTAACCCTTTTTTTTTTCCATGTTTCTCTCCCCTCTTTCACTCTTTTTCTTATCTGCCCATCCCCCCTTTTTGCCCCCCTCCCACATCAAAACTCCACCCCACCCCCATCACGATCCCGGCGGCTTCAGCCCCCACCTCCCTCCGAGTTGTCCTCTTAGCCTATATACGGGTCGTCCAATCATCCGTACTGCTAGCCCCGCAATTCATGACACACGCACGTAAACATGGGCTTCTGCAAACCCCGCTCATTTAAGATGTGATCGCCAAGCCATTAGTATACAATACTGCTACTTGCCTTCTTGCAGGAGAGCCCAGAGCCCCCTTTTCAAGGCTTGCTGACACTGAGCGGTAAGCTTTAAAACCAGGTATAAACCGAACAGAGCAATCCTTTCCACTTCTTCCTGCGACTGCTCCGATCGCTGACAACTGGCAGGAGAAATGAGAGAGGAAGACAAAGACTGATACTGAGGGAGAGAGGGAGCAGCAGAGGCAGCGGGGCGACGTGAGGCGGTGGTGTCATGAGTTGGGGGGTGGCAGGAATGAGAGCAGGATAGAGGGAGTGGAGCGCTGGCGGGGAGAATGGGAATGCTGAATGGGAGGACGTAGTGACCACAAGGGAAGCTGACAAATGCCTCAGCAGGTGGGGGAGGGTAGAAGTGCTGAGTTTCAGATTTGATCACCGTTTACAATTAAAACCCAACTTCCAACTTCTACAGCCTGAGAACTACCTGAGGATGCGCAGCTCTTAAGCACTTGACAGAGTGACACACGCTGATCTCCATTGTAGTTTTATTTTGCATTAGTTACTTCTTCTGCCCTCTTTTTGTAGTAATAGTGAATGGGCAACATTGTCACAGCCCATTCTGAGTAGTGCTCCCCAACAAACTCCGGCAGCAAACAAGATCTCAGAGATGTCGGAGCAGAAAAACTGCGCGGGGTCCAACGCAACCGAATGTTTAGGGAGGAAAGTCATTAGAAAGAGAAGAAGACTTATTTTGAATAGAAAAAGCCTGGGAATGGAGAAGATGGACCTCAGATCAGATCCATACAAGACTTCCAACAAAGAGTGGATGGCCAGTAACTGCTGAGAATTGCACTTTTCATGTTAACTGCAGAGCGTCTGAACACGATGGGATCTCAGAGAGAGAGGCTGTGCCATTGTCACCCAAAGAAAAACTTTATGTGAGACTTTAACATTTTCTCTACAGTTGATGGTATTTTTCACTTAAACTTGGACATGTGCAAGATGTCCGTACGCCCATGATGCTGATCACAGTCCCGCTTAGAATCCAATAGACCCAGCAGCTGCGTTTCCTTTGCGCTGAGACAATATTGTGTTGGACAAGCCACCTCGCAACGCGAATGTATCAGAACAACCACTTCTCTGTGGCTTTTGGTTTTAAGGGACCGAGATGGCAAAACACTGAATTCAAGGCCTCTCCGTGGCATCTCCATCTATTTCCCACAGTCTGTGGGCGACAAACTGGTTTCTGCTCATGAGCGATTGGGATTGTTGCCATGGTGGTGCTTCACAGGACAAAGATTAATCTACCAAACTGTATTCCATCCATGCTCTGCAGCTTATGGCTTATGGCGTGACATTCCAATGAACAGTTGACGGTGGAAAACAAGTAAAGGGGTCATGTCCATGCTGCTTCCCTTGAGTGTCCTATTGGTCGTTGGGGTTAGAGAGCAGAGTTGTACAAAGCCCCACTGTTTGCAATACGTCTAGCTGAAATTCATAAGCTAAACCATGAATTTGTGGAGAAACTCGCAGACGCTGGAAAGGTTTACTGACGTTACCATACAACATTTAGAGTGTGAAAAGGCTGGTTGAGCTGAGTCACCTAATTCGCCATATTTTTGCAGGACCCACCTCTTCTTCTGTTTCTCCACGTGCTTCAATCAAAACTGAACATGCACATAGAAAGTCGCTTCAACAAACTCGGTCATGTAGCAACACTTGCGTATTCTTTTGACATGCCATCACATAACAAAGGGGTGGGGGGGGGGGGGGGTGTCAAGCTGGGATGAGGGATATGTAAATCCTCCTTAGGGAATCACCTCTTCTACATGTGTATGACAACAGGAACTTTACAACCCCATAAAAGAAGGAGCCCAGAGAACACCGTCACGCTTTGTTTACTTCAAACAACAAGGATTTTTACGGGTGTGCCTGAGACCGCTCAGTAATTAAAATGGGCATTATGGCCAGCAGACCCCCACTCACCACCAGTGTCTGGCTGACATATGGCACGGACATAATGCAGATAAAGTCCCTTAAACAGGCCCTCTGAATACCAACAGTAATTTATGTGAGAGGGCCAGGAATAGACCATCTGAAAAGCTAATGGATGACAACCACGAGGGGATTGTGGAAAGTAGAGCATTTGCTTTTTTTAAATTGATATTAACAACAAATTTAAAAAAAAAAAATTAAAAAGAGACAAATTTTACTAATGTCTTTGGATAAAACTAAAACCTACCAGCAAATAACTTTTGTTAAGTCTGTCCAATGGATTCCATGAGGAACTCAAAATAGTTTTAAAAGTATAAAATAATATGATGCGTCTCAAGTGCTGCTGCGGGATGAACAGTTATTAGTAAATGTTGCACCACAGCTGCAAATATCTGCATGATGTATAAAGGCAGCGATGACAATAATACACCCAATTCATTCCTAGAGGCCTTCTCTCTCAAGTGTTTCCCTCCCTCTCCATCTTCATACTGGGGGCATGCTGTGGCCAGAGCCAGCGGGGGATTTAAACTCCAGCACTATAATGATGATAAATAGGCTGTTCACTCATCCGAGTAGTAGATTTTAGTGTTGCATGTAAATCACAGATTTGACAACATTGGCATCATGCAGGATTGTTCATAAATCTTTCTTTTTAGGTATTTTATCTATCTGGGCGCAGAGGGAGTTGCACAGTTTATCACTGTGCAACTTCCTCTGCGTGAAAGCAACATCACTGATCCTGAGCCCCAGTGCTGTCCTGAAGAGGCTGCATTTCAAAGCAGAGGAGAATAAAACTTCAAATAACCACTTTTGAGAAGCAACAGCTACAAGTGAAATATGCAGCATCAGAAACTAAACTGCCCGAGTTTACCTTAGGAAGGGTGGGGCGGGTTCATACTCTGTTCCTGAGTTTCAAAGCCAGCGCTGGTTAGAGAACTACTCCTTGGCTAGCTTTAAGTCACAGACTAAAATTCTTGTACCACTGAACATGAAACTAACCAATTCAGGACTTTTATCTCTACCTGATCACACGATATTAGCAAAGAAAGCACTGTGCTGACAAAATGGGTGGGTGGTGCAGCATGGCTGACTCTGAATCAACTCAGCGCTCATCAGTTTGGAAGACAGGTGGAAAAGTTTACTTTTGGATAGAGGAAGGATGTGTTGTGCAATTAAAAAGATAAAGCCTTTAGACGAGGGTTTGTCACAGGGAGAATGTGCATCAATCAGCCTGGCTAACTATGCTGCCAAAGGTGCTCTGAAAACAAACACAGCCGTGGTCAGATTAAACTGAAACAATCAGCCTTTATTAGAAACTGTGTCGAGTGTCTGTGAGGCGACTCCTCTCAATCAAAACATGGATCTAAAACTAAATCATGGACAAAGCTGAGAAAATGACTTCTACCGACCTTACCTAAAGCCTTGGATTTTGATGCACACAAAATTAATGAGCAACAGCAGTGTGTGTCACAGTAATTTGTGTTAGTACAAGTGTTAAGCCACTGAATCAACAGAATGGAAAGATGGCTCATAAATGCCAGGACACGGAGAGGACAGCAGAACACAGCATGAAAGGTATGAGAAGGAGGTGATCACAGATATAGGCGAACAAAAAGCAACAGACTCACAAGGCACTGCGTGATGGTACAGGTTGTTGCGGATGGTCTGCTGCAGCTCGTGGTCAGGTGACGACTTCTGGAAGCGCTGGCTCAGGTAATGCTTCAGGTCCTTGTTCAGCTTGGTTCCTGTCATTATGAACACACACACAAACAAAAAAAAACCATGATGTCAGCGCATCAAAATAAGAAGATTGAAAAGACACAAAAACATCACGAGAGCCAAAATGATGCAGCTCGTCCACGGGTGAAACAAGCGCACCGCTCAGCTCTGAGGAAAAGAAGTACACAAGTTTTTTCCTGTATCGGCTGTAGAGCTCGATGCCGAGTGCATAGCTGTGAACTGTACATTTGTCATTGTTGCTCGGAGGCGTAGCTTGCTGCAGGCTTTCTCCTCCGTCAGCCCGGGCGAACCGAAACTAAGACCGCTAACACTACAGCTAACACCACGAAGCAGCCCTCCCGTGGCTATGCCATCTGGACCTCAGACACACATTAGGCCACTGAAGGGCAACTCAGCTGGAGAGTGTCCATGTGTGTGTGCCCGTGTGTTTCTGGATGAGTGTTTGCGTGCGGCTATTACCATGATTGTCCACATTTCTGGCGGTGCTAAGCATGTGCAAACACAGCACAGTGTGACAACGCAGCAGACAAAAAGAGTGAGGGTGGATGCAGTCAGACAAAGAAATTCACCTAATGAACGGGACAACATCTGGATCTAAATTCACTGCAGCAGCATTTCAAGAAGCAACGAGCAACTTATCACAATCTGTGTATGCGTCCAATTGTTTTAGTACACACACGATTTATCTCGCATCTTTGTGTGGATGCTGAGAACATTTTTGGTAGTCTTGGGCAAACAACCAGTCATAAACGGCCCTGGATCCTGTTTCCATGGAAACTGTGTATATGTATGTGTGTAAGTGTGCCTGTGTGTGTATAATAAGATGATTTAGATTGTTAGCACAGTACAGAAGAGCACTCTACGACGGTTGGCAGAATGATTGTAGGTTCGTGTTAAAAAAAAAAAAAAAAAAAAAACATAACTGAAAGCCCAATGGGAACATCCCACAGATATGACTGCTTTTTATTTGACCCAGGGTTTCATCAAATATACATTACAATACTCAGAAAAGAGTGATGGTGGAATCTTTTACTCATGGCCACCTTGCCGCTTATCAAGTCTACTTTAAGAGCAGTGTGGCAATTAAAATGCACAGCACATCTGATTATTCATATAAATATATATATTTTTACAGTTAATGTATCAGTGCTTAGTGCAGATTTGTTTTTTTTTCACCTTTAATTTCATTCTTAGAAACTTTTCCTGTGCTCCATGCGCAGACTTCTCAAACCTTTTTACTGCAGGGTTCCTTATTTTTGAAGGATGCAGGGCAGCTAGATTCTAACATGGCTAAGAGGTTTGTCCTGCCAAGCTTAAAGTTATCGTTTGTGGCCATGTAAAAAAAATAATTAAATAAAAAAAAATTGGGCCAATCACTGTGCTACACCGACAACAACAGGGAGCCTCTCTGTGTGATGTTAAAGTTCAGTACTCATAATAGACGACAGACTGAGGCTCCAGTCAATAACCTGCCATGGGCTCCTGTGGTCTTCCAAACCGTTTCACTGCCACAGATCGATCAACGTAACAAGGTGTGTTCGGTTGTCCGAAAGCCCTTCTCACGCACCAGACACGCAACTTTATTTGCTTTATCCGCCAGTTAAAGCGATCGGTCGCTTCCCCATGGACGTTGCTCGGGCCTTCGTGCAGACGCACCTGCGAAAGTGATTTGACGAGCAGTGGTGCGCACGTGATGTTTGCCATATGCACATGACAGGACATCACCTGAAGTGTTGTCTAACACAATGTGATAGTCTTTAGATTTAAAGTGTTTTCACAACAACATGTCACATCTCCACAACGGTTCACATTACCGTGCCAACGACAGCAGTGCGGGATGGGGACAGCTGAAAAGATCACTTTCATACTTGTTGATCAACCTGTGTAATGCACATAAGGGTTTAACTGCAGTGCAGTAGCAGAGCAGCCGTAATCAACTCAAGAAAAACGTGACGTGTACCTGACCTGAAGACACCATCTCGAGAGAAAAAAAAAAAAAAAAAAAAAAAAAACTTACTAGATGCAGTTGATTCTCAGAAGTAAATACTGTAAGTTGTACACGTGTAAAAGTGACTGTTTACTCCTCAAAGGTTTTTATTCCCAATCCAAGACATTGTTAACATCAGTTGAAATAGTTAAATGAAGAAATACCTCACACACAGGAGTCTTTGATAACAGTTCATTTCATCGGTGTTTCACTTAATACATGTTGAGTCCTCTTAGAAAACAGTCTGAGGGGTTGAGCCTGCGCCACACTGTCTAATCTGTTCCTGGGAGGAAACACAGCTCTTGGCCCCGTCCCATCCAGACATATCACGCCGTTGTAATCCTCACAACAGGTCACAAGTCACTTAAGCCAACATGGAGCCGAGTGCACTCCCCGATGAGCCCATGTACACAAATATTAGAGAGTTTCAACAGGAATTTCTTGCTGCCGGGCGGCCAAGCGATTGTGACTATTGGATCCAACAAACTGCAGTTTCAAAAAACGTCGACCGAACAGTTGAGAGCGTTTCCCTGAAAAAGGCAGAAATGCATTTCATATCCTCTTCAAAGAATGATTTTCGCGTCCGATTTTTAGTTTTGATGTGGTCGCTTGTATTGTTCTTGCATTAAAAGAGGATTTGGCAAGAAACTGGAAGTTGGACGGCGAAAAAGTTACAGAAAGCAAGCTCCGGCTGGTTGGTCGGGCACGCACACGACGAAACCTATTGGCTACGAAGTTTGGCTTAATAAGAGAAATGGGAATATGAGGACTATCCAAATGCCGTCTTTTCAATCATCCCAGACCACCCCTTTCTTTCCAGCCTGCACGTTGTCATATTCAGATTTCTTGGCACCCTTAAATGCTTAAAAAAAAATCCTGCACACTACTTTAAGCAGGGTCCTCGGTGTCTTTTGAAGCCAAAGATCAACAGACCCCTCGACCTTTTCAGACTGTTTTCTTCAGCCTTCCAACTTAACATAACTTTAGTATGGTGTCGATTACCATTTAACAACATTTGCCCCACCCTCCTGCCTGCTTCTTCAGGTCATCCTCGCATAACAGAAAACAGAAAAGCAAAATTGGTCATGGGTGACGTGGCTTTGGATCAGCAGAGCACCACCTACGGTCTCAGATTGGCACATTAATATTTTACATATTATTACACATTGGCACTGACTGACAGATGACAAAGTCATACCAGGCTATGGCCGTAAGAGGTTTTTTATCATAATCAAATCATTCAAATCTGTCCTACTTGAAACCCACTTTCCTGAGTTCCACAAAGTGAGGATTGAATGTTTGGACTCCACAAAGGTATCGGTTAGTGTAACAGTAGCACAAATACACTTGAAATAAATATCAATATACCGCGGATGCTCTAACGAGCTATATTTTGTGCTGGAATACAATGATGGCTCAATACCGCCTTAAGCCTTTAAGGCAGCTCATCAGCTCCTTAAAAGAAATGCCAAGTATGTGTTAACACTATAAGCCAATTATTTGCTACTATGCTGCTGGCTTCTGTATTGCTACCACTGGCTCCGATGCCAAACAACGGACGCGACGTGTTTGCAGACTTAACTAGACGTCGTATTTAAACCTGACATGAAAGCAAAGACTGCCGGTCCAAGAAATGAGGAGCAAATGGTCTTGAATCATTCAATCTTTAAAAGAAAACAGCCAAAAAATTGGTGTCTTCAATAAATCCCCATAAATCTGACTTTTGGTGTCTAATCGTGATCTATGTTACTTCATATATTTGGAATTGATGCGATTCAAATATAATACAGAAGGGTTTTTTTTCAAAACTAATGCCCAAACACTCCAGTCATCAGACCAGGTCTGCAGTATTGGGTGTTAATTCACTCACATGGAACAAATGAAAGCCAGGCAGAGGGGTGAGGTCAGGAGAATTCCGGCCACCCACCCAAATCCCCCCGAAAACAGATAATTAGAAAAGACATGTCCTTCAAACACAGCCCACCTGTTATAGATTTTCCATAAGCCCCCCGAACACAAGCACGATTCTGAAAGGGAGACATACAATCTTAGACGGAGGGGAGGCGAGGGAGAGGGTTTTGTGTTTGAGATGGAGAGAGAGGCAGAGCCTGTCACACAGAACGAGAACATCAGAGAAAGCCAGACAAAATATCAAAAGAGTTTTAGACACTGCTGAAATGTGGAAAGCCCCACTACTTTCCAAGCATGTCACACAGATCCCACCCTTGCATACCCCCCCTGCTCTGATCAGCCAGCCAAGTCCTTGTTCAGACATGCACAACCAGACATGGCACCAGCTAGACCCTATGCTGGCAGTTGACATCTGTATTTCACACAGTGGAAAGAGCCAGATGTCACCAACATTCCATCCAGCTGCATGCAGGGCGACTGAAGGAAGGCGGGAGAGGTTGGACCAATTTCTGCTGATTTGGAAATGACAGCAATCAAGGTCTTGAACCTTTAAAACTGGACATGAGACAATGCCTTGCTCGACATTCAAAACTGCTCCTAACAGAGCCGTCTTTGTATAACTTTTCTGCTTCTCCTGACATGAAATGTATATCTTTGTACGACAGCAGTCGCTGTCCGTTTCCCACCTGGACTTGGGCTAAAATCTCAGTATGTAAACCACAGGAAACAAACTTCCACGAATGGACCTTGGACAGGCTTTGTTCTTTGAATTACTTTCTATAACTGACTAAGACTGATAGTGACAAAGGCCACCGAACAAATAGCAAAGCTTAGCTACAGCTGGTCGGTGCTCCTCTGTGGTCCAGGCTGAAATGTCCACACATCATCACTGTAGTTGGTAAGATTGCTTATGGTCCCCGGTGGTGAAATTCTACAACCTAAGTTAAGGCCCTGACATTTCTACTCCTCTCCCTAAAGGATGACATTTAAGTTTAATATATTGATACTGTGTCACACCCAGGGTCTCCCAAAGCGGAATCCTGGTGAGTTAAATGATCTCTAGTGCCGCCAGGTAACCTTTTCTTTTTTTCCTGTTGCAATCATTGAGTCTATATAAGAATTTGTAACGTAGTTTTGGAACAAATAGCTGCAAGTATTGAACGATAACCCCACAAGCTGCAGTTAAACATTGGTTTTCTTTGCCACAAAAGCTGGCCTACTAACACGTCAAACTGAAATAGGATTACAGTAGATGTACAGTAATAACTAACGGGCCGTGTTATGTGGGCTAGCTACAGCTCCAACTTACTCTAAATGCAGGTATTGGGTATAAAGCATGGTGTGCGCTGTTTGAAAGGCTCTTTATGCAGCGGCATCCAACTGAAACTTCAATCAGCACTCTGGGAAATGGCAGACACGACCGTCCTCGTAATACAAAGCCACATTCTAAGTGACAAAGCAGAGCACAGTCATGTGCTCAGGTGCCAGCCTGTTTTGTACCAAGCCAAGTCAGATTTGGCAGCACCACCATGTTTGGCCGGGCACTGAGCGTTGCATCGATGTAGAATACACAAACAGTCTGGCACGCAAGGTAACACACTCATGAATCGTCTTTTGAACATCACAGGGCAGGTTGCCAGGCAGAAGCTATGATTAGAACTAAATTCTTCTTTCTGTGGGTTGTTTAGAACTAAATTTAGTTCCTCCAAAGTGGAACGTAGAAAAGGAAGTCACCCCAGCCTGCTCGGCCACAAAGTTAAATTAAGAAATCATTTCATGAGTGAGCAATCCGTCCGTGGCTCTAGTTAATCAGGGCTAATCAGCATTTAACTGATTCAACCAGCAGCCGCTATCTCCAGTTAACATTTTAATCACCACTGATCAGAGCTCAGACATATGTCATCGTGACTGTGGAGCAGGGAGAGAGGTCAGAGAGAGGCGATTTTTGACCCTTGAACGGAAAGTTCTGATTCAACCAGGATCAGACAGGGACGAAAAAGAAAGAAAAAAAAGGAAAGACACAAGCAGAGATGATGCAGCCCTGAGAAAGTAACCGAAAACTGATCAAATGAAGATGACAGGAACATTTTTTCTTTATCTTCGTACGACAGTGAAAGGCTCTTTGAGTAATGAGTATAAGTCCAAATCACATTGCAGAGATTTTACAGTCAAAGAGAGGACAGGTGTGTGTGTGTGTGTGTGTGTGTGTGTGTGTGTGTGTGTGTGTGTGTGAAAACAATACTATCTCTGAGCTCAACACTACCCCTGATGCTCCTCTACTGGATGTGGCTTGTATCGCAGCAATAGATGGGCTCTGTATCCATAGCAACAGCTGCCAGATGAGTAGAGGCTGAAGGCAGTGATGGGTCACAGGCAGGCAGTTTGCTGCCCCCTTCTGGTCCATCAAAGTGTTACATAAACAAAGAGGAAATCTTACAACCATTGTGAAGACAAGTGGATTTTTCCAAAATACTTTGTAAAATGCATTAGCACAATTGTTTTGGTGTTTTTATTTATATATAATCTGCTGTAGGTAAAAAATTTTTTTTTACTGATTTCCAAATGAATGCATAAACAACAGTGTTTACTGGTTAAAACGGGATCAACTTTAAATATGCTTGATGTTATGAGATAATGGAAATATTTGCTACTTTTGCTAAGTGAGCCAAAAGTCACAGAACAAGCACTGAAAACCCAGGACCAATCTGTGTCAATAGTTTGTACTGATAAAAATATCTTAAAGCCTATTCAATCATGTAATCTCATCTGTATGCGAGAGACGTGGAGATATAACTGTTAAATTTAAAGATAAATAAATAAATACCATACCATACCATCAATGAGCCCCAGCATTAATGACTGGATGTGCCACAACTTTCTCCAGCTAAACAAAAACAAAACTGAGGTAATTGTCTTTGGAGCCAAAGAGAAACGATTACAGGTCACCACAGAACTTCAATCTATACACCTAGAGACTACCAACCAGGCCAGAAATCTGGGTGTAGTGATGGACTCAGACCTAAATTTGGAAAAACACATTAAGGCAGTAACAAAGTCAGCCTACTATCACCTTAAGAATATATCAAGGTTAAAGGATCTGATGTGTCAACAGGACCTGGAAAAACTAGTCCATGCGTTCATCTTTAGTAGGCTTGATTACTGTAACAGCATCTTTACAGGTCTACCTAAAAAGTCAGTTAGACAACTGCAGCTTATTCAGAACTCTGCTGCTGAGTCCTCACTAAGACCAAAAAAGTGGAGCACATCCGTCCAGCTCTGAGGTCTTTACACTGGCTGCCTGTCCATCAGAGGATAGACTTTAAAGTTCTGATGCTGGTCTATAAAGCTCTGAATGGTCTAGGACCAAAATACATCAGTGACCTCCTGACCCAGTATGAACCCTCCAGACCCCTCAGTTCATCTGGATCCGGTCTTCTATCAGTTCCCAGAGTCAGAACCAGACATGGAGAAGCTGCATTCAGCTTCTATGCTCCACATGTCTGGAACAAACTCCCAGAAAGCCTCAGATCAGCTGAAACACTCAGTGTATTTAAAGCTGCAGTCGGCAAGTTTTCAAAATTACGAGTCTAAAGTCGGAAAATTCGAACTGATACAACATTCAGGTCCCTCCCCCAACCTCTAACAAGCTCCGAATCGCCCCCCAAACCCCTCCCCCTCTGTGGACGAGGTTGAGCACGTGAGTTCACACCAGTGTGCGCGCACACAAGCTGGGGCAGACTCACGCTCAGCAGCGTGTGCACAAGCTGTGATTGACAGGTAGGATTCCTCCACCCTAACTTGATTGGTTAAAAACAGCCGGGAGCGCTCGGCTTTTGTAAGCATGATTACAGGCTTCAGAGGGAGCAACAGATTTCGTTATTTTTCCTAAACAGCCGATTTAATATTCTACTTCCAGAATCCCATGACAGTTCAAGCTAATATAACTTAAAAAAAGTTGCCGACTGCCGCTTTAAGTCCAGGTTGAAGACACACCTATTTTCAGCTGCATTTGAATAAAGCTCAAAACTTAATCACATTTTAACTATTGATTTTATATTGTTCTTATTGCTTTCTTGTTTGTTTAAAATTTAAATCATGCTTTTTATTTCTACTGTTTTAATGTCTCTGTAAAGCACTTTGAATCGCCTTGTAGTTGAACTGTGCTATACAAATAAACTTGCCTTGCCTAAAACTACTGACAGTTAAAGTGAGTAACACTGCTAATCTTGTTGAAATGAAATGTTCTGCTGGGGGTGGTCTTGCTTTCTGGGATTCACACGCGTGTTACTTTAACACTTGCAACCGATCTGAACATTTTTACAGACCGGTCCCCCAATTCATCAAGCCCACCCTACAGCTAAAAAAAGGTCCAAAAGATCTAATGCCAACATCCAGACACTCCAGGAAAAGCCTCCGATGCCCTGACTGGTCAGAGATCTTTTGACCGATAACTGCTTCATATTTTTAAAGCGAAGCTAAACTTCTACAGCGTTTCTATATTTGTTAGAAAACCGGAGCGGGATTGTTCTCCATTAGCCTTTGGAAGCAGGAGCGTGCAGCTTTCCAATCAATGCTTTTATCTGATAGTGAGGCTCTAAAACGAGGAGAGCATGCACTCAGACACTGAAATGATGTCAAATCAAATAATGTATGTGGATAACTTTCCCGGAATGACATTTAAAAAAAAAAAAAAAAAGGTTGTTTCCCCCTCATACAGCAAGTGAAATCTCACGACCTGGGAGTGGCGATCACTACGGTAAATCCTGTGGAGAGATTTAGAATTCAGGTCATTTATTCCGACTTAAACCCCAAAATATCATCATATGAGACTGAAAAACACATTCAGGGTTAAATCTCTGACTTGCTTTCAATCCCGTCTAAACGGCTGCGTGTCCCGGCGCCGCTTCCCTGTTTACCATGTTCCAGATTGCCTTCATTGATCGCAGTGGAAAAGTAATACTCGGAGGATTTATTTCTGCATGCAGGACAGCAAAAAGGCAGCAATAAAAGGTGTCATTTCCCCTTCTGCATTCTGACAGCGCGTCTACGAGCCGGATGTGTGTGTCGAACGCACCATTGGAATTAGTAATAACCATTTTTCACACGATGTGAGCACCTGTCTGACATGACAAACATCACCATCCATCTACCAAGGACCCGGACACTATAAAAAATAAATAATAGAGTCCCTGCATCGTGATTTACGCGGCTCCTGAAAAATGTCATAAGTTCTGTGTCATAAATATTCATGAGACCGCATGTACATACGGTATAAACCTTTACAGTCCAGGATCTGTGCAGAGAGGCTCGTCAACAAGAAGCTAAACTTTCGCTGAGGTCAGGACCAACTTTGCTAATAATGAGATTATTGACTGTTGGCAGGAGCCAGAGTGACTCCAGTATTTTGCAGGTAATTCCGTTTTTTTACTGTGTCCTCTCCTTGTTCACAGGTGGCACATCAAGGCCAACAGCAGCGTTCATTTTCTGTGACAGGTCGGCCAATTGCTTCCAGATTCAAACCAGAGCAGATCTGATGACGTTTCAGGCGAAAATAATATGTTTACAGTTAGCGAGAGATGCGACAGCAGAGGCTTCAGGAAGGACATCCGGACACTGATGAAGGGAATCCTGAGGTATGATTCACTTTCGCTTTATACAGCAGAACCTTCTCCGAGACGGATTGCAAAGTACACACTAAAACACACGGCGTTGTCAAGCAACAGGTTTAATGTATGTGATAAAAGTAAACAGTGCAGCAAGTTCATATTAGGAATCAGGGATAATGGAAAGAATGCATCAAGATGCAGATGGGGAAGATTCTGAGTCGATTCACAAATTTCTAAACAAGATTTTCTGCAAGTTAACCGATGTAAAAAGGAGGAACTTGGAAAAGTGTTCCCTAAACTCCGACCCTCGGGCCACTGACCTGGCTCAAGTCAACGTGTCATTAACAGGCTTGTGGACCAGATGTTGAGAAGAGATGTTCAACTTGAGTCAGGTCTGTTGGGAGCAGGGAAACGTCTACAACGAGCAGGGTGTCAGCCACCTGCTACCGTCCACTCGAGCTGACGGTCTATGAAAGCTCTTTGACTTCTATGAACTAAAATACTTTGAAAACATGACAAACACGAGAAAGCATACTGCACTTTTCAGGGCTGCCGTCAACCAGAGGACCGTGGAACAAGTGGAGGCGAAATTCCAATATAAAGCCCAAGTATTATTGCCAAGGATTTGCCAACATATTCAGTCTCAACAAGACGGAATTCATCTTATTTACAGATCGTTCACCACACTCTATAAGAAGTCCAAAGCCAAGGTCGTGGAATAATTTGAGTGATAGAAAGAATAACCAACATGCGATGTGTGCCGCACTGACATAAAATCTCATGTCACCACAACCGCTCGGTTTATCACAAATTAGTGATGCTCCGATCGATCGGCTGCCGATCATGATCGGCCGATAATGCCCAAAATAGCCTGATCGGCGATCGGAAAAATATGCCGATCAAAAAACCGATCACGTGACGTAAATTACTAGCGACCACTTTCTAATGTGGTACGTGACGTGTGTACAGAACCGAACAGGCAAAACCTCTCAGTGCATCTTGACAACATGACCTCTCCTGTCTGGAATTCCTTCAAAGTGTGTCAGAAAGATGTGAAACTTACTGCAGTCACGCCATCTGCGCTTCGGAGAGGCACGGTCGCGCTAGCTACACTTGAAAATCGAGTGCCCGTTTACATCGCGTCGTACGGTCAAGCGTGTGAGCGATTTATGGTGCATTCAAGTGCACCCCGTAAACTCAGAAATCTATATCGAAGTTATATTTTTCATTTGTTGGAATACATACACCTGTCATTACTTGGCTGTTTTTTTACTACATTCTTTTTAATGATTAAAACGAAATGATAGAACAAAATTATTGAAGCATATTCAGAATCAAACTCATTTCTGCATAGTCAGATTTGAAAACTTAATTTAGAACCAAATCAAAATGTTCTCTGCCGACTCCACCAGATTCATGTTCAACATGTCCCCAGCTACCTCTGTGGTGATTTTCAAGTCATTTCACTGCATCATTGTTTAATAATCTGATGTTGAAATCATCCCCAATGAATGGTGTATATGGGCAGATTAAAATATTAATAGAAAATAAAAAAAACAATTGTTTTCTGCAAACTTCACCAGATTCTTGTTCTACATGTCCCCAGCTACCTCTGGCGGTTTAATTTCTATAAATGGTGCGCTCTCTGCTAGATGAAAGGCATGGAAATGTCCGATTCCTTCCGTGATCGGCAATCGGGCAGATCATGATTTTGGTGATCGGTGATCGGTCCAAAAAATGCTAATCGGAGCATCACTATCACAAATGATTAACAGGTCGCTTCTCATTTGCTCCAAACAAGAGCAATGAATAGGGGGTTATATTGCTCAGTGCACGTACACAGTAACAGGAGGATGATGGCTGGAAGTCTGTCACTTTGGTTTGTGTATCAGAAACAACTTTGAGTACAAGTTTCTTTTTCTAGCAGTTCCTGCTACGAACTTCCAGTTAACCGGCCACATCTTGTCCATCTGTTTTACTGATAAAAGATATTGTATACGCACGGCCTTCTACAGTGTAAAGTTGTACACAAAGTTCATTACACTAATTTGAGGCCATCTCTGATTTACTCCAAAATAACTGATTCCTGTAATAGGTGTAAACAATCCCCAGCCGACCATTCCCATATGTTTTGGTTTTGTCCCAGGCTTGCCATATTTTGGTCTAAAATCTTTAAAAAAATCTTAGCACAGCTTACAACACTACTATTTCTCCAGATTCCCTCTTGGCCCTATTTGGTTCCCCCCTGCAGCCTCTTGCATCTATATTGTTCTTGCATTTGCCACTTTTCTGGCCAGGCGACTCATACTTCTCAATTGGAAACATCCTCAACCTCCGTCTCACAGCAGGTGGGTGAAAGAGGTGCTACTGTCCATTAAACTTGAAAAGCTCAGATTTTCCCTCAATGGTTCCTTAGGTCCTTTTGAAAAGACTGGGAGACCTCTCAAACTAAATTGAATCTTTGACATCTCTGCCTGACTGCGACGACTGAGCCCCCATATATATTTATTTATTGATATTTTATTTATTTTCTTTTTTCATCGTTGTCGTTTTTTTTTTTTTTTAACATTTTTATTTAAATTTACTAGTTTACTTTGTCATTTTCCATATTCATGTGTTTGATGTACGTGTCTTGTACTGTTTATATGTTGATATGGAATTCTTAGAACTGTTCTCCATTGCGTGGGGTGGGATTGTGGGAGGGATAAAAAAAAAAAAAAAACAACTGGGGGAAAATTATAGAATGGAAGGCTTCTCTGTTGCGCTGTACTGCTACATTGCTACCTGTGAAATTGCTTCCAATAAAGAAAGTCTATAGAAAAATTTAAAAAAAGATACAATTTCATAAAAAGATCAAACACCATATTAGATGTCTTTAATGAGATGTAGACATTCAGCAGATTACAGCAGATGAAGGACCATGCAGACGTTTGACTTGGTGAAAAAATAAAACATTTCCCAGTTTATTAGACCCTCGCAGTGGCGAGATGTATTACCATAATACGCTCTGGCCTCTCTCCACCTCTGTTTCGTTTCACAGCTAGATAAATAGGCAACTGCTGTGGTGTAATCAGAGGCAGTGTGCTAAGTCACCCCAGCACCACAGAGGGTGAACACTGCAGTGACAGACCAACCGCTGGTCAATGCGGGGTGGAAGAGAGGAAAAACAAACAACGGGAGGGAGGATGGAAAACCCAAAGCCATGGGAAAACCAATGCAGATTTCTAACTTTCTGCAAGCACCAAATGGGGAATTAAAAACTAATCAAAATTATATAAGGGGTGTACGGTTTCCACATTCAAGACAGGCCAAGATCAAGACACATCTGGGTCTTCATCGCCGATTTCCTGGCCTGCATCACTCACTGTGTGTTGTGCTGCCTTTGTCAGCCTGACCTCAGGGCCCAGGCCAAGCTCATTAACTTTGCCACTAGGTGGCACATGCAACTCAGGATCATTAAGTGGGCGACGGTGCATCTTGCATGTATAAAAATGTATTCAGTATCTGTGCTTATATAGATGCTGATACTGATGCCTTTTGCGTGTGTAGATCTTTTGGATGTAGATGTGCGCGTGTCTGTGACAATAATGACAACAGAGGACTTTAAAATCTCAGCCACAGTGTCTTCAGAGATCTGATGATAGATTTGAGGAAAATTTGTTTTTTCTTCTTCAAATGTCTATGGTCTATAAGACGATTTTACCTTTTCTATGTAGACAAAAGAAAGCCGAGTTGGCTGTATTAGTACTCATTTTGTTATGTTAACGTCATTGTTTTCACTTGTAGTTTTTTTTGTAATGTATTGTAAGATCTAGATTCCTCATTACACTTGGTGTAAAATAACAAGTCCAAGTGGAACATCTCAAATGGAAAAAGCTCAAATAAAACTTTGAAATAAGCACAAACTACTAAATGTCAAAAGTTCCATACTGACACTGAAAGCAGCGCTCTGACGCCGAACAGAGCATGTTTGAGCCTCACTGGAACATGCTACTCTGTCGCCCGTCTCCCGTTAACCCTCCTCAGGTTCATTAATACTGGTGTGCTGCAACCGTTTTATTCATGCCAGCAAAATATGTGCACGGTGTATATTACCAAAAACATAAGGAGAAATGTCAGGGCACATCTGCTAAGTGCTAATAATCTGACATTAAACACCACTGAGGCAGCAGAGATCAGGGGGCTGAAGTGTATTCAGTGACGCTGACTGCAATCAACTAAAACAAAATATAAAGTTTTGCTTTTTTTTTCTTTAAACCGAGCACTCCTGGCTTGCTATACAAACCAGTACATTGTATTCCATATTTCAAATGTATTTACCATCTTACCTGAAGTTTACACTTTATATCATGTCTTAGCTAATCTCCAGCTTTCATTAAAATACTCATTTACCACCACAGGCTGCACCTTTGACCAGTTAACATCTGCTTCCAGTCGTTTTGTCCCGTTCATCCACCCATAAGAGGGCATGACTGACCCGCTTCCCTGAGTCACCCTGTCACACTGCTGACTCAAGAAGTGCTCGAGATGTTACACGAACACAGACACGCAGCCTCGCTCACGCGGATGAATGCATTTGGCAACGCATGCGTTCAAAAGGAGACACTCAAACGCACCACATGGGCCCACTGATCTAATTTTAGAATCAGGATAAGAGCGAATAAAGGACGCATCCTATACAGAAAGGGATATTGAAAAGAGAAAACGCACTCACTGGGATCACCACTTTGTCCAGTTTTGTGTCTTCATATATTGGGACTAAATGCACCCTGACAAAGTTTTTTAAATCAAACCACCACGTTAAAATCCTTTGACATGTGGAAAAAAAAACCATAAAAATAAGGAAAATCAAAATGCACACTGGCACATATGTGTACATTACAGGGTTTTAAGGGTTGTGGGCTAATGGGGCAGCAGTCACTGCCGGTTACATCTGCAATGGTTTCTGGGTCAGCATCAGGCGCAGCTCATCCAGTCCTGCAGCTGACTCCAGGCCAGACATGCAGACACACACGCTTACACTCTTACAGCCTCACAACCAGCAGAGGCAGAGACGTGTGACCGGGGCAGTAAATATTGCCAAGACATTAACCGAGTAAGAAGAATAGCTAACTGACGAGAGCCAAACAGCGGCGCAGCACAGTCATAATTACACTATTTGCAGTCAGTGTCACCCAAAATAAAACCCCCTCCCACCGCGGAAACACAGCAAAATGCCTTTTGATCCATGAAACAGTTGTGCGTGCCCAGTTACACCAGCCAGATTTCAAGTGAAGAATCGAGCAACATGAGTGTCTATGCAGACCAGATCTTATGCATCACTAAGGACACGCGTCGTGGTCCCAATGCGTGTATCCATGAGAGCTCAGATGCACGCACCGTGCCGTACGCCCTGCCAGCGGTTACCTGCAGTGTCTCAGCACCGTAGCACGATGAGCGAGATAAAAGCTCAGTGAACCGTGTGAAGAGTTCTTTTTCTTTTTTGTGCGTGTAACTGGGTTTTTCAGCCTCATCGGATGGAGTCTGAAAATGAACATTCCCATACACACGGGGGGGGGGGGGGGTTTGCACAGTCTGTTTGCACATAGTCAGACAAGTTCAACGCCCTCTAGAACAAGAACAAGTGTATTGCAACAGAAACTCCGGCTGAAGCGAGCCAAGGCCTGAGGGCTCATCTGCCAGTTCACAGCCTTAATCCACAGAAGTCCGCGTCCAAATCATGGCGACGACACACTGACGGGCCGACACGCCGCCCTCTCTGCTCCCACTGTGTCACAGCTGCAGCTCAGTTTGCTCCCTACAACATTTGATGGGGAAACAATCCCTTCTATTACAGGCGATGCAAAACCATGACTTCACTCAAATTGAAAGCCACAGCACAGTTTTCATTTTCCTGTGAAGTAAGAGAGTTGCCCTTTTGAGAAACACATTTTGAGGCCGTGCGATTTCTGAACCAAAACAATCAATGCTCCCCTGGATTTGGACAATCAAAACCCTCATTATTCCCCCTCCACTCAGCAGTGTTCAAGGCTTGATGGATAATCATATTCCCATAATATCACTAGACAAAAAGGGAATAGACAGACTCGTAACCAGCAGAGACTAATCACTCTCAGAGGCTCCCATTGTCTGCAATCATGTGGCTGAGCATAACCATGCAAATGTATTTGACACAGCAATCAGTGCATGAGCACTAATCAAATCTCAGGACATACCATCACACGGACTAAAACAAATCATGCTAACACTTTACATGCTATTGCACAACAAGAAAACCAGTCCTCTATTCTTCTGCCATCATTTCTACAGCTCATGCGTCACATCGCACTTTGGCTTCACTCAGACGGTTGCCATCTAAGCCTTTCTATACCTGGATGTATCTGTATGTGAGATGCTGCACAACGCAATGACAGGAGATTTATCACACGCCGACATATCGCCACTTCTAACATATCAGGAGTTGATCAAAATAAAACTGGGACTGCTAAATGAGAAGGAAGCGTCGCTGATCAAAACCTGGCCTGTAAGCATGCAAAAATGTGGAATGTGTGCAGAAATTTGGTAATTGACCCACAAAGGAAAAGGCGTGGCGTTTAAGGTCGTGGTTCAATGCTGCGTTCATTGGCGCCTTGGTTTGAGTTTTGGCTTTTGTACTCGTAATGTGTGAAGAGAATGTGTGCATCATCCAGTCTTTTCATATGTAGGAGAGTATCAACAATCAAAACAACAATAAAAAAGAAAATAAAAAGAATTAGAAAACCGCATTGTAGATGAGACGTTAAAGACTTGCACGTAGTGGGATTCCGCACGCATTTAGTAGGAGCAGCCAAAGATAATGAATCTTTTATATTGGGTATAAAAAGGTTTGAAAATAACAAAAACATTAAAAAGGGATTAATCATTTTAGGCCATTTTATCATTTAATCATTTTACTAGAGGGACAAGCGAAAATGGAGGAAAGGCGGACGTGAAGAGAGAGGAGGCAAGCATGGTGGCCTGGTAGGGTGTCACATCCTGAGAGTGTGTTACAGATGCATCCCCACAACTCGGGAGGATGTGATAAGTAAACAGGAACACCTACAAGTTCACATATATTGTATGCACAGGCTCCACCAGCTCTCATATAACAAAGCCACTAAGTAGAAAGGACCAAAGAGCCAAATGGTTCAGGGTATTTTAAGGTGTCACTCCAAGTCATTCATTTTGATGAAGGCTTTCCTCTCACTGGTGGGAACAAGTGAGGCAGATATGGCAACGAGGACGTGGCTGTCACCGGTTAGCCCATAAAAACGCATTTAGTAAAAATGTCACCACATGCCATTAGATCCCCGCCGAACTAATGCCAGAGTATCAAGACATGGATTTTTCCATTTTTACTCAGTTACATAAGAAATTACTATGACTGCTGGTCACCAGTAACCCAATCTATCAATACACAACCAAAGATGGCAAATCCTCACCAGAGGCCGTGATACGCAAATATAAATATGCCATTCATTAGAAATCTATGCAGACTTTTCTGTTTTCCTATGCCCCTGCATGTAGAAATGAGAGCTTACAATGATTGTTTTAAGCCAAAAACACACACACACTCGTGCTCATAGAAAAATAATATATGCTTGTGTATCCACGTATCCCGTCCTTTCCTTTACCCCTGGATGTGTCATGTTCCTGATGCGACGCGATCGCCCGAGCTGCCGCCGTCGAATCGCTTAAAACAGACCCCTGAAATATTTCTGAAGGGGGAGGCACACCAAGCTGCCTTGAGGAAATGATTACATATCACATCACTGCGTCTATGCAACCACTGGCAACAGGCCAGAAACCAACCAGAGCATTTTAGTCATGTATAATCAGAAGTTCAGCAACTGAAAAACACAAGGTGTTGGGGGTGCCATAGTTTTTTTTTCTTTAATACAGGATAATGTTTGGAAATTATTTGCAGAGGTTTTGAAAGTAGAAGACGAGTCTAAATGCCACAGAATACATGTTAAGACTTTTACAGTGTGGCAGACCACACCTCTCTCCTGAAACACTCTCAGTGCGACAGTCAGCAGTGTGAAGCCCAGGTCACTTCCTGAACTCACACAGCCGTGTCCAGTGAAACCCGGGGGGGGGGGGGGTAAGGCTACCGAGCGTAGATCTCACTGTTGTCATAGATATCTTGCAAATTAGAAGAATGGAATGTAAATTCCACCAAACGTTAGCACAAGTGACTCAGCAAACTTGGTTTGCAACAAGTGTTTAGAGCTCAAGGATTGGGCCATTTTTACCATGGCAAGCATTCCGTTTCACGTGTTTGAACGTCTTCAGTCTTCTCTCCACCTACTCAGCAACCCTTCAACACCTTCCAATGCTGCTGCTACCGCTAACATCTGCAGTCTGGCGTGCAGACAGATACAATCATTCACCGTCTAAATATTATTGTAAAGCCCCACTGAATGTGGAGCAGTACGGATACATCTGCTTCATCCCTCATCTTCATGACTTCCTTCCGCTCTCCTGCCTAAAATTTATGGAAACATGGAAATTTTTTATCCCAGCCATGGCAAGTGGATGAAGAGAAGTGTGCTCTGCAGTACAAACAGCACGTTCATCATTGTACATGTATAACAAATGCCTGAGTCAGGAAAGTATTTTCCTTACCTGATGGAGTCAGTCAAGAGGAGTCATTGTCCAACGACACGGGAACGCAAGGCAATGATGAAGAGAGACATAAAAGAGATGGAAAAAAAAAAAGAGGAAAAATTAAACACCTTAAAGTTCAAACAAAGCTAAATCACAACAGACTGCATTTGGCATTGCTCCACATTCAGAATGTCGGAGTTAACACTGCAGATGTTTAGAAGGTATAATATGCATTGCTAAAGTGAAACAATACCAAAGAGCAAAGACACAATGAGAGGATTTGGACTTTGATTAAAAAAAAAGAAAAGTGAGATTCGTCTTGTATTTCAGAATCGATACCCTGAACGCTCAAACTGATAGTTTTGTCCAGACATACTTTCAACTGACTGAGATGCAGACTCAAATAACTGCTTTCATACACAACGCATTGTGTCTTTTATCACCATATCCTCAGACAAATATACTATATAACTGCAAAGCAACAAAATCAACAAAAAATGCTCAGAAGTCCTACATGGACACAGAAAAAGGTTTTCAGTGTTTTTGCTTATTTGAGACTAAAAATCTGAATTAACCGGGGTGGGTTATGCAACTATGATCTCTTCACAGTGTACTGAAATCTAACCCAAATAACATAAAAATAAACACTTAATGGATTTCTACGTGTGAAACAATCAGACAGTGCCATCCCAACAAGTCCTGGCAAGCCTAAGAAATCACAGATGTCAATGTGGGTCATGCTTGAAATTGATGTTGATGTTAGCACTCATGCTAAGTGCGGGGGCGAAGTTAAAAGCATTAGCTTCAACGTGGGCAATGTGCAGGAGCCAGACCCAAAGCTAACATTACAGAGAGCCAAGGCTGCCGAGGCTTATAGACGTGTTTACCTTGGAGCCGACTGGGCAAATGGAGCGTTCAGCTATGCTCTCATATCACACAAGCTAAAGAAAAGCATAAAGAGTCCGTATAAATCACAGTCACATACAGCAACTAAAACTCACAAGAAAAGAAAAAGAAGAACAAAAATAAATAAATCACGGCTGCTTCGCACATAAATGCTGCCAATATTTTATCCAATAAAACACAAGCCGGACTCCTTAAAATTCAACTCGAAGACAATCGATGCTTGAACAAACACACATGCCAAGAGACATGTGCGAATGGAGAGATTAATCCCAACTACGACAGGAACACTGTCATCCTATCCGCTCTGCGGCCGCCTCTGACTGAGCATTCACATCATATGAATGCTTCTTCCCACATGGGCAGCCATTCACAGCAAATAATGACAGAAATGAAGGCTGGCAAGTCTGCCCGTTTGTTTACCAGCCTCGGTTTCACGACCACTTGGCAAAAAAACAAAAAAAAAAAAAAAAAAAGGCATCATCACAGTGACACTTGTGAAACTACTACAAACAACTCCGCAGGCCATGTAGAAAAAGGGTTTTTTATGTTGACAGAAACACAAGCAAATGCAGAATATAAGCTTTTACAATACAAGCTTTTCATTTAACTGGTAGTTTTTTTTCTTGCTAAAACCAAGATACCAGGTCCAATCTGCCTGACACAGAAGAAAACGACCGACACCGGTCAAACACCGCATCCATTTAAAAAGAGAAACTCAAACAGAGATGAAGAGAGGGACATATGAGCCCAAGTAACGATGCTGGATTGCGATGAAAAACCCTTAATGAGCGGATGAGAGACTGAACGGCGTGAAAGAGAAGTCGACGCTGAGGCGGCCGACACCGACCCGCTTATATACAGGATTAATCGAGTCGACAGAGACGGTGATGAAGGAAAGATGAGAGACAACTAGAAACACAAAGATGTCAGTTTTGGCATGCCGTGCCACACGCCATGAAAAAAAGGCTTCTCCGCCTCCCCAGCACCGAGTAGGTCAACCTGCCACTCACAATTTTATTAGAAATTCAACGAGAGGAGATCAGAGGTTTGCTGTGTTTGCCACTTGTTGAATGTGTACTGTAATACACATCTAGTGGGTTAAGATTCGACTTCATGGATTTAACTGCTGTGCTTGCAGTTTCACCCGGAGTTTCTCTCTCTGAGCAACGGCATCAGTGATCAACACATTAGGCTGTTCCTGGTTGAGCTGAAGAACATTCTCTGCCATCCAGGACTTGCTATCCACAAACCCAGTTTAAAAAAAAAAAAATTAAAATGTTCCACTCAATCAACACCATGTAAAGCTGAGTGTCATCAGCATAGCTATGGAGACTGATGTCCTGCGACCCAATGACGTTACCTGGTGCAAATCTGTCGAGTTAAATGTGTAGGACCCAAAATGAAAATTGTACAACTCCATAATTCATTTTGTCTGGTTCATTCATTGAAGCCTGCATAAATTATCCTGAGAATAAGACATAAACCGATTTAAATGACCAGAGATGCACAGTAATTCTATTTAGTTGTTTTCTTTTCCTTTTCCTCTGCAGCTCCATGATTTACAACCTTGTTACATGTAGCCGTGCAGACCGGGCTGTGAGCTCCTCCAGGTGAGTTTGACTAACACACAGCAACAGACGATGAAAAGTAGCTTGAGCATTCTCTCACTTAACTTTTCTCCCCAATATGAGCTGGCAAAGGCAACATTCTGCAATGCCTCACAATACTTAGTATGACACACCAGCACAAATGTCCAAAATTCAGTCATCATGTGGCAAAATGGTGATGCACGGATAAAAGACGTCCCAAAAGTGTTTTCAAGAAGCAAAACAAAGAACAGCTAAGGTGAGGAAAGACAAAGAAGAAAAAAAAAAAAAAAATCTGGAGGATTCTGAGGGCCAAGAGAAGGAAAAGGGAGGAGGAATGCAGAGAGGAAATGAGGCAGAGAGGGGAGGAAAGAGAAGATGTCAGGAAAAGGAAAGGTGTGGGACAGAGGACAAGCCCACCTATGCTCCCCGATGTTGTGGATCTTCCCCAACTCAGGACTTCTGAGGGATGTATCAGAGAGAAAACTAGTGCAAGAAATGTATGTACAGTGAAAAACTGTACATGGCCTTCCCCGATTCCTTCCACCGGCTGAGTCTCACATCAAAGTGCGGGCATTAACGCAAACTTAAAACTGTTACTGAAAAGCATTGCAGCCATTACACATCTAACTCTGAGACTTTGTTGGCAGCCTCCTCCTGTGCACCCACAGATGCAGATGCAATAATAAAAAAATGTTAGAAAGAAAGGCATCTTTCTGGGGCAGCTTTAAAAGACGACAGAAAAAAGAAAAGTTTCAAGAAATTTCATTTGAAGTTTGCCTTCCAAAATCTTTTTCTTTTGTGCAAAGACTTTTTAACAAAGTGCAAGGATGAAAGAATTAGATTTGTCCATTTGTATGCAAATAAGCTTCAATCATTCAGAGCTGCCTGAAAAGGGTGAATGCAGTGAGGTGTGGCTAACCCCGAATCCACTAGAGAACACAACCCCCCCCTCCTCCCTCTTTTTAGTGTGAGAAATGGGAGGTGAAGCAGAGAGCACGGTAATGGACCAATTTGTTTCATCAGGCTCCACCTGATGAGCCACGACAACGACTGTGCAAAACCACAAGGTGCGTACGCTTCCTAAAATACAGCATATTATCAGAGCGCTGTCCAGTAAACTTAGAGGAGTTTGCATCCACTCCAAAGCACTGTGAGTGTACATAAAAAAAACTTTACTCTGTTTGGGTGACGGAAGGGCCGCATCTTCTTTGCTTTCAGTCAACAATAGTAAGCATGTTCACGCGGCACAAGAAAAATAAAGTTATTGTGTTAGTCCAAGCAAAAGTGGACTTGTAAAATGCATGTAAACAAGCAAGAATGACCTCAAATATAAAGTGGTAGCTTCTGAAAACCAAAACCAACACACCCAGATAAAAACCCTCCAAACCCTCGCCAGGAAAGCTGCTCTCACAGATTTTTTCCCAGCTTTTTCTTATCGCATCAAAAACTTGTTATAAATTGGCTTTATTCTTAGACTTTATGTATTCAAATTCTGTAGTTCTCTAGATAATCTATTTTCCTAGTTTGTACATGTACACTCTGCTCATACAATGCGAATGTATGTCCAACACTTTAAGATGACGTAGTGGGATAAAATAACTGGGTCAGATAAAGCGTCTCTTAGGACAGATAGGTCTGGTACAGTAGATGCACGCCTGAAACAACACTCTCTCTCACACACACACACACACACACACACAGCTTATCACATCCAAACAACATGACGAAGACGGTGGATGGCCTGCTCACATCAAGAGTAAATGTTCAATGATGCGTCGTCAAGTGTAGGCACAACCTCTGAGATAAAGGTGAACATAAATATGAAATGTTTCCGGATCTCGGGACTTGGTCGGACGGATTTCATGCGAGAACTCTGTCTCTCCAAGTCCAGCGCTGATACTTGAAAAAAAGACTAAAACGGTAATACTGTTTATTACTTTTGTCAATTAACGAAAGACGCAAAACTTGCCCAGGCGGATTGTATCGGAATGAAAAGAGTTCATATCCGAGACCAGCTCTTAACTGCGAGAGACAGAAGGAACTCAGAGGGGAAATCGTGTTTGATGACATTAATGTTAGAAAAACAAACACTCAGATTAAGTGGATAAACCTGATGCTTTAGACTAAACTCCTCTGGGATGTGAAAGACATTTACGCATACGTGGATCAGTCCTTAGTCGCGCATTCGTGCACGCAGGCATGTTAAAGTGTGCATTCCAGACGAGTGAGGAGAAGAGCGCTGAGGCAAGCGGCGGCAAAATGACAAAGATGGAGTAAGAGTCGTGCGCCCTTAGACCACATTACGGCAATTAGTCAACTGTGCCCCCCGCCCCGAGTCAAGCTTCCATAACAACCCCCCCTCCCTCCCGTCCCCCTGCAGCAGAGTCTGTACGCAGTGCTGCTGAGGCAGAAACAGCTCACCAGACAACTGACGCAGTGTCCAGTTAACCCGTCACCACCTAACGCCTGAAACAAGAACACGTGGCTTCATACCACTGACCAACAAAGCAAAGAGATGAACAAGTTCATTTAAAGTCCTTAATTAAAAAGAAGTAGGGAACGATGCGCCACGATCGAACTTGAAAGAAAATAAGCAACACAGCCCAACCCTGTAAAGGAATTTCTCCGTTCAATTTCCTGAGAGAAAAATAAAAACTTCAAACTTGAGGAATATAAAGGAGCGTTGCCTGGAACGTGATATAAGGGATGGCTGAAAGCACAACATGAAAGGAATAGTTCTCGTTTTACTTTGACCCCTTGGCAAACACTGGACCTGGAGAGGAAGTGCCTCAATTTTAAGAAATAAACATAATGTACTTGCTCAAAGCTAGCTGGAAATTCCCACTCCACGACTTTGTGGCACTTTTTGTGAGCAATTGCTCAGGCAGCGCCAATGAGTCAGTGGCCTTTGTGGCCCCCTCCTCACCTCCTGAACCTACAGATTCCTGAAAAAGCCACAGAGCTGGGATTACTGAAGAGACAGCTGTGCTTTTGGAAGGGGGGGGGGGGGGTTGATGGCAGGAGGAAGGGGAGAGGGCAGATTTGATCATGTGGGCAGAGGCAGAGTCCAAATGGGATTGCAAGAGAGGTTGTAATTAGCTGTTGCAAGGGACGAAAGAAACGCACCCTGCTTCATAACCCCATTAGGTAAATTAATCAGCTACACAATGGATCAGGGGCCACAAGGTCAAAAGCAGACGGCAGCCAAATCAATTCATTGAGTTGTAGAAAACTTCTCACAAACGTGTTTCTGGAAACAGAAACGGGTCTAATCACACTGTAAAACGGCCATAAAATGCTTAGGCTCAGGGAATAAGCACAAGCCTTTTAAAGAAGGGGGTAAAACCAACAACAGCAGCCGAAGTCTCACTAAACAACAGGTCTGTCTGGGCCCCTTTGCAGTTTTACTTAAATGGAAATTTAAAGATAAAACATGTGCTGCCGTTCTACGATACAGAGCTATTGGTTCCGGGCTGACGGCAGGCTCGCATACCTTTAATCAACGTCTATGCAAACAAACCACCGACTCCTTTTCACTGTCATACATTAAGTTAAGTAGTCACAGCTGCTTTACGAGGGCAGATTTTTTTGGAGTATGTCAGCGGCTGATATTTTTATCCAGAACACGTGCAGGGGAGACTTTTTGGAAAGAGGAAGCACTGTTGATGTAAAATAGCGCACGCCGATATGTCAAAGAAAGACCCCTCTGACTTCCAGCGTTAAAAGGATGGAACGTGCTCTTAATGGTTTTACATAAAAGTCAGCTGTAAAATGAGCCACATACTGGAGTTTAAAATGGATTATTTTAGTGTTTTTTTTAAATGCTAGTTTTAAAATGTAGCACTCTGAGGTCATTAAATTGATGTAAAGTGCTTTATAAATAAAATATATTATTATTATCATTACAGTGGAACATATTGGTATTTAAAAAAAGACAGGAGCGATGGAGATGTAGTATGAGGCCAGGTTTGAAAAGTTGCTGGGTAGCCACTCCTCCCGACAGGAGGCTTTGTGGACAGCCAATGAGACATCGGCACAGAGGAGACCGTTGCTCTGTTGCCATAATTCGCGCGTCCATCGAACAATCACAAAACGCTGCATACCGAGACAGCCACGCTACAGTCTTTCATTGTTAAATCACAGCGAGGCAATCAATTAAATGTAGTCACTGCAGTTAGAAAAACTTGTGACGTAAAGATGTTGTTCTTAAGAACCTTTTATTCCACATTTGAAAACATTAGCTTTATTTTAGCATTTTGGCTCAGCTTGTTTGGGGACCTGCTGTCCAACTTTCAAACACTTATTCTTCCCTCCACTTTTGTGGAGAGAGATGAAAGTCGTTATTCTCATTTGGTAGCCAACTCTTGACAGTTCATACTGAAAAGCCGAACGGATCTAGTCTTTTTGAACAACAACACCAAAAGGCTCATAAATCAATCCCCCGATTAAAACAAGAAGAATGAGACACAAAATCAAGCAAAAAGTGCACCAATTGCTATGCCGGATATATCCGTCTTCGCCGGATTAAATCCCTGCTTTTGGTACATTTGCAGCTCGATCGTTCAATGATACTGATCATTAACCTCAATGTCATTTACAAAGAATATTTAACACACCACAAGTCGAAGATCCTTGAAAGGAAATGATAAACTCCTCTGATTCATCCCTGCGGGTATCATTCTTTTAAATAAGACAAACTGAATAAATGTCAGCAGCTGGTTATTCAATGGCAGTCGTGTCTCACAAGTCTCGTTTTAAAAAAAGCAAGAACAAAACCTTTAAATTCATCAGTTTGTGATACCGGTTCGGAGCCTCATCGGCAGACCGTGATGTGTTCTTCACAATATTTGGCCCTCGCGTTAAAGTAGGATTCATTGAAGAAAAGCATAGTGCCACCGGTGACCATTTAAGTCCAAAACATACAATAACTCCCTGAAGGAGCCTTTTGAGGTTAACCAACGAAAACCTGCCGAAGGCCTTAAGAGTGGTGTTTATGGTCAGGTTGAGCTCTTATAAAAATACAATTGTCCGGCTCATCAAACTGGCAAGCATTAAAGCAATACTTCTCAAAAAGCCCATTATGGAGCTCCCCCTACAGGCTGTTCCGAGAGCAACTCTAGTCCGGTCTCTTGCTTTGTCGGCCTCTCTCTTTCTCGTCCTTGCTTCATCAGTCAACGTCTTCTTCTGTTTCTTCGGTGCCTCTTTCATGATGATCGTACTGACAATGTTGCGCTAGCTTAGCCTTATACCTGAGAGCGTGAGAGGGGTCTATTTGTTTTTGCGGTAGGTGTGCCAGAAAGCAAGTCGAAGTACTTCCGCTCAGCTCCCGGGCCGGTCCAGCAAAGTTACATAGCGCAGTTTTTCATGCATAGGAGACAGGCCAATCGTAATATTAAAACTCATTCTAGCCGCACAATTTTTTTCAAGCTGTTATTTTAAGGTAGAAATGTTACATAGTATTGCTTTAAGCCACCTTTACAGACTCGGGTTAGTGCTCAACTTGTTTCCTACGTTATCACACCAAGTTATTTGGGATGCTGAGAAAAGTCTATCAAAAGAAAAGAAAAGAAAAGAAAAGAAAAGAAGAAAAAAAAAGGTGGACAAAGACTGATAATTCTCTCCATTATAGTCGGTGCTTTAGGAATCGGGCTGCTGATGACCTCCTTTTGATTTGGACACTTTAATCAAGAGCACCCAACGCCTGTGTTCCAGTCTCATTATGCACCAGAGCAGTAAAGATGAATATTGAATTAACTTCAAAGTCGGCCCAAAGCCACCGAGCTTCTGGTGCAAAGTGGTGTCCGCCGAGGTAAACTGCAACGACACATTGCGGTTGGTGAGTGACGTGACTGAAATGCATGTGGGAAATATTCAGATGCATTTTTATCCAGGCTTTCCTTTACTTTTTTTAGCCCCCTGCATGTTTCTGCATCCTCTGCATGACATGCATATCCCTCTTTCACACACCCCTCTTCCCTGCGTCTCAGCCTTGATCGACCCATCTCACTTGGCTCGCCGTGGGGGTATTGATTTTGATTGTGCACAACGGTGAAAAGTTGTGGCTCCTCGGGAGGACAGTAAAGTGAAATTGCCAACTTCTAGGTTCTTTTGTTCCAATAAAAACACCTCCGGGTGTCTGGAACACCGCAGACACCTACACAAACCCAGGCGTTTGTTAGACTGGGAGATTTCTGTGCCTCTAAACCTGAGGTTTGGCCGTCTCATGCAACTGATCAGCACTTTCCTGAAAAATTCAATTAAAAAGGAGACAGTAGAGGGAAAAGAGCACAAAATACTTAGTATTATGGGATTTTCCTATTAACAAACTGTTACACTAACTGACCCTTAAAGATGTGAGAAGCTGCTTCCCTGTCTACCAATGCCAAGGAAATCATAACACATAAAGGGGGCACTGCAGAAAAAGCCAGCTAAACCAGCTGAACAAGTCACATGATCTCAACAAAAACACCAGTGCAAAACAGACAGCTTCCCACTTCCAGCTGAGGGAAACGTCAAGACTGAGCTAAAATTCTCGACATGGCAAAAAAAGAAGAAGGACCCATGTCATGACAGAGATGACAGTTTCGTTGAAGGTCATTCTTCCGGGAAAACGCACAGAAACATCAAGGATAAAGATCAGGCGTGAATTCACTGCTCACAAATGAGTAGAAGTGCATACAAACAGAGAAACATATATATATACAGAGTTCTCCGTACCAGCTGCTGACATGCTCGTTGGCCTCAAAGCAAACCCCTGCATTCCACAAATAAGCAGCTCCGCCCGCTTTGGGACGGAGGACTGAAGCTGGACTCTCTGTGCCCTGCAGACAATCAGCCTCTGCCCTCCTAATGAGGCTCTTCTATTAGTCATTAAACGCAGGAGCTCGCCAGAGCATACCCCCCCCCCCCTCGACTGAGTTTGGTTCTCAACTATTCTAATTACATTTTGGGGGAAAGAGGAGCAGAGTTTTAATTGAACTGTTATCTTTCACTCGAGCTGCAGTAGAAATATAACACTTTTAACAGCAAAACCAATAAATGAGCAATCAAATGAAATGCTGTGGAATGAATGGCAAACCCCAGTTTGTAAGGACATAGCTTTTTTTTTGGGGGTGGACTTCAGGCAAGCCTGCCTGCATTGGCTGAACACCCAAAATCATTTTCTCTGTGTGAGGTGAGAACAAGACAGATGGAGGCCTGCGCGCTACGATGAATTAACTGTAAGGGCCCACGGTCATGGGGCAGATCTCTGGCCCTGTGGCACTACCACACAGCTTAGAGGTAGATGATTCCTTAAGGCTGAGTTATACTTCTTTTAACTGCCCTTGCGCTTTCTTCTTGCGCGTATGTTAATGGCTCGAGACGTTTATACTTCATTTAGCTTTGCCGGCGCTTGCGTGTGCTGCATGGCGATTCACTGCCAGGAGAGTAGGTGGAGTAGCGGGTTTTTTCAATGACAAGCCTACTGTGATGAAAGGAAATTCACCGCCAGGACCTCTTCGAGTGATTCATGCTTCTTCTTCTTGTAAATAGCCGGTATTTTGTCAGATTTTCAACACCTTGGGGGTCTAAACGACTACTTTCTCGCCTGAAAATGTTTCAAATGTTGCTAAAGTTATATATTTACAGAGTTTATAGCTTAAGCGAAATCAGCTTTTCAGGCCGGCTGATTTCGACTCTGGAAGGAGTGAAGTGCACTGTGTGTAAACGCTCTGCATGCTGTCTGATCGATCAGTATGTCGTTTTCAAGTAGTAGGCTTGCGTCTTTTCTTGCGTGAAGTTTAGAAAATTGAGGTGACACACGCAAGCTCGCAATGGGGGGCTTGCAACCGCGCAAGGGCTTGCGTTTCTTCTTGCGTCTTGCTTTGCGTCTTGCGTTACCGACTATAAACCAGGCTTTACATGTAATGAGGGGAGTGAGTGAAGATTGCCATTTTCTTCCTCACAAATTAGGTTTTGAGCCTAAAATCCAACCAACTGTAAGTTGACTCCAGCATCACTCTCCCTGTGAGGCTTTGAATTGTTAGCACCTCAATAACATACAGAAGCATCAGATCTGGAGCCGTGACGCGTGCAAACGCAAATGTCCAAAACATTTTTTCTTGAATCCTTGCTGAGATTTTCCACCGAGCTGCCATGGAAATGTAGCCGCAAACATTCTGGATCTTTGGCCGCTTTGCTGAGCAAGCGGAGCAAGTGTCTGTGCTGGTGAGAGTCGCCATTCACGCTCATTTCACCAGACCTGTTTGCTGCTTTCCTGAAGCCTGAGCACATGCTGAAATAAGCCAAGCACTGCCAATGAGACAAGGTCATCAAAATGAATGCATGGAAGCAAATCAGAGTAAAGAAAAAATAGAAAGTGTTTACTAATTTCATCAGTGCAGATTAGAAGGTGGCTCTGAAGAGCTTTCACAAATCTTAAATTGGAGCTGAACATTACATCAACATTTCTGTCGACCCTTTCTGGTCAACATGTAGCAATGAATGGCTTCATTTTCTAGGAAACATTAAAATCATGTAAGAAAATAGCACGTAGATTAGCGACACCATTGGCAGGCTCTCCCAAACCATCGTTCACATGCTGTAACTTCACAGTCTGCATATTGTGAGAGAAGATTTCGACTTGCACGATGACTCGTTTCAATTTAAACTGATGCATCATGCGGATTGTTCTGCACATGTATGCTTTCATTAAGCGTTCAGGCTTTGTACATTTAAAAACAACAAGCCAACAGTTGCATTAACTTTCTACAGAGTTGAAATCTCTCTCACTGCCCGACACCAATAGCCCCACCTGAAAAAATGTCAATGCCTTTTTCCATCAAGTCTTAGAGCGAAGCCAACACTGAAGCTTGAAAGTTATTTTGGCAAGTGAAACAGAGACTGAAGAACTGAGACTAACACATCAGGTACAGACTATTATAACGGGGAGGCTGAACTGTCCTTCACTGCAGTTGGACATCTTCCTCATGACAGAAGCACAACTGACAGAAACAAGCTCGCTAAGCAGAAGCAAACCGAATGCCCTTAAGAAATCCACATTAAAGAAATACAATCATTCTCGTCGTAAATGTGAGCTGGTGAAGCCAGCATTTCTAAACCGATCACATTCAAGGCACTGAAAACAATTACATCAACTGCAGCATTGCGACGAGCAATAAAGCTCCCATAAAGTATATATATTACGGCGAGGCCTTTATTCCTGGATGTTCCCACCTCGCTTTGAACTATAGAGTAATCAGAAAGCTGACAAACTGCTCTTAGATTAGTTGTGCAACAAAATATACCCTACCTGTACGCAGCTGACAAATTCTTTCTGTTCAAGGATGAAACAAACTTCCTAAAAGTTCATATCCGGAAAAAGAAGCTATTTTCCTGAGATAAAGGCCAGCCAAGCTGATCCTGCCTTCTGCTCTTCAAAACAAGGCAGAAACAAAAGATGGCTTCAGGGCAGTGTGGGAACTGAGGCAGAGATCGGGCCGTGTTCCTGTATGCTCAGCAACTCTAGTGTGGCTCAACCTGTATGGGACACATGTGAAGTGTGAACAGATAGAACACGTGCTCATTCGTCCGGCCGTGATCCTCTCACTGCCGCTCTGAAGAGAGTCGAAGCACCAAAATCAGCAGAGACATTTCAACAATTACAAGACACTAAGTTTTACCACATCATCAGTGTCCTTGCAACATGTCGGCCTTCGCCAAGTTATGTCCGGGGTTGGGAGAACACAGCTCTTTGGAAATGGAAGTGGTGGCCTGGGATCAGAGCGCACATCTGTTGTTTGTACAGCAATCTTTTTCCCGGATTCAGAGAAGTGGAGGAGAAAAAGGCTCTTTGAAAGCTCTCTCCGAATGCCTCGGCAGTAAGATGTGATGGAAGATCAAAGAGTGAGCGCACAGCGAATTAAAACACATGTACGTGCACAGAAACTGAAGCTGGGCCGTGCAGCTTGAAAACAGAAACTGGCGGCATGTGTAGATGACGACATCAGACCACCTACAATCCAGCCGAGCAAGTCCGACCACATACACTACACATGCGCTATGTTTTCTCTTAACAAATTTGCAGCTCACTGCTCTCATTTCGCATTACAGCCAATAAAAAAGGTTTCTCATCTCATTCCTAAGCGTTTAATAAAAGCCCAACGCAAAACTATTCCAACAAAATCAAACACATAAGCACAATATCTCCATCTCTACTCCTTATTTAGGCTGTAATTTAGTTTGCATGGAGGTCTAGAACAAAACAAAACCCGGTTTAATGATGGAGTAAAAAGGAAAAGTTTGTGGAGTCAAGTCTGCAGGAGTGATGAATGCGGGACTATTTGCCTTGTAAAAGCAATCCATCACAACCTCAGAGGGCAGAAGGAAAAAAGAAAAGCGTAAAGCGGCCGACGTACACGATGGAGTGATTACAAGCACCGGGACGGCGGCGAAAGAGTGCAAATAAAATGAGAATAGACAAGCGAGAGGAGCTGAGAGAGCGACTGTGTATCAGACGCAGTAAGTGTCTGAAGAGACAAACACACACCAAGTGACCATCTGTCTGCTGCAGTGTGGGCAGTGTCCCCGTCCTCAGGTTACCCCAGTCTCCAATTGAGCACCGAGATAAGGCCTTACGGAGCTCCCAATTTATCAAATCATCAGCCTCAACACCAAACTCTATCCTCAACATGGTTGAGTCACAGAACAGATCAAAAGATGGTGAGCCCCTTCTGGTGTTTCTCTTTGCATTTTCAGAAAAAGCTTACATGCGTTAGCACGACAGCTACAATAAGTTCTTCTGGCAGAGCGAAAAACTAACTCCCATGGCAGACCGTATGATCAGTTTCTGCTTCAAGAGAGAAAAGGTCAATTATAAGCTCCATTTTGATCTTTTATCTGGGTGAGGTGACTGGTTTTCAAACTAGCCATCACTAGATTATATAGGTTCTTACAGCCGTGGCTAACAGCCTGCAGCGCCAGCCTCAGATGACACTATCCACAGCCAACCAAGTGATTCAAACGTGTGTTTACCTTTCAGTGACGTCTTGAAAAAATTTGCCTAAAAAGTTTGCTTGACAATTAGATGGAAACGCACATATTTGGTGTGTCCATAGTGACCTGTAGTTCTCAATCAGAAACACCCCTCAACTGTAACAAGCAGATCCACGAAAACCCTGAGCTCCGGAACAGACCAATGGGTGAAGTTCCAGTGGCTACATCCATCTTTAAATACAGTCTGATTGCTTGAAAGGAGGACATTGCTTCAGTTCCTTGCATTTGCTTAGCACAGATAACGCTACCAACACTCTAAAGGTTACATGGCACCAATCTTAATAGACTTTTCCATTTTCTTGAGGTTGTTTTTTTTTTTTTAAATCACCAAAACCCTTTCTGCTTCTTACATTTTAATAAGCGTTTCTCACAGTCCTGCAGCACTCAGGGCCAGCTTTACAACTCTTGTAACAATCCAACCACATAGCTGATTTGAACTGCTAGGCCCATGGCTCCTCAGGTGTGATATGAACTCTGAAATAGAGTGAAACATAATATCTGCTTATATGAGGCATTTCAGCCGAGCACATCAACAAGCTCACCGAGAGAAGTGGCTGTCGTATTACTGGCAGACTGTAGGGCAAAGCACGGGGTCCAGGTACTGGGAGGGGGTGGAATGCGCAGCATATGGTTGTGATTAAAACGGGGGCAGTGGAGCACAGCGTTTACATTAGCATGCCGCCTATGGGGCAGCAGAACTTTATGAGGAGCTGTGCCAGTCGCAGTGCTGAGACCGCTATGCTGCTTCAAAACTGAAATAAGAAGGTTGGGTGGATTCTTCCACCCGTCTACTGTACAGGGGACAGCTTAATTCTGTTCATTCCTTTCCTCCATTTAAGAGGCTCGATCTATTTTCAGCCACGATGAAGTCACGTAATGCAACAGAAGAGCTAACGGGGGACCTCTTTAAGTCGATAACTTCATCTATCGAGCAAAGACGTGAAAAAAACCTTCCTATGATACAGCTGTCTGTTCCCATTTAGGTGCGAACGTCTTGATTGGCTTGCAGTCACAATAATAATCAATAAGTATTTAATAAAGAAGAAAACCTGACACAGAACAGGCCTTAACGAAGGCCTTATTCTAATGAAAAAATACAAAATGAGGCCAAACTGCATGAAACCTGTAGCCTTGACTGCTTTACTGTAAAATGGTGAAATACAGGAGCTTGAAACACCACGAGCACACCGCAGGGTTTTAACAAAAAGCTGAACTGAGTTAGGTGGATGGATAACGGATTAGGGGGGGAAAAAGGATGAGCGAAAGGGTTCGGGCACGTTTATAATCCTCCTGTTTGAGCTGTGGAAGGAGTCATTATCACAGACAAGTGCTCGTCTCTGATACAGGTGAGAATGCAGCATACATATCATGGAAAAAAGCCACAGCATTTTAAACAAAGGGATTAAAGCAAAAGTCCCACAACAGAGCATATCATCGGTCTGAATTTAACTGGAGCTTTTTTAAAAAAGGTTAAGTTTTACTTTATGGTCTTGCAGAATTTCGTGCAGCCTGCCAAATCTAATGAGGGAGAAAAGGGGCACCAGCTTGTTGCATTTTGTAGTGCATTTTACATGATTGTCAAACAGCCACAATGAGTTTGAGCAAGACAAAGAGTTTGTGCTTGCAATGAGGAAAAGTTCCTCCACAAGTGTACAAATCAGATTATTAACTGGGTGGAAAAACACCTCAAATGACATCACTTGAATCCACGTCACTTGGTGCTGAAGACGAAAGTTTTGAAAAGGGGAATACATTAAGAAATAATGTTCTGTAATAGATCAAAGACTCTAAATACAGCATTTGATTGGTTTAAAAAAAAAAAATCATGGAAACTGCTCTGATCTTATCAACTAATGAAAATAAGTTTCTATGCAGTTACATTATTCTTAATTAGAAAAAAAACAATCAAAAGACTCAATTTAAAAGAGAAAAACCTTTTTAGGTACATCATCATTGATCCAGGTTTCCTCCCTTTAATTTGTGCCCACTTGACTGGGTGCAGAGTATATGATGTTTCTGTCCCCGTTCTTTACTGCCACCGTGGAGACGAACAGGTAGAATTTGTGAGAAAAAGAATGCGGGTCAACAACAAACCTGACGCCTCTCTTCAAAACAGGAGATAAGTGTGATTTGTGGCTGCTGAGTACTCAAACAGTCCACTTTAGACTGATTAAACAGAAGGACAGACGGGACACGGCCAATCCCCCCCCGGACATGAAATATGAGGGTAATATCTATTGCAAGCTATTGGAGAGTCCTGACAGCTTAATGATTCAGTCGGGGATGTCTGACAAACACAAAGACGCAAACGGAGAACACTGCTGCTGTTAATTCGATTGTTGAATACCTTATGTGTGGACTAATTTCACAAACCAGTCAGACAAAATTCATATCGTTTTCTTTTCACTGACCAAATCTTATTGATGTCAGGGGGCCGGTGTGTTCGAATCCCTTCCTTTTCCATTCAAAGGTCACCTGTTGTGTGTAGGAAAAAAAAAATGTGACAGCGCCACGAGGACAGTGTAAACAGCACAGCAACTGTTTAGTGTGGGAACGCAAAGAAAGCCCGACACCCAGGGGCCACAGAGGAGGAGATGGGAGGAGTCACGCACCTGACACAGAGCGAGAAGGGGGTCGGAGATCCTCCTTTACGGAGAGCGAAGCGTTACTCTGACTTTAATGTCATGTGATGTAATTGGAGTCTTGGCGATATGAGCTTGGGGAAAGGCTGGAGGACAGGAGAGAAAATGAGTGAAATGAGAGGAGGAGGAGTTCTGAGCAGCGGGGAGGAAGATTGATTTTTGTTTCAACACAGAAATGAATCTAAAGGGGATAGGCTGTTGGCTCCATAAGGTTGTGTCAAGCCGACCACAGCCGCCTGAGAAACTACACACGCCCAGATTTTATGACCCACATGCAGTCTGTTCAATGGGTCCAGGAGAAAAACAGATCCCTACAGAGACACAGCGAAATTGAGTTAAAAATGGGTGTGAGCTACAATGCTAATGAGAGCAGAATGAGGTAATCTCTCATGTTTCTGGTTCCCACAGCTTAGGGCTCACAATTGCCTGATCGTAGCCGACTATGTTATGATCATTTGATTTTCTATCTTTTTTTTTTTAATGTTGGGGAGGAAAAAATTCAATTGAATAGGACATAAGTTCAGCTATAGAGGGAGAAGCAACAGCACTGCTCTGTCAATGAGCATCATCATCAGCTGATGTGTGTTACTGCAGTCTCGCATGAAAACAGTCAGGATAACTAACGGAGAACTTCGACCTTCGTGCAAACGCTATCTGCATGTCATAATAAGGGTGACAGATGCTGCCAGTGTGCGGCCAGAGCAGCTAAAGCAAGACTACATTTCTGGAGTGAACGGAGGATCAAACACTTCAGCTTTATGTCAAAGACTTCAGTTAATCCAAGAGTCAGGTTTTAAAGTCAGAGGGCTCTCATTTTTTAGTCAAGAACATCTGCCATCCAAGTTTCTGTATTGTCGCAGATGAACATCGTCTAATCCAGACCTACGTTGTCCGCCGCTCGTCATTCACTCCACTATAAATAGAGTGAGGGGCTCAGAGGTGAACCTAGGCTTAGCTGCCAAGCGTCAGGTAGACTGAAATTCCTTCCTGTGCAGCTGGTGATTAGCGGGGCAGAAACAAGTCAGAGAAATGGACCAAATGAGCAGATGAGCACAAAAAAACATGCACAGGAACAAAAAACAAAAAAAAATTCTAACAAATTGCAAAGATCTAGCCTCTCTTCCTCTCTTCCTGTGTCTGCTCCATTTCATCGGTGTATCGGTCAAGTGGGGAAATGTGTAGTGAGTAGGGTGTGTGTGTGTGTGTGTGTGTGTGAGCCAGCATCATAGTTTACATGCGTTTACATTGCTACCTTACAGGAATCATTGGTACTCAGCATTGATATCATCAAGTATTATTCAGCAAGTAGTACTCAGCTTAATTACTTGATGATATTAATACTGAGTACCAATGATTCCTGTGAGCTAGTGAACTCGTTAACATGGCCAGAGGCGCACCTTGTCAACAGGCAAGGCAGGCAACTGCTTGGAGCCCCGAGCCACTAGGGGGCCCCCGAGAGCTGAGGTGCATTCAATCAAAGATTGCCTAGTTACTTTATAAACTGTCTCTACAGTGGCGAACGTTCGTGGTGAACATGTTTTCTTTGAACAGTCAAATTTAAATTATTTAGTCAAAGATTGTTTAGTTAACATGCCATTCTATAATTCCAGAATTGCATTGTTGACTTCGTCAAACTCGCGTCAAGTTCCACTGCAGGCTATGTTCGCGGAGAACTAGCCCCTCAGAGTGTTTGCCGGAAATTCAAGGCTAGTGGAAAATAAAAACCATACTTATGAAATCGATATCATGAACAGCTTTACTTGTCACAAAGAATCTTTAAATGAACACAATTATGATTGAATGGCCAGCTACACCCGGTAGATAAATAGCAACAGGCGAATATCAAGTGCCAACGTAGACAACATAGTCTTTTTTAGTTATTTATTTATTCTTTACATGTATATTGTAAAAAATAACAATAAAATGAAGTTTTATTTCATATATTTTTCGTTGGTGTCAGATGTTTTGGTGACGAACACTGGTCGGTAGGGCCCCCTAGGATTTTTTTGCTTGGGGCCCCACAGACTCTAGAATCGCCCCTGAACATGGCTGAACCTTAAGAAAGGAAATACTATCCAAGTTCTGACAACCGTCACGCTACAAGCCAAGCAAAAGTGTGTTGAGCATCAAAATTTTGCCAAAGACCGAACTTTCATGGATAAGCAGCAGCCGAATACGAATCAACTGTGCTGACTCACATCCAACAAAGTCACAATTGCCTATGGAGAATGGCAACAAAATGTAGAGCTGGTCTATATTTAGAAAAGGCAAAACATGGTCACTATTATGACCTTGTTTGTGCTTGATGGCACACAGTGATTTAGGCAACATTTAAGATCTGTATTCAGGCCACACACACACACACACACACACACACACAGCCTGTGGTCAAAAGTCTGGGTACTTGGAGAACAAAGCAACACATTTTCTTCTGCTCTTTTTTTTTTTTTTTTTTTTTTTTTTTACAATGGGGAGCAAAGCTATGACATCACTTGTTTTCAACGGCTCTTAAATATGACTGCCATCGCAGCAACAGCTTTCCTGTGGAAACTTTAATGCAACTCACCCATATTTCTCAGCCGCCTTTCTCCAAATCTCTAACTCATCTCTCTGAAGTCCAGGACAAAATTTTCTGAAATTTCCATTCTTGAAAAACATCCTCAAATTCAGTCATTTGCTGCTCCACAAAAATTACGCCAAACTGAATAACTCGGGGCTCTAAAAAACACACCGTATGACTCCTTAACAACTGTTAATAACTGATAATTTGACTTCCACACCAAACCTGTTCATTATAAAGTTAAAAAGAGTAAAAATGAGTCAGTGAAAACTAATATCGTAAAACCTGTTCTGAAAAGAGCTGCTCAAAGTCACGGAAATTTCAGTCAGAGTAGTATTCAGAGGCCTCCTCAATAAATGTCATACACATGGAAAGCTTAAAAAAAAAAAAGAAAAAAAAAAAAAAAAAAAAAGGGCCTTGGTAGTGCCTCTTCGGTGCCTCAAGAGAATAAAAGCTTAAGCTAAAAATCTGAATTAAACTTCCTGCACATACAGCAGACTCGGCATTGCGGCCTTTAGTTCTTACACTTGAATTACACATTTGTGAAATTCAGAACTACACCTCTTGGCTAAAGTCTGAAAGCATAATTATTCCCATGTGCATAATGGTCAATGAATCCCTCTCACACAATTCGCCATGCCTATCTCTTAGCCCTTCCCCTCTGCATACCAAGGATTTGCCTAAGCTGGAAGTGAAGAAAAGCCACGCTATCTGGGAGGAGAAGTCTGTGGGGAGCAAAAGGTGCAGGAGAGCGCCAACAAATCTGCTAATGCTTAATGGTTAAACTGCATATTTCATCTAAAACCAAAAGGAAAAGAAGAAGGCTCTTAACTGAAGGTGGTAAGCTTCTCATATAAAACCATAGAAAATTATCCACTTTGAAGGTCTGCATTTGAACCCTGCTTACCATTTTTACAATACCCATCAATAAAATGTCTGAAAATGACAGAAAACACCTACAGTCAGAGGGATGTATTCACACGACTTCCTCCATTTCACCAAAAGTTCAAGGCCAAGGATTCAGTTAGCTGTTATAAGTGATAAAAAGTCTCCACACACTTCCGCACTGACTTTTAAAGCCTGTAAATTTTCTCCCTATCAATGAACTGATTCGTTGTGATCATTGTGGCAGCTCTAAAGAGAAACACCATCCTACCAAAGCAACATAATTGTCCCAAAATCAAGGGAGGAGCGAACTTTGACCAGATCTGTTCAACCAAGCTGTGGTACCTTGTTGTCTGTGCATAGGGATGGCTGGAATGTGGTCTGTCCTTACGCAAGCAGCTAAACAAAGTTATCTGCCTGCAGCATCATGAGACTGAAAGCTGCTGCTGCTCCTCTTCCCACTAATGTTTATCTACCATTTTCCAAGTCTGTGTGTGTATCCAGGAAGATTTTATTTAATAATCAGCCGTGCCCCTGGAGATGACTGGTGTCTTGGGATTTAGTACCCTGTTGTCGTGGCAACCAAAAGGTCACGCGACACCCCCCCTCTCTCTGATGTCATGTTTACACTGTCCAGATGAGCAGAGCAGATAAAAGACAGAGCCTGTCAGCCGAAGCTAAAGAGAAACTTTGTTTATTCATAGTCATTCATAGCGAATATACTATTAGGAAATTTCAAACTCGCTAAAGTTAATGAGACATTACGTCAAATAAAAAAAAAATAAAAAAAATAAAGGGTTGGACTGTCACCAGTGAGGAACCATGAGTGCGATGACAAAAGGGACACATGCAGGAGTGGTGACGTTTCCAGGAAACACAGCAGCCTCTGATCTCTGATCATTGCCTGGCTACACGATGCCACCAAGCACCGCCCCGCAGCACCTGACAGGTGCAGCGCAGGTATGCTGCAGTTTCATTCCAACCCGTCTAACCGGTCCGGCAACGGGAGCGCTGCCAACACACACCAGAACAGAGCTCATCACAGGTTAGAGGACACGACCGCTTTCTAAGTTTATTCAACAAGCACCGATCATAACCGACTGAAAAAATGCTGAAATTTCAAGAAAGAAAAGAAAACTAAAAAAAAAAAACTTTTGTTACTTACAGTCCACACCCCAGGGACTAAAAGTTGCCTCACTAAATATGTGTTCTTAACAACATTTACACTTTTATTAAAACCATAATGTCTTCCATTTCAATGTTTTCCCATCCCATGCAAATTCCATAGCTGAGTCAAACACGGGCCTGTTCCTGTGCTGCTAACCGACAGCAAACAACAGACGTTGTGATGATAAACAGCCCTGACTGGCTGCGTGGGATTCCAACCATTTCTACCAAACGGACAATGAACCTGTGGAGTCTGTGCGAAGCAAGCAAGCACACCATCTAACTGGTAGGAGAGGCGGTGTCTTCACAATTTTACAATTTCTGTTCCATCTTCTGGAAAGCTACATGGAATAAAATGAGACCTGTACAGTCTAAATGATGAATGTCGTCTCTCGCAGAGGCCCGAGTGTGACACCGTCAGGATTGAAGATTTGTCACATTTTTAGTTTGTGGGACTTTGTCATCTCATGGTTTATCACCCAGGCTCATATACTGGCTGGTGATATCTTACTGAAGATATACTGGTATAGGTGAATACTACCAAAGGTGGTAAGTATCGAGGAACTGCAGTTTGCCTTTAAAACAACGTGACCACACGAATTGGGTTCAAGATGACGGCCGTCTGACTATTTGATCAGCATGGCTGTCCAGCTGGTAAGATGTAAACAGACAGAACTCTTTGGGCTGTCTGAATTACACCCCTGCCAAATGCTCAATCATACAGACGCCTGTTGGATTCCTCAGAGTGTTCTCAAAACCACAGCGTCCTGAGCGTGTACCAAACTCCTCTGCAACGCAGAGCACAAAATGTCAAGAATACCTCCGAATTTCAACCAGAATTAAGAGCAAGGTGGAGACGAGCGACACAATGGAGTGAGGAAGTGACAACAGGATTTGAGCTGCAGAGAGTCAGAGAAGATAGCGACAGTGAAAATGAAAAGAAGACAAAAACTTAACAGCAGGGCTTGGTAACGAATGACGGTGCCAAATATGGCTTTTACTCTGCTTATCGCAGTCACTTTCAGTCTGGCGTTCCAGCTGTTTTCTGTGATAGCATTGTACAAACGCGTGTGGGGCTTTCTTTGAGAGTCTTGGGACCAGCACAATTCAATGCTTGTAACACACTCCCCCCTCGCTCCAACACAGAACTGCCGTGTGAACTGTTCAAAACATCGGTGTGACACAAAGAGTTCAACTTGTCCACAGTGACTCGGCATGCCAGTGGGCCACGGTCCAGTTCCAGCTGTCCGTTTATCAGCCCATTCCCATCAGGAAGAATAGAAATCAACTGCCCCTGAAAAGAAACAGTGCGTCTGTGTGCACTCAGAGCCTAAGAACCCCACTGGGAAATTAGATTTCTTGTCTAATTTATGAGCTCTGGTGCCTAACAGAGCATAAGGATATGGAGGGATGTCTGTGCTCACCAGCGATCTGCTGCCCATTTTTTGCTAGTAGGTTTTAAGAAAATACGCGATTTTCTACGTATTAAAGAAATTGATGCAATACATCACTGGTATTGGAACTGTCATTTCACAGAAAGGCCCATTGAGTGGAAACATCAAAGAGAGCCTTGGGGGGGGCTGTGAGAGAGATTGCATAAAAAAAGGCATAGAGGCATGCTGATGTTGCCTAATGCTTTTACAAAATGCAGCAAGCTAGGGAGTTCCCCTTCGAGGAGCAGGAGGACAGATCTATTCTGTTCACAAACTTTAGAAACAATCAATGTGAAGGACATGCATTCATTAAAATGCAAACAGGCCACAGCTTTTCCTGCAAAAATGAACAGTATTACTACTGAAGCGCAGCTCGACTACTGTGCCAAGCTTCACCAGTATTCAGTCACCGTGTCCGCTTCGAAATCCAGCAGATGGGTGACATTTGGGCAAGGTGCAAGAGCACTCGCTGAATTCTGGGCAACACTGTGGCCTGTAAAATAACTGCCAGTGACACACAACTGACACCTGAGAGACACAATGCTAATCTTGCCCAGGCCCAGCTATGTAAACACTGCATTCCTACACAGAACAGTGAAGAGGGAAACAGTGGTGGGTGTGTGTGTGTGTGTGTGCGTGTGTGTGTGTGTGTGTGTGTGTGTGTGTGCGTGTGTGTGAGTGTGTGTGTGTGTGTGTGTGCGTGTGTGTGTGCATGAGACAGACAAAGAGTGAAAAAACAAGACAATACCCCTGCATGCAAACTTGGGGGAAACAATACTGCAGGCTCTGAGTCTGCGTTTTTAATCAGAAAGGCATGGATCTTTTAAACAAATTTTAAAAAAAAAACAATAAAAAGAAAGTAATGAGCGTGTATCAGTAATGTAAACCTTCAGCTAGTAAAAGGACATGGAAAATGGATTTCCAACACAGCCCATTTGACCCAACACACAACTAAAGATCACATGATGCCCTCCTAAAAGCTTTGCAAACAGCAACACTGGTTGGCTACGCATTGGTAGAACTCAGCTTTTCAAAGGCTCCATCAAAACCAGAGTCAGAATGCTGCTGACCAGCCAGTCACTAATGTGAAAACAGGGGCATGATGGCAAACCTAGAGGCGTCTGTGTAAATACATTATCTTGACGCATGGCCCTTTTTACATATGGGTATCTGATTAGGCTGGCAGTGACACAAAGATCCACACCACTGACTGCACACTGTCTCCTCTGTCGTTTTCCATTAAGAATAAAAAAAATGTATTAAAAAAAAAAAAAGATCCACAATGTGAGCTCACAGATTTGACACTGGAGATCTGGTCATTTCAGCCAGATTAAAATGCTAAATCTGGCAACCAGAAAAACATGCAACTGTCACAACTCTATAGGATAGCATCTCTGATATGATAACATTTGATAATAAGCCCCCCATTTAAATGGTTGTGACTATCGCGACGATAACTTTGTCCCTTCCGTCTCCATCTGTGCTCCTATCAGTTTAAGCTTAGTGGTGCTGGTCTCCACCTTTTGAATGCGTAATGTGACAAACTGTCCGCTTCAAGTTATTGGGGTCCACCTCAAAATATACAGCTAAAATCTAACTGCTTTAAAAAGACGCCCATTGACATTCCATCTGTGACCGTGCAATAAACATGATGGGCCAAACCCCTGACGAGGTAACACGCAGACCACACGAAGCATCTCTGCAGTCAGCTCTGAAGACTTCAAAAGGGTTAAGTATTCATCAGTTCACCCTCTGCACTGCCTGAGGGTGAACTAGCAGGGGCAAAAAGCTGCATCCCAACTAAACCGGTATGAATATTTCATTCCTCATGGTGCAAATGTACCACGGATCTCATCCTCTTAGAGCAGGACTGTGACAACTTTGCAAACTGTCAAACTGAGGGAAACTGCGACAAATGGTCATGTAAGATGAGCACACACATACAGTAAGAGAATCAGATGGCTCGGCTGCTGACACCGATAGTGATGGAGCCTTCTCACCCGCTCAAAGACGTCACGTCAGAACTCTACACGCTAACGTCTGTGACTGAGGTCAACGGTGGCGACCCCAGTGACCTCTTAATTAAGACTCAATCATTGTCCCCGTCTTTGCTAATTAGCTTCCGCTTTTCTAATTAAGATACACTCGTTAAGCCGGAGCATTTTATTCACTGTACTGTACAGTTTTGGAGGAGCAAAGTCGGGACAGCGTGTTGCTTTTGTAGTTTATATTCCATAGTCCTCCTGACCTTTTAAGAGCTCAATTGCTCATTGACCTTTAAGCGCCACTAGCGCACACAGCGGGACGGTGTCAAGCGATTCCAAAACAATCAAAGCCGACAACCTGTCTCAGAGCTGAATGTTTTCTCCAGTTTATAACACAACTCTACTTACAATTTACAACTCTAAGGATATTATTTTGTACTCCGAGCCCAATTTCAATTAATTTTATGAACAGAGGAGGGTCATTTTTCATGGGGAAAAAAAAAACAAAAGTAATCCTGTGTCTCAGAGTCATTAAGAGAGTGTTGATAATGTTTTACTCGTCCCTTCATCTTCAGCGTCTTGCTCCTTGAACCTGATTTAACCAGGGCAGCGTATGCTCTGGAGTCACTGGACCTTTCATTTTGTTACATTTATATCTGTTTTCTAGCAGGCAAATTACAGGGAGAAGTAAACAAGCTGAAATTATACAAAAAGCTCCTCCAAAATCTGTTTTTGCTGTTTAGATTGAAGGTTTTATTGCATTTTTTTTTTTTAGCCATTCAATTTAAATGAACAGGCGTGTCCAAGTGTGACTTAGCCCCCCATCGGCCAAGCTCAATATTTTATTCAACACACATTTCAGACCAAGCAGTCCACCGGTAAAGCACAATTACACTGCCATCATGACATCACCAAAGGCCATTCGGTGTCCTGAAGGTTTACAGTCAATACACTACACACACGTGCTTCTCGATCAAGGTCACCATCACACTTCGAGGGAGAACTGATGGTTGCCCATCAGCTGTGCCCACACAAACCCAAAAGCATGTACTGGGACTGTAAACACTAAAACAATCTAAATTTCACTTATCTTTCTTAAAATGCAGCCTTAACTACAGCAACTCTCCCGGATACTTGCAATTTGAAATGCAGTGTATTCATTTTAAAAAACGGAGACTGCTTGCTTTGGATTCTGCTGCAAGTAAATCGAGACAAAACTATAAGCAGCTTATAGAAAGAAAACCGAGCAAAGCTCAACCTGTAATTGCACGGCACATCTTCAAAAAAAAAAAATAATAGTTGCGTCTATAATTGTAAATGTTATTTCCTGTGTCCAAACAAAGTGTTATTAATCAGTCTTCCTCATTTCAAGGGACAGGGGACAGAGTGGGATGGCAGCGCAGTACTGTCAGTGTGTGCAGCTCCTTTCTAAAAGCTGGGACATTCCCATATGGAGAAAACAGATGAAAACATGAGAGGAAGGCGATGAAGAGAAGAGTGGAGCCAGGATAGATGAGCAAGAGCTGGAAGGATAAGGACATGTAGCTCAGTGAAGCATTGTTGTGTACAGTATAGTTTCGACTTCAAGATTTGGGCTCTTGTGGGTGATCACTACTGACACAAACAGACACACTCGTGTCCAAATCCTCTTAATCAGGGCTAGATCATTCTCTGAATCTGTAGATGCGCCCATGTTTTGTCTGCATGTGGATGTGTGTGAATGAGCTTTCCAAAAACATCACATTAATAGGATTTGTGTAAACAGACCCCTCACGGTTATACTACAAGGAACCAAAAAGATAAGTTCACAATGCACAACCGAAGCTAGCGCAACAACAAGCTGTTACCCCTAATGACAACAGATTAACTATGTGTCCACTGAGTGCCTTTTTTAAAAAAGTTTTTGCATCTCAGTAAGTCAAATATGCTAGAAATGTGGGTTAGAAAAGCACAAGCTGATAACAATGCTTCCCTGTGTAGCCGTACATCCCCCGCTGATTAAGAAAGAACTTCTAAAACCTAAAACTTTTCGAGCAGCATTTTGCTTCTGGGTCCAGCCCCGACCTTATTATTAATGGCCACAGCCACTACAAATCCCATCATTTTTTTTTTTTTCCTTTGTCATCCCCACTGGAGGCATTACCGCTTCTCATCCGAGTTTAATAGCAGCAGAGCTGACAGAAAGACTTGGACACGTCAGCCTGTTCAGCACGCAAGCACACAAACACGCACGCACAACATCACCATCCGCAGGCATACATACGATATTTTCCTCACTTTGTGCGAGCCAAAAGACGAGCGCCGGTGCAGACAATTAAGTATATGCTATATTCTGCATGTTTTTTATGAATTTTTATGTTGTAGTGTTGTGAAATTATTTTATCAATGGAGAAATTGAGCAGCCTTACTTTGTTGTCTACAGTAGTAGATCAACCCTCATCTTACTTTGAAGCTCCCAGCTCCCAGAAGTGACGTCGACGCAGCTTCAGCAGCAGAGAAGCTATCAGGCTTGTGTTGATGATAATAATAAACTCCTGGACTATGTACAAACTTCCAAATGCATCGTTTTGTGAGTACAGACCATATTTGTACTACTGTAGAAGTTTGGTGTCATGGCATGTGATTTTAGTGTGGTAATTTTGGAGATACTGCCAGGTTCCGTTAGCGCTTGTACTAAGCTATTCAGGATAACTATGTAACTCAGCTGATGTTCAGCCAATATCGAAAAAACTTCAGGTGGGCTACTTGGCTGGATGTCACGGTTCAAATGACCCCAGGTTGAATCTACTCCGGAGTATCGCTTTAAGCAAACTTGGTTCAATCATAATCAGCACCGGGGTTGTTAATGTGAGGGGAGGTGGGGTGTGTTTTATCCCAAAATTTAAAAGTACCAGTTGATTTGTCCTTCAACTTAGTTGGAGATTGGAGGCTAAGCAAAGCTGTACCTCCGTGAGGAGGATTATGCTAGCCTGGTAGCTAGATTTTCAGTGTAGGAAAACACAAAGGACTTTCAAGTAGATTTGTCAACTCATTCGACCTGTTGGGTGGGTTAGCACTCACCAGTCACTCCACCAGTCATTCCTGTGTGTGATCTAATGCTCGCTGTTACATAGCTGTGTGTAGTTATACGGCTGTATGACAAATACTCAACACATGACCGCTGAATGTGGGTGTGTTGACAGGTTCCCCAAAACTGGTTTGGATAACTGTAAAAGGTTATTCAGCCCTCTCCTTAGTTAGCGCCGTTCAGACGATGCTGCATTCGCTGTACCTCAGAAGAGGGAAGTCGAAACTCTTTTGCTATTGCTTTTTGCTGTGTTAAATCGCATCATTACCTCTGCCAAGGAGGTTATGTGATCGCCCGAGTTTGTCTGTTGGTTTGTCTGGATGTTCGTTCGTCTGTTCGTGCTGCAATCTTGCGACCTGCCACAAGGTGGCGCGACCTCAAGGTGCCAAAGCCAAACAGAGCCAAAGCCAGACAGAATGCATATTGCGCAGATTTGCTGTAATTAGCACAACAAAAGATTGCAACGGTAAGCCAGTGTGCATAACTGCATATAGCGTAATAATAACTGCGAACACTGCTTCCTGACAGAACACTGCTTCCCGACAAAACATTATAATAATAATAATAATAATAATAATAATAATAATATTAATAATAATTAATAACGGTGAACACTGCTGTTCAATAATGAATAGGGAGAAGGGAATGCCTCTTCTGCTGACAGCGCCAAAAAACAAGTAGCCCACATCAGGAACGTATGTCCATACATGGCTCGCTATCCACAGGTAGGTTGGCGGTTGGCAGAGGTCTGCACTCTCTGAGTGCATTTCTAGTTAGTTATATATATATAGTTATATAGTTACTAGGGGTGGGCGAAAAATAAAAATAGATTCATGTACATATCGCAATTTTTTTATGGGATGATTTTAAAAATCGATTTTTCTCCCCTGAATCAATTATATTACGTCATATCCGTGTCCAGAAAAACTTCATCAATTCATAACATTAAGTTATGTTAAAACTAGCCCACATTTGTGCTGTGTGGACATTTCAATTCATTTTGTAACTGTAAACTTTAAAAAATGCTGTACATGTTAAGTACCTCTTTTTGTCTCAATTGAAATAAACATCAGCTGCTGGACTGACTGACACAGACTGATGTGCATTGTTTATGGGAATGACATTCATTCTAGAAGTGTATGAATCAACTTGTTTGTTTTTTAAGGAGGAAGAAAATTGCAATTACTGATTATATCGAATCGCACTACTTGTAGAATCGCAATTATCAAGAATCGTGATAGAATCGAATCGTGAACAAAGCATATCGTCCCACCCCTAATAGTTACACTTAGCTGAAGAAATTAGTACTTTACTCAATGCTTTAGGCTACATCTCAACAAGGAAATCTTGCTTCTGATCGGTGGCCTTTAATCTTTTTTTAAACCGGCAGAAGTTAGAAATTCTGATTTCCCCCTTTGCGATTGAATTAACCATCAGGGCAGCACCAGTAGCAGCCATTTCAAAAAAACTAACATCAATGAAATATTGCCACATGAGCAACTGTTCTTAATGTCAGCTGCAGAGTCCAGAGTTTATGGAGCTGGTGTGTGATGGAGGAATTACAACGCGAGTTCTCAAGGGTGTTATTAAACCACCCAGCTCCAGTTTATGCTTCTTTTAACAATTCGCGCCAAAAATTAAGATCAGTAGCCCTTGAAATTGTAACCAATCAACATTACAGCCTATAAACAAAGAACTGGCCTTAAGTCTTAAAGATATATTAATCAGGCTCTTGTCACGTCAGGCTTCAAAGAGAGACACATGGAAACAGCTCTCCTGATCTGAAAGGTGCAGACAAATGTAACACGCATCCGGTCTTAATGACTTAAAGATCCATGAATCCTGATGTTTCTCGGCATTTCAGGCTCTTATCAGGAATTCTCGGCAAATTCGTCAGAAAACGCATTCCTCGACTGTACATATCTGAGGCGAGCAGACAAGTGCGGCCTTCAAAAGGGAAATGCCTCGCTGCCTCCCCCGCCCTGCTACACTCACCATTGTAAATTAGCTGGCCTTTCTCCGTCTCTGACAGAGTGTGTAACTACAAGCGCCAAGTGTGACCAATTCCTATTCACACTCAATATAACAGCCTCTGCTCCAGCTAATTAGGAAAAGAAAGAAGACTCTTCAGTAAACAAGAGAGACGACCGCGCACATGTGCTTGTGTACCTCCTGCTACATTAGTGAGGCAGCATTTCATGGTCCATTTAGTTGGTAACTGAGTGTCCTTCCAGTGTACTTAAATGCAGAACTTAATCTAAAAGTAAGCAGGATGCTTAGTGTAGACCGTAGACACTTCCCTTCTCTGTTCCCCACACACACACACACAATTGTATAAATGTAAACACACACACCCTGAAATTAAATCCATAGATCTTTTGTAAGCCGGCTGGAAGGCAGGAAGTAAAGTCGCTCCGCCGCTGTTGGACAACACAAAAGGTAGTAGAACGGCTACGGCAGGAGGTGTGTCCAACTTCCTGCTGAGAGAGAGGAAGTAAACACTTCCATATGCAATCCCTGCCAGGAACACTCGCGCACAGAGCTTGGAGTTACTGCAGTAACACGGTGTTGTAAATCTGAGCATGCAGGCCCTAGTTAGGAGCTCACACCACCATATCAAAGAGGATGTTTTCTGCTTCCAGGAATTTATAGTTGGCGAGGCCTCCTTCATCACACCAGCTCTATGATATAATGTAACACTGAGGGAAATAGACCTCTCTCCATGCTGGAGCACGGAGCTCCCTGACAGGTCAGGATGAGAAACTGTTTTACCAAAAGAGGATTCAAACTTCTAACGTGTGCGGCAAATCCTCTTTAATGAAGCGACGACACACAGTATACCTCCCGCCCGGGGAGGGGGGGGGGGGGGGGGGGGGGGGGGGGCCGCACACCCACGAACTCTCAGCCACTGCGCCCCTTTTTCTTTTTCATATCCGGAAAGAACGCGCAGTCATACACAGATGCTGGCGTTTTAATTCCCCGAAGGCGGTCACTGGATACTGACATAATACCCCTACTTCACTAAACACACATCTCACTCGATTACAATAATGATCTTAAATTGAGATCTTAACATGCAAGACCGCAGGCGCATGCATGCGGGCAGCGTGTGCACAAAGACCGGAGCGCGATGGGGATCTGGTCTCAGTCTGAAACCTCTGAGTTGGGATTTTGTATTTGCGCATCATTGTGCAAATTATCTCTAGTCTGCTGGCATAAGTGGAGCGCATGGAGATGAATATCCATAAAAGGAGCCCCTGCGATTGATCAGATTGACTGTCTTGATGTCTTGTCTGTATGACATAATGAGATTTTCTTTGTGTAAAAATTGCAGAAAAGTGCAGTGTGGAAATAATGGTGCATTACACTCTCAACTGTACTAAGACAGGGTCAATACCTGCTTAGTAGTGAAGAGTACCTTTGCATGTCTCTGTTTATTGTTTAATCACACGAACCACCTATTTTTCCATAACTTTTACTGGAGCAATAGACACAGAGGAGGAATTCTTATAGCCTGGGCTCAGCAGCAGTAATGAGGGTGTGTCTTCTGTAATGCAACTTTGCGTGTGTGTGTGTGTGTGTGTGTGTGTGTGTGTGTGTGTGTGTGTGTGTGTGTGTGGTGCTCACAGGTCTGAGGAGTTCAGCGGGCCCCGACAGAACAACGTTAACCACATCCCTTTATACAGCCGACAGACGATGGGAACACCAGTGAACCAAGACGCCGCAGCAGCACCTCTCCTCGCATCTCACTTGATTAAAGTGAGAAAATGGAACAAGCTCCGAGTAAAATTAGGTCACTTAGATTTTACAGATGGCCCTTGTTGCCAAGCATATTTTCCCAATTAGGGAGGGAAATTCCCAGACAGCGTGAATTATTAAAAACTTGCAATGGAATCTCATCATGTGACGTCGAACACGGCCGCGACACCTGACATTCGCAGATGGGTTGTGGGAACAATTAAATAAATAAAAAGGCGAGCTGCAAACCCAGGCTCAAACCGGGGGACGAGTTTCCTTCGATTGTGCCAAACTGCAGGGAGAATGGGGGGGGGGGGGGGGTGTGACAGTCAACTCTGATGGGTCTCCTGAAAGTGTTCAACAAACTGACGTGGCATTTTCCTGTTTACACACTGAACAATATCATAAATCAAAGAAACGTCTATTATTTTTAGAAAAATAAACACCCACCAGGAGTCTATACTACGCTGGATAACTTAGCGAAGGGGATTACTGCTACTTTAAGCAGTTTTCAGCGTCACAGTGTTTCCACTCTTCCATGGGTTTGAGTTAAGAAATCAAACTTGCAGACATGTAAAAGAAGCACACCTGTGGGTCTGAAGGAATAAGGTGAAAACTGTCTCACAAGCCTCAAAAGTACACTTTTCTTTTTTTAAATAAACTACTTTTAATTGTAGTCGGGGCCGCTGTTCCTGAATGATGCGACAGTGATATTCCAACACTTATCCATTCATTGTTTTCCAGCATTCCTTCCCAGATTAGACTGGAGCAACTGTACTGATTTTAAATCCCGCACGCTTTACATGTACAGGATCACACGCTCTCCTTCTTGTGGGCAACTTTTTTCCTCTGTCAAACTAACCATCAAACGTTGCCGTTTCAAGCTGAAGTAAGCCCTCTTCCACCCTACACTTCCATTTGTGAGCACATGTTACACCTGATTTGACCCCCACTCTAAACCGTGTTACTGACACAGAGGGATCAACAGCCAACCCCGACCACCAGTCAGAAAGGAGGAGGAGGAGGAGCCATTGTCGGTCTCTGTTTAACACGACCACTTCAGAACACACCATGGCCTGGCACGCCTGTAAGTCTCTCAGACAAAGGAAGAAGTGGCAGAGGTCTTTGCTGCTGGCAGAAAGGGGCAATGACATTACAGGCGGGTGCTCATCAACCCATCGATAAACATCATCCTTTATTTCCCAATGGGAATGTTGGACTCTTTCACACGCCGCCATGATTTCCTTTTAAATCACTGAAGGAACACGTCTGTGTTGGATTCCACACTGTGACAAAGCAAATCCGAGTGGGCCCCAACATATACCGCTGCCAGCGATCACAGGTTATAAATATGTGAAATTGTCCTTGAAGAATGGTTGCTCTTTTTTTTTTTTCCCCCCTCCCTCCCTCCCTCCCTAATCTTCATGGGAAGTTAGTGTAGCCCAGGCTGGCTCTGAACATCCTCTCAGCAGCGTGCGTTGCCATGCTGGGAGCCTGTCAGGTTGGCTCAGTGTCAAACTCCCCTACCATGCTGAATCAAGCTGACCATGAACAAGCCACACCAGCCACACTGTCCTGATGTTCACCTTTTCTGTTTGATGCCAAAGAAATGCTGCCTGTCGAGCCTGTTTGAGAAGCCATCAGATGCAGGGACAGCCGCTGAGTCTGCTGCTTTCTGTGGGAAATGTGCTTTAAACTTCAACGTGGGCGTTGCTCATTTTTTTATATCTTTTCTTTTTTAAACAATTTCCGTCATTTCACGGGGTTAGGAAGAACAGAACAAAGGGAGAGGCTCAAGAAACAATTAGTGTGAGCCTGGATTGTGTGAGCCTGGATTGTCCCCCCCTTCTCCTCCCCTGAGATCGACAGGTGGGAATATTAGTCTGGAAAAAGAGAGCATACTCAAACTAAAATGTCATTCTAAAAAAAAAAAAAAAAAAAACCTGTAAATTCATTGGTTGATAGTTTTAGAGCCTTCTCGGTCTGGACTTTATCAATCTATGTTCACCTGGCAGAACTCATTTTAGGGTCCCACAAAACTTCCCAATACTAGCATGTTTCAAACCTTCCATTCAGGCCAACATTAGCATAACTGTGCGTTTTATGTATCCCGAATTAAAGTCGGTTTCGAAAGAGGGGAACCGGTACACAAATTATTCCTTGTAACACTTCGTCATAAAAAGCAAAACTGAAAGGGCGAAATTTTGAATGAAGTTTGGCGTGTGCCGTTGCTTCTTCCAGCACCTACCTGGCTTGACAGTTTTCAACCTCACTGGACCTTTGCAGTTCTTTATCACCGTCTGTATGTCGTACAAGGGTAATCCCGAAATCGAGAGGTTCTCCACCTCCAGCAGCAATTCTCCTTCATTTAACTTCCCACCATTGTAAATCACCACGTCCTCGTTGGTTTGGCCGATATAAGCGAACTCTCCATACTCCGCACCGCCGCGCAGCGACACGTTCAAGTCACCGCGGGCATCTTTACCCACAGCGCATTCATTCACTCTGAAGGTCCAGTGGTTTTTCTTTAGCGCGGGTTTGGACATTGTGAACAGTTTTGAGCCGACACCGAACCAGGTGGGCTCTGTCACCGAGATGAAAAAGAGTCACAGTTAGCGTTGCCTCTCACAAAGTAGACTTGTATCCGAGTGAAGCGCCGCAAACTTTCCTCCTCTTCCACAGAAACATGAGTGGCTCCTCCGACAGTGTCGTCCCGCCGCTTGCCCGGGGTGAGAAATCAAGCCATACCCGTCGGATCTGAAATCTCTCCTTGCTGTGTAAATATTGTGTTCATTATTGTCCAAACATCCCTGCAGTTTAATCCTCCGTTACCGATGTCATTTTAAATCAGCCTCGTGTCCACTTATTTAGCCCTAACAAAAAAAAAAAGAAAAAAAAACTCACTTGAATAGTGTTTCTTTCTTTGCTCGAGTTTCCCCTCCTTATCAGACCGTTCAGTTCACCGGTGGCAGGAAGTGTCCTCGACTCTTTTAATCAGGTACGTTGTTCTCGTGTGTTGAGCTGAATCTGAACCAGAGACTCTGAACTCTGCTGGGAAAGTGTTGCTGTTCGCGCTGCATTCAAGTGCTGTCGTTTTTTTTTTTTTTGGGCTTCAATAGGAAATCCCATGAATTACCACCACCTATGAGACTCTTATTCACATCTCGGAAAATATACGTAAACATAATTCTGTTATTTTTCTTTTACTTTATCTTAACACTGTTACCTCTCTATTTCTATTTTCTCTCATTTCTGTCAAAACCCCAATATATAGATGATACCCTATATAACTGGTTTTACAATATTTTATTCAATTTGAATAAATGTGGAATTATATCGCGTTGCTTATTGTGCAGCAATTAACCCTCTTTTGAGCAAATGTGACCATATCTGTAAAAAAGAAAAAGAAAAAAGTTCCCTATGAGCTGCATGATGTCTTGCATGGCCGGTTTTACAGCTTTAAAGAGTTACTCATCATTTTTGACAGATCAATTTGTTTTCCTATCAACAGCTAAAACAGTGGCATGCGTAGTTCATATTATGCATCAGTATTCATAATTTAATGTGCCAGTGGTTACAGTGGTTATGGTGTTGTATTGGTACACTAGGAATTTAACATACAATTAGGATTGAACCTCGGAAGTCAGAAGCCTGCACGGAGTTCTTGAAGGCAGCAGAATTAAAAATAAGCGCATGCGCACTGCTCTAAACAGAAGGCTGTCTTGGATGTCTTTGGCCACCCTAAAATTTAGTAAGGCTAAATATTGTTCAAATCTCTAAAACAAAGTCTCTATCAGGTGTTTGCAGACGTTTAGAAAACAATTGCCTCTTTATGGACATTTTCTCAAGATATTGATTTAAAAATATATGTACATAAAAAATGTATGTTTTATCATTGATATTGTTTCATTTAACATGCTTGATTTCCATCATGATTTGAACTAAAATGTTAATGTGAGCACAAACTAGTGAGTCACTGGTTAACCTTGTGGCCCTGCCAGTCAGGATTCCAGCTCTTCAGGTTAGACAGGAGTCACACCATGTTCTCATGCTGGTCTGCAACCTCCCGCTATCTATTTTCACCCTCCTTTGCTGGATTCCTGACATCATACACAGGTTTTGTGAATCACTGAAACCACAGAAAGCCTTTGGCTTTACTCATTCACTCATTCATTCATTCTGTTTTCCAGACTGATAATGACAGATCCACATAAAGAAAGACTTGTTGGCTACATCATCAGCCAATCTGTAAACTATAATCATCTTCTCAGCTAGACGTAGGAGGCAGAAAAAGACAAAAGGCCATAACTGTTCATGAGTTTTATAATCCAAGACTCGGGTACATAGTAAGGATAGTCAGTTTGACAGACAGCTGGCTGAGGCAAAGGGATGAAAAGACTGCCTGATGAGATCAGATGGGCTGGGCCTCTCACCTAGGGAACGACAGATGAGCTTTTCCCGACCTAAAAATAACAGTGAAGTACCCACGGGAGGAAAAAAGCATTGGCCTGGATGGAACGGGAAATAGTAAGAGCACTTTAAGCCCAAACTTAGATCTTCCCCGTATCTTCCTCTGTTATCAGCTGCTCATGCAAGAAGCGCATGACTAATATTTGTTCAGTTGACTGCAGTTTCCTCCCATGGAAATTCCTTCCCCACAAGCAAGTTCTGAACAATAAACATTAATATGGATAGGAACTTAAAATGTAATGCAAGACACATGTGTCATGAATTATAAACGTCTTCACTCGTTCGACTATACAGCCCCAAGACTGTGTTCCTGGTTTCAACATGAAAAATGCATTAACCGGAGGCAAGCTATTAAGTAAAACAAGGAGGAAAAACCAAATCTTTACCCTGGGGGAGAGCGAGGCTTCTTTTTTTTTTTTTTATGGTGCTAATCAAACTTGGTAATGGGGAAAAGGATAATGGTCCTAACTGCCACATTCATCTCATCATGTGATGAGACAGCAAGAGTCAGAAGTGCAAGCTTGCTCATAAAGCAGAGTTACTTTTTTAACTCACGGGGGTGGGACCCCAGTAGCTGCACTGCCCTGTGCAGTTATTTAAGTTGGCCGGAAAAGCTTTTCATCTTATCCCTTCCATGTGTGCAGAGAGCCAACAGCCAGCAGTCAGGCGGCCTGGCTGGTCAGATCTTGAATATGTATGCTCTCATGCAGCCAAGAAGAGGAGAAAAGGAGCTAATTACCCCTTTCCAGCTGTTGTCCTGGTTAATGAAGGCATTATGCCACTCTCAGTCCCACTGTTCCTGGTTTGAGGGCAGGTAGGTAGGACAATTAAAAAAAGGGTATGGGAAGGATTAGAGCTGTGTGTTTGTGTCTGCATGGGTATATGTGCCAGTTCCTTCTGTCATGACTCCAGTAGGGGAGGTGTTGAGCCATCTTCCTGTCACACGATGCCACCCAAATCAGATCGACAGAGTCAGACATTCTGCCACGGGCCCGAAAATTCCCTATTCCCTTTCTACTCATCCATCAGTCTGTATATGTCAGCGTCCACTAGCAAGCATTTGCTGCTTCTCTAAATCTCGCTGTCATGCTCTGTCTGTGTTACCCTCCATTGCTCACATTCATAAATGCTAATCTTTGGTGCTGAAACAGCCAGCATGTTCATGGGCACAGCTGCATGTTGGGATTTTACCTGATGAAGAAACTTATGGTCATTATCCCATAACTATGCAGCACTGAATTACATGTTGTACATGCCTCTCAATCACTGCATTTTCCATTGTCACATGTACAGTTCCTCTTTTTCACAGGCAGCGCCAGTTATGCCACACATCCAGTAGCAAACATATGAATACACACCCCACCACAGGGTCTACGTATTAAACCCAAGTAGTAGATGTCAGAGCTCATCACGAGGAGCTTTAAAGAAAAGTCAGGACCCTGTCGTGGAGAGCCCACATTAAAACGTTCCTGAACGCTCTCTGCCTTTGCGCTGCTGTGTCCTGACAGCATGAGTAATGAAGAGGGGCTGGCTGAAAACGCTTTGTTTATCATAAACTATTATTAGACATTTCACTACAAGACACATTTGGGGGCGCTGCTGATATGTAACGACAGACTGAACTTAATGGCCCACAGTGATTATGTAGCCTTCACATATGACGGCTGCACCCAGATGGCTTTGTAGATACACTTTGGCAGACCTCCGCCATTTGTAGCGTTCATGATTCGCAGTGGCCGAAATATTCATCTCTTCCAGTAGTACTAAACTGCAGTGATTACAACTAGTCTCATCATGCAATTTTGGGAATTGGCAAAAGTGTCCGTCCAGTCGTGTGTGATAGGTTTTAGGCGCAGTTGTCTCACTTTGAAAAAAAGCTGGCGCTGAACAAGAATGAGCCACAAAACATGACACGTTCAAAAATGTTTGGGTTTTTTTTTTTTGAGGGGGGGTGAGAAAAGCAATTTCATTAGAATTAGATTCACTTAGGTGTCTTTCATCAGCATAACCAGTTTAGGTGCTTTTTAACATCAACAAGTTGTGTTTAAGATTAAACTTGTGGGCCTCAATCAGGGGCGGTCTGTGGCGTAATGGCTACAGCAGACGCCCCATGTACATTGGACGGCCCTTTGCTGTGTGTTATTCCCCCTCTCTCTGTCCCCTGCTTCCTGTCTTCCTATACAATAAAGGCAAAAACTTGAGGGCCTCAATCATAAAATGGACTTTACAACAAATTCTAGCTCAAGTGTTAGTCAGGCTGATAATCCATGTTCTGATATCTGCTCATAAAACCTCACTTTGATCATGGAAATGATCTTGTTTGTGTCCAAAGTCCAGAATTGAAGTCAGTGATTTCCGTGGTGCTTATTTCAGATATTGCAGTTTGTGACACAAATGTTTCCAGGCCTGTGAGGAACTCTGCATGAACTTTATGATCAGCGTGAGAGATAGATAGCTATACTTCTTTCCTATTTAACTTAAAGCAGGAGCGTTCCTTTCATACTTCAGCCACTGCTCTGTCTCTCTTTCTGTATCTGTTGGCTGCCTTCAATCTCCTCTGTAATTTTTCCATCAAAATGTTTGCTTTTCTGCTTTAGTCCACTGCTGTTCCTGACCAAACCCTATTTTTGATGTTGGCATTACACAATGGAAAACTGCAAGGTAAGAATTGCCGTCATTTGGAGTAAATTTGGGATTTCTAAACCACAGATGTGTCGGTGATAAATGGGATTCTTAGTGCCTGCTTAAGCAACGTTCAATTATAGTCAGCATCTTTTATGATGTGAAGTTCAGATAAATGATGATGATACATTTGGATCTGAAAGCTACTGTGTCCCAGTATCAGGTTAGAACATATTTAACTGCCTCACAGAAGAATCACTTACACAAAAAAAAAAGTGTGGTCATTTTAAAAAATAAAGGAGGAGGGCAGGTACATAATCTTGCTGATGTGAACAAGACACATTAAGAGAAAAGAAAAGCGACGGATCAATGAACAATTTAAAGTATACTTTAAATTAAGAGAGGTGAAAGCTATGGAAACAGGGAGGACTGTGTAATGTGTTCGTGCCTGACTCCTGACCTTTCAGTAGCCTCTCTCCTCTCCCACATTTAAAACCTCAGAGCTCCCCTCTGTTTGGAAACTTCCGGCAGCTTTCCCTTTGAATTTTTACATGTCAATCGTTGATGATCTTGCTGTCTTTGCTCCCTTTTTGAGGATCGGATGGCGCAAGGGAAACTAAAATCAACATTTAACTATAACATATTTCCTTATAATTCCCATGATCTCTAAGGGGTGGATCTAATCTCAAAACCAGACGTGTGTTAAGTGTGTCAGGGCATTTCCATTCCCACGCCATGCTGCGATGAATGAGATCAGACTGTTGTAAGCCATTATTGTGCCATCCTCCAAATCATGAGGCACAAAATGTTTTTTGATGGATGAGAACCCAGCAGTGCCGTACGCATGCATGAATATATCTGCAGGCCACACATGACCTCATATTAACTCTGGCGTGACATCGTATTGATGCACCGATTTGCACATTTGAGAGGCAGCATCTGCATCATTCATTTAAACCGTACAAACCTTTTCTGAGGCCTGTCGGTGCATCATAGCATAACTCCCCAAGTGGCTTCATGCACTGTGTAACAAGCGGGTTTCGTCAGCTGACCTGTGACTTAACTGTGCTCACCACCTCTGCAAATGAGGAGGATCAGTTTTCTGCTTCAGACGTCACTTTAATCTGTTTTACCTCTCTGCCCTGATAATGCCTCATTCGTCGTAATATCCTCAAAATGTTGGAGGGAAAGAGGGCGGGGTGGGGGGGTGGTGGGGGGGGGGGTTGTCGGCAGTGAGAGTGAAAAAGAGTGAAATCCTTCTTGTAACTGAAGCAGGGTTGCATAGCTGTTGCTCTGAAAGATTAGGGATGAATGGCACAGCACGAAAAGGCCATCAGATTATACGGCTGGGCTGCAGAGAGCCGTCATATCAAAGCCAATGACAGTAGGAGGAGGGCGGGGGGTCAAAACGGGGATTAATGAGGTTCTTGGTATAGTTAGGACTGTTTTACTGTAAGCTGCACTGCACTAAGATGCCTTCTGAATGGTGTTTTGCTCGGTTTTTAAAAGGTGCGCAACGGTGAACTGATTTTCAACAAAGGGAACGGCTGGAGTGGAATGCAACACCGAGCGTATTATGTACATTATTCAGCACGTTTAAGAGCCCAAACCCACGTCAGCACATTCTCAAAGCTGGCCGTGATCCCGAGCAGTAAAACGTCAGCTGGATCTTAGTCCTGCAAACGCTTGGCTAACGCATAAATTTGACAAAGTACAGATCAGGCTGTTTAATGTGACTCTGGTGACGAGAGGAGGGAGAATGCACAATCCATCACTTTAAAATAAATGATGTACCTTTTTTTTTCTTTTTTTTAACACCAGGGAAAGCAACATATGAGCCAAGTAGGGGTTCTGTTTTGATATGGATAATTCAGTAGGAAGGTGTGTTTGTTTTGTTGCTATAACAAATATACCGCTGCCTGGTCACTGAGGTCTACTTACTTGAAAAATGTCAACAAATGAACTTCTAGAAACATCGCTCACTGTCACCAGCAGCTCTCAAGACATTTCCCAACACCACAGCCAGGCTTTGATGACGACGCCTGCAGACGAATGACATATGGGTCATCGTGTCAGGAGCGCTCTGTGCTGCCCTCCAAAGCTCCTCCAGTCAGCAGGAACCCAGAGAGGATCATCTCCTTTTTTGGACTGGCAGCTGAGCAGATTTATATATCTTTTTTTTTTTTTTTTTTTTTGGTGTCTGCATTTTCAGAGCTCCGGGGTCTGACTGTATTTAGATAAAGATTTGTTCATTTTCACAACAAGTGAAAAGTTTTGCTTGTTGCCCTGGCTTCACATGTTTATATACAGATGTGAAGGGGAATTCTTTTGCTTTTTGCCTACATTTGAATGACAATATACAGACATTAGATGTTAATGCGCTTATTGACAATGCATTAGATTCCGTTGCATTTAGCACAACATAATGTGCTTTTTGTTGAAAAGTTTCCAGCTTGTTAGAATATGTGGAGTCGCATTTATCAGCCACAGATAAAGATAATTCCCTCTGAGCTAAGAGTGAATATGGAGTCTTACAGAATTTTGTAGTGGCGACAGACTACACATGTAATTCCAAATGAATGCCTTTTCTAATCTGAGAAATAAGTCAAAGCTTTGTCCAGAACGTGTTCTGCTCATTAACACCGCGCCTCTTCGGTTGAACGGACAACTTTTTGGTTCTGAGTCAGCAACACCAACACACTTGGCTTACATGTACTTCTTTACAGGAACGAAAGATACATTCAATAAAGATAGATTATAAAAGAAAGCACTGAGATATCCTATGCAAAAAGGGCTCCTGGTGGCAAGTAAACTGAAGGCCAAGGAAGACATTCTGCTGACGCTGATGAGGAGATGCAAGTGGGGAGGATGAGAGACGAGACGCTGACAGCAAATTACACCGGCGGGAAAACTACCAACCATACACAGACCTAGCTCTAGTTGAAACTGTTAGTTCAGAATTGTTGAAGGTGAACCAATGAAAAGGCAAAGTGTGAACATAAAGTAATTCTTGTGAAGTGCTCAACACCGCCAAGAGCTGTGACGTTATAGATTGCCTGACACATGAAATTCTAAAGCCTGATTTACCCAACAAGGCCACAGTCAGACTGGCCATCTCCGTTTTGCGCCTCAGACAAGTTGGTGAAATTTTCGCATTAAACTTATGCTGTGAAAAGGAGAAAAATTGGCCCTCCATAAAATCTTAAGCTCTACAGCTTCTGAATAACTTTAATTTGAACAAATATCTTATCTATAGACAAAGTCTTACGTTTGAATGCTATACTATTCTGTTATTTGACCAAAACACATGAACTAAAACTACATTCTGGTTTCCCAACATCTGGCAACCAATGTCTGTTGTACCTTGCACAAAGGTTACGTAATAAAAGATTTGATAAAGAGACCTTCGACATGGACCTGTCAGTATCTAACCACACTGATGTGGGTTATTTATATATCCAATCATTTATAATAACTGAGCGTTAAGCTAATATGTCTTTTGATATTTGGAATGTCCAGGCCTCCCTCAGAAAAGAACAGAAGTAATGCGATACAGCTATTTTCAGACCTGGTCTCTTATTCCTCCATATGTGTAAAAAATTAATAAAAACAATTTTAAAAAACATCAAAACACCTCTCTCCGGACTCTCAAAGAAGTGCTCTTACACACATATGATCAACCCCTTAATCTCCTGCTTTGAATTTGAATGGGTCTCTCAAAAAGAGCCTCTGGAGCAAATGAAAAGAAAGGAAAGAGCAACGAGAAAGAGACAGCGATGATGATGGTGGTGATGATACATGATGATTACCTGGGTATGACTGGGTCCCATGTGCACCATTAAAGCATGACTGAGTAATTCAAAGCATGGCGGGATTAGGAAACAACAGACACAGAGAGATAGATGCGTAAAAAGATTCTCCACCTCCATGTCCTCTTGAGGCGTCACACAACTAGACACATTACAATGAAAAATATCCAAATTGATTGTGATTGCTGTGTCCTTGCAATTGTGACGTTTTGCATCACTTTCTCTCTCTTTTTTGTCTTGTTCTTTTTAACTGGTTGGTCATAGGGTCTCATGTTGTGCCCCTGAATTAGTTATTTGCATCCGTTCATTTTGAGTCTCTTTGCATTTTTTTTAAAGATTAATTGTCTAATGTTGGTCATTATTACATCTGTTCCTGCTCCTTATGGCCATTTATTATCATGACTGATTATTACTGATTAATTATTATGACTAATTTTGTGTGATGTACATCTTTTTGTGTCAGATTGGTTAATTGATCTTTGTTTATATGTCTTTTCACAGTTTTGAGACTCTGTCTTGGGGTTAAGACTGAGGGCCACCTGACTGATATGAACTTGGGTCTGTTCCCATTCAGTAATTTCTCTATGCTTCAGAGCAACTCAACCCCACGTTTGCAGAGCAGAGTTGTCTCTGTGCTCTAATACAGAGTTCTTAAACAGGACCACAACAGCGCTGCCTGGAAGACAACAGAAGCAAGTCAAGCAGAAACTTTAAGGTTACAGCCCAGCTTTACAGTCAATGCACTATTTGACGTCGTACATGTTCTCCCATGTTCTAATGTGGAATGTATGAAAAGTGTCCTCTGAGATATCATTTGCCTGTCCTTTTGAGGAGACAATTGCTCAATTTGCTTTGGTGTTTTCTGCCTGAGATGCAACGAGAAGCATGAATTAAGTATCAAAAACCTAAGTGAAAGGAGAGCACATGCGCAGTGTGCTGCAAACACAGATGGATAGTTCATATTAGAACCTCATAGGCTGCCAAGCTTGCCCTCCCTGCACTCCCTCTAGCCTTAAGCAGCTGCTTTGTGTTTCCTCCCCGACTTCAGATGTGATCACATGAAGGCCGAGCCACTTGAAATGGCATTTAATCTGCCTTTCCTCCTTCTCTTTGCCTGTTTTGCTATCTTCTCTGTCTAATTGTCACAGGTGAATAAGGATGCTCAGTGGAACGAGTTACAAATATCTAATATCTTTCTTTATGGGGCGATACAAGGCTTTGCAAATGAAACGTATTGTGAAAATAAGGTAGAACCCATATTAGATACAATCAGAATGCCACCAACGTGCCATGGTCACACGTTCAAAATGCTGCTTTTAGCCTGTAGCCTTTATCACTACCAATAAAATATTCCCTGAATATTACTTACATGCCCTTGGATTTCAAATTCAATTCTAATCTCGATACTTTTTATATAATAAAGCTTAGCTTTTACTCTGGGGGCCAGAGGCGCATACCAAAGCTTGCACATATGGCGGGTAAAATTTAGATTTTGTTATCAGCTCTTTCTCTTTCTCTGTTACATTTATTTTTACATCTAGAAAGTTGACACTCACTGTAGCCCACTTAATCTTCTTTGCAGGACTGTAGAGTTCGATTGGAACTCACTGACAAGGATCTGACGGCAAAGGAAAGGTCAGATATTGTTAATTTTAGAGGTTTAGAAATATTCCAAACAATCAGCCCCCATAATCTACTGCTTATCACTCTGAGGATAGTTAAATATTAGTCAGGAAAATATTGAACGTCTCTGAGAAGCAGGAGAACGCTATACAAAAATAGCAAGGTGTTTTTAGGTGCCTATCTGCTCATCATTTTGTGCTCTAAATAAGAATTTAGCAAGACTGTTGGTGGTCAAGCTGAGGTTTGGGTAGCTCTTGGCTTGCTATTAGGATTGCAAGAAGGGAAAAACCAAATCCATTGTCCCATTGTGTAGCGACACCTGCATAGAGTCCTGATGAGAAAACAGCTCATGTGTCCTCGCCACAAAACTTCGACTTCAAAAGTTTGCAAACTGTCTAAAGAAAGAGGCAGAGAGAGGAATCTGCATTCATTGTATCGCCTATGGCACTGAGACGTAAAAGAATAGCATGTCTGTTCTATGGCGCATTTTTCTACACAGTTACTTGCAGTTTCACATGGGCTGTGTGCTAACACTGACAAATGATTAAATGGAGCACAACCAAACACAGTCCATTGCACAAATATATACCCCTCTCTTGGCCTTGTCTTGGTGTCAACCTTGAAACACCTGTCATGCTGTCACACAGGGGCTGCTGTTGTGTCCAGGTGCTTCTTTGTTTGCATGACCCGGCTTGGCTGCTTGGCATGACGAAACCCCAAAGCCTACGAAGAATGGAGAGAGGCCAGCGGGTGCTGATGGCCTTGATGAATTCCTCACCACATCAAGCGTGACTCAATTCTGCACTGTTTGGATTTGATGGGAAACTCGCCTCAGAGTTCCAGGACAATGATGACTGACATCTTTAAAAAGAATTTGAATGTTCTACACCGTCCTTCTGAGGTTGAGAGGCAAAGTCACTGCACTGCTGCTTTTAAACGTCATTGTACTGCCTTTTAGTGTTTACATTTCAAAATGCAACTGATAGTATGCTTTTTTCCTCAATACTGCAGATATCTAAATTTCACCCATTCAACACATATATGAGCAAAAAGAAAAAAAATACACACAAACGTACCGATTCGTTCTGACTGAATCTGGTACTTATTTGGTCAAAAAGTCGTGTTTACCGTTGTGTTGTTGATGATGGATCAACATATCAAACAGTGATACCTGACAGAATGACACAAATACGTAGAAGAGCCTTGTGAAATGTATCAGCCATAATATTACCCCCTACTGACTGGTGACTGGCACCTGGCAGTAGGTGGGATACATTAGTCAGCAAGTGAACATTTTATTGTTGAGGTCGATGCACTGAAAAAAGAAAAACAGACAAAGAAGGATTCTGACCAGCACTGCCGAGGGCCGAATTGCGATGGCTAGATGGCCGGGATGGTTCTGGTCTGCAGTGGTCAGGAACTGCTAAAAGTGGTCCAAGAAAGGAAAAGTGGCCACAGGATCATGGACTGTCATCAGGCTCATTGTTGCACTTGGGTTGTCTGATCCAATAGAGGAGCTAATGTAGCTAAAATGGCAATAAATGTTCATGCTGGTTCTGATAGAAGGCTATCAGTACAGACAGTGCATTGCTGCTTGTTGCATATGCTGACATATGTCCCCTGCTGTAAACTGGGCTGTGAAGCAATGAAAAAAGGTGGCCTGCTGTGATTAATCATGTTTTTTTTTTTTTAATCATGTTGATGGCAAGGCCCAGCCCATTGCTTATCTGGGGAAGACAAGGCAAACAAGGAAGGAAAAAGGCAAGCTGGTGGTGGCGGTGTGATGCTTTAAGAGTGTTCTGTTGGAAAAACCTTGGCTCCTACCATTCATGTGGCGGTTATTTTTTCACAAACCACCAGCCTAAACATTGTTTCTGACCAAGAACAACCCTCAGTGGATACACAATTCTCTGATTACGGTGAACTATTTCATCGGGACAATGTGTTCTGCTACACTTCAGGTCTTACAGGACTCTAAAGACTCTAAACATACTCATTCTTAGGCAGGTGGTCATAATAGTATGGATGGACGTGACAATTTTGTAGTTGAAACCACATTGGAGGTCTTTTAAAGGCCTTTGAGATGCAGCAAAACTTTTGGTGGTTTGAGAATAAACCAAAAAAAACATTCACTTTGAATGCATGCAATGCAATTGTGACCTAGGCTTTGGCCAATCTAGCAGAAACGTTCCTGTCTGAGTCCTCGGCCACAGTAAAAGTCTTCTTCTGCTGTTGAATGACAGCTTGGCTTCAATCCATGAGATGCAAGGGCCAGATTGAACGAGTTGTCTCACTTAGCCTGTGGGCTGCTGGGGTGAGAGCCAAAGGACCTGGGAGAACCTAGTTGTTACTATGCTACAGTTCTGTATGTCAAAGCTGTATAAGGTTTCACATGGGGAGGGGTAGGACTGTAGACTGGCACAACATTCAGCTGCAGGGAAGTGCGCAGTCAGGAAGTGAACAATAATTCAAAACACATCTCCAACGAAAGGGAGCCTTCACATGTGTTGACTTTAAACCATATAATTCATCCAAGTGTTCATGGTGTGCTTTTGGAAAATATTTATGGACAAAATGGTCATGCACGAGGTTTCAGAAGGAAAACAGTGAATAAGATCAGGTATTAGGGAGACCCTTAGTGGTATGCATGTGCCTGCACATTAGTACATCTGTATACCAGTGTGATTGACATGAATATGTGGCTGGTCACACTCGCCCCTACACTGACTGAAACAAGCGTGAATTAAAGAGAGTGAGAATCTTAAACTGCATTTTTCTACTTGCCTCCAAAACCATTTATGTCCACTCTGCGAGTGAATATTTTATGTTTTGCTCTTTCCGAAAGTGTTAAAGTGCATTCGCCTCTAAAGTACGCTCAAACCAGAGAACAGAGCGCACGAGCGTCGCTCTCCACATGCTCGCGACCTTCTCGTCATGCCTTTTGTATTACTGTGGAAACAAAGTGTACCGACTCAGTGAGCAGTCAGCAAAGCGTGAACTGCTCTGTGGGATGGGAGGACCCAGTGGTTGGCCGTTCCGAGAGGGATCGTCTGCTCCGTGGCACTGTGCTGCGTTCATGTCCTCGGCAGGAGGCTGGCACGCTCAGAGGCTGATTCTCTGCCATGGGCTCCAAAACTGCAGGTCTTCAATAGCGTTTCACTGTGATGCAAAGTGGCACTGCTGCTGCGCTGACTCAGACATGAACATCGTTGCATGTGCGCGTACATCTGTGGATTCGTGGGTGTGCTTGTACATTCATATAGGGGGACAGAGTTATATGTGTTTTTTTGTGTGTGTATGCAGTGAGAAAATGGTTTAAGTAATGGGAAATGAGTTTCCTGGTGTGTACCTGTGTATTATTGTGAGCAAACAAGATATGTATGTCTGTTGGTACAATTACATTACGGTCATTTTGCAGACGCTTTTAACCAAAGCGACTTACAATAAGTGCGTTCAACATCGGTAGGCAAAAGAACTTCAGGTCACAAGAAATCATAAGTGCATTTCCTTCCAAAACCAAACAGCTAAGAGCAAAGCTCTGCAAAGCGCAGAGGAATACGCGTGAAATGTTTATGCCAAGGTTTGTCAACATGACAATGTGAAGGAACGCATCATCACCCCAGGCAAACAATCACAATTGTGCCACTTCTTGGATGACTCTCAATATCAGGTTTAGGAGAAGAACTGTAGTCATATTAAAGTCAAAGCAAGTTAAAGAGCTTTCAGTGGACAGTTATACAAGACAATAGACTTTCAGTGTTGCTCTGCTAAAGTTTTACACTGGAAAATATTTGCATATTCACAGGTTCTGGATTCTTCAGTGCAGTAGGAAGCGTGAAGAAGAATTTCTAACCTTGTAACTGCAGTTTGCTCAAGGAAAAATCATGTCACACAGCAGAGTATTTGTATATTTATGTATATGAACATATCTAGAGGGGACCACAGTGAAGGAATGGGAAGTTTGTTGAGTGAGGATTTTTGCATAAGTTTGCATAAGTGAAGATCTCCTGTTTGGGAGGGGAGGGGGGGGGGGTTACAGCCATCTTCCAGTGAAGGAAATGTTATGAACTTTACAGGCAAAATAATGAGGACAGCAAAAGCCATGTATGCCTTGTTCACCCTCTGGGAAGATGTTATGCTATTGCACTAAATTTGTAGCTGTGCTGAACTATATTGACATGACCTGTGGCATCTATCTTTGGCTTCTTATATATGGTATGAAGAAAAATATTTTATTCAACAATGACACAGAATATATTGCTGGAATATCATTTACTTGTCAGAAGAATTTTACTCTGTATGCAGGCAGTAAAGATGTCACTGTGACACAGAATTATCAGCTGACTTGGTTCCTTTTAATCTCACAGAGTCTATGAGTATCTTTCAGCTTGTTGCTTTTGCTGTGCAGTCTACAGCTAATGTATTAGGGAGATGATAAGATGATAAGCCGACATCTCATTTGGGCAGTAAAACAGTGTAGTAACTCACCAGTCAGTTGGACCTGACAGGGCCTTTTGTGTGAAAGGTGAAATTCCTTCTTCACAAGCTCATAACACTATTCAGTTCACTGCACGCCTGTCATATAACTGCATTCATTGATGTGAAAAAGAAAGTACAATTTCTTTTAATTCTAAGGTTTAAAATATCAAGGCATAACAGAAAAGAAAATCCAAAGCTAAGTACATCCTTTCTGTGTCCGTAGGAGTTAAGAAGACAAGTGCTTACATTCAAATGCACTTCAATAATTGATCATCGAGTGTGAGCACCTCTACAAGAGCAGAGGTTTTTTCAGTCTACTGGTCTGGAGCATTCAGGTGTGTGCTAACACAATGCCACAGAGGAAAGAGAGTTTAGTGAAAACCAAACACTGCATACCAGCTGTCACACACGGAGGAGGAGGGGTGATGATATGGGCTGTTTTGTAGCTACAGAACCTGGACACCTTGCATTCACTAAGTCAACTATGAACTCTGTACTGTATACCAAAGTATTGAGGAGTCAAATGTGAGGCCATCTGTCATATGACACAACTTCCAACTGCTCCATCTCTCCTTTATAGTTTTTTTTTCTTTGCATAGTTGGAACATATCTCATCAGCAGCTCCAGCAGCACCTTATCTTTAAAACTTGGTGGATATAATGAGTAATACGAGGAGATCCAAGCTTGAGCTTTCAGCAAGCTTACTGTGAAGCTTTTGCTGCTGCCACTTAGCAAAAAAACACTTACTTTATTATTACGTTAACTTTCATTACCGATCTCCACATAGGCTCTTATACACGCCTCTCTGCCCTGAGGCTTACACACGCTTTTACGTCTGTAACCACAAATTATTATATGACAATGACATTGGAGCATCTTTCTTCCATAACTCTGTTTCTAGATGAGTCGTCTGAACTCACAACCCCATCCTGCCTTCATCCGAATTCACTACCACCTGATCTGCCTCTTCATCTTTTAGCCCCATTCTCCCACCGGCTGTTAAGAATATGGACAAAGCAAAGCTTCTTGTCACCACCGCTGATATAAATTCATCTGACACTGTCTGGAACACACCCTTTAGTGAACAAAAGAGGGCAGAGGCAGCAGAGGGCAAACAACAGGCATAAAATGGATGTGTGTGAAAGGCCAAGACGTAAGAGCGTAAGAGCACCGTGTTTTTATGTGCTACTGGGTGGAGATGCCTGTGCCTGTGTGTATTTGCTGCCTCGTTGTTTACTGTGACTTGTCATTACATACTCCTGGAAATGAGTGCACTTGTCTTTGTGTGTTGAGATGCGTCTTTTCGTCAATGTAACCAACAAGAGCTTTACACCCAGATGTGGCCAGACAGGTGGAACAAGTCACCAAAAGGTGAGTTCATCTCAGGTGCACTAGAAGCTGATTATACTGTAAGAGTATAGGAAGATCACTGCCAAGGCACAAAAGCCACTGATATTCCCAAGATCTTACAGAAACTTTAGATGACCCGAGTAAATGAGATCCCAGAGGAGTAATTCCACTATCCAACAGGCTGTCTTTGTGGAGGTTTGCAATACAGAGAATTTTTTTTTGTGACCTGGAAAGAATTTAATTACAAGGGGTCACACATGTGAAAGTGTGAGTGGCTGCTGGGCCCTTTACTTTCTGTGGACTCTGCTGCAGTCGGGTCATTCGTATATCAGAACCCAGCTGCACCAGCTGTTCATAGATTTAAATTCAGCGTGGTTATGATGAGCCCTTTATGTGGATATTTGATTTTTTTTTTGTTATAATTTCATCAATTAAAACAAGATGCAGCACACAGACCGGAGGATTTTTCAAAAACATTCCAATCAAGAACATTTATGTAAATTGATATTTACAAAAAAAAAATCAGTCAGATTAGTCAGAATGGAAAAGTCAGAACACTTTTAACCCCTTCCAAACTATAAACTCAGAATTAGGTTGTGTGGTGTCGTCATCATCCAAAGACTTTCAGAGGCCTACAAAAAAAAAGGTTTTTGATGCCCATGAATCTGACTAGATTTCAAACATCTCCCTGGATGTCCAGGTCCAGGATGAGAAAGTTTTATATAGATGGCAACATTTAGAGTACGATCCAACTGGTCAGCCAATAGCTTCCCAGAGCTAGCAAAAGAATAGCGGCTGAGCAAAATAACCACAGTCAAGTAGACCTAAGAAGAGGCAAAAGTCAAGTGGACCAACCACTCATAAAGAAGAAGGGAAACAAGTAGAATTTTTCCTCCAGAGAGAGACAAGTTTCATAAAAGGGAACAAAAGGGAAACAAGAGTAGAGGCTAAACCTTTTGGAGGATAATGATCAAGATCCAAAAAAGTTTTATCATCAGGTGTAGTTGGAAAAAAGTTGGAGATTTCTGTAAACGTTTTTTAAACATTTGACATTGAGATGTAGTTGTGTCCAATCATGCGTTTTGGAAGAATATATTGCCCAAAATCTGAAAAAAATAGATGCACATAAAAAGTAAAATAAAAGCTACCAGTTAGAGGGGGGCAGGATTCCTAAGTCCACCGTGACTTTTACTTCATAGAAAGTTTAAGAAGTGTTTGCAAAAAAAACTGAAACACGTCATCACTTGGTATCCTTGATTAAGCGTTGTGGGAAGGAATGGCAACATTACAAAGTGGTAAAATGTCCCTAAAATGTTCCACCTTTTTGGGGAATCTGTTGCGGGCTCGAAATACAAACCTGGATGAATATCAACAAATGAAACTGAGTTGATGAGACAACGTGAAACATCACTGGTTCATGGAAGAATCACTGTTTTATAATCCGCCTTTACATACACATTAGATACTTAGAGATGAGAATCATTGCAGGATTTAATCACTGAGTAGAGTTAAAGTTACGAGGCCATAATGGTGACAAACCACAAATTCAATACCAAAGTGATCTGACTCTGTGGATGTAAAATGGGAGACGATTGGAGCAAAGATTGATGGTCCAACAGGATCAACAGAAGCAAGTCAATGATGTTGCAATTGCAGTGAGAAGGATTATGCATAAAGTGAGGGAAAGTATGTGAAAGAGAGGGCGTCAATAGGCAATCATAGACCAAACAGAGGTAGAAGAGAAAAAAATCCCTACAAATGAACAACGAAAGAGATCTCGCAGTTTGATATTGTTACTATGATTCATCATTTGAAAGTCTGGTGAGTATGCAGGCAACAGTAATCAGTTCAGGTTGGCAACTCTTTATCTGAGCAACTAAGAAGCAAGACCACTAACACCTTAAACACATATGTGCACGTCCTGCCCAAAATACTGTAGCTGTGACACTCAAGAGGCTGTTTCAGTTTCAGTTGCAGATCAAATCAAATCAAATTTATTTGTATAAAACATTTCATGTACAAACAGTTCAAAGTGCTTTACATAAAATAAAAGCATTGTAGCAGGGAGTGGAAGAAGCATTAGAAATACATAAAAGAATATAAAGAGAAACAAATAAAATAATTTAATAAAATTTAAAAACAAGCAACAGTCCAGATAAATTAAAAGATACCGTGCAGATTTCATGCATAGGCACATGAGAAAAGAAATGTTTTGAACCTGGATTTAAAAATGTCTACATTTGGTTAAAGTTTAATCTCCACTGGCAGTTTGTTCCACTTGTTTGCAGCATAACGGCTAAATGCTGCTTCTCCGTGTTTAGTCTGGACTCTGGACTGGACCAGCTGACCTGAGTCCTTGGATCTAAGAGCTCTGCTGGGTTTATATTCTCTGAACATATCACAGATGTATTTTGGCCCTAAACCGTTCTGGGATTTGTAAACCATCAGCAGGCTTTTAAAATCTATTCTGTAACTGACTGGAAGCCAGAGTAAAGATTTTAAAGCTGCTGTGATGTGTTCAGATCTCTTAGTCCGGGTTAAAACTCTAGCAGCAGCGTTCTGGATGAGCTGCAGATGTTTAATGCTCTTTTTGGGAAGTCCAGTTAAAAGAGCGTTACAGTAATCGAGTCTACTGGAGATGAATGCATGGATGAGTTTCTCCTGGTCTTTTTGGGAGAGGAAACCTTTAATTCTGTTGATATTTCTGAGATGGTAAAAAGCTGCCTTGGTGACAGCTTTGATGTGGCTGCTGAAAGTCAGATCTGAGTCTATCAACACTCCGAGGTTACCAACTTGGTCAGTGATTGTAAGGGCCCGAGTCTCAAGATATTTACCAACGCTGACCCTCTTCTCTTTGCTACCAAACAGAATGATCTCAGTTTTGTCTTCATTTAATTGTCGAAAATTCTCTCTCATCCAGGTGTACATCCAGGTGTCTCATCCCTTGTACAGATGTGTACAAGCACAACTTTGGGCCCCTTTGGAAACCGAATTGTTCCCACTTTACAGTGTCCACATGGAAGATCACATCAGTGTCTACAGAAATTCTGCACGTGCACACAATGATCAAAGTCAGTGGACAGGTCTACATGGCTGTAAGAAATTGGCAGGTACACAGTAATCCAGAGAGCTTCATGCACACCCTCTGATGATGACATGTACACCGCACACACTCTTCCAGAGAAAAGTGTAACAAATTAAACCGAATTTTAACCAAATCTTTGCTCTCTCAGTACAAATTTTGCAAAGTGGTGCTACCTGTTGCACAACGTCAAAGCAACATTGCCAATATTGAGTCTCAGGCTGGATAGCATTTCAGTCAAATGCCCGTTATGATCATTTTGAAGACACATTATCCCAAAGCCCAACAGCAGTCTCTCAAGTGGACATACATGACAGAATCTGACAGGGACAATGCAGCTTGAAACACTGGTGAAAGACGATCACATTCTTCTCTTTGTCCATAGTCTTTTGATGGGATTACAATGCAACGATTTGAAAGAGGATCACTGCATATATTTACTATAGAAGTTGTTTAATAAGATTAGCCGTATTGTGTCCAATCGGTCACAGACGTAGGGCTTCACTGACTCATTCTTTGCTAAGTTTAATTATCCTCTGATGTAGACTTAACATGCCAAAGCTTCTGAAATCAAAGGAGCGAACCATATAACAAGTTTTCCATGAGAAAGATTTTACGAACACGCTTTTTTGCCTTTGAATATTCAAATTAGATGCTGGAGAATGCACACAGGCAGGACCTGTGATATGAGGTGCTGTCCAACATGGCATATAAAGATTGAAAAAAAGCCATGAAGCTTGGCCAAAAAAACCCAACAACAAATGAAACCGTCTTTAAACGTTTGTAGCCATCCCAGTAGAGTGGTGACTGATCCTAAACCAAGAAAACATTACATTTAATCACTTCAATAACTTTTCATTCAACTTCTGGTCCAACTTTGTTTCTTTACAGCTCTATTTATCCATCCATCCATTTTTTATATGTGCTTTATGCCTAACCTGCAGTACATAGTGGTCAGGGTGCTCTCAGTTTGGAGAATAGCATGGTTTCCTGAGCTAAAGCTAAAAACCACTCAGCAAGTGGCCGCCAGTGAAGCACATTTTTTGTCATCTAAAAAGACACAAACCTAAAAAGTATATTCATGGCGTTTTTATTGAATTCTATATTATGGATTTTTACTCCATGCCACATCTGCATCAGACAGTTTGTTTACTTTATCACAAAATATTCTCAACTGGGGATTGCCTGTGGGGCTATGTGGTCTGTCACAAAACGGTCCAGATAGCGACACTATGGGGCAACATCTACCGCAACACATTGTTAGCTGAAATCATTATGAAATTTTTAAGGTTTGAGCTGCTTCAGACGGTAAAAAAATTCACTCCTCTAGTGGCCCCTTTATGAGTGGCTTTTAGCTTTAGCTCTCACAATAGGAAAGCATCTGATTCTCCAAACTGAGAGCAGAATGACTACTTTGTACCGCAGGTAAGACACTGACTGCTGTGTCTTACAGTAGTCAAAGTTTAGTGATAGGGAGAAGGGATATAATCTAAAGGGAGACCTAAATTTTAAAAAACCAAAGGTCCGAACAAATATGAAAAGAATGTGCGTATCGAGCTGTGGAGTGACTTTGTGGAACAGTCTGGAGACAGAAATAAAACAAAGTGCAAATATAATTCTGTTTAAAAAAAGGTACAAAAAATATTTTTAAACAAGTACATGGAAGAGGAAGTATGTTAACGGAGGACGATGAGGGATAAATATATGAATAGAATAGGGTTAATTGTTATATTGTAATTTAATTAGTATATGGTATATATGGTATATATTTATTTATGGAGATAATTATATATATATATATATATATTCATATTTACATTTATATTTACAAGGATATGTGTGTAGTATATATTTGCTTTTGTGATTATGTATTTATTTAGATATTTAGGAAGTGTATATATGGCATATATTTATATAGGTGTATTGTAGTTAGGATATTTACAAACTGAAGAGTAGTTAAAAAGGGGTGGGAAACTAAAAAAGTATTGTACTTCTTCCCATTCCTTTTTCGAACAATGTGTGGTGTTTTGTTATGTATTAGCACTTTATGTGATTGAATTATTATTATTTTTTTTATTTCTCTTTTTCTTTCTTTTGTATGTACAAATAGTTACATACATTTCCTTTTTTATACGTGTTCGAAAATAAAAATCTATTAATCAATCAATCAATCAATCAATCAATCAAAACCCCTTTAACCTGCATCTTTGTTTTTGAGAGCTCAATAGCATGTTTGCATTCAGCTGTGTTGTTAGCTTGGCCATTTAGAATGGGGACCGAGCATCACTATTAGGGTTGTTTAGGTTGTATTCCTGCTTATTCTGAGGTTGTCTTTTGAACACATAGACCCTGAATTCTAACTTCAGGACAGTGCACTTTTGCACACACTGTGGGATTATAACAAGTCACATCACGTCAACGAGATTTCAAGAAGTTTTAAGATTAAAGCAAATCTTGATTTTCAACTGCTGCATGTTTTGAAGGTATTTCAATCCATCAACATATAAAGGGGATCTGATTTCGCAGGGGTCAGATTTGGCACGGTTTGCAAAAGAGTCTGCAAGACTCAACAATTTCTCCTCTCAAAGTCCACCTTTTTTTCTCCTTTTCCTGTTCCATCTTATCCCCTCCCCACAAGATTTGGCCATTTTTCACTCAACAGAAAGAAAAGCTCACCAGACAACAGTGGGAGCAAACGCAAGTCATGGGCTAGCCTTCCTTACGGCACGCAACATGTCGTGAAGCATCTTCACATTCTCCATAGACACAAAGTGACAACCCAGGTGAGGCCTAGTGTGTTTTCGGTTAATGGCTGCACATCATGCCTGACTTGAAATCACAAGAACTAAGACGAAGAATCAAACAGCAGAAGCTTGTAAGATACTTGCACAATAAGCAGAAAGCTGAAAAGGAAAGAGGATCTCAGATTAATGTCTTCATACACTGATATGTCCCACTGAACTTATCAGTTTGCATGCAGAAAAACGTCTTTGTGGCTTGAGTGGTCCCCTACACCTCTGTCATGCTGTAAAAGCAGGGGGATTAATAAGTTAGAAGCAAACTCTTTTTCCTCTTTATCTGTGAACATGCTTGCGCGTTTGTACCATAAAACCAACCTGACTTTCAGACTTTATATGAGCAGCTGAGCACTGAAGCTGACTGTCACACTCCAGAGCAGGATGGCGACGACTCTGTCGCAGCAATGAAATATCAGCTTTTTACATATCCGTTCATCTCTTTCTCCATCTCTCTTTTACTCTGCCTCTTACAGGTGAAAAAAAAAATCCTTATATCCAGCCTATTAGTCACAGAGGATTAGACCTACAGCAGAGACAAGCAGAGATGGGAGGTGAGGAAAGAAAGAGACAGATTAAATGCATTTGGTATTACAACGTAATACTCAGGCCACAAGGAAAAGTACCCTCATGGGAAACTACTATGAAGAGATGAAGAAGTACGTTTTGTTGGTTAAAAACGCTTCTACAAATGATAACACTGTGCGGATACGTTTGTCGCACCTGTAGATATAGCTTGAGCTGTGTAGGCCTTTTTTTTTTTCTCACAATTTTGCGCTTCTGGCAGAGGCTGCGAACACTGTAAACAAATTCCTCCAAGTCTTGTACGGAATCCCTGATGAATTGCAGACTCAGGCCAACTTCATTATCAGCTTGGATAGAGATCTCTCCACCTCCAACCCTTTGAGAAGTTCATTTGAAAGTCAGGACTCATTTATCAGCTTTTGATCTAATTAAACAACCTGCAGCGGGGATGAAAGCAGGGACCAGCCATTGTCTGACTCCATTAGGCTCGGCATGAAAAATCGCTCCCCATCCTTCACAACTTTAAGTCAACTTTCCCACTCTTTCTGCTTCTGCAGAAGCTGCTAGGGAATTTGATCTTGTTTTCACCTCACCTTTTACTGCCTCCCTGCTGCCGTTTTTACCTTCATTTTCCTCATCTGCTTTTTCACCTTAAAAAGATGTCTGTTGTGAAACTTTCCTTTCCATCCTTGTTGACTTGGTAAGGCCTCTTAATTCTGTCTTACACGGGCCAACTTCAGGACCAGGACATAATCTACTTTTCCTGCACCAAGCTTTGATTCTGGCAGAGAGCTGTAAATCCCCAATTCTGATGTCATCCAGTCAACCTCTGTATGGGTTCAGGGTGGGGGATTGCCCCATCTTCTTGATGTAAAACCTACATTTCCACCCATCTCACTCCTCAAGGGGCTCGAATGATTGACTCTTAGATTTGTGTCTGGCTTTGTGCAAATGGTTCAATTAACAAACTGAAAACTGCACAACATCAGATGATTGATTTGCATGGACAGGGTGTGAGACCACTGTGAGCTGTTTGCAGAGGTGTGCGTGATGTGTGGATGTCAGGTGAATTGATAGCCTGAGGGAAAACACGCATGTAACACGTAATCTGCCTGTCACCCTGCAAAGAGCTACATCCTGAACCAAAATGCATGTACCCCCTCTGCTGACATATTTAGGTGCTGCACCTCATGAGCATGTGTTCCTTCAAAAATGGACCAATTGGGGCGGTCAGTGGCGTAGTGGGTACAGCAGACGCCCCATGTACAGAGGCTATAGTCCTCCTGCAGCTGGCCCCGAATCCTGCATTGGACGGCCATTTGCTGCGTGTTATTCCCCCTGTCTCTCTTCACTGTCCTATATAATAAAGGCATAAAAAGCCCCCCCCCCCAAAAAAATTGACCAATTAATGAGAGGAAGACTCAACAATTCTTATTATTTCACTGGTGCTGGCATTGATCACTTTTTGTCATCATCGTATTGGGCCGCAGTAGACCTGCTGTAGAACAGTTGTCAGAAATCATTTTCTCAGCAACGCTGTTTTTGCAGCATGCCTAACAGATTCGGCAATCACTGACGACATCAAGGGAGTCGTTTTAGCGTAACCTGCAGGCATCTACGGAAGGATCATTAACACAAGGAAAATTAAATGGTGGCACTTTCCGAAGATGATGAGATGATGGGGCCAATTAGGATGAGAAGCCGCACGGAAATCCCCAGTAAGACAGATATTTATAGGAAATGTACCGGTGGAGTGTAATTAGCCGTGTTTGCAGTCCAAGTCATTAACACTCATTTGTGATACTTGCAAACAAGTTCTTTAAGTCTGTAAAGTTTAAGGACCATTGTTGCATGATCACACGCAAGGTTCAACAAATTGAGCGGTGACCTGAGGTCATGCATGTATGTTGCTTCCATTGAATCGATGATATATCCTTTGAGAGCATAATCTAGTTTGTGAGGATCTAGGATTTCAGGTCTAATAAGCTCGACATAGGTCAGGAGTCCTGCACACAGCTGCTCCCTTAACCCTTCCCTTTGCTCTGCTCACTGTGCATTTTTCAAGCCAGCACAGCCTCCTGTGTGCCGTGAATTTTGTGCTTGGCAGTATTAACTCTTTGAAAACTTCGAATTGACTGTCCTCACGGTGGCTCTTTGGAAAATAAGCTTAAACTGTAGGTAAACTGTAATCTTTTAAAACCCAATGTAATGCACAGTAATGCCACATCTTTAGGGGATGTGTACAGTAAAGCCGTTGCAGCGGAATAGAAGCAAAGCTTCACTACTCCAGCAATTATCGTATTTTTAGGTACTGCAAGTTTCATCGATTCAGGATAAAAAGTGAATTTCGAACAACACAGAATATTGTTGACAGTTGGTGGTGTTCATTTTTGTCTGCTTTTATTGATTATATTGAGTTGACCTCAGAATTTGAAACGCGATCAGCAGCTTGTTCAACACCACGATACCTGGTCATACCTTTTATCCTTTCATGCATCACATATCATCTATTTCCTTGTGTGTTTCAGTAGAGAATGAAAAACCAAACAGTGCAAAGACCTCCAAATGGTGTTAGCCCCCGGATGCATTAGAAAACGAGACGTTGCAACATTCAAGATTCCCCCGATGAAGAGCGAGCACAAAAATCTTTGATACTAGATGTTGCTTGAATGAAAGTCGAAGTGTAACGCTAGTGAGGTGGGACATTTTAGCATTTTTAAAGGCAACAGAAAAGTTGTTATATAATGAGGCCTGTTGTAACCAGCAGCAGCACGAACGTTGTAATTTGTCAGAAGTGAACCACAGTACATTGAAACTCACATTAATGATCTTGTGAACAAAAATCATAGAAAAGAGGCCACGATCAGGGATTTTTATGGACTAATCCTTTATGACTTTATCAGGGTCTCCCCTGGGAGGGTATTCAGCCAAACTTTTATAGGAGTCTGTTCCATTTGGCTGCTGGTCTATTGGATGCCTTACTTTGTTGTCATTCATTATGTAATGGCAGTTCATATCATAACACTGCCAACAACTGGTAAGGTTACCATGACAGGTTATAAGGATTATAAGGGAATTCTGCATTTCAAAGAGAAAACAGGGAGGAGATCTGAGAATCTGTAAAAAAAATGACAGAATCCCCACTCTTGGAGGGTGTATCTTAAACTTTTTTGTTTTGTAGGAGAAATAAATTTGCCGTTCGTAATGATTCAATATGTTTATTTATCTTTTATTTAGTTTTTGATCAAGTTGAGGGGAACAACTATGGCATGTGAACAAACATCAGCTTTGCAGGATGGAGCCTTGTCATTTTTTTTAATTCAGTTTCCACCACAAATTTACTGGCATGTCATTTAGCTGATGTGCAGTTCCTGAAGAAAAGTTTGAATGTTCTTTGCAGTGTGGCAAGATGAATAATCACCCTGAAAAATAACTTCACCGTAACCAAGTTCAACTGTGCATTTATTGTAAAGGCAATGACTGCCCTTACCTGACACCGACCCCACATCATCAACGAATAATAACATTTGCTTTTTTCTTCTGTCAGTCGTCTGTTTGTTTGTTTTTTTATATGACCTGCACCAAACAAGAGTTCAGGCATCATCTTCTTGTCCAAAGCAGATTGGCGATTCATCGCTGAATATCCCTTTCATCCAATCATCACAGTCCACCGCTTCTCTTTAGCCCGCTGTCACCTCGTTGTCTTCTGCTCGGGTGTTGGTGATGTTCGGCTTTTCTGTATATCAGTGCATTTCCTTCGGCCAGTTTCTTACAGTTTGATCACAAGCATTGACTCCCACTTCTGCCCATTTGCTTTTAATTTCTCTTGTTGGGCATTTTCTATTTTCAGGCTTGGAGTTTTCTGTCCTGATGCTTTGACATCGTCCTGTTGTGACCTGTTTGTTACCCTTTTTACAACCTTCCCACTTTGTTAGCGCGGGCTCCAAATTCTACAGCTGACTGAGAGCAGCCAACATCTTTACACTGCGTTGAATTACCTTCTGGAAGGAGTTATTTAATCCTATCCATTGTTTCAACTGACAGCTCGCTTATTGGGGCAATGTTTCTTGTCTGTCAGCCAGGTGTAACAGCATGTTAGGGTCTGCAGGCGCTTTCTTTTAACTGCTGATTTATTTGCATATCAACATTTGTCCAGATGTTTGTTTTAGAAATGCAAATTGAAAAGTGATTCTTTGATGTTTTCCTGTTCTCAATGAGATTAAAAATAAAGTCATTATTCACAACAGTTTCACTGAACTTTTTTGAGGTATGTTTTACAAAGTCACAGCCTTCAGCTGTTAAATAGAATAATTGTGGCTGCAGCTATAAACTTTGACATTTTATGTTGAGGAGAATCCTAGATTCACTCACTCACATTCTTATATGTTGCAGCCCATTATCCTAAATCACCACTTATTACCCCAGAATGAGGTTACTCTTCAAATGAAGGCTGCTTGGTCTCTGTTATACTGATGCAGGCAATTACTGCTCAGATACATGGTGAAATTAGCATGTTAATTGCTTATTATCACACAATCCAGTACATCGGTCCCCAAAGACTATTTCTATCATGGGTTTGATGGGAGCAATCCCATTTGCTGAAGGGGGAAATGGCAGAATACAGACCACTTGACATGAGATAAATCAACAGAATAGGAATCGTGCATGCAAGAACAGGATTCTTCTGTCTTTTCAAAGCAAATTGGATGCATACTATTGAATTTATGTGAATCTGTGTTGCTTTTGCTTTGCAAAGTCATAATATAATTTTTTTCCCTGTACATGCGACATAATGTATATTCCATCCACAAAAATATGTAACTGTAGACTGAACTGAAGGCTGACCAATCTAATATTAGTCAGGATACATCCAATGCAGATTCTCAGTATGCCATTTGACCACTAGGTGGCACTCTGATACCACAGTAAAGCAGCCCAAGCTGTCCAGATGTTGACTCAAACGTAAAGGTTAGCTTCTCCCTTAGTTCTCTGTCTTTGCTATTTAAAGGTCGTCATTTGCAAGCAGTGGACAATCTGATGTAACATTTACGCTGCTGAGTCATTATCATCATCTGCAACAGGAGGAGGAGTTGATCATTATCACAGTCTGGTTGATGCTCTAATAGAAGGTGAATGCACCACAGCGAGGGCACTGCAGATTAAAATGTCGCCTCTTCTGTTTTGGTAATAGGGCTCCTTTGTAAAAAGGTTTCTCACATTTGTACTAACAGTTATTTACAGTTATCATGTGACTAACGGTTGCAATAAGGGAATCGTGGCGTCAGCCTGTGGAGGGATGGATCAAATGTCTGTGTGTGGGAGATTTCTACAGGGCCCCACAGACAGAGCAGGCAGGGCTGGACTGACAAGTATGTGTTTGCATATTCTACAGTAATGCAGCTCCATCTTCATTGACTCAGTGACTGGGAGAAAAAAAGATGTCCCTATGGGGTGGGGGGGTGGGCACTCACACACATATACTATCTTGGGCCTCCTCTCCTTTTTGATGTACATGTCCCGAATCGATCCACGCGAAGGTAATCGTTCTGTACACGCTTTTGACATAACAGCCCCTCCAAGGTTTCTCATTCTGGCTGAGATGGGGGACCAATGTTATTGATCCATCTGCAGCTACCTGAAGGCCATGACTGCCGGGGAAGATGAAATCTACTTGTTCACATCTGGTCCCTGCACTACTGAGGCTTGTAGCAATGCGCGGCATGGCAGACCACACATCAGCTGCTCAAATGTCATTGTGCCACACAATATTACCTGCAGTCAAAAAAAGAGAAAAAAACCCCAAAAAGACATCTATTAGAGTTTTGTTTCTTACCTCACTTTACTTGTGTGTTCAATCAAACCATGAAAAGATTTTTCGAGTGCTCAAACAGCTTTCCTTCTCCTCTTTTTCAGTTTCGGCTTACAGGTATGCATAAGACACGAACAGACCTCTGCACTGTTGCAGCTTTCAGGGCAGCTAAAGCAGCAGGACATAAGCCACTGGAGGGCCAATATGCTTTGCAGAAAGATCTGTCACCACTCACTCTAAGACAGAACACCATTTGCGTTCTCAGTGTTCTCTAATGGGAAAAGTGCATAAAATACTCTAGAAGAAAAGGTAATGACAGCAATGTGTTTCACTGGTTTTGAATTACGTTTATATACACAACATTTGATTAAAGCAATTATCACCACATAAATGTGTGTAAAATACAAAAGGTCGCAAAGGGATGAATTGTGAAGACGTACGACGTATTGATGTGACCAATCAAAAGGTAGAGTATGCAGCAAACTAAACTCCAGTGATTCCTTTTGTTCCTTTTTGGAGGTCCCATCTTCTCCTCCTCTGTGCTCAGGTTATGATAAAGACAAGCGTCATCTGTGAGCAGGAGTCAAAACAGCAAAAAGACAGACAGTTAATTCCAACAGCAATGGCCGAGTTAGCTGCACTAGTTATAGGTGCCATGTTGTTTGTGAGCTCCTCTCTTTGATACATTTTTCTTCTTATTACAGCAACCACGGGACATTCACTCACAGCACATTCATGAAAGAATTTCTAAAACTTGTTTTTTTTAATCAAATATTTCAACAGAATACTGAGCCAGCCTCTTATGCATCAATTTGACACAAAAAAGTTGAAGTAACATTTTCCTATGGAGATGTTTTCTTCCAAAATGAGCTGGTATTTAACTGAACTCATTCTTCCCTCTGTTATTGAAATGTTCCCAAAGTAACTGGCCGCTAACTCAAGCCCAAAGCATGATCAGTCTAGCTCTGTGTTAAACACCTGTAGTTGTTTTAGAGTCTTCTGAATTTTCCTTAAGATTGTCATATCATGGTTTTTGATTTGCCTTTCTAGCCTGGCCTAAACATGACCAGTTTGCTTTGCAAGCTTTCTTGGTCCTTGATCCTACTTGTAATGTTGTTTGTGCTTGAAAAAGCTATTTTTCTTACATTCCAGTGTAGCTTGCTTGAGAGTTAAATCCACGCAACCCAGTTTATACTCTACAAGAGCATGTCAGCAGGGTGCTGAGTTGAAAAGGTAGCCGTGCCATGCTCCCTGTTAAAAGTGAGTGCAGTCTCAAAATGATTGTAAGCATTTAAAGGAGTTCCATAATGTTTCTCTAATTTATTTTTTTTCTTTTAAACCCGAAGTTCAATTTTTGCTGCCGCCTGAACTGAAGTCCGAATCAGAGCTGATAAAACAAGTGCACCAAGATAAGGAGGCGAAGCGAGGCGGTGCACACAAAAGGAGCGACAGGAAAACATGCATACCATTGTATCATGGTAAAAGGTGAATATTAACATAATTAATTTTTCTAATCATAACATTACTTTGCTCAGTGGCTTCTTTGCTATCGACTCTGTGCGGCTCCATAAATACTTCGGCACAGAGAAGCTATGAATGAACGGGAACATACTCACAGTAACAACACAGTGATTTGCTATCTTAGTTTCATATGACACCAAAGCATGCAAACGTGGGCCCGTCTTAAACAAGAAGTACGACTGAGGCAGAAAAGGAGGTCATTCGTAACCCGTTTCAGGTGTTTGTTGTCAGGCATTTAGGTTGTCTTGTGGAGAACAAAAATTCCATGGCTATCCAGCTGAAACAGCAACTCAGTGATGGATGTTTGACATTTCAAGCTAATCTACAAACAAACAGCAGGATACCACAAAGCAAAAATTCAAGGGATTACCACGGTCAGTATCATCTTGTGGCAGTGGATAAATTTGGGCCCAACTTGCATCATCATTTGCAAGAGTGGGTGGCTAAAGATGCATTTCTGATTACATTACATCACTAAGGCTAATATATTAAGTTTTCCCCCCTAAAATCTGACTAGTTTTGATCCCATACCACTGAATATATGATTTGGATGGTAGGTCAATACCCAGACCTAATGGCAGACAAGACCCAGAACAGGGCATGAACTAAACCAACGAGTAAGTGCAGCTCTCATTTATTGATGATTCCTGAAGTCATTGTGGTATATGAAACAATTTGACAGAGTTTAACTTGTACTGTATGTGCCTCGGAATGTTATGCGTAAATAAGAGGCTAAATGTAAAATGAAATTGCAAAGTGAATCACAACTCTCACAAATAAATGCATAATTACTTAAATCTAGATAAACTAATCAGCATTTAAATTAGAATATCATTAGTAGGAGAGGGAACGATGTCCTGACTGATGAGGCCTCTGCTGTAACCACTACAGTATAACATAATAGTGATTAAACATCTCCCGACCAATCGAAGGCCATCACTGTTCAGTTCATGTGACAGCCCTCCACTCAGCTAACCTGCGCGTACTGACACAATGACAACAGTAGCACAGGATCTATGTGTCCCCATCGCGGTGAAATTGATCAGAGCAATCAATATCATCCAGTGAAGCCATTGGCAGTGCTGCTCCAGCAGAACAGAAGAGGAGTGCTTTGCCTTGTCTGTGACATATCTATCTTTAGGCAGGAGCTTGCCGTGGGATCAATATGCTACCGGAGGCTCATATTTTACTGATGGCCCAGCAGGGATGGACGAGAAAACGGAAGGAAAAGATGGGATGATGACATGGTGTTGCAAGATTGCCGCGAGGTCAGTCCAGAGAAGAGCCAGCGGGGAGCAGAAACGGGCTGCGACCAAAGGTGAAAAAAAGTAGAGCAAAGTTTTGGGTGTGACGTAGGACTCAATAGTTCAGCAGAGGCTTAGATGCAACACGGACGGCAGCGCAGCCTGACAGCTTGTCGATTCAGTGAATTTATAATGAATGTTCTTTTATTCTTCACTTTCTCTCTAACCTTTCTCCTCTCCTTTACTCCTTTTATCTCACCTCCCACCTTCCGCTCCTCTTGTCACTTCCCTCCACTCTCGGTTTAAGGCATCACCACCCCTCACCCAACGCGTCCTGTCACTGACTCGTGTAGCCTTTCATCCGGGGAGTAAAAACAAAGAGTTGTATGAAAGGTGCTTAGTCGCATTTCCCTCTACCCCTGCTGTTGCAGTGTCCTAATGATGCAAATGTTATTCTGGCTAATGAGCGGGAGCTATGTTTGGGCTGAAGTTTACCACCCTGCTTGACCAGCCTGTCTCATGAATAAAAACGCTGTGTCAGAGTCAAGATGTGTGTTCCTCTCAGCTCACAAATAATCACCAGTATACAGATGGCTTCTTAAATAACATGCAAGGGGGAAAAAAAGACAGTTGTTGGTTTGTAATGGCGTCTTAAAAGTAACAAGCAGGCCTTTAAAATGAAAATGAATCCAAAAAATTCAAATGCAAACAACTGGCCCTGTCTAAAACACAGTTGATGCACAAAAACAGGAAGAAAAAGTGCAGAAAAAACTTCAGCTGGCACGCCTTCTCACCTGTGCAACTCGTATAACCTTTTGACTCCGAGTTCACTCTGACTGTCAAATACACATGCTCCTGAAGGCGAGGGAAACCAATAGATGTTGGCTCTGTGTTATTACAATAAACCTTATAGCTGCTTGCATTTCTCTCCCTCCCCACCTCGTGGCTTAATCCTCCGTGCTTTTGCCCTTCAGTATTTCAAAGGCAGCCTGCGGGCTAGAATTGCCCTTTGCTGACTTGTGGCTGACAGTGAATAAGTTCCCCTCTCGTCTCCTCCCTTTTATCTCTGAGATCATACTCTGAGTGGGTCAAGATCAATGGTGCTCCCTGCAAATCTGCCCAGACTCTGGGTGCTTCTCATTGACCTCTACGCAGGGGTAACTCCTGCTCTCATCCATACGGCTTTTGCATTCACTTCTATGGATCAATTTGGATGCTACACGCAGAGCTTTCATCAAAAAGTCACGGGCCATGTTGGTGCAGACCATTTTCTGGTCTATGAAAAAGTTATTCTTGGTCTCAAAGTGTAAGCTGCCCTCCAGACATGTATCAGGTTGAAGTCAGTCAGGAGCACATTAGGTAAAGCTGACGATTGGCTTGGAAGTGTTAAAAGGTGAAATTTTCATCAGCACCTACAATACTATGCAAGAGTATTGATCCACCCCTCACTTCTTTATATGTAGCTTCCAGGGAGCCAGACTTTCTTGTAATCTTTTAAAGTTCAAAATATGCCAATGTAGGTACAGTTTGAGGGACATAAAATACCATTTTTGCAACCAACAAGGCCATTCTCAAAGAGCTATAAGCCAAACACTTGGCATAGCTCATCATGGTGTGAAGTGTGTTCATAACGAATTGAGGAAATTAGACAAGCGGGGGACAAAAGAACAAGTGGCATGCCGAAAAATGTAACTACAGCCAATCAACGGTCTCTGAAAGTGAAATAGGGGGACAGAAATCCAGCAAAGACCTGACACAGGATTTGAGAGATGCGTCTTGTCCTTTAGTTGGTGGCTGACAAGAAGTTGTTGTTATGGAAGGGAAACACGGAGAAAAAGGCCAAGGTATGACAAATTGACACAAGAACTGGCCTGAAAATCAGAGGGGAACAGGTCTGATGGAGGGATGAATCCTCCCCAGAGCCTGGACCTCGACATGATAGAATCAGTGTGAGATCATCTTGATATAGAAACATCCAATGAAGAGCTTTGGAAATTCCTTCAAGAAACCTGGAGAACTATTCCTGAAGACTACATAAAGACATTACAAGATAGATCCTCTAAGAGGGTTTAGACTGTGATGAGGAAGAGAAGTGATCAAGCCAAAAAAAAAAGGATTTTCAAGGCTGTTAGTATTCTACAAACTGTTTTTCCTGATATACTGTATTTGCTTTTTTTGTTTGCAGATGTTTAAATCCATAGCTGAACATATTACCCATCGTATCAGCAACATAGAAGCGAAGAGTGGCTCAAAAGTTTTGCACTGAAGTTTAGTACTGAATGGATCATTTTAAGAAGAATAGGCCTATGTGTCCTCTGAGTGCATACACTTCACTACAGTGTAATGGAATAAAAGACTAACTGAATGCATTGTTAGTTCTATTTGCGCTGTATAATGCTACCTTTGGATTTAGGTCTGACAGCTTTTTGAGCATATATGAAAAAAAAATCCCAAAAACCAAGGACATACTGTGACAGAGACACACATTTCTTGACACAATAAAGCAGCCGCTGCAAACTTCTCTATGCGAAGGGTGAAAAAAATTCAAATAAAAATCCAGCTATGCCCAAATTTAATGTGCTGTATTGACTGAGCTGGGGTACAATTGAACTCGGCCGTGGGGATGAGCTGAAATGAAAAAAATCACCAGACGAATATACAACCCCTGCATATTAACAGGAGAGTAAGAAATGACCAAACAACATCAGCAAAAAGAGAAGCAGCGGCTATATCCTTAGATTAGGCTACTTTTCAGAGCAAAGTGCTGCATCGAGACAATAAAAGCACGAGAGCCACAGAGAAAGTGAGGCTACTGCCATCCTCAGGCCCGATACATATCGGACAGCAGAAACCGTCCAGAACCAGCTGGGGCTCACGCCCGCCGAGATCCCTGCGAGACCCGCTTCAACAAGATGGATGGCGGCCACCGAGCTTCTAACTGGACCCACTCAGCCCAGACATCATTGGGTCCGGGCTTTATAAAGAGGTGGCGCCCCCTCGCCTGCTCTCCCCTAATAGGAGCCGCTGCCTGGCTGACAGCAGCCCATAAATAAGCCCGTCCGGTGTCATGCTCTGTTATGGCTCGTCGGTGGAAAAGAACGCGCTCACCTGAGCGCGCTGCACTCTGAGGCATGTCCGGGGGAAGAGGTGAGACGCAAGAATGCGAGGCCTTAGAGTTATGCAAAAGGCAACATGAGCACTGAAGGTAGGTCACAGGAATACAATATTACCACATTATCATCTTGTCTCTTCCTCTCCTGGTTTTAGCTGCACCGATAAGTCACGTGTGTTCTGGAGAGCTCAGGACCAAACCTCAGCTCAGGTGCATTTCTCATCAGTGGGAAGCAGAACCTGCACATGGCAGATGATGTCCTGGACGTGTGAGAATCTGATGTTGAGTGAATCTTTCAAAAGGAAGCATTTGGATTAAGAAGCAAACAGGTATTTTCCCAAGCCTTTGGTGTATGATGTGTATAATATATGATATAGTAAGTAAGTATAATAAGTATAATATATTATCTTCAGGATTTTCCTGCCTTGATACTTAGGAGTGCAGACAGACTATCTGATGCATTGAAGAAACTGTTTGGGTAATTCCCTCAGATTGATTGTAAACCTAAGAAAAAGGCCACAGACTCCATCGTAAATATATTTCCCTCTCTTCATAGCAGCTCACGCTGTGAGATAAATAAAGCACCAGTGAGTCCAGTCTCGGGATCTTATGAGCCATCTAAAGTGCTGCTCCAGATATTTTTTCCAGCTTGAAGAGCAGTGACGTTCTCGTTCTGTTTTTTTTTTTTTTGTTTTGTTTTCTTTGCTTTGTCCTACTCCTTTTGCAGGGGAAGCATCTGCGAAGTGGCACCTCAAAGCGGACGACGGCGACGTGATCTCGTGCGTCATGACGCCACGCGGAAGTAATTCAGCCAAGATGGCTGCGTCCTTGACAGGCATGTTTTGGTTTGAGTGAAGAGACAAAAATGCGCAGCAAGTGCGAACTGACGGGCTGCACGACCGTCCGGGAAGTCTTGTGAGAGAAGCATGGAGAGACGAGAGTTCGTCGCGTCGCTGGTGGTGAGGTGGACTTTTTGTACGAAATCATACTTGAAAGATGGACACATAACCATTATCTTATGTCGCTTCTGTGGCGATTCCCCGTTAATGGGGAACTGGCGTGCAAAATGCACAAGTTCATCAAGAGCCTTTTAGATTTAACTTGGCAAGGAGAGAGGAAATAATTCATGTTTCATTCAGTAAGAAAGAATGTGCAGTTTATTGTGTCTACCTGTTTCATTCAGGTGGCAGAACTGAATGTTCCGACATTAACTGTAGAGACAGTGCACGGTTGTGGTGATAAAATAATTGCTTTTTTATATTTACTGTGGTATACATGGAGGTTTTTGTACTTGAGAACTTGGAATTGATGTTACATGTAATATTATGACCTTCGATCCTAACTGAATGTGAGAGGCAAGTAAAGAAAAAACGATATTTTAACAGAAAAATGCACAAATGTCCTTTTAAAACTTAGTTACCAATTCAACAAGGCAAGGCAAGTTTACTTGTATGGCACAATTCAACAACAAGGTGATTCAAAGTGCTTTACAGATGCATTAAAACAGTAGAAATAAAAAGCACGATTCAAATTTTAAACAAAAAAGAAAGAAATAACAACAATAGATGAAATCAGTAGTTAAAATAGGATTAAGTTTTGAAACTCAAGCTTCAGATTTGGAGCTTTATTCAAATGCAGCTGAAAATAGGTGTGTCTTCAACCTGGACTTAAAGGGATAGTTTGCCTCTTTTGACATGAAGCTGTATGACATCCCATATTAGCAATATCATTTATGAACATTGACTTACCCCCTGCTGTCCTGTGAGCCGAGTTCCAGCCTTGTTTTGGCGTTGACGAAGCTATTCCGGCTAGTTGGCTGGGGCTTAAAAAATAAAGCGTTTTGCTTCTCAAAACAATATGCGTTCAAAAGAGTAATACATTTGCATCACAAAATCGTTCATCCAGAAAAAGTCAGACCTCACAATCGCTTGGCGCCATTTCTCTCTACCTTCGTATCACTACGGGCTGTGTAAACTGTGCAGACCGAAGTGCAGACCGAGCAGTCCCCTGCTTCCGAGCAGTAAACACTGTAACTGGTGCGGCTATCGCTAGGTGGCTGAACGCATTGTTATGAAGGGAGGCAAAAATAGCGCCAAGCGATTGTGAGGTCTGACTTTTTTACTCTTTTGAACCAGCCAACTAGCCGGACTACCTTCGTCAACGCCAAAACTCGGCTGGAACTCGGCTCACAGGACGCAGCGGGGGGTAAGTCAAATTTAATGAATGATATTGCTAATATGGGATGTCATACAGCTTCATGTCAAAAGAGGCGAACTATCCCTTTAAATACACTGAGTGTTTCAGCTGATCTGAGGCTTTCTGGGAGTTTGTTCCAGACATGTGGAGCATAGAAGCTGAATGCAGCTTCTCCATGTCTGGTTCTGACTCTGGGAACTGATAGGAGACCAGATCCAGATGACCTGAGGGGTCTGGAAGGTTCATACTGGACAATGCAAAATATATATATATATTTGTACTTAAAGATCCTGTGCTGCATAAAGTTAGAATAAAACTTAAGTCAAAAGTTAAGCTAACATAAAACTTATCAGCATGAACATCTGTGAATGAGATTCAGTACATGTCTGAGATGGCCTCAGGTGTGAGAGTGCATTATTGTTCACGTGTCCGTGTCCCCTGACAGACTGTAAGGGGAGATTCTGTTTTACATTTTACAATTGTGTGTTTGGATGGTAGGAGGTTGTGTTAAATGCTTAGGAGCTGTATGTAGTGTCCACTGCCGTTTTCGATTTTGTATTTTCGAAGCCGTGAATAAGAAAAGGAAAATCAGTAAGCATTTTGTTGATGTGCAAAAGAAATGTGTGGCTTCGTTTGAGGTGTTTTTTTTTTTACTTGTTTTCAAGAAGGTTCGATACGCATTTGGGGCGTGGAAACGGCCCAAATATGATATGATCATATCACCGTTGCCTGACCTGGCAAAGGTTTAAATGATGTCACTCATTGGCTGTTCTGCAAACTCTAAAGTCATGTGACTGACCGTCTTTTTCCCAGCAATGATTAATCATCCCAGAGACCAAAGTAGTTTCTCTGAAAGGACTCTCCTCAAATTTTCTCTCGCGGATATCCACCGCAGTACTTGTTGTTATTTTTTTCCTTGTGGAAGTAATAACTCTAGTTTCCTGTTTGGACAATATCTTGTTTTACTTTGGCGACATGTTGCACTCTAGCTTGATCTGTTATTTTCAGATGTGATCAGCATGCTGTCCATTTGGAGAGTCAAAAACTAATCTAAATGAGGGAGCCGAGTTAACAACTGCTCAGATCAGAGCCCATGAGCAGGGTGAATTTTTCGCCATCTAAACAAATCAAATTTCTTGGCGTCTTGACACACTCTGGAGCTTTTAATCTGATGTTGCAACACAGTGTTGCTAAATATCTATTGTTTAAGGTTTGTGCAGGCCCTGCACCCATCGCCTAGCCTGGGCGAAAGCCGACTTTTGACTCCGTCAAACAGTCTGGAAAAACCCAAGAGGAATCCGTTTCCATGGAGGGTGGGACCTTACTCAGCAACTTTAATTCATTGGAGTTCCCTTAACCAATCAGTAATGTTTAGAAAGGACGTAGGTTATGCGCCGAGGTTCATGCTTACTCTCGCGAGGCTCTAGCTCGCGAATCACGCTTCCCACATCCGCTTTCATTATACCGGTACCATTTGATAAATCAAACTTTTCCCAAAGCCAGTTGGAAGGAGAGCTACGACATCCTTGCCACTAAAAAAATTGACGAGGCATTCCTCTTGCTCTTGTTTTAATTGTGTAATGCTCTCCAGAGTTGAGACAACTTCATGGATAGCTTCTAGCGTTCTTCCGTCGCCATGTTTATTTCCGCTGCGGTTGAACTACAATTACATGGACTACAATGGACTCCTGTGAGTTCTGCGTCACCACTCGCAACTGTTTGCTGATTGGCAAAACACTGAGCGAACCAAGGTAGGGGGATTTGGCCAGACTATGTGCGGAGCCAAAATCTTTGGGCGGAAGTACGTAGGATGGCGTCGCCAGGCTACCCATCGCCACAATCAGACTTTAAAAGTACAGAAGCATTTGGCCTCTGAGGACTCTGATTTCCTTTAACTTTTGGGGATCCAAACAGAACTTATCGCCTCTGCTCAGTGTCTGTTTGACTCGTGCCACAGGTGTTATCGGGGGATTATTTCAGCCTTTTGTCTCACAATGTAACTGGCTTTGCAGGCAGGTGGCTGTGCGGGGATGTGTGTGGATCTGACGCTGTTCCCCCTGGACACCATTAAGACCAGACTGCAGAGCCAGCAGGGCTTCTACAAAGCTGGGGGTTTCAGGGGCATCTACGCTGGGGTCCCATCTGCTGCTGTCGGCTCCTTCCCCAACGGTGAGACACCCGCGGTGATTGCTGAATACACTCAGAGCCCACTATTAACTGTCGTTTGTGACTGTCTGCAGGTCAGACTTGCAAGTGTTGGTGACAGAGTGCGTCCTTCTACAATTGTAAAGTAATTGCACGAATAAAAAGAGAAATTAGAATTGCGTATTACCAATATTGCCAGTGAATATTTAGACAATAAACCTGGCCTTTTGGAACCATGTGCTCCGGACAGCTGTGACAATGGTAGAAATGTTCGGTGCACAGCCAAAGGCATCTCTTAGAGAAAAGAACCTCATACCAGTGGTGAAGCATAGCGATGGAAATGTCATGATTTGGAATCGCTTCACTGCCTCACGGACTGGACAGCTCGCAGTCATTGATTCAACAGTAAAGTCTGCATCATATCAGAATGCTTCAAGTTCATGTTCATTGGGGGTTGATACTTTTTGTTAGACCAAAAGAAAAGTGACATAAAAAAATAACCTGTAGATATTTCTGACATACTGTTTTATAATATTCCAATAAAAATAGCTATGATAAGATAATTGATGTTCTGGCATTTTAAGTGTAGCTACCTAAATAGCTTTTTGCTTTAAAATTACATTTAAACGGACTTCATAGTTTACCTTCTTATACCTTTTCTTGTGTTTTTTCTTCTTAATAACTCAAGGAAATAAAAGAGGATGTACAGACAAACTTTGTTTTTTAGTGTCTTCCACAGACAGTTAATGCATTAGTCACGGTCAGCCCTTTGAGCATTTGTTTAAACTAGTAATGCGTTTCGAAACCATTTTCCTTCTGTTTGCAAATGGACCAGAGGGATGAGGTAAATGGAAAAATGTGTACAAATCATCTCGTATCCAGGGAGCTGTGCAATGCAGTGGCATTTTGCAATTCTATTGACTATTTAATGAGTCATCATGACTAAGCCCAAAAAACCTTCCATTAGTTTATCAGGACGAGACAAAGAAGAAATATCGGAGTCATATGTTGTTGGTAGAGTTAGTTTTGCAGGATATGTTTATTAAACTGTGAGACTAAGAAAGAATTGAATCCTTCCCACGTGAGACACACTTAATATTCTGAGCTTTTAAACATATTGTAAATTCAGGAACACTCCCATGCACACAGTGTGTGTGTCTCGCACACAGTGTGTGTGTCTCACACACACACACACACACACACACACACACAGACACACACACACACACACACACCTCAGTTTCTCTCCTGTCAGCGGTTGTGAGGGATATTAATTGCTCTATGCTGGTTGACTAATGGGCCTTAAATGGCTGTGGTTCTGCTTGGTTTCAGCCGCTGCTTTCTTTGTCACCTATGAGTGCACAAAGTCGCTTCTCGGCGCTGGTGGAGCACTCGCCGCACCTCACAGGGCACCCGTCACTCACATGCTGGCCGCCTCCCTGGGAGAAGTAGTAAGTCCTCTTATCCCTCCTCCTCCGATCTTTTGTCCGCTCTCATGTGGGCTGCTGTTTCACTCCGTCAGTGCACTTTTTGAGTTGTTTTTATTTATATTGGCCTTCCCAGAACTCCTATCTTTAGAGGGCCAGCTGTTGTACGCACTTGTTATTGCTCCTCCATCTTCCTGCCCTTGTTGTTTCTTTCCCACCACTGTATATCCCAAACGAACATCGCTGGCATGTGCGTTAATGCTGTTGCCTTTTGAATTTCACAGGGGGCAGCAGGGGACGAGGAGGAGGGGGGACGGGGAGGGGGTTGGTGGCTTTTGGCTGTAGGCCTCAAGGGTCCAGCTGGGTGAGTTAAGGGAGCTTCCTCATGACTGTTCCAGTATTTTCTCCACCAGCTGGGTAAATAAGATCTCATTACTGCCTATTGACTCATCTACTTTCCCAGCACAGACTCTGCCAATTTAGTCTGGGGGATTCAGGCTGAAACCAATGAGGAGCAGTGCAATTTCCTCAGCCCATCCTCTCCCAGTCACTTGAAGTGAACCGCAGGTTTTGAGCCTTATGGAGGGCACTGGTATTCACATAGGCATGAAGGGGGGTATGGAGATCGGGCCTGGAACCCAGGCTGCCTGCAAAACACTAGATCTTCAGTATTCATGGCTTTTTCGATGAAAGTAGTTCAGATGCGTTTAGCATGTTTATGAAATGGCATCATTCCAAACGGGAGGATGTTTACTGTCTTTGAGCCTCGCAGTGTTCAGGAGGACAACGCGTTGCTCTATGATTAGCATCATTTCAACAGTGTGTGGCATGTTGTTCCTGTGACAGCCGTTTATTGCGGTAGTCTAGTGATTAATGATTGGCGAGTTCTAATCAGCTTTTGTCCGCAGCGTAGGCCAGCAGAATGTGAAGGGTGAAGCAAAGGTTGCGACTGCTTTTAACCCCGTTTTGGATTTGAGCACATCAAAGGCATAAATCCGAAGAGTTTGGCTGAGCAGAGCAGGGGCGGTATCCCACTGCATCCTGGCAACTGAATTCGTCTTGTTCAAAGAGTCTAATCTTCGGGCTTAGCCGCGATGGGCTTTGCCCTACTGCTGCCCCGAGTTTTATGAAAGGCCTAAACACCTGTGGTATGATGCAATAGCTGCCAGTCGTGATTCCGTCTCTCCTCAGTCATCGCTAATGATTTTTAATTAAAAGGCATTTTGCTGAAGGTCTAACGGAAGATGCAGCAGCTAGACCTGCAATAGATAACTTTTGTTTTATGCTTTTACAGTTTACAGTGAAAATGAATCTAATCCATTTAATTACTGATCTGTTGGTGAAGCTGTTGATGAATTTTGGCTCATCAAATGCACATATTTGCTCCTTATATCTTATCTGTGTCTATAGATGTCTGTGTGCTTTGTATTCCTGATGCTGTGTAGAGCTATGTGTGCATGAGAATGGCATCTCTTAATTATGCCTCTGTGATATGTTTATATAATGTGCCTGGAGTCCACATGGGCATATTTTAACCAAAGGTACATCATTGTGAGGGTCCAGACCTGTCTGTATAATGTTTTACAGTGGATGTTGCATTTAGAGATTTGTCAGTGGACCAGCACTGCAGGACTGACTCACGGCACAGATCTTCATGAAAATACAAGAACATTTCTGCAGCATTTGAAAAAGCAGTTCGATTAGAGCAATAAAGCGCTAATTTCTTATCTTTTCACTGTAGTTACTGTCTAAGACACAAGTAAAGACGCCCAAAATCCCACAGTAATGTGTTGAAAAAAGCAGACTTCCCTGTTTTAATTTATGCTCAGCTTAGTTTAGCAGTGCCTAGTCTGTGGCAAGCACTGTCAGGATAGAGCGACGCACTTCACTTCACTTAATTCGTCTAATCCAAATCTTAGACCCAAGTGGAAATGCAACATACCCAGGGTCAAAATAATCTTATAGCTCTATGGGAAAAAAAGACCCATTGCAGTGTAAGTTCTGGACACTGTCGGTCACAATGCACATTTGGTTATTAAAATATGAAATCCCTCGGTCAGACGGATAACCAAAAAAGCCAGTGGTCACCATGATTGAGATCCCATGTTTGAGCTCCCCACGATCCTTTCCCAGGGGTCCATTTTTTTGTTGCATTTCACCAAAAGTTTCCACTCCATGACATCCGCGGCAGAGGCTTTGCGAGATTTATTTTGTTCATAATTCTATTCCCAAGCCGCCCTCTGTGAAAGATGCACTTGACTTGGTGTTAACACTCTTGGCGTGGGCTGAAAGGAAAGTCTGTGATGGTCATACCAGAGGGAGTTTCAGAGTTTACCCTGCATGAAATCTGAGATGAGAACTAAGAAAGCGAGCTAGGCGTCATGTCAGGCGTGGACTGCGGGAGGTCTGATGGTCGAGATTTTTAGTGAGTCACGTATTACAGTGCGAGTGAGCCCACAGCATTTCTCTTTTGGAAGAGATAACGAGAGGAAAAACTGATAAGAAGCTCTTTAAATAAAAACATGTCACACAGCATGTGTGCCATTGAGGCCTTCAGCCAATCGGGTCCAAGTTTTGTCGTCGCGCAGGTGGTTCCCAGTTTATTATTATTCATAAAGTGTTTATTGGAACAAATGAAGAGTTCAAGGTCTTGTGAAGAACTTCGTCAGAATTTTGGATCTTGTGTGGACAAAAGACGCAGATGGATGCAAAAGCAGAAATTCTGAAAATCCAGAGCTGTTAGATCCTACACTTAAAATGCCCTAACTCACCCCATTTCAGTTACTTAAAGCACGACCTCACTTGTAAACAGAGGCAGGACAGACAGGACAGCAAAGAGGACAGTTGGAAGCTCAGGAGAGAAATAACTAGAGGCGGTTAAGACACCCTCCTCTTCCAGAAGTGTCCTGATGCTTGTGCGACTGCAGATGTGGGACGCTCCTATAAAGAATGTGTAAGCTGATGGCGTCTGTCAGGCTCTAGCAGGCTGTTATCTAGCCATTAGATCAGATTTATCTTCATTCCCATTCGCTCGACGTCTGCCCTGAAAGCTCATTTGTCAAGGCCAGGCAGCCGCCCCCCCCCGTACCGCCTTCACCACCACATGTCTGCAGGAGGATGTTCAACAAAATACAGTGTGACGTGACATGATGGGGGACAGTGAGAAGGTGGGAGCACAAGAGGGGAGTTTTTTGGGGGGAGAAACTGGCAACCACTTAAGTTGGCATTGAGAAATAATCCATGGATCGCCTTTGAGCAGCTCCATGCTCTGTGATTTATTGGCTGTTGTTTCAGAGTTGGAGACTCGCTGTGTCCTCATCCCATCCCTTTTTCTTCATGACCTTTTTCCTCCCTCTCTTCCTGCCTCCCTCCTTTGTCGTTTTAGTTGGTCTCGGTGCAGCGATGAATTTCAAGGACAGGAAGTGTAATCGATACCTAGAATAGTTCATCAGAAAAAAAACGCCAGTAAAAGTTGAATTATCGGTTTTTGAATTGTCGCGATTACAAAAAGTTCTTTCCCCGCAATCCCGCTCCTGACTGACTGTGTCCTGATGGCAGCGGATGGTAAAAGACGGGTGGAGCGAAGGATGGGAGGATAGAAGGATTTAATGACTCGGTCTGTAGATTGATTTACTGGCTGTGCTGATAATGTGTGAATTTCTGCTCATTTCCCATTCCTTAATGTGATCTGCTGATGATTGAGTGGCAACTTCTTACCTAGAAGTTCCAGAAATTGAAATCATGCTCTTGTCATTTGGATAAACAACAGCAGGCGGCGGGAAAGTGAAAGACGTCAGTGTCAGGCAGGCAGCTCCTTAATGAAGGTTGCTTGATGAGTCCAAGAGCTTGTAAACAAAGATGAATGGGAGCAGAAATTTTACAGACTGCCAATTGATTTATGATAAGTTTCCAAGCCAGAGGAAAGAACTGAGATTGGAGGCAAGTGGGGGAAAAAAGGTCTTTCTTTCTTTCTTTCTTTCTTTCTTTCTTTCTTTCTTTCTTTCTTTCTTTCTTTCTTTCTTTCATGACTGTTATTAAGGTTTTCTTCATCATCTGCCACACCTCGTTGTGCTTCGACTCAAGATCACGGTCTCCCTCATTTTTTCCACCATTTGCACATATCTGAGATAGTCTCTGAGGCTGCACACTCGGGTCTTTTATCAGCACCGTTCTCCTCACCATTTGGTGCACAAATTACTCCCAAATAAACAATGTCTCTAATGTATTAGGTGTAATCTCCAAATCATTCTTGCTTTCCTGCTGCAGTAATATGCGAGGGCAACTTTTCGTCGGAGCTCCCTGACCGAGTACGTCAGTAATTACTTGTCACAGTCACTTTATTTCCGTGTAACTGCCCTATTATCCTCCTTCTTGTACAATTGGTTTGAAGTAAACATGACGAACAATGTATTGCAGATGGTATCTAGATCAAAGCAGAGGACAAATGAAATCCCAGCATTGAATGCAGCCATGGATTACTGTATGTAGAGGAAATCCTGCAGATGCAGGTTCTGCCACTTGGTGACAGTGTTGCACCGCAGTTGAGTTACACCTCAACTAATGTTCAAGAACCGCATCGAATTCCTCAGAAAGACTCATTCGGTTCATTTTTTTTGCTGCTCTTTTGTACAGAGCTGGAGTTGTATCTGTTAACTTTGTATTGAAAGGAGGAAGAGGAGTCACCACCCTGCAGTAAAATGATGCAGTGAAGGTCTACACAAAGTTTGGAAATGGACTAAATCAGTAGTGAGTGGGACTTTTCGGGGTCCAATGTTTGCCTGCTCGGGGTTACATTTTTTAATTTTTTTTTTCCAGCTCAGTCTGAGATTTCACTTTCAGCGTTCCTGATGTGTCTTTTCTCTTTTTGTGCCCTACATATGCATGCATTCTCGCCCAGAAAGTTTCCTTAGTCTCTGACTGAGGAAACGAGAGAGACGACAAGTGCCCATCTGAAATGATTCCTCTAACAGCTGCTGGGGTATCCTCCTCTCCCTCACTGCCAAAGAGCCTTATGTTGGGGCCCTGATGCTAAATCAGTATGGATAGCTGGATGGAGAAGGGGCAATGAAGGGAAAAAAAAAGTTGCATTTCATCTCATTACTCCTTCCCTCTCTTCGTCCCTCCCCGCTTGATGTTGCCGTGGCGAGGGTGGCACCAGCAGACGGGCATCTGTGTGACTCGAGGGAGTCACAGGGGGAGGGCGGCTCACCAACCGCTCTGTGAGATTGCTTGCCGTTTGCCGGTATTTCCACTCCGATGCAGGATAAATGGGAAATCAAGTCGCCAGGTGGTCAGCTGTGCCTGCCTGTCTGCCTTTAGGAGGCATAAATATTCATGTCTATCTGCACTTGCTGTTGGCAGTCCATATTTTTGTTGACATATGGTGGATGGGTTGGAACTTGAGCAGGGAGTGTGGTTACTGAGGTGTGCATGCGTGTCTGAATCTATCAGTGTGTTTGACAGAAGCATGTTCTTTGGACACAGATACACAGTCTGCCTGATGACCTTTTTCCAGACATGACAACTGTTGCAGCAGTGTCGTCTCGGCTGTGTGTATCCATTTGTTAATTGGCCAAGTTGCACACTAACTAAAGCAGGCGTTCCCTGCCAGCTCTGCGTAATTGCTCTTCTCAAGCCCTGCCATATCATGGCCACCTGCCATGATCTAAAAGCAGAAAAATACTTTTTTTTTTAATCATTTACCAGCTCCTAATGCATCTAGATGGTGTCAAGAAAAAACTTACCACCCCTCTTCTTCTTTTTTTTTGTTGTCATTTTACAGGTTGCATGTTTGATCCGGGTACCCACAGAGGTGGTCAAGCAGAGAACCCAAGCCTCTCCCTCATCCACCACCTACGGCATGCTGCTGGCCACACTCAGGGAAGAGGTATCTGGCAATCAAAGTCTTTCTGAATAATAACAGCTCATTAACTTTGCTGCTTTTGAAGCAACGATTTTCTTAGAAATGGAAGTTGCACTTAATTGAAGTTGGGTTACTTGCCCCAACTGAAAGAAGTCAGGAGCATACATGTGAGTGATTTGTCGGATTTGGGATAAACCTATTCCAAACCCAGATGTAAAGGGAATGATTCGCAACACTTTAAATTGGCCTGAGTTGGTCGTATTGTCGGTTTAAGAAAAGTTTCAAAGTGTTTTCTCAACAAAATTCTTTTGTTGGATTATTTAAAAAAAAAAGCCTAACTTAGCTCTCAGCAACTGTTGTACACATCCACTCATTCAAAATGTACGTAAAAGTGTGTCCACACTTTTGACTGGTACTGTACAAAAGTCATTATAGTCCGAGTTCTTGCAATTGGAACATTATTCTGTAATCGCTTCACAGTTTTAGGTGCAGTTTTCTTTCATACTGCTCATCCTCTGTACATCTTTCTGAGAGACTCTGCCTCTCTAAGGTGCTCTTTTATACCTAGTCGTGTTACTAACCTGGTGCCAATTAACCTAACTAGTTGCAACATGTTCCTCCAGTTATTTCTTTTTACTGACACTTATTTTCCCAGCCTGTTGTGGAAAATGTTTTTTTTTTTGTCAAATTCAAGATGAGATCATACTTTTCCCGAAACGGTAAAATGTCTCATTTTCAACAGTTTGATATGTTTTCTGTGTCTTATTTATATTTTCTACAGTGTCCCAGCTTTTTGGGAATGGGGATTGTAATTCTACGTGTTTGTCACACGCGTGTCTGTTCCTCTCTGCTCAGGGTGTTCGAGGCCTGTACAGAGGATATGGCAGCACAGTTCTCAGAGAGGTAGGATCCATTCACTTCTCTCTTTCTGTCCGTGACTCCCCATTGCTATTGATGTCAACCAGATAATGTGCTTATATGTCTGTCTTTGATGAAGGCTACTGTGAATTAATTGTAAAGCTCATCATACAGATTCTATCAGAATCCGTTTAGTTGAGGATTATTCAAAGATGAATATATTCAGCCATTTCAGCGCTGGGGTTCTTCCTTTTTTTTTGTTATGTTAGATGGTTTTCCCACTCATGTGGATGAAGTCATTTTAATTTCTCTTGGGCTTTATTGAAGTTGTACATATTGATCCCCCCCTCACTTTTATCTCAGAAAATTACTTGTTCAAAGTACATCTGAAAAATGAATGCAATTAGTTGTATTATAAATGAAAAACAAAACAAGACCAAATGAGCACTGGGCTGCACTCCCTTGATGCAAGCTCACCTTTCTCTAATGAAAAAGCCGCTCTGACTTCTTTGATTCGTGATTCATGATCCTCAGTTTAATTGCACCTGCAGTGCACGATAATAGGAAATAATTGTTGTGAATGTTACCTGTGCCTGACATTTCATCCCCCTGCCTGCCAAGTTTGAATAGAATTGGGGAGGAAAATGATAAAGGGAGACAGACGGGGAGAAAGAAGTATATGAAGGTGACACTTGTCTTTTTTTTTTGGAGGAGGTGTGGGGGGGGTTGCGTAATCTAGTCCCCCTCTGCTGTGCTAGCCTGTACTTATTTTCTGCCTCACTAAACTGATGTTATTCACGCAAATTCCATCTGGACAGCCGTGGGAGAAAAAAGGACAACAAGACACTGTGATTTCTCAGAGGGGCTCTGAATAAATGAATACATTTGGAGGCTGGTGCACGGCCTGTGTGCATACTAACACTAGCAGATGAAACGTAACGGTGGCGGCAGGGATTTGGGTTGTGGGAACAGCAAAGGATGCTTCGTGGTGATTGGCTTTGACGTGTGTCAGGAAGGTAATTCATTTTCTCTCGGCCTCCTCCGCTATCCGCCTATCTACCTCCTTTGGCCAAGAGACCCTGTCAAGATAAGTTTGTTTATGTGGCGCGGCGTGGCGCCTCCCCTCCTTGCTGGCCCACTAATTGGGGTGCTTTCTGTGCTATATATTCATTAGCCAGCCTTCAGAAGGCATTTCTGATGGGTATGATATCACATTAGATCAGATGTGTAAGAATCCACTTAGATCCTCTTGGAATGTAGAGGAAAAGAGTGGATGTGTGAGTGCTTTGGCGATCCTGTTCTCATTGCAGCAATGTCCTACATCCACGTCACTGCACCTGGTTTTCAGTGGCTAATTATACACCGGACGCCCATTCAGGCCCCAAGTTTTATTTAAAACTTATATGCAGGCTATTGACTAATCGGCATTCAGTTCTTTTCACTTTTGTTCCACATTAATCTTCATTGCGGCGTACCCTTTCCTTAAAGGAAACAGTCCAGTTCTCCGCTGAGTCGGCATCTTTTGTGTTCCAGCTGAATAGAGCATGAAATCAATGAGATTCAGATTGGGGAGAATAAATTTGCGCTGTGGAAAATGACTTTATTCTCCTCTAGAAAAAAACAAAAAAAACAAGGACCCATTAAATTACCTTCGGTGAGACTCTTCAGGACTTTCAGAGAGAGAAGTTTTAACTGGGGCCCACGTACAGGTTTCTGATGTCATCTGTGTGTTAGTTTGTTTCCATTGTGTTAAAATACACAGGGTAATATTCCAAGTCTAATCAAGACTCTGATTATATTTTATCATTGTGTGACGTTTGTCACTTTGACAGGATTCCCCTGGCTTCTGCTTCTGAATTGCACCGCCTGTCACCACTAGATGGCATGCCAAGATTAGAGCTGATGGGTTCTCTCCTACCCTCACTCTCTGAACTTTCCTCCTCTCTTTTACTCTCTCTGTTCTTTTTCATCATGGCAGCTACCAATCCAGCTGTATGACGTTCATGCACAGCAGTTAGTGAGCTTGTTATTGGCGAGCTCTTCATTTTCCCCGATCTAAAGCACTGTGAGATGATCTGAACTGCTGCAATCTGAGTTGGAGTAATGAGCGTGAGATTGGTTATTAGGTAGTAATTTATTAATGGGCTGGTGTGGAATGACAGGTGTAACTGAAACCGACAGCATTTGCGGAGGCACCTGGAACAATATCTTCCCGACTATAACATACAGCCATTATGAATATACAGGATTGCTCTCATAGTGGTGGAATTTCACAAAAGCCCATATAATCCCTTATTGTTTTCCCAAATATTTAAGTTGACAAATATACAGACGAAGAAGGAAATTGAGCTGGCTAAGACAGAGTAAAGCCTGCTGCTGGTCCGTCTTCCCTTCATGGGTATAGATTTCTCAATTTAGTATCTGAGTGAGCGTCAGAACATCTCCCCCCCAACAGCCAGGACCCGGTAACCCGAGGCAGAGGATCTGGCCCACAGCAAAACTTCCCTTCCAGGCATCTCCCCACCAAACCTCTGCTACTTCTTCATCCGTCTCCTCTTCGGTCTGTTGTCGATCCCCTTCAAAGCATTTAGCTTGTATACCTGACTGAATAATATTTATCCAGCTACTAAGAAAACTGCTGCTTTGGCTCGTTTTCAAACTTGATTTTCCTTTTTTTTTTAATTTTTTTTTTTAATTTTGTCTTTTTAAAGCATGCCGTGGTCTAAGTTATGCCACGATTTACCGACTAACAGTTTCAACAGTTTTTCAAACAAGTGGAACTGTATCTTACTATGTGCGGCCACAATGGTGAGCCTACTGCTGAGTTGTTGTGCTTTGTAGAGTTATGATTCCATACATCACAGTGAGGGGTTTCTGCTTCCTCTGCTGGGATGCCGAGGTTGAAAACCTTCTCAACAGGCATGACATAGAGCGGAGGTGACCCCTGCATGCCCCCCTCTTTATTTTTTGTATGTATGTGTGTGTGTGTGTGTGTGTGTGTGTGTGTGTGTGTGTGGGGGGGGGGGGGGGGGGGGGGTTGTTTGCTTTTCACCGTCTGTGATACAGGTTCAAAAGAATGAGGTGAGGGGAATCACTCCAATATCCTGTTTCTGTGCGCACTGATCCGCAGCGGCTCATGTTTATACACCCTCATATGACGAAGACAGAGCAGAGAAAGGGCAGGGGAAGCAAAGACTGTGTGTTTTTCTCCACATATGTAAAGGCAGGATTTGTGCGACACGTGTAAAGGAGTCGGGGCTTCCTCCTGCTTTGCGTTATAGCGTGGGACCCCTTCAGAACAGCTGCTGGTAGTCTCTCGACTGCCAGAAGACCATCTCCTCCAAATGAGTGAAACTCAGCAAAATGCTTAAAGCAGCTGCTTTAGATGGAAAGTGTCACAAGGCTGCACTGGAAACATAGCGTAAGGAAGATGTCTTTTAGCTTTTAGGTCAAAATTGAATAAGATACCTTGCAGCCAGTTGACCATGATCCCATATATTGGAATAGTGCCTTTTCTTGTTTCATTTAACTACGTTTGAATACATCATTTCCATTTTTATTTGTTTGCATTCATACATTCTTAGAATAAGAGTTTTGTTAGCCCCCACATTGCAGCCAGAGAGTTGGGCTCAGTTAGTTTAAAAGATAGGAGAACATTGAGTCGAAGAGAAAAACTGTTGAACCTCCATAGGTTTTGGTTTTGGTCCTCATTAACACCAAAAAAGTGGTCATAATGAGTAAGAATGCCATTTCTTTGTTGGGGTCACAGATGTGGTGAGAATTGAGGTTAGGAGAATAGTAGGGGTGTGTCCAAATAACGATAGTTGTCCAACTGTGTGTGTGTGTGTGTGTGTGTGTGTGTGTGTGTGTGTGTATGTGCTCTCCTGTGATATTGGGAAACCATATAGACTCAGTAGCTGTATTTCAGCCCCAGGAACCTTTTTTACAGGAGCTTGGGTCTTATGGAAGGTCCGTTCTGTGACCTCCTTCATTTCCACGGCTGGAATCGGAGACTAAACACAGCTCTGAGGGAGAAATGTTTTCCCCGAAAGCAGCTCTGGTAAAGAGATAGCACTTTTGAGATTACACAGAGCCTTCGGGGTGGGCCTTGCGGTGCTAAACCTTTGAGATTTTATGGTCCAGCATTCCACACCCTAACCGTTTTATTTCCATCTTTCTGTCTGAGTCTTCTCCCATTAAACCTCCGCCATAGCTCATGAAGTCTTTTAATTTTAATATGTACCCCAGGAATAGTCGTTACTATTTGTGAGCAAAGAATTCAAGAAGACGCACCTGTGGTGCGGTAGTCGAGCGAGCTCCAGCGAATGACGAAAGAGACGATAGGAACAATAGTGACACATAAGCAGTGAATCTGAGCAGTAAAAAGTTAATGTCTGATTGTTTCACAATGGTTACGTTATGCAGCTCAAATACAACACCCACAACCCCGTAGAGATGTGTAACATTTACAGGTTTGGAGTTAATCACTTTGGGAAATTGAGCAGTCCCTGGTTTTGACTGCTCTGTAGGCTGCTGTGGCAATCTCGCAAGGAGTGACGATTCACACTATAATCAACTTTATTTGCTTATATTATTTTAACTTGCATCAGGTCTCAGTGGAAATGCAAAGGACCCAGGGCTGAAAAAATTCCTGGAAAAAAGTGCTGGGTGTTGGTCAAACCTCATTCAATGGCTTCTTGGTGTTGTTAATGGGCTGTCAAGTGTATGACATGGTTAGAAACAACATAATGTGCACATACACACTGAATAACACAAACCGCATATATATACTGTATATGCGGTTTGTGTATATAAGGAAAGCTTAAGGAAATCTTGATTCAGCACACTGAAAAACAAATATAGTAAATTGTAATTCTGTTACAATAGATTCGGTACTCCATGTTCAAAACCAGTTTCTTCTACACCTTTTGTTAACTGTTGCTGCAAGAGAGACGCAGCATATGTCGGCATGCACTGAGGAAAATTGAAAACAGACGGATGCAAATTTTTCAGTGAGCTTTTGTGGCATATCTGACACAAAGCACCGGTGTTAAGACTGAATGTGTCGGTGTCATGTTGAAATGACCCCCATCATGCTTTTCTGTACATTTTTGCGGCAGCAGTTCACGTATCATACTAGTATCAACCCAGTCACTTTAAGTTCAAACTGTGGCAATCGCATTCAGGCACAGACGTGTACAGTAACGGTGGGTTGATTACGCCTCTGATCTGCCGTTCTGAGCAGAGCTTTCCTCCTTCATGATTATCAATACGATAATTATCTGTACTACCAGGTTGAGCTGAGCTGAAGCTCCCCCTGTCTTCATTTTCAACCGCTCCCATCCGCCGTCATTTTGTTTAACACAGTTTGATATGAATATTCATGGCAAAAAACGACACGTTGTTATGAGAAAATTGGATTTCAATGTGTGAAAAAAAAAACAGCACAACAGCTGCAACAGCACACTTGGCACAATATACAAAAATTTATGGTGACATGACATGTGAGAAAACTCTTAAATTATGAGAATTAAGCAATATACCTGACTTAATTTACTGTCCAATCTCACGGGATATCAGGCTCATACTGTGGCTCTTGTCGTCACTTCGGCAGGCTTGTCTGAATGAAGCCCTGAGGAATTGTGTGAATGACTTCTTGCTGTCGCTTTAACAGGTTGATAAAGCTTTAATCTTTTGTATCTCATGTCTGAAAATGGCTTGTTTTAAGATGAGGCTTAGGATAAATGCGAGAGAAAATTGTGAGACCTAAGGAAAACGAGCACGGATAGGTGTTTTTATCTTTCCTTTAAGCTGGCATCAATGGTTTGTTCAAGAAGATTCCATTCAATTTATAAGCCAAAATGTTTGCGAGAGAGATAATTTCACACAGGCTTTGTAGTTGTTGTGGTTGTTTGAAAAGATGGAAATCTGACGGTAATTGCTCCAACGCTCAGAAAACAAAACGGCAAATGAAAGACGAGAGGGAATCAACCGGAGCCATCCATCCATCCTTTTTCTATACCCGCTGAATCTGTCGGTCAGGCTGCGGGGGGGTTGGAGCCTATCCCAGCAGGGTACACCCTGGACAGGACGCCAGGTCAACCGGAGCCTTTCGGTTGAAATGCTTCAAAGTTAAAATTACAAATGACAATATGTGACTGTGACAGGAGTTCTGAAACGGCTAAATTCAGCACGAGAGATGGATTTTTGTATCCATGTTGTGGGTTAAAAAAAATTCTCTCCCCACCGTCTACTTGCTTGAATTATGGATTATTCTTTGTAAATGCTGCCCCTGTTTGAGTTGTATGCAGGTCGAGCCGACCCTTGTTAGAAGAGTGATGACCCTCTTAAGGTACCTCTTCATCACTGGATGATTCCGATCACTTTATCACAGATGTCACTCTGGGGATTAATGGTTATACTCCTGCCGCCTCTGTGCACGATAGATGGATGGGATTCTGCTTGTAGTGACTGTCTGCGCCTGTCATTCACATCAGTGGAGCTTGTGTGAATGCAATTCTATCTTCACATCTTTCTTCTTTTGTGCCTCATCATACGTCCAGCTTGGCATTAATCTTGAGTATTTCTGTCCTCTCGTAGATAAACTTCACTTTAAGGGGCACCTTTGGCAACGGGACGTCCTATGCAGATATGACTAAACTTTGGTAACCTTCCTTAGATCAACATGATCCATTGATGAGTTCTGCAGTTGCAGGGGCTGAAGGAGTTAGCTGCCGTGTTGTCAGCCCCCTACATGTGTTTTTTGCTCAATGTGGTCCTGGCTGGGGGTCAGTTAAAAGTATTCCGTGCTTCTCTCTTCAGTTTGGTGCGCTGGAAGCCAGTGCCACTGAGACCAATGGATCACAAACTTATGTTAAGTATGTTTGTCCCAGTTGAACACTTCAGTACATTCAAAAATCCATCATTGTGGCCATAATTCAGGATTTCTCTGTGCAATTCTTCCTTTTTTTTTAGACTTATTACCAATATGAAATGCCAGACCTTTTTCCTGGAAAAAGACATGGCTGTTTTTGACAGTTTTAGTTTTTTTTTTTTATGCCTCTCTTTTCCACTAAATGTTTGTGTGTGCGTGCAAGTGGTATCGACCCAACAACAGTGTCTCCGTCATTCTTTTTGAGTCTCAGCTATGTTTGCTTCCAAAAACTTTATGCTTGTTTGTTTCAATCGGAGTGGAAAAACCGTGGTACCCCACATCTGTGTCTAATAACAGACAGCCCGCCCGCCTGTCAAGGGACCGAAGGCAGTGCGTCCGTAGGATTAGGGTCTTGAATGGTTGAAAAATGGACCAGTATATTTTTGACGTGATGGGGATTAGAAAAGTGTCAATAATATGCTTCTGTATGTAATTTATCAGTATAGAAGACTGAAAGGGATGCATTTATTACCCAAACAGCCGGTTCCATTTGAATTAAGCTCGTATAGAAGTGACATGATACCAGATTACATAGTTGCGTAACTGCTGTAATACCCATCTCATTCAGTGATATTTAGTCATTGTAGGAGGAAAAAGTTAAAACTTCAATCAGATCCAATAAATGGCAGCAACATGTTATTTTCATTTTATCCTGAAGTGAAAGCAGAGAGTAAAAGTGGAGGGAGTGGAAGGAGGATAAATCATAGCTGCCAAAAGCCCTAAGACATAAGGAAGGACCCAATAATAAGAGGTTAACCTCACTCCCTTTTACAGCACTATTTTTCTGTCAAGAGAACTAATAACGTGCCTCTTTCTTCCCCTCCTTCTTCTTCTCTTCCTTTCCAAAACCAGTCATCTCTCATATCTGTGGATTCACAGTAACACTCAGTTCAAAATGTAAACCATTACCCCATGTCATATACTCGGTCGTGGACATTTTTCAGTCACGTTGCTATCAGCCTTTTGTTGCACTCGTCCCTCTTTATGTGACAGTCGGATGAGGCTCTCCAGAAGCAGCACCTGCTCCACCCAGCCTGCCATAGGCACCCCCTGCTTCCCCATCCACAACCATCACCTCGCTAGGATCGTTACGACCCCGAAGCATCAGGAGCAAACCACCGGTATGTCAAAGGTCGCGCTGTGATGTCACTGCTTAATGTTCAACGGGAAAAAAATATATAAATATATAAAGTGCCCCCCCCCACACACACACGACAAGTATTTACCTCACTCAACTCCAGCAGAGGTGAAGAGTTCAAACCAATTCATAATTCAACACTCATCTGCTTTGACAGTTAACTGAAGCCATTCTTTGTGTGCAGCAAGTGGCTGCTTTATTAAAAATGGTGTTGATATTGGTCAGTTGTAATTTCATGGAGGCTGATTCATGACAGATTTCCTTTTTTTTTTTTTTTGTGGCTTTTTTTTGGCACCCTATATAGAGTGCGACCTTTAGATGGTAATGTTCCCTTGAGGTTGAACCCTTTTAACCTGTTAGATTCTGTTGGATACCAGCGATGCTTTTTTCAAAGCAAGGTTGGAGAACTGGGCTAAATAATGAAGTGGAAACCAATGGGATGATCACTTAGTCTGATGTCGCGCTAACTTGGCACCTTATTAGGTTTGTGTAGATTAAACATTGATGGCTGCGTTACTTTTATTTTGAAATCATTTCTGACTGAGTGACTGGATGAATAATGTAATCAAGCAATTTAAAGGTCATTTCCAGAAGTGGTTGAAAGTTTTACTCTCACCAACATGAGAATGGGATGTCTTTTGTCAATAGTCTTGATAGATCAGTCTGGTCCATATATGGTCTTGTTTGACAGAGTTGTCCGTTTCTGTGGGTGTTTTTAAAGTGCTGCATCACTGCCAGTATACACTGATTTTCACAGTGGAGATTCTCTTATTTCCAGCTGTGCTGCTACTTTGCTTATCTGGTTACCAGCTGATAAGATATACTTGTGTGTGAGGTAGTGAGAAAGAAAGCTAAAGAGCAATTTTATCAGCCTGCAGGCTGCGAGTGGTTCACTGCAGTGACTGTAGTCTCAGTTGTATTGCTGTTGCCACTTCTTCCCAAGAATAAGGTGTCTGTGTATCTGCTCTGTGACGCTACCCTGTGTTGTTTTCTGAAAGGATCCGTGCGCCATGCCAGAGATGTAGAAGCACGTTTTTAATCAGAGAGAACACCATCTCACACGACAAAGACTGGTGTCATTTTACTATTGCCATGAGGTTCGTACAAACTAACGATACAATGTTTCTTTGGTAAGAAATCCCAAAGTATCCTTCTCGGTACCCTCATCCACCCCTCCTGTATTGTGGCTCGGCCCTCAGCACCAGCGTGTTTTCTCTGTCCATTCTCCCATGTCTCACTCCCAGCTTCAGACAGATCGGGCAGCTATACATCTCTCTTCCTGTCAACAGCTAATTGGTTGACCCTCAGGGCATCCTGTATCACAACACATCACCATTCACTGGCTAATATGCCCTCTGCCATTGATGTCATATATCAGTGGCTAAAGCCACTCAAACTGTCCTTGTTTCAGCTCATTGAAAGTATGAGTATTTAATTGCCTCCATACAACAAATCCTTTCTATATTTCATAGAGCATATTTTCTCAGTGTTCATTTAACAACTGTGAGGATGTTGACAAAGACCTGTGCCATTTGTTTATCTACATTAGCATTCATTAGGAAATGTTTACATGCCTGTAGCTACTGTGGCCCTATAAACAGAAATGTCACTGACTGAGTGATGAAGCTACATCACTGCTAAGCCATTGTTGGCGTTTTCCCACTGGCTGCAGCCCTCTCTCTTTTTATTAAAGCAGGGCTCAGTAATACGGGGTTTGTTTACCATGCAATACACACCCCAAAGCTGTAGGGGGAGCTCCGTAGAAAATAGGCGTAAACCCACCAGAGGCAATTTACGGTTTATTTGTCCTGGGTCCGCATGAGAAAGTGAACAGTCACACACACACACACACACACACACACACACACAAATAGTAATAATAACAGTCCTAAAAAGATCATTCTGGAAGCGATCGTAACATAGCCTAATTTCATTACACCAAGACCTACTACTTGGTGCAGGAAGACTGTGTATTTGTACAAATGTAGTTCTACAAAAGTCCTTTATAGCAACATCCACTGAAAGAAAACACGAACGGACATGTCTAGTCCTAGTGCTATAGCCAGCCGCTTCAGAAACAGAGAATTGTTATTTTAGATATAGTTCGTGAGGCAGGAACAATACATAACAGTATGTTCACCTTTACTGTTACAACTCAAATACCTTCAACTCCAGCAAGCCGAATTCAAAATTATTGTAATGAAAATGACAAGTTCTACACCGACATCACTGTAACCTGCACACGGCAACTGCTCAACATTTGTCTATATACTAGCAGCTACATCCACTGATGAAAACGGTGATTAGCTCAATAGCTGCTAACCAAACATCGTTTTCACAAGTTTTGACTTGGAAAATGTAACGATTTTAGCTGTAACCGTATTCAATTTAGCCGTCGACAGCTAATGGAAAGGGGGTGTGTCTATCAGGCTACCTGGCTCGGCTCAGAGCCCTTTACGACCTGCCGTGAAGCAGTAGTTCTTGGCTCTCGTGTGTCGCGAGACTTCCAGAGCTAAACAAAGCACGCGGCGCCACAGGCAAAGTTGCAAGCGCTGTTTCGGGCTAGGGCCACCAGATGGAGATGGAAATGTCACCGTTTTCATCAGAACGGGTCAGCCAAGCAAACTGATGATTGCCAAGCAATTTTATGACCATGAAAAAGTTGCATAGCATGTCTTTAATTTATTTATTTTTTTGGTTGAAACTTATTTCTCAATTGGTTCCATTACATAACACTTTAAACTGTCAGTGCTGTGGGCTTTCTTTGTGCAGCAGCTCTTTTGCTTGTACTATAAAGGCGGAAATGCAAGCAATCTGGGAGTACCTTTGGTGAAACTACATCTGGTACAGGCAGAGGGCAGTTTTTCACTCCCTTTATCTGAGCTTTATTTGAACGTTTCAGCTCAGCTTCAAAGTGCTCACAGCAGGGACGATTTAGTAACTTATTGGCAGCACCCAAGGACCCAAGGGCTGTCTGGCCTTTTTTTCCACATGATCTTGTTCTGTCGGTGTTGTAAACGCACATTCATTCCCATACATATGGGCCGGTAGGTACCTACTGTATTTGTAGTTGAATGGTTTTCTCTTATTCATATAAGCAAATGCCATGATGAAGTCTTTTCCTTGAACAAGCCATTAAGGCCCAGATTAGATTTACTAAACCCGACAAATTAGCATTTGGTCGTAAATCCTAAACAGCGCAGATGGGAGTGACTTATCTACCAGCCAACCATCACTACGGCCCCCGGGGTATTTTTGTTAGTTTAGAAAATTAAAACATAGCCAGAGTCATCTGAGTATTTGAGAAATGCTGAGAGTACAGTCCCCTGCGGTGCTCCTGTGCTGCCGACCACCCTGCAGTATTACAAAACTGTATTCTCAAGATTTTGTCCGGCCATGTAAAAATAATGTGGCTTGGCAGTCGTTCTGATAATGTCTACTTCTGGCATAACAAATAGATTTACACAAATATTTGCACTATCACGGCCATCTCAGGCAACAAAATTTAAGATTTTATTTTTGGGAGATAAATAACGGTGCAGACAGCAGTGAACTGAATGGTTATACGATTAGAACACATTCTGCATCAATCATTTAGATAGTGTTCTCTTTGAAGTTTTATTCTGAAATTGAAACCAATAAATGCATATGCAACAGGGCTCCGCAGCCCTAAGTTGCGTCTGCGCCTCATTAGTAAGTATCGAATTTTAACACTAAAGCTGAATGGCTCCAGTGTATGTGATGCTTGCAACCATGGGACTCCAGCTGGAGATGAAGCTTCTGTAACTGCTACTTAGCTTCCTTGTTGTCATACATTCATTCTTTCCTATTGGTTTCACTTGCTCTACATGCCTTCCAACTATTTGGTTAAATTTGGCCATCACAGTCTCCTGGTGAGGTTCAGGCAATAAAATAACTTGGTTGGAGAAATAGAAACCACTGGTTAAAGAAATGGTGGGATCTTCTTCTGGGCTAAAATACCATCTCTCAAAACACTCAGTGGGGTTACATGGCACTGAAAGGATCAGATAATTGGCTAAATTATACGGTGGCTGACACGTGCTAACGCCGAAACAAATCCAACAGTAAAACGCTGCAAGAGAAAAATGCGGCAATAACAAAAACGACCGGAGCACACGCGCTGCAAACATCAAAACACATGCAAGAGAGAAACGCTGCAAACTTCAAAACACATGCAAGAGAGAAACGCTGCAAACTTCAAAACACATGCAAGAAAAAAACGCGCTGCAAACTTCAAAACACATGCAAGAGAGAAACGCTGCAAACTTCAAAACACATGCAAGAGAGAAACGCTGCAAACTTCAAAACACATGCAAGAGAGAAACGCTGCAAACTTCAAAACACATGCAAGAGAGAAACGCTGCAAACTTCAAAACACAACGGAAGTTCGCCAGTAATCTTTTATCTTATTATAGAAGAGCAGCGGAGTTATGTCGCTATGATAAGGTAAAAGATTACGTCAAAGTGTTTAAAAAAGACATAAATGACAACGTACCTTTTGACTTTCTTCTATTTCATTAATATGGTAGATCTCCCATAGTCGATCCCCTAACCCACAGGTCGAGACTGCCTAGTGGCCTGGCGAACTTCCGTTGTGTTTTGAAGTTTGCAGCGCGTTTTTTTCTTGTATGTGTTTTGAAGTTTGCAGCGTTTCTCTCTTGCATGTGTTTTGAAGTTTGCAGCGTTTCTTTCTTGCATGTGTTTTGAAGTTTGCAGCGTTTCTCTCTTGCATGTGTTTTGGGGTTTGCAGCGTTTCTCTCTTGCATGTGTTTTGGGGTTTGCAGCGTTTCTCTCTTGCATGTGTTTTGAAGTTTGCAGCGTTTCTCTCTTGCATGTGTTTTGAAGTTTGCAGCGTTTCTCTCTTGCATGTGTTTTGGGGTTTGCAGCGTTTCTCTCTTGCATGTGTTTTGGGGTTTGCAGCGTTTCTCTCTTGCATGTGTTTTGGGGTTTGCAGCGTTTCTCTCTTGCATGTGTTTTGAAGTTTGCAGCGTTTCTCTCTTGCATGTGTTTTGAAGTTTGCAGCGTTTCTCTCTTGCATGTGTTTTGGGGTTTGCAGCGTTTCTCTCTTGCATGTGTTTTGGGGTTTGCAGCGTTTCTCTCTTGCATGTGTTTTGGGGTTTGCAGCGTTTCTCTCTTGCATGTGTTTTGAAGTTTGCAGCGTTTCTCTCTTGCATGTGTTTTGAAGTTTGCAGCGTTTCTCTCTTGCATGTGTTTTGGGGTTTGCAGCGCGTGTGCTCCGCTCGTTTTTGTGATTACCGCATTTTTCTCTTGCAGCGTTTTACTGTTGGATTTGTTTCGCCGTTTACAGCGCGTTTGCACGTGTCGGCCACCGTAAAATTACAATAAGACTGAGTTATTAAGTTCATGTAGACACCTTAATCTGACAAGGAATTGGATCAAACCGAGTTACTCGCGATCGGATTAAGACCCGAGATAACTCGGTTGAAAGTCAAATTAAACGTGCTTGTAGACGGGTGAAGCACGTGGTGAATTAGACTTTGCGTTCTGTGCATTCTCGAGATTTTTTCCCGGGGTCGTAAACCGGAAGTCGGAAGAGACAATATTACTGTTGTAGTCGCTGTCGGAAAGAAAAACACCACGATTGAGAATGCGGCGTTGTGCATGGCGTTTGTGCAACAAGCAGCTCATCACAGACGAAATGTAGAGGGACATACCTTCATCTTGCTCTTCATTCGCCATTTTCTCGAATGCATGAGTTTGGTGTTGAAGGGGTCGACCGGAAGTGGCTCTATTAGCAATAGTTGAAATGGGTACAGCGCCACCTATCATATCGGAGTATGACATGCTTTGTGCCTATGATTCGATTCATTCATCGCCATATATCCAAGGATAATTACCCTTGCTCAACTCATTCATATTGTAATTTAGCCAATTATCTGATCCTTTCAGTGCCATGTAACCCCACTGACTAATATTTTGTTACAATATGACATGTTGATGGTCGCCTAGGTTATCCGTCAAGAGGAGGATTCGCAATATGAGTCAGTAGCACAGCAGGTTCCAAATAAATGGCAAGATTCTGAACTAATGCAGCTGTGAAATGATCACAAAAACAATAAGATTGACTATGTTCAGCCTTTTCTCAGCCTGGAGCTTTGAATTCTTATGCAGTTCATTACTTCTACTCTACTTTGATAAAAAGGAATACACCATATTTTGTTTTATTTTTATACTGTTGCATCCAAAGTGCTTCTATTTAATCTCAGATGTTTCTCCCTATGAACGTACTTTTTGCACAGTGACCATGGGTCCGGCCATATTCTAAGTTCAGAATTATCTTTATTTGTCCAAGTTTGTGCACACAAACAAGGAGTTTGACTTCTTTTGTTCCCTTTGCTCTCTGCATGCAAAAAAAACCCCAAAAACTTTTAAATGGGGAACATATACACAAGGAAAAAGACAAATATGAGAAGAAGGGAAAAATAAGTTACAGAAAAGTCTTAAAAAATCTAAAAAAAAACTACAAACTATTGTTTTAATGGTGCAGATGTGCATTGTTATGAGACCTGAATGGTATGACAGTGGGTTATTGCACATCGTTCGTCAGAATGACAGCCTGGAGGAAGAAACTGTCTCAATCGTGTCTTTAAACTTTTGGCGTTGCATTGGAGCGATCCATGCTTCATCACTGTGCTGACTCAGCAGTTGCTCAGACTTCACATCCAGTCCTTGAAGTAAAAAAGTAGCGTCAGGCCTCTGATAATAACGTTAGCGTGTTCCCACTCTGTGATTTTGCTTGTTCTGCTGTATCACATATTTCATTTGAAACAACAAGCTGCACAAAGCTGCATACAGGTGGGAGGAAGGAGAGAAAAAAAAAAACTTCAGCACAGCATAAATATTTTTCCGAGGTTCTGGGAAGCGTATCTCATGTCAGTGGAATTGCTCTCTTGAACTGCTGCCAGCACAGTACACCCCCCCACCACCACCACCACTCCAACTTTGAACAAGTCTTAATTTGTCAAGAATATTACTGCACTGTGCTGAGATTTGGCGGGCTGTGTCGGCTTTGGGGAACTCGGGCCAGCTGCTATGTGATTGGCTCAGTGGAGCTGTGCCGGCGCTCGAAACCTCTCCCTAGTTTGGCTTGTTTAAACACACACACACACACACACACACACACACACACTTCGAACAGCCCTTGGCATTCAGAACTGTCAGGTGGAATTCTTCAGCAAGTGCAGTCACACTCACTAGTTTGTACAGCACAGAGGAGCTGGGAAGGCTGAAAACTCGTCGTTACTGCCGCAGGATGCACGCAGCTGCGCGGCCTCTCATACTCACTTACCTGTAACAAATGTAGATTTTGTGGAACTCAGCTGCGCATAAGGCGTGTTATGCTTTATCCATGTTGTAGGTTTAGGTCGAATAGCCATATGATTTGTGTGAAGTGCGCCTCTGGGGATTATAAAGACAGGTGCGTATGTTTGTGTGTGCGTTTCAACTGAGATAGCATATGGGGATCTGTTTTCTGTAATCGGGAAAGCAGGTCTTAGCTTCCACGAACCAGCACTGCGCAACCACCAAGAGAGAAGTAATCCAACCTTCTCCCTCTGTCCCCCCCCCCCACCCCCACCCCGGCACCCTCAGTTCAGTTTCCCTCCTCCCTTCGGCCGTGCTGATGAAGTCAAACACAGGCCCAGAGCGCCGGATCAGACTCCTTCTATCGATTGACTTTTTTATGTGTTTGTTTATTTATTTAAAAGGACCTGAAACCTAATGTCCCTGAGGTGTACTTAGCTCCCCTCCCGCACACTCATGCACACAGTCTCTCTTACGGAACTGCACGCACCCTCATTCCTCTCCTGTGCCTATGTTTGGTCAGGGATTTTTGCAGCATAACTGCCCCGTGTGAGGTGTGACATAATGTTATTTAATGTGAAATAGTTAACAGCCCATAATTGATAGGCTGGAATGGGTTGTGCAGTTTGACGTCCTTCATGAGAAATGGAGAGACGCTTCGACTGAGAACCGCCGCTGTATCTAATGCGGCATTTTCTCAGCATGGAAGGTCAGACTGGAACAAATTTAAGAAAACAGCACAACACAAGTTTGTCTTTCGGGTTTGGTTTATTAACCCACGACTTCCGCGTTTTCATTCATTTCCCAAAAAGCAGCATACCAACTACACATAAAAAAAAAAAGATTGATTTGTTATTCTTGATCCACTACAACAGTGATACTCACTATTTTTTTCTCAAGAGCCACATTGGCAGAGCAAAATCAAGGGAAGAGCCACTTTTATGAAAACATACTAAGTCCCCTTTTGCAAAAATGCATTTCTACATATAGAACATACCACAAAAAAAGAAACAACACAGCCAATACATTTTCAATTAAGACCACATTTACCTTAATACTGGGATGAGCGGAAGCTGGCATGCATGTCCTTGACTTTCTTCATGTTGTATTTGTAGTTTGTTGTTGTAATCATAGTGAGACATTCAAGATGAGCATGTTTTTTGTGCTGCTTTTTGCCCCTTTTTTTAAATTAAAAACCGATCCATTGTCCCTGCATCTCGCGGTACACCCGATGTTTGCCTGCTCGTGCCCTCTCTGGCGTCTTCATGCTGATTTTCGTTTGGTTTTTGTGCTGGTTTTTGCCCTTTTTTAATTAAAAACCGATCCATTGTGGGGCGGTCGGTGGCGTAGTTGGTTAAGCAGCCGCCCCATGTACAGAGGCTATAGTCCTCGCTGCAGCTGGCCCCGGTTCTAGTCTCGCACCGAGCGGCCCTTTGCTGCATGTATTTCCCCCCTCTCTGCTCCCTGCTTCCTGTCTCTCTCCAATTGTCCTATCATTAAAGGCATAAAAAGCCCAAAAAATTACTTTTAAAAAAACAAAAACAAAAAAAACGATCCATTGTGCCTGCATCTCGCACCATTAAGCCTTAATTAATACCTAATAAAAATACTTAATACTACAAAAATACAAAATCAATAAAAATACCTAATCCTGTGGAGTATTTTCTGTATGTTATTTGAAAAAAATTATTGTTATTGTTACCATATTGTTATAAGCTACTATGCTACACTTGAGGAGCCGCGCAATGAGTATCTCTGCACTACAACATTAGAAGTAGTTAGAAGACACTGGCTGGTTTATTTCTGCTATTAGGTGAACTATTTAATAGCTTATTAGCATTTGTTTTGTAATAATGATTTCCAACATTGCTTCCAAGGTACAGCGAATGCTGCAATTCGGCCTTTCAGACATACCAAGGGGAGTTTAGATGCTGGAGTTAAAGCAAGGCTTTAGAGTGGCAGTCCATAAACCAATGGGTGAAGTCGGTGGTTATGTCCATCTTTTACATATTCAGTCCATCACGTGAATAAATGGCCGTTTCCTTAGCCTGCCACTGTCTTTCAAAAGTACACGGCTTAGTTTATGTCCTCCAAAACGTGCTTATTTTTTTCGCAGTCATTGCAGTGACTTTTAAAGAATTCGCTCAACCTTTTTGATTTAATTACAGAGAGACGCAGCTTATGTTGGAAACTGAGTCGAGTCTTGAATGAAAATCTTACAGTGTAATGAATATAGTCACATTAAAGCAATACAATGTAACTTCTCAAAAAGCCCACTATGGAGCTCCCCCTACAGGCTTGGAGGTAATGTACGGTTACACTGTCGTAAATACAACACCCTTTCGCTTTCACGTTTCACGTTTGTTGACAAACCGGCGAGGAGTCAGAAGGTGCAAGCTATGTCGACCGAGAAGGTAAGAGTAATCAAATGTACCTGGGAGCGTGAGAGGGGTCTATTTGTTTTTGCGGTAGGTGTGCCAGAAAGCAAGTCGAAGTACTTCCGCTCAGCTCCCGGGCCGCTCCAGCAAAGTTACATAGCGCAGTTTTTCCAACTCAGACCCCCGAAGGGCATAGGAGACAGGCCAATCGTAATATTAAAACTCATTCTAGCCGCACAATTTTTTCCAAGCTGTTATTTTAAGGTAGAAATGTTACATAGTATTGCTTTAAATAGTTGTTTTTAGCTATAAGGCTCTAGTGTTTGATTACGAGTACATTTTCAGTTTAATTGCGTGACAATTTAGTTTTGCAGTTGTAAAAGAAAAAGTTACGTATGTAATACGAGTAGTGTAAAGCTCTTTTTACTTAGTAAATCTATTTTCCATTATTTAATGTGCATATTTGCTCTCATTTGCCATGTGTTGATTTATACGAGTCTTGTAAAAATGATGGTGTATTTTTATATCTATCTAATGGCCGAGCCTCAGCTGGTATTCAAAAACAGTCCTGCCAGAGATATTTTAGGGAGGTAATTGCAACCCCCCCATTGACTGTTTATTCAGAGCTCAGAGCCACGCAACATGCATCCATATCACATATCAGTCATACTTCTTTAGAATTGCACCAACAAGCAAAATGCCTGCTTTTTTTGTTTTTGATGTGCTTATGCCTGTTGGCGTGAACTCGCTTGTGCAATTTTTGTATATTTTTTTTTTCTTGTGGCCTTTCATACAAGTTTGACTCCACATTGTCCAACAGGACTGCCGTCTTCCCTCTCAGTGGCTGTGCAGTGCAGACGTATCCAACGCCACCTGCCTCTCTGACATGATAAATGACTTTATCAACTTTCAACATGTTAAAATCTGATCTCTGCCTGTTTGTTATCAGCGTGTCACCACAGTCAGTTCCTCGTCATACTTTCCTCACACTCAGCAGATGGAATGTGGGTGTGTCTGGATGTTTTAGTGAGAAGTGTGTGTGTGTGTGTGTGTGTGTGTGTGTGTGTGTGTGTGTGTGTGTGTGTGTGTGCTTGTATGACTCTGGAAAGTGAATCCAGCTTGCAGTCCTGTTGCATTAGCAGGTAATAAATGTGGACTTAGACTCTTGGCTTTGCTCCCTCCGCCTAGTCCGCATGTTTTTTTTTTTCTTCTTTGTTTTTTGTCTGTGTGTTTGTTGGTCTTCACATGGCCCATAGTAGTTCTTCACTTTGAATCAGGCTGCTGCCGCTGTTTGCTTCATCATCTGACTCCCATCTGCCTTCTTTTAAAAGATCTCCTTTCCTCGACTCGACAACAAAGTTGCTCTGATTTAAACTCGAGCTCTCTTATTTCTTTAGATGACGCAACATTTGAAAGGAGAAATTGAATTTGAGAAAGTGCACATGGTCCCACTCGAAATGCTACATTTGGAAAATTCAAAATCTACAAGTTTAGGAGCTTTGTCAAATGGATTTGGAATGGTCATTCGGTATCAAATAGAGTCCGGTAGGCTTCTCTGGCTCATGAATCACTCGCTCTTTTGCTAATTCGCTCCACATCTGGTGGCAAGATTGAGGCAGGATTGTGTCGGGTCCTCGGTTGCACCATTGTGTTTTGACTGATCGTGAGTAATGCTCGTTTGTGTCTGGAATATGATAACAGTAAAAGTCTTCGAGGGGGCCCTTTATTGTCATTGTACTGGCAGTAAATAATGTCATCATGCCTATACCGCCTTTTTTTCCAAAGCACAAGTTTAGAAAAGCAAGGTAGGAGTTTCTGCATGTGTGGGAAAGAACAAAAACTGAAGTTCACTAGTTTCCATGAGACTCAGACGAGACTGAATTATTCTTAAACCCTGTTTGCAGCTACTTTGCAGCTACACTGTCGGATGTTGTGAAATCCTCAGCTGTAACTTATAGATCTCATCCAAAACAGGATGCGAAAAGCCCATTTTTATCTCTGCCCATGAATACTGGTTTGCATTTTAAAACATCAGTGTTGCAGAGAACATTCACAAACACAAAATGAGAATTAAAATCGTGTTTGAAAACTAGACTGGTGACATTAAGACATCTGCTAAGACGAGTGGAACTCTGTGATTTGTTGTGTTTTTGTCTCTCAGCGCGGCGCTTCTCTATGGGGATTCAGAATACACAAAAGGGGAGGGTCAAACATATACTGGAAGAGTTGTTTCAAGTGTTTAAAGCAATTATCTCTGGCAGTGAATAACCAAACAGGTTCTTAGCTCGAACAGACTTATAACTGCCTCTTGCACCAGCCCTAAACCAGCACTGGAACCACTTTGGTCGCAAAGAGCTTTCTCAGCTTTTCAACTGGCAACATCTTCAGGTGGCAGCAATCAGAGGTAGCGTCATTCAAGCCTGTTGAAGAATAATTGTGGCTTATTTTACATCTAATTTGCGAAAATGAGATCTAGCTTTGATTTCAGCACACAGTCGCTGTGGCATGAATTTGATCAGCATATGCAATGTCGCAACTTTAATTTCTGTCCAGAGTTGTATTCCTTTTTCACCAAGATCTTGTTTTGATGATGGGAGAGTCGGACAGCTGCCCAACGTCTTCTTAGCCCCGTCAATCCTGTCTTTTTCATTTTGGAATATGCCAGCGCCATCAGGGAAGAAAAAGTCAGTAGATGGAAAAACCTGCTCATTCAGTGTATTCAGGTAGTCGGCTTACCTCATATTGATCCTAACTAACTGAAACAATTCCAGATCATTAGCGTGGATTCAAAAGTGCTTTATTCCACATCTGCCATTCAGCCATCGTAATCAAAGTAGGCACAATACTATGTTATTTCCAGTACAGGAGAGACTTGATGCTCACTGTAATTACGTGGATAAAAATATGTTCATGCATTGGTATTGGCTTTGCTGTATTAGACGTTGGCAAAAATCCAGTATTTTGCTTGCTTAATTTGAATCTTAGCTCCCAGTAAAGTAGATTTTGTTGTACCCTTCCGCAGCCACGCAGCACTTTATTTCAGAGTAGTGAGGGGTGAGGTGATTTCTTGGAAAGAAAACTACTTACAAGGATAACCACTGCCTTCGATCAGATGGGTGTGCCATCGATGCGTTCGTCCGCTTGTCTCTTAATATCCATCTCCTTCACCACTGCGCTTCCTCTAAATACTCATCAGTATGCAGAGTCTGCAGTGTGACCTATTAAAAGTCATTTGTCAAATTGCAGCCAACCGGCCTGCCTGCAATCAGGCTCAATGTGAATATATTTTGACATGTGTTTTTCCTGCCCTCCGTTGAGTGCCTAAGGACCTGTGACAGCCTGGAACCTCTCTGAATACTAATAAAGTCAGCTCTGCTACAGTTGGCACGCACACACGCACGCACAAAAACAGGGACTCTGTCAGCAGAATGACACAGCAGACACCGTCTCCATATTGGTATAATATCATACCCGACAGTCGCAGCAAGTGGCACTGTCACCTTTGATCATCGATAAAACGCGTCAGCCTGCAAAACATGCGGCTCTCCATACACACGCATGCACACACATCAGAGGAAATCTTATAACGCATGCCAAAAATATGCATACAAAACAGACGGCATACACATGCAGGACAGCGGGTTTGTGTGAGGGGTGTGTGTGTGTGTGTGTGTGTGTGTGTGTGTGTGTGTTTCCCAGCAGTGGAATCCTGTCCCTTTTAGGACGCCTGGATGACACAGACCTGTGCGAAGCAGATGCTGCTGCTGAGCCCTGGGACGTTCAGAAGCTTTTTGTTTGGAATGACTTGGTCGAAAAAGATGCTCAGTGTTAAATATACGACGAGCCTCAGAGGGGACTTTTTGTAATTCTTGGTTTAAAAAATAAATAAATAAATAAAAAATCAAGAAATCAGAGGAGATACCCAGCTACAATAGACACCGAAGCAGACAAAAGATCATTGTGCTATGCGAAGGTTTGTCTAAGGCCCCGTGAGACATTTCGGAAAAGTCCAATTGTTGAGCTTTGTTGAATTTAGTTGATAATCCATCCGACCTTTGTCAAGAGATTTCTTTCTTAGCTGCAAATAAAAAGCATTAACCCTGTGGAGACCAACAATATGCACGCCAACCCATGGAAGAAGGATAGATATTTAATTGTAGACCAGAATAATTAACATGGCTATCCCTCAAGCCGTGCTAGTAATGGCGAGGGAAAAAAAATCCAGTTTGTTTGAGATGTCGACGTTGCATTCTTTTATTATTCCATCGCTTCAAATGTATTTTCTTCTGTTTTGTGTCAAGCTTTTATGTCAAGTTACAGGTCATGTCAGCAAACCTCAACAACGTGTTAAATGCTCTGGGCACGCTCATCTCCGTGGTTCTGTTTCTGATTCACTTGTTGCTCATGGAGGCGTGCGTTTGCTGTGATTGGCTCAAGCTGGAGCAGAGTGGGTTTGTAAAGTTTTGGCAGGCAGAGGAAAAGCTCACATCGCAGCCACTCTGCCCTCTGGGAAGCATTTTCTCATGCTAAATAATCAGAAAAGTAACAGCTACAGTACACATTTGATTGGTTAAATAAACAATCAAACAACAACCCTTTTGCCTTTTGGAATGAACAATTCAATGATGTATTTGCCGAATTCTGTTTGATTGAAGTCCGATGATGCTGACTGTCTTTACAACATAAAGAGTTTGTAAAATTCAGTCTTTTTCTTTGTTAGCATAACAACACTGGATTTAATGTCTGTCAGCCACACACAGAGGCACACATGTGGACACTGAGTCAGCTTGGCTTCATGGACTCAAACTGACCCGTGAAAGGGCCGGTGTGGCTGCAGGTTTTTGTTCCAACCCTGCAGCAGCACAGCCGACTCATTTTATTCAATCAACTGAACTAGTTAAGATCTAGGCTGTGTTCGAAACTACATACTTGCATACGGCATACTCATCGATCAGACAGTATGCAGAGCGTTTACCCACAATGCATTTCGCTCCTACCCGAGCCGAAATCAGCCGGCCTGAAGCTGATTTCGCTTAAGCTCTAAACTCTGTAAACTTTAGCAACATTTGAAACATTTTCAGGTGAGAAAGTTGTCGTTTAGATCCCCAACGTGTTGAAAACCTGCCAAAATACCGCCTATTTACATTTTTTTTTACGACGAATTCGGCGCTACTAAAGCTAGCCGCAGTGAGCAACGCACTTCCGGTTATTTTCACAAAATAAAATACCCGTTGCCTTTTATCATAGGGAAAGCCATAATGATACAAATGGTGCTTTTGTTTTGAAAACAGGAAGTGAACCTACCCTAGTTGTAGCTAGCTTGAAACTGCCGCTTTGACAGGAAATGACGATCGGCGACGTCAAGTTACGTTGCATCTTGGGTAGTTTGAGTATGAGTAGTAACCTCATGATGCATACCCAACATTTTGGCGAATCTAGTATGCATTTGGGAAAAAAAGTCAGTATGAGTAGTAGGAGAAGTATGCGGTTTCGAACACAGCCCTTTAGTGCAGACAGTTCAGTTGATTGAATGAAACAAGTCAGCTGTGCTGCTGCAGGGTTGGAACAAAAACCTGCAGCCACACCGGCCCTTTCACGGATCAGTTTGAGACTGCATTATACAAATTGGAGTGATGGGACAGAGTTTCCACCAAGGAGGAGCAATATGGAGCAGTGTGGAGTTGTTGCCCAGTGTAGAGGGACCTTGGCTCACTGCATGACTGTGTGTGTGTTTGTCTAGCATGACTTAGCTGAAGTTTAAATGTGCCCTCCGCACTTGGTGCAGACTCCCCTGTAACTCGAGAATATCAAAACCACGCGCTTCTCAAACTACCTAACGCTCGGATAAAGTTCCTCCTCTCGACTTCAGGTTCTGCATCTGCAAACCATTTACAGTTCAGATGGCCAGACACCGAGCCCATGGTCCACTGAATACATGCCTTAGCCTATCTGATAGTTTGATGATTTCATTGTGATCGCAGCCTGATGAAAAGCCAACATTTCTATATCATATCACGGTCGTTTTGACACAGCAACTTTTTCATGCTACAGCCACTTGTGGCTTTTTTGAAAACTTTGAAATATTTTTTTTCCATCAGCAAAGTGACATGTAAAGTCACAATTAAAAATGAGCTTCCTTTTACATTTCACATTTAGAGTTTTGTAGAAGTGTAGATTTAAGATTTCAGCCCCCACTGTGGTTGTTACCATGACTGTGTATTACCTCAGAACAGGGAAGGTAGTCACTTGTCTGGTTTCCCTTCTTTATTATTACTCCTTATTATGTCTCTACTCCTCGTTTCTCCTCATTTCTGATGTCCCTTTATCACCATAAGGTTAAAGGAGACGTATTTTGCCTCTTTTTCACACATTAACACAATTTCCTGAGGTCTTAACGAATGTCTGCCAGTTCCTTTGGTCACAATATCACGCAGAGACAGTACTAAAGCTCCCCTTTCAGTCCTCTCTTCACAGCTCTGTTCATAGCACCTTTAAATTGAATTGAATTGTATTCATTTGTATTGAACAGAATTTAAAGCCATCAATTTAGCCACTGGACTCCATTTCACAAATTTCGTCCAAGGGGTGTGACCTTCTTTGAGGTCTGGCTTCAAACCATATGAGAGAGAAAACAGTAAATAGCCTGTGAGCTTAAATTAGCACACACAGCAAACGGAGCTCAGATTCTACCTATCAAACTGATAGGAAAGTACTTAACTGGTAGTTTCATATTCTCATACACTTGCATACCCCTGTGTTGTTTTTTTTTAGTTTGGCAGCAGACAGTTGGTTCTGATCCCTCTTTTACGCACAATCTCATTGAGAGTCGAACACTGAACCGGCCCAGGTTGTTAAAACACCACAGAACAACCCAAGGGCCAACCTAAAGGTTCATACTCTGTCAAAACTCATTTTGTAAATCCTCTGTGTGTAATATCAGCAGCATAGTTGTGCCGCATACAAAAACAGATGGAGGAATTGGGTTTTCCAGCCTCTGATTGGAGAAACAATGCCAATAACTACTAACTAACCTTTTTTTAAAAAAAAAGAAGACGGTTGGTGCTTATTGTCAGCTCTGGTGAGCAGGGGTGGAACATGTTGAGTGGGGGTTGAGGACAGAATGGTGATGAGTTCACATGTCGTCCTTCATGTGTATCTAATTTTCATAACACCTAAAAACAAACACACACAGCTGGATTCTGCGGCATGTCACTCTGAGTCAGGTTCCTACATGTTGTAAGTGTTTCTGTGTGAATTCGACCTCCGCTTAGCTATGAATAGCTTATCAGTTTTTAATAGATGACATGTGGTTTTCAGAAGTTTCATCTCTGCTCGGCAGCAAACAGAGACACGCACACACTCGGTGTGCAGTGTGCCAGGGGTGTCAAACAGGATCATAAATCACTCGTGGATCATTCTTTCCAGAGCCTCTGCTGAACACATCTGTCTTTCTCTTTCTATCTCGTTGCACTCACTACAAGTCCTCTAGCCTGGTTTCTTCAAAAATAAACAAGTCAAATAATTCTTTTTTTTTTTTTTTTTTCCAAATTAACAGATTTTGCTTTTTATTTTGTTTCATCTGCTGTGTCGGCTCACACACACACACACACACACACACACACACACACAAAGACAGCCCTCAGACGGTAACCACATTAACACAGTCGTTGTTACTCGGCACCACTGTGTTCATATTCTGATGTTTTTGTCTTGTCATGTATGCATTTGTCATATTTTTATTTTTGTTTTTAATTCAAAAAAATTCTAAAATGAAACAAGAGAAAAGGGGAGGATCCAGTACTGCAGAGAGCAAACTTACCCAGTTAGCTGAAAGTGTTTCTGTACTTAGTATATCTGCAAAATATTTAAGAACCACTTATGTTACTGGTACAGATTCAATGCGTCTCATGTGCACAAGTGTTCTGATTCAACAGGTCAGGACATATTTACTTTGGTCAGGTTTTAATTTACCGTAACAGTTTGCAGCAGTACCTATTACCCCTCCCAACACCGTCCTCTGTTTCCCTCCCTCCCTCTGTCTTTCTGGCTTTCTCCTCTCCTGGCCTGGAAAAGCAGAACTCATCAGCTTGGTAATAAAACACAGGTGCACTTTTATAACACTCCACTTTCAGGGGGGCTGGATACCAGACGAAGAGTACGTCAAATAAAATTTTTAGATAATCTCCGAGGACTTAGAGAATTTGCTTCTGTCTGCCCACATCGACCAGATGGACGAACTTTTCTGTCTCTCCATGTACCGGGAGCCGCTCAATCAAGCAACAACCAAAAGTCGGATGTAGACTTTATGCGGTATGATGCTCCAGTGTGAGCTACAAGTTATTTTGAAAGCCAAGGGGAACTTTAGCAAGTCAACCACTGTACTAGAAACGGTACATGTTGCATACTGAAGACAAAACTATCAGCAAAACCAAGCAAAGACAGCTGAAATGAAGACCTCGCAAAGCCTTCCAAAGGATGCAACCCAACTTTTGGTCATGGCTTCAAATGATTAATTACACAATGAACTTGCGATATATAGCTGTGTTATTCCTTTTATGATTGTAACTTGAACATACTTTGGTAAACAAGTGAAGTAGTTAAAAGATGTGTCCGAATACTTTTGGACTGTAACTTGTATTCACTTTGATGGCTTTGTGTTGTTTTTTTCTTTTACCTTTCCCTTTAGATGGCCTTAGATAAAACTGAAAATCATTACTCGGCTCTGAAAGAGCAGATGTCCTTACGTTAATGTACTTTGGACTGCCTGTTTACAAGAGGGCATTTCGTTGAGTTGTTAATAAGCTCATGTGGTGGCATAAGCACAGTTCACGCTTTGTCTCGGTGCTCTGGCTGACTCACGGCTGGATCCTTCCAGATTTGACGTAGTCCGGTTGAATGTGTCGGAGTGGGAGGCACAGATGGAGGAATGATCCTCTTGTTGCTCTGATCGAAAGCCGATGACACGTCTCGGTGTCACTTCATTTATTTCTCTCTTTGATTTTGTTTTTGTTCCTTCTCCTCCTTCCTGCCCGGCTCTGCTCTTCCTGCGGCACCAAACGACAGAGCATGAGTGCACCTGCAGCACGCACAAGTCCGTGTGAATTCGGTGTGTTTTGGGAGCCTTTCTTTGTGTGCCTGTTTATAGGAAGTATGCCCAGTCTTGTGCATGTGTTTGCTTAGCTCTGTGTGTGTGGTCCGGCTGTGTGTCATTTGCCCCTCGCCTTGGCACTACCATCGATTTCCTCCCGGCTGTAACTTCATCCCTGAGGCGATCAAGGGTTTCCAAGTCCAACACACACACTTCAGCCATCGGGCTAGACCCTCTCTCCATCCATCCATCCATCCATCCGTCTATCCATTCAGGACTGCCAGACCAAAGTCCTTCTCATTCATTAATCATCAGCATTGGGGAAGGAAGCAGGGAGCAGTTGAGTCAGATGAGTGAGAGGAAATGGGGGAAAGGTGGCAGGAATGACAAGTGCAAGAAAGGAGATGTTTAAGAGGAACCTTCACATAGCACAATGATTAAAGCTCTGATTTGTTTTTCAGATCCCATTTTCACTGGTGCAGTTTCCACTGTGGGAATATTTAAAGGTATGTATCTGTTTTTGAAAAACTGAATAAATGAAGCGTCGTTTATTCCCTCTGTCTTTATTGTTCATCTCAGTGATAAATCCATTGTAAAGTTTTAGTGCCGTGCTTACACTCTGACACATTTACAGCAGGCTTCCCTTCTGCATTCCCCTGTATCATTGTGGCAGGCGAAAATGGGACTTTACGCCGCTGTTTAATGGCCTGTCACTACCGCCATCAAACCGGCCTTCAATTTATCATGATCTCCGAGCATATTCAGTCTTCTGTATCTCTTTCCCTTTCTTTCTTTCTTTTTTTTTTTTCTAGCTCCCCGTCTTAATGTCTTTTTCTCTGCCGTGTCGCTCCTCTCCTCTCGCCCTCTGTCTCGTTCCACTGTGTGGCCCCGAGCACATAAAAAGCCGTTTCTCTTTGAAAAGACGGCGTTTTTGTCGGAGTGACATCATGTCTCAGGGGCGCGAGAGGCGGACAGTCAAACATTCCATCAACGTTGGGAGTTAACGGCCAAGCTAAGAGGAACAATGTGCTGTGCAGCTGCGCGTGTGTCTGCGTGTATGTGCGTTTGCAACAGATAGATTTTGTTGTTCACAAGTATCTCTTTGTCCCTCAGTCAAAGGCCTTCTCTCTCCAGGCCATCTGGACACGTCCGTTGGCGGAGAGCTGAACTGCTGGAATATTCCCCTCCTATCCTCTCAGACGATTAGGTCTTACTTCAGATACAATTGCAGGCTACTCGAGGAGAAGCAAAACAACTGCTTGCAAGCAGGTTTTCACTGCCGTTCCTTCAGAGTGACCACCAAGATGTTCAGAGGCTTTTTCGAAACCAAAATGATGGGATTCAGTCTGGGAAACGTCAGAGTGAAGAAATCTGAGAGAGTGCATGTGTGTGGCATGATCTCCCATCTGTTTTGTGGGATCGTAATGTGCTGCATTATGGCTTTTTCTTATAATTTCTCACCGAGCCAGCACAGCTGTCACAGAGAGAAAAGGGAAAAAGGAAGCAAAGTGCAAGTTAAGAACTAATAGCTGCAGGACGGCTAGAAGAATAGTAAGCAGCTGAATCATTTTGCAGAGCACATTCTTTTCGGCTGGTCACGAAATTTCTGGGATTTTACACAGACGTATGTCACAGACTGAAGAAATCAGAAACATTCTTTAGATTACGAGGCAATTTTGCACGCTGGTCAATGCAGAGATTTAAAGCCTTTTCACACCAGACTTGAAGCTCCATGTGAATAATTCTTACAGTTAGTTCACACATTAATTTCCCAATGTTGAGGGGGGGGTTTCTCAGTTGTTTTCCCAATAGTGACTGTAACTCACAGTGTACTCCATCTGTTCTGACCTCAAAAATAACACGCGCAAAACAGGAGGGTGGAACACTTTTGGTTTATGATTGAACACCAACAGAGAGCCACAAAAAATCCAGGGAATTTTGAGTCAAAGGCATGATAGGAACTTTAGTTGAGCCATTAAAATGTATCTACAAACGCAGTCTCCCTACGCATACAGTCCCATTTCCAAAAGAGATGGAACGCTGTGTAAAATGTCAATGAAATCAGAATGCAATGATTTGCTAATCTTATGAATTAACATTTTATGCCAAATAGAAACGCAGAAAACATATTAAATGCCCAAAGTGAGACACCAACTCAATTTCATGATAAATGCCAGTTCAACATGAAGTTGATGGCAACAACAGGTCTCAAAAAAGCTGGGACAGGGCCATGTTTACGACTGCGTAGCATCTCCTCTTCTTTTAACAACGGTCTGTAAACATCTGGGAACTGAAGAGACCAGCTGCCGGACCTTTTGAGAGAGGAATGTCTCATTCTTGCCTGATATGAGATATTCTAGCTGCTCAACAGTCCTGGCTCTTCTTTGTTTTGTGTTTCCCGATCCTCCAAATATTTTGGATGTTGGTAGAAGGTCTGGACAGCACCCAGACTCTTCTACTACAAAGCCGTTGTTACAGATGCAGTCTGCGGTGTAGCATCGTCTTGCTGAAATATGCAAGCCTGTCCCTGAAAAAGACATCATCTGGATGGGAGCACGTGTTGCTTTAAAACCTGTGAATACCTTTCAGCATTCTCTGAATCTTTCATGTACCCATATAATGCTCTGTAGGCGATGCAACATTCAAAGTCTTCATAACTATATGTCATGACCTATTATTCCAAAATAGCTCTGCAATTTGTGGATGCAGTTTTTTTGGTTTGCACATCACTTAACCCGTACGATCTTTACTTCTGAGAGACTCTGCCACTCTTAAGGAGCTCTTTTTATGCCCAGTCATGTAATTGAACTGTTGACAAATAACCTCATTAAATGCAGCATGTTCCTTTAGCTGTTTCTTTTCAATATCACTTCCTTTTCCAGCCTTTTGTTGCCGCCATCCCAACTTTTTTGCTGCCACCAGGGTTAAGATGAGCGAATATTTTTCATGAAATTGTAGGCTCACTTTAAACATTTGCTACGTTTTTCCTTGTTCTGTTGGTTTTATGAGAAGTGCAAGTCGTTTGCATTCTGTATTTCTTTACATTTTACACGGCGTGCCAACCATTTTTTTTTTTTTTTTTGGAATTGGGGTTGTAAACGCACACAACAGCACTTACGCGTCTGTGATGCACTCAGACCCACCGCCTCCTTCCTGTGGGAAGTCATCCAGGTGCAAAGTGTGACCCTGACACGAGGGTTCACAGGTCAAAGAGTTTGTTTTCCCAGATTTACCCCTTATTATCTATTCATGAAACAGAGAGCACAAGAGGAGGGGCCCAGAAAAGGAGAGGAAAAAGGAGAGAAAAAGGAGGAATCCCCCAGCATGAGATCTTTGATGTTTAAAACAAATTCTCCTTTTTAATCTGCCCTTTAATGGAATACACATGACACATCCTGTGCTCAGCCACACTTTCTGCCATTCCTTCTATCCTCTGTCCTTTTTCTTTCTGTGTGCTTGCTTGTTTGTGTTAGTGGGTGCGCACACACACACACACACACACACACACACACACACACACGCCTTTGGTGATGTCCACATTTGTATGGTGGCTAGGAGGGAGGGGGACAAAGAAAATATTAGTAATCGCTCCATGCTGTTGCCCAATTGCTCTCCCTGAGAAGTAATCATACCTTGCATCGCCCGAGGCAGCCCAGCTGTCCACACGCATTTTATGCAGACACTAACCTCACATATTCGCTCTCCTCATCCCTCTGCCCAAACTAGTGGGGGGAGTAGGAGAGACGGCCTCCCTTCTCATCCTGTGTTCAATCTCCAAACAAAAACATCAGGTGGTTTCACTCAGTAGCCAGTTGCAGTTGGGGAGGGAGGCCTGTGATGCGATGCTTTTTTTGCACTTGAAAAATGCTTTTGTTCTGATTGGCTGCATAATATAAACTATGTGCTCCACATGGGTAAATAAAGTGATGTGCTAATAGTTTTGTTTTTGGTAAAAGTCAGTATGGCTTGACTTGTAAAAGTGTGTAATTTCAAGGTCAGCAAGAATATCATTTTATATCATCTGTTTCTGAGTTTTTGAGCTTCCTCGTGCTACTTTATGAATTAAAAAAAAAAACAGAAACTAAAAGAAGAAAATGCAAGCTCAAATGCAAGCTGTGAAATGTTCTACTTTTCATGTTAAATATTTTCTCTACATTTGCCTTTGGCTTGCTGATCTGGATAATGCACAAGCTCGGCTCATTGTTCCTGCATTTGTACATTCCCATGTTTATTTTGTGCGTACACATACCCAGATGTGGAGCATTTGTTTGAATAACTATTATTTAATTTGTATGTTCTAATGCTGCTATTAGACCCACCCCCATCTCATCCCGTTTCTTGGGAACCATGTTGCGTGGCATCACTGGGGAGAAAAGGCAACACAAAAATAGCAGGACGGCTCATTTCCCAGCTGTGGGCTCATGGACTTCAGACCAGACCAAGGTTCACAATGTGTTTCCAATGTGTCTGATATCTCCACTAACTACGGTCTTCTCTCTCCCTCTCTGTCTCTCTCCACTTTTCTCCCTCTTTCATCATCTTCCTCTATCGACAACCCTCTCTTTCTGTCTTTCTCCCAGACTCTGTGGTCGCGGAGGCAAGGTCACACGCTCTACTCTTGGCAGTCAGCAGTGTGCGGAGCTTTTGCAGGTGCAGGGGATTATATGCTGCTTTGGGAAAGAGGGGGAGGGATGGAAGCGGGAGGGAGGGATAGATGGCTAGATGGATAGATAGATGGTGGATGGGTAAATAAAAGGCCAACAGGGCTAGTCTCCTCAAAGCCACATTTTTGTAAGATTCCTCCGAGGTGAATTCTTTGGACAAATCACGCACTCACCTGCACGCCAGATCTGCCAAGGACAAAGACGATTGAAGTGAAAACAAAGAAATGCGATTCCACTCTTTATTTCAACCAATTTTTTTTTTTTTGGGGAGTGTTTGCAGTGTTTTCTCAGCAGAGAGGTGTCACTATCGCAGTTCTCAAGCACTTCAGCCAGTGAACATCACACCATAGCAGACTTTATGGATCTGTCTCCGCCTGGATGAGTGTCAGGGGAAACACAGACAACCAGGGGGGAAAGAGAGGAGGGATGAGAGGGGCCAGTTTCTGGGTATGCACGCCTGCAGCTGTGCGACCTTCTGAGCACTGGAGCGGTTTAAGAAAAGAGGGAGGGAGAAAGGCGCAAGACAGGAGTGGAAGAGGTGAAGGGAGTAAACTAAAAACAACACGAATAAAGACGGAAGATCTAGAGGAAATGCAATTAAACTGTGAAATGCAAGAAGTACGTGGCAGACAAATGTTAGAAGCTTGAGCGAAAGCAGGTACGCATCAATTGGTTTTCAATTGAAGTTTTTGATTTTAAACTCTAAAAGTAAGGAGCTCCATCCTGAGAAAGTTTCAAGCCCAAACACCGGTGGCAGCCCAGTGGTTTTCTGATAGATGAATATAGGTTGAAAAATGAGGTCACCCCCTCCATTCATCGTCAGGACACAAGTTCTGGGTAGTGACGGGCTAAACATGACTAAGATGCCAGGCATAGAGGGACATCTAGCCTACTCTTGTCACTAACCCCTATGATTGTTCACACAGCTTATTTCAGGCAAGTCAAAACTAAAATGTGGTACTTCTGAATCTAAAAACCCCCATAATCCTGGGACAGTGTGTAACTGCAAGTTAAAATCCTATGTTCTGGAGTTAAAATGATATCGGGTTATATTTAATGGTCACACTGCAAATTTAGTTGGTTTGAACAATACATTTTTGACATGGATGCATGCATTCATGCACAAAAGGGGGGAACAGAAGACTGGGACACTCAAATACCAAAGAAAAAGGAAAGAAACAGTCTGTGAAACATCTCAAAGCTACTGTACTTTGATTAAATGAGGACAAACGAATAACATGATCAACAGCAAAAATAGAATATATATCAAACAATAAAAACTGACATTCATGACAAAACAACATTGTTTATTTCAGCAAGATAATGCCAAACCGCTTTCTGGATGCATCTCCACAGTTTTTTTTTTGTTTGTTTGTTTGTTTTGTTTTTTTTAAAAACATGTAGCATCATGAATAAGTAAAGATTCTCAGTTGTCAGTCCAATGTTCAAGCACGCAAATACCACAAGTGTAGCTTTGCCTCGACTCTTTCAAAACCTCTGCCTTCATGGATTAGTAAAGATGTCACGTAATGTGCCTGGGGGAACCCCTTTCAAAACTCTAGGTGTGCGCAGATGGGCCTCGGTCGCCATCACCCTCAGCCTTGGCGTAGCTGCCGGGGCTGGAAAATGTCCCCACGTTTGTTATGCTTGCAACCGGGTTTGTTAAAGACTGAATGTTTTCTCTCTAAGAGCGGGCAGAGTCAGCAGATCTCTGCCTCCGATTAAGCCACTGTCGCTGTGTAGTTCTGAAGGTGACGTAACATCTCAACCAATAAGGTTTTAAATCTTCTGCCACCTTGATAACAGGAAGTCGTGGTTGCCCACATGGACGTTATTTTTAATCAGTCATCACCAGTGAATGATTTTTACAATTCAGCTCCTCCGGTTTTTAGCCTGCCGTCTTAACAAGTTCAAATCAGTGAAAACACCAGTTACATGTACCGGTTGCTTTTTAGCTACACTTGTTATTATAACGTGATGTCTTAGAAGTGGAAATGTATGATTTGTGCTCTACCAAATACTTAATTTAACTGGAGAGAGTGACGTAAATCCAGGGACACGTAGCAGCATAGCGTGTGCCTCCGATGTTGTTCCTCTGAATGAAAGAATGTGTCACATCATCCGTCATTCCTCCCAGTCTTCACTTTTTGTCGTGATGAAAAAGCAAAACCACAATCTAAAGACATATTTTATAAAAAGAACAGCTCCGGTTCGCGCAGCAGTTGTCGGACGTTTATAGCTTTCAGTCCATAACTCTTCCCCCTTTGCAACGTGCCAGACAGGACAGGAAGATTGAGGTTTGCGGCTCTGGGGGCGATATTGAAATTGAGCCGAAGGAGAGAAAAGGCAGAGAGGACACGGCACCCCGAGGAGCTGAGACGTGGCCGTGCGCCATTCCACCTGGACTCGGTCCACAGTGGGGAAAAAGTGGAGAAAGAACTAGAATAGGACAGAGAGTGAGAAAAAGGAGAGAGAGCAGGGAAATATGAGCAGGGGACAGTTTTGATCTGTCAGACAACTACACTAGTTGGAGAAACTGTGAAGAACTTGTAAAGGTTGCACTCCTAGTGATAATGTGATGCATGTTGGCTTCAGGCTATCGGGCAGTTGGATTATCCAGAGTGGGCAACTTGTGAGAAATGGAGGCGGGGCAGGGAGGTGGGGTGTGGTGGAGGGGACAGTTGGTCCAGGGCAGGATTCAAGTTCACATCCCTCCGTGACCAAGCTGCTGTCCAAGAGGCATCCTCAAGTTTCACTCACTTCCCCTTACATTGCACTTCACACTCTCTCTTTCGCTCATCCATAATCTGCTTGACACTGGAAATGCTCACACAGGCGCGTTTAATCAATCCCAAATATCTCCGCTTTCTGCCGCACTGACTTACGGCAAACTTGAGCCCCGAACAACCTCAGGAAGTTGTTTCTGTCCAAACTTAGATCCTTTGGTTTATTTGAATAATGCTTCCCCTTTTACTTCTTTCAAAAGACAATTACAAAACATTTGACAGTAAGAAGGCTTCATTTTTCTATTCTTGAATATGTTCACGCATTTAACCGGTTCAACATAATGATGTCACACTGCTCCTCTGTGACACACATGTAGACATGTTTACTGAGAACAGTTGCTATGTTTATGGCAGAGTGACACTCTCCCACACAGAGTCTCTCACTTATACACACTCATTGGGGACACCTCTGGATTGGGCTGCCCATCCAGCCTCCAGCTTGGAGGAAAGTTGGAGTACAGCTACTCTTAAAAGGCTCACCGGAGGATCCAAATGTGTCCTTTTTATTTAAATACATGTGCATATAAGCAGGTGTGTGGGAGAGGAGAGCGTGTGTGTAGCTCTTGGGAACGTGTGCATGGGATGAGGTAGGGTGGGGGTAGAAGTGTGTTTCTTCTAAAAGGGGAAGAGTTTTGATGAGCAGTATTACGAACTCAATGAATGTAAGGGTTCCACCACTTACTGCTGAAGGATTGCCTTTCTGTACCTTTAGTGAAGTGATTGGGCTTTTTTTTATGGGTTTATTTTGAATATTTAATGGCCGTTCTGAGAGCAGAAAGAGTGCGTGCACTTTGCTTAACGTGTGTACATGTGTCTTTTTTAGGTGCGGTAGCGGCGCTTTTCACCACTCCTCTTGACGTGGCAAAGACCAGGATCATGCTTGCAAAGGTACACACACAGTAAAACACCGCCGCACTGCTCGCCACCTCCTCTGGCAGCCGCTTTTAAACACTGCTGTCGGGTGATGCCTCGCAGGCAGAGAGCCGAACGGGCCCGCAGCCTGAGCAAATTTCAACAGTGTCAGCGAGCAGGACAGGGAAGGCCGAGGTAGCGCCGGGACAGCAGAGAGACACGCACACACAGCCATCAGCCCATCTGGAATATGGACTGTGTCGGGAAGACATGTTTGTGCGCATGGTTAGTGTTAGGGTGAGGGCTTTCTGCTGCGCCGCATGAGTTTCCATCTTAAGGCTGCGTGTCACTAAGAGGTGAAGAAAAAGGCCAGTGTCCCTCCTGTTAACTCTCCTACTCTGTCCACCCACCTCCTTCCTCGGTGTCGTGGTATTCCTCTTCTTCCTCCTCCTCATCACCACCTTTTTCTCTTCTGGCTTGCTCTAACTGTATGTCTGGCTTCCTTCACTCTGTCCTGTTTGTCTGTGTGTGTGTGTGTGTGTGTGTGTGTGTGTGTGTGTGTGTGTGTGTGTGTAAAGGGTAGTGAGTTCAGTTACCCCAACTAGCCCCCCCACAGACCAACACACAGACACAGACCGTCCTTGGAGAAGACACAGTGTTCCATTTCCACCCCCGTCCTAACTAATGAGATACTGGAATTAACAAAACATTCTGACAGTTTTGATCTCTGGCGAGAAGCTGTTGGCTGTAGGTGCAACTGCACGGTACGAATGCTTCCAGTAAACATTATCTGAAAGGCAGCTGCTGTAATCTAACCACCAGCAAGGGGCTCAGCTTGTGCTGAGGTTCTGTTCTAACTTTATAAGGCCAAGTTGTTTAATCACATCAGGGAGCACATGTGAGCTTAGAAAAGGGCTTTATTTCATTCAGAAAGAAGGAAAGTTGTGGTTGTACAGGGTGATCGTCAAAACAAGATCACACCACACCACACAAATTGTTATTAAAATCTATTTTACTAGGGTCTTAGTCAAGACAGCAAGCAGCTCGGATCAGCAGTACGATATCTCAAATACATTTTCTTATTGATTGTGCTGAAAAACTGAGCACTTGGGAATACATTTGAGGTTTCTCTCATAAGTTACAGTAAATTTTTTCTTGATTTTTTTTTTTTCGAATTTAGGACAACAGCTGTGATAGCTTTTTTTTTTTTAAATCATAATTTAGCCTGTTTCTCCATTAAAAAAAGAATCATTGTATCTTAAGTGTCCGCAAATGGTAAATGGCATCATCGAAGAGTCTCCTTTTGACCATCTGACATCTTAGCTCAGGTATTTAAGCTCTCAGTCACTTGGAGGTTGTTCGTATCTGATGTTATCATGTGTCCTGGGTGGTCTGATCACAAGTGGGCAGCTCTTAAGTATGAATGTTCACACCAGTCACCGCACACGTCTTAAAGGACCTCTTGTGATATCATCTCACTTACTTTCTTTGTATGCAAATAAACATGTAGTCTGCGTCACACAGTCAGCTGTCAACCGAGACGAATGAGACATCAGCAGATTTTGTTTCTGTAAAATACTTTAAGTAACTGAACTATATCCTTATTCAGACTTTTCAGATTTGCCTAAATCCCAGTGATTGCTAAGTGCTCTTCTGCTGCCTAAAGACTCAAACGGAAGCTTTTAAACTTTCAGCAGTTTTCATTTTGAGCCAGACTTTGAAGAGAAGCCTGAACAAGCACGTCTGCTCGCAGTAAATAGCAACTATACTCACTGTAACACATCCATAGAAGCTAGTTTTCCTTTTTTTTTTAAATAAAGTACCAGCCCTGAGGAATAGAAGATCTGCATCTCTCTAAACCTTCAAATTAAGGCCCGTCACTTCCAGGACTAATCTCTGGAGCTCTGCTCACAGCTGCTTTCTTCATAGTTGCTCCACAAACGAACATAAAAGACGAGCGGTCTTTCTGTGAATGATGGGTCCCCTAAATTTGGACACAGGTTTTACCTCATCATGGTGCATTCGCGCTATTAGAACCCCTCCGTATGTGCCCCGAACCATCGGATGGAAGTGTGTGAGTTCACACCTGTGCTTAGCGTGGTCTCTACTTATGACTGGGTCACAGGATTAGAGTGCACGTTCACACCTGGTCTGAACATCTGAGTCGTCACCGACACATTTGATATGCTCGCTTAAAAATGTCTGAATCCAATTAGACGGTTATCAAGGTCTCGTTTGATTAATTTCCCTTTCACTTAGCTAATCAACTAATTGGGTAGCTCTGAAAAAACATATGACATTCTAGAATGCCTTTTTAGGAAGTCATTCTAGAAGTCAAGGTATGGACGCTTTGGATCAGATGAATGGGAGGAACTTTGGGTGTTGGAACTCTTCACATCAGTTTCCTTCCCGCAGCGAGCAGAATGAAAGGCTGGTGTTGTACAGTGGACAGCCTGGCGCAGATGGAAGCGGGCAGACATCCAGGGCACAGCTGGACGTGTAAAACCCCCTCCAGGGCAGGACTGATGCAGCAGTGGCAGTCTGCCTGGCACACCACAGCACCGCCACACGCCTCCTGCGCCGCTACTGTACAACGCTGCTCTTCTTCTCTCCTCAGACTGGTGTGGCTCCTGCCATCAATGTAATGCTCACTGCACTGCACAATGACTATAGAATAGTTCCACACTTGGACAGTGACAGTTTTTTATTTTATTCACCCAATGGAGAGGTTTAGATGCAGGGTAATACAGATAAGTGCAGAATAGAATGCGCTTTTAAATCTGAAATCAATGACAATAAAGCTGGCCAATGTATGTCAGGGAAACCTCAGAGACTGAGCTACAAGGAGTTATTTTTATATGTCAGCAGTTGGACAGGGCTGTGGGTGTGTGTGTGTGTGTGTGTGTGTTTTGGACACCCTGTTCCTCCATTCCCTCGCTCCACCTTTCCAGAGCAGTAAAGGAAAAGAAAACTTGTCAGACGAGAAGAGAGCCATTTCTCAGCCACCTGTCTCCAATAGAAACAAAAGGAATAGGGGTGTTTTTCCTGTGCACAGGAAGAAAAAAAAGAAGTGTTAAGTGTGATTCCTCCTCTCGTTGTAGCAGTTCTTTGGAGTGGATGCCACAAACTTTTTCTTTCACTGTCTCATTCCTTTTCTCTTTTCTTTGGGCTGCCACCCACCCTCACATAGCCCAGCCGGGCCCTTTTCTGCAGCCTTGCAGACCCCTCTGCCACTCCAGAGTGATGGATTTTTTTTTTTTTCCTCTGGCCAGCTAATCTGTATTGTGTAAATAAAAGCACTGGACTCATGGGTGAGGAGGGGGACAAGAAGAACTCGTTCAGTGTGTTTTCGGGTGGGCAGATGATTGGGCGCGTTTCCGCGTGGGTGCTTGAGGTGACACCTGCGCTGACACAGCTGCCCATGTGCAAAAAAATAGAGAAAAGGGGGGGGGGGGGGCTCAGCTGTGGAAGACTAAACAGGGTGTCTGTCCGAGGAGCAGGAAGTAAGGGAGACCATCTATCCGTCATCGCACCTCTATTTGCTCTCTCTGTTTCTCCAGGCAGGGTCGGCCACAGCGAGCGGCAACATCCCGCTGGTGCTCTACGACGTGTGGAGGAGTAGAGGCCTCTCAGGGTGAGTGTGCGAGTCCTCATTTAGGTGAAATATTCAAAGGCCGGTATGATGGTTTGAAACCCGAAGGCCTCTTTACACAAACCATTTTATCCCAGATCATTTAAAAAAAACGTCTTCTCCGTGATTTGATTTAGCTCGGCCTAATCCCTCACGTAATCAAGTTTGATGACAGAGCAGTCACTCTGGGGAGCGGGAATTTACAGCCGCAGCTGAAAAATGAGATGCATAAAAGCTTTTCCTGCCGACTTGCTGTACCGTCCTATTGATTAAGGTGTTATGAGGGCCTAGTGGACGGGTTTATTTGAGTGTTTTGATGTGTTTATGATGCGCACTGGACAAAAGGCCAGGTCTAATGGGGCCGCAGAGGGCTGCCTGCGCTAAAACAAACCCTCAGTTGCAGTGAGTAATAGGCCCGCTTGTGTACAAGCCGCCATCATTTAGTCAGGATGCATCTCGGCTTAATGCTCATTGCAGATTTGGTTTGGGACGGGGCCAGCAGGACATCACACTCCACGCCCCCCCCCAACCCTATCTCGCATACACACTTGCAAATACAAACCAGTGTTTTTGTCCGAGAAGCATTATAGTGCTGGAATCTAATTATAGACAAATTTATCTCAGCATTGTGTTGGGTGGCTCTCTAAGAAGCGCTCTCCAGCATCAGTAATAACCCAAATGTCACTCTTAATAAAGGTTGTGATTGAGACTACAGGGCAGGCTTTGTAAAATGTATGTTGGAAAAAACCCCGACTTTCCTTCAAAAGTAACGGCGGGGTAATGCCGGCTCTTCTGCACCACATGGAAACATTTGGTGCCCTTCTCCTATTTTTCTCTCCTTTTTAAAAAAAAATAAAAATCTTATCCAACCGTCACACTATTGTAACTGCATGTCCCGCCATAAAGTCCACAACACGACATACTCCCTTTCCTCTCTGATACTCTTGTAATCCGAGAAGGTAAAGACATGAGAAGACTGAGAAAGGCAAAGAGAACACGCTAGGTGAAATGTAGAGACAAAGGAGGGTGTGTGTGTGTGTAGCAAAAAAAAAAAAAAAAAAAAGGGGGGGGGGGGGGGTGTTGTTGTTCTACGGGGCCAAAGGCCTGGTTGTTGCACTGGTGCATGCCTGATACAAATTGCTGGGGCTTTAAAGCTGTAATTATGATAATAGGCCCAATTGCAGTGTAGTGATGCTCTAAAGTGTTTCCATGTGTGTGCCATGCCCCAGAGACCAGCTCACACCGGTCTCCCCCGGTAACCAGCAAAATAACCAAACTGCACCAGGAGTCGTGTCAAAACAAAAGACTAATGGGCAATATCTCCTCAAGGCTTTCTGATTTGCCGCTAATGCAAACCAAAATGGATGAAATGCAAACGTGTTTGAACTTTTCTACACACAACAAAGCATTGCCTCTGGAGGCATGTGGTAAACCTTTATTCCACTTTGATGGTCAGGTAAGGATTTTTCATGCTTTAAGATGCACAATCGCTGCGGCCTGAAAAATACGAGATGTGTGTGTGTGAGAATGCAAATATCTGCGTCAGATGAAGCGGACTTTTTACTAAACCAGCTGGCTCCTTGGTATTAAGCCCAGAAAATCTTAGAGCGACACCATGTGTGAGCAGATAAGTGTCCAGAGAATTCACAGTGAGCAAGTGTGGCGTAAATAAGCGCGCCGCTTGGTGCCTGCCTCTTATTTTCCACTCATTTGTTGATATTCCTAGTTTGTATGTATGCAGTATTCATATAAAAGGAACAACAACAAAAAAAACTATGTTCATTACACATGAGAAAGGAGCTTATTCATACCTTTGAACTAAGTTGTTCTGCTTCTGCAAAGTTGTCTCCAACTTATAACGGCTGTAATAAGATCCACTTCTGAAAAGTGCTTTAGAGAGCTGGTAAACTTGAGTTTTTAGCTGAGACATCCCTCAGCTGGGTGAGATCTGATGTTTCAGTAAAGGGAACTTGTCTCTTGCTTTAACAGCTGGTTTAGAGGAACTCCCTACCAGCCTAGATATGTCTGGCTCTGCCCAAAATTCAACTCGGCCCACACCCAAATCGACCGATTAAGGTCGGGGCGCAGGGTAAGGATGCCTTTGCAAAGCGTGTGGAAGAAGGTGCTCTGGTCAGATACTAAAATTCAACTTTCAGCCATTGAGAAAAAAAAGAATTAGCGTGCAGTGTAAACCCCACACCTCTCATCACCCAGACAACACGGTTCCCACAGTGATACGTGGTGTTTACAGCATCGTGTTGTAGGGATGTTTTTCTTTGCCTTGATTACAATTGAAAGAACAATGAATGTTTATTTGTACAACACATTTGCGTTTCAAAGTGCGTTACATAAGATAAAAGCATTGCAGCGGGGAGTGTAAGAAGCATTAAAAATTCATAAAAGAACATAAAGTAAAACAATTTAAATTAATTAAAATGATTAAAAACAAGCAACAGTCTAGATAAATTAAAGGATATCGTGCAGATTTCATGCATAGACACATGAGAAAAGAAATGTCTTTAACCTGGATTTAAAAATGTCTACATTTGGTTAAAGTTCAATCTCCACTGGCAGTTTGTTCCACTTGTTCGCAGCATAACAGCTAAATGCTGCTTCTCCATGTCTAGTCTGGACTCTGGACTGGACCAGCTGACCTGAGTCCTTGGATCTAAGAGCTCTGCTGGGTTTATAATCTCTGAACATACACAGATGTATTTTGGGCCTAAACCGTTCTGGGATTTGTAAACCATCAGCAGGCTTTTAAAATCTATTCTGTGACTGACTGGAAGCCAGTGTAAAGATTTTAAAGCTGGTGTGATGTGTTCAGATCTCTTAGTCCGGGTTAAAACTCGAGCAGCAGCGTTCTGGGTGAGCTGAATATAAGCAAATTCTCGAGGAAAACCTCTTTCAAAACGAGACTCGAGTGTTTTGATGGGGAAACATTTAAATGTCTTGTTATAGTCTAGTCCTTGAAGTTTGAAAATCCCAGTTCACAGACATACCCAAAGAGACGTTCAGCTTTAATTGCTGCAAAAGATGGCTCGACCAAAGTAGGAACCTATTGAATTTGGGGTTGAGGTAGTGTGTTGATCAAATAATACAAATGTCTGAAATTATTTTTATTGCAGGTTGTGTTTAAAAAAAAAAAAAAAAAAAAACTCTGAAGGGGAATAATACTTCTGTGGGAGCAATACGTTTAGGACAACAATAGAGATCTATGACACAGAGAGTACTTTGAAACAAAGTAGGGGTATTGCTGTTGAGAAGAGGTCACAACTGTGTCGTTTGTCTTATCTTTTCACCCATCTATTGTCGTGTGAATTTAGTCGGACCCTCCCCCCCCTCCAAAGTGGATGTACGACCCCGACTCCCGAAAAGTCAGGGCACTGTGACTTGTAAAGACCGACAGAACGTAATTCATCGTTTTATTTGAAGTAGTTCTTAGAAAACGCATCAAATGCTGCAAGTGAGACATTTTACTATTTCATGAAAAATATTGGCTCCTCTCATATGGGATGGCAAAAAAAGCGTTCTCAAACATATTGGAACAGGGCCATGTTTGCGACTGCGGTACAACAGACCGTAAACATCTGGGAACTGAGGAGACCAGTTGCTAGAATGTTGTCCTCTTATTGTTTGATATAGAATTCTAGCTCATCAACAGTCCAGGATCTTCTTTCTTGTATTTTGTGTTTCATGATGATGTTTTCCGTTGTGAAAGCTCTACTGAGGGCAGGTCAGCCCAGCACCTGGACTCCTCTACTAACAAGCCACGCAGTATGCAGTTTATCACTGTCTTGCTGAAATATTCTGACCTTGCCTGAAAAAAGTTGGAGCATATGACGCTCTAAAACCTGTACATACCTTTCAGCATTGATGCAGCCTTTCCAGATGTGTAAGTTTCCAGTTCCGTAGGCACTAACACCCCCCCACACTTTCAGAGATGCCGGCTTTTTGAACTGAGCGCTAACAACAAACTGGATGTTCCCACTCCTGTTTAGTCTTAAGGATGCTTTGTCCACGATTTCCAAAGCCATATTTCAAGTTTCTATTTGTTTGGCCACACAACCGTTTTCCACCTTGGCGCAGTACATTTTAAATGAGCTTTGGCTCAGAGAAGACAGCAGGTGAACTGTGTTCACAGTCAGTGATTTCTGGAAGTGTTCCTGAACCCAAACAGAGATTTCTCTGACAGAATTAGGCCTGTTTTTAATCCAGCGCTGCTTGAGGGCCTGAAGATCGTGGGGATCCAATACTGATTTTCAACCGTGCCCTTTTCATGTTTTTTTTTTTCATGATATTATTTACTATTGATGGTGGAATATGCAGTATTTTGCAGTTTCATGTTGGGGAACATTATTCTGACAATCGCTCAACAATTTGTAGGCAGAATCATTTGCAGACTACTGAATCTCTGCCCATCTTTACCTCAGAGAGACTTTGCTCTTTTTTTATACCCAATCACGTTACTGATCTGTTGCCAATTAACTTAGTGAGTGACTGCATTTTCCTCCAGCTTTTTATAGATGCGCTGCAGCCTCTAAATTCAATATGAACTGATAATGTTCATGGAATAATAAAATGTCTCACTCTGACTTGTTTTCTGTGTTCTGTTGTGAATGAAAAATATTGGTTCGTGAGGTTTCCTTACCAGTGCGTTCTGATTTTATTTCAAAACAGAAGTTAAAGTTGGTCTCTTTTCTGCATGTTTCCTATGAGAAAGCGAGGGCTTTTTTTTTTTATCACACCATACTCTTAAAGCAGCTCCAAAAACATATATATATATTTTTTTTGGTCTCTCTTTTGTTGTCTAAACTGCAACCAATACGTTTTTTTCTAGGCCCACAACTAGTCTTTCCAAACTTTTTTTGAGACTATATTTAGTTTGATTCCTCAGGAGAAGGGATTGGCCGACAACCGAGGGATGACAGGCCTCTGTGACTCGCCAGGCTGTGATGTCAGAGTGAGTCAGGGCACTCGGGGGAGCAAAGGAGAATATTTGAGCTCCGGCTGTGCTCTGACATCTCAAGAGTCCACAGGTGGGCCTGATCCCAGACAGGAAATGTATCGCCAGTGGAGAGCTGAGACAAAACACGAGCTTTGAGTTTAAAATTAGTTCATTCCTCACACTTAGGCGTTGCATGATCAACACGACTGATAGGAACCCGTTGAGGTTTGTTGTGTTGTTTTCTTGTATTTTTTGGCTTTCTTTATTCTGTAACTGGGTTGTGTTTCGATTAGGATTGTGTTTGATAATGTGTAATGTTCAGTTCTTAACCAGATCAGTCCTGTGTCCTCAGCAGGCGGTAATAGATAGCTGTGATGAAATGGGCAGGACATCAGCCTCTGACTAGTGTTTCCATGTTTATTTGGTGCATTTAGAAAAGTTCATGCTTAGCTAATCACACAAGCATACACCCACTTTTCATGTTGCACACACCAACAAAACGTCAAACCGTGCACAGCAAGCGCATCTCTTGAAAACAACCAGACCGGCGAGAAAGACGTAATGACTTTGCAACTCGTGAGAGAAAATGGCGCTTTTGTTTAGTCTGCTGGATCGATGGATTGTAAAATAAAAGTAAACTGTGGCTGATATCATTAAAATACATCTCGAAGGACCAATGACTGTATGTCTTTAGAAGAGGTTCTGTCAGTCCTCAGCTTTGTTTAAGTTTCTGATATTATAGTGCAAGAACTGTGACCTACTGATGACAAAAGAGGAAAACTGGCAATGTCAAATTTACAGGGATTCAACCTCTGGGGACTGTGAATGTCTAAGAATATCCATCTTACACATATGGGGATATTTCTATCTGGACTGAAGTAGTATCCGAAAAGCACTGTCACACTGTAGCAAAAAAAAAAAAAAAAAAAAAAAAACCTTCTTGTTCACTTTAAACTGGTAATTAACCTGATATGGGGTACTGAAAATACATCTGTTGGTAAAAGTTGGGTCCAGCCTAACTCAGAGTTTAACCCTGTGCAATTGAAAGGGTGCTACTGTAACTCTAAAATAAAAGGTTAAACAAATGGCACAGCTCTCAGATTGTACATTAGATTTACAGGTGCATTTACTCTTTTCTCTGTGAAAATTCGAATGCTGAAAAATGTGATGCCTCAACACAGAGCTGCCCTGCCCAAGTGGCCCCCAAGTTGTAAGGTCTGGAGAACTTGTACATTTTTATGTACTCATTGTTTTTTTTTGTTTTTTTTTTTTTGCTCAAAAGGTTCTTTGGAGCTGATGAAATCAAAGTACATTGTTGCAATATTTTGAAAGTTGTGTGTAAATTGAAATGGACAGAAACATAAGCACTTCCACACCCATGCAGATGATGAATACAGACAGACATTTTGTGTGCGTAGACAGTTTTTTTTTGTGCTTTCTTTTAAAACACACACACACAGACACATCCACAAGCACACGTTATTCTTCATCCGTCACATCTGGCCGGGACTAGGCCAGACCATGTGAGCGTGGGGGCGTATTGGCAGACAGAAGGTGTCGGTAGGCAAATACACAGCAAGGGAAAGTGGGGGAAATAAAAGGGGAGAGAGCGAGAGAGACGAAGGAACGAATGGGACAAAGTGAACATGTGTTTGAGAAGTGGATGACTTAGCAAGGGAAGGAGATGGAGGAGAAATCCCCAAACAAATAAGCCAGCTGAGGGGGGCCGTCGGATGGATGGACGGCAGACAGACATGTGTGGATGTCATCTGGCCATCAGTCAAGCACAGAGAGAGAGAAAAAGAGGAGGGATGAGAGCTCTAGGGAGGACCCAGGGTGGGGGCTTGAGGCCTAATCCCAAAAACAGCTGTTTATAGCAAGAGGAGGGTGGGTGGCTTGGATCTTGGGAGATGGACGCTCTGTCATGGCCCATATCATCCTCTGACCCCCACAACGTCAACAGCTTCTTGTTGGACCCCAACTAAGGCCCCATTTGTGTAAGGGCTCCAGGAAAAAAACAAGGCCTCGAGTTTAACCCATTCCCAATGCCCTCTGCACCAGAACACAAGACCTTACTTCTACATAGAAGCCATAAATCTATGAATCTGTCGATTGGTGGAACGATACTTGATACAGTATGAGCTAATTGGAGATAATAAAACAGCAGTAGGAAACCTTCAGAGAAATGAGCTTGTATTTCCAAGTACATCTGAAGATCTGCTTCCTGCTCTTACCACTCCTTCAAATTAAGAGGAGGCCTATGCATGTTTTAGAAATTCTAAACATTGTTTTTAAATACCTGATGAAGCTTTATAGTATTTGAGAGTGAGCACAGGCAGATCTGATTGTACAGTACCCTGCAGATAACATCGACAACTGCAAAAAAAAAAAAAAAGAAGCTTTTTATACGTAGGTGCCTTACAGTATGAGCTACAATTAAAAGCAACATTGTCAAAATAGATAAAAACACAACACACAGTCAAGATAAGAGACAAAAAAACTACTGAATCAAGGAACACAAACAAAAATAGGTGGAAGGTGCTGTGTTGGTCGTGAGGATGTAGGGATCATGTGGGGTCAGCGAGTCTAATCAGGTGGGTTTTGAGACGAGTCTTGAATGTGGTCAGAGATAAAGTTGTATGAAGGTCCAGAAGGAGGGTGTTCCAGAAAGATCTGAGTCCCACGGTGGGCAGAAGGAGGGGATAGAAGGGTCGCAGAGGTGGACCTGAGCGTACGGGAGGGTGCATACATTTCAACAGGTTTAGTGAGATATGGGGCGAGGCTATGGAGGGCTTTAAATGTTGGAAGTAGAATTTTAAAGTTGATACGGAAATGTACTGAAAAGCCAATGAAAGACTTTTAAGAACGGGTGGAATTTTGTGTGGAGGGGGTTCTGGAGATGATGCGGGCAGCAGAATTCTGGACCAGTTGAAGTTAATGGAGGAGTTTGTTGGGTAAGCCATATAAGAGCATCACCGTCATCAAGCCAAGATGTGATAAGAGCATGAACCAGAGTGGTGGTGCTGTTGGAGGTTGATGTTACGGAGGTGGAAGTAAGCAGACCGGGTGATGTTATTTATGTGGGAAGTCAAGGAGAGATTTCTTTCTAAGGAGACATCCAGATAGGAGGGCTAGGGATAGGATGGACCAAAGAGTTTGTTGATGGGTAAAGAAAAACTGCTAGATTTGGGGAGCCCCAGGGCACCCCCCTGCTGACTGAGGAGGGTTGGGATTGGTGGTTCTTTAACTGCACAAAGTGGGTACGCCCGGAAAGATGGGAAGTAAACCAAGAGAGAACTGTATTGGTTCAACCAAGAGTAGGTAAACTGTTCAGAAGAGTGTGATGTGAGATGGTGTCAAAAGCTGTGGTGAGGTCAAGAAGAATGAGAATAGAGAGAAGGCCAGAATCTGCTGCCATTAGAAGGCCATTTGTGATTTTCACCAGAGCTGTTTCTGTGCTATGTAATGGACGGAAACCAGACTGAAACTGTTCATAGAGATCATTATTATTAGTAGCCAGATGATTGTGAACCTGTAAAGCTACTATTTTAGCTACTATTAATTGGTCTCTTTGAAAAAAGTGGGGGTCAAAGTTGAATCGACTTAAAAACGTGAGCTTGATGATTTGTATGTCATCTCATTGCACCCTCCTCCTCTGCAGTGGTTTATTGGCCCCAGTTTGTTTGGGGGAACCAACTTCTATAATGCACATAACAATGCTCGAAAAGAAAAGAAAAGAAAAGAAAAGAAAAGAAAAGACTTTTCATTTTACATTTGGATTTCAAGTGTAATAGTGGTAAAACATGCTGAGCAGGTTCCATGGGCCAGACTGTCTGTAGGCACGAAGGCAGAAATGTGCATATGCATTCCTTTAGCCAGATTCATAAAACTGTGTTTACATATGGTTCTCTTTTATAAATCTCAATCTCAATCTGATTTCCACTTCTTTTTATAGCCATTAATTCCATATGGGTGCTTCCCTAATCAAGACATAGTTCGCACCACAGTATAGATAAGTGCGGCTTCACAATTTACTAATACTGAGACAGCAGCGGGTCGAGAGGCAATCTGTTTTATTTTGGTGATCTCAGTTCTATAATCAAAAACAGCTGAATTGAAAAAAGGGACAAGTTCAGAGCAAATACCCTGCAACAGTTTTTTTTTTTTTTTGGGGGGGGGGGGGGGGGGGGGGGTTGAGAAAAAAAAAATAATAAGGAGAGGTGGATCATAAACCAGTGGCCAAAACATCCATCAGCTCACACAGCAGGGCTACAGGAGACTCCTGCTTTATGTGCAACAGATAAACGCGGCCTGCACAGTATACAGTCTTGTTTGGAGTCGATCAAGACGAAGACGCAAATGGAACATGGTGTGTCTCCTGTCTTCGCAACCAGCTTCGTGGAAGTGTTTTAGACAGTCTTGGCCCAGAAAATAAGAACAATTTCTAGATACTCATTTTCTTTTTAAACTTTTATTAGAGAGGACTTTTTAACCGCTATTTTACATGACGCACCGCTTCGGTTTAAATGACTAAATATGAGTATACTGAGAAGAAGAAAAAAAAATATTTTTTTTTTACTAAAAAGCTCAGTTGTAATTGAGCTTTTTTTCTTTTTTTTTGTCAGGGTTGTTATTATAACCATAAAAATGTGTTTTTCTGACTTCAACTTCAGCTGGTTGTCCTCGCATCTGTCACCCCGCTCTGTGGTTACTGATGCTCCAAACGCTGTATATCAGAAAAGTTGCGGGCTGTCACACGGGGTGAAGTGTTTAGATTCCAACACATTTTGACTTCCCTGTTTCTCTGCAGTCTGTTTGCAGGCAGCATACCAAGGGTGGCCTTCATCAGCGTGGGCGGTTTTATCTTCCTGGGAGCCTACGAGAAGGTCCGTGGCACTTTGCTATAGCAGGAAGTCCTCGCCGACTGTCCTGAGCTCTGACCTGGTGGAGGAACCGTAGGGGAAGCGTCTCCTGAAGCAGCACCCCCGGACCCCTGCAGGCGGTCCCTGTGCCTCTGTGCAGCCGGGCCCCGAGAAGCACTCCGCCACTAGGGTCGTCGTGGTTGTGCACGGTTCTGACTGCATTACCCAGGGTGCTGCATTCCAGCTCATTCGCGCTCTGTGGGGTTAAGTGTGCAAGTCGCTTCTGTCGCAGCAGTAGTGGTTTGTTGAAATTTCGCTGTGAGCTTACAGTATTTACGTGTGAGGGAGTGAGTTCTGGAAATAAAGATTGTCTCTTGATATGCTTTGACTGAAGTTTGGTGGTTTCTTTCCCTCCCTGTGGAACCCTCTCGGTTCCAATCATCCTCTGTTTAATTTTCTTTTTTGTGAGAATGCTTTAAGGCATTCTCACTGCTGTTTCGCAGGAACAGCTCTTTCTAGTTTTTCTTTACTGTTTTATCCATATCTTCTCTCTATTAAGCCAAGCCACCTGCGTGTAAGACCCACCGGGGAGATGCAGCAATATGTCACCATTGTTACATTCCCTCCAGAGCAAAACTGACCTCATCCACCTGCAAGAGCCTCTGTTTTTTAAGTTTCCTTTAACAATGGAGCACTTTGTTAAATGAACAAGGCTGCAGGTTTATTTAAAAGCTCAGGTGTTCTGCACAAGCTTCTTCATTACAGCTTGGGGTGTGCCTGTCATGACTTTATTATGTGTTCTTTTTTTTTTTTTTTAACATGACCGGACAAGCTTATCCAGTTATGCGCACACCATAGTGTTATCTTTCTGCCTTGATTGTTGCTTGTAAATATCTCGTTTGGTTTTGATTTTCGTGGTTGATGATCTGACACAAAGGAGGGTTGTTTACGCACCAACGTGCTGTTAAATTCTAACATTTTAATCGGTGATAGTTGGACTGTGTTAAAGACAAAGCTATGTTGATGGTTACCATGCGCTGTATAAAGCTCGTGCCCTTCGCTGCGTTCGTGTTTCGTTTCTTAGGAATAAAACATTCTCAAAAGTTTTGGATCATTGAAGTGACAAAGATTGGTTTTCATATCGTGCAACGTAAGCATACAGTAACCATTGAGGGGTTTAATAGGCAAAAATCTCCAGGTTTAAGTCATTAACATGTTGTAGATCTTTTTTTTTTGTTGTTCTTTTTTTGACTTGTTTGCCAAATGTGCCATCTGTACTATTAACAAGTTACTCTTCTACGTCTTAGTTATCAAAGGGAGACATAAGAGGAAGAGTCGAGGCATCGGTGCATATTCCTCGTTTTCTGCGAGTTGCGCAGGAGTCGGCGTAGACTCGGCTCTGGGCTCGGTACATCCTGTGCGAGCGGACACGAATGGCCTCACAGGTGGGACTGTATGTCATACTGCATGTCACTAAGCTGTTGAACAACAATGGCCGCTGTGTGATTGGTGGAGGCACTGGCCAGGGTCATGTCAATCATCTGGTGACAAACATCCATCTGGAATGCACATTTTGACCCCGAGTCAGCCTTGAGTCAATAGCAAATATTTTAAACAGCCCACAGAAAGGGGAAAAAAATTTTAAAAAATGCTTGCAGTCTTTGGAGCTGTAATGAGCCAGGAGACATTCCTGGTTGGAAGATTAGCCGTGTGTGTTGAGTGTATATGTGATCCAGGCACAAGCTACTTTGCCGCTTTGAAGATTAAAGTCCCTGGGTTTCATGTCGTAGTGCATGCTCCATTTGAATTGATGGCTTCTCCATAACCACCATGACAAGAGAGCAACTTCGAAATGCTAACTCAGCTGGTTGTGATATTTGCTGTAACAGAAACATTCGCTCCCTCCGTTTTTACGAGTGAGAAAACAGGCACAAGACTGGTAAGTAATAGCAAAATGTGATTATTTTTTTTTTATTAGACACTTCAATGCCATGTTAGACACTTCACTGTTTTAGCTTTGACATTGGTACAACAGTTTCAGACAGTTTGCTTCAATAAATTAGTCTTAGAACATGAACTGCAGCTCGCTCCCTCTTGTCCCTTTAGCCTGCTCCACTTGGTTCAGTGCAGGTAAAACCCGTCTCCGATAGGTGCCCTCAGGTGTAACCAGAGCCGGGTGCCCTCAGCCTTACCTCGGTGGGACCGCCGGTGACAGAGCACAGATCAGACCAGAGGAAACGCATGCGTACCTTAAACAATGTAACTACTCCGACTGAACCGGACCCAGTGTATCCAGGGACTGTGACAGTCTGGGGGAGTGCCTGACTGCATTAATCCTGGTTTGGTTAGAGCACGTTTCACGAGATTCCCCAACTGCTCACATTACCTCATACATGAAACGCAACTGAACTGTAGTGATGATGGAACTGAGGTGGAATACTGGCCATTTGCTTCCAAATGCACAACAATGGATGTTGCTGCATATTACAGCAGTATAACACAATGACGCATCTTTCCCATACTCAAAGAATAATTGATTAAGCCAATTAAATGCACGTGCTCAAGAGCACACGCTTGCAGCTTTAATTGTGAATGTGACCAAGAATGTTACACACAAGACTATCGGCTTTTACTGCAGTCACACAACAGCTGTTGGCTGATGTTTCTCTTCATTTGGTTGCAAACTTGTTCCAATGTCACTTCCAGGACCTAAATTTGAATAAGAGAAGCATTTATCCCAAGTTGGTCAGAGCAAACAGCTTTTTGCAGTATTGTGTGGTATTGTCAAAGGGTGGAAGAGCCTTCAGTGGGTACAGCGTGCACAGTTTTACGTCGACTGTGTCGAAGTGTGTGGAATGTCTCCTCGCACAGAGAAGGTTCCCGCATTCCCGTTGGCAGATGATGTGCACGATCTGCTTGTTCGTGAAGTGAGTATTAAAAAGTGCTTCAACTCGACTGCCTGCAAACGCCCCACTTCGCACCATCTTACGTACCAAAGTAATTCAGATCAAAGCTCAGCCTTCATACAACCAACAATGCACGTGCATTATGTTTCTGTGTGGCCACAGCTGGCGCCGTTTGTCTCAGAAGGAAGAAAAAACAACAACAACAACAACACATTCAAGTGCAATCGAGTGTTTTGTTTGCTATAAAAAGTGTACCGGTATCTCTCACATAAAATGTCTCTTAATATACGCCGTTACAGGTTTGTGTTCTCTTTGATCATGCAATAAGGCACTGCAGCTGAATGTTGGTAAAAGCTGAAAAACGCTGTTTTTTTTTCCCCCCTAAGAAAAATAAAAATATCATCACTCCTATTCTTTGTCATGCACATATATTCAAACACTCTTTTGTAAAAGTTATATAATATATAAGAAAACTCTTATGTACAGTCAAAAGTCCCAAGGTATATTTCTCTCCCCCCCCCCCCCCCCCCCCACTGCACATACTTACACTGTACAAGATTCCCTACATTTACATGCTTCAAATGTAAGTCACATTTTTTGGAGCTAGACTTTCTTCTTCTTTTTTTTTTCTTCTTCTTTTTTTCTTTTTAACTGGTCACCTCCAAATGAAGGTTTTTAAACTATGTACAGCCGATACGCTCAGATGGGACGCCACCCACACAAGCTCCACCTTCAAACTCCGGATGCTCTCCCTGCCCCGTACCTTTCCTCCTCCCGTCAGTCCAGATGCAGGAGGTTCGGACCTTTCCCCCTCCTTATGAGGTAGCAGTTTATTTCCCAGTGCAAAGAAAAAAAAGAAAAAAAAACTAAACAAACAAACAAAGAAAAAAAGAAAAAAAAAAAAAAAAATGTGTCCACATTTTGGGCTGAATTCAGTGCCTGCTAGTCGCTGGCTCTCCTCAGAGGGGCGCTCTGATTCTGAGAGGCTCTGAGGGCGTGTCCATTGGGCAGCAGAGTCTGCCTGAGCTCAGGCTCACAGTCAGTGTCCAGACATCCGTGGCCCGTCACCTCGGCCAGCTTCACTGGCTTGTGGAAGGAGTCCTCCTGTGATGGAGCGCTCGCCGGCGTCTGTCCCGCTCTGCTCACTGATGAACAAAGAAAAGAAGAGTGTGACGACGTGCCATGTATATTGACAAATATGCATTCGGCTTCAGAAAATGACGTGGTGGAATGTGCACGGAGCTGTGTTGACATGTGGAGGTGACTAAGAATTGGTGTTTGAAGGCCAATTCTGCTCATATTGCTCCTTGCTACAGGAGCTAAATCCCAGAGCAGGCCTGGCGTGTATCTGAGGTGGTTTGGCAGCAGCGAGGGCTCTGTGCTCCCTTCCAGTGTTTTCGGAGAGATATATCCTGAGTGGCTCTGGGCTTGCAACAATGATACGCTGTCAGATGTAGTTGGAAGACAATCAATCCGCAATCACGTCGAAAAGAATTTGCCTTGACAAGAACTTGCAAACTGCGGATAGTTTCTCATGGTATCACCTGATACAAGTGATACTCCTTTAGGAGAGTGCAAGCCTCGAAGAAGGTGTGCTGGATATATGGGTTAAAGATGCAGGAATCTGTTCTGGACCCGCGCACTGCTGACTTTGCGTGCAAGCAATAAAACTGCATTTCAACTCGCCACACACGTCCAACCTTACCTTTTCTATCGTCTTGGTTCAGCTGTATTGTATTGTGGTTTTTTGGAAATGTGGATCCTTGAGTGTCCTTTCGGATCCCGTAGGGAGTCCCGTTGCAGAGCGGAGCCGTGTGCAACTCCGTGTCATGCTGCTCCCCCAGGTAACAGTGAGAGTAGGGCGGGGGGACGCACTGCTGCTGGTACTCAGCCCCTGAAGAGGGGCCGAACCCGTGGGTCAGGTAGTCGGGATCTTTGGAGTAGCTGTTGCCAGTCTCCATACAATCTGTGCACACTACTGCGCCATCGAAACCTGCAGGGTGAGAGGTCAAGAAATCAATCAAAGGCACATCTGCGCAACAAAACCCTGGTTAGGATTTGTTTTCATTATTTCTGACGATGAATGAAAAACTCAGGTACCTGTGGCGTCTACGTGTCCGTTAGGCTGAGGACCGCCGCCAGCCTCCACGCGGATGCACACGTCCTGCCGCTCAGACAGAGTGCCCTGGGAGGAGAGGTAGCTGGGGACATCTAGGGGGACAATCGTCTCATCTGAAAAGGCAAAAGGACCAAAACTGAGATTGGAGCTAAAACAGTAGGTTAACTGATCAGTTACTGTACAGGTGACATTTCCACCTCCATCTTACGGACGGAGCAGATCTAAACTCACCCGTGTTGGTCACGCTGCACTCCTCGCTCTTTTTCCTGGTCTGGTAGATGATGCACACCCACACCAGCGAGGTCACCACAATACTCGTGACCACGGCGATAACGATGATGCCTATGGTGACTGTGTTGGGCCAGTCGCAGGGGCTCCTGATCACCTCCAGCTGGCTGTTAGCGCGCTCCGTGCCGAGCGTGTTGGACATGACGCAGGTGTAGCGGCCGGCGTCCTCCGGCGAGGCCGAGCTGATGACCAGCAGCTGGTTCCCGGGGGTGAAGTGAAGCCTTTCGGAGGGGCGCAGCGGCTGGTCGTCGCGCAGCCAGGTGATGCGGGGAGGCGGGCTGCCGAGGGCTTTACACTGCAGGGCCACCGTGTCCCCGACCGCCACGCTGCGGTCCTTAGGCAGGTCCTCGTCCAACATGTAGGGCATTTCTGTGGAGCAGTCCAGTGTTACGTTTCTCAGAAAAAAAAAGCCAGAAAGCTGCTGGATTCCTGGGGTCGCTCATAATTTCTGCTGCAGTATAAGAGTATAAGAGACTGTTCACCCTATTTACTGCAGACTGTGCTCCACACTGAGCCTGATCCCATGTTTCTGAGTTTGATGACAAAACCACTAAAAGCTTTTCTCATGATGACAGCCTCATTCAACAGTGTTATTTATACATCTGAGGTCATATCTGCGGCGCTGATCAATTCTGACATCGGTTAACTTTTTCATCGCAACATACAAGCAAGATTTCTTTTGGGGCCGAATCCTCTCTGAAACAATGTTTTCAGTGTTTCCCTGAGAAACTTTGCATTCTGTTGAATGGGGCACATTGAAGTGAATGAGTGAGTGAGTGAGTTGTGTGTGTGTGTGTGTGTGTGGGTTGGCCTCTCAGACTGAGCACTTCCCCTCACAGTGGGACATACACAGATTAAGAGATCTCACTTAACCCACTTCAGTTGGCTTTCTCTCTTCTATCAATCCTTTTTTCCCTCTCCATCAATCCCGCCCCTCACCTCCTTCTTTTCTCCAAATCCCCGACCCCCTCCCCCCCTTTCACTCCACCGTTCCAGTTCTTCTTTGGCTCCCATTTTTCTCCCCTCACCTCTCTTTACCAGACAGGGGCCCCTCAACTGCAGCCACCCCCCCCCTTCACTTCTCTGTCTTTCAAACCCAAACATCACAGATTCAGCATGGCTGCGTGCTCCAATATATTACATTGCTGAGTGGATTAGCACCCCGCCTGAACTGTAGAGAAGTCGCCTGCAAGTCACACAGCATGCAAATGTGTCACTAACCCAAAATCCACCAGTGTGACCGTGTTAAATATAGAAAACCGTTGCTTCAAAGTTCTTTAAGGGAGTTTAAGGCTTGTAACTGAAGACCCCTCCTCCTGGAACTTTTTTGAAGCTCTGTCCAACAAGGGGTTCTTTTGCTCAGTTCAAAGACAATGGACAAAGATGATCTATGTACTGAGATGGTTATAGGAGAGAGACTCTGTTTTGTTTGATTTAACAGTGTAAAACAGCCAATAAACTGGGAGCACTGAGGCCTGCAGTGAAGCAGCCATGACTGTCCCTCCCACAGAGAGAGGAGAAGGGGGTGGGAATGCCTAACAAACACCCCTCTGTGAGTCCCCTCCCACCACCACCACCTCCACCCCCCTTTGACCCCTAACTGTGACCTCTGGCCCCTGACCTGCAGCACGGCCGCAGCTGCAGAGAAAAGAAAAATAGAAAAGCTTCTCATTCTGCAGCCCCGGGCTGACCAGTTCCCAACGGAGTGCCCAGCTATTTACAATTGCTCGTTTTTGAACATGTGGGAATATTATAAACACTGTGTGTATTATAAACACAGAATGCGTGTCGAGCTCGACCGAGAGACGGATATTCACAGCTCTTACTCAGCACGGTGAGGGTGGCGTTGGCAGAGACGGTGCCCGCTGTGTTTTTGGCAGTGCAGCTGTACACGCCCATGTCCTCGGGCTTGACGTCCGTGATGAAGAAAACGTCGTCGTCGGGCATGACGTGCATTCTGCGCTCACGGGCTGCAGGGAAATCTGTGCCGCCGTCCTTCTGCCAGGCGATCTGCGGTGCCGGGTGACCCTCTGCGGCGCACTCCAGCCGGGCGGTGCTTCTCGTTCGGATGGTGCTGTCCCTGGGGGTCTTCACGAAGGATGGCAGCACTGTGGGTGAAGAATACACGTATTTGACCAACACGTGTTGACCAAATTCCTATTCTTTTTTAAATGCCTCATTTACAGACATACGGTGCTCGAGTAGTTTTTTTTTTTTGGTCTGCCAAAGAAACTAACAGCAGTTGTTGAGGATTACAGATATACTCATTGACTTCTTCCAAACACATTTTCCCAGCTGCTGTGGCATTCAGCCCCCCCGAGAACAACCGGCTAGATGTCCCACATCTCAAATTCTATTGGAGACCTTTTTCCATAAACATTTGTATGCCAAGAGAAAAGAAAAAAAAAAAAAGATTCTGTCAGAGAACAGACTAAGCAATAAGCAAGAGCTCAGATGGAGACTTGAGCGAGGAATCAACCTTCCGAATGAATAACCTCTACCTGACAGAGCACAGAAGAGATGACCCCTGATGTGATGCCAAATCAATTTGTTCCAAATACCAGCCTATGATGGATGGAGTCGACATGTTGTGGAAACATATTGAAAAGACCATGGATCCCAAATATTCCTGTTTTACATGATTTTAGATTAGAACCACAATGACTCCACTTCAGGAACAAAACTCCCCACTAAGACTAATACTTTTCTGTATATCTGGTTAGTAAATTGCCACCAAATCAAACAACATACCGTTGACAATGACATGAGCTTTGGTGGAGTAGGTGGAGCCGAAGTGGTTGGTGATGATGCACTGGTAGCGTCCCTCGTGGGCAAAAGTGACACGCCGCAGGAGCAGGATGGTGGTGTACTCCATCACGCCTCCTCCTGTACCCGCCGCCGCGTCAGGCGTCGCGCCTTGGTGGTGAGCGTGCACGTGAGCGTAGTTCTCCATCTCGGCGTGGCGAAGCAGCTCCTGGTCCTTGCGCCACGCAAAAGTCATGGGGGAGGAGCTGCTGCTTGCGGCCGTGCAGGTGAGACGTACGTCGCTGCCGAGCACCGTCACCGTGGTCTCCGGCTGGACGGTGATCTGGGGCTTGGGGAAGGTCATCTAAAAGCGGGGGGGGGGGGGGGGGGGGGGGGGAATGCAGCACAAAAGTGAAGAGATTAAAAAAAAAAAAAAAAACATTTGCGATATGAAGTCAAACATCAGATAATCACTAAATTTACACATAACTCACCACACACAAAGCTGTTGGATGGAGCCTCAAAGATGCTGGTGCCCTGCAGGCTCAGCGGGTGGGCACAGCTGGCATTGACACCGGCCTGCAGCCCGCGTGTCACCAACCAGCCGGGCAGCCACTGCAGCTGGCAGTCGCAGAGGAAACTGCTGCTCTGGATGAGACTACATGAGACATGAGGAGAGGACACCGGATCAATTCCACTGCATCTGTTGCTGAAAGTGCATTTCTGAGAGTGTGCAGACGCCAAAAGCTAACAGGGACTGTGTTTTAATGTTTATAGAGTTGAGGCATGTGCTTTGACTGGAGGATGGAGGTTTTACACTCTCAAGTTCTGTGTATGTGTGTAAAAGCATCTACATAACTCACAGGCTTTTGAGGTTCTTCATCCTACTGAAGGCGTCGGGCTGGATGGAGCGGATAGCGTTCTCCCCCAGGTTCCTGTTGGCACATTAGACTTTGTTTCATCACAGCTGCAACCAAACACAGACTCCACTAAAGAATATGACTCTCAGCCATGATGGAAATATCCAGGTCTGTATGTTCAAGAATACACGCCAGCTTTTCTGTCACTCCCTGCCCTCAATTTGACAAAGGCCTGTGAAAGAGCTTAAAGGAATTCCATTTCTTCAACAGAGCTCACCATATGCTCAATAACTTAGTTCCTGCACAGGAAGAAGAAAAAAAAAAAAAAAAAAGGGGGGGGCCAAGGCTGAGATTGTGCTCGCCTAACAAGAGAGAAGCAGCTGGGCGCTTGCAAAAGCCCGTCTTCTCCTTTTACAAAGACGCTATTAAATTGCTAGCGACCTGCACTCTGCCAGCTCCTTTTGGCAATCTCCCCTCCCCACTTCCACCCCCACCTTCACACTCGACTCCCGTTCCGTTGCTCTCTTATGGGATACTCACAGGTGTTCCAGGGTCTCCAGGCCGGAGAAGGCTTTCTTGGCCACCGACTTGATCTTGTTTCCAAACAGAGTCCTGCCGTTCCAGAACACGAAGGGCGCCGATTGATGAACAGAAAAGGGAGAGGAAGACGGGGTGAGAAGAGAGAGCAAGACGGGGAGAGAAGCACAATTAGCCCGGCTGAATCTGATAAGAGTGAGGGGATTGGGGGGTATTGGAAATCTGAACTGTGTGGAGATTAGTCTGGAGGAAGGGTGAGGGAAGCTGAATGGGGCTGCGGTGGGTGGCTCGGGGAGGGGACACCTGGGTTCTTTGCTGGCTTTTATCTTTATCAAACATTAATGGCAATGATCAGACATGGCTGTGTGTGTCATATACACGCACATATACAAAGTGCTTGTAAGGGCAAACATGCAATCATTTTGGCCTGTCAGATCAAGAAGTGAGATGTTTTCCCCTCCGAGTTGGGGTTTTGATCCCTTCCTCCACCCTCTCCCTGCTGTAACCTCCTTCCCTGTTGTAGTCCTCACTTCACAGGAAGAGGAGACATGGCTGGCTGGCTCACAATGAGGACCCCAGTGTTTAAACTCATCCACATGTGCACACAAACAAATTGTCCTGTCAAAGGGATGACGAGTCAGCTACTTTTGCAACTTCTGCTTTAAAAGGAATTTGGTTCAGCCAAACAGTGCAAATTTAACTGGATAAAATCTGAATGTCAATCCAAAATGGCTGCACTGACAACCTTTTAGGGAGCCCAGTACGTGTGGTAGGCACTTTGATGTTCTCTGTTCTCCATGTCTTCTTCTTCTTTTCTTTTTTTTTTTTTTTCCCATGGCTGGCTTTGCTGACTTTAGGATGCAGCAGGCTGCTTCCGCCAACACCATGGCAAAAGGGGCAGGGTCAGAGGGCGGGGCGTGTGAGCCGTTTGATGTTTGATGACTGAATACGGCCCTCAATTTCACCCTCTCTCAACTCCTAACAACAGAGAGTGGGAATGAGGGGACAGGCGGAGCGGAGGCATGGAGGAGAAATAGAAATAAGCCTATTGGGTAGCGCACCCCTGCCAGCTTGAAGAAAAGCCCTTTCTCTCCCTCCTTCTCTGGTTCTTTCTTTCAGTGCAGCTCACACTGGGAACCATCTTGGCTGGACATCATCTTTTCATCTTGCAGGTTGATGACTGCCGCTCGTTGCCAGAAACTTCACGTTCGCCGCAATTTCCAACCTCGCCAGCTTTTGACATTGAACTTTTTTTTTTTTTTTACCGGCCGATTGACGACACTGATGAGTTATCATGAAAAACAGATAAACGTGATTCAATGGATCTCCTTTTTGAGCCATTATCAGCAGCGAGAACCCAAGTCGCTCATAAAGCTTCAGGGAAACAATAAAATCACGAGATGAAAGCCAGATTCAAATGGAGAGGGAAAAAAAAAATACCTTCAGTTTTTTTTTTTTTTTATGAGCGAGTACTGGGAGAAAAAAAAGAAGAAGATGAGCCCTATAACTCACTGTGAGCATTTCCTCTTCAAATTTAGTGTGTGTTCTTAAGGGAGCAGGTGTCTCAGGCCTCTGAACTCTACAGCCTAAAACCCTTTGCTGGAAATGAAGGGTAAATATGGAGACTTTTGTATAACAGAAACATCTGAAAGCTCACTTCTGTTTCTCAGTTTCTGAGGAAGAGCAGAGAGAACCCAAAATCGGGGGCAAGCCAAGACAAGAGGCCCAAAAAGGAGGGCTTGATAGGGTAAGAGAGGAGGGAATTAAAAAAAAAAAAAAAAAAAAAGGAAAGAGGGGAGACACTCACAGCTTGTTGAGCTTGTCCAATCCAGAAAAGGCCCCGTTGGTGTCCTCTATTGTGCCCGAGATGTCGTTATGGTCCAGCTCCCTGTGGAGAAGGAGAGAAAAGAGGGGGATAAGAAAGACGGAAGGCGGGAGGAGACCAACAAGAACAGGGTCTACCATCGCTGAACAGTGTCACAGCCCTGGCAGAGGCTTCTCTGGAAGTCATGGGTTAGCTCTTTGCCCACGACCCCCCTCCCCCATTGCACCTGGCCTTAAAAGCTCCTTCACTGCTCTGCTCTGCCAACCAAGCGCATTCTTTCCTCAAAGGGTTGTTGAAGGGGTGTGCATGCGTGTTGAGGCAAACCCCAGCGAAGGGAAACATGTATAATTCATGATGGCGTGGAGCGACCAACGAGAGCACAATGCTTAGTGAGAAGCCAGACAGTTGGTAATAATGGTGGCAGGTATGATACATCCAAGAGTCTTCATGGCAAAAAGAGAGACTGGAATCAAATAAGTATGGAAGAAAAAAAAAAAAAAGAGATGAAAGGGAGTTCTTCTACAGCGCATTTCTGAACCCTTGTTGAATGCATATGCATCCTCCTGTGAGGTGAAAAGAGCTACCTCTTCGGTGAGCTCATAGCTGAAGAGAACATTCTGAGAGGCGATCAACAAGAAAAACTGAGTCGGAGAGCTCCTCTGAACCATTAAGACTTTCTTCCAAACTTGACAAAAGCCTTTGAGGTTGATGGTCAGCTACACCCTCCAACGCCTCCACTCCCTCCCTATTGCTTTCCGAGCATCTTTTATCCTCCTTTGGTTCTTTTCAGTCTCCGCTGGCTGCCGTCTAGTTGGGACTCAACTGGGGCTGCCAATTTCCTACTCTTTCTGGCTGGCTGAATGTGAATGGCCATTGCCTTGTTAAAGCAAGGCCGGGGGTGGGGGCCGTGGAGCTGAGAGAGGGGGCATGGTGGAGGGGGCCCCCGATGAGCCAACGACCCCCGTGGCCGAATTAGAGGGGCAGGCTGGCTTGTTTGGAGCTTTCACACCCTGATGCAGGCTCCAGCCCCATGCCAGCACAACCAGCAGCGCAAGCCCAATTAAAGCTCCCCCAGCTCCTTTTCAAGGCCCTGCCTATGCCTCTCCTCCCCTCCGCTGATTAGATTAGGCCTGCCTCAAAGACAGAGAGCAGGAATGATAAAGGAAAAGGAGAGGAAAATAAATCATGCAAAACAGGGACATAAATCAACCCTGTATTGTGGGGATGACAAGCAAAGACGAGCGAGAACACTTAGAAGTAGTGGGCATTACAGGGACAGCCACATGAAACAAAATGAGCAATTAAGGACGAGAGGGAAAAAACGGGAGTCAAAGCTCGCCATCCCATTCTCTAGCATTCCCTCACTGGCACCCAGTGCTCCAACCGAGAAAGAGAGGCCCCATGTGTTTGGGCTCGTCAACCCTTGCCTGGCGAGCGCTGACACAATATCTGCTTTTTCACTGGGAAGCAGCAAAGCCAAGAGAACCTTGGTCAAGAACCAATAGCCCCGAGTCTTTCTGCTGGATTTATCCACAAACTCTCCCTCTTTGGTTCTCCCCTACTCTCGCTTTGGGACTTTTGGTGAAACAAGGTGGATCTGGAGTAAAAGAAGGCTCTCTGTACTCCCTGGCATCTGAAAGTGGAGGTTAGGACATCAATGGAGCTGAAAGACACGGAACACTTTCAGATCCAGGTTTGTCTGGACAAAGCAGCTGACAAGAGTGAAAGTGAAGAAAAAAAAAAAAAAAAAAAAAAAAGGTAACCAATGACAACAGACACCTTGTGAAAGTAAAAGAAAAAGAAAGGGCATGAATATAGATGAATGCAAATAAGAAGTAAACAACCACTGCTTTGTAGGGCCAACTGAATGGGTTCCATAAGCCGAAATATCAAATATCACAGAGACAAACCAATATTAAACAGCTCAGCTTTCACTGCTCCCAGAAGGCACATCTAAGCCTTATCATCAGAAGGGCCAATGACTTAATAAGTGGGCTGTCGGTTTTTTTTGTGGGGCGTGTTGGGGGGGGGGTGGTGTACTTACAGGATGCGTACGGCCTTGAGGCCCCTGAAGGCTCCCTCGTTGATGTGGCTGATGGAGTTGTGGCCCAGACGGAGGGTGTGGAGATCCCCCAGCTCAGCCAGGCTTCCCTCATCCAGACGAGTCAAGTTGTTGTACGACAAATTCCTGGAGAAAGAGACGCAGACAGGCGGACGGATGGAAAAGAGCACCGAGGCAGGCACAGAGGAGGAGAGAGAGCAAAGGAGGGAGAAAAAAAAAAAAAGAAAAGAAGTTCTGTGTGAGGTCTGGAAGGAGATGACAGGTTGGCAGAACGCTGAGGCAGCTTGCGACATCATGAGACTGAAATTTCATGGCTGATTCAAAATCTATTTGCAACACTGTGATGTCTTTTTCCACCGAGAATGGGTCTAGCAGACTTTTAGAAGCACAACTCATTTGACAGGGAGGGAAAATTCTCGGTTGGCGCTTTGCTCGTCTATAGACTTACGAGAGCATGGAGTAAACCCAAAGGGAGGACGCCGTCAGTCATGTACAGAGGCACTCTAAATGTTACAATTAATATGTTCTTCTTCTCAGGAATCTGGAGAACACGCAAATAAGACACGAACGCTGCAAGAGTTTCCAAGTTGTAGCCGCCGCTAATAGACATACTTGGAAAGTGAAAACAAGCTTAAAACCTGTTGTCATTGCTCGTCTTTTTACAGGCTTTTTTTTTTACGCAACACTGCTTTATAAACCCTGATCTCAGATGATAATAAATCCATTAATGGTATCTTTCGAACAGCGTTCAAAGGCGGTATTGTGCGTTTTATTGCCCTCTCTGTGGCCCTCCTTGTCCGTCTCTGTGGCCAGGCCTCAGGTTTGCTTGACCAGTCATGTGTGCAGAGATTCTCCCTGATGAGCGGCCCAGCGCGGCACACTGGGAATGCAATAACAGGATCCTCATAAAGACCAGCCACTCACTTCTATCAGCCGTGTGGCTCATCAGAACGCTGGATAATAAAAATCATATAACTGGGGACTGCGGCGGTGCCGGGACGCCGATTCGGGAACAGTGCTGGGAGCAATCTGTCATTCATAAGATGTGCACACAGGAAAGGGCGCAGAGATACACAGAGCAAACCAGCATGATCTCCATCTACCTCCTTATCCCTGCAGACTGTTACGCATAAAGAAGCGTAGGCGCCACAGACAGCCCGGGCTACCTCGTAGTTAGCAACGCCTCAGCTGAACAAAGCACTTTAAAGTGGCATTACGACACTCATGTCAACAGTACAGGAGAAACTGTCAGATAATAACCCGGCAGACGAAGGCGGTGAAGGTGATCCTTGAGTGCAATTACCACAACACAAACAACAGGGGATTACACGCCAGTTTGCCAAAACCCCTGCGCTTTAGAACAGAGTACAAAAACTCTTGTCGAAGGGCTTGTGTACTTTTGAGCCCAGCTCTAATTATGGGATAAACAGGCTTATCCTGAGAAAGGCTCAGCGTATCGAGTGTTAAAAGCAAAATGTCATTTCACCCTGGGGAAGGTACAGGGAAGACAAGGGAAGACATGCGCGTGGAAACAGATGAGTTCTTAGGCCTTGAGGCACGTTCACGTCGCTGAAGACAAACTGTTTTTAGGAACTTTAAAAGATTTCTTCAAAAGATTTTCCTTATTCAGAAACTGGCACCAAAGGCCGGGGCGTTCGGGCTCATTTAAACGCTGTTACTTACAGTTCCCTCAGCTTTTGGCAGAACTTCCATCCATCAGGGTTGATGCTGGCTATTGAGTTGTTACTAAGAAATAGTTGCGTGAGGGAGGTCAGGCCATACAGGGAGCCACTGTTCACCTCCGTCAGGTTGTTGTACTCCAGGTGGCTGCGTGAGAAAAACAAAAAGAAATGAGCAAAAAAAAGTACTGCAGTGAAAATTTGTTTCTGGCAACAGCTCGTCTGTGGCATTATCGTGCCCAGAAAGTGTAAATGCAGTGTAATTTGGGATCATTTCTGCGTTATTTTGCGAGTAATTTCAGTAATTGTGCAAAAAAAAACAAAAAAAACCTGTTCATTGGCTGGGAGTAAGTGTGATTTTTGTGATTGTGTGTAACTTCCAGTAATTCTCCTGATTATATTCCTGTAACAGCAATTGGTGCATATAGGATTAACCCATCAGGTGGTTCTGGCATCAAGCTTTCTGAAGCAGCAGAGTTACAGTCTATGACTGGGTGTCGAATTAAAACAGTACATATGGAACGAAGAGCCTGTTAGAATTTCAATGCAAGTGTATCACGTATGTCCTTATGATGTTTCAGACATTTAAAAAAAATAAAATAAATGTATTTACGTACAGGACTTTCATTTTGGCCAAGTCCCAGAAAGCTCCGTCAGTCAGTTTGCTGATGCTGTTCCTCTGAAGTTTGAGCACCTCCAGGCTGGACAAACCCTGGAAGGCAAGGCCCTCGATCTGACGGATACGGTTCCTGTTCAGTTCGCTGTTGTGTGGATGGACAGACACAAATAAAAATCTGTGAGGTGATGTACGTGGAGGAACATTTTTAAGCAAAGCAACAGGAAGCTTCTCCTCCTCTTTTGTCCACGTGAGCAACAGCCCTGCAACATTCCTCTGTACAGACCACAGACTTAGCTTATGAACAAAAGTGAAACTATGACTCCCGAACAGATGAGGAACGGAAAATGTGGTAAGAGATGCTGAAAAACTACACTCAGTCTCTCTTTGCGTGTAACAATGAATCTGTGCAGCTGCTGTGTGTGTGTGAAGGCTGTAAAAAGCCCCCAGGTTGGCAAAGATAAACATCCATAGAGGTTCTTTTGTGTCTCATGTACATCAACCACTAGCTGTAGATACAGTGTCACCGGGGCCACCTGTTTAACAAAAGCCACCTGGGGAACCTGCTGGAGCCACAATGGGGGGAGGACTCCCATTACACGAGTACCTTTGCTCTCCGGAATGGAGGTGTTGAGCTACAAATGGGTCGGGCCTCAGCGCTGCGCTGGAGGGAAGTTTGACGAGGATAATGGAGCATGGTGTGGAGATTGAGCTAACCACTTTGGGGATGTGGAGGAAGGCAATAAATCACCAATAATATGGCTCCAGTGTTTACCTTGTCAGACCTTATCCACCCCGGGAGGTATAGCTCACACTAATAGCGTTCCAAATGTTAAACACACAAGGCTTGATCAACAGACACTGGGAACTCCTCCTCATCTAAACTCAGATTTCTTTTAAATGTTGTTTCAATCTTGTCTCCAAAGGCTACAATTGGGAAAGTCACTCATTTTCAGACAAAAACACAAATGTCAGAGGCATGATGGGTTCGCAGGGCGAGCTGATCCGGCAGATGGAAACCCAACGGATAAAAAGCAGTGGCACTCACAGCTGGGTGAGCCTCGGGAGCTGGAAGGCTCGAACGGGGATCTGGCTGATGCGGTTTCGGCTCAATCTCAGAACCTGCAGAGTGGAGCCCAGATGGTCCAGGGCTCCGAGCTCCAACGTGCTGATCTTGTTGTTGCTCAGGTACCTGAACACGGATAAATCCAGTTGTTACATAAAGGGTTTAGAACGAACACGAAACGTGTATGTATGCTGAAAGCAGTCTCCTCGGGTACGTACAGGTCTCGGACTTGAAGGCCCGCGGGGAAGCAGTGCCCTCGCAGCTCAGTGATGTCATTGTTGCTCAGGTCCAGGGTTTCCACAGACACCAGCTCTCTGGTGCGCCTGCCATCAATACTTCGGATCTTGTTATGATGTCTGGAAAATAAAGAGCACACACGAAAAAGACGTTAGATGTGACCTCGCTCAAAACGTGCGCACTGACTCCATCACCCTATCCCCCGGGTTCTCTGAGCCCACTCAGGCACAGAGAGAGAAGAGTACACAGAACAAAGTGGCCTCCATCCACTACAAAACATGTCCTTTAAGAGCTTCCAAACAGAAGCTGGCCTTCTTCAAACAACTCCAAGGATAAAGAGACAGTCACAGAATCCGTTAAGATTGATGGAGCCTCGGTGATTGACCGAGCCACTTAAAAGGGAGGTTTCAGAGAAATTCAATGTGTGATGGAATGAACCGATGGCCGTGGGTTTCTGAAGAAGTTCTGACTACAACAAATGGCTGCAGAACATATGTGAAGGCACAACTGGCAGGGTGACAAAAAAGCAGAACTTCAACAATCCTAATTTTTTTTTTTTAAAAAGATACAGCTAATAAGAAATAATCTTTGGCCACGGAAAGCTGGGCTGAAAAACACTTCGATTAAATTTTAGGGAGTTTCCACACGAGGAAAAGTTCTCTCAGCTATGTTTTGTCAGGTTAAGCTGACCAGATTGAGCCAGAAAGCCTGAGAGAGAAAACTGGACCAATTTCAGCGTTCATGTCGGCCCCATTTAGGGGTCTTGTGAAGAATGGCGGGTGGCGTACAGCTTCAGCTTATCCCTCACTGCGCAACATCTGTGGCGGGTTATTTAGGGAGCGCAAAAAGACAAGAGAGGTGGAATGGCATAGTAGAGGAATGCCGTTACCATTCAATATGGAGGAGAAGTGGATTGTGGGACACGGTGCTTAACAGCCATCCCTCTCGCTGCACCAGCAGCCAGTGTGCATGTGTGTGTGTTAGAGTGCTAAGGGTCTGCGTTACCCGAGCACACATGAAAGCCTTTGCTGGGTGACACATGCGACACATGACTGGGTGCTAACTAGGGATGGGGAATTTCATTTAGGATCGCTTTCATGTGCCAGACTAGTCGAGAAATAAATAGAAAAAAATAAAAAAAATAAATAAAACAAGTTCAAGAAGGAGGGAAACGAGTACATTTATCCAGTGCTTATGTATTCAGTCGGTGCTCACACAGATCAGTGCTTTATATCGAGGAGGCTCCTCCTTTTACTATTCATGTGAGATCTCCTCTAGATTTCCCTTTCTTTTCTGGTTTCATCCTCTCGCTGCTTATTAGCCTAATCTGTCTCTTACTGTAAGGAGGGGTCATCTGATTCGGGCTGACCTTTTTCCGACTGACCTCCACCTCCCAAATCTGATGACAAATATAACCGCGACAAGCCAGTTCGACAAGATCAGGTCCCCGTCTTCTCTGAGGGTTAGGAAAAACTGGTGTTCATTTCAACTAATCCTGTCCATACAAATCAGTTGCTGTGATGATTGGAGAGTCTGATAATATTGTTTTATGCATCAACATGTAAACTTCTCTGAATGGTGCGTGGAAGTTTGATAGAAAGAGCTAAAGAGAGCAGGTGTTCCCACCAGTCAAACTCATGAAAACAAGGCCGGCCCCCTATTTCCTCTCGAGCTTTCAGCCACACACACGCACGCTCTTATTGGTGAGGAGGAGGGTCAAACCGCAGTGGCCCACCTGAATAAACAGTGGCAGAGATGGTTAAGGATGAGCACACATGCGCAAACACAAACACACAATACAAATAACAAACGCACACATGGGACAGAGCAACAGACGGTGGCTACAGTGAGCAAAAGAAGCAAAGGAGGAGGAGAAGGAGAAAAAGAGAGGGGGGGCTGAGGGGTGATGTGGGTTCAACAGCTGGTGACCTTTGCTGGGAAAAACAGATCAGTCTCAAACTGGTGGGAGAGGTTGTCCTCTCCAACTTTTTCTCCACATTAACCACTCTGCCTGCCCCCCCTCCCCCCCCCCCCCCAACAGCCAGATCCCAGCTGCACGTTAAGAGACGCTCTACGTGTTTGACGTCCACACATACAATAGTAGCGTTTATTAAAAAAAAGTGATTATCATACAGCCAGTGACATTTCTGATAAAGAGGAGCTTGGTTCCCTCTTGTTCTCTTTGATGTCTGGGGGTCTTATTCGCCTTGATTCCACTTAATTCCAAATCTCATTACCCTGCCCCTTTGACCATGAGCCCGGCTCATTTTGACACTTCTTTTGATGTATGGAAACGACATCGGGGGTTTACACTAGCAGGCCCATTCCTCCGTTTCCAGTTTCATCTTTCCCTTTCCGTTTGAAGCCGGCGGTCAGGACAAAAGGAGAATCATTTAAAATCAGATCATCCAGTGGACCATATGATTTTTATCCCCAAGCTGTTTTAAACTGCTCTTTTGATGTTGACCGGGCAGGCGATGAGCACAATGGGAAAGTTTGTGCTGCTCTGCTGTCACTTTGACACTGTGTTTTTAAAACTTTTTGTTGCTTCTCTTTTTTTCTTTTTCTGCCATCCCGCTGTGGCATTCTGGGAGTCTGCGGGACCTCAGTGGGCCTGCCAAATACATTGTGGGACTGTGGGAGCCTGGCATATGGTCTTTGCTTCATCACAAGGGTCGCAGAAGATTTGCTTTGCGGTTAAATCGCTCTCTTCGTAAGATGCTCCTTTGTCCGAATGGTTACTGGATTTCAATTTAAATGTACACAATTCTATACCGCAGCGACACAACCATCCTATCAAGCTTAATTATGATTCTGCGACCAACAAGACCTTCCAGAAATGTGAGGAAGAGGAGGCAAAGACAAAGTTAGAGAACGGAACCGGGCCAACTGTGAACCATGTCAAATATACTGACAACTTGGAGAGCAACACATCCTGTGAACTTTTAAAAGCCCCATTCATACACAGTTGCCAGCATGCACACGGCTCCCACACCCTATTGCTTTACTGTACATTACAAAAAGAACAGTGTGATGCAACAAAAGCTAAACTAATGAAGCGGCATGATAAAGGGGGTCACGTAAGCCAGGCGCAGGTCAGGCTTGGCAGGTTTAATTTAAATGTTTCGGGAGCGAGAATAATAAAGGATGTAAACTAGTGTGTGCTAATCCGTCTAAAACCTTAAACAAAAAAAAAATAAAACAATGTAGACGTTAGTTCAACTTAAATCGTACTGAACTGGATTTTACAAACTAGGACAAATGCACTCAAATAAAGCGGATCGGAATCAATTTGCCAATTTGGTTTGTGATGTAATGCGTCGACCTGAATTCAAATGAAAAAAAAGAAGACTAATGAGCTGAAAGGGGGCACACATATTAAAGCGGAGTCTGACGTAGTTCCCCTTCCTTTGCTTGTATATCGGGAAAAAGAGAGTAATCCCATTAGATAGCCTAAATGAGCTCTCCTCAACTGTGCATTTGGCTGTGTATCAGTCAGAACATTTACATATGAAACTGGAAGACTCAGAGGCAGTCAGACTGTCAGACAGTAGCACCCGCGTATAAACCGCTCTCAGGTTTTTGGAGAGTTTACTGTTTGATGAGCGGCTAAGGACAGATTCTCTGTCCGTTTGCGTGTGTGAGCCGCCGTCTCACACAAACTTGTTGTCAGACAACATTCCAGACAATCTCCAACCTCTGCCACTACACACAAAAAACGCTGACACCATAAGGCGGTTGGCAAGTTAGACCGAGTGCAATGGATTTACTTCTAGGAACAACCCTGAGCCTCCGTTTCCCTCTCGCTTCCTCCCTCCTTCCTCCTTCCTGTGGCTGTCCGTGCCCTCCTTCTGCCTCCTCCACTACTTCCACTTAATCATGCCTCTTTCGACAAGTGGTGATGTCACCCTGATCTGACACTATTCCCAACCCTTATCCCCCCACACCCTCCCCGTTTTTATCATCCTTCCTCCCCTGCTCGCTGTTACCCATTTTACTGTAAGCCATGTGACTGACAGCTGCAGCTGCGAGTGCTACAGCGGGCCTTCACTTCAGCTGCGTGGCTTTGTAAAAATCTGACCCTCCCTCCTGCCTCCACTCCCATCAGGACTGCAAGCCCCCCCCTCCCAGCAACAGGCTTCAAGTCAGGCCAAAAAAAGACACCGATCATTTGGAGGGCCTGCCATTTTCCACAGTTTGTGCACGTAAAGGTGAACTTGCTCTGGTCCAGTTTGGATCGGGAGCACAGGAGAATTATGCAGATTCAAAGTCAGAACTTTTTTTTTTTATTTATTTTATTTTTTTTTTTAAAGATGCCTACTAAAATCCAATAAGCAGCTCAAACTCAAAGAAAACAGACAATCTAACAAAGTAAAAGCAGTCATAGTTGCTTCATAAAGCCTTAAACCACCCCTCTCACAAACTGTCCACAGCCTACAGAAATATTCTAACCACATTAGTGCATCATTATGAATTCTGAGAAGCAGGCAGATGACACACGGGGAGAGGCGAGCGTGTGACTCCCACAAAGCTCACCACTGCAAAGGATCTGAAGATGACCAAACATGACACGAAGCGGCAGCTGTATACTTTACTACCAAGCAGTCGGCCGGCATGCCTGCAAGGTGTGAAAGAAAATACAGAGCAAAGCTCATGGTTGGCACTGGACGAGCCTAAGTGGGTTTAACTTTCTTGTTTCAGGTTGAGCGAGAAGTGAGAATGTTCTGTGGTCACATGAGAGGAGCTAAATCGTGGCATACTGGAAAACCAGAGGTCACCCGGCAGATAATACTTAAAGATTGTCACAATTGTACTTATTTCTGTGTCAGAAATTCCTTAAGCATTGTTAAACCTCTCCACGTCAGCTCGATTTGAATCTCTAGCTCATTTTGCGCCAGCCTTTTGTGTGGTTGTACACATTTAGGAGAGTTACATGCATAATGAGGTCTGGCTCGGGTGCATATGGTGCAAACCATTTTAGCAACGGAAGGAATTCAACTGCTTTTAGTGAATCATCTTGTGAAATGTGTTAACTTTTTGAAACCATAATCCAAATTATAAAATATGACACCCCCCCCCTTAAGTTTCCTAACTTTAAACTGCATAAATGACAAAGTTCCCACTTTCGCATAGGAGTTTCCTTCATCCGTGTAAAAATCAGGCTGCTGATGGACTGCTGAGCGCACGTTTGTGACATACACAAGCGCACACACGCCCTTCCCAAATACGGCAGTAAATCTCCAGTGGGATGCCAGCGCAGGCAGTCCCCACAGGCACAATTTCACAACTGGGAGCAACCAAATTGAAACTATATATGAGCTGACACTCCAAACAGCCAGCACCACTCGCTGTAGGCAGGACCACATAGCTGGCTAATAAGACTCAATGGTTGCTCAACCGTTGGCTAATCGCTTAAGACAGAGCTCCATGCTGATGCCAACAGAGCTCACAAAGAGAGAGCAGATTTGATCCAGTTCCGTGCAGCTGAGTCCCAATCATCCCAGACTTCAGCTTTACTTCTGAGATGCAGAGAAATCTTTCACGGGTTTCAAGAGATTATTCCAAGGCGTTAAGCTGCAAGTGGAGCAATACTTACAGGTGCAAGGACACGATCTTGGAAGAAGCCTGTCCTAAATCTGGTATGGAGGTCAGCTCATTGTGATCCAAGCGTCTGAAAGTGAACAAAACCACAAGCAGCAGGTCAGGGAAGAAAAACGTGCCAAAGGAAATTCAAACTAGAAGAAAGAAAGTACAGACACATAAATGACAAAATGGTTTCTGGAAAACATGCAAGTGAAGACATAAAAGGGTCCTTAAACATTCAAACGAACCTCGTGCTTCTTGCACGTCTCAAGTAATCGATGAGAGTTTATCTTTCTCAACCACATAAAGATGAAATCAATATGTGCATAAATCAAAAGATTTCAAATACAAGTTGTCACGTCTGCCGCAGAGCAAGAGGCAAGTCATCCTTTTAAACACCAAAAATAACATGGGAGTAAAACAGATGTCCAGGAGCGTATGACTGGTCGGCCAGCCTGCCAAAGATGTCACCAGTGTGTGTATTACCGGTTAACTCATGCATCTGTCTGTCTGTGTGTGTGTGTGTGTGTGTGTGTGTGTGTGTGTGTGTGTCTCTTGTGTACTGGTGCTGAGTGACACGAAGCCAAGCCCTCTCCTCACCATATAAAAAATTTACAAGGCCGGTGTTGGCCACAGTATCGGGTGGTGGAGGAGGAGGGGGGGCGGCTTAATATAGAAAACCACCACTTAATTCTCAATTGGCCTTAGTTCAAGGCAACACATAGGAGGATGCTGCTAGGAAGTAACAGTGGCAAGCATGGGTGACGTTAGTCGCTATTAGGTAATTCATACGGGTGGATTAAAACAAAAAAATAAATAAAAAATGAAGCATTTTAGGGACAATTGATGAAAAGAAACAAAAAGAAGTAGTCCATCAAAGAGCGCTCAGAGGAAATCATGCCTGAGTATTGTGTTGGTGGCTACTTACAGTTCTCTCAAGTTGAGAAGGTTGGCAAAGGCTTCAACACTGATGGATGTCAGTTTGTTGCGGCCAAGATTTCTGGAAAAACAAGAAGAAAAAAAAAACTATATATTATATTCTTACAATATGAATATGATATAAAAAAGGTGCATTTTTCCCCCCCCAGCTGTTTAAAAAAAGGATCCTGATCAATAGCAGCAATTACGGTACATTTCCTATTTGACAAATAGCCTCATCCATCCACATGCGCCCGCAAACACTGCAGCACATAAACTCAGCCAGCCTTCAAGTAGGACTCAGATCAATACCATCGATACGGAGCGCATACTCTCTCCGGGCTCGCTTTCCAAACATAACCCAGAGGCAATTCATCTGCACCAGTCAATTTGCACTCTAGGCTAACAGTGTGTTTAATAGCTGGCACTTGACTTGTACAGCAGCTTCTTAGAAAGTGATTTGTCCAGTGATAAAGCGACACCACCGGCAGACAGCGAGCGAGAAGGTTGGGGGCCTGGTAGGTGCATCTCTCTCTCACACACACACACACACACACACACACACACACACATCTGCATTTCAGATTGAGTTTCCCACACCGTATGAATTTAGCTTCTTTCACGCATAAACAAGTGTCACCTCTGTCACACACACGCCTCCTGCCTGGCTGGCACGCAGCCTGCCTGTTGGCAGAGAGGAGGCCGCAGAGAGAGCAGTGTTTGCGTTTGTGCGGCGGGGTTAGGCTGGGCGAGACAAAGGGAGCCCACAGCTCCGAGCCGCCTGCCTCCCGCCCCTCCATCCCTCTGTCCAGACGTGAGAGACGGCAGAGGAATGTTTCACAGGCCTGCCGAGAGATGGCCGCTTGTTCCCAGAGACCGGGGACACTTTTACCTGATGCAACACATTTCTCATTCTCTTGTGTTGCTGTGGCCTTAAAAGACCAGTGCAAGGGAGAATACAGGGGAGTTTGCAGGCTTAGGCAGAAGCAATCTGCAGGAACGGATACTTCAAAAAAAGTTTGCCCTCTTTGAGGCTGAGGTTAATAGCATGGCAAAAAAGTCTATTTGCGTCATGCACCATATTGCTTTTAAAAACCAATCAATCTCAATCACCGTCTAACTTGACAGATTTTACTTTCTTGTCTTCTGTGCTCAATTGCAGATAATGACAGTCTCCTTCCCCGATCCTTTCTCTCGAGGTGTACGTGTGACGAGATAATAGCAGAGCATGCGTCTGCCCTCCAGGCGTGAGCCTGACAAGGAGGCGTGCATAAACGTCTATGTCATGATGATCATGTACTGGGGCACCTCCTATTGTGGCTGAGATTGTTGAATCATTGTCCCCTGCAACAGGAGGCAATTACCAGGTTATGGCAAAGCATACAAAACAGCGTTCCCCACAAGCTGCCTCTGCCTGGAGGTACGTGTGATCAGCCAAAACACACAGAGACGCACACACAGCACAGACGCGATGAACTTGGTGGAGTGATCCAGTCATCTGGGAAAGCAATCAGAAGTTTTTATTAACATGCTTTTGGCACAAAACCGGTCCAAAAATGTTACTAGTCATAGATGCATTACAAGAAAATAAGGTTTCATCCAAAAGCGTCACCATTAAAAGAGCTCTGTTAGCATGTAAAGGTGGAGGCAATCTGCTGAGCAACACAAAGAGCAAAACATGGAGGACGAGGAAAGAAAGTCACGTTTGAAAGCCAAACTTGTCGTACCGGTGCCAAAGGCCACAGCAACAAACAAAACTGGTCTTTTGCGTGTGTGTGCACGGCCCTCCTTCTCAGTCACCTATGCTGTTTACACAACTGAGTCTTTCTCTCTCCACTTCATCCAGACAGATTTATTCCCTTTCGTATCAGATCAGATAAGTTTCACCGCGTTTTAACACCTACTGCGGGAGGAGATGGTGATAAGGATGGTTTCCCTCTCGCTCCAACTCCCTCCCCCCACCTCCCTCTTGAGAAGGAAAGGGGGGACGAAGTTAATGCTTTCCAGAAAGTTGACCTTACAGCTCAGGCCGTTTCTGGAAGAATTTGCTGTGACGGAATCGGAGCTTTTGCCCGCCTCACAGGTGGAGGGGATGTGGGCTTGAAACGCCAAAAGAAGCAAACGCGCTTGGAGGAGTGGGAACTACCAAAATATCCGGTTAGAGGCTCAACTGGGTGTAATATTCAATGATCTTCCATAAGTTTGTCATATAATTTAGCCGGCTGTGAAGGAGGGTAGATGTGTATAGTTCACATATTGCGGCAAACATATTGCCGTAATTACATTCTCAAACGTTTTTGAATGCCACATTCCATCCATGTGGTATAAAAGCCTTAATAATAGGCAGGATTATGTGACAGAAGGATCAAAATCAAAAGCACTGCAAACCACTTAACCAAAAAGAAGTCTGGGCGAGTCAAAGCTGCACGTTTTGCCACAAACTTCAAGCTGCTCCGACTGGAGTGCTTCAGAAAGGTGGGCATTTTGTACATTTTCATGCTTTTTCTTGGGAAACCATTTGCCATCGGTGAGCAAAAGGGTCAGCAAAACACAGGAGACATGAAACAGAGAGGGCAGCTGGAGGGAGGGAGGGTCATCTGGGATGAAGAGGAAATTTTACAATCCCGTCTACAACCCCCATTCAGCTGCCTCAGCCCAATCCAACATCAGGAGGAAATGCCTGCTCTATAAAACACAAATTTAACTTTACCGTCAGAGATAAACCAGTACAGCTATTCAATGATTAAAGTCATTAATGACTTTCCTATAAAAAGCCATGTCTGACTAAGCGACCGTCTTTAGAAGAAGTGTAGGGCCCAGCCTTAGAATATCACCATGCAGCTAATGTGACATATAAAAGGCTTTAAAAAATAGCTGCGTTATGAGTGCCGTGGGAGTACCAGAGTGATGTCATCGCATATGACAGTATGCCTGTAAGTCAGCGTCTGTGTGTGGGAGAAGGGAGAAGAGGGGGAGCCGGAGCTTACACATACAGAGATACATCATCATTATCTTTCCCATTTCTAAAACAGATAAACGGAGTGTGAACTTTGCTCGTTGAAAGTGTGAAGTGTTGTCAGCGATGAGCCTTCCACAGTCCAGCTGCGAGACAAAAGACCTTTAATGTGGTCCATTTCAGAGCATCATAAACCTAGTCAAAGAGTAACCTGCGTGTCAGGGAGCCAGACACACATATACGCACTGCTCTTCCTGCCATTAAGGGCCAGTTTATAGCCCAGCAACTGCAGTGAGAGTGTACACAAAGCTGACACCAGCTCCAGGCCACCAGTTTACACACAAGACATACAGGGAGGGAGAAAAGGAGCTAATATCTTATCGGCTTTGACAAGGTTAAAAACATAAGCCAGCCGACAAGATTTGCTATAATTATGATGAAACTGACTTGCTAAATTCTAAGCAAAAAAAAACAAACAAAAAAAGCGAGTGTGAAATGCTGAAGGGGCGAGGATTTCGCCATTTGCAGAAAAGATTTGAACCCCCCTCCCCACACACACACACACACACACACAGACACTCAGTTCCACAAAGAAGCAACTCCAGCCTTTGAAATCAGTTGAGCCAAAAGCACCGACTCCGTTTTCTGAGGGCGGCCCACATCTTGGGGCCACGTGCCGCCGCTCTCTTCGCCGCTGATCTGGGGCTGGAAGCAGGAGAAGGAGTGAGGCTCTCCAAACAAACAGGCGCAGGGCTGGGAAAAGTGTGCACTAGCCCGAGGCATCGCGTGAACCCATGGCCGGGCCAAGCGACGCCAGCTTGGACGCTCAAGAGGTACAATAACACTCATGCTGTCCACACAGCATGCATGTTTATGCAAAGTTAGCCCATGTCCACATAGGATCATGCTCCTGCATTAAAAAATGGGTTCTATTGCGATGACAATATAATTTCTTACAAATGGCGCCAGACATTATGAGCGGAGGGAAATGAGTGTTCCCAATTAATCTGAAAGAATAACAAACAGGCAGTGTCTCTTTAGCGGGGCTATTGTTGTAGTACTACAAGACAGCTGAACTTGCACTCTGAGCTTCAAAGAGAAGAAAAAGATTGTTTTATCCAATTATTTTCCCCACTGATGTTTATTTTACTTGCAGAGCAATAATTAGCCATGATGATGATAATTTAACGTGAAGGAGTCTAGACACTGGAGCTCCAGCTCTCCTCTGCACACCATCAGAGAGGTGCGGGATGAATCTGATCCAAGTCTCCCCTCGAGCCTCCACGGCCGGCGTGTTTTCTGGGCAGAAGCTGATTCACTTGCGCAGTACCTCTCACTCTGTCCAAGTCACGCTTTTTATCTTCCCCAGATTTCCAAACTCCTAACAGATGTAGAGAGTTCATAGATGATTCATTGACCAACTCTTCTTTGTAGACACTGACTTCAGGAAAAAAAAAAAAAAAAAAAAAGGAAAACGAAAAGAAGAAGAAGAAGAAGAAAAAAAAAAAAAGACATGGCGCCTTCAAATGTCTTCACAAAAGTGCCATCTATTCTGCTGACTGAATGCCTGCAGAGTGACTTGCGGCAGCAGCTGTTTGATTGTCATTAAAGCCAGAGTGTGGCCATGAGCTCACTCCATATCTTCATGTTTTTGTCAGACTTTATCCGTTGTTACGAGAGTAGAGGCTCAAGCTTAGCTGTTTCCACCTAATTTGTTCGCAGCCAACATTGGTGCACGAATGACCTCAACCTATTAAAAAAAAGAGGATCATTCATAGTGATAATTTTTCTTTTCTTTTTTAAAAAAAAAAAAAAAAAAAAAAAAAAAAAAAAAAAAAAAAAAAAAAAAGGAAATTTCCTATATGGAAACTATGGTGTTTTTACTGACAGCCAGATAAAGGAGGGAAAAAAAGAGAAAAAGAGCAGCTGATAGCAATCATTGCCAGTGATTACAAACCCTTACCAAACCCTAAAGTTGGGACTTTAAAATATCTGCCAGAGGGCATGCGAGTCATGAGGCCAGCAAAACTATGACAATAAACAAACTTGGTATAATCACTCCCCAAACCACAAAATTACAAGGCTGCGGAGTGAGAAATGCCCTGGAACCCACAGGGGGCTCAGCCTTGCTGAGTGGTGCTGCTGTTGCTGCATCTCTGGCCCGACCACTGAAACACTCATGTGTTTCAAGAGATGACACATTTCTGCAGCTGAGCGTACACACACGAGTCCATCCTTCCGTCAGGTTCAAAACTCACACCATTAACTGCCGTGACGGAAACGTCCAACAAAGGGCCAGCCTTTGGACTGGTTTAAATTATTTTGGCATATCTGTTAATGGGTTTAGACAGAGTAAAACAACCTGAAGAATAAAGGTGTTGCCAGAATGTGCTGCGACGCTCCATTTCCTCCGGGTTTCTTGTGTCTGTTACAACATGTGTGACGGCGGTTGAGGTTTCTGACCACTGACATAACTTTTGCAAACTAGTGGCCCCAGCCTGAAGGCAGCAGCAGCAGCAACAGACCATGACATTAACAAAACACTTCCATGCAGTGGGTGGAACCCCACCCCATCATATCCCCCACCCCCACCCTCCTATGCCAGGTGATGTGAAGCCACCCCCCCCCCCCCACCGACCAGTCCCACCAACAAGCCGGCTGAGCTCCACGTGCCTGTCAGGAAACCACCAGCACAAACCCATTTCCTGAGGGTAGAAGCCAAAACCAGCTGTTGGGGGTTGGTGATTACCAACAGGGCTCTAACTGTGAGGTTTAAGGCTATGGCTTGAGGTTGAGTCGTAGCAGAGCGCTCGCTGCACGCCAAGCAGTACGGCGACACAACTGGAAACTTGGGGGAAACCTCACAGGAAGCTGCCGGATCATTCAACTTTGTGCATTTAGCAAAAGGCTAAATACAGACAGATGAAAATACAGACAAAGAAAAAGCAAATGAGATTTTACAATCTCATGCGAGAGTAGATGGAGACACACCAGCAAACAGACATCCAATATCTGCTTCATCTCTTTCCAACGCAGTAATCACAGCCAAAATTAGTAATGCTCATGCTTTTATTTACTTGAATAAACCCATTACACCGGTGGCACTGTGGGTAGAAATGCTTTTTATACACATTACTGCACCTGCAAATAAGATAAAACGCCACTCCTGAGAGGGAATATGTGACTGAGAGTGAGCACACTTGCTTTACATGTTGTTAGGCCATTCATCAATCATAAAGAAAAGACAAACACATGAGACTAATGGTCGGTTTTCTAAATGTCAGGCGCATGGATGAAAAACAGCGGCAGATGTGTTTGATGAAGAATTTCATAACAACGGAGGCTTTAAGGAAGTTGGAAGTCTATAATCTTAAGTGTTCGCTGTAAACACCCGAGGTTGTAGGCAGAGGTGAGACAAACAATTGCTTAAACAATAAAATGGGATCAGTGTTATTGGAAAACACAATGACTCCAAATAAAAGCGACTAGCACTGTAGGAAATGGATATTTTCTTTATTTGAAGGTAAGTTCCACATGGTGACCAAGACATCTTTCCTGGCTCAGCCTGCCCTGCAATGCATGTTACAAGATGTTTTTTTCCTTGAATCCTCATCAAGGCCCCTTTCTCAAAGAGGACCATTTAAATCAGGGTCCTGAAGGACAGTTATTTTGACAACTGGAAAGCATCAGTGCTTTTTTTTTTTTTTCCCTCCACCGAGAGCCTTGGTCTTATTTGTGTCTCAGAGGACTTAAAGACGACAACTGATGGATGAACCACGGGCCGAAACTTGCCCTTTGGCCACCTATCTTCCCCGGACAAACAAGTCACCAAAAGCACCTTTCTGTTCCTGACAAATATACCCGTACTTTATACGGTCGGCACTGCAGACCTTAATTAGTCAACGCAGCACCAATGGCCCGTTTTACATCTTGCAACTGAGTACCCATTCAGGCTCCGCGAGCGCAAGAAAAGGCCAAATCACACAAGACATCTATTTTATAACATTTAATTGGTTCGCACACACGGCATTTTCACCTCGAGGGTGACAAACAGCTTCACAGTTGTGTCACTGTTGTAGAAGTTGGGAAAAAAAAGAAAAGATAAATCACCAGAAATTGTTTTCAGTGGAAAGGCTCCACTCACAGCACTCCGTCCAACATTAAATCACTTAAAGAGGCAGCTTGTGGTTATACACACATACGAGTCTGACATTTCATATTTCCACTTTTTGCCCAAGAGTGCGAAACGGTGCCAATATCATCTGCCACCTGCAAAAGACAGGAAAAAAAAAACAAAAAACAAACAAACAAACAAACAAAAAAAAAACTTGCAGAGGCTCCGTCTTTAAGGAAGATTTCCACATGCAAGCGGCTCTATCGCTGCAAGCCCTGAGCTTCGTTACTGTAATCCCAATTTAAGAGCCTGAACAGATATAATTGCAACAGTACATGACAGCGCAATCACTCTTCACCCACACATAAGGGTGGGAAATCCTCTTTTATTTAGCGCTGGATTTATGCTCTCTGCTTGAACGAGCGGAACTTCACAGAAGATAGAGCTTGGAGGGCGTTCATCTTTAAAAGTTGCACAAAGACACATGTTTATGAATAATTCAAGGCCTTCCGGCTGATTAGTCACTGCAGTTGCACATGCTGCAGTCATTTATACCACGTATGGATATAAAAAAGGTGCTTCTGCGGTTTTCCCTCAAGCACAACATCTAGAACGGTGAGAGAGGGAGGGAAGCTGGAGTAGATGGCTTATTCGACACCCACAATACCGTCCTTCTTAACCAAACTACTGCTGCTGCTTCCTCCCTGGGGAAAACATAACAGAAACAATTGATTCCACACTGATTTCGCTTGGCTCAAATGCCCCAAGGTGGAGATGGACAAACAGAGTTTGTTTAAAACCCTCAACTATGCACACTAGAGCAGGCAGTCTACTTTATTGGCAGCCTTAAAGTGTTACTGTTGCACTGAACCATAACCACTTGTTCTTGCAGCTAACAATTTGCAAAAACACTGCCGGCTTCCCGTAATCTGTCCAAACCACACAGCACACAGACACAACAGAACTAAAGTGTATCCACTCATGTGGACAGACCTGCATAAAGAACTTTATAATGGGATCACTGGGCTACAAGTCAAAATGCCAAGACTCGTATCTTTGGGTTTACAGCAAACGTGTAGTAATCTGGCTTATTTACAGATCCCAGAGGAATAGCGCAGGTTCCCTTTGAGTTACCCGCCAACATAATCAAGTTGTGTGGAACTATGCAACCGTAGGTGTTTTAAAAGATAACTCAAAGCCATAAAGCCATTCCCTTTGAAAACAACAAGATTGCGGGTGCTTAAATCTTGACCGATAAGGTTTGGATGAGATAACAGAAGGAGGCTTGGAGCGACACAGCGCTCACACAGGATGCTATCTTCACACAAACCAAAAAGTTTGGAGCAGCTGTGTCACCCGGGACGTTTGTCCCACACTGTCCACGAGGATAGGAGGTGCAGTGTGCATGCATGATAAACTGCATGCGCACTTGATCTTGGCTAAGTGGTGCTTCAGGGCAACGGGGCTACCCCGGGCACAAGTGCCGTTATTCATGTTTCTAGAAAGTCTTTTAAAAAGTTGCATTCCTGACTTCACAGGGAAAGATAAACTACCTCACACAGGAACCTGGGAGCCAGAGCAGCCTTTTGGTCTTTAACCTCAGGTTCTCAGCAACACACACACACACACAAACAGATGGTGAAAAAAAAAAATCTGTAACGAGATGCCTATTTGTTCACTGAGGATTAGCAATTACCACTGCACGTAGCGGCTGCAGTATGCTGCAGGGAGAGCCAAAATGTTGATTGGGAAGATAGAGTTGTGTTGTCTGTGAGTAAAGTGTGTCATTCAGCTTAATAAGTGCTGAAGTTCCCTAAACACTGGAGGATGTTTAATAAAAATGTCCCAAATGAGCTCATTTCCTAAATGAGCTAGCAGACAGGGTACCAACTGTTGTCAGTCTTACCCTGGCTGGGAAACTGATTCATTTACAAGTAACTTAATTTATGAACGATTGGCTTACAACAAACGGGAATGTGGATAATACCTGTCATCAATCTGACTGAATAATGCAGAGGTTTATTCGCTATGGCATGTTTGTCTACTCACCCCGAGGGAACAGTTTGTCCATTCTATCTCTGGAAACATGAATACATCTTCAGAAAGCTGCATTGAAATGAAGTCATTTATGTATCCGAAACTGTGAAAGATCTAAATAGTCACTGAGAGGGAAGACGACCAACCTTCTGAAAGTAAATAGGTTTAGCAGGACGGTCATTTTAAAATGGGGCAAATGGCACAATTAATTTGATTAATGCAAACAAATCAGTCTGCATTTATTGGGGGTGATTCAAATCTAAAACATAAATATGAGTGTTGATGCAAATTTCAAACAAGAACACTAGAGCTCTGCTCTGCACAAGGATTCAATGTAGTTTTAAAGCGTTTCCCTTCCAAACATTTGAAGAGCTTTTAGCTAATGACAGCACATCAACCTCTTCTTGTGGTGATGAAACACTTCTAGTGAGACAAGGATAACCAAAAAAAAAAAAAAAAAAACACAATGAATCTATCAATAACACATATGGCCAACTGTGAAACTCAATGCTTTCGTTTCGCCAAGCTGCTCTGTGGTGAAAGATTATCGCGATAGTTATTCCATAAACTGGATAAAACAATCCTAATTAAGGACCTAAATTATGTCTGAGGCTTGCCTGAACAAAAAGTGATGGTGGTTAGTGGTTAAATTAGTCCCCAACGCGGGGTAAAGCGACCTTCGGGGGGGGCTCACATTTACATAGCCTATACGTGAAGTTACAGAGAGTCATGGCAAAAGATGAGTTTCGCTACTTACTTAAAGTTATAGTTCTAGCTATGACGAAGGTATAGCTGCCCTGACAGCAGCCCTCACTCCCCTATTTTAAAGTGGGCTTAAACCAGAATCACAAAAATCCTCTCCAACAAGATTCCTGGGGCAGAAAATCTATCAACAGGGGTCCTTTGCTTATTTTCAATTTAGCTTTCTTTCACAAAAAAAACCTCCTCAGCTTCACATTGTTGTTCACTTTTCTCTTCTCTAGAAAACACTGTCACCCGTTATGGACTGGTCAATAAATAGGCAAGGGCAACTAAGCGCTTTACTTACAAGGAAACAGTCCGGATTGGAAGGTCCAGAGGCGTAGCCGTCAGCTCCAGATTGCTACAGTCAACTGAATCTCCGTTGCACGTACAGTTCTGGGGACAAGGCGTATCTGAGCTCAATCCATAACTGTTGAACAGTTCGACTGATAAAATTAAATAAAAGAAACAACGAGACATATATCCAAATCGTCCCAGGGACGCCGCCATTTTGTATCCAGTTTTAATAGCGCGGCCGCTGAGGTCTCCTTGTGCCCCCACAAAGTGGAATATTATTGTTGCTTCGGCAAAGGTGAAAGCCTTTTGCAGCACATTAAATGTCTTCTTGGACTGCCGAGGCTAACATGAACGGCGTTGTTGCCGCAAAACGTCTTCCGTCCCAGCAAGATTCATGTTTGACCCAAGTCCCCACTCCAACTTTCTCCTTGGGAGTCGCGACGCGGGCTTAAAATCAAAGATGAGACGGCATTACTACCCTACGCGTCGCCCTCAACTTAAAATTAAGTTGCCAGAGTGTGTCCATAAAAGGGCGAACAACTACTTTCTCAGCGAGGCCGCTGCTTTTAGCGACACGTTGGAAAACATTGAACTGCAAAGTGTGTAAAGGACACTGCGCCCGAGTGGCTCTTGGAATAAAAGTTGATGTGCCCACCAGCCGCAGAACTGCTTTAAACTTTGAGTCACGACTCACAAACTTCTGACGGCGTTGAAACTGTCCACCACTAAGTTGAATCTTTGGCCAATAAGTCAGGACCCGCAGGTGTAGTGGTGAAAACTCCAGCGTTGATCTCTCAAACCGTGCGCTGCATATCTTCCAAAACCTGAACAGCACTTCACCGGGATACATCCAACTTTGAAATGCGCACTCCCATCCAAATAAACTCGACCAACAGTTTATCAGGTGCAGTCTGCGGTCACGAAATCTCGACGATCCGATTAATAGCAAAATAAGTAGCCCCCTCCTCCTTCCGACCGTGAATTACCACAATGAGTTTTCTCCTTTCCCGAGTTACTTTTCCCTTTTTTTTTTTTTTTTTCTGGGTGATCGCTCCGTAATCCCACGTTGGAAACACAACAGCCATTCAAAGATCCTCCCATAGCTCACTCTGATTGGTTGGTGAAATTTGAGCACCTGACCTGATTGGCCGGTACGGGTTCTCCCCGCATCTCGGTGTTGAAGAGCTTTTGAGCGTCTGTCACTCAGCGGTCGCTGGACCCGCCTATGTTTCCCACCCCGGGGTGTGAAACCGCACCACCTCCCCTCACTCTCACTGCTTCTTAAAGAGACAATCGCACAGATCAAGCTCTGTAATCGCATTATAACAAGCCATAATAACATAATTGGTTGAATGCCCTAACAACTCCATTCTGGCTTCAAGATTTACATGTAAAAGAAAGAGTCAGAGAGGAAGTAATAAACAGTGGGCTTTTCCTCCTCTCTTCACTGGAGCTGATTTGGGGGAGAAATCAACACTTTTTAATAGGACCATCATTACACTTCCACCAAAACGCTCCGTAGACGCTTATACGCGTGTAAGATAGTTTGTTGAATGAAGTTATTCACATTCATTTAACTTAACAAGTTCTTGAATGTACTTAGTTTGCATGCGTGAATAGGCTGAATTATGTATGGCAAACAGCTGGAGCTTCCTCATAGCTTCTCTTGAAGTAAAAGATTCTCCCTCAAACATAATGAATTAGTTATATTCAGCTTTCTGAAATACTTTTTACACTGTGGAAAACACGTATTTTTTGGAGTAGCTGCAGCCAGAAACGATTAAATCATTAATAGATGGGTCGAAACTGAAGTCTCCTAAGATATGAAAACACACTGTCCATGATTTGCTTTTCACTAAAACATATCATGGCCTGGTGGATATGGTTTAAGAATGAATTATCCTGATGCGGACCCAGAGTCAAAAGATATATGTTTTTACATCTGTGCAACTGTGTGCTTGTACTCCACAAAACAATCAAGTCGAAAAAACACTCGAATGCTTTAAATGCTGCTCATACTGTTGAACCGCATGCGATATTTTTGTAAGATTTCAGGGACAAGAATCCGTCATAATGAGCTGCTATTAAGGGGATGCTTGAAGTTGTTTTTCTGCAAATGTGAAACTTGCACTTTGGAAAACTTTTGGTTAATTTTGCAGATAACTACTTTACTCAAGTAAAATCTAGTGGTTCAATGGAGAGTGTTAATGTCTTGGTCCATCCCTTTGATTGAACTGAAGGGTCTTAGTACGTCCTATATTATACCTCTGTTGATAGGGCTAAAAGAGTATCTTAGTACATGCGTGTGCAGCGTGCATGTGTGTCTGTGTGTGTCGTTCATCCGGACTGATCTTTCCACCATCTGAGCGTGCCCTGTAATGGCCACATTATAGCACAAATTCCTCCCAAATGCTGAAATCGTATTTGCCCGTCGTCTCAGAAATGCCCATCTGTGATAAATCAGCGGTGCTGGAAGCCTCCTGGCCCCCGTGAACACTTTTTCTCATCACATTTTTTTTCTTGCCACTGACAGATCCCTGTGATTGATTGTTGTCAGAGCTATTGTGATCGCTTCGTGTTGGGAGGACGCCCAGATTTCGTTGCCATTAATCACTATCACAGCAAGGACACAGATATTTGCACCTGCAGCACTGCAGGCAGTTTGGTGGCACAGCTCCTTGTTCCCTCTCCAGTGAATAGGCAAAGGTTTCACATTGCATCGTGTGTCAGTCAGTAGCCTACAGGTGAGGCCTCCAGCTTACGGAGGAAAGGAAAATATCTGAGACTTGAGACGGTGTTAAAACACAACTTCAGTCATGACAGAAAACTGAGTGAAGGAGGATAACCAGTTTCTGTAGTTCATACTAAACCTGCACTACTTTAAGATTTAGGAACTGTTTAAAAGGGACAGTTTAGGAACTGTAAATGTAAAACTGAAATTCTAAATCGACTGAATATGAACTAAAAAAATACGTTTGCTTGTAACAGCAGCATGATTACACAGCCAAACCTGGTGGTGAACATGTGGTATGATGTGGCAATGGGGGATTCTTCAGCAAAATACTGAACCATCCCTTTTAGGCCTGGTTAAAAAATACAGCATGAGTGTAAATGTGCCCATATATAGAGGGAGTTCATGTTACCATTTATCCTATTTCCATGCATAAAGCCATAACTATTAAATTCATAAGGTGTATTCATGGCATTTGGTAGTTGGCATGGTCATCAGACTGACTTTCCATTTAATTTTCACTTTAATTATTCTTTATCTGTTATTTTGGGGGATCTGTATTCCATACACATCTTGGACACATTTGGGAAGGGGTCTACCATCACAGCTATCCAAAGTATGCTTAACCCTACATTTTAGTGTTCCTTTAAAAGACAGGGTATGTGGACATAGGTACTTTGGAGGTCTATTTTGAGAGGATTGTTGACATGTCTCTTAATATGATTTATTTGATGGATGACCTGCCGTGGATGACTTGACACGCAAATAACTCTAACTAGGAGGGCACTCGGAGAGGACGGCCCTCTTCCAAGGCCAATGCCCAAGGTTAGAATATTAAAGACAGCCAGCCAGATCTGTAGGAAAGTGGAATGGTTTCATCCTTCTGTGATCGTCCATGTTTTCACCAGGTCTGAGGAAATTCAGACCGGTAATCTTTGTGTGATCCGGCCGAGGAGGGAAGGTTATAAGAAACGGTGCTGAAAACATTCCATCTTGCTTCTCGCCTCTGCAGACAAACAACGCAGCGAGCAAATGCCAAGTTAAAATTTCGACCTGTATGCAAACCGTTGTGCTTGGTGGTTTGCTATCTTTGAATTTGGCCTAATTTCTCTTGATGCTGAGTTTAATCCAACATTACGTTTTAAAGCACACATGTTCACCAACTGAAATCGTCTCAGCGATGCAGCTGGGAATAGTTTTGTCAGCACGAAACAAAAATAATTTATATTGTGGGGATCTTATATGTTTTATTCATGTTGTGGGGAAAGCAAAGTTTTATGCAGGAATGCTCACCTGACCCCATGTTGTCCTGTGAAGTTGTGACTGATGAGAAGGGTGGACAGGAGTCTGTCATAAGAAGAGGGCATAGTAAAAAGGATAATGACTGCACCAGATGAACCCAAGCCTGTTGCTTTTTTTTTCATTGAGCATGCTTTTTTTACGACCATCTATATTGGTGCTTATACAACTGGAGTAGAACGAAAGTGCCAATGCAGGATTGTATACAGATTTGAGAAAAATAGAAGAAGCAGCACATTTAAAGTACGCATGAAGAGACAACGGCACATTGTTCAAATTTCACTTTCTTCGGGTCTGGAAGGGTAAAATGATGGTAGGGGGATGTTTAACGCCTGGAGCAATTCATCACGCTCATCTTACTGGAATCTTCAAAGATAACAAACCATCTGCTGCCGCTATTCATCAACTATAAAACGGAGAGGCGTGAAGCCCGGCCAAACTCATCATACGGAGACTGAATGGCTAACGGGTGTTGCAGGAGTGTGGAAATGCCTTGCTAATGGGAAGCAGAAACGGTTTGGGCATTTCTGTCGATATTCCAGGTTGCCTGCTATGACGCATGGAACGTGGAGGATTGTGAGCGAAGAGAAGAAGAAAACTACGACTAGAAAACATGTAATGTGCAGAATGATAGAGCAATGATGATCTTTGGAATGAGGTACACATATCTTCTTGTCCAACACATTTTGGTTCTCTGTCTCTCCAAATCCAATCATGACTCTTGGCAGTTTGAAACTGTGATTTGGAGACAGTACGTTTGCATGCATAGTTAAGTCTTGGTATGGTTCTTGTCCTAGTATACAAGCACAGGAAGGAATTTGATTTATTGACTGAAGTATGTCGGGTTGACCTATATTTGGCATAGACCAAAACCATTTTAGCCAGCGACAAATTGGTACCATGTCAAGTGGTCAGTTAGACAGCTTTACATCTCTGCTGAACACTTGCCCGCTGTTCCCTGTGGCTCTTCAGTTTTTTTTGTGCACTGGCTTCGTCTGTTACTTCTGGGTCAAAGCCCAGGGTAGGAACTGTGGAACCAAGCTAAGCGCTTTGTTTAGTTTTGGTGCAACCGAACAAGTCCACGTAGTAGTAATATAACTCCCAACCGAATTATCTGGGTGTGTTCGTCCGAAAAATCACTTTGACTGACGTTTTCAGCAAGACTGCGTAACTATTTGATTTTCTCTTTCTTTTTGAAGTAACGCCATGCATGTATACCGAAATGAGTGGGTGAAGATATTAAAACAGTATTAGTCGGTACATGTGATCAACCTTAGCAGGTGTTTTTAGCAGAAGGGCTACAGTTGGTTCGAGTTATTATTATTCAAAATAAAACCAGTTGGACTGTGTGACATGAAATCTGCATGAGATCATTTATGTTTGCTTCTGTTGTTGAAGGCCACACGGGTTGAAAAAGGAATTAGACCACGTTTTAAAGCGCTGACATGTTTAGTCATGAAATGTATGTTCATTCAAGTTGTATTCAAGTCCTGATGTTGTTCAACAATTTGATGTAAGAGCTGTTAAGGTAGTCTGGTAAAAGTTGTTTCATCATAGCTACTTTCTGCCTAACTTGTGTGGGTTTCCCATCACATGGCTAGGCTAAACATTTAACATTAATATGGCATTACTCTCCCAACTCTTTTAAAACATATCCAGTATTTAATGAGGGAAATGATCTGGAATTTGCATCGTAGAATTTGAATTACAACGTAAATGATACTGACATGATGGAGGTGAATAAAGAGACTCATCTGTGGTGCAACTGTCTTGTGCTCAATGCAAGCACATGATCTGCAGGTGTCCAAACACCACGGCTCAGGCTATTCTTCTGTTTTTATTTCTGTCGGTACTGAAAGAGTGCTAACATTTACTGTTCTCATCAATGTTTGTCAAATGAGTAAAGTGAGTCAGGCTATGCTGTGCCAAATTCCTGTCAGTGCGTAAGTAAGACACGCAGCTTGTTGTTCCAATGGCAAGCACTGAGAGACAAACCATGCAACCTCCCTAACCTGTTCCATCACAAGGTAGGCGTTATTATAAGAGCTCACCATGTCTGTTGTGCTTATGCTTCAAGACTCAGTGTCAGCTGAATTGAAGATATGCATTGTTGGGTGTAGGGCCAAAATGCCAGTTAGTTTCCACATCTTTTCAACAGGTGTTTACTTGGTGTCTACGCCGCTGACATCCTCACCCTGCTGAGACAAAGCTGAAGTCATGGCTTGCTGCTTTACCACTTCTTTGACAGGCAGGGTGGAGAACGGTGACTGTTGTGTATTTGGCGGTGGTTGTTTTTAATAGGCCTCGTCAATAGAATATTCATAATAGAAGCGATGGCCTGGAACAGTTTTTGTTCTGTCCAAGGAGAGGAATGTTCTTGTTTCACTCTTTGAATTGTGATTTCTGTGCTGTAGCAGCCAAACAGCTTTTTGTGTGCCAGCCCTTTTTGTTTCTGTGTTTTTAAGTGCGAGTGCATTTGCAGTTAGAAAAAAAGAAAAAAAAGAAAATCTCATTCTTTCTTTTGTCTTGGTCTCAAACTTGCTCTCTCTTGATGTACTGAAGGAGTTTTAACACAGCACCTGTTGTATAGACTATTTATTACTGTTTTAAGCATACTGAACTCGGTGCCCTTTCTTTAACCCAGCTTGCACGTTAGAAAACATTTCTCTAATTACGTGTTTCTCACAGAACTGGTAAATGATTTTATTTAAACCCATGAAATTTCAAATCAGTAGAACTACCTTTGACCTGTCCCATTTCATGGTTGGTTACACATAGGCCTAGTGTTGCGACATCCAGTGAGTGGCTAAATCAGAATGGTCCGCCAGTCTAAACTCAATTAGGGCTTCAAACACGCTCAATGGAACTGCAGGCCAGAGGTGGAAAATTGAATTTATTTGAGGTAACTTGATACCCATTTACTGGTGAACCATGTGGCTTCCCCCTTGGTGTGCGTTGTATATGTTTACGAGCAATTCATTCAGCATCATTACGTTATCTTAAGTGTATCATTAACTGTGGAGAAATGGCAATTAGGCGGTGCATTTACTGATGCCACAAAGAGTGTGTGTTTACATTCTGCTGGGAAAGAAGGAGACGTAGAGAACAGCGTTTTATTTTCCCCTCTCCGAACCATGTGAATTAGCGATTCTATAAAACCACAACTTTAATTGCTGAGCTCTCCCCCTAAATATTCTAAAGCAGGTATGCACAATGCAAACGTACTTACAAAGCACAACCACCCAGTAGGCTGACGAACACAAGACTAGCATTCCATCAGCAAAGAGAATGAGCCCATATGAATCAAACCTTTTTCCTTTTGCAAACCTGCTCCTCTCCGCACTCACAACTCTGTGGCCAACTCATTAGCAGAGGCCTTAGGAATGCCTGTATAGCTATGTGAAGTACAAAGAGAAAAGGCTGATCCTTCCTTTCTTTTTCTGTGCTCCCTTGCTCCTGACAAAGTAGAGTCTTGGTGAATAGCGGAGGCAAAGGCAGAGCTGAATGGAGCTGGAGGAGTGGGGCTCACTCATGCAGAGAGCTCCCAACCCCTCTATACCTGCCCTGGAGAAAAGAGTGGCCAACTGCTGCTGCTGAGCCTTTTTCCCTGACTTCAATAGAAACCTTATGAAAGGAGCCTGGAACGGGGAAGCTGAATACTGTGAGAGAAAGCGAGGAATGAAAGTTAGGGAGGGAAGGAAGGAAGAAGAAAGGAAGGTGAGTGGGGGGTGGGGGAGTAATTGGGAGCAGAGAGAGTACAGAGATTGTATAAGCACATCGTCATGCTCCCACTGGGCATTCAGCTCTTGGGTTCGCTCTGTGACAGAGAGGAAGAGCACCTCGGATTAATCAATCATAATAGAAATTAGCATGTTATAATGAAGCGGTTGGAGGAGTCCATTATTTGGGGAGTTCAAAGAGAAGATTGACTCAGGAGCTGGGATATGCAGATGCTGGCCAACTCGAGCTTGGCAGGGCCTCTCCCAAAGCTTTGAAAGAATTTAAGTTCCTTAAAGGGCTTTCAGATGCATGCTCGGTACAGTGATGCTCATCGCACAGCAGGTCTCCCATGCTCAAATCCAAGTTGTTAATTGGAGTTTTTTTTTAAATATATAGTTTTACTACAAGTACTATTTTTTGATTTTGTTGTTTTCATATCAGAGACTTTCATTTTTTTCTTCACTCCCCACAAATCTATGATAGTCATTCTTGTGTCCACATCTCTAAAGTTGTTGTACTGCTGTTGTTCCTGTGTCAGCTTGTTTGTTTTCTTTCACCTATGTGCTTTCACCCTTCCTCATCAGTATCTGCCTCTTTCCTGTTGCCTGTGGGCTCTTGCTTCCGTTGGCTGTACCTCCAGTTTCCTCACTCTTTTGCCCCCCCCCCCCCCCCCCCCCTTTGCCTGCCCTCAGGCCTCTGCTGCTGCTAATAGGATAATGGCTGCCATGTTATGCACACTTAAAGCCCACAGAGCAGTGCTGAGGGCTGTGTGGGGAATGCAGCATGTGTTTAGAAGTATGTAAAATTACTTTGGGGCAATTGCATAGGGAGTGAATTTGAAAGTTTTTCTACCGCAGGACACATTTTGAAAATGGGTTCTGGATGGTGAAGCTGAGTAAGATGATGATTTATAAGGCATTGAAAATGTGTCCAGTTTACCTGCATTAACCGTGAATTGGGTGGACAGCAACAAAGGGCTTTTAGAGCTTCCTTATGTTTTGGACAGATTTTTAAGGTGCTGCTTAACCTGTCTAACAGATGTTTACTGCCTCTGATGTCCATCCAATTCTTTAACAGGACTTGAGGACAGTTTTGGGCTTGCAGGCCTAAAAACGCTCAGCAGAGAGCGTCTGTATCTTTCTCACCAAAATGCTCACCACGAATTAGGTATGGGCGTGCGAGAAGGAGATTCGCAATCACTGAGTGGAAAAGGTAGGGTCAAATTTAAAAAAAGCGCAAGCACTGCAGATAGAGTGAAATTAAGCCAGAGCCAGAAACTGTCAAGGTTTTGCACCCAGCTGGAAAAGTTCTTATTTGACACAAAAGCCTCTTGCATGCACCTTCTCTCTTTTTTTCTTCCCCCTGAGATAAAATGCTGGAAGAATGCTGGTGTTCAGAAATCAAATGTGGCGTGCAGAGCGCAAATGAGCAGATAAGCGCGCTATCTCGCCAACGTGCGTAGATGTATAAAAAAAGCATCAAAGCTCCGCACATTGTATGCACATTGCTGAACACGTTAAATCCTTGCACTGGAATACCCATTAGGTGTGAATCATAAAAACCAATTTAACATCCAGCGTCTGGCACACAAGATTTTTACAACATCTTCCATGTGCTAAAATGGAATCCTCCTCTGGCTGGTGGCCTTTGGCACGATTCAAAATAACAAAACACCCATGGATTAGACGTTTTCTGGTAGTATTGTGTTGCTCATAATGCACAGTGAATATGAGCACTCGGCAGATGTCTGGACTCGTAGAGGAGGAGAGGCGCTAAAATTCCCTTTGAAAATGAGATGTGGACATCTGAGGCATAATTCTATCTCACAGCTGAGGCTGCTCAACGACATATATTCCGCATTAACTCATTACAGCTTCTGACGGCAATGACTCGTCTTTCGCCCCTTTTTGGACCTTTACTCAGCTCCTACTGATCAATGTGACCCTTTTCACTCTCGACATGAGATGATTCATTTACCTGGTGAGGTACTCTTACGTGTCAGAAGTGCCGGATGTTCCTCATTCCTGTTCACACACCTGCAAATACACCCTCCTGTGCTGAATTTGTTGTGCTTATTTAGCATGGGTACCTCAGGCTGCTCGAGAGCAGGAGCGTGACAAGACGTTCAGTTGTTCCGCATGTCTAACGGCAACCGGATACTCAATTTTTTCCCCCCTGTTTTTTTTCTTTATATCCCCCCTGTTTTTCCTTGTCCAGGTCAGTTCTTATAGACTTGGAGATGTTTAATGTATAATATACTTCAATCATCTGGTAATATACCAAAATTAAAAAACAGAAAAATAATAAAAGAATTCTAGGATTCGTTTAGCCTACATAAAAGAACGTTGCTCAGCACAACTGAATTTGAATTCAGCCTTAACTGAAAGTCAGGCTGGTGTCTCAATAATTTGACGACACCCATGAGGAGCTTCCAAGTCGAGCACAACGCGGAACCGGCTTTTATCAAGTAGAGACGTATCATGATTTAAAAACTCTGATATTTCAGACAGCAGATCTTTTTAGACATATGACCCCTTCTGCTCCCGTTGTGCAAATATCTTGAGCTCCATTTGAATAAAACTGACCTTTTATATATATTTTTTCATATCATTCGGTTAAAAAGTTGATGCGCAGTGTGTTTACCTTTTACTGTCACTCAGCTTTCGATGGACATGCATGCTTGCTGTTTTATATTTCTCCACACGCCCTGGCTGTAATGTATGTGTACATGTCAACATGCATGAATGTGTACATGCAGGCATGCGGATGAACATTTCGTCTGCGGGAGCCATTTGCAGGTGTGAATATATGTGTGCATGCCTGAACACAAGCACAGTCCAGTGTAATAATGACACCAGTGTTTCCGACAAGAGTTCTCCCTGTAACCTGTTTTTCATCTTCCTCTTCCCTTTCTCCTTTTCTTTCTTCCTCTCTTTTTTTTTTTTAAATCAACCACACCTAGATCAGCAGCAAATGCCCTCAATTGAAAAGATTCTTCTGCCAGCTGCAGAGGAAAACTTGTGAAGATGCAAGAATGCAAAAAGAGCCTCTCCCCTCATGTGTTTAACCCTTGAGGGTTCAGGATTCCTCATGAAACTCCTTTAACTGCTGCTCCCTGCCAAGTATCAAAGTGTCCATTCAACTAAATTATAGTAACAACCCAAATTGTGTACAGCCACTCCGGTGACTCTGTGGGGCAGAGTGATTCGAAGTGATTAAAAAAGGCCTAAGAAAAAGCATTGCTGCTGCTATTTAGCAGCTTCAACGAGTCATTTCGCAGTTGAAATCTTTTTTTTTTTTACCAGGTTTTGTTTCTGCAAATGCTAAGTTGATGCAACACCTCACCCAAGAATCAAATATTCGACAATAGGTCAAAAAGCTAAAAATGTTTTTACTTGTATCAGAACTTTGGGCTTCTTTCCTTTCTCATCTCATTTATCCTCTCACGGGCGCTCAGATTTATCTGCTGTGCCTTTGTATAAAACGGTACGCAAAGTAGTTCCAACTCATTCAGCCTCCAGCTGCTGTCACAGTAACAGGCTGCTAACAAACTGATGCCTCACTGTTAACAACAGAACGATGTCACATATAATCGTACGAGTCAGAGGGACGAAACCCCGATGTTCGCTTTGATGCAAACTACATTTTCCTGCTTATACTTATTTATTTTGACTTGAATAGGCTTTCTCTAGGAGGCCTTTTACTCACAATGGAGTATTTTATATGTTTGTATAATTACTTCTAACTGAATTGCTCTCAATACATTTTCCACCACTAACAGTGTCTTGCAGGAAAGAAGTGTAAATGTGTGGCGGCCGTGGATCAGCGGTTAGAGTGGGTCGTCCAATAACTGGAAGGTTGGTGGTTCGATTCCCACTGTGAACTGACAACTGGAGGGGTGGCCGTCCAAACGTGGTCTTCCTACTGCCGAGGTGCCCTTGAGCCATGCTCCCTGGGCACTATGAACGGCTGCCCACTGCTCCAGTGAATGGCATCTGTTTCTATGAGTGTGTGACCCTGTGTGTGTGTGTTTAAAAGTTGCCAACCAAGATGGCTTAAATGCAGAGGAGAAATTTTGTGTATTTCCCTACATGACAATAAATCTGATCTAATCTTAAATGTACGAAAATGTTTATTCATCCACACAAAATATTGTTCACATTTTTGGTCAGTAAATGTTTCTGTATTTGTACAGCAGTAAGACGTAAAGGAGATGCTTCGTGCCCTTTCTTCATAACCTGACTCTTGATATACTTTGGTCAAAATAGCACAAACTGAACGACAAATCCCTTTTCAGCCTCGCCTTTACAGTTCATGTCGTAACAGCTGGTTTTCCGAGGCCAGAGTGAGCCTTTTGACTCCACTCCACTCTGCGCCCGTGCCTTTCTTCCAAGGGTTATGCCTCTTTGGAGATTTGCAGAAAATCTCTGTGCGACTGTGCAAATGTAAATTTGGCCACAAATTACACTTAATGACCTTTGGAAGATGTTATTACTGATACCAACACACAGCAAACTGATAGAATAAACCTTGGCAGCTGTATTCTCAAATACTTGGACTGCTCTTCCCTGCAGTTCAGTCACAGACAGTTAGTACTGATCTGTCTTTTAGCACAATCTTGTTTAGAGTGATGCACTGAGTTCGTGAGACATTTCAGTTTGGACCAACCAGCCAATCGGCCGAATTAGCCTTTCGTCAATGTACAAAGCTTAAAAATAAAATGTATTACTTTATCTTTACTGCTTATGTTATATAATGATGTATGTAATAAAGCAAGTGGATTTAATTTTAATAGCCCCTGCTTAGACATACGCCTCAGATTTCTGTCACTGATCCTTCAATGCTGGAGTTAGAATACATGTGACACCGTCCATAAGTTTGCTTCTTCTATGTATTTCTGAAATCTTGGGTTTGAGAAACTCTGCATCTGGCGACATTTATGCGTGTTCTTGTCTGAAAAAACATGTGGTGTTTGTATCCACGTCGAGTCTCCCCCCTTCAACTGAGCGCACCTTAGACAATTATCAAACACACAGCGTTTTGACCCTCTGAATGCAGGTCAGGCTCAGCAGACAACCAAGCTTTCTGTTATGAGCTGTGCCGCTCGAAACAAATTTCACTCATCAAAGCAAATGACAGTTTTAATCTATTTTACAGATGCATGCCCAATGAAATATAAAAGTATTGATTTGTAGAGTCAGCTGCCATTGAAAGTGGGTGAGATCAGTTTCTCTTGAGCAGAACTGATCTGAAGGAAGCGCTTTGGATTCTTCTTCTATGTAGATTTTACAGCCATCTTAACCTTTTCAAGAAATCTTTGTAGTCCCTGTATTAAATGACATAAAGAATAGATGGCTGAAATGTTCAAATCTGCCATTCAGAGCCTTACCTCTCAGACAATTAGAATGAAACCGAAGGTTGATAATGCACCAGAATGGGCCAGTGTTTGTCGTAGTGAAAAAAATCTAATTTGCATAAGTTGCTTGCACAACCCTCACACTTGCACGCCCCAGACTTGTTTGGCTTGGGTTAGGGATTTGGCAAACCTGTGTGAGTGTGCCATGCTCGTGCACCTGAGAAGGAAAAGAAAGTGAGCCAGCACTTGAGAAAGAAGGCAAAGAGGACGAGATTTAGAGGAAATATACGATAAGAGATTAATCTAAGACAAACATAAACAAGATAACAGATCAATGACACATCGAGGGGCGGCCTTTTTCTTTCCTCCCTCCCACTACGGCTGTAAGGTTTCTGTTAAAGTTAAAGGATGTTTTTCAAGGCCTCTTTTCTAAGTCTGCTTCTTTTTTTCCCTTTCTGTTGCCAGTTGCTTTTTCAATCACGCAGCAATACTCTCCTACATGTCAATGGCATGATTTCTGTCAACCTGCAAAGCATTAAGTCCTCCTTAAACACCCCTCTGTCTTTCACTTTAGTCCATACTTTATGTTTTTTAAGTTCCCAAAGAAAAAGCAACATTAAAGGAATATCTTTCTCCTTTAAAAATGCGAATTATCTAAAACTAGATGAGAAGGTTTTTAAAGGTCCAACACAGTTGCTGAACTGTTTATGTCTGTAAGCTTTTTACAATGCGTTACAGAAATTCTTCGGTGCATTCTGAATTGTGAGGTTCATTTGCAAAGCTCAGCTGCCCTCCAATGCACAAGTGAATGAGAAATAAGCCTTCATTACTTACTATTGCACATTTATCTTTAAACACCTGCATTTAGACATAATGAGCTCTGCTGCAGAGCCGATCAAGACGGTAAAGTTCATCTGTGTGCGTGCGTCTGTGCACAAGCTCACTTGCACATGTGCTGCTGAGCCTGGGGAATGGTGGAAAATTGAGATGATGATGTTCCAAGTATTTTTCTTAGTTTGAAATTGCTGTATTTGTTTCACTCGCACACACACAACAGATGTTTTCATGTGTACAGCCTTGTTTTTACAGCTTTGAAACAGTCATGGCCCCCTGCGATAATTCATCTAATGCCCTGTCGTGTTCGGCTTTGGACCATAACTTCATGCTTGTTATTAGACTGATCTGCTGTCTGACAGAACGGGGCTTTGTTTAGTTATCCACTAAGGAGCTGGTATGATGTCTGTTCATATACATTGACAGCTGGACAGCAGACAGTGGTCCAAAAAAGTATTCTGACCCTTTATTTAAGTAAAGGTTCCATGTAAAATTGCTCCGTTGGGGTTGCTGAAGCAGCGGAGGTTCAGTGGGGCTTGTGTTCACTCATAACCCTAAAAACAACAGCTGAGGGAGGAAAAAAAATTAAAAATGACTTGCGGGCTCTGGAACTTCTAGTAAGATTTGCTCGTCTGTCATGAAGGTGTTGTTTTCCTAGTTTTTAGCCCTTTTTGGACTTCCTCTACGTATTGAGAGCCAATTCATAAGGTCTACTCTGGAACAAGCCTGTGAGAGCCCCTGAGATAAGCTAGTTTTATTAAAAGATTGGTATATTTGGAACTAATTGTATTTGATTTCCTTACAGTCAGCGGAAAAACACGTTTGCCTACCACCATGCAGAGTTTGCACTTTTTAGGCTATATACATATACAGAGAGAGCTACATGAACTTTTATGTTTATGTCAGTTTTTTATGTTTAAGTCGACCCACTAATATAATGAACCGGCCTGTGTGGATAACACCCTGATTAGTCTAGCTTTATGTAAACATACAAGAAGAATTTTGATATATCAGGTTACGTTTCTACCTGAGTTGGATGATGAATGCTTCATTTTTGCATAACTGTTGTTTTTTTCGGTATAACACTTGAATAGCAGTACATACTGTCGTGTTAGGTTTTTTTTTTTACACCAAACATAAATAAATAAGACATTTGTATGTCGAAAAAAGTGAAGCCTATGTTGTCCCATTTAAAATAAATTAATTATTTGATGTATTTTACCCACAAGGCTCAGGCAAGGTTTGATTACTCTCTTGTAGGGATTTCTTCTTCTACATTTTAGAATCGGGGACACCATAACACTCCAGGTTTTTCTGAGCCATTCCTCGGCTGATTTGCTAGTGTGCTTTGGATTGTTATCGTGCAGAAAGGTGGATTTCTGCGTCAACTTCAATGCTCAGACACATGGTCTTTATAAGAATATATGGTTTAATCAGGGACTTCAAGCTGCACAGTCCCAGAGGCAGATGTAACTCCAAACCATTTTCACATTTCACAGCTGGTATGAGGTTCGTCTCTACTGAAGATATCTTTCACTCCATCCCAAAAATGTCTTCTATCACATTGCCCAACTTGGGTTTTTTGCTCAAGTATTCGTTTTTGGACTACAAAGGATTCTTACTTGCACATCTCGCATATCAGCCAGATGTGCACAATAACTTTCTGCATGTAGATGCATTCTTTGGCTGAGTCGGGAAAAATGTACAATTGTTCAAACTTTGAAAATTTGAAGATCGAATCATTTCCACTCAGAATAGGAATAAATAATTCCGTATCATTTGGGGAGCTCCCTAGATGTATTTCATTCTAACTTGTGGGCTACCACAATCTTTTTTTGTTTTTCCTTAGATTTATTTTGTAATAAAGGCTTTAAATCTTGGACTATGTACGTCTTAGGAAACACTTATGTTGAGGCCATTTGGCATAGCTGCCTGGTTTTGGCAAATTCTAACTTTATAGAGCTTAATATACCTTTGTCACAACCGGGTGGGCGAATCCCATTTTGATTAATCACAGCAGGGTAAACAGTGCTTTAAGAGCAATACTGCTCTAATATTCTGAGTTAAACTTCGAAGCCACCTTTGTTTTTCACCCGTATCTCTCTGACATAAGCCTGCAATAAAGTTTGGATCATGTCACAAGATGTATAATGTGCATGTGAGTCAAAACTTTACGCGCTATGTGCTTGACTGTTTCCCTTTTTCAAAGACAGGCTCTCTCTCAGAGGATTTAATGTTTGCTTTCTTCAGATATGTTGTACAATACCTTTTTTTTCACAGCTGCACTTGCTATTAGTTCCAGGAGATCTGAATAAGAACTCCAGATGACTGAATTGTAAAGCGTTCGTCTCCAGTTCATATTTCTCTGTGATATATTTGTTAAATATTTTTGCAGTCTTTAACTTGGGCACTGCAATCCTCCACGCAGAACTGTTTGCCCATAAATGTAGGTTATGATTTAGAATTAGCTTCAAGCAACTCGCCCAGAAACCATTCAGGCTTTATATTGAAAATTTGGAAGTCACCCAAAGGCTCTATAAACGAGCTGTGGTGCCTCCAATACAAAAGGCCTCCCTGGCCACACAGTTTGTTCAGTATACTAAAGGAGGGATGAATGTGTGCAGCAAGTCATTTAGTGGGATGATGTCTCTGTCGTGGCCCAAACTCGCAAGCCAGGTTCTTTACAAAACAACTCGGCTAGATTTGCCAGTACGGAGGCACTGGTAGCACAGGTGCAGCTCGGCTGTCCACATCAGCCAAAGTGGAAAAAAAAAAAAAAACCCAAACAAAACAAAGAGTCTGACCCTGTGACATGCAAACAAAAACAAACAGTGAGCTGTGCACTGATGGTGGCCACAGTTATTCTTTCCATCTTGTCTCCTTTTCTCTGCTTCAGCATTTTCAGACATGGCTGCAAATCAAACAAAGTAATGTGAACACTGGACAGAATAAGAGTAAACACGGGTTGTTGTGACGTGTGTGGTGAGTGAGTGAACGTGTGTGGTGGACATTCCTGACACTGAGCCTCTGGTGCTATTTTTCTTTTCTTTTTTTCTTTTTTCCTCGCTGGGTGAGATGTTTTGAGAAGCTGGGTTCCCCCACCCAGGGCTCACCTGTTGAGCCATGACAACCAAACAAATGGCTTCCATTGCCGCTCACAGTGACCTCTGACCGCTGGGCTTTGAGTTGCCCTGCAGAGAGGGGCTGTTTGAGAAGCCTTCCTGGTTCAATAACATCTTTTCCCCCCCGAGCAGCTAAAGCGCTTAGCTGTTTAACACCTGTGGCTCCATCCCTCTGAGCTCCAACACAACTGCTCTTATCTTCCTTATATCCTCACACAATGCACAGTCGTTTGTCATGGCTTGTCGTTTGGACACCTGAATGCAACAACAGTTGGCTACTTTTGAATAGAAGAAGCAGTCCTGGTATATTTTGCCTTACAGACATTGCTGCCATAACTTTAACAAAACAAATTATCTGAATATGTCATTAAGGTATGCTATGTTTTCTCTCTTTTTTTTTCTTTTTCTTTTTGGTGGAAATTCTACTCAACTGCATGCTATTAACAAAGGATCAAACGCAATCTGTAGAGGGATTGCCTCTACAGATTGCCGGATGCTGATGGAGGAATTGCTGAACTTGCCTCCATTTGTGAATGCTAAAAGGTTAGGTTGAATCAGGACTGCTGTGTCACAACATCAATGTCACATGCAGCGGTGGACCAGCAACTCTTGTAGAAGCTAGCCCCAAATTCTGTGACTTAATTTGAATGAACACAATACTTAAGAAAAAAAAAACATGCGTCAGCGCGCAAATCAAAGGTGTTGAGGACATACAGTGTGTACCTCAAAGTTTATCGAAATAAATTTAGTGTTTGTCTGGAATAATTGTGCTCCTCTCTTCTCTTTGCTCTAGTTCTATCTTCCCTGGCACTACATCACCGCCATCTGTGTCACTGTGGATCTATCCAACTCTGACTGACATGCCTTTAGTCAAACATGCGCGACTCATCAGCTTCGGTGTGGGGAGACAATTGCTCCACTCTCAAGCATGAGTACACTCAATGTGATGCAGATATTCGCTGGCCGACAGCATGATAAACAATCCATAAGTCATCCTATGAATGAAATAAATAATGGAATTTAAAGCTTTCAATGGAAACTTCAAGGCAGAGCAAAATTTTGTTCAGACAGAGATACATATAAACATAAGTTTTGGCCCCTCAGCTTGGTTTTCAAGGTGTTTAATTGAGATTACAAAATGTGCTCATCCTGTCGCTGACTGTGTTATTCCCTCCAAAACTTTAAGACAGACGCAACTTTTCCCTCCACACCTAGATGGGCTTGTTTGCCCGTATGAAGGACCACAGTTGCTGTATGTGCTGTCACATAACACAAAAAGGAAGTGAATGCATTAAAAAAAACTATGCTGTTGTGTTCAAACAGCTATTCTGTAAAGAGTTATGAAACGCTCGCATTCTCGTCAGTCAGATTGAGAAACGTTGGAGTGGAACTGTCTGGCCCTGTGAGTCAGGTTTGCCGCATACCACTAGAAACACGTAACTGCTTGTATCAAACAGATACAGATGCAGCTCAGTGCTGCTATCCAAGACTGGTCTGCCAAATGCTCCGACAAACAACAGCAGCACCTGCCTGAAATCTGGGAGTGAGTGGAGTGTAATGCCTTGGCTGGAGTGTGTGTGTGTTCTTTCAGGAGTGATCATGATGAAGCAGGACTAGTATTAGGTCATCAGCTCTGCTGGCGTCTCTACAGCTGCTGAGCTTGGCTGGTGGAGACATGTCCACATATGGAAGTTCTTGAGCTCACAAAATATTTCAAATGAACGGCTCTTTTAGATCTTTTGAGATGAAATGAGCTTGAGGTTTGTCATAATCTTAATAGGAAAAAATAAACTGACATGATGTAGCTGCGATAAACTATATGAATGTGCAAATAGACTTTCATGACCGGTGGATTCCAGTAACTTTTTGAAATTTTCTTTTTTAAAAAGAGCTGATAAGCATAAGAGACAACACTGCACACATTCTTCACATCAAAGTGAATAAACAAAAGAAGTGTATTCAGTCAGAGGTCTCTTCAGCTAAGCTGCAACAAAGACCAACACAGTACGTCCTGCTCACAGCAATGCCCCTCTGTGGACCCTAGTGATATCATTCATTCGTTAAGTGTAAAACAACAATCTTTCATTATGTACTACAACATTTAATTTTCCCTCTGGGTTTGATAAATAATTTTGGACTGGTTTGTTTAATCAAGTTAGGATTTCAGACGCTGGATCTTTAAAGGATAAGACCGGTTTTTTGACATTGGGCCCTTGATTTCACATTATAACATGATGTTCTACTCACCCCTGCTTGTTGTTTGTCATTTGGAGCTGTTCCGAAGATATTCGCAAGGCGTCTGGCTGCTCTCTTGAGATATTCGGCCATGAAACTGTTTCCTATGGGCAAGCTTATACAGGCACAAACTATGCTGTTTATAATTTATTAATTACTCTACACTAGCACTGATAACGTGGAGGTGCGTCGCTTACTTAAAAAAATCCGGGTTACTAATTTTGAATTTTAGCCGAATGAATAAATAGGCAGCAGGTCTGTGGGCTGTCTGTGGCAGTAGCACGACGAGGACGTCAGTAACACCCACTTTACGACAAAAAAAATCAAAATTACAATAACCCGGATTTTTTTAAGTAAGCGACACACCTCCACGTTATCAGTGCTAGTGTACAGTAATTAATAAATTATAAACAACATAGTTTGTGCCTGTATAAGCTTGCCCATAGGAAACCGTTTCATGGTCGAATATCTCAAGAGAGCAGCCAGACGCCTCTCGAACATCTTCGGAACAGCTCCAAATGTTCAACAACAAGCAGGGGATGAGTAGAACATCATGTTATAATGTGAAATCAAGGGCCCAATGTCAAAAAACCGGTCTTATCCTTTAATCTCGCCAAAACAGGTTTGCAATGAAGAGACTCGGCCCACAACAGCATTTCAGGGCATTATTTGAATGTAACAGAAATGATTGAAAGCCATTGAAAGGAAACATGACTATCTTGAAATCTCTTTTTGCAAATTATGCATCAGTTGTAGAGCGATTAACAGCAACTAGAGTCTTGCTCTGCAGTTACGACCGACTGCCACTGCACAGTGTGCAGTACTTCTACAAAGGTGATGATTTACAAAAAAAAAAGAAAGTGAAGCACAAATTGATACATATCCTTTTCAATGTTTGCAATCTCACTATATAATTACTCCACAAAATCTAAAATGTTCAAGTATTCCATGTTGTTTTTCCATCTGGCTGTACAATTAAAACTTCATCTTGCTCATGTGTTGACGATCTCATAATCCATATGTGTACCAGACAAACACACACACACACACACACACACACACACACACACACACACACACACACACACACACACACACACACACACACACACACACACACCCACTCAGATAAACTTGTGCCTCCCCGTTTCCCAGCCAACCCTCACAGGCCGTCAAACTGTATCCATTTAGTTTTTCTGCTGAAGCTGCTGGGTGTGAATCTGTGCTGTGTTTAGCGAAGGAGATTGTGTATTTCGAGAGTGTATTGGGAGTACAGCGGGTCAATAAATATTTGATGACAGTGCCACCTCTCCTCAGCGCCCAAGCCCAAGCAGATGATCTCCTGACCTTCAGACACCCAGTGCCAGATGAATTATTAAGAACAGAGCTGTCAGTCACCAGTGTTGGGCCAGCTCCATGTGGAATAGAGAGGAAAGGCTATCTGTGGTCACATCTCGCTCAGATGTCAATCGCCATACCACCACCTGCTGATTAGACACATGAGAAAAAAAAATACTGTAATCTTGGAAAATGCTGAATATGAGCAATGGAACCTTGATAGTTGTGTTAAAAATAAAAGAAGTTATTTTCATCTTTTGGCACTATGATGGATGTAGATGACCTGACATTTGAGATTGATGGGATTGTTTTATCTCTCCAACACCAGCAGTGCTCCTGAAACTCTTTATATATGCCAGATGTTTCACTTGTCTTCTCAGAGACCTATGCTCTGTATTTTCTTATCATTTCCACTTGAAATAGAGTGTTTGCTGTAATTTGAGTGTTGTCATGTCCGTTTTGATAAGATAATAAATGACTGTTTTGGATTTTGCACATTGAAAAGTTCCTGTGGTCCCAAGGCCTGTGAGGGACAGCAGACTATTGACCTAATTGTGACCTCTTCAGCTTTGTTTTGGTGGGTCCCTCCAATTTCAGCACTCGGCTGTTAAAAGGTGCTGTGTTTGTGCTAACCCATATGGATGAATCAGTGAGAGCGTGTTGGCAAAAGGGGGCGATTTTCATGCATTTCTTCATCTTTGAATATTTGTGTGTCGTTCTGAGCGGTTGTGTGCAAGTGTGTGTATTTGTCTGTACTGTGCATGCGTATCCTGCGTCCTGTGCTCCAGGAGGCTGCCTCAGCCCAAAGTAACCTTCTCGCATGAAGGTGTTGCATACGATACTTCCTCAGGCCTTGGCCAAACATCACCCGATCCCTCCTCCAATGCTCCAGCCTGATCCCCTCCATGCCCTGTATTCCCTTTCTGCAGTCCCACAGCCACCTCACTGAAACCCCTTCCCTTCTTCATGCACTGGACAGTTAGTCGCCACCCCACCCTAATCTCTGCTCCAATGCACCCAGCCCCAGCAACAGCTGGGCTCAACTTGCAGCTGAGCTGCACTTTTGCTTTGTTTGACTCTGCCAGGACGCTGTAGCTGGGTGAGGAGGGAACAAACCAAGCGACTTGGAGGAGAAGAAAGAGTCTCTCTTTTCAAAGTTTAAAGAAAGGGTTTACTGTTTTAAATTGTGAACTAGTTTTGGTGTAAAATATTAATACACAGAAAAATCTTTGCACCAAAATCAAGCAAGACCAGCAAATGCTACACGACTGCGATGCAATAACACATGGCAACTAAATAGTGCTTGTATTTTTTAACCAACAGGCTGATATTATAGTATATAGACAGTATTATGGAAATTATGCTTACTTAAAAAAAGAAAATTTAGCTTCTAGATCCTGCTTTGTCACCCCCATCAATGTCTGCCACTGCTATAAATTTGACCATTTAACTGAGTGCTTTCATTAGCCATTAAGCGAGACTGGACTTAAAGTTCAAGTATGTGGGGGGCTTCTGAATTTGTCACATTGATGAAAACTATGTTATTAACCACCATGCCAAAGACGAATGATTAAATCACTTTTCAATTTCATGAGAAAATTGTGTCCTTAACTGTGGATGTGTGTTGAAGATGTTGATTAACATATCTCATATCTCGGCTTTATAGGACTACACTAACTGGACAAATAATTAGAAGACTTTGTCTTCTACTGAACTGAAGTACTTAGATATGAAATCACAAACGCACAAGACAGATGTTGAATATTTTGGTCACCTTCCAGATGTTGCCAAAGATACAAATATTGTTATATTTGTGCAACTTACTGTACTTTATCATGGAGGCCATATTCTGCTAACAAAATATGAACCAGATGTTGGCAGTAATCCTCAACTCTCCATCACTGCCTGTGTTGACAAAATCAATCCACCACCGACCATTCACTGACCATAGTTATTTCCATAACTTTGCTTTTCTGGGTAAGTGATCAGCCCTCTAATATCTGTCTGAACTTCTTTTGTGTGTGTTGCTGGCATCAATTTCTAGATTTGTTTACACTTTCTAAATAAAATCAGTGAGCACACCTACAAATATTTCCTTGGCTCTTTGTGTCTATAAAGTTTCAAATGAATGAACAAACTACATATTTTAGTTTTCTGTCATTTTAGAAAACGTCCCAACTTTTATTCGAATCAGGTTTGCAAATAAAAGATAAATTTGTATTTCAAAAAAACATTGATGCATGCCTTATTTGAAGGTAATTTTTTTTTACTAAACCTACACATCCAATTTGAAGATATGACAATATAGTTTTATTGCTTGTGTTGTAAAGATTAACTGATTTGAATAAGAATTGGTTTTAAATGTTAAAGATGTAAGTACATCAGTATGTGGATCCCTGAGGTGCATATATTGTACCATAAACCGGTCAATAGCCTCATTCTACATTTAGAAATCAGTTTACAAAAGTCTTGTTTCAAATCCTGCAGAGTCAACATGACCTGTCAATGCTAGAGAAAAATGTTAGTCCCTATTACGCCAATGCTCTAAATGAGTGGAGCTTGCATGTTGTTTTCTCAGGACTGCCAGCCTAATGCTCTGCTCAGAGCTGGAACAAATACAATGTCAGACAACCAATACTGACCAGGTTTACAGTGCACTATCAATTCAAACATCTGGAAATCATTTTGGATTTCATAACAGTTAAGGAACATTGTGCAAAAGTCTGGAGCATGGATTAATGCTCTATAGACTTTTGCATAATAGTGGTAGCACAACTGATCGAGAATACTCATCCAGTGATTCGTCACGGTGAATCTCAGGATGCAATAGATCTAGCACAAGCAAGAGCAACACACACAATAGTGACATGTTGAACACTTTTTCAACCTCAAATAAGCCACAACTTGGCAAGAGGAAGGGTACTTGGAGCAACCAGTGCTGAATGTATTGCTTAAGATTTACGACATGACTGTGTGGTTTAAGACTGTGCTTTGAAATACCACAGATATTTGTGATTTCATGCTATTCATTTAAAATTAAAATCAACTATGCCTGATATTTCATGCAGCTATTCTTTCTTGTAAGGTTTGTATGTAAACATTCTTGATATGGAAATTTCTTTGGTGTGCAAAAAAATCCATACTTCTGTTTATATAGTGGATGTTAGTTGCATTAGTGGCTCAGGCTGGCAAAGGAACGTGGATAAATGTATCCTGGAGCTCCTCTAAAAGTGACCTGAGCGATCGGATCTGAATGCAACCTCAACCCCTCTTGAGTATGTTCACACTTGTATTTAGCACTGCTGACCCATGTTAGCACCAAATGTGAACCGACACTTTGGATTTGGCATCAATCATCAACAATCTAAATCTATCAGTTGCAAATAAAAGCTTTTTTATCTTGCTGTTTATTTCCCCATTTCAGCATATTTTATGGGGGAAGTTCCAGAATTGTCCTTAAGGGAGCAAAAGCTCAGCATATAGTAGCTGTGCATATGTGTGGATACTCTGATGATGTACCTTCAAATTTCAACCTTCTGATCTGACTACTATTGCTATTATTGACACTCGTGGCACATATGAACATCAAGAATGTAATGAAGTCCGGCAGTTATAAGAGATATGACTTCTGATCGATCATGCTGTTGACACTGAGTTTTAGTCACAAGAAGCAGGAACAACAGAATGGCTTCTTATTTTCTTTAAGAGTTGAACGCTAGCAGGCCTATCTAATCAGATCTCTTAGGGGTCTGATTAGTTTAATGGCACTCATGAGTGGCAGGTGACATTGTCGTTTCTCAAAGGCACATGCCTGTGAAAAGACGTGGGTTGGCATGGTCGGTACACAGCAGATTGCCCCCAGCTGTCACTGTGCGGTTGGAAATTAAAGGCTGAGGATGTTACTCTGCATGGATCTGACAACCAACATTAGAGTGAAGTGTACTGATCCTTATGGACTGGACTTCAAAAGAAGCGGGTTGACCTGACAATCAAAAAAACTAATGGAGCAATTGAATGGTGTATTTTTCCTTTCCATGGTTTGACATTCATGTCAGGTGAAGGTTGGGGAGAGGGTATCATGTTAATGTGATGTGTCCTTGAATGAAGAAGCACTTGCACATCCTTGAAATTTGTGCCCGGATTTGCATGGCTAATTAATTCTAAAGGCATACACATAACACTCATACTGACACAACCACTCGTTTGCACCTTAAAGAGTATTCTCATGTTGCTATTTCAGAGAAAAATCAGCGATCAGGATCATCCGGCATCAGGTTTATTACACCCAGTAGACGCAGGCTTTACGTGTATTTCAGACACAGTGGTTCTAGGACTGCCTTTGCTCTCTCAGCTATGGGTGTCAGGAGAGGCATTCAGCTCAGGGCTTGGATTCTTATGGCTTTTCTAAGTGAAAAGACAGGATCACTCCTCCACTTTACTGCAATAGCTTTTCCAGTTTGTGGACACTTGCAAACACTGAAGTTCTTTCATTGAGGTGATGCTGGGACTGTTTCTCTAGAGTCAGCACTTTTGTTGGACAATACCTAAAAAACAACAACAAAAAAAAAAACTATCCGTCTGCTTTCTAGATCTCTTGTACGGTGTCTGGCAGCAAAGACCCGGACATTTTTCGTGTAGCTTGCTATCAGCTGGGACCACAGTATTATATTTCACTGGATGTGTGTCTGATGTCTCGAGCAGAGCATTGCTTTATGTACCAAATCAGCACCTACATTACATTATCAGGTAAAGAAGCAGCTGCTGAATATGACTGATGGTCAAAATCTGATGTCTGTCAGTTTCATAACCTGTGAGGAAGACATATGGCTGATATCTGTCTCTCTGGCTAAGATTACTCCTTCTCCATTTCTTGCTTGATTATCAAATTCATATTTCTCACTCTTGGTGTCTCTTTAACACATATTCCTATCCATCCCTTTTCACCCTGTCACCTTTACCATTTCTCATCTTCTCCTGTCATTTAGCCTTTTCCTCCTCTCTCCCCTGAGTCAGATCCTCAGCATTCTCTATCTGTTGCTGTTTGGCTCGCCAATATGTCACAATCAAACTGTGTGTGTGTGCGGCACCTATAAAGTTCCTACTGGTGCAAAAATAAACTTTTTTTCACAAATTACTGTGTGTACCAGCTTGCACACAGCAAGCTCTTTAGTTTAAAAAAAATATGTCCTTCTCTGCAATCATTCATTTAGACAAAGGAATTAATTATTTGCTGTTATAAGAGGTGAAAACCAAGAAATTCTGCAGAGTCAACATGAAAACCATTTCCGTCGCCTCTTAAAAAATGGCTCTCTATTCTGTTTTTTCTTTTTCATAAGCAATTCAACAATCTGTAACTTGATAAATTAGTAATTTTTGTTCCAAACGCCACTTCAGAGATATTACTATCAGGACAATTAGACCAAACAAATCCAAGGAATGTACTTCATCTTGTATTTCCATGGGAGGCTCTTTGAAAGAAACAGAGTAAAAGACAGAAAGTGGAAAAGACTTTGGCGGATGTGTTGGTGAACTTTTCCCCAGTTCCACCTGGCTGCTGCAGAGAGCTTTTCAGCCATGACAGGCTCTTGGGATCTGGTGCTCAGTGGAGCGAACCGTGCATATGGGCTGTGATCCTGTTTATATGTGTGTCTGAAGAGACAGCTGTCCAGCTCATCTTCCCCTGTTGCGGCCTGCCTCATTTATAATTAACCCAGATGACCAGGTGGCTATGCCCCTGCCAAGGCATGCTTTGTCCTGACCTCTGAACTTCAATCAGACATTCCTCAGCTCATGTTTATTGCTCATGTACTGCTTGGAACAGTATCCTGTGAATATATGAAAACTTTACAAGATTGGAAGAGAGGATATTGGTCTGCTTTAGCAAAGGTATTCCAAGGATAGTTGAATACTGTTTAACTTTCGGAACCTGACTATCACACAGTTATTATGACCTTATCAACTTAATTCTGCCTCTACTACTTCTGCTTTCGAGTTTTTTTAAACAGTCAACAAGTGCCACCAACAATGTCGCCTTTCCACATTGTCGCTAGTACTTTGTTTCAAGCAAACTCTTGCAATTAAAGATGACAATAGCACATAAGCTATAAATGGCATGAACAGATAAAAAAAACAATGAAGCAAGGAATGGTGAAAGTCAGCCAAATGTAGAGAAAGATTACAAGGTTATTACAACAACAAAAGAAGATTTTATTGGGATTTAGTGGAGTCTGAACCTCCCTGAGGTCTTTAGCTTCCTCAAAGCCAAGTCAAGTCAACAGAAACTTTTATTTTCATCTGCTTTTCTGACATGCTTTCTATTGTAATGGCTATCCTCTTACTGTAATTGCAATGCTGTGATTGTGTTTTTTGTTCTGTCCATTTTAGGTTCAAAGTCCAGCTTTTGGCAAGACAAGCCTGCTGTCAACAGCCCAGACGTTCATCTAAACACACACGTCCCTCAAACTATCATAGTTTGCAAGTTCCCCTCCTAGTGATCCTCAACCCCAGGCATGTAATTACCACGGTAACACCGAATACTTGTCCAGATGTATCTCGTACCTTTGGCTAGCAATGCAAATTCTCTGCAAATACCATGCAACACTTCATCTACAAATCTGTCCTTCTAGTAAGAAGAGCTTCCCATCAGAGTTCGGTCCACAATAGGTTGAGGCTCACACATTCTCTTTGCCCTTCTTTCGTCGCCCTCACAATGGTGCAAGGGGGACTGAGGGCAGGGCAGAGACCCAAGGTTAGCGAACAAGGCATATCCAATTTCTGTTGTGTAACAGCAATACCTCCAGGTTTCCTGTGCACATGTTCTGTGTAATGGTCATGTCCCGGTGATTGGGTGGGCCATTAGAGGACATGAGGCAAGTGAAACTCTACCTGATTCATACTTCCTGCTGCTGCTGCAAGTTGGAGCTGGACTTCAAAGTTGTCTTACAAGTGCTAGAAAATTAAGTGCTGATTCCTTTGCAAACATCGCCTCTATGTTTGACCATGGGAAAGCTGACTTAGACATTTCTCTTTTTCCAAACTAAACTTCATTCTGAGGTCATTCATTCAGCACCTTGCTAAAAACACTGAGGCATGATGCAGCAGAATGTGACCCTGTGTCCTGACACCTCGCATCTCTCCCTCCTCTTCTCTCTAAAGGGCAGGGCCATGGCACACTAATCTCTCCCTACCTACTTTACCCGTCTGCCTGTCCCACCCTGACCCCACCTCAACTCCCTGTATTTGCTTTGGCACACCAAAGGATATCCGTCACAGCACCTGCCGCTGCAGCCTGCAGCTTGCCTTCACCCATACCCCTTGAGCACGCTAAGGGGTGAGCCACGTGTCCTCAGAACACTCTAAATGGGTGACAATACCACTGTCCTCGCCCTTCTGGATTAAGCACTAGTACAATCTAGTGACTGCTTCAAGGGGAGGGGAGGGCTGAGGAAGGTATTCAAAGGGTGGAAACAGGTGTGTGTTGGTTTTTCTTAGCTGTCCCCTTGACTCTGTCCCATTAAAGTAGCACTTGGGCTACTGTTAGTAAACAAACAGACTGACTATAGTCAAGGCCAAAATCATTTTGAGGGTGAATGTGACGGGATCAACTTGATCAAAATCTAGATAATTTCCAAATTTGAACACATCATCAATCTAGAGACCTCTCCAGACGTTAGATTGCTCAACCCTTGTTTCCTTCGTTAAACAAGGGTTGAGCTCAAGACACATATCAGTCAATATGAGTGGCATCTCTTGACACCTGCATCAAGGCCTCTTTGTCCTTCCACCCATATCTGGAGAACAGGGTAGTGGCTCAGCATTGGCCACAACTAGGCCAAGCTGAAAGGAAGAGAAGCTGCTTTTGTCCTTGGGGGTCTGTAATGGAATGATAACATCACTCTGACCTCCCTCGTTGTCCACCTGCTTCTTTTCCTTTCTTTAGCCTGTTGGCTGTTAAAGGGCCCATTTAGGGCTTCTGATACTCTCAACATTTGGTGATCTACAACTGAGGGCCAAGGAGAGGAGCAGTTTGCATTTTGGAATAGATGAGATAAGGTAACAGAAAGACACACTCTAAACTCTTGTTCTGAGTGAGGACCATTCTTAACTGGTGTTACACATCCTGTAACTTTATATGGTGTTCATTACTTTCCCTGATACCAGCTCATAAATAAAGCTTCAAGTGGACACAATTGAAATGCCACTATGGAAGTGATATCCTAAAGCTCACAAGATCTTTTTAAGATAGTAAGTGCATATCAGATGGTATCATTTTGTAGTCCTTGTAGACTTCAAAGCTTAACATCCCCACCTCTTCTCCCAACACAGAAGAGTAAGATAAAGGCCCAGATCACCATGATGTTAGACCTCCCATGGGGTTGATTGAGTCTCTCAACAGTCTGATAGCCAACATCATATCATGATTATTTCCCTGTGTGAAAGACCTCTGTCCAGGCAACCTAGAATGAAAGAGGCCGTTTTCCCCTTCCCTCACTGGCCCATCTGATAATTCATTCTATCAGGCTAGCTGTAACATGATATCCTCTTGTCTGAAAGGGTCCCTCTCCAACTCTCCTCACCTCACATGCTTTTCTCACTACCTCCCTTCCTCTAAGCATTTTTTCTGGTTGTTGTTGTGGCAGGGGAAGGTTGGCAAGGCAGGTGTCTGATTTTCATTAGAATTGCAAATAGCAGAGAGTGGAGGCCCAATCAGATAAGAAGGAGAGACGAGAACAAAAGGGGGAAAGGAGTGGTAAGGAGAGGACCGTTTGGATCTGAATGTGCAGTCTTTTCCACAGGTACAGCTATGACTTATCTAGCTTACCACACCCTGAGGATGGGAGGTCTTACCTCACTCATCCTTCCTCTTACTTTCCACCCATCCCTTGTAGTCTAATAGGCTGTTCCACAAGGGGGGGGTTGCTGATAATCAGTAAGAACATTAAAAATACGGATTACGGTGTGAAGTCTTAGCGAGTCAAATCAAATTTTCAAAATTACATTGCTCCAATCAAATTCTGCAAAGTAATATTCTCATCCCACTATTATTTTATACCAAACCATGGCTCTCTCTAGTCATTCTCTATCTTGGGCATATTAATCAATTCTAAAACTGTATACTTCATTACATCAGTTTAACAATTTAATTCAACGCTTAACGGATATAATTCACTGGATAAGTAATCAACGCTTTCACATGCACTTCAGCCGACAAACACGCATGCACCCACAGTACCACACACACACAGACACACACACACACCCACACACTCTCAGACTGAAACCAGCTGTGCCCTGAAGCTGTCAAACCCAGCAGCTGGACTTTACAATTTCCCCCCTCTCAGTGAAATATCACACCGCATTTCTGGTACCAAAATCCAAATGAAGAGAAAGAGATTAGCTCAGTGTGCCTGAACAACAAGTTGTGTGAAAATCAATATGTCCAATGACTATTTCACCTTCAAAGACTAGATTTTAATCATATTTTTGGGAGTACTGGTCCTTTTTTTTTTTTTTTTACATTGACACATCTTGCACTCCCCATAGTCTCAGAAAACTACTCACACTCCCTGAGGTTAAGTGTTGAAAATCATCAATTCCTCCGGGCTTGTTGCTATGACGAAGGCTTGCAGCGGCAAGGCTGGCTGCTGCACTCCCAACATGCACCTGGGTGTGTTTGTGGAAGGACAGGACAGGCCGGAACGAAGGAGCAGCTATGTCAATAGCACCAAAATGGGAAAAACAAACATTTCTGGATGAGGTGTTGTTTCAGTTATTTTTTTCCCCCTGAATAGTGTTCCTTCTGTAAATTTCCCCTAAGTTTGCATACAGTGTAACTTGACGAAACTTTTTCTACACGCGTTTGTTCTTGCTCAGGATTTCCTTTTAACAATTGGAAATCAGGCATAAGATTTCAAGCTTTTTATGTACGGTGTTTGTTGTGACGGGGTGTGTAGGAGAGAGGAGAGTCTTGGTGAATAACTTTTAGGCAGCATTGGCCTGCGGGGGCGAGCTGGCCTGGTCTTAAACTCTACCGTGTCCTGGATCAAGTTTGCCGCTCTGCTTGGTTTCATAAAGCGGATTCCCCCTCAGATGAACAAGGCTCTGGAACACCTGGCTTTGCCCAGCTCACAGCGGGTTCTGTGTTCTCACGACACTGTGCCGCTCTGCACCACCTGTTGGTCAGAACTCGGGCAGCAGATGTTTCAGCTGGGCAACATTCCATGTCCAAAAGCATGACTATTGATTTGGAGGAAATCCCTGCCAGAATCCATTATGGTGTTTCAGTTATGAAAGTACCCCACTCCAATTTGTCCTGCTCTTAAATCGAGGGGAGCAGGCATGTTCTTTGTGAAGTGCTGGAAGCTGTTTCCTATTTATTATAAGACATAAAAGCTTCAGGCAAACGAAGACACCCATGAACACGTGTGTAAGAACATGAGCTCTAAAACCTGCTTTTTTTCCCTCTGCCTTGCTCTATTAACTGTCTCTCTTTATAGATTCTAACCATTTCCTTACTGTTATTCACATTTATTTTCTTATATCTGCTTTGAGACATCCATCATATTCTCTCATCTCCGGTTATCACAATATGCAGGAATCAAATGGTTGTATTTATCCTGCCAGTGGGCTGATGTAACACAAGCTCAGCCAGACACTGACAATATGGACGACAGAATTTGTCAGCTGACAGATAAGAGTATTCAAAAGGAGCAGATCTGACAGACCAGCAAGTGGAGCAAATCTGCTATACAGCACAGAGTAATTTCCTCACAGGCAGAGGGACCTGAGTTTTGGCGTGGAAATGTGTGATAGTAAGAAGAGATTGTGTAAGAACTGGTGACAAAATGAGTGACGAGGTGGGAATGTGTGTGAGTGGCAGACAGAAAAACCCCCAAAGAAATGAGGAGTAGGTGTTGACGTATAATGAGACAAAAAGGACAGCAAGGCTTACTTCTAAAAGACGGGAAAAGTGGGAGGCTCTCGTGAACACCCAGATATGCACACACTCACACACACGTGTGTACGACGTACCCTTTGCCCCAAACTCACATTGCCATTACTGGCAATGTCCAAAACGAGACTCTTTCAGAGAAGAGTTTGTGCAGCTGCAAGCTCCAAAGGCACTAATAGACAATTACAGGCTTTGGTTGCCTTGGTAATATGTTGCTTTCTTCCAAGCCATGTTACTCACTGCAATGTTCCAAAATGTGAACAAAGCCAAGGAGAGGCCAAACAATAAACCTTTGGCCATTACCTTTCTTCCTCCTCTTTTTCCCTAAAAAATAATGTGTTCTCTTCTTTAAAACACTCCATTATTGAATGTTTTGTGCATTTAAGAGCAACTGATTCATGTGTGAAAGAAATCCATGCAAGGGCCAGGGGCTTTTAAAACTTTTTTTTTGTTTTGTTTGTTTTGTTTTTTTTCTTTCTTCCTTTCAAATAAAATGGCCTGGCATTGTCCGGTGACGCGTCCCGTGTGCCAGCACTCTGTGTGTGGATGTTCATGGGTAGGCATGTGTGAGTGCGTCCTCTGCATACAGACCCCATCTGTTTGGTGGCCGGACACAGTCTGGGAAAGTGTGTGCAGGCGAAGAATTCGCACACAGCACAAAGGTCCAATTATGAGCACCCACACGGAGAGGGAGAAGGAATGGGGGGGGTTCAAACAAAGGGATAATAAGGGCTTGTCCATCTCTGAAGGGGGGCAGGATGGTTTCCTTACCTCTCACCTCAACCTACTTGATCCTACCAGCACTACCGCGTGCAGATATGTGTCAACAGGAATAGACGTGGAATAAATTCCAGTGGAGAAAAACAAGGGCACCCTTTTAGCATAGTCTGGTGTGAATCAAAAGCTGTTAACGAGAGGTGCCCTTTGATCAAATAAGAAATTAATCTGTGTCTGTACCAGCAGAAAGCTGATATGCAGAGTTAACTAAACACAAATATCCTCTACGAATAATCTAATTCCTAATTCAACATGAGAATAACACTATTTCCATTCATCTCCATAGTGGGTCCCCTTTCTTGTCTGAGGTGAGCCTAATCTTTCGAGTGTTGGGCTTCTGGCATCTGTATGCCCTCACCTTCAGTCTGTCTTTACTGTAATACAACTGATTAGATTAGCCTGAAATTGGAGAAAGCCATAACCGCCCTGTTAGCGTCACCTTCCAAACCCCAAATGTGGCTCAGCTGGTGCTAGTGCAACTTTGATTCCTTATCTCCAACTCCAGGAACACACTTCTGGCAAATTGCTGCATGATTCTGTTTCACCTCAACAAAATGTCAGGCAACTCCCTACTTCACTGTGATAGCATAGCACTACAGTAGTCATGAGTCTAGACTGCATTTGATCTTGCGTGTCTTGTTTGAAGTGGTGAGGACAACTAGCAAAATCTCTGTGGAACACTGTGGCTTGTGACTCAGATCTTGGTTGGGACAGAGTAAAGAGCCGAAGGAACATGACATCAAAGAATTATGAGAACCAAGATGTAGAATTTTTATTCCGTCAAAGTTCAAGTGTACCTACTTAATGTTTACTGAGTCTGACAAGTAAATAATTGGACAACTAGCTTTTAATGATTTTCCAAGGTCTTTGTGATCAACAGGTAATCGTGTGAATAAGGCAGTACACGTGTCTCTATTATAAAGTTTGACATGAGGAAATCATTTTAAGAAAAAGATAATCTGGTCCTTATGAGGTTCTAGAATTAGTTAATGATAACCTCTGATCAACAGCATATGACATATTACACTCTAAACCAAAAAACAGAAGCAGTGTGTGAAAACTAAGTGCATCCTGTAATTCAGCAGCTTGTACAACCACTTGTAGTAGCAATAACTATAAGTAATCATTTTCTCCATGACAATGCCAGTCTTCATATTGTTGTGGAGGAACGTTCATGCACTTTTCTTGACAAAGTTTATTGAGGTTTGTCGGCATTTGTTTGTGCACAGCATTTCAGCTTTGGTAGAGATTTGGACTTTTGCTGGACTCATGCAACACCTTGATCCGTTTCTTTTTTTTTAGCCATTTTGTTGTAGATTTGCTGGTATGTTTGCAGTTAATGTCCTGTTAAATGTCACAATTTTAGCCAAGCTTTAGCTGTCGGACAGCTGGTCTCACCTTCAACTCTAGAATACTTTGGCATACGGAGGAGTTCATGGAAGACTCCAGGAAGTATCTAGGTGCTGTGCCTGCGAGACAAGCCCAAATCCTCATCCCTCCACCCCAATGTTTGTCAGTTTTTATGTGGACTTTGGTTTCTCCAAACGAAGAGCATTGAATTGTTACCCAACATCTCCACTTTGGTCTCGTCTGTCCAACACTGTTAGTCAGTTTGTTCAGCTGCAACTTAGCAAATCTAAGCTGTGCTGTCATGTTTTTTCTGGAGAAAAGAGGCTTTCTCCCAGTAACCCTTAACAAGCCATTCTTGTTCAGTCTTTTTGTAATTTCACTGTCACACAAACCTATTTCTGCTTTCCTGAGCATTGCATCATCTGACCTTGGGTTAAACGTGCTGGGACATCTTCGCCTGTGAAGATTGGCAACTTGTCCTGCTACTTACTCCTGTAACTCATGTGGAAGCAGTCAGTGTGTTCTTAGTTTTTAACACAGTGCTTCTGCATTTTAACTTTGTTTATTATTGGTAAATTAAAGCAGGCTGTGATTTCTTAAATGTTGTTGTTTGTCTGAAGTTGTGTTCACCTAATTTTTCATCCATCCATCCATTTTCTGTACCCGCTTAATCCAACTCAAGGTCACGGGGGGCTGGAACCTATCCCAGCTGTCATTGGACGAGAGGCAGGGTCCATCCAGGCCAGGTCGCCAGTCCATCATAGTTACCTAATTTTTACTACTGGTAAATGTTATGTACAAAAGAAAAATCAACCGCCCTGATTTGTAACGACAGGAGTTGGTGATTTTTTAACCGTTTTTTCTTTATATGCTGACAAGTGAAAATGCAACCATTTCAATGTAGGACGTGCAACCATGCCTAATTTGCAAACCTTGTCCTTGGTAAGGCTTTTAAAGCGAACATTCTAAAATAAGTACAGAAAAGCTAACAAGTGGACATTAACCACGCATTGCACTTTTCAAGCTTTAACACTCTTTCTTCTGTATCCACTTTGAATGGGCTGACATTACATGCTGTCAAATTGAACTGTAGTATCAAGATAAAGTAAGGAATAGGTCATTTTTTCCCATTACTGCAGGTCCTGCATGACACAAGGGAGCATGTGTCAGTGCATGGGAGCATGGGAGCATGTATACATGCGCATACATGTACGGAATGGAATGAACAAACATACAGTTGCTTGCATACTGTATGAATGTGTGTCTGTGTGTGTGTGTGTGTGTGTGTGTGTGTGTGTGTGTGTGTGTGTGTATACTCAGGCATCTGACACTCAAGCATCAGCAGCTGGTGAACTGCTCTCACACACCAGGTGCAACCTGTGGCTCTAGGCACTGTATCAGCACATAGCTCGGCAACATGACACTCTGAAAGCCCACATGCATATGCACAAACATTTGCATACAGAATGTGCACAAAACGCTCATACACGCTCCTGTAGCAGAAATTGCTTGCAGTATATTTAAATATAACTTGCATTTTTCACTACTTTTGTAAGAGCGTAATTTGATGGGACAGGCTGAAGGCCCGGGAAGCTTTGTACACTGAGAAAGAATGAGACCTTCGAGTTGTGCAGTCCCTGCAGTGTTCATGACTGATGTGTTTGGGACACACAAGTGGTAGAGGCAAGCAATAAAAGGCATTTGGTTGCCATCTGTCTCTGTGGCTTCAGTGTCAAACAGTTGGCTGTCAGGCTCATGCCACAGACACACAACCAGGATAACCATTAGTCCATAAGCAGGCGCCCTTCTATAGACAAATGGTTAGGGATTTCTATGGTCATGTCTGTGGTGAGATAATGGCCATAAGGCTATGACATATGTTCATGAGGCATAAAGGCTAAATGGAACTGGAATCATAGAAATTTTTCTTTAAAGACTGGGGTTTGTTGACGTGTCAAAGACTAACTGGGTGACTTATGAGGATCATGCAGGATAATGTCATGTGGCTTGCTCTTTCAACATTAGCGCATCATGTGGAATTCCTTCAAATGTGAGAGATCACTCAAAATTCTTGTGTATTGTGTAGCTGTTTAGCAGATTCCAGTTACACTTATTATGATTTGTAGTATTCATTTCATAACAGGGTAAAAATTCTGCTTTCATCCATCCAAATCTTCCTGTTGTATCTAAGGGTCACAAAATAACTGCAATATATAAAATGTTGTATAATTTTTTGTCTTCTACCTTATTTTCTTGGTAAACAACAGGCACGTTAGCTTAAAGCTGCAGTCTGCAACTCTTTTTCAAGCATAATGCCTGGAACTGTCCGGGGATTCTGAAAGTAGTACATTAAATACCCCAATACAAAAAAAAAATGAGTTCTCTAGGTCCCCTATATGTCCCGCTAGGTCCCTCCAAAGCCAGCAGGTTTGTTTACAAAATTGCAGACCGGACCGGTAAAAGGTAACCAATCAGGTTTACGAGCTGGGCTCTGTTGCCTGTCAATCACCGATTGTGCACGCGCGATACAAGGTAGGCTCGTCCCCACGCTTATTTATCTGGACTTTTGAACTTCAGTACGGGCTTGTCTACTTACTGTGTCTTCTATGACACAGTAAGTAGACAAGCGTTCTGATAGATCATGTAAACTCTTAAAATGCCAAAAAGTAGGACTTTACATATGACAACAACAAATCTTGCAGACTGCAGCTTTAAAGGGGGGGTAGGAGATCCTGGATTTTGAGTCCAGCGAAGCTGCATTTTGAAAATACACAGGTAAAAAGTCCCAACCCTTTTCTTCACTTTCCCCCCGAAGGCACGCCTCTAGAGTACATGAACGCGCACGAGGACGAAGGTGCACGAGCGCTGTTCTGACAGCAAGCATCGATCGTTGCCGTATTTAGTATTTAGTATTTAGTTTATGCTAACTATATGTTTAATAATGCTAGGTGCTAGCCAAGCTGGCTCTAGTTTAGCTTCCTGCCAAGCTTCTGGACGCGTATTCGTTCACGGAGCAGGGTACGCGGACAGGGGGAAGGAGGGGGAGGGAGGAGCAGATTGCAGTTTGATAGACGGCATCAGAATCCAATCATTGTGAACGGTCCGTTCACAATGATTGGATAGTGTTTTTCCTAGATTGTATGTTCTAGAGGCCACTAAAACTTTTCATATTTGTGTCAAAACTTTTAATTAATTGGTTGCAATGGGGGTGTGAAGAGTATTTCAAGCAATATGTAAAAAAATGTTCCAGAAAAAGATCCCCTACTACCCCACCTTTAACTGGTGATTCTAAATTGATTCTTGTAGTAAGTGAGAGGGCACATGGTTGTACATCTTGTTTGTCATTTGTTGTTGTTGTTCATCTGAATTTGCTGTTTCCTTTTTTGAAACCTGGTTCAGACACAAGGTTTTTTTTTTTTTTTATAATGTCCTTTAATGTAAAACCTAAGAATCAAAAGAGGCTGTACTTTCTTTTGCATGAATGTTTCACAAAAGCTAAAACTAGGTTAAATACGAAAAGTGCAACTTGGGACCCCACTGGTTGCAGCCATTCCAGCAAACAAGACATTTGGAGTCGTTCCTTCTGAGGTCTGTTGGTCACTCCGTTTGTTTTATGTTCTCATGTTAAAAGACCTGCCTGCTTTCTACCTTCTAATTCTCAGAAATTGTTGTTGTCGTGTTTACTCTCTTCGGATTTATCAAAGGAGCATTCTGCTGTGTCCTTTACCTCTGTTTGACCGCACATTAATCACTCCAGGACAAGGCATCAACCTCTCCCAATTACTGGTTAACAGTAAGTACTTTATTGGGGGCTTGATAATCTGCAGAATTAATCTTTTTCTTATGAGGAAAACAGAATGGGCGATGGGAGCGGCGCTGACAGACACGCTGAGGACACAGACACCGCCAGCTCCCACTTTTTGCCCTCTCAACGGCAGACTTCCCAATCGTCTCCGGCTTCACATAAGCCAGTCGCAGGGATTTAGAGGTTATTACTTTGTGTTCCCTCCTTTGTCTGAGGGGTCATCTTTCTGAGTCGAGGTGAGATCGCAGAGAACACAAGAGGAACACAGTGTAAAGCAGCACTGATGTTAAACACACAATCCTAAACTCTCATCAACTCTGATGGAAATGGTCTTTGCTGACAAACATGAGAGTGTGTGGTTACCTACAGTATTTGTTTTGTAAGAAGTCAAATGATGTGGGGGGGAAAAGCAGCTTGTGAGGAGACCAGCTCCCCCTTTACAGAACACCCCTGAGTGCGAGGCCTGTAGTGTTTGAACAGTTAAGGTCATGGGTGACACCTGTTTCCCGTCTCATCTCCCAACATCAAGTTGAGTCGCTGGGAAGGGTGGGTGGGGGTCGTCTCAACCCTCACCACAGCGAAGCACAAAACCTCCTGTGTTCGTTTCCTGCCTGGAGCAAGAAAAAAAAAGGAAGAAAAGAAATCCACTGCAGGGGGATGAAATGGCCAAGTTTGTGTAGCCGGGTGGGAAATTAATTTCAGAGGTGAAAGAAAAGGTAAGCATGCCTTTGAAGGAAAAAAATAAAGGAATCATTATAAAGCTCTACTTTTTGTTGTTGTTGTTCAAGCAGCATTCTCACTAGAGGCTCGGCTCAAATTCACACACTTGAGTCGAAACAATTTATCCATTTTTGTTACACTTCTATGACAAGAGTGGTCTTTGAGAAACTGCTGCTTATAATATTCATGATTCCAACTGCAGCAGGTTCATCTTCATGCAAATATTGCAGAGAGAGTTTGCCCTCTTGTGGACAGAGACTGCACTTCAGCGACTTTATCACCTCAGAAGAGTAAATTGAGCCGGTCGGATAAATCAGACGGGAAATCTGTTGAGTAGATTTAATTTTGAATTGTGAAATTTGTCTGAGCCTGTCTGGTTTTATTGGATCTTCCAGCCTGAAAATGTTGTTGCTATTGTCAGAGAGGGAATGGCACCTTGTCATTTATTGTACATTGTTGGCAGAATTGAGAAAATAGTCAAATGTAGGCACGCAGATTGAGAATACGCTCACACGGTTCCATAAAGTACACTCAGATACAATCCACCACCCTTTAAACCACCCTTCTGCCTGGTGTTGCAGAAGGGTTCTCCAAAAGAACAAAATCATCTGCTTCTAGTCTCATTATGAGCATCCAGTTTCCCAGTTGACTTCTCTGCAGCTGAGGTGTGAAACTGCTCCATGTTTAGGCCTCAGCCTCCATTCACGCAACTGTGCTTGCAGCTGTATCCCCATCAAGAAAAACCCAGCTGGTTCTCCTCTCACAACCCTCCTCCTCCTCCTCCTCCTCCTCTTCCACCGTTTTATCTCCTCTCCATTTTTCCTTTGCTCCTCCTTCTCCCCACATGCCAAACCACTTACATCTCAGGAGTTTTACAGCCTTTCTTGCACTTGCCCTCTCTGCCTGCTGCCAAACAATTATATGGTGTGCAGAGTGCAGCCACATGTGTGCCACGCTTGCGTTAAGAACAATTTGATCAGCTTTCCCACTGACTTTTAAGGTTTAGTATCATTCTAGAGAAAACGAGATCTACTCTTTAAATCTTAGAAACATAAATGGGCTAATGGGAATCAGATTTGTCACCAAATAATAAAGTAAATAAATGTTATTTACTTTATTATAATTATTATAAATATATTCATATTTAGTACCCATAAAAGAACTAACTTTCTGGTCATACTGGATTTAAATCCAGTTTTGGGGTTTTTGAACAGCAGATGGCATCAACGTGCCCTTGTGCCTTCAGATGAGCTCGGATCAGTTGATGCTTTCCTTAATTTGCTCAGAGGAGGCATGATTATGATGATGATTGTTATTATTATGACCCCTTTAAAGCCCTCAAGTGGATTTAAACCTAAAGGCAGGTAATAATAACAATAATAACATGGTTACAATGACAGCGGTGAATCAGAGTTGTGCTGCTGAATGGGATTCAGACTGCTCGGGGGTAGAAGTGCCACATCCAAGAACACTTTGGCAAACACAGTCAAAACTGGAAACCATGTCATACACTTCATCCTCATATGATCCAAAAATCATCTCTGCACCAGCGCTGTTGCTTGGTTTTTCTCTTCTCCATCCTGCGTGTCCAGGTGTTGTCATGGGAACATGGAGGAGACAGGAGCCGACAGCTGTTTGAGTGTAAGGAAATTATTCAGTCAATCTGGCAACCCTACCCCATGGTCAGGTGGAGAGGTTGTCAAGGTAGTGATCACATGTAGCCACACATTTGTTATTTTTCCAACTTCTTCCCGAACTGAAAGAGACTCATTTTGTTTAACATTTCTTGGGAAAAGGAGCCTAGATTAATGCAAGACATCAGACTCCATTGGAAGCGATCTGTTTTTGTAAGAAATCAATAGCAACTTGATCAAACTACCAAAAGTTGCTGACTTTACCAATGATGCCCAAACCACTTCCTTCACTAATTCCACTGCATTAGTATTAGAATTATACCCCAAGACAAGTAACTTTTCTCTTAACTTTGTGATCATTCTGCATTCTATCCTGCAGTCAAATGCGCTGCACATGAAGTTCCCTGCAAAAGCCTCACAAGGGGGCGTAACAGCTGCACTCTCACTAAATTTGGCTCATCAGAGAAACTTATCGATTCTGCCACCAAAGACCTCATTTGTCTTGCACTTGGTGAGGTCTCAGATGACAGAGCGATGGCATTTTAAGCCTGGCGAGTGGCAGCCAACTTAGGACAGCGAGACAGAGTATTAATCAGGCATCGCTCTCTCCTCCACCACCACTCCGTCACCCTCACCTCTCTGGATGCTCCCACAGAACGGGCATCTGTGGCCAACGCTGGAAATGAGCCTTGAAAGTGTAATTGATGAGTGCAATGGTGAGATAATTACACAGAACAAAAAATATTGATAAATCGAACTCCTGGGTCTTAAAAATGCCTGGGCTGAGAAGTTGTACCTCATATCAGCATCAGAAAATATGTCGAGTGAGGTCATCTTATACAGCTGACTGTATATGGTCAATTTTCAACACTCCTGGGAGATTAGTGAAATTCATAAAAATGCCACAGCATGAAAAAAGCTCTTGAACCGTGAGCCGTTATTATTAATCTAAAATGGATTTAAGTATGTTCTATTAGCGAGTGGAACGCATCGGAAATTTGTTTGTATAACACCTCATGTTGTTGTGTTATTGCTTTTGTTTTATCTTTTTTGCAACAAAATGTACAAATATAATGCTGCTCAGATCCCATCACTAGTCAGTTTGATGTTTTGAATGCGCTTTTTGTCTTTTTAGCCACTTTAAAGAATCTTTGTAGCATTCATGCACAGTGCTTTCACAACCCACGCAGATTTTTATTGAATTTATGTTGACATTGAACACCATGACGGATGTAAGAAAGAAGTCGCACGTTTCCTGGACAGCGCTTCTCTTCTGAGCTGCAGTGGAGGAACAGCAACAGTAAGCGAAAGCGATGTACAAATCACATTATCATACACGTTTTTATCAACACTATACTCATTTTTCATTTTTCCAATATTCCAATTATTGACAATAGTGGTATATAGTGACATTTAGATATTCTAAAAAAGTTTCACGTTTCACTGTTCATTGGTCAAGGTTCCTGTCGTGGCACGTGAACGCTGCCTTACATGAAACAAGAGTTTAGAGATGAATCTCTAGATGTCTAAGCATGGAGACTGTGTACCTCCTATACACTGACTGTGTGTCTGGGCCGTCTTGCAATAAATGGGTAAAACTAACATTGTTATTTAAAAACCTGCTGGAGATTTTTTCTTCAACATTAAGTGAGTTGTGCTAACGCCACACATATGTGAATGACTAGTGCAATTATTGAGAGGGACGGGGAGAATCTGCAGCACAGTAATGAAACACACTTCAAGGATGTAATTTAAAAGAAGCCAAAGCTGATATGAAAGAATTGTGAAAGTGCTGTCTTCACTGTATTCTGAGACAATATGCATTACATTATGATTGAACTTCAAAGTGGGATCAAAAACTGAAATATTGATTGTTGGACAGAAGAGAGATGATGTTGCTTGCAAAGAGCAAATTATGGTCTGACATCATGCTGTAGATCTATTAAAGAGCGTGTGGGTGCTTTGAGAAATAGAAAATATGTGCATGTAAACCCTTTCCTTTCCTTTCCTCCTCTTTCCTTATCTTTCCACCAGTGCTATGTAGCCAATGAGGCTGCAAACCAATGGCAAAAAGATGGACAGCAGGTATGACAGGTTTATTTTTGGTCTTGTGAAATACCACGGAGCATGAAAAATGACATGCCAGCTTGAATAATTAAACGGCTTCAGAGCTCCTCTGATCCACCTGTCCACAGATCAATAGATAACATTCAGATGGAGCGTGCCATATGTTCAGAAATGGCCCATACCACCTGAGAGACGTTGTCCATTTAATTCTCGGCAAGGAGCTACTCTGAAGTTCTAAAATGCTCTCACAGATAGTTGAATTAAATTGCCAGAATTGTATTTACTGATTTTTTCCCCCCACTGTTTTTTGGACTGTTATTTTCTGACTAGCAGAGTATGATCTTGCATGACTATTTGAGGTTATGAAGTTTTTGATCAGTATCCCTTCTAATAATAATTCCATAATGCCCTGTCTCTCCTCTTCACTCATGGGCTAATGCTTAATGAATACTCCTGCAGTCATTGCTCTGTTCTCAGGGCTCAATTTTCTATTCCATTTCTGAGTATTGAACATCAAATGCTATGCAGGGCCCTTGTGTGGGATTAAAGGGCTTGTTCCTTCCTAATAGGCCCTTGACCTTCGCAGCTCCCTGACAGGGCTCTAGCATTACTCCTTTGCGGTAACGTCCGCTGCTTGGGCTCCCATGATGCAAATTTCATGTCACAACATCAAACGGTGAGCTGATCAAAGGTCAGCCCTCTTTTCTGTAGGTGTTTGATATCAAATTTTCTATTTCATCTCCAGCTGTCAAGGGCTGTTAGAGCTGAAGAGCAAAGGATGGAGGGAGGGAAAAGAGACCAAAAGAGCTAGTCAAAGCTGAAAAAACACAAAGAAACGTGAAAAACCGAGCTTAGAAAATTAGGCGACAAAGGCAAATGGAGCTTCTGTGTTTGAGATATACACACACATGTTTGCATCTGACCTGAATAGATTTAGCTTTTTTGATTGCCATTTTGTGTATATACTGCTGCATAGACAGTGTAATCAACGGCTACATCTGACATTGCTACATATCTTTTCAGCTTGTTTTTTTGTACTTTGATTGTGTTTCATTTTCCTCATGCACTCCTTGTAGACCCTTGAAAATTGCAGAGGAAAGGGAAGGAGGAAGTTGAAATTGATGCATCATTCCGATTAATTAGGGGCATGATTTGCTGAAGCGTCTCAGAAATAAACCAATCTGAATGTGGAATTAGAATTCAGAGGGAGAACAGTTGGGCTGTGCAGCATCCAGATCTGTGACTTTATGCATGAATAGTGGTGATACACTCCTGCGGTATTCACCGTTTCTGTGTGGGTGGATGCACTTTATGTGTTTGCATGCTCGGATGTCACCAGTGTTTTCCCCGGAGCAGATGACTGAACATGCACAGTGCCACATCAGCTTTATGTAAAATTACCCCCACCACCACCACCTTCACTTGTAATCTTTCACACACAAAAACAGGCTACTCAACAAACTACCCTATTCCCTAAATTAGCCAGGAAAATTTACATCACATGTACACAAGGCTTCTTTATGGGACCATAAGGAAAACAGGATTATTATTCAGCTCAATGGTGACATAGCCACATTTCATGCAAATGCAATACCTGAAGGAAAACCTGATGAATAAAACTCGGAAGAGGAATATTCCCATCCAAGGCCGTGCTGGAAAAGTTATCTGCATGAAGGATGTCAGTATACCAACAGTCTGTGAGTCAGGGAGGACTGATGGGAGGCTCATATCAATTTGTTTCTGTCTCTTCAAAAGCGTCAATATTAAAAAAATTATTGAGTGTTAACCTGTCTTTTCTGCACTGTAATTTGGATGTTTGCTCTCTTTGTCTAAACTGAGATATTCAAACCTTTTTTAGATTTAATTTTTTGCCACACAGACAGACGCAAAACAAAACACACAATGTGATCCAAAGCAGCATCACAAGACTGTCTACGTTTTCCCACCTAAACAAATGCCACGATTTTGTTGTAGACATCAGAAAAACGCATCATGAGATATCATTTCAATGGCCCCACATCTGACAGAAGTGGCTCTGCGCGCTGCAGTTCTATTTCTCGCTGATAGATGGCAATGTTGCTCTTCCATTCAAAAAAGAAAAACATTCATTTGAGCGTTTGACAGGTTGGGGGGTTTTTCAAATAGCTGCTTGTTGCAACCATTTTTACTCAGTAATTGTTCAATTTAAGAAAATCAAAAGCCTTTTTTATGGGGGGGTGCAAATGTACTCTTACATGAAGGCATAAAATGAGGGAAAGACTTGAGGTTATGAAGGCATAAAGCTCCTAGTTGCCACTTTGAATAAAACTGTATTTCATTTAAAGTACTGTGGTGTCAATGAGTTTGTCTTTTAAAACTGATCGTTTTAAACATTAGATTTCGGCAGATTTTTCCATCTTGTATTTCCTCACGCTAAATACACTAAGTGGTTGAGGTAAGGCTCAGATTTAAACACTAGGATTCAGTTAAACTAGGAGAGGGGCTGAAATACCCCCCGAAAAATCATGGATCAGCTTTTTTTCAGGCTGTAATGTTCATCTGAAAGGTGAGTTAAAGAACAACAGAAAAGGCAGATACCTCCTGAAACAGATTACCATGTAGATGATGAATTAGTGGCTACGGAGAGAGATTAGCTGCATGGGGGGGTAATTACTCTCTCCCCGATACAAATGAAGGCATGGGGGGGTTATCTCCCGCCTCATGCATAGACTTTGTTTATAATGGAGAGACCCCTCAATGTCGTGAGCAACTACATTAATTGCCTGGCAAAGCCAACACTTTTTTGCACATTTACAGGCATTCGGGGCATACAAAAAAAAAGGGGGGGGGGGCGATCACTGCTTTAAAAAAAAAAAAAACCTCTTTTCCTGCGGAGAGACAGTGAGAGCATGAAAGCAAAGGAGTTAGAAATGCATTAAGAAGAAGGTGGTAAAAGTAGACTTTGGGCTAACAGAAACATAACAAAAGAAGAAACTAAAGAACAAGAAAGAAGAGAGCAACCCTGGGATGAGATGTCTGAAAGCGCTGAGGAGTGGAGGGAAACTGAGACGTTGCTTCCACGGGCTGTTTAAATCCTCCTTCTCCCACTGCTTGTCCCTCTTGCGCAAAGGAGCTTCTTCTGGTTTGAGCGTCTAATTATAGAACACACACATGCCCCTCAGAAGCTACATTGTGCCTGCCACAGAGTTTAAAATACGACAAGTATTCAGTAGGTGAGATATAATGCCAAACCTTTCAGATTGTATTTTGAAATGATTTCTGTGCTCTCTTTTTCTCTCTCATCTCCCAGAGAAAAACAGCACAATAAGGCATGAGTGCAGATTGCTATCAGCCTTAACCTGTGAAGAGCTAACCAGGCCTGAGGTAATAAACTATGACATTTCCAGTCTTATTGTGGCAGGCAGTTTCGGGTTGCACTCAGCCCTACAAGTCCTTGGTCTGTGCTCTATCTTGGCACTTCAGGTCAGTAACTTTGACTTGCTAACCACCCTCATTAGTATTCTAGAAAGCTTCGTGGCAGACATCCAGCTTCTGAGCAGGGGAAACAATGGCTGGTGGTGTAGCTGCACTATGGGATTCCTCCTCTTCCAAAGGGCTGCGATATGATTACATTGGAGCTGAGGATGGAGGGAAAGAACACTATTTTCAGAAAAAGAAAAACTCCATTAGAAAAGCATGATTCTATCTGGTGAGGTTAGTGTTTTAAATTGAAGTTTTAAGGACTAAGACTGTGCCTCAGTTGGTCTTGTGGTTTAACTTGAGCAAGATTTGACGTACACCGACATGCAAATCTTCTCATATAACTCATATTCATATAACTTCCATTAAAGATTTTTTTCTTTGTCAGCATAATCAGTCTAAAGATCAGTGGACAGCAGGCTGCAGAGTGAGCAAAGTTTGGGTGGCTTGACTGACTTTCCTTTTCTTTTTTTTAACAACTTTATTACATGAGAATTGCAAAAAAGAGGCTTTGCTTGTTTTGCAACATTTGTTCCAATATATTCAGAAGAAGTTGCTCACCCAGTCTCAGCAGGTAGATTCCATGGAATCAATAAGATTAATAAGCCATAGAGAGTTGGTAGTGTTGATCAAAAACTACTTGGATCAATGCAAATTAATTCTTTTGTACAATACAGCCACAGGATCCTGGTGGAACTGCTTTCCTGTGACAGCTTATTGAAAATAATCACATTTTCCCAGTTGTGTGTGAGTGAATATTGAGTGCATGTAAGGTTAAAGTAGATGGGGTTGCATTGATGTGTGCAAACACATATACACACTACGCTTCCTTTCTGATCAGTGTGTGGACACACCAACAGAAGCAGAGAGTGTAAATGTATTCTTTCATGTGGGGGCTTGTGGGTTTTCTCTGTGTATAATCACATTTTTTTAAATGAAATTACACTGTATAGGTGTATTCCTGAAAGAAGGGATTTAAATAAAAAATATCTTGAATAAAAAATTCACAACAAAATAACAAAAACATGAAACCATGAAAGAATGCACTGTGATGTGCATGGAACATGCATCTTTGCACAATCATACAGCTCTGATAGCAGGCGACATTTCACTAAATTGGACAAAACAGACACAAATGAAACAGAAAGAGATGAAATTTTAGTGAGATGTATCTGTTTGCTGAACTGGTCCCAAAACAGCATGTATTGAAATGCACACTTGACAGCGTCGAGCTTTTTACTGTCCAAAAAAAAACCCCCCATAGAAGTCATACGAGATATCTAGTTTAAAACAAATAAGTGCCAAAACTGTGACATACTGCATTCATTGAAATGTCGCTATGACATTAGTTTCTGCAGACACTGTTCTGTTAAAAAAAATAGAAAACACTGGCCCTGAACTCCATGACTGAGGATCCACCCACCTCTGTTTATTGTTAAATTGGGGAAATACAGTATCTCTTGGTCCGTACAAAATCAGAGCATAAGACGTGTGATCATCCACACACGGGGAGCTGATATAAGATATGATTTCCTTATGGACCACCAGAAAACCTTAACAAAGGATCAAAAATAACAATGATCAGGATTATGTCATAGCTTTGCACTTTATAGACGCCCACTGTCACATTTCTTCATTATATTTGAGTGACATTGAACTAGTCTCCCGACCCCCCACACAGGGGTGGAGACCATTGTGAGCCCCACTCAATGTATTGTTATAATTGGCTTTGTTCTTAGACATTATGTATTCATATTCTGCATTTTTCTAAATAACTTATGTTCCTATCTTGTACTCGTCCACTCTGCTCTTACTACGCAATGTATGTCCTGGAATGGTCCAAGACTTTAAGATAGCATAACTGGGCTAAATAACTAGGACAGATGAAGCTTCTCTATCTTGTCAGATCGGTCTGATACATTACATACACGCCTAAAACAACACTCAAACACACACACGTTGTTCATCACATCCAAAGAACATGACGTGGACAGTGGTTGGTCTGCCCATGTCACTAATAACTGGCCAATTTTACTCGGTCGCGTGTAAGTCCAACCTTTGTAAGATAAATGTGAAGAAGATAAATATGAACTATTTCCAGAGATCAGGGCTCGGGCTGACGGATTTCCTGCGAGGGCTCTGTCACTATGAGTCCAGCGCTGCCACACTTTACCTGTGACCACTAATAAATACTTTGTTTGACTTAAGGTTTCTTCGGCTTGTTCTTGGGATTCCAATGAAAGAATGAAAGAATCGCGCTAACAATATATTCTATTTTTCTGCATTTATCATATAAGTTGAAGATTGGGTTAATCTTGTAATGCAACCTGCTGGGTCTGTATGTATTGTTGTGTATGAGTCTGTATGACTGCACTGTACAGATTTGGAGATCTTGTTGTATGCTAACTGATTCCGTCTTTCTGTACCTTTCAGTTGCCATGCAGATCTATCTCTGCAGGATCAATCTGAAGTTATTTGTGAATGCATCTCATTAAAAATGTAGTTCATCCTGCCAAAACATTCATTTTTGATCTCCAAGTTGTTTGGTTTGATTAAAATCCATGTCTTTGTGTTTTTGACCTCAGTTACAAAATGCAAATAAATGTGCAAATAGATACATTTGCAAAAATACTGCAAACAAATGTACCTTTTGCAAACTAGGCAGTGTGCAAGGGGATAGGTTGTAGTTTTGAATTGACTCGTCCCTCTCCTATGTACCTATCTCATGAAACAGCAAAGTATTCTTTTGATTTATTGGCACATTAAGAAATACAGGAGAAAATGGGTGTATTCTTTCAAACTGCTCTTAACATACAGATGGGAGGCGAAATAGATGTTAAACAAAGTGTATCTAGACAAGTTACTGCTCACATACATAACTGTTATTCATCTTTTGTATGAAAATATATGTGCTCCTTTTTAATATGTCCAGAGAAAGTCAGCTAACATTACCTAGCTTATTCATCAAACAAATAGCTTTTGGATATATCTGCCAGTTAAGCCACCTCGCCGCTGCAGTTTAACAGGAGCTGTTATGCCTTGCTCACTAATTCAGCGACTTGGCCTGGCGTCATGGGATTAAAAGAGAAAAACACTGGTGAATATTCCACTGCCTATGACAGAGCTTTTCCATTTATCAGCCAGTGAAACCAGTGAATAATACATTAGATTGTTCAGTCCATGCACAGTAAGGCAAGGGGACTTGTGGTATGCAAAGAAAAACAAACAAAAAAAAGTATTGCCCTTGTCTGCCCGGTTAGGCCTCCCCGAGGCTGACTCCGACAGGTCTATTTGGAACAGTCTCGTTTGACCTCTCCCTATGTCTTCCCTCGAAGCCATACCTTCAGCCAATCAATCACTTGATAACACACATACACCTCCCTGCTCATTTTCTATGCATGTGCGAGCAGTGTTCTCTATTTTCTGTTTCAGGCTTTCTTTGGGTCGACTCGTCGAGGCTGTATCGTATCTGTTTCCCGTCAAATATGAAGTTTGATTTTTTTGAAACATGTAACACAAAAATCTGGTATGCATGTAAGCGAATATCAAAAAAGCCCTTCATCAGTTTGCCTTGGTGTATGGTTTCCCCCAGCGGTGCAGCATTGATCACACTAGAATGACTCTGATTGCAGAGCACTCCTGTGAGGAGATGGGATTCATGAATCCAAATGTTTCAGCAGGTGTCAGTATGTAACGTTGTGCCCAGCTGCAGCCTTTTTTTCTGCATGGGCTGGATTGACATATAAGCACAGGTCTGAAGCGGCGTACTCACTGATCTTCAAATGGAAAGGAGGAGAAATTACTGAGCAAAAGCCCCAAACCATGGGGGACATACAAAAACTTGGCCACCATCGGGGATCTGGTTTCATAATGTGTGGGAAAAACACCTCATTGACTGGTACAGGTATGGGTGAAATGATTAAGTGCTAAAGTTGCATTTTCTCCACTGGGCAGGCAGCCCTGAGGCCAAAAAGGCTGCATGATTGCCTCTGTGTGCTACATCACATTGACATGATGGAGAATACTCTCCTGGGGCCTGAAATAATGTAAAAGGAGAGAGGTGGAAAAAAGCCCATCCCAGCCTTTTCTGCTGGGACCAAAGAATTTTCTTCATGCAGTCGGATTTGCTGATAGATCTCCCCGTGCCACTGCCTCAATACTGATGACAGACTGAGCTTTCGCACATGGGTGCATGGCAGCACACACCAAGGGAGCACCCTAATCCGATTCTGTCATTAAAGCCCCAAACCTTCCTGCTGGGTGCCCAGAACCTCCGGGCCACTCTGGCACTGCCTGACTCAGGAAGTGCACAACGACACTGTGTGCGCACAGGTCTGTGAAGAAGACCACGAGAGGACATTTAGAGAGAGAGAGAAAAAGGAGGGTATTAGAATTGGACTGAATGTGTGTTTTTCCCTTAACTAATTAACAGGAGGCTATAAAAAGCCAAATTTTATAAAACCAAATCCATCAGCCGGACAAGTGGAACAAATGAGTCGACCTCACAGCGGGAGGCAGCGTAGCCTTATTTGTTTGCTTTTACAACTTGAAGGGCAGACAATGCACAATCACACAGGAGCAGGTTACTGAAGCCGTCCCCAAAGGTGGAGACAAAATTACAAGATAATCTTTGACGGCACACGAGGAGCCTTTTTTTCTTTTCTTTTTTTTGTGGCCAGATCAAAAGCCATCGAAAAGCTTCGATTCAAGTGTTATCAGCTCAGATGCATTTCACACACAGGACAGCAAGGAAAGAGGATGTTTCACTACACCAGTTAGGGTTAAAACTTATTTGCTTGGATATATCAAGGGTGTGACTTTTTTTTTTTGGCAAGTCAGTATGAACGTGTATCAGAATAGTTGTTTTCCTTGCTTTATACTTAACTAAGCTAATCAACTGGTGGCATAGCTTCATATGTATTGCGCATAGTAGGTTATTGATCTTGTTATGCAAATCCTCACATAAAAAGGACTAAGTTTACTAAAAACGACTAAATTCCAAGCTAATGTTTTAAAGCTAAACTTTTAATGCCAAACACTTCAACTGGGGTCCAAAATACAACCCAAAAAACTTCCATGCGTGGAGTTATGCTCCAAAACAACACCCATTAACAAGCAACTCTGTCAGCAGTTTGATCTTCTGTCGTGGGATTGTTTGGAAATTAAGGTGCTTTTGGGGAACCTCAGACCATCTGCTCATCAGCTCCTCAGGTGGGCTTACTGTGAAGGAAAGTCACCGAAAAGGAGCAATGAAGGGACTTTTTGATCATAGAGAAGGAACCACCAGTTCTTTACTTCCTGAAGCTTCCCATTGTGCGCCTGATTGTCTTCTCCCGAGTGGTCGGGGTAGGGAGGTTCCATCGCTCACAACATCTGCAGGCATTCTTCCACAGATCCCCGGAGGCACATTATAACCCATTAAGTCTAACTTTGACAAAAACACACATTTAAACTACAATTACACTCCCTGTCTCATCTTTCACATACATTCCATCCTGCCTCTTCTTCTTGTGTTGGGCAATTTAATGGTTGCCAAAAACAGATCACAGACATACAGATGAATGAATCTTTTTAGATATGGCACTTTAACAGCAGAACATAAATATGAATAAACATGAGCTGACCTCTCTCAGGATCTAATAATGATAAATCTGAGGGTAGGCAGCCATAGAATATGTCCTTTTTTTTAATATACATCAACTGGATAAAGTGTAGGGATAGATGAAAAAAAACATTGTGGCCTTTCAGCGCTGTGGGCTGAAATTTTGCAAATGCACACAATAATAATGACAATAAATCTCTAGTTCAGCATTCCTTGAACACAAAAAAATCCTGTGCAGGTTGGAGACAAAGTAGAAAGAGGAGATATCAGGTGATCGGTTTCATTGTTTCAAAAAGGAACATCAGCGGGTGGGTAATCAGAAACCAGTTATCATCAAATAACAGCAACCCCAGGAAGCCTTTTTCTCTGATAGAACAGCAGCCAGGCCCAATTTCACAGGCCGCACTGTGGTTGACTGGGAAGAAATTGGAAAAAAATCTGAAATCGATTGCTAAGATTGCAGTGGTGCTTTTATTTGTCTCTTCTTCTGTCATTTTACAGTGTTACGTGGTTAGAAGGCATTTCAAGCCTGCACAACACCGCTGACGGCACTGCAGTAAAGGCGCTGCCTTCAGGTTTGAAACAGCCTTGTGCGGCATGCGGAAAAATGCTAGTAAAAACAGTCCAGGTAAAAATATAGACCTTAATGTAAGCTGGTTTTGACTACATGTGGAAAAAGAAAGTACACCTCTTTTCAACTCTATGCTGCCGTTGTCAGGTCTGAAAATTAGGTGAAACCAACCCTAAATGTACAGCAACGCATGAAATATACCGTCATTGTTATTTTTAAACCAAAATAAGCCGAAATGCAGAAGCAGTGTGTGAAAAAGGAAATACTGAAATTGTATAAGAAGTTAAAAGAGTTCAAGTAGAAGTTTTAAAAAAGAAAGCCTTATTTATAATAAGGTTAGTGTTGAGTGAATCTGAAGAATCACTTGAAGTGAAAGTGCTGAGCAGTGGCAAATGTCAGATTTATAAGAGTTTAAGTTTTCGTTTGTACTTGTTCAACCTCCAAGACCTGCGAGTTAAAAGCGCCATTTACTACTGGCAGGAAGCTATTACACTGGATATTCAACGGATGCAATTGGTGTTGCATTTAAACAATAACATTATCAGACAGGCTTGTGCAATTCCCCTACAAACCCATTAATGAATGAATTCTAATTACAAGAAAAAGCGATTAAATGACAGTGCGTTAGTACATGGGGATTACATTGCAATCAAAGTGTTCAATAAACAGCAATTAGTCTATTTCTCTTGACAGCATGAGGTTGCAGGTGCTGCCACACGAATATCAAATCATCCACTGCAGCAAAGTCACGACTCAAACCGCGGTGAGTTAACAACTGCCACCGCCACCACGAGCACTCTCTCATTACTGTTGACTGTGTGTGCACAACCAGAAATTTGCAATCAACATAATAATACACGTTTTTGAATAAAATATCACACTTTGACTTTGTTTTTAGATGAAAATGCTTGTCTATTAATATTCAACAGTCTATCAATATTTAATCTTACATTTTCTCCGTAGAGGGAAAGAATTGATAATACCCGGTTGTTTACGTTAAAACTACAATCATTAGACATGAATCATTCAGTAATGCCGCACACTCCTGACAGTTGAGCATATGTCGCAGAATGAAATAACTTCAAATTGAATTACATTCGAAATAAATGGAGAATTGAATCGTATTGTGAGATTGATTGTTGCTCGGTGCAGTTTTTTTTTCTGCTGTCATCAAGCTTCTTTTATGTGATTTTAATGTTTGGAGTGTGGATGAGGGGTAGAGCAAAGCATGTTATACAGTACAGTGGAATTAGATAGGGACGGCATTCACACAGAAATAATGTTTTATTCGAGCCGTCAAATGCGCTCACTAAATGAATTAATGAGAAAAACCTCTGAAAGAATGGCTGATATGAGCTGCAGTCATTTGTTTCCATGTAAAGATTTAGGGTTTAAACCGATTTACCAATCTTGAGAATTATGACACACTAATATAACCTGTGAAATTCAATTCAAAGCAGTTGTAATCTTTTTTTTATTCCATAAAGTTTCAGAAGTTTGCTGAATATAATATTAATACAGTTTAAAACACAATCCTTTCTCATTGCCCTGGGTAATGCAAGTAAAATATGAAAAAAAAAAAACTTTGTAAAACCTTACAAATATTTAAAGCTACGGTAAAAGCATCCCCTTACTGTAAATCTCTTCATGACACAGCTCTGCATTTTATTTATGTGAGAAATTTAATTCATTGACCTTTACTCGACTCTGAATGCTGAACTGTGCACGTGGCTCTGGGCCAAAACCTAAAGTAAAGGTTAAAAGAGATTCACGTTAGTTTGACAGTCAGTTTTGTGCCAGTTCCCACCTCACCAGAACTGTGTCGAAGTTAACATGGATTAGAACTGAATTAGTTCAAATTCATAGTTTCCCATTTCACAGTCTCAATAGGAACAAGTTAACATTCATTGATCACTTTTTTTTAACTCCTCTGAATTATCTTCCCTACATGGTAGGTACATAGCTTTATGAAGTGCGCTGGAGTTTCGGGGCATCACGGCCATGTGAACAGATGCATGCACATCTCTGCATTTGTCTGCTTTTTTACAAACCATCAAGATACTGAAACTCAAATTGCGTTTAATTCATTGTTTTTTTGTGCATTTCCTACTTAATTTCATCATTTTGCCCACTGGTGAGGGCATATTAGCCAGCAGAGGACCAGTGACAAACACTTATTCGCACTAAAGGAAAAAAACATCTACTCTGAGATTCTGTTAGGTATTGGAAAGCTTGCGAACCCTGTGGAATTGTCTTATTTCCACACAAATACAACCTAAAAGATTATCAGATTTTAACGCGTCCAAAAAGTAGTTTGCTGCATCCTCCTTTCAAAACCTTTCCCTTAGGTTAGGGTCCAGACTTTGACTTGGCCATTTCAAACATTTCTTGTTCTAGTTTAAGCAGAAGAGTGATAGGCAAGGCAAGATAAATGTAGTATGGATGCAGGACCAGCTGCACCTGTTTCCTCTGTGTTGTTATCTTTAGATCTTGGTGTCTGTCTTATTATCTCATAATCTTGGAATAGCAAAGCTCGTTGTCTTGTGATTACTGGTTACGTTTTTTGTAATCACGTGAAAACAAAAGGTTGCCAAAGCCAGGAGTGCCACGCCGCAATATGGCTTGAGGACAGAATGGAATTGATATAAATTAAAATGTCAGATAGTCTACACAGATGGCTAATTTTATATGTCATTAAATTTGTCATTAGGCTTTAGTTGAGCAGCTGTTGAATGAAACAGTTAACAGCCGCCCCACTTTTTCAAATTCAGTTTCAAATTTTGAATTTGCCTCCATTTAAAAAGAGCTTTGTTTAAAAAGAGCTTTAACCTGCAGTTGAACATGGTGTACTGTGTTCACAGACAAAGATTTCTGGAAGTGTTCCTGAGTCCATGCAGTGATTTCCATCAGAAATTCATGCCTGCTTTTAACGCAGTGCCTGGTGACAGCCCGAAGATCACGAGCATCTAATATTCACTGTCAGTTGTGTCTCTTGCACACAGAGCTGCGTGCAATATGCAAGGGAGAATTTATATTGAAAAACATTATTCTGAAATAGCGTCCACAAATTGTGGATGCAATTCACAAGACTGCTGAACCTCTGCCCATCTTTAGTTCTGAAAGACTATGTGTTTCTCAGGTGCTCTTTTTATGTCCAGTCATGTGACTGATCTGTTACCAATTAACCCAACTTTTTTAATGCCACTTACGGTACTTTTCCAGCCTTTTGTTGCCCCCATATCAACTTTTTTTCTGCCATCAAAGTGAGGGAGTATCTTTCATGAAATAGTAAAAAAAATTTTACTTTCATCATTTCATCATTTTATGTTTTCTATGTTATGTTGTGAATTAAACTGTGTTTTATGAAATCTTCAAATCAGTGTATTTGGTTGTTATTTACATTTTACAGTGTCCCAACTTTGCTTTATTTGGGGTTGCCTCATTTTGAGAAACTAGGGTTTTTTTTTTCTTGATGCAATTGGTTAATTTGCCTGAACTATGTCATTCGATATAGTTGCTATATTACCTATGTAATGTCCTTGTCATATTAGGCAGTAAAGTCCAGTCAGTGGATTTGGATTACAAGAAGCAATGGTAGCTGTGGGCCCAGCAGGGAGAGCACTTGGGGAAAACAGACTCTTTGAAGAAGCAAAGAGGAAATTCAGGATTTTTAAGTGGAGGGTGTGGCCCAAGTAAGCCTTTTGAAACCCGGTGGCCATTTTAGGTGAGTTTTTTCTGGCATTTTTAGTGATTGTAGGACTGTTTAGGTGAGTTTGTCTGCTGAATCTGCTAGTGTGTCTTGTCCTGCCTCCACCTCTGGCACCCTCTTTACTTTTTATACTTTCTATACTTTTACCCCCTACCCAAACCAGGATATGAATCCCATTCCTACTTATCTTTATCTCTTCTATTTCTACCCCCTACCCGAACCAGGGTTTGTATCCCCGCCCCGCTGTGACTGGTGTGCAGTTGGTGAGAGGCTGGAGTAGCTTGTGGTTGTGGGGGAAAAAAAGAAAGATGGTTGTTGTAGTGTGAGGAGCAGTGATGGCTGGCATTAGGGGAGTGACTCTGGGACGCCAGTGATCATTGTCTAGCCTCCTGGAGGTGTCGTGGGCCCAACTAGATGAAACACTGATGAAAGGAGGTTCCCACCTGATGACCCCAATGACATGTTGGTCAGCACTGCTCACTGATCCATATAGTCCATTTTTTCTTTAGCACAAGTTTATTGTGTTTACCTTAAAACCTATTATTATGAGAAATTAGAAAATAAACTTTGTCAAGCTTTATCTGGACACAACAAAATAATCAACTAATAATGACTGAACAGTATTGTTAATAAATGATAATCTGTCGTAATTTTTTAAACCTTGGTTTGAATGGTGGCACCATGTAAATGCACTCATCTTTTATCCTCAAACATTGAAGCACAGCATCAATTTAGAGTTGCTGAGCCTAATTCCTCTACTATTCAGTAATATGGACTTCCACCACTTTGGCTGCCAGATACCAGATAAGAAACAGCTAAAGGGGAGTTGAAACAACTTTGCAAACTCTGTCTTAAACTTAAACAAATTTCAACAACTGGCCTCCTCACAGAAATTATGTAAGATATTCCCAAAGATTTGGGTTTAGAGATTTAGATAGATAGATAGATAGATAGATAGATAGATAGATAGATAGATAGATAGATAGATAGATAGATAGATACTTAATTGATCCCGAAGGAAATTTGTGGTGGACTGATTTAAAGAATGTCAGTGGAAAGCACAACTTTCCCAGATAATGTGTATCCAGCGACCATCAACCATTTTTTGTTTTTGTTTCTCTGTTTTGCCAATAGGATTTCCCCACAGAAGACAAACAGATTTGTATAGAGAGTTAAATTACAAACATGTCCCCTGAGAATGCTAACCAAAAACATGTGTCTGGCTTTCAAAGAACCAAGACTTTGCTCCATGTAGTTTATAAAACATGCAACTGACAAAAATGAAGGACGATGTGAGGAATTTGTTTTATGAGCACACAGAAACTCACTCATAAGTCCCTTAGTTTAAGTGTATATTAGCTTTGACACGTTGTTTGCATCGAACAACACCTGTCTCTTAAATGTGTCACTACAAATTTACACTGACAAGCACTTAATGACTTGGCGCCACAATTCACAGCTTCTTGGTTATTGTATTTATAGTGTTTCCTTATGGCTGTTCAGAATGTGGAGCATGTCCTTAAATGAAACTTTCATAATGAGATGCTGAGTTCTCTTCGGTCCATGGTCGATGCGAGATCAAATGAAGTTCGATAAATTTATTGTATTTAGGTGTAGAATTCCCCGCTTGATTTCCAGACTTAAGACTTTAAACAATTATAACAAAGCAAGATGCTTGTTGAAAGCAATGTCTTTTCCACTTAAAAAAGTCTATTAATTCTTAAACATTTCATACAAAATGGAAAGGTTGTCACTTCAGTTCTTAAGACCAAACAAAAGGGTTGACCTCACTAAATAAAAGCTTCCTTATTTTATCAAATTATTATAGTATTATTGATTAATATTGAATCAATATTACCATTTTCCATGTTGCTTTTTTTTTACTTGTATCATTTTGCTTATAAGGTAGAAATGTAAATACAATTCAGCTCCACTTGTGATATATGCCTACAGTAGTCCTGCATATTAGTTGTCCCTAACATTTGACTACTGTTTAAATTAGAAGGTTTCTTGCCTGCTTCTAATTATTCAGTATCCACCTGTTAATATGCTTTTAACTTTAGTTGATATAGCTCGGTTACTGTGAAGAACGTACCATCACAGCATTAACCCCCTCTTGCTTCAGACCAACTCAATACGATTGGCTGGGAGATTCGTGGTTCTCTTGTGATTGGATGTTCCTTGTTTCCTGGGCTCCAATCTGCACTCTGACGTCTCTCGGTCTGCCCCGAGACAGACTGGAGAGAATGGCTGCCAGTGGAGGTTAGCAAAGTCTTCATTGTTTTGTGGTCTAAACACACTGAAATTATGTCTTTCAAAGTTGAATTTTGTGCTTATTACTGTCACCGAATGTAGCCTTGCGGATTAATTGAAAGTCGTTACGTGCTTCATTCTCGCTAAATGAAGTCACGTTCTGAATGACTACTCCAAACTGTTGGTAGTCGTAGCCTGGCTATGTTGCTAACGATAGCTGTCAGGCTAACTTTCGGCAGATTAGCTTTGCTACCTACAGCTGATTGTGTAAACACTTGTTTGTAACAAGTGGAAAGCGTTAGACAAGTGTTAGTAATGGTCACTTTGATCAAATGAACGCAGCATATATCGCCTTAGATACTGTTAAACTTCTATAAGACAGCGTATGTGGCCTTTAAAGACGTTTTTGTCCTTTGTGTCTCACAATTTTGTGTCAAAGAAAGGTTGCTAACATTAGCTTGGTGCCAAGCTAACTGCTAAAAGTTAAGCTTGTGCGTCTACTAGTAAACCCAACTGGAAGTATTGCTGGGATTTCTAAAGAAAAACAAGCGTTCAGACGATAAAATACACAACCTTATTAGATAGTAGTTTTCATCCTTCAAGTTTGTTTTTTATCTTTATTCGCAAATCAAGTAGTTAAAGCAGGCATCGCTCAATGGTTCTAGATGTTAGCAAGTTAGCTACCACCTGGCGAGACAGTAGTTTCTATTCATCGGTTGCGAGTCTTTGTCCTATCAAGGAGTTGGCGTTACTCAGCACGAGGTATTACTTGGAATGTATTTCTTCAGTAGAAGCTGAGATGGTAGAGCTACAGCGAGACATAGGAGCCGAAAAGTTGTAATGCCACTCGTACAACTCGCCATTAGACGTCTGATAACATGACATGTTTACTTTGCAATTACTACTATAAAGGGAACACCAGTGAATTCACTGGGTTACATTCTCATATGTACCCGTTAGATCAACTGAATCTCGAAACAAAGTTAGAATCAAGAGGAGACAATGTCACATCATTTTAAGGTAGCCAAATAAATTTGAGCCTATACACACTATAAATAAGTACTTCTATAAGATCTTTAATGTTATAATATTTATTTTGACACTATCATCAATCAACCAGGGGTTTAATGATTCTTTAAATTCACGGTTTGGTTGATTGAATTGTTTTTGTCAAAGCTAAGAAAACAAATTTAACAAACTAAAAAAAAAAAAAATCAAATCAAAAGATGAGAAACTAACTAACCACTAATCTCACTTTAACAATGAAGAGGAATTGTCTCAGTGCTAATTAAAATGACTGTTAGTTAATTACTGTTTTTTAACTGTCGCTCAGTGTGTCCTGCACAATGACACAAACAGTCATCTAAGTATATGTTTGCTTTTTACTCTCTCTATCGAAAATAGGTTTTATATAGGTTATTTATAGTTTTTTTTTTTTTTTATTTCACTGCAGAACTATGTGTTGATTATTTATTCAGCCTCTTTCCTTGTCATGCACACAGTTGACAGCTTACCAATCTGAACCCTAAAGGCCTCAGTATGCTTCTCCATCGCTATCCATCAATCCGTCTCCGTAGTCACAGAGAGGCTCTCCGTCCTTTCAAAGTTCTCCGTCGGGCTGTCGGATACGAAAGGCAATTCACCTCCCGATCAGTAGGCGTCGCTACCTTAAACGACCCAATCTCGCGACGTCTATCACGAAAGTCGTTGATTGATTGTTTACCTTCCAGCTCCGTTCCACTTCTCACAGTGAACGATGGTGATCGAGAGAGAATTTTTTTTTTTAAATGTTGACCGGCACACAGTAAACTCTTTCAAAAATGGCGGTGTTGTTGTTGTGAGAGGAGGGAACTAACTAACCGGAAAAGTGATTCCGGAAATAATGTTGTTAGCCGACCAATCACAACCCTTGCGGTCTCCGTCGCCTCGACAGATAGATAGAGAGGGCTCTCCGTAGATGACCATAAATGGTGGATTGTTCTTGGCTTTTTAGTGTAGACATTGTTGCCAACTTGCCAACTTTTCAGTGACTTCTTCTCACAAAAAGCACCTAGCAACAAATCAAATGAGTTGTAAAACTATTGTAACTCTAAACCAGAGATTTCTTTGGCAATGTCTCTCAAACACAGTGTATAAGTTCCTTGCTGAAGTCGCAAGCAAGCAAGATCTTATACCAAACCATTACCATACAAGTCAGAATATAGTTTAGACTAAACTTAGTGGGAGCTAGTTTTACCACAAACTTAATTGGTGACCACTGACTGTTGAGTGTGTAACAGAGAGACAAATCAACATTTATGCTCTGTCGCCTCTAACCTTCTCTGATGGATCATTCCATGTAAGGATCGAAATCCCGTCATAGTGGTTCCCTTTAACTCATTTGTGTGCCAGATATTTCCCCACCTCTCCCAGTGTGGTGCCAGAAACATTGCTGAGATTCATGACTCTTTTCTAATGATTGTAATCACAAATGTTTTGTTGAGTCAATGCTGCTTCTTCGAGTTTAACAGTGATAATTCATTCTCTTTCTTTTTGCTGTTTTATTCAGAGGTAGGGAAGCTGTTACAAGTACAAAATGGGACACCTCCAACCACCAGCTACAACGGAGTAGATGCTGTGCATGCTTGTAACGTTCTTCAGCAGCTCAAAGCCTTGTATGATGAAGTGCAGCTCACGGACATCGTTGTAGAAGTGGACCACGGCAAGACTTTCTCGTGCCACCGAAATGTTCTTGCAGCAATCAGCCCATACTTTAGGTAAGAAAATTGGATATGAATAGGGCTGTCGCGATAACCGCAAAATGCAATCACCGCGGTGCTGAGAGGACCTCCGCGGTGCGTGTCCAGGCCACCGCCACCACCGCACGCCCCCTTGCATGCGCAGAACAACTCGAGAAACTAAAAGAGTTTTTAAGACTGCACAGTAGATACAAAGCGACTGACAGAATTGATACTCTTTTTAAGCCAGCACAGTAATAATGATACATTGTATATTCCCCGCAAGGCAGGAGAAACACATTAACACAGCGAGGTGCCGCGTTTCTGTCGTCATCTTTGCATATAGGCACCGCACACGCACACACGTCTGCATGCTACTCGTTGTGGTCTCATTCTCCCTCAGCAGCTGATATTACAAGAATATGCCTACTCAGTGTCGAAGCAATAGAAGTTAAAATAAAATGCAGTGGCCTACCTTTATCTCGGCTTTACTCCTCTGCCTAGTCCGGACACTTTATGGCTTTGAATCTTCCCTTATGATCCATGTTTAACGTTGTAAATGCGACCGTCTAATAGCAACAATAAACTAGCTTCCACAGAACCACAGCTTGGTGTGCACATTTGCTGTTGGGAAATACCTGATCATTTCAACAAAACTGTGTAGGTGAAACTATTTATATATATATATAAAAAAAAATAAAAAATAAAAAAAACATTTAAAAAATGTGCCGTGCCAGAAATAAGCTCTAACAACTTCGCGGAAACAGTTAAAGTTCAGCTTGGGTTGGTTGGTCGGTGGCAGTCTGTTTAAAAAAACTGTATCCCGGACACGTGAGCTCAACTGCTGCACTGATCTGCTTCGTTTTTCTCCGTCATTACTAAACGAAACTTGCGCAGGTCTGCAACAATGTTGCAGAACTGGGGTATGCGCTGCTTGATCTCCGCTATGTTGGTCTGTGAGCGAGTAAATGACAGGCAAAGCAAAGTGAAATATCAGAATCACTGGGGAAAAAAGACGGATTATGCGCTCGATTTTCATCTAACATTGCATGTCGTGGAAAGTAGCCTAATGAACAAAAATGCGATATCACCGCATACCGCGCTGTTGAGCGGCTATGAGTCACCGCGGTGGGAATTCCCTCACCGCGACAGCCCTAGATATGAATAAAGTTTTGTTTACAGATGTTTATAAGTTAGCAGCTGAAAGGCTTAAGCTGGTGACTGATTCAGTTTGGTTTCTAGTAGGGCTGAACGATATATCGTTATCGTATCTATATTGAGATATGAACATTCAAGAAAGTAATTCCGAAAAAGCGACGATATAAACGATATATTTCCCCCGCGCTCGCCCTGCTTATACAGCTCCGGCAGTCACCATAAACATTACTTTTAAGATTGCGCTTGAACGCACCCCACCGCCAGCCAACCACAAAGCTTATTTCACGCTTGCTGTGGATCGACAGCTGAAGCCAACCAATGACAAACATAGGGGGTGGGAGAAGTAGACTGAGACGCACACAGCCACACACATTCACGGGGAATTCACAGCGAAATCGAAACGAAAGAAACGAAAGAAAAGTGACATGAGCGCGGAAGATAATTCGGCCGGTGGCAGTGCAGAATCTAATTTTGTGCCAAAACATAAATCATCCTCCATTATTTGGAGGTATTTTGGATTTAGAAAGGATGATGTCGACCAGAGCGAGGTGTTGTGCAGGTCGTGCTTGGCGAAAATTAATCAATAAAACTGCACTCTTTTGTTTTATGTTTTTATTTTTCTGAAAAATGCTTGGTTTTCACCGAACCCGTAGTCATATCGTATCGTATCGATATCGAGATATCTGGCATGAATATCGAGATATGAAATTTTGTCCATATCGTTCAGCCCTAGTTTCTAGTTCCAAGTTGTTGTATTTTGATCAAACTATCTTGTCAGTTTATTGCGTGTGAATGCATTAAGCCACCAAAGTGTTCCTCTTTTCTCACCTTCACCATTAGGTCCATGTTCACCAGTGGCCTTACAGAGAGCAGCCAGCGTGAGGTCAGAATTGTTGGGGTGGAATCTGAATCAATGCACCTCGTCTTAGACTACGCCTACACATCCAGAGTCACGCTCTCCGAGTCCAATGTCCAGGCCCTGTTCACTGCAGCCAGCATTTTCCAAATTCCTGCACTGCAGGATCAGTGTGCCCAGTTCATGATCAGCCGACTTGACCCCCAGAACTGCATTGGGGTCTTTATGTTTGCTGATGCATATGGTCATCAGGAACTAAGGGAACGCTCTCAGGATTACATCCGCAAGAAGGTCAGTTGAGCATGAGCTCAGGATTGGGTTGATAACAGTTATGGTAATTTAATGATTATTACTGCTGCTATTTTATCCTACTATTTAAGACATTGTTTTAGTTTAGTTCTGTATTAGTGTTGCCTTTGTGATCAGTGTATTTGTTTGCTAAAAACTGAAACATTTGATGTTTTTGTGGTAGTTCTTGTGTGTATCACAGGAGCAAGAGTTCCTCCAGATGACCAAGGAGCAGTTGGTAAGCATTTTGAACAGTGATGACCTAAATGTGGAGAAAGAAGAACACGTCTACGAGAGCATTGTCCGCTGGCTTGAGCATGATCGAGCTGGACGGGAAGCCCACCTCGATGAGGTTTTTTCCCAGTGCATCCGCCTGCCCTTGCTGGATGAGGCCTTTCTCAGTCTGATACCTCCTCCTTTTGCTTGTGCCCTGTCCCTGTCCAAAGACCCTGCTGAGGCAAAAGCTCGCCTCACTGGCACGAATGGTTGTCCACAGCGCCTGGGTATGACCGCTTCTGAGATGGTCATCTGCTTTGATGCTGCTCATAAACACTCAGGTAAGAAGCAGACGGTGCCTTGTCTGGACACAGCGACAGGAAGGGTGTTCAAGCTCTGCAAACCACCTAATGATCTCCGAGAGGTCGGCATCTTGGTGTCTTCAGAGAACGACATCTACATCGCTGGTGGGTACCGACCCAGCAACAGTGAGGTGTCCATAGACCATCGAGCAGAAAGTGACTTCTGGCAGTATGAGCACGCAGGCAATCGGTGGCTTCCACGGGCCCCTCTGCTGAGAGCAAGAATAGGATGCAGACTTGTGCACTGCTGTGGGAAGCTTTATGCTCTCGGAGGCCGAGTTTATGAAGGTGACGGGCGAAACGCATTAAAATCAGTAGAATGCTACGACGCTCGGGACAACTGCTGGACAGCAGTGAGTCCTATGCCAGTGGCCATGGAGTTTCACAGTGCTGTGGAATATAAAGACCGCATCTTTGTCCTCCAAGGTGAGTTCATGCTGTTTAAGCAAATGTATGAAAACATACTGCTCATCACTTCAAAATGAACAGATTTAGTTTTTTTCCTCTGCAGGTGAATATTTTTTCTGCTATGATCCCCGTAAGGACTATTGGAGTCATCTCTCTCCAATGAGTGTCCCTCGGAGTCAGGGTCTGGCTGCCTTGTATAAGAACTGCATCTACTACATCGCTGGCATCTGCAGGAACCACCAGCGTACCTTCACTGTGGAGGTCTACGACATTGAGAGGAACACATGGAGCCGTAAGAGAGATCTGCCGTTTGACCAAGCCACAAGCCCTTATATCAAGGCTATGCTGCTGCAAGGCAAGCTTCACCTGTTTGTACGTGCCACACAGGTCATGGTGGAGGAGCATGTGTTCCGCACCAGCCGCAAAAACTCCCTTTACCAGTACGATGATGAGGCAGACGTATGGACCAAAATCTATGAGACGCCTGACCGCCTGTGGGATTTGGGTCGCCATTTTGAGTGTGTGGTGGCCAAACTTTACCCACAATGTCTACAGAAAGTGCTTTGAGATCAGTGATTTTTTTTTTTTTTTTTTTTTTTTTTTTTTTTTTTTTTTTTTTTGTGAATCCAATCTAATAGGCAGAGGGAGTGGTGGGGTCCTGCCTGCCTTGTGCCTGGTGTTACCCTGGGTTTGCACCACATGGACCATTTTGCGTTAAGTCTTAAGTTGTTTAAACTTTGGTTTAACATGATCAAAATCGGGGTGCTTTTAAAGATTGCAGTATTTTTTTTTTTCAGACGGCACCAATTACCCAGACTGATGCGCGTTCAACAAAAACCGTACAACAAATCATAAGTGCAATTATCCTATTTTTCGCTTGATGTTAAGCCATGTTCTATTTTTGTTTGAGATGCGTGAGTAGGTATGGATTTTTGCAGATGTTAGGCATGCAATGACGGTGTTGGAAAGGTTAGAAGTGCCCTCCAGAGATATGGATGCTATGTGTCAGCATAAAGTGAAAATCTTTATATATTAATAACTATATAAACTATATATTCATACGGGTAAGATGAGTACCATAGCTCATTAGTAGGTTGCTAGCTCTGAGGTTTTTCTTTGTTTTATTCTTTTTGTCTATTCAGTGTCCATGCCTGTCCAGCTTATTTTATAGACACGTTTTAATATGAAGTGTGGTTGTGATTTACATTATCTTAGTGTTTTAAAAGGTGGAAGCATGTATGATATTTTTATGCCCCCCTCCCCCCACCCTCCCCTCTTCCCTCACAAGCATCAGTGTGTCAAACCATACACTAAGAATGGCTTCGGAGCTACATTACTTTCAGTTTTAGGTTCCAGTTGAATGGGGCTCGCACCTCCCGCTCTTTTGAGTTGGCATCCATTTCACATCATACGCGAATAGAATTTAAGTGAGATCTTAGAATATTCACTCTCCACATTGGAGAAATAAGGACAGAGTCAAGTCTGTGCTAACACTAAGTGGCAAGTTCAAACCAACTAACGGGTTTACCTCAGAAACTTCAGACGTATTTGACAAGGAGTAAAGGGATGTTTCAGGCCATGGTGTAAAAACCTCGGTTCAACGTTCAGCTCTGAAGTTGATTTTTGGTATCGGGCTAAAACTATTTGGAGAGAATAAAAAGCAAGGTTCGTTAAAATGCCAAAAAGCATTTGAGGTCTTGTTATAGTTGTTGTGGACATTAAAGCAAATTTTTGTGGTAGCAATAAATCAAGGAACTGTGATTAGGCTATTTGTTATGTTGCATTGCTTTAGGAAAAGCGCATTCATGTTTTTGTGTGCTCGTCTGTTCGTGTAAACTACAGTAGTGCCAGTGGCAGTTGTTTGGCTGCTGCATGGGTGCAGGCTGGAAGTGACGCGTAGTTTAGTGCAGATCATGTGATGCCAATGTGCCTGTGGCTGGAAAAGGGGGCAAACTGCACCACCTGATGAAGAATATCTGATGAGTCGTACTCGGCATTGGACTGAATCACTATCCACCGCAGCGGCCCTCGACTGCAAACTTTACGGAGCGCCCTCACAAACGGGACGATTTCACAACGTGAGGGTGGTCCGGCCTTTTTTGTGCCATTACACCTCACGGCCATGAATCCGTTTTTTTTTTTTTTTTTTTTTCCACACCATCACACGGAGGACACAAACTGTCGGTGCTGCTTTTTTTGTCTTTGTTCTGTTTTTGTTTTTTGACAATCTTGCGTAGAAGAATACCACCTGCCCTCCCTGCAGAAAGTGTGACCTTTTCAGTGCTGTCAGTTTCCTCACGCGGGTTCCTGTGTCATCTTTGCACGGCACATTTCTAACGAGTGCCCCCTCTTGTTTGACGGAAAGGTTTCAGTGACCGTATAGCAATCAGTGAAAAAGGTTTATATGGAAACGAATACCCTTGGAGTCACACTCAGTCAGCACTTGAGGATATTTTACTTCTCCAAGAGAAGATCCACCACTGAAAGACTTGAAGGTGATTTCTAATCAACCTGGCTTGAAAAATCTCCCACCCCCCCATCTCTCTCTCTCTCTTCCCCTCTGGAAAAAAAAGATGAACAAAACAAACTCAAGGTTGAGAGATGGTCTGAGCTTCACAGCCGTGGCTACAGGCGGCCATTCGAGAACTCTCAGGATTTCTACTGATACACAGTACTGTATTTCATTTTTGTTGTTATGTGTAATATACTGTACTATAGGTTTGCTGTACTTGCACAGTTTTCTAAACTTGTATTCAGTTTCTTTTATAACTTGAAAAAAAAAATAGATGTGATTTCCTTTTGTTGTTTCCAGTGGCTGATTTTTATTTCCCCCCCCCCCTTTTTCTATATGTATGTATCTATTTTAGTTATGGCAGAGTAATCCTGCCCTGATGAGGGAAAACACGATTACCTGCACTAGTGATGATAATAGATTTTTTTTTTTCCTTTTTTTTTTTCTGTAGTGCATTAGTATTTCTTTCAAACATCTCACCAGACCTAAGCATTACAGGTGAAACGACAGCATTGTTACACTGTTTTAAAAACACCAGTCGTGTCACACAACAAGCTAAAACAAACTGCTTCCGGTGTTGTCGGTGGTCACTCGCGGTCATTATGTGGCTCCTTCTGGCCACCTACGTGCATTTTTGCTCATTGGTGCTATTCCATTGTGTCGCCATCCTTGCTTTTTTTTTTTGTTGTTGTTGTCACATATACTTTTATGGTTTGTTTTTCGGTTTCAGGTTAATAGTGGTTGTTGAGCTCAACTGTGAAATTCACATTGCACATAATTTGAAAATAAAACTATTAAGAGTGGAGTTGTGTTTCTTTTTTTTTTTTTTTTTTGTGAAACGTTCTCATGTCACTATAAGTGCCCGAGTCGGTGTGCTCTGTAAGGATGATGTTTGGGGCTCAGAGATGCTCTGGAGACAAACGCGCGCGCTGTAGTGATCTGGAGCTGACGAGAAAAAAAAAAACAACCCTCAGGCGACCCCTGTGTGACATGTGACCAGGCGTCAAACGAAGAAGCAGCCCGCAGGAGCCAGCGTAACTTTACTCTGAACGGACGCTCGGGCTGCAAAGAGCTCACAGTGAAAGGTAAGCTTCGGTTAGACAGCGACGTCCAACAGCCTCTCCTCCCGACGAAGAGCTTTTTCGCTTTGTTCCGATAGCTCCGCTTACACACACCACGTGTACATATTCCGAATCCGCGCGTTAAGAGTTTAACAGAGCTGTTGAAGTTTATTCTGGGGGGCCGTCTGTTGTACCTGTACCCTGAGTATGTCCACACACCGTAGTTCAGCATTATGTACAGTAGCGCAGTCGCTTTCCTGATAGTTGTAGTTTAACCCATGAAGATGACGTAATAGCTGATGCCTGTTGCTCGGCTGGAAATGCAACTGGAGCCTAGGTGGTCATGTGTTAGTCAAAACTCAACAGGCATACTTTTTTGCAAATTTTTTTAGTAACCTTTTGACCCTTAAGTAAAGCGCACTGCCACACTATCCGCACTCCGTGGCGACACCGTTAAATTCCACTAGTTCAAAGGCCATTTGAGTCATTGATGAGTGCAAATCTCAGTTTTTTTCTACATTCACCAGCAACGGTGTACAACAGAATGACTCCCTCTTTTTCATCCATAAAATGCTGAAAGATCACTTCATTTTAAGTGTATGCATAAGATACGTGCTAATAAACAAGACAAAACTTCAGGAAAACAGGAAAAAAATATTATTTTGGTAACATCCATGAGTCAGGAGTTTGAGTTTGGAATGATGCTTTGGCCTTTTTTTTTCTTTTTAAGTGGCCTCGCTGTCATTAATGTTTCACACTCCGAACAGGAACATGTCCCCTGCTCCAGCAGATGTGGTGGGCTACAAACCCCTGGATGGGGGCTGGGGCTGGATGGTGGTGTTTGGGGCCCATATATCCATTGGATTCGCTTACTCGACACCCAAAGCCCTTTCCATTTTCTTCAAGGAGATTCAAGAGGACTTGGGTGCCAGTTACAGTGCGATAGCATGGATTTCCTCCATCATGCTAGCTGTCATGTATGCAGGCGGTGAGTTGATCAAAACTGTGTTTGTTGCACCGGTTTGTCTGGATAGAACACGTTTTACAGGTTATAGTCAACACGTTTTTTACAGACTACATTGTAACCTCAGCATCAGTCCTGACCTGACCTGTGCAGCTAGACTGAATATGTGCAGGTTTCAGTTTTAAAGGGATACTCTGAAAACAGTTCTTCAGTGAGTCCAGGTTATCTGGCCCAAATGTCCGTCGCTGCTGCTCTGCAGTGTCCTTTTACGTACGAGCTGACTTTTGCTCCGCGAAAAGCTGATGAGCAACATCAATAAACCACCAACCACGAATACAGTACAATAAGCTCACGTGAGGAATTCACACCTCACACCTGGAGGTGGCCACAGGTTCTGTTTTGTTGGCCCCTTTAAAGCAGTACTTTTATGCACAACCAGAGAATACATTTGCATTTGGTTGCAAAAACTGGGTTTAGATCTGTGGTATGGAACTGCAAAAGCAAATGCAGGCTTTACCCTCTCACTGTGTGCCATTTGAAGCTCCACAAAGAAAAGAGCTTGTGTTTTGTGGCACTCGTCTCGGTAGACAGATAATGGATAAATTGACTTCACATGAGTGAAATAGTGTTAGGCTGCCTAATAGGAGGAATGTCGCAATTAGGCATTCGTCACCTGACTTGAATTTAAACCGCTTTTTCTGATGTGGTTTACTGTGTCATTAGGTCTTTGGCCTTTCCATTTTCAGCACTCCGGTAGAGAATACTGCACGTGAAAATAACTGGTCCAGTGTGCATGATTATTGTTCAAAAGCCAAAATCTGCCGTGACTGGATGATGGAAATAAAATGTGTGTGGAAACGCTAACCCTGAAAGTTGGTGGTTTACATGTTATCAGTTACTGGACTAGATACTACAGTGTATCACTGCTAGATCAGTGACCCAATTTTTATTGATCACACAGAAGCTCCGGAGTTTTAAGTGCAAACGAGCTTTAGTTTTCTACCCAGTTCTGTAGCCTGTGCAGTCCTGTAGCTGAGAACCAGAAGCATAGAGTGGGCTTATTACATATATTTGTTGTCATTGTTTTACCTTTTCAAAAGAAAACATGACCTGGTAGAGAGACAGTTGCATTGGTAATGCATCAAAATCAACTAATCCAATAGCATGAAGCCTGTTTTAGAGTATATGATGTATTCAGATAGACAGCTGTAGCCTCATTTTTAAGGTATTCTGCGTGTATTCATCACTGTGAAAACGGTAATGGGTTTAGTGGCTGATTTTGAATGTAATTACTTGTTTTAAAGAGTGAGTTGCACGGCGCGACTGACAGTATCGGACTATAGCTCTCACAACCTGAAAAAGCTGAATTTACTTTTCTACAATGTGCGTCCCATTTCCCACCAAAGGTATTTGTGTCATTGGTAGATGAGGGAAGATAAAGTCTTGGAGGCCTCACCTGAGCTCATCAGCTGCTTTTTTTTCAAGGTTACAGCATAGAGAGGTTTGTTACTCACCTGTTTTCAGCTCAGGGTGGCCTAACCGGTGAAATATACCTCCCCACTGTGGCTCAGGCATAGGACTTTATCATATTGTCCTTGGCAGGGCTTCAGCAATGTCACCCGATGGAGGAGAGACAGCTGGAATATATCAGAGGAAGGGTTCAGCACACAGGGGTCTGACACCAAGTCCCCATGGGAGAGACATGACAGCCTTTTCAGAAAACCTCTGACTCAAGAAGTCCAAATGATAATGGAAATGGAAATAGTGGTAGAACATGAGATGCCCTATTGTGATGCAGTTGCAGTGAGAAAGATGATGTATTTGTGACCCCTGCTGGCACCTGGTTAACTGTATAAATAGCAGGATGGAGATTTTTTTTTAGTTCATGGACAGTAGATACAGTTGTTGAGGATAACGCTTCACGGCTCAGCCCAAAAGTCCAAGAAAGATATTTTCTTTTCATCAATCTGTTCACAATTATATGTGAATGCATATGCTTTAAGCATCCCATTTTTAGATGGAGATACAGTACATCCAAAAATGTACAGTGCTTTGCTTAGTGTGACCCGTCGTCAGGGAAACAAGGAGCTGAAGAAAAGGACTGTGTGATCCTTTATTCTCCTTTCAGATTCTGCAGTAAACTGAATGAATAGACTTTAAACAACGTAAAAAGCTGCCAGTTGTCCATCACGGGGTCACTCAGAGACAAATGAGGCAAACAACCACCCTCACACTCACTCATTAGGGCCAATTTAGAATCAACAATTAACCTCACGTGCCCGATTTTTAGGGCTGTAGGAGAAAGCCAGAGAACCCGGAGAGAACCCATGCATGCACAAAAAGAACATCCAAACTGTAGACATCAAATCTCATCGTTGGTTATACAGTTAACTTTAGAAAGAAATGACCTCATAGTGTTTTACCAGTTCTTTGTTTAATGTTCCTAACAGGGAAATCTGGCTTTTAATTTGTGTTCTTCGATGCATAAGAGTTTATGTGTACGTAATGTGATGAAGGAATTATGACGTGAGTTCTTTATGACGTTATTTATTTTATTTATTGGCCAGAGGCCGTTACATTCTATGAATGTTCAACAGTTTTTGATGAGAGTGTGCTTGATATATGTGGTACCAAGGTTCTGTGGCTGAAAAACAACCCCACATCATCAGCCCTCCGAGACTGTGCTTGACAGTTGGTATGAGGTGTTAGTGCTGGTGTTTTGTGTTGGTTTTTTACCAGATGCCGGTAGTTTTATGACCAAACATCTCACCTTCTGCTCTGAGGAGGCTTTCTCCTGACAACACTTCCAAAACAAGCGATATTTTCTGACAGAAACTTTAACATTCAGCATGCTAACAGGGGCCTATAGAGGTTTTTTTTTACAGTTTCTCTGACCATTGCACAGTTTCAGCTTGTGGTGAACTTTTGGCAACTTTTTACTCCTGGAAAGATGAGCAACTGTCTAGTCTTTCAACTAATCTTTCACTCCGTAGAACGATGAACTCCCAGTTGCTTGGAAATAACCTTATATTGGTTATTGGTATCATGTGAAACATGAAGTTTTACATCCCGTCACAGTCAGACACAGTCATACAGGTAATTCGGGGATAACCCCACAACCCTGTCCTTGCCCAGTCTTTGAGAAAACTAATCCAGTTATAAAGAAAGCAAAAAAAAAAATCATTGCTCAAACAATCAGTGTGCAGAAGTAAAAAAAAGGAAAAAAGGGCACCATCTCATCGCAGCTTCAGTATAAACGTGTTAACTTTTCAGCACGAGATCAGCTTGTTTGAAAAAAAAAGTCAAGTCGATATTTAATTGAATTTGCTTTGACTTTTCTGAATTTCTTAATTGAAAATTACGATTGTAACAACGTTCATCCTGTCAGAGCAGTAGTCTTCAGATCTGCTGAGCTGTGAACAAGCCTCACACTGATGCTACGGCTACACGGAAACGCTTTTCACTGTAACCGATACTTTTGCTTATCGTTTGGCTGTCGCGGCCACACGGAGCCGGTGTTCCCACTACCCCAAAACGATTGTTTTGGAGAACGGGTTCCAGAGTGGGAAGATCTGAGAACGGCGTCGTTTCGTTTCCATTGTTACAGCCAAAACGGATTCGTTTACATCTGCGTCAGAGCCACACGGCCAACGCCAGTGACGTATACACATACGTCAGTGACCAGAACAAAAAGCGGCTTCCATTCAAAATCCGGAAGAAGAAGACAACACAACAAGGACAGACAGCGATCATCATGGACCCCACAACATTGATAGCAGCACTGCTGCAGACACTGCTAACTACAGCGCCGTTGTTGAAGGAACAACGTGAGCTTCGCGCTGGTAGAAGTAGGGGCGTACACGCGTGCGCATTGCTTCTTCTATTGTTCTGGTGTAACCGGTGGGGGTGGCTTACAGCGCACATATAGGTGTGGCGTGTGTACTGCATCGTTTTCAGCGTTTTCATCGTTTCCAGCTTTCCTGTGTGGTCGCAATAAAGTGTAGCTGTAGCCTGAGTCTCATTCAGCACAGTGCCTGACAGGGTTTAGCAGCCACGCACATACAGCAACATAATTCAGGGACATTGTCTAACCCGTAAGTCGGAAACTTTTTTTTCCCCTCGCAGCTAACAGTTTTGCACTCTGGGCCAATCTTCAGTCTGAGTTTTAATTTTCCTGTTGATTTTCTGCTTATATGACACACAGAACACAAAAGATTTACATTTTTGTAAATCTTTCAGTTGTTGTAACGGGCACAAGTGCACATTTGACAGGATTTAAAAATGAAACGTTCCCACGGATTCAATTGAGCACTGAATCAATTGTGCTTTATGCCACGATTACTTTCCATTTCTCTGAGAAATGAATTATGAGCCACAGTAAACATGCCGTTGAAGAAAATGAGGTGTTACCCGAACATGTAATCCTCTTAGTGTTCTCTGGGCTGGCTTAAGTTATCACCATCCACACAGAGGCGCCTCTCACCATTTTCCTGAAAAAAAAAAAAAAAACAGCTGCTGATCAACTTTCAGTAACCCCTGGCAGCCTAAAGATACTGGTTTGAATGAGGCCTCCTTTTCTGTATGATTTCAGTGAAATAAATCTCTATTTAAACAGCTGCTCTTTATAGCAGTGAGAGTCTAGAAGTTTCCATCGGGGCATGCTGCAGAATGACTGGTGGTGCAATGTCACTCTTTCAGGCAAGGTTGTGAATCAAGGCAGAGGTGACAGCATATAAAAGACTGTTCAGTTTCTGATTGATCACTGAGTGTAGTGTTTTACACCATCAGGGGAAAGTTTCTAATGAGCCATCAGGCGACTTCTCAGTCGATACAGAAGTGTGAAGGTTTTCCGTCACCTGCCGGGATGTTCTTTTCGCCCTCTGTTTAGGTCTGCAAACCTGTGTGAGCTGTGTTCAAACTTGAGCAGCAAAGATTGTTTTGAAGGCTGTGCAGACAGCTCAGTTTGGATCCTCTCAGCAGTTGCTGTGGGAGACTGCAGAGATATGTTCTTTCTACTGTAAAAAAAAACATAGGGAAGGCGTTTGGATCTAGAGCCGAGGATGCAGGGCACAGTGCAGAAAGTACACCGTTGAAAAAGCTTTTTTTTTTTGCTTCCAGCTTGTTCAGAGCGGCAGACAAGGCTCCTCGATGAGTGCTCTTGTGTTGACTTAATACAACATATATTTGAATTTGTATGAAAAATGCATACAGGTCAGCAGAATGTGGTCGCAGTTCATACCAGCACACACACATGCTCAGGGTAAATGCTCCGGGGACTTTGCTGCTGTATTCCTTATTTGCACAATCGAACTGTGCGCTGACTCCAAGCCGGATGGTCTCATCTTTAGCCTGCAGAGGTCATGTCCATCATATCCAAAGAGTTTCACATTTTCCCAGGACAGTTTTCCTCCTTGCTTCAGTTCCTTTTCGATGAGACGTGACACGGGGAAAACAGCAGGGATTTGGGTTCTTGTTTATGTATTCTTTTTCCACATTGTAGTGTTTAACCCACTTCTATGGATGCAGCAATAAAACAGTGCTCACTGGCAGTGGTTTTTACAACAGAATCACGCCTTTTTTTTAAAATAATATGTTGCCTGAGGGCCTAAAGATTCTGGCTTTTTCAGCCTCCTCAAAGTATGAAAAGAGTACTTTGAGTCTTTTAATGATATTATGAACTGCGGATGATGAAATCCCCAAGATCCTTACAATTTACTGTTGAACTGTGGGCCAACACAGTCTTTTTTTAAAGAGTGGTAAACCACTTTCCTTATTAACTTCTGAAAGGCTCAATGGTCTAACGATCATGCTACTACACCATGGCCAATTAAGTTTTAGATGTTTTTTTTTTTTTTTTCTTTTTCTCACTACCCTAGTCCCTAGGCCCAACTTTTATTATTTCTGGCATTAATTCAAAATAAGTGTTATATTTTCTAAAACCAACTGAATTTCAGCACCAGTTTACCTTCGTTTACCTCGTACTATTTAAGGGAAGAAAAAAAAAAAACTAAACGGAGTGCAGATGAATCCTGAATCTATTTTTTGCGCAGTGGCCCAACTTTTTTTTAAAAACTTGGTTTTAATAAGTAAATTGATTCCTAAAACAGTTTCTTTGAACACGTAACATAATCCAAGATTGACCAAAGCTTTCTTTGTTTTCCAGGACCTGTGAGCAGTGCGCTGGTCAATCGCTTTGGAAGCCGACCAGTAGTCATATCGGGTGGATTGATGTGTGGGGTTTCCATGGTAACTGCCTCTTATGGGAGCTCCATCGTTTATCTTTACTTTTGCATCGGCATCATTGGAGGTACAGTGGTTTTAAATATCTCTCTTTTTTTTTTTAAAAAACAACAACGAGTTGATAACAAAAGTTATAGCCTGCAATCCTATTTTGGGTGTCAGCTTGTTGATTACAGGTTAAAACCTAAAACAATTTTATGATATGAGTCCTTGACTTGTTTGCTGTTTTGATTTATATTCTCATCCCTCGTGGATAAGCTGCTCTGGTGTTGGGAGGGTTGCAGTTTCCTCTCAGATGCTCTCGGTTCAGATCCGTCTCCACTGACTTGACCCCTGTACTGTTTGTCCTGGCCCTGGGGCATCTGCCCCAGCTCTTGGGGTGCAGCGAGAGGACCAGGACAGTAATTAAGACAGAGCTGTCTCTGATCCCAGAGAGCATGGTCTTCCATGGCCGTCTGTGCTTACCCTTGGTCTCCAATCACGGTCGTCATATGGGGGCTCTCTGCCACCCTATGAGGCTCATTACCCTGCCAAAGGCTCCTGTGGAGGATTAATAGGCCCAGCAAGTGGTTGGCCCTGCTTTGCTCCCCTGTGTCCTGGCACACTGACACAAAGGCATCGGGCAGTTTTACCCAGCAGGCACGCTGACATGCATGCAGACACTAATACTAGGACATGCAAAAAGATAATCATTTAATAGAAAAGCCATTACATTATTATTCTTCAGCTTTTTCTGCTTTTAGTTGAATTTTCTCTCATTCCACTTAAAAACAAAGATGATAGCCAGTGTGTAATGGTGGGATTGCGTGTGATGATGCCTTTCTTGTTGGTTCAGTAGCTTTAGCTCTTCATCTTCCTCAAATTAAGGTGCTATTAAATTGAATATGTTCAGGGTAGAATGGCAAAGAGTGAAAATATTACCCAGGCTGTCTAATTTATTTCTACTTGAATGGAGAAATTATTTCTGAAATAATTCCAGCGTTCTGTAATGAGATTTTAGCTGGCAAAAGTGAAATGAGATGGAGCCCAAATGAGCACCTAGCAGAGCCGGTCTTAATTTAATTTAGTGAGAACCCTTTGGAGTCTAAGTTTTCTCCCCCCCCCTCTCAATCTCTCTACATACAGGTTGTGGACTCTCCTTAAACTTGAATGCGTCTCTCACCATCATCAGTAAATACTTCCTAGCAAGGCGACCATTAGCCAACGGACTTGCCATGGCCGGGAGTCCGGTGTTCCTCTGCTTTTTGGCCCCGGTCAACCAATATCTCCTGGGCCATTTTGGCTGGAGAGGAAGTCTGCTTATCCTCGGCGGTATGATGCTCAACTGTTGCGTTGCAGGGGCCTTGATGAGACCCGTCACCCCACCTCATAAACTGTCCTCATCTGAAGCGCAGATGAAAGTGGAACAGCCAATTGAGTGCAACACTAAGATAAAAGGAGAAGAGGGCTGTCCGAAGAAGGCTAAGAAGTTTGTGGATTTGTCCTTCTTCAAGGACAGGGGCTTTATCATTTACCTCATAGGGAATATGATGTATATCTTTGGTGCCTATGCACCTATTGTGTTCCTGTCAGCCTATGCAATTAGCCAAGGTGTGGAGGAGTACTCCGCAGCCTATCTGCTCTCTATCATGGGCTTTGTTGACATGTTTGTTCGTCCAGGCACCGGCCTGATAGCCAACAGCAAGTGGATAAGGCCAAGAATCCAGTACTTCTTCAGCTTTGCCATGGTTTTCAATGGTGCATGTCATTTAGTGTGCCCACTGATGAAGAGTTACCCCTTGCTGGTGGCCTATGCAGTACTTTTTGGAGTGGGCTTTGGCATGGTCTTCGCACTTATATTTGAATGCCTCATGGACCTGATGGGAAATCAACGCTTCCCCAGTGCTGTCGGACTGGTCACCATCATAGAGTGCTTCCCCATGCTGCTTGGACCACCTGCTGCAGGTAACACACCATGAACACGAATCATCCATTCACAGACACGACAAACAAATAAGAGCGCTTCATAATTGTTTGTATGTGCTCGTGTTTAAGCTGACGAACCATTTCAGAGTGTGTACAGATCTCACTCTTTATGTCTCCTAATTACACAACCAGATGTTTTCAGTCTCAGTCAGATCATTAACCATTTCAACATCTGAGAGAAACTAAATGTGCACCTAAAATAAGCAACAACACAGTTTGGGAGGTGTGTGTGTGTGTGTGATTTGTCAAAAAAAGAAATGAAAAGCAAGCTGCTTCACAAACAATGTTGCAAATTGCACGTATTTGTGTGTTTATCTCTGTCTCATTCAAAGCCTGTGTGCATTATGTTACAGTGTCATTGCTGTGAGACAGAGCTGGATTATTACTGATGACAAGGTGTTTTGATTTAAATTTTAAATGAAAGGCCCACAAAAAGTTGCAATTGGTCATGGAGATTTGCTGTGTTAAAGACGCTGTCTGAACCCACTTTCTGGGCTTTGGTGGCTTATTTCTGGCAGGTTTTCACCTCAACAGTAAACTAAAACATTTAAATGGCAAATATATGAATTCCGAAGTTTGTGTACATTATTTATTTTTACCGCTTCGATATTTAGTGCTTTCAGAAGAGTTTCATAATAACAAGCCTTCTGTTTAGATAGATTGATAGAGACTTTATTTGCCAACTTGCAATATTTCTAGGTAGGAGGTGACTGTTTACCAGGAGAAATTAGTGAGTTAAAAAAGACCAAACTACAGTTTGGATGTTGCAAACAAATCATGCAGTGGCTGTGGATTATTTTAAGTTTTTTTTTTTTTCTGTCTGTGACATGAAATATGCAATCCAATATGATTTTTGCTACTGTTCTTCATGTGGTCTTCCAGCTGCAAGAATGAACCGCTCTGGCTCTAAAACGAAAGTGAAGGTGATAGTTTGGCAGGGCAGTTTAGAAACAGTGGAGCGAGTGTAAGTCACTACCAAACCAAGAAATAGCTCAAGTTTGGGGGAAAATGCAAATCCTTATGATTAGTAATCGCACTCTGACACAAGCTGTACGTACACTCAGGAGCCAAAAAGCAGGGTGCAAAACAGTGATGCGCGGGCTGACCCGAAGCCAGCGGGCGCCTGCAGTTGCGGGTCATAAAAAAATATTTTTAATGATATTCGGGTTGCAATCGGTCGGGTCGTTTTGTCGTTTGAGATAAACATAATAAAAAATAACGTGGTCAACATTTGTAATTCAAACAGTAGACACAATGTTCTATTAAATAAATACATTTTATTGGCTGAATAACTTCCGCAGAGATGACGTACGTGGTCAGAAGTACAGTAGGTATGGAGACATATATTGTGCATGTGATGTGAGAGCTTTTATTATTCATCCATGTGACGAAGTTGCCTATAGCCAATTGTTGTGGAAAGGCTACCTCTATTGTATTATTTTAGATGCTGAGCGCTAATTTAACTTTTGAATGCTGAAGCGGGGCAAGTTTGTCAACATAAACTTACAAGCAATGCCATCTTACAATTTTAACACCTTAAAAATGAATGCAGGTAGGCTATATGAGGTCCGTTGTGTCACGGTGTGGTGTAGAAGGGGAGGACACGGATGCGGACTTTCAAAGAAAAGGGTGATTTATTAACAAAAAAGCAAAGTACAAAACAAAAGGCGCGGCAAAGCCGGATTCAAAATACTTGACAAATACTTGGAAAAACAAAACAAAACAAAATTACTTGACATGGCATGGAATAAATACTTAACTTAGTCATTGAAACATGGCATGAGAACTAACCGCAACAACAGCAACAGTAACAACATGCAACAGTAACAGTGACATCAACAAAGATCCGGCAAAACTGAAAGGGGAGGCAGGAAACTAAATAGGGAGTGAGAGTGATTGGGGAGTGAGTGCAGCTGAGGGAAAAAACACAGGTGAAGTGAGTGAACTAATGACCTGAGTGAGGGAAGTGAAGGGAAAACTAAACATGGACTGAAAAGAAACATAACCTAAACATGAAAACTAAAAACATGAGTCTCTGGGCGTGACAGAGCCCCCCCCTCAAGGGGTGGATCCCAGACATCCCAAAAAAGTCCAAGGGTGGGAGGGAGGGGCTCGAAGCCGGTCGGGGAACCAGAAACGGGCGTGGTACCGGCTTCGGGCAGCAGGAGGCAGTGGTCTGGCGGACGCCCAGACCGCAGACGGCGTAGCCGGAACAGGCGGTGGTCTGGCGGACGCCCAGACCGCAGACGGCGTAGCCGGAACAGGCGGTGGTCTGGCGGACGCCCAGACCGCAGACGGCGTAGCCGGAACAGGCGGTGGTCTGGCGGACGCCCAGACTTCCGTCGGCGTGGCGGCAGGAGACGGCGGTGGTCTGGCGGACGCCCAGACTTCCGTCGGCGTGGCGGCAGGAGACGGCGGTGGTCTGGCGGACGCCCAGACTTCCGTCGGCGTGGCAGCAGGCGGTGATCCGGCGGACGCCCGGACCCCCGATGACGTGGCAGCAGGAAGCGGTGGTCTGGCGGGCGGCCAGACATCCCGTGGCGTGGCAGCAGGAGGCGGTGGTCTGGCGGGCGGCCAGATATCCCGTGGCGTGGCAGCAGGAGGCGGTGGTCTGGCGGGCGGCCAGACATCCCGTGGCGTGGCAGCAGGAGGCGGTGGTCTGGCGGGCGGCCAGACATCCCGTGGCGTGGCAGCAGGAAGCGGTGGTCTGGCGGGCGGCCAGACATCCCGTGGCGTGGCAGCAGGAAGCGGTGGTCTGGCGGGCGGCCAGACATCCCGTGGCGTGGCAGCAGGAGGCGGTGGTCTGGCGGGCGGCCAGACATCCCGTGGCGTGGCAGCAGGAGGCGGTGGTCTGGCGGGCGGCCAGACTTCCCTCTGCGTGGCGGCAGGAGACGGCCCGGCGGACGCCCGGACCCCCGATGACGTGGCTGGAGGAGGAGCCGGGGACCGTCCCAAGGTCGGACGGACCTCCGACGGGGGGGGAGCCCCCCCTTTAAGGGATGGATCCCAGACATCCCCAAAGTCTGGGGGTGGGAGGGAGGGGCTCGAACTAGTGAGTCCATGTCGGGCTCTGCCGCCTTATGGTCAGGCCCGGAGGCCTCTTGGTCGTGGTCAGGCCCTGCGGCCTCTTGGTCAGGCCCTGCGGCCTCTTGGTCAGGCCCTGCGGCCTCTTGGTCAGGCTCTAAAGCCTCGTGGTCAGGCTCTAAAGCCTCGTGGTCAGGCTCTAAAGCCTCGTGGTCAGGCCCTGTGGCCTCGTGGTCGTGGTCAGGCTCTAAAGCCTCTTGGTCAGGCTCTAAAGCCTCGTGGTCAGGCCCTGTGGCCTCGTGGTCGTGGTCAGGCTCTAAAGCCTCTTGGTCAGGCTCTAAAGCCTCGTGGTCAGGCTCTAAAGCCTCGTGGTCAGGCCCTGTGGCCTCTTGGTCTTGGTCAGGCTCTAAAGCCTCGTGGTCAGGCTCTAAAGCCTCGTGGTCAGGCTCTAAAGCCTCGTGGTCGTGGTCAGGCTCTAAAGCCTCTTGGTCAGGCTCTAAAGCCTCGTGGTCAGGCCCTGTGGCCTCTTGGTCTTGGTCAGGCTCTAAAGCCTCGTGGTCAGGCTCTAAAGCCTCGTGGTCAGGCTCTAAAGCCTCGAGAACGGCTGGGGCCGGGGCCAGCTCTGGAACGGCTGGGGCCGGGGCCAGCTCTGGAACGGCTGGGGCCGGGGCCAGCTCTGGGACGGCTGGGGCCGGGGACTGGGATGCTGGAGTGGCGAAGGAGGGTGTGTACAGCGCGGCTACCTTCTGTGGCTCCATGCCAAAGATATCCAGCATAGCAGCGCGCTGTACACACCTCACCTCTGCCCAGATATGCGCCACTCCTGACATGTGCCGGAGGACCTGCTTTTGTAAAAAAAAGTCAATGAGCTCATTGGAAGAGTTCAGTTTCTCCCAGGAGGTGCAGCTCGATCCCGCTAGGCACCAGAAGTCCCCAGCCAGCTCCCAGAAGGCAGTGTAGTCCGCCGCGTCCATTTCTGGCCGGATCTTTGTGTCAAGTTGTGGAGTAGAAGGGAGGACACGGATGCGGACTTTCAAAAAATAAATTAGATTTATTTAACAAAACAAAGTATCAACATAAAACGCGGCAGAGCCGGAGAAAAACGAAGCTATAAACAAAACAAAAGAACAAGGACATGGCATGGAATAAATACTTAACTTAGTCATTGAAACATGGCATGAGAACTAACCGCAACAACAGCAACAGTAACAACATGCAACAGTAACAGTGACATCAACAAAGATCCGGCAAAACTGAAAGGGGAGGCAGGAAACTAAATAGGGAGTGAGAGTGATTGGGGAGTGAGTGCAGCTGAGGGAAAAAACACAGGTGAAGTGAGTGAACTAATGACCTGAGTGAGGGAAGTGAAGGGAAAACTAAACATGGACTGAAAAGAAACATAACCTAAACATGAAAACTAAAAACATGAGTCTCTGGGCGTGACACGTTGTGCGTTGTCAATGACGCTAGGATGTTCATTAAGACCATTGGCTACTTTTTTTAAAAGCGGGTCGGGAAGCGGGTCGGGTCAACATTTTTTCATAAATATTTCTTGCGGTCTGAGTTAACGGGCGGGTTAGTGGAAAAAGCGGTCGGTTGCGGGATGTTTTTTCGTCGATCCGCGCGTCACTGGTGCAGAACACATGAAAGCTAAACTCAAGCAAACCTAATCATCTCAATTTCATCTAAGTTGACACCACTATGGGAGTGTATACACAAGCCAAGAACCAGTTAGCAGTTATCACAAAGGAGTAATGAGATTTTTATTAGACAGCTGATTTTAGATTGGAACAGCAGCCTATGAATGAAAGTCGGGTTTTACTTGGAACATTTGTCATTACGTTGTTTTAATGGTAAATGACAAAGGCGATGAGAATAAAAACATTTTTTTTTTATTTCTTACCATTTAAGAACTTAAGAACTGATGGCTGTGGACTGCCTTGGATGAACTTTTTAAAATCTTTTTCAGTTGTAAACCTTCCAAACCTTCTTTAAGCCTTTTATAGTTTTAAAAATCCACATGTCCAAATGGCCAACAATCCCAGCAGTGAAGTCTTTGCACTTTAGTCGGCTGTCATCCAGGAGAGGAAATGCTCCACGAAAGCCATTACTTTTATTCTTTTAATAACTCAAAATTTGCATTATGGGTCTTGGGTACAGCATGGCTAAAAAATGGCAACAATGTCCTCTCCACAATCCCTGCTGGCTGCAATCAGGGGCAAAGGCGAGGTAGCTCATCTTTCAGTTATTAAAAGTCATTCTCCACTTAAAACTTGTGCTGGTTAACCTTCAGCTAGCTTGCGATTTGCAGCCCCACAGCAAGCGGAAGTCGTCGTATGTTAGTGATAACGCAACCCATCCATGTTGGAAAAGATTTGATTGACAGACATGTCCATGTATTCATTAGCAGCTAAACACCTATGAATCTGCCAGTTGGCAAAGTCAAAAATTTGTTTGTGAAAGCTCTCGTTTCCATTTTTTATTTGCTTATTGTCTTAACCAATCCAATTCAAATTATTTGGCCACTTGCAGGTTAACAGTCTGTGTAGTGAACAGAAGCATAAATCCAATCTGGAAATTTGATTTTTGAGCTTTTTATATGCATTTAGAACTACATTCACTGATGTGGTGTAAAACTCGCTTTTCATTTTTGCTTGAAATGTTATGAAACTTGTGAGGTTTAAGTTGTTTCAAATGGCAAAAAAACACGAGTAGCTATTAGCTTAGCTCCCTTTTAAGAATTCTTCCCTGATTCTCCAAGCTGAGTGAGAGCTCTGATCACTATCTACTGCAGATAAGAGACTGACTCCACATTAAAAGCTGTTTGCAGTCTGGTCGGTTCATTGCACGTGCAAAACTAATGATCCACTCCAAGAACTCTGCTGCATCAAGCCTATGGTTCAACTTGTGTCGTGTAGTGTGAATCTGCTGAAAAGCACGTGTTTTCTCTCGCAAACCCAAAGAGTTGTTCTTAAAAGAACATCAGATACGGAATACGCAAACCAAATGACCAAAGCTTATTATGGCACAACTATAACTTCATTTTGACAGGGTCCAGTGGAATGAACAGCAATGTAGCTGTACATAACGTAATCAGCTCTGCATACCATCCCCCGACAAACTTGTGCTTCGTCTTCAATCTGACTTTTAATGAGGGGAAAAGTCAAAGCCCCCTCCCCCGTTAGTCTGGAGCAACACTGTTCTGAGGGGCTATTTTAATGGGGTAAATAAGTGCCTCCCTGCACGTCAAACATTCTCCTCCAGAGGGCACAATCGTTATGTCTCCCATATCTGCTTGTTACTGCTCCTTCAAACCTTCAGGTCAAGCCAATTAGGAGGAAGTAAGGTAAGTGGGTGTAATTAGCTTTTTGCTTTGGGTGTTTTAATGACGCTTGGTTCAAACTGTCGTCATTATAAGTCCTGTACCTGGGCCATAATTAAGCGGCGAATACATTTAAAAAGAGGTGACTATGCCAGATGGACGTAATTACTGCTCAGCCAATCAAGGGCTCTTCTAATGAGGATGATGGTCATTTGAGTATTGGCACCAGATGAGCGCTATCAATCAGATAATACAGCCCGCACAGAGACTGTTGAAATTCTTATCCAAATCCAAAGTGACCCCTCCTGGTGTATGCACACACGTAGATATTACGATCAAGGTAATTTGTTGGAAAGACGGTAAATGGCACACTCAATAAGTCCATTTAATGAAAGCATTTTGAAGGCCTTTTAGTTAAATGCTGTCTTTGATAAGTTCCAAAAAGACGCAGTAACATTGTAATAAATGTGCTTCCCAATGGGTCTGAAAAGTCCAAATGAAAGATTTTTTGGGATGTTTGGGGAAATCGGTGCACTCAGGACTTGACATGGGTCGTAAAAATCACTCGCTAGCTGCTGATAAAGGAACCAAATCAGCTTTATGAGTTTGATGGTCTTTGGTAGGGTTTGTTGAAATAACGTACAAAAAGGTGACTTAAAGGACCAGAAAGAGAGCACGGTTCTGCTGAGAATGGTTCAACTATTGTCTCTAAAATTGTTTAGAGGTGGGACTGTAATGCAGTGAGATAGACGGTAACACATGCTGACACTGAGAGAGATATTGACACTCGCACATCAATCTGGGTCTGAAGGGAAGGGGGTTGGCGACGTGCACTTAAGTCTCTGAAAACCTGGAGGCTTAAATCTGATCTAAACCATATTTGTCACTTTTCTGCTGGCTTGGGCTTGATATTTATGGCTCTAAGAATGGGCCTCTCTTCTGATTCGTTTTGGTAGCAGCCATCCAAATTGCCTTTCCCAGAGACGCAGGAGAGCCTGGAAGGGTGTAATGGCCCTCCGTCAGTTCAAAAGTGGCTCTTCTCAAATTGGCCTTAGCTCACTCGCAGTCTCTCAAACACACATGCAGAGGGCGGTAATCCAAATCGGTGTTGCTTTTCACCTTCAAAGATGATCAAGCTGTTAAATCTGAAACTGTCTGGGTTTGCCTAATTTCTCCTTCTGTTCCTAGGGTTACTGGTGGATGTCTTTGGTGACTACAAGTATCTTTTCTTCATGTGCGGCACGGTGATAGTGACCGGTGGGCTCTTCCTCTTCGTCATGAACGTCTACAGCTACCACATGTTGGAAAAAGAGAGGACGGCTAAACTCAGACAGCAGGACCAAAAAAGCATGGAGAACCAGGAGCAGATGAGCACCTCAGAGGCACAGATAGAAATAACTGAGCCTGAGACAGCAGAGCTGAATACAGGCCAGCAGGATGCAGGCCTGGAGGACACAGAACGAGCTAATTAAATGCAGCTGGTGACTGATAGTCAAACAGCTTACTTTTAGTTTACCCACACCCCCTTTTACCTCAAACTCTTTGTGTGAATTTTTAGTGTGGATCTTAATCAGCGGGTGGCTCCATGAATTTTGAAATGGGGTATTGGCTGAAGTTTACATTGGCTTAGTGTTTCTTTCAATTCATGAATCATTTAAGTCATTCAGTGGTAATTTGATATTTAGTTTAAAAAGCTGTACAAACAGTTAGCAGGATTCATCCATCCATCCAGCCAGCTGCTGAGTTATTCAAGCCTAGACCAAAGGAGACTGAGCCATATTGCTATCTATGGAGCTGTGCTGGGTTTGTGAAATACTGGCAGGTTACAACTTTATTTTTTTTTGTCTTGTGATTTTGGATAAGATGTAAAGAAAAGAAAAGCTGCATAAAATGCCTCTCAGTGCGCATATTGATCAGTATTTTTCACCACTGCCTGTGTATATACAGACATGTGAAAAACAATGTAAATCTATTTAGATTCTAATGTTTTAGCATCAATACATAATAATAATAATAATTAAAAAAAAACACCAGGTCCTTACCAGGACTTAATACGAGGTTAATACAACCTTTGCTGAACAACAGCACACGGCACTGTGTCATTAATCATTGAACAAAAACGAAGCCAAAACGCAGATGCTGTATATAAAAAAACTAACTCCATCATTTCAGTAGCTCGTGTGACCACTTTTAGCAGCAATCAAGAAAAATATATTTGTATGGTGTTCTCAGCATCTCTCATCGTTGTGGAGGCATTTAGTCGCACTCCTCTTTACAGCATTGCTACAGTTCATTGAAGTTTGTGGGCTTCTCTTCATGCAGAGCTCTCTTAAGGTTTCGCCACAACATTTCAGTCAGGCTCTGGTCTGGATTTTGGACCATTGCAACTCCTCGATTCTTCCACTTTTCAGATTTGCTGCTGTGTTTGGGATCGTTGTCCTGTTGCATTTCATCCATGCTTTAGCTGTCGGACAGATGGCCTCACATTTGACTCTGGAATACTTTGGTATACAGAGGAGTTTGTGGTCGACTTGATGGCTACAAGGCGTCTGGCTTTCTCCTGGCAAACCCCCCCCCAAAACAAGTCTCATTTGTTCAGTCTTTTTCTGTTTATACTGGTATAGACTCATAACATTTAGCACGCTAACTGAGGCCTGTAGAATCTTATGCTTGAGTTGTCCTTTTATTTGTTTTTTGCAGTTTCTCTGAGCATTGTACAGTCTGAGCTTGGGGTGAACTTGCTGGAATGTCCAACACTGGGAAGACTGGCTACTGTCTCAAATGTTTTCAAGTTGTGAATAATCTTTGTAGAATGATGATGGCAAATTTTTTGGAAGTGGCCTTTTAACCCTTCCCAGATTGATGGGCAGCATCATTGCTGATGTCTTGCCTCCTTGGCATTGTGTTAACACACCTGAATGCTTCAAACCAGCGAACTGCCAAATTTCTTTAATCAAGTGCATTTGATAAGCAGTACCTGGCTGAAACCCACCCTCTTAAATTTATGAAAGCAATAAGGGTTTATCTAGTTTTTCACACAATGCTTCTGCATTTTGGTATGTTTGGACATTTTATAATATCATGGATGGCACAGTTATATCAGCCTAATATTTTGTTATCTGCTGATAGTCAACTTGTTTACGGAAATCGGCTATTGGCTAACAGAATAACCTCAACCAATGGCAGTGGCCAAGATGGCAGTCTTTGTGTTCATGGATGCCACTCTAACACAAACACGCAGTGGCTCTCACAACCAGCAGAGAACGTGTATTCTTCTCACATCATTATAGGTTGTAGCTGTCTGTATGAACATGGGCATGTTTAGGGCAGGATCTCGTCCTGGTTGGGAAGCATTGGCTTTGCCTATTGACTATAATGCATATGTCATTGTTTCCCTGGCATTGAACGAAACATAAATAACTGTTTTTATAAGCTATCTGCCATGTATAGCACTTAGTGCTACATTCTAATGTATGAAAAGTGCTTTATAAATAAAGTTTGATTAGATTTGATCAGTCAAATTCTAATCTTTAACACTGGAATCGGCCTAGGTTTCACAATCAGTGCATCCTGAGTGGTTGCATTTACCAAATTTTAGTTAATTTTAGTTATTTTTCATGATGTAAGTATCTAGAAATTGAAAGAGGGTGTGCTTTATTGTTCCTGCTGTGAATGAAAGGGTAACTATGAAGTGAAATTGTCGTAAGACTAACCGTCGTTGTCTGTGGCAGCTGACTTGAACTCCCTCACACTCAGTCTGTTTGCCTGCCCCATAGAGACTAATTGGAGGCACGACAGTGTATATGTGGACACACTGAACCAGGGTCAGCTGTTGGACAGCGTTCGTTTCTGCCCTAACCGTGAGGTGATCTCTGTTTGCTCTTTGTTACTGTGAGTGACTGTGGCCAACCATCTTTGAACGTATCAGCACAATCACAGTGGATCCTGAAAGGCACGCAGAGGGAATTTTTGCAGTCATGATAATTCCTCTCCTTTCTTTCATGACCTCTTACTATCCTAATCAAATGCAATCTGTTTGTGAAAACAATGATTTTTCTTGTACTAATGTGAATGACCTCAGGGGATGGTCATGAGCTATTTTTCAGTTACATTGTTTCTATTGTAAGTCAGGCAATAAGGTTTTTTCCCCCTTTGATATACTGTATCTGTATGGTTACATGTGCTGCAAGTTCAGCCAAATGTTTTATTCCTTATAAACGGGAACAAAAGCTGTTGCTGACCTATCCGTCTGTAATCTACAGCAAATGAGAGTGCCTTTCTAAACTTTTGTCAGTATTTATTAAGCAAAAACATTCATGTTGAATCAGATATAAGCTGACGCATGTTCCTCAGTTATGTAATCACTTTGTGGTGACATTTTAGCAATGACATTTTGTTATTTGGGTAAGGATGGATTAGTAGGCCCTTAATTGATCCGATGCTGTATGTCGCTGCTCGCTGAAGTGAGTGTGTTTGTCATGGGTCTGAGTGACGATAAGAAAATAAAACTGAGCCACAGTAATTTAAGTTTAAGGCAGCTTTTGTACTCTGTTCTACACAGTAACTTCCATAAAACATCTTTACCCACACGTGGTGAATAACATTGTATTGTATGGTTTACTAATAAAACCCACAGTCTGAAGTTTTGTGTTGAAATTATTGTCCAAGTCTATCTATTATAAGTCAGAGGTACCTGCTCTATCATCCTGAATCGCAGAGGATGAATATTCCTATTGAAGCTTCTTCATCACTTCTTGTTTCTAGAACATATGAGAGTACTGTATGTTTCAGACATTCTGACACCCAGGCACAAGAGAGAGGCCTTCAAATTAAGATCTAGCATGTATCCTCTCCGTTTTGGTGGGTATATCCAATTTTTCATGACAATTAGAAGACTGGGGAACAAGTTTGGAAATGTCAGCAGCTTAAGGGCGTGAGCGCCTAATGAAGCAAGGCCCGATGTTCCAGGCTTGCGCTCTGAGCTGCATGCGGCCTCATACACATCAGCAAATCATTGGGCCAACAAATTAGAAACGCATGGGCAAAAACAATTTTTTTCTCTCTCTCTTCTGCCCCTTTGTCAAGTATTGCACAAGGTCTTTGGACATGACAAGGTGGAAAGGTTCCCCAGAGACGAGGCTGTAGGCGCTGTGGCCGGGAGTGTGTTTGTCATTATTATATCCCCTCTCACCTCCTGTTCCCCTCTTGCCCACTGACCCTCTCCTACAGGCTGCCCTCCCCACGGTGTTTGTTTCTGTGGAGCTCCATGACTGTTGTCCTCCATATTCGATGGTAAAATAAAAAAAAAAAAAAAAAAAAAAAAAAAAAAAGACGTCAGTGTCTCCAGAGAATCCTGGAGGTGATCAAGTCAAAAAATACCGTGGAACAGAAAAATCTACTGTCATGAATAACATTCCATAAGGTTGTAATGTCACAGTCACTGCAGTGTTGAGAGGGTATGATCTTGATAAACACATTTCCCCAGACTGCCTCCGAGGAGAAATTCTTCCTCCCTTTGAGGCTCAAAGCCAGCAAAAACCTCAGTAAAATGGGAGCTTAGTTCAAACATGGTCTGATGACATATCTGCAAAACTTGATTGAACTACAAAATAACCTTAAAGCATACTAACTGACATTTGTTTCTACAAATTGAAGAGATGAATGTTGTTTATGTGCTCAAAAACAAGAGAGAAGTAGTGATAGAGTGCCTGTTACTTATTCATCTCTTAATCTGGATTGCAATTACCATATATCACCAGCTACTACATCTATAACTGACAGCTTTCAGTTCACTGTCACTTCTTTTTAAACATTTTGCCAGCCTAGAAGTGGGTGATTGTAATTGGTTATCACTCCTCATGGAAGCATTCTGCCTGCTTGGGTTACATGACGCCCTACATGAGCGGAGAAACAGTGGACGAGAGGCTGGTGTCTGGATGCAGATTATCATCCCTTCTCCTGACCTTTGGATCGGTGTGAATCAGATCTCAGTTGTTTACAATTGGGGGCTGACCTGATGAATCTGAAGGGGTCTTACGCAAGCGAAGAGTCGGAGACAAGCACGAGAGAAGGAATGGGCTCCCAGAGGGCTCAAAGAGCACCGGCATCTATCAACAAAAGAAATTGAAGAGGATGTTTCAGAGCGCCGGAGATTAGATAGACCTAGGGTGTTGAGCAAGCACAGGCTACCAATGTAATGCTTCCCTCACAGGAGTGACATCAAACTTCCACAGCGCAGTGAAGCAAGGACAAGCAAGCATAAATATACACGCCCACTGAGCAGCCTACAGTGGCCTTTAGGTTTAGAAAGGAGACGTGGCGCTTTATATTTGCTCAGGGAGTACACTGAGGGATGATGTCGGATAACACAGGACTTTTCCACATTAGCCACATCTTCAGCAGAGCTCGTAGATGTCAGGTATCATGTGATTTTTACCGGAGTGTCGTTAATAACATTTTAAGCAAAAGCTCATCAAAGTAAGCTTATATGGCAGGTTTAATCAAGCAATATTTGAAATGTCACATGTTCTCGTGGAGTCGGTTGTATTTACTTCTCACAGTTTAAACGTTTCTTTCACATGACAGACCACGAACCTGTATTTAAAGATTTTTACTGAGTGTTTAGAATAAAAGCACCAACATAGGTCTCACACAGTGACAGCCAGATATTCACCCATTCATATTATCTCACTTTTAAAGACTCCTGAACGAAGTTTTCCCATCAGCAGCAAACATGGGAAAGCTGTTTCTTTTCTTATCTATTTTTTTTTCATGGCTTCACCACATCGTGTGTCTTTTGCAGATACTGTCTCACTTTATCACTGTATCACTCAGCAAGCTGGAAAGATTTCTAACATGAGCATAACCTTGCAATATAATCTATTCTATGCCAAGTCATGATGCTTTTGTACACTTAATGAAGTATTTTTTAAAGCTTACATCTAATCAGGAGGTTTATTCCTAAACCTAACTAAATAATGAGAGTAAATTGACTGTTTGATTTTTTTTCTCTAATTACAGTGAGACTGTGCTGTTGATCCAACCAGTCTCGTGGCAAAAAATGAAGACGCCACATCAGAAACCTTTTTATTTCTGCTGATGAACATAAGTTGTGCATGTTATTTCAGGCTATATAGTAAAAAAAAACAAAACAAAAAGAGGATTTTAGTGGAATATTTACTTTGAGTCTCCAATATGTTTTCTACCTAATGCTAAGAGGGCAAGACTTGTCAATTGGTAAGCCGAGAAAAGGGAATTTTAATGCAGTATTAGTGTTATTAGACAGTCAGTTTTATTGCAAGCCATGATGTTTTCACAACCTTAATCACATATTTTTTCATGCACAAACCCAAGCAAATAGTGACTGAAAGTGGATATAAACAGGTACTAAAAACATTGAGTTGGAAGGGAGATGATCTTCTGCTTGGAGAGTCATACGTGTCGCTCCACCACCGAACTGCTCTGACCTTTAAAAGTGGATATATTTTTTCAGCTGTTAAATGAGAGACTGTATTTCTCAATGCAATTACAATTTTGTCTCTCTTTGCAAGTGAAGGGAAAGAGAGACAAACTGAGTAGTAAACTAAAAACAAATGTAGAGGAACTGATGCAAAAAAAAGAACAAAATGTGTCAGAAAATGGTTAGAACAACTAAAAGAAGGGACATTTGCTACTCGGGGAGGTATAACAAACCCCTTCCATCCATCATACCTTGGTCCCTTCCACTAAGCAGGGGAGGTAATGAAAGTAATTTAACGTACATCTATAATTAATATGCTCTCTTTGGGCGGTGTGGTTGGGGCCGAACAGGTGATGGAGTGTGTTTATTATGTGTGTGTGAGGGAGCTGGCATGACGGGGCACCGGGCCATTGACACAGTAATTCAGTAGCCATCACTCCTGCAGTGCTGAGGTCAGATCGGTGCAGCTATATGGGACACTAAAGGCTTTAGCGCTCCCATAGGCATGCATGGAAAGTGGGTTTTTGTTCTTTTTCGTTTTTGCTCTTTTCCTTTCCACCTCTCAGAGTCTCCTGAAGAGGCACAGCACGTAACAGTGCCCCAGGCCAGTGTTATATCTCTATGTGTCCCTCTCTTTCTGGTTTTCTTTCTCTCTCTTGCCTTCCAGTCCACAACTCCCACCTTACACTCATTCCGCCCGCTGGTCGGTTGGTAAACCCCCTGTCTGTCTGGCTCCACCACCTTCTCTTTATATCTCCTAATACACCCCCCCCCCCTCTAAGACAGCTCAGTGAGTGCACTTCAGGAATTCCTTTTTTAAAAAGACAGACTCTTTTGCACAAACACAGTTCAAACTCAACTGCCCTTAGTGCTGTTTCTTTTTGAAACTCCCTGCTCTTTGAATACCATTCGTTTGAAGAGAATGCCCTCTGCATTTCTTTTACACAGTCACTCAAGAGCGCTCTTCGGTTTTCCTGAATTTATACACACTCTTACACACCCACACACACAAAGGCATATTGGGCTCATGCAGAAATATACTTTTGTAGCTGCACATGCCCACACCAATGCACATATACCCACATTCACGCACGTGCATTCACACTAAGAGCATCGACTTTCATCAGCATAGTCGGTTCAAAGAGTGAATATCTCTCCTATTTTTATCTCTATTCTTCTATCTCTCTCAGGCTACACTTCTACATGCTTGGTCTTAGACGTCCAATTGGCCATCCGACAGAAAGGGTTAAAGCTGCAGTCTGCAACTCTTTTTCAAGCATAATGCCTGGAACTGTCCGGGGATTCTGAAAGTAGTTCATTAAATACCCCAATACAAAAAAAAAATGAGTTCTCTAGGTCCCCTATATGTCCCGCTAGGTCCCTCCAAAGCCAGCAGGTTTGTTTACAAAATTGCAGACCGGACCGGTAAAAGGTAACCAATCAGGTTTACGAGCTGGGCTCTGCTGCCTGTCAATCACCGATTGTGCACGCGCGATACAAGGTAGGCTCGTCCCCACGCTTATTTATCTAGACTATTGAACTTCATTACGGGCTAGTCTACTTACTGTGTCTTCCATGATCGCAAATGACAGGTGAGTTGATGAATGAGGAGTTGTGTACGCGAATCTGGCGTGCACGTAGACCTGCACAAGTTCTCATGTGTTTTGATGGGGCGGGACAGGAAGTTGAATAACTTTTTATTTTTCGGTTAAAAAATAAGCATTTCTTGCATTTTGCGACTACGGAGGTCACCGTTTTCAACTTCAAGTGTTCTGATAGATCATGTAAACTCTTAGAATGCCAAAAATTAGGACTTTACGTATGACAACAACAAATCCTGCAGACTGCAGCTTTAAGGGTAAACTGCATCTTGTTGTCACTTTAAACAAGGCCCAAAGAAATTCAAAAGGGTTTATTCGTAAATTACAAAAGTGAAGTCACTGATGCCTGCTTTTTGAATTTTTTTTAAATAGCATATTTAATTCTCGTGAGCAACTTAACCTATACTTCACTGTCTGACATCTGTCCAAAACAGAGAACAACAAAATAATTCAATGCAAGAAAAACTTCCATTAGCATCCAGCACGATCCTCATCCAAACACTTAGACATACCCAGAAATCAACCAAGCATAAACATAAACATCATCCAAGCATCAACCCCCCAGGTCAAATTCTTGAGGACAAATTTTATCGTGCAAAAGTCACGCATGAACAAAAGCGCACGTTGTCAGAAACGGACTAAGACATGATTTTGGGGACTATCTTCCAGTAAATGCATAAAAACATGATCCTAAGGGTGATTTTGCAGGGTATCTGCATGTAACAGACAGTTCTGGTGCAAGTAGAATCCTTACACTGTGCAACGATAAAAACGACCCCAAATTCAATGTAGGGAGATGGCAGCTTCACATTTTCTGTCATACTTGATCTACATCTATCTCGCAATTTTAAAATGTATCTCTTTAAGCAAAGTGCTCCGGCTGTCATATTTCAGTGAGGCTTATGTTTTATATCTTGGCTGTGCACACATTAAACATTTTATTTGCATTTTTGTTCTGATTTCTATTTGTACTGGTCAGTTATGAACAACTAATAAAATTAACAAGTTATTTTAAGAAGCAAAAACAACTAGGTGAGGTTGAGCGTACCAAATGTATGTATATGTACCAAATTTTTAGTGGCTACATTTCAAACAGATGAAATCTCACTTCAAACTTTTGATGAAGCAAATACTGCCACCAATACCCCAACAGGACAACTACATTTGTATGAATAGAAATCTTATGTTTCATTCAGTTCACATCTAACATTTTACAGGCAACAGAAAGTGGAGCCAAAGGGGTTTATCTGTTATTTTTCCCCTTTCTTTCCCATGAGAATTAGTAAGCAAGTACCACGGCGCTCTGGTGTTGTAGCAAGTGGTAAGTTGCACAGCACTATACTCACTGAGGTGTGTTTGGATTCTCTGACAGTGTAGCGTGTGTAGCTCGTACACTTTATCTCTTTTTCCACACTTCCTCAGGGAGCGATGTCATGAGTTTCTGAACTGCGTCTGCCAAAGTGTCTTTTTTAAAAAAAAAAAAATTTTTTATGGTAAAAGAGCTTTGTTATGTACTTGTTGGTACTTGAAGCAAAATGATTTGGTGTAGGGCTGGAAACTAAAGTTATATCTCAATCCCTTGGTGCTCGAGGGAAGGTCTGGGAGTGGTTATAATGAATGTCAGTGCACTTAAGAAAGGAGTTGGAAGCATGCAGCTTTAAGATTCACACACATCCCTACTGTTGCTTTAAAGCTTGGGCATATGAATTAAACTGCAAGCCTTAGCTTTGACTGAGCAGCTGCAAATTATTTGTGGTAAGGGAGGACGATAATGACCCCAGTGGTCCTCCCCAAGATAATGAGAGATGAATGTCCACCGAGTCCTAGTTTACTTGGTTTACAGAAATAGGAATTTGACAGCATGTAAATGTTTCTTTGCTTTCCCTCCCACATTGACTGTCCTCTGTGCTGCACGTGTTTAAGGCTTTGTCGACAGATGTGGAGAGGGTCAGTAAGCGTGTGGACTTTGCGAGCCGAGTGCCCACATGTCCGACTTTAATGGGCAGCATATGGAGTCGGTGAGTGATGTGTGGGACTCGACCGGTGACAGGTGCTGACTCATCTGTTGTGCTGACCTTTGCCTCACGACGGACCAAATCAAAGGACACCTTCATCCAGGTGGCTTGACCCTAGCAGTCACACAAATACACACATGAGCACAAACACACACACACACAAAAAGCTCTCTGGTTTTACAATCACTAAAAGCGGGTTCACTTCCATACCCACAATTATGGCAACGTATTGGAAACACTCGGCCCTCATGCTTCCTCCATACATACATACTTTTGAATACCACAAAAAACTACTACTACTTTTTAAACATACATGCAGTTTTTAAATGAGGTCATAATTCCGAATTTCAGTTTGTGTTGCGTGTTATAGTTTGTAGTCGGACCTGAATAAAGACAATGCAGATTGGTGGGGAAAAAAAACATATTTAGAGAGTTTAAAAAAAAAAAAAAAACTAAAACAAACAGGAAGACAAATCAGGCAAAGTCGACTCAAAATGCAAAACATCCAATGGTGCTAAGTAATCCCAAAGGAAAGAAAGCAAAATGGGAAACAAGAGTGTTTTTTTGGGGGGCTTTTTATGCCTTTAATGGACATGACAGTTGGAGAGAGACAGGAAGCGGGGGGAAGAGAGACAGGTAAGACATGCAGCAAAGGGCCGTCCGGTGCGGGACTCAAACCGGGGCCAGCTGCAGCGAGGACTGTAGCCTCTATACATGGGGCGGCTGCTTAACCCACTACCGCCCCAGGAAACAAGAGTGTTTGATAAAACATAGATGCAGCAAAGAGTTGAAATATACAGGGTATCGAAATAAAAGTTTGGGTGAGCAGGAAGGTGGAAATAAATGTGATAAATGGAAACAGCACCTGGGGGATGGGAAAATGTTGAGCAAGAGAAGAAAACTGAGTCCAAACCAAAATAAAAGCTCATAACAAAAGACTGACAACATGAGTTTTGCAGACAAAATAATATGTGACATTAACATGAAGAAATTAAGATAGCAATGCTGTCAGACATCTTTATAGTTCCAGTGTGAAGGATTTAGTCGAGCTGTGAATCTTTGCTGTCCTAAAGATTCAAACACAAATCTTCTAAGAATGATTTGATGCATTTAAAGGTACATATCAGTGTTTAAAATCCTGAAATATAACCAATAACCAATAATCACAAGCGATCAGATCAGTCTTAATTTCCAGTCTTTTTAGGTCTTTCAAAAATCAGACAACTATCTTTAATACTGCAGAAGCTGCGTCTTTAAGCAGTGTCTGAGTGACCCACCTCTATGTAATGGTCACCTGACTGGTTTTAGCTGTCTGTTTTAGCTGGGAGCAAATTATATATAGAAACAGATTTTCTATGACTGAACGCGACCATAGATCCTTAGCTGAGAAAGTTGCCACATATTTGGAGATTTTCCTCCTCGCTAATATGTTGGGGTGATGAGTCTGGGAAGCTGTGTTCAGTGAAGGATGCAGATGTTAAATTAGAATGAAAACAGCTAATGAGGTTCCTCATTTTAGCTTGGTTTAATAGGTTTCACAAACTCTTTTCATCTTATCAAGTTTGTGCTCTTCAGGTACTTCAGAAAATCAAAAGTGAACCCAAAACACTCTCATCACTTGCTTCCTCACCGGTGATTTAGGGCAGTTGAGTATATTGTAAGAAGATATGCAACTATACTTCCCTGCAAAAATAGCCAGTGAATGATAGTCCACTTTTATTTTGTGCAGGTTGAAAACTTTCGGTTAAGTCTAGCCACTGCATTGATTCAGAATCTTAAAGTCAAGAAACTTTCACACCTCAAGGTTTTCGTGATATCGAGCAGCAAGTTTGACCTCTGAAAATGCCAAATGCTTTAGTTTATTTCTCTGGAACCAGGGTTTAGTTTGAGCCTTCTCGGCTACTGTAGAAAGATGACACTGGTGCATTACTGTGTACTCAGCAGAGGACGTGATATGCAGTAAATAAATAGATCATGCTAAGGTCACAAAAACATGTTGATTCTTATTCTTATTTTCATATGACTTCGTTCTTATGAAAACTCAGTTATCCCCTTAATGCCTGAATTTATATAGCTGTATATAAAAAAAATGTTTTGTGTGTGTTTTAGCCTTTAAGTAGATGGTAAATAATGCTGAGATTATTCATTTCACTTTTGCACAAAAAATAAATAGAAATTTCCTGGTCAATTTGGAGTCAATTTGGTATGTTTGGTATGTAATTTGGTATGTTGCTTATTTGCAACACCAGGCATAAAAGTCAATAATAAGATAACAACATCACAGTAATATAACAGTGAAAAAACAATGTTTTTTATTCACCTTTTTTTTTACATATTTATTTATATAAAGGTTTCTAGGTCCATAGTGAATATGGACTAACTGGCATTGGGGGAATAAAGATGCTATCTCAGCTGGTTGATTGAGTCAAACGCTTTGTTCATATATGCGACAATAGGCGTTAAAGGTGGGGTCTGTGATGTTTTCTGGAGCATTTTTTATCATATTGTGTGAAAACCTCCTCACGACCCCATTGCACCCACTAAAATAGAATGTTTGGAAAAAAAACTAAATCTTTTAGTCCATTGTAGAGGGTGTAGCAAGAGGAAATGTCTGACCAATAGAAGTAATGATGAGAGTTACTTCTATTGGATTCTGACACGCCAATCAACCGTCAGCCCCCCTCACCCCCCCTGCGCATTCACAGACTCGTGACTCGTTCATGTGTTTTGAAGGCGTGGTTTCGAGGGGTGGGCTGAAGGGAGAGGCAAGGTTGTGTATTTTCAAAAATATAGCTTGCAGGAACCGTTTTTCCAGACCCTACCTTTAAGGGGTTATGATGAAACCATGATGACAGTGCAGCTCTGCCACCTACTATGTTGTAGAGTGTCAACCAGTTACTGTTTCAAAACGTTCTGAAAACATTTTTTCTAAGAGTATAATCAGCAATGATATGAATATTTGATATAATAAGAATCATGGGAAACAAGCTGTGAAAGCTGATTCAGAACTCCAGGAAAAACAGCGACTGTTGAGGAAATCAATCCAAAAAAACTTCTAACGGCCACAATTCAGTTACATTCATAAACAGAACCTTCTACTCTGCCTGGGCATTTTAGCAATACATTAAAGACCGAAGAAGCAGTGGAAGCTGTCGCAGTTTTTTTTTCAGTCTGTTGTTATGCAGGTAGAAGAGAATGAAAACTCCCTGCCGTCTGCACATTATGCTGTTTAGCAAACAGATCATGAGCCAGTTGCTCTAATGGTGTGTCACTCCATTGGTGTGTAAGTTTTCTTAGAACTATGAAAACAAGTCTGTGTTTTAATCAATACCTCTTGTCTGAATGAGATTATTTAGTAAAGTAATTAGTTTTTTTAGGCAATGACCTTCCAACTCCCCCCTCCCACTCCCCTCCCTCCAACCTGTCATTTGATTCAGAGAAGGGAGATGCAGTTTGACGCAGGGCCCAGAAGATGTAGTTGGATTCTATGGCAACTGGCGCCTGCAATAAGGTCGCATAAGAGGTGTTTAATTAGTGGGCCACAGCCGTCCCTGTGGAGAAGCTTTTTATTACCTGAATATGTCATAGGGTGCATCAGCCAGCAGCCACACACACGCATATTCTTGCAGGCATGTACAGACATAAAAACACACCAGTGCTGCCCAGTGAAAGTATATGAAGACTGAAAAATGAGGACTTTTTAGAATTTGATTTATTTATTTTTCGGTCGGATAGGGGGATGGGACAAATGGAAAGGGAGATCACAGACTGACAGAGTGAGCGTGGAAAAGGTGGAGAAACTGAGAGAAGGCAAAATATCAGCTATCAGTTTGAAAACTGGAAACACAGAAAGTAGCAGAGCTGCGGTGAAGCCCCACGCTGTGCCGTCGCCCGGCAGAGACTTCCTTCCTCTCATTACTAGCTTGCCTTTTTAGTTGCTCAGCCAGCTTATTGCTGGGTCACTTTGGCTAGTTGAAATGAGTGGCATCTGTTCAGTCCTGACTGTAGGTGCACCACTAGGCCAGTTGGATGTATCGCTTTACTGGGGCCATGGGGTGCCAGGACTGTTTACTCATGCCAGCGCTGTGAGCGTTTACAGAGCTGCAAAGCACATGCCAGTTCATTATTGGTCGAGGCAGAGGATGAGCGTGAGTTAGGAACACACACGCAGACACACATGGTATGGTTTTGAAATGGCCTCTGATAGATGGTTTGCTGGATCTTTAAAATCATCGTGTGCAGTTGAACCAACACGGCTGACAAAATAAACTTAGAGTGTGAGAAGACTATGCATATTTGTGTGGATCTGTCACGGTTTATTAAAGTATGTTCAAAGGGACAATTTTTGTTCAATTTTTTTGTAGAAGGGTTGTGTGGAGCACTAATGAATAGCTAGATGATAATGAATACTAACTGAATAGTCAGTGTCTTACTTGTTGTATAAAACAGTGAGAGTGCTCTTAATTTGGAAAATCTGAAAATTTAAGGACAGGTGAGCAAAAAGTAAAAGCTACTCTGAATTGGGCCACCGGAAGCAAATTTTACACCAACTGAATAAGTTAAATTTAAAAATGTCATACTGTAGCGGTTCAAGCAAATGCTATTGTGTATTTCTACATCCGTCACATCAGCATCAGACCGGGACTGAATGAGGCGCGATGCTGCAACACTGTGGTTTGAAAAATGTGACAGAGAAAATAACTGTCTGATGCAGAAGTGACATGGTGTAAAAATCCACAATATTGCTCCTGTGAACCGCTATGCAATTTTTGAGTTTCAGTTGTTTTAAATGGTGAGGTATTGACTCTTTTCACGGCTGTGTCCTGAGTAGCTTTGAAAAGAGCTCACTCAGCAGGATTAGTTTATGATTCTCCAAACTGAGAGTGCTCAGTCCACTGTTCGTATGATACTGACTGCTCATGGTCGGACTCGTGGTCACAGAGTGGCGTCACATCACTCATCTTTTTGGCTCTTGTGAGTTGCTCTGTTTTCCATTGTCCATGGTTAACCGTAGACATTAACTAGCAAATCTGGGTCTGGGATAACCCCAATTTCCTCATCAGCATTCGCTAACTACCACAAGCTTAGTGTGGCATCGTAAGTGCCCAGTGTAACAACTACAGGTGTTGGAATTAAGTCCTGCCAAGGCGTCTCAAAAAGAAAAGAAGAATGTTTTTCCAGAAATAGATGAACCTTGTGTGCCTCTTTCACCATACACCTCATTTCTAGACAAACCAAAAGTGTGCTCCATAGCTATGTTATTAACAGGAACATACAGTCATCTCTCCCCTGGTGACCTTTTTCTGTGGCTGTGTCTTAAACTGTGGCTTGCATTGTGTGTGGCCCACATTGGAGCAAGTGATTGATGACATTTTTATGAGAGCAATGTAGAACCAGAACCAGTAATTGGCACACTGCTTTTGTTTTTTTCTTATTATTTTTACTCCTCGGTGTGCTTGATCTATGGTCCCTCTCACTCATATGGTGGATGATTTAAGAAAGCAATTTGAAAGGCACTGGTGGTGAGTCCAAGTGTGTAAGACAGAACAGTTGTGCTTGCCAGGAGAGGTCAGTGTTGCTCCATTGATGAAGTTATGGGCACGTTTTCTCCTCTTGTTTGTCATCCAGCCTTAATTTTCAGTCTGTTTTCTCCTTTTAGTGTCTCATTCTGAACTCTCACTCTTGCCCCTTCATTCATTTCACTCCGTGTATCACGCTTTAGGAGGAGTGGGAACATTATATGATAAGCGCAGCATGGCATACAAATCTTGCCTCCTTATTCTGCCTGACAAAAACAGCAGATAGCCTCACAGTGAACAGCTGTGTGCTGTAATTGCATTTGACTCCACTTAATCTAATAGCTTTGAGAACAATGGAACATAAAAGGTGTGCTTTAAATCGGGAAATCCAACGAGCAACCTAGAAGAGAAATTAATAGAGTTGTGTGAGAGAGATATTAAGAGGATATCGACCCAGATTAAGGCTCACACACATCCATAGACACACACAAGAGAAAAGAGATTAAAATTACCCCATCAAAGGATCCCTCCCATCCTTTATTGATTGGTGAATGTGTTGCTGTCAACGTTTAGACTTGATTACCGCTGACACGCAGGGCTGAGGCTGAAACACAAGGCTGGTAATGGCCGCAACGTCTTGTGCATATCAAATATAGCATGAATCCTACCGGAGTAATTAATATCGCACTGTGGTTATGAGTTTCCTGGCATAAATAGCCAATCAGATTTGCATGGCTCACACGGTGGTAATTAAGATGAGGCATCAGGGAAAACCTTACATGAATGTTTCAGCTAATTCTCCTCTTTGTGTACCTTTCCCTCTCTGAGGACTTCTCCTTTAGTCACACTTTTCCTAAACATTTTGCGGGGAAAATAAGGTGTTGACATTTTGCTTTTTTCATTGTCATGCAGCTCAGAGGAAACGCACTGGGGTAATTTCACAGCTGTAACACTGGCCACGGCAAGTTATTTCTCGCAGTCATACTTATTCCCCCTCAGTGGGAAACGAGGCCTTCAGCTTATGGGAGGTTGCCACAAAATGCTTATCACAGGTCTTGATTTTCAGTTCTATTTAGAAGGCTTGGCATGGAGTGCGCCCCTCTAGGGGGTTTGATCTTTTCTCTTATTTTTTTTTCTTTCTACTTTTTTATTTTTTTAAAGCACCTCAGTTACCTCATTATACACTGGATTGTATTTCCCATGTGCCATTGGCCTAAATCTCAAGGGCTTTCATCGCGGTTTCTCAAAAATCATCTAATCAAAAAGCTGTCGGTGTAGTTTGAGATCAGTTGGCTGTGATCGGGTTCAGGCAGATATTGACCTTGCGATGAGTAAGCTACACCACACACTGCTATTTTCAGCCCAACTTGTGCAGATGTGGTGATTATCAGGACATGTTAACAACCGATCCTGAAACAGTGTAAAGAGGCAGAAAATGGTGGTGACTTAAAGTAGATGATTAGTGTTACAACTCATACAGCATACAAGTCATATGTTAGACAGGCTTATAAGAGTATTTCTCTTTTTATGTGGTCAACTTCATCGACATTAACACCTTCACTTTATTTGTAGTGGGATGCAGTTTTTTTTTTATACTTAAGTCCATACGTATCTGGATTATGAGACACTAAAAGGGGTTAAAGAAGTTTGCGTTTTAGTCATTTTTCTGTACAGCAGACCATTCAACAGTACCAAATTTGCAAATGTGTGTGCTGTATGAAAAAATGCACTCCTGTGTTGGGCAGCACTGATGTGGGCCCTTAATGTCCTGAAACCTTAATTGGCCCGCATCATCCCCTGCATAATCCTCCTTTGAAGCCATATTTAAAACTTACACATAAAATATTACATTCCAGCCTGTGTGTGTGTGTGTGTGTGTGTGTGTGTGTGTGTGTGTGTGTAAGAAAGGTTGAGCGCATGCATGGATTCCCCATGGTGTGTATGTGTATATGCCCAGTGGTGGTGCGATGCGTCTTTGTCCTTCCTCCTCTCCCCCTGCAGATGAAATAACTGATTCTGGAATACGGGGGCTCTTCCCTCACTCCATGTCATTTCCAGGCCAGAAATCCCCGGGGAACCCTCTACGACGTTCCCTTCCCAGCAGCCCCCAGGGCCCTCGAGGCCTAAGACATGCATAACACATTGGCTCTGTCACCACCACAGCTTATTTTAGAGTGGCCTGCTTGGCTGCCGGGAGAGCTTTGACTTTATGTAAATCATATTAATAAATTTGCAGGAGTTAGGGGAGGAGGGGTGCATTTGCTCTGAGGATTTCAGCAGCAGAAGGTGAGCAGGACAGTGGCAGTAAGTCAGCAGATGAAGGAAGAGGAGAGGAAGGAGGGATGGCACACAGTACGGTCCAGTAAGTACGATATCAGGGATAGAAATGCAGACTGCAGGAAGGTCGGGATCAAAATGATTTACAGTAACCTGCAGGTAGCGATTGTTATGGTCGCTGATTTTGCAGGTAAAACAGCAAAATTGAAGCCACATGATTTATAACAGGAATAATACAATGGCTAAACCTGAAACAAAAAAGTGGTGCAGTCAGGTGCAAAAAGAAAAAATCATTTCAAATCTAAATTGAATTGGCAGCATGAGAATGTACTCCTCTAAAAGTGTAATTTTCTCACATGGGCCAGAATCATTTCTGGATCACATTCCAATACCTGTATGTGTGCACGTGTGTTTGCATGGAGCTATTTATCGTTTAATAGGATTGCTTTCATTTGGCCGTAGGATTCCAAGATAACAACAGTGTTTCTATTTGTTCAACCGAGCCCCCGCTGCTGGCTGCTAATGGGTCTTTCCACTGAGCTCATTTTCTCGATTCCATCTAACACCTGCCTCCCTGTCACCGAGATGGAGAGAGCATGAGAAACATCGCTAAGCTGAGGGTCAAGTCATTTCTGTGATTCCACGTTTTTCCCCTTTTTCCTAAATAAGAAAGAAAGAAAGGAAGAAAGAAAGAAAGAACATTTTCAAGGAAAAAGAATGAGGAACCAATGAGGTAATAGCTCTCAGCTTTCTTCAACATTTAACCTTTATTTAATCTGGTAAATATAGGAACATCACGCATGCCCAATACGTGGCAAGCTCTCTTATTTTCATAGTGTGTTAAAATTATTATGAAGCACTATAGCTGAGCTGGAAATCCTTGGATTATACCAGGTCAATTAATATAATATTAATATTATGTCAGGCCAATTAATTTTCATGTACGCAATATCCAAGATTATCCTGGATCCTTCTGTTCAAATTAATGATATTTGGTTTATTATTAATGGATAACCTGGCATATTCTATATTTTCTCATTGCCATTATAACCACCAAAAAGAGCATTACTGCAAATTTTTCATTTCTTTCTCTCATTTATTTAATCTTGCTCTCATTTTTTCCCCACTTTTTTAAATCTAGCCCTCTCAGCTACTTGGTCAGGGTTTAGCAACACAGTTTCCCTTTTAGGTTTAGGCTCTATAAACTACTTGGCTTGGTTTAGGGATGAAAACTACCTGGTAAGGATAAGGTAAACATGGCTTAAACACAGACTTAAAGGAAACTTGTGTTGTTGTTGGGTTAGGGGGTTAGGGTTTAGGTTTCCAGAGAAAATATTTCTTGCCATGCTTATTATATCCAGCAGCTGCTGTAGGATCAGAGTTAAGAAATATTCTGGGTTCAGAGAGTACACTGTTTTTGTTCATGGTTATATTAAGTTATAATTAAAAAAAGCAATTAATGTGAGACACACTCACTTATCTTGATCTCCTATCTACAGTATTGTTTCACATACAGATGTTGTGTCTGGTACCATGATCAGCATTACTTTAGAACATGGAACACAGCGGTATCCATTATTGTCAGAACAAATGTAATGTAAGGGCAGGGGCTAAGAGTAGGATTTCTGCCCACTTACTTAAATTTTATAAGATTTGAAGATTTGAAGCCTTGCCTTGAGCATTTCATCACGGATATCCTGTAGTTTTGTGGTGAGAAATGTGGCGAAAAGGGATTTGAACCAGAATGTGAGGACCTTCACAGGGCCACTCACCTCTCACTCAAAGCATCTCCACCATAGGTATTACGCAAGTTTAAGTCTATTCAAAAGTTTAAATTATTCACTCAAAAAACTGTTTAGGTTTAATATGAATATTCAAAATAAAGCTTTGCCTAAATTCTCACAAATATACATTAGTGTTGTGACTGCATTCTGGTAGAAGAACATGTTCACTATGCGCAAGGTTGTTGGTTCAAGCCCTGACAACCACCGCATGTTAAAGCATCCATGGTTACCACAACTGTCTCTGAAAAGGTGAATAAAGAAGTAGACCTACTAAGATTAAAGATTGATGTAAAATTTCCGTCCAATTAAAAAAATCAAGATGTCAAGATGTTTTCACTAATATCAAGGAAGGAACACTGAACTGAACTTTATTTGACTTATTACAGTATTTGGAGCAAGCGTTTTTAAATGGTAATTTCAAGTAATTTCTTATTTTCCCCAGTTTAAGTATTTTCTCTACAAATGTCTTGTGAAATACAATAAACTAGCAGTCCTGCTGGTAATATCGCTTGTTTCTAGTCTGTTACTTTATTTCTCATATTTAAGATTTTTTTTTACCCTTTGTGCCTCAATAAATAGATAATACTACTTACCCATTGTATGGCCCCCTTAGATACATGCAAACTCCCACTCCCCAGTGTGCAGCTCTTAATTACAGGCAGCCTTCGGCGGGACAGGAGCGACGGCAGGCAGAGTGAGGAGCCACTGGGACCTGTGTGCACCCAGAGGGTCATTGTCACAGTGCTCTCGCAGTTTACTGACAACTTGAGACGAATACTGATCACATTTTGCACACCAGAGGCTTACCACAGGGAGAGAAAGGGAGAAAATGGAGCTGCCAATAGAATTAATTAGCCCCTGTCAGCTTCAGGATTTCGTTTAGGCCTCAGATATCCCTATAACTATAGCTGGATTTGTTTTATATGTATGTGTTGTCAGTGAGTGTGTAGCAGTGAAAACTGGATAATTCTGTCTGTCCACACATTTTAAATCTGACTCTATTTATCAATTTCAGCGGGCAGAGGAGACACACTCTTGTTTTCTATCGCTTCTCGGCATCTATATTTTAGCACACATTTCGTTTGGATACACTTGAGTCATGGTTTACTTTTCTCTTCTTCTTTTTTTCTCTGACAACAGAGCAAAGAAGTGCATTCGGGCCCTGGCAGCAGCAGCAAGCCTCCTCGCAGCCCATGTGTTGATTACAAGCACCAGCACACATACATATGTTCCCTGTCTGTCTGGCTCAACAAGATGCAGGCTGGTAACATGCTTTACTAATCAGTCCAACAGCAAATGCTCTCAAGGGACACAAACCAAACTCTGTAATTCAGCACACTCTTGTTTACAAATGTGGAACACCAACATTAGAAATGTGATAGAATGGAAGAGAAAGACAAACACTAGTGTGCAGCGTGTCTTCGTTTCTTGTCAGGGTGAAATTTAGAACGTTAGTCAGTGACTGTGAAAGTTGTTAACTTGCAACGAGAGTTGCCATTTGTTTCCATTACTACTTATTTCCTCATGCTCTGAAAAGATAGGCTCCTTAGGCTCAGAGCAATGCCATTAAATTGCACAGCACAGTCCAAAACCAAAGATATTCACTTTACTATGAGACTAAGTATGACCACACAAAATAGGTAAATAAAGTGATAAAATATAAATCAATAAATAAACAAATAATAATCTCACAATTGGGAATGTCAAATTAAACAATGGCTATTGTCTAATACCAAAGTTAAATATATTATATTTATTATGTTTATTAAGTTATTATGTTGATCAAGTGTTGTTGTGTTACACAATAAATGTAAGTCTTCTTCAGCCATATTAATTCCCTGTGGAAAAAAAATAAAGTGCCAACCAATAGTCACACCAACTCTGCTGGATTTTATTACCAAAAAAACAAACTATTACTCTTATACAGATGTGTACCTTTTCTATTTGCACTTATTTAATAATATACGTTTATACCAATTTAGAGTGTTTAATTGAACAAAACACACTTAATTTTCAACTCATTTTTTACTCTTTGGCCTTCCTGCTGTTGCACAGGTGTAATTTTCTTTTTGTGACTGGTGATTGGTGTTTTATCCTTCATAGAAAGATTTACCGTGGTCAAACACTTACTTTAGAGCTTAACATACATTAAAATTGATGTTCACATATGTAACAATTCTTTGTTACATTTGTGTGGAGGGATGAAGTCTCCAAGACAAAGACACATAGTAATTTCTGAGAGACTCAGTTGATAAATAAGACTAATGATGATCTAATATAGCACAATCTGTCTGGACTGAGAGCATCACTCCCCCTGGATAGAAGTCTCTCTTGTTGAACTAAATGATATTGACACTTTGAGCTGTCTTCTTCTCATAGTTTATCACTTTCAGGGCATTAAGATGTAACTATGTCATCAGGGATGATGTGCAGAAACATAGCAAGGCTCCAATGCAGGACATAACTTGCTCTCTGTGCAAAGCTCTCTGTCTCAGTGGCGTAAAGCTGGAGGAGCAGAGCGTTCCATCATCTTCATCCTGTCAACATAAAGACAAAGAGCTGCCTCCGAGCAACCAGAGCTGGTCATCGGTGAGTCGCACACACCGATGCAGATACATAGACAGACCGGTGTGCTGTGGCACACACGCACACGAGCTCTCTGAGCCACCAGAGATGAGGCTGGTTAGTGGAGAGGCTGGCTGGAGTGCCCTTGGCTTGATCTTCAGGCCGGAAAACACTGAGGCTACGTATGCACTCTTTCCCGCACACACACTTCTACTTTCATAATGTCCCACCATTCACTAACCTTTGTTGTCCCCCTGACCCCCCCACCTAGGGGCTCCTGCTGTCCTGTCACACTGCTCTGAGATCAACCGGAATCTCCCGCTGGGCTGCCAGGAGGTGGTGATCAGAGTTAGGGGCATGAGTGTGTGTTGTGAGTGTGTTGCAGTGCAAACGGCCAACTTCTGGTTATCAATTCTCTGTTATTCCAATTTTCCCTTTTTCATTTGTTTTCCTTACAGGACTTACAGGATTGTAATGATAAAATGGCCTTTTCCTCAAGCAACCCCCGTGACTTTTTTGTGTGTGTTCTGGTTGCATAAGTAATAGAGCTGCTGCTGGAAGTCATGTGATCAACTGCTGCCAGTTGGCAGCTAGATAAACCAACATAGAGCAGCGAGTGGAAGCAGGAGGGGGAACTGTTGTAGTGGCGGGCTTTGGTCCAGATGCGAGAGAGGCACCCCTGACAGAATCCCTGACACTAGTATGAATATTTAAAAAAAGTTTGTATGAGATAAACAGCAAAAGTAGAGTCATCTTTTAGGTTCTGGATAGTGTAGTGGTAAGATTGCCACCTTTCCACAGTGCTGAGGGGCACTACATCCTCAGCTATGAAATATGCCATTGATTCAATGATGGCTTTGGCCTAATATGTACCATTCATTTCTGCTGTACTTTTACGGTGTTAACTGACCTGGATCTCCAGCTCCCTCTCACTTCTTTGATACTGCCCAACTAATAATCATCGGCTCCGCAGCTTGAACATGGCTGATTCGTGTGTGTAAGTAGTCCTAAATAATATGTGTATGACCTGATTATGACTACCTCTATCCCCATTTACAAATTTGAGAACTGGAGATATAATTCACTGTAATTCAGTGAAAAGAGCGAAAAATGTGCTGACTTGTATTTTTATCCCTTTATACGTAAGGTCAGCAAATGTACGTGTTGTAAGAAGTGTGTGTATGTGTGAGCATGCACTGTACAAATACTTCTATCCCTACTCCTTCCATGGAACAACAATTCCTGGCCAAAGAGGAGCCTGCTCAGAGCCGAGGGGACCTGCCCTCTGCCCCCTCCTCCTGTTCCTGCTTTGATTTCCAATATGCTCTCCCATCACCACAGATGAGTGCAGAGGAAACATTTCCTCAACTGATGTTGCTAGCAAGGCCCCTGGGTACATGAAGTTGATAGGAGGCAGAAATAGGAGAATAATGTAATAGAATATTTGATTGGGCTCTGATGGGTAGAACACTGGGACGTCTGCCATAGTAATGTGTTTGGGCTTGGCCGGAAAGGTGCATTAATTTCCTTCCTCCTCCTCCTATTTCTCCTTTTCATCCAGCAGGAGGTTGTGATTACAAATATTTGCTACTTGGCTTTGCAGTTCACAAGCATTGGTCCCTGGGCAGAGGAACTCTGAGCTTCCTTTGAGCTGTGAGGAAGATATTAACAATTCAAACCTGTTACACAGAAGAGATGAGAATCCTTCTGTTAACTAGTTTTGGGGGAAAACGTGGCCCTAATGAATTATGGCTGATTAATGAATTGCTTAGGGGTTAGCCATTGCACTTAACCAACTTAAAAATCACTGTGTGAAAGCTGGTACTGGATGCTCATTTATCGCTTGGGTAAGTAGGCAAATTTATGGCTTGGGTGTATTGGGTCCAAATGATTTAAATCTTGTAATCTGTACCAGTCCATGAAGGTCTGTGGGGCAAGTTGCAACTGTACGAACTTTACAAATTACAGACACACCAACTGCTTAGAGGCTATTGCAATAGTCCAAAATTGTAGCTACGCAATATCAATAGGCAAAATTTAGGGCAACAACTTGCACAACAGCATTGTTCATTTTTACCCCCCCAAACCCAGTGTGCATATGACTAATGATGAATGCTAAATAACAAGAGTAGGATGAAGCCTTGACATAGTCTCCCACCAAGTTCATCGCCTGTGGTGCTAAAATGAGGTGGACGATTGTTGCCCTTCTGGCTCTGGCTGCGCACACTCCATTGCTCTACCCAGTGCTTAAATCCTCTTGCCATTTCCCCAGTCCACCACTGAAGGTCTTTGCCTGTGAGTGGGCTGGCTGTGACGGTAGCCATTGTTAGTCTGTCACCCTGCGCTCATGTCAACACACCAAGTCATAACATTTCAATTACCCCAGAAAATACTGCATAAACATATTTTGGAAAACACAACTCATAAAGATTGCATCCCCCCCTTTAGTTTATTGCACAAAAACAACGTGTGAAGGTGTAATTGGAGGCTCTTCACAAAGGAAAAGTACTTTGAGAAACCACCTGGCAGTCTGTTACCCTCCATGAAGCCTGATCTTTAACCGATTATATTAGCAAATCTTGGCCATTGTTATGTAAAGAAAACCCAAATGTCTCTCAAGGTCAAATAATTGCTTGAGTTTTGAATGAAAGAAAAAACATTCCACATTCCAACCCAACCACGTCTTCCTCTGAAACAGATGCTTAAAAAGCTATGTATCAGCCTAAGTAGATGCAGACAATCCCATCTCTTCAAACCAACCTGAAGGTTTTGCCTGTTTCCTTGGTGAGTACCTTGTAATTGCCAAGTACAACTGTGCACACCTGGTAGGCTGCCATGGGACACAGAGAGGTAGAGTGAATTTTGAAATTGACGAAGGAGTGAGATGGAACAAGGGATGTTTTGATGGAACAAACAGACGGTCGGGACTGGCACAGAGAAGTGTGGCAAACAAACCTGATGAGTCATCTGTGGGTCGCAGTATGACACTCCTAATTTTATTGTTAATTCACTTTCTTGACTTCGCTTCTCGCTGAGTTTGGCTCGCAGTCCTTCCCCACATAAACACCTTTATTTAGTAACTCTGCAGTCCTGGGATACTGTGGTGATTGGCATTGTGCTGCCTCAGCAGTGCAGTGCCCTGAAGAGAGGAGCAATCATGCTGGCGGAAGATTTGAAATTTCACACTCATACTGTGGGAGGGAATGGGAAACGGGGAGCTTTGGACAAGGTGCTAATTTAGGAGAAGATGCACCACCTGTGTGTGTTTCAAGGTGAGTGTTCATCTAAAGAGCTGATGCGGGAGCTTTAAACTAGGCCGAGAAGGCCAATGTTAGCTCACTGCTTTACTCGCCTGTAGGGGTGCTGAGGGAAGCTATTTTGAATGGGACCCCAGATATGATATAAAATCCATCTTAACTGCACTTGAATGCACAAAACAGCAAGCCTTCCGTTACTTTGTCTTTGTGGGTGTAATACACCACAGCCTTCCAAAAACACAAATGCTTGTCACTGTACGGGCGATTCTGGTTTAGATTTTCCACTGGTTCAAAACACAGAGCAGCACAGGCAGTTTCAGCAGTATGACTCGCCAGAGGTTGTGCGTTGGATGGCTACGGGCCCAATTTCAATGTCCGTCTGCCTATTGGGGTTGTCACATACGCTGGTCGAGGGAAATCAGAGCAAAGCCGAGGACTACTCCTTCAGTCATCAATCACCTGCCTGTAGCTGCTGTGTGAGCCAATCCGCCCAGGCCTCAGGCCAGAGGATTCATCAGAGGGGACAATGCCTGACATCCAGAAAAATGAGTTCAACCCTCCACACATCAGGACAAATTGGAGCCCAATGTCACCGACTTTCTCGGCACGAGAGGTCTACATTCAAAAGGGATAAAAGAGATAGGAATTGTACACCCATACAGTATCTTCTTCCATTTTTGTTTAAAGTTGTGACCATCATTCTCTGAAGGCTTCATGGGACTCCTATAGCAAGGAGCTGTTGTATTAGTCCACGCATGCGTGTGTGCGTGCCTGTCTCTCACTCTGTCTTTTCCCCTCACACAAGCACTTATCCAGGTTGAGGAGATGAAGGGGAGAGTTATCAAGCTGAAAATGATTAATGCTCTTTTTTGTCTTACCTGGCACCTGGAGCACATCTGGCCCTCTGGGACCAGGACGGATATGGTCCTGCTTCAGCAAGTGAGCCCTCCTTTGCCCATCAACCCCCCTCCTGAGGATTCAGGTGGGGGATCATTCCCTGTAGCCAGCACCATCGCCTCCTCAAAAAAACCCCAAGGGTGACACAGTCTGTGCCCACCTTGGATTGGAGCTTAGCACATTAAGCGGGGATGATGTTTATGATGTGGAAATGGCCTGCTATTTATTCAGTGTACAGAGGATGTGGAGATGATTCATCGTGGTCCCTCAGACCTCCACTTTCTATTTTTTCTCACGGGTTCTATTCAACTAATGTCCTCCACTCTCTGTTTTACTTTCTGCCCAGTCCATACGGATTTCCCTTTTCCCTGTTTTTAAATATTTCCAGTTAACTTAAAATTCTTCAAGTTTATCGTGTATTGGTGCATATTTAGGTATTTAGACTCACTTGTGACTGACCTGAGACACAATACTTAAGATCAAATGTTTTACCATAGTAGCAAGGAATGGTCAGATACTGACTGATCACAGAGGTTTTGGATGTCCACATAATGAAAAGGTTATTCAAAAGTCAACTGCTCAGCTGTTTGGAAACAAACAAAGTGTCACGCCCAGGGACTCGTTTTTAGTTTTCACGTTTTAGGTTATGTTTTTGTGTTCAGTCCATGTTTAGTTTAGTCATGTCTTAGTTTCCCTGCACTCTGTTTATTAGTTCACTCACTTCACCTGTGTTTTTTCCCTCAGCTGCACTCACTCTCCAATCACTCTCACTCCGTATTTAGTTTCCTGCCTCCCCTGTCAGTTTGCCGGATCTTTGTTGTATGTTGTTTGTCATCCATGCCATGCTACCAGGTTTGTTCCATGTTCCTCGTCATTTCCCAAGTTAAAGGATAAGACCGGTTTTTTGACATTGGGCCCTTGATTTCACATTATAACATGATGTTCTACTCACCCCTGCTTGTTGTTGAACATTTGGAGTTGTTCCGAAGATATTCGAGAGGCGTCTGGTTGCTCTCCTGAGATATTCGGCCATGAAACGGTTTCCTATGGGCAAGTTTATACAGGCACAAACTATGCTGTTTATAATTTATTAATTACTCTACACTAGCACTGATAACGTGGAGGTGCGTCGCTTACTTAAAAAAATCCGGGTTACTGTAATTTAGATTTTTTTGTCGTAAAGTGGGTGTTACTGACTTCCTCGTCGTGCTACTGCCACAGACAGCCCACAGACCTGCTGCCTATTTATTCATTCGGCTAAAATTCAAAATTAGTAACCCGGATTTTTTTAAGTAAGCGACGCACCTCCACGTTATCAGTGCTAGTGTACAGTAATTAATAAATTATAAACAGCATAGTTTGTACCTGTATAAGCTTGCCCATAGGAAACCGTTTCATGGCCGAATATCTGAAGAGAGCAGCCAGACGCCTCGCGAATATCTTCGGAACAGCTCCAAATGACCAACAACAAGCAGGGGTGAGTAGAACATCATGTTATAATGTGAAATCAAGGGCCCAATGTCAAAAAACCGGTGTTATCCTTTAAGTATTTATTCATGCCAAGTCTTTTGTTTGCCTTTTCTAAGTTAAGTCTTTTGAATCCAGCGTTGCTGCGCCTTTTGTTTGCTCATTGTTTTTTGCTTTAATAAACCAACCTTTACTTTTGAAGTCCGCATCCGTGTCCTCCATCCACCCCACCCTGACAAAGAAAGATGCTGAAATTGTTTTAAGGTTATTCCTGTTTAAACCAGCCACAAGCAAACAATTATATAAAGTTATAAAGAATTATTTTGTTTAATTATTTTTTTGTCCAATAGTAAGCACAAAATTACAAAATTCTTTCCAGTTTATTATTATCAAAGCATAATTGTTACTCGGGCTGTTATGATTTGCCAGTATGAGAGACAAGTGTAATATGTAGATATTGATAGTGTGGTAATATGAGGCATATGGTATTTGTGGCATTCACTCTCAGGGTGATACCCCTCAAACAACACTTAGAAAAAAAGGAGAAGAAGAAAAATATCAATAGCTACCTTAGCTTGGCAGCATCAAGGAGCCAATGATTCCGGTCCGTTAATGCTGTTTGAAACAATTAATAAGAAAAAAATAGGAGAACATAGATACTGCTTGTCAAAATGAAGCCATCACTAAATAACTAATTTACTTCGTAGCTGAGGATATGATGGCAGGTTAATTGGGAATTTTGAATGTGAGTGTGCATGGTTGTTTGTCTCATTTGTCTCGGTGTGGCCCTGTGATGGACTGGCGACCTGCCTTTCACCCAATGGCAGCTGGGATAGGCTCCAGCCCACCACAACCCTTAATTAGATTAAGTGGGTTTAGAAAATGGATGGATGGTTGAATTTAGATTACTCCAAAATATACTTCACACGAGTGATATTGTTTAAGTTAACATGTTATTGATGATTTAAGCATTGTAGAACTTTTATTTACTTGTTTGTCTTTTCTGTCTAAATAAAATATGCTACCTTGTTCTTTTTATGCTACCATTAGTTATGTTATACATCTTTCCCTCATCATATTTTGTGTGTGCATTCAATTTGTTGAACCGAATTGACAAATTGTGCAGTAAAAATGAAAGATGATATTAGGTATGAGCAGTATTTTATACATCACATCTATTGTATTATCACAATACACAAAGCGAAAGCATTCGAAAAAGGTCCCCGTGATGCTATCACAATGTTGTGACGCAATCACAATAGATATTGTGATAATACTGCGATTTTATTGTTATTCTGCAGTTTAAATTTGATATCATAATATATTTTAGATTAAATAAAACAATGAAAGATGCTCCCCTCTCTACTTAATGTGATGAATTTCTTATAGAAAGAGGATGTTGGGCATCACACAACACAGCATAATAAAGAATTATTTTTGCATTGTAACTCATTGAGATATCTCTCAAGAAGAAAAAAGACTGACTTTGCTTTAGGGGAAAAACATGAAAGTCCCACCGTCCAGCATGATAACTTAATTCACTGTTTTCCAGTAAGTTATAGTCCTCGTATAATGGAGACCATAGTTCATCTTTTCAACACAAGCTGGCAGGATATTACGGCTATAAATAAAATGAAGAAAAAAAAAAAAGATGGAAACATAATGCAAAAGCATTAAAAAAGTCCAAAGGATACACAGTACACCTATAACACATCAATACCGCCGATACCACATCAGGGGATCTGTGACCACTTTGGAGAGTATTTCTTAGCCTGGCTGACATAACACACACACAAGCGGACCCCAGGAGGCTAAGGGAAAAGAGAAATGCCGAGGGGAGGAGTCAGTGAGAGTGTGACAGTGGATCAATAGTTGTGTTTGTGGCAGCACTCCCACAGGAGTGGAGCAGTATATGAAAAGCCACTGCTGATGGCTGAAGGTCCTCTCAGAACATTCACTGCGTGTTTAGCCAAGAGCCAAGGTTAACCCCAGCACAAAGACGCCACAAAACCTCAGCCTGCCTCCCTGGGGCTACATACACTCACACAGGCAGGGGCCCCACAGGAGCCTTTCTTCTTTAAGGTGTGTATGCGAGACAGAGTGTGCGCGCTTCATGGCAACAATATGGTGAATGCTCAAATACGGCAACAGAGGCCAGAGGCCTGGACACAAGCTACAGCCCCCATATATCCAGCTGTTATTAAATTAAAGATTATACTGTGGTAATCTTGCTGTTAAAACAATGCAGAGAGTGATTATACAGTATGACAGCTACATTATCACATTTCCATATGGGGTTGGCACTCCTGTTGTAAATAATAAAGTAATGAATTTCACTGAAGGCACACTGTAATTGCAAGCCAAAGCTGAGTTAACCTCAGTGATTTATCCGGGCTTAATTTCCATCTTAACACCTCTTTATTGCTTTTACTAGCAATAAACAGCCCCTTTGAGGGGGGAGCAATAACTGTGGGGCCATAACACTGCTAAATCATGCATTTAAAGCAGTACAATGTGTGTATGGAGGTTTCATTGCACCCAGGCTGACTAGAAAACTACACATGCTCAAACAAATCAATGTAACTTTGCCTTCTCTGGTTGAAGCTAGAAATAAGAGGTAGGGGGGAAAAAAAGCTCATTTTCCTCCTAAATTATATCTTTCTCACCAGATTTTCTACTGACAAAGAATGCATGTTGTTGTTGATTACAAAGACTGAGAAAAATAGGAAGCTTGTCATGCTCTCTACAGTAATGATGGGATACTCTGTCAAGCAGCTTCCAAGGTGTCTACATTCCTTCTCCTCAGCCATCCTCCACCCGTACGGGCAGTAACTAGCTGCGATGAGCCCCGACAGGCCGTCATCGCCACAGAGGACTGATGGAATACTAATTAGCATGGCACCGCTTGAATTATTCATGCATCTTAATTAGAGGAGAGATTTCCCATTAGGCTTTTAGATGTGACTGAAGAGTTGAGCTGCGATTTTGTGCGAGAGTTGACGTGTATGTAAATAGATGGGCACACACTCACACAAACACGGGCATGCACATAGTCTACCTGTGCACGCAAAAACCTCTTTAATGTAAATTGAATCCATCAGCCATCAAAAAGGTGAAATTCATGGGAAGAAAACTGTGTCCAAGCGGATACAAATCATTCATTGCATTTGCTACATAAATACAGCTTTTACAAATCTGCACAGGAAAAGGCAGTTGCCGGAACTTTTCTCTTTTAGAGCGCACGAATAACAAATAACAGCTGCTTCTCTGCAAGGCTGCACAGAAAACATGCACGTCCTGCTGCCCCCGCTTTAAGGTTCACTAATTTACTAATGTGCTAGCAGCAGCAACCAGTGCGTAATATTCCTCCCCATGTCTGTACTTTTCCTTTATGCTGAGGCACGAAGTGCTTGCTGGCCTGAGCCGAAGCAACATTCATCTGCTGCAGTTTAGCAGGGAAATTAGGCACTCAATGTAGCATATTTGTTTAAGTAATTGGAAAGTAATTAATAACCTGAAAATATAATAATGTGCGCAGCAGCAGCCCTTCATCAGCAAACCATCGAGGAGGAATGACTGCTGCCAAGTCTGCATGTGTCTTGTCAGCATATTACAGTGCAGCTGCTCTATGCACATCCAGGAGTGAGATAAATAGGAATGACAGAAGAAAAGGGGAGCGGGGGGAGAGAAATTAAATGTTGATTCATGGGTGCGGGCATAGACGAGGTGCTCTTCAAGACATCATAAAGCAGGGTGTTTCGTTGGAGGAAAATTTGACTGTAGACACTGCTGCACTGGCACTCATAACCGCACAGCAAGGACTGCGGTGAAACTGGAGCCCACGGATCAGGCCGACATTAAAGCCGGCCACTAATTACGCTGTTCAGAGATTGTGTTTTTATAAATATTTGATGAAATGTCATCTGTTGCTGTGAGGCGGTGGGAGAAAAGTGGCGAGATCAGGGCCCCGTTTTCACACTTAAGCGCACATGCACAACGTGTGTGTGTGTGTATACACTTTCCTTCTCTCACAAGCTCCGACGAAACACTTCACTTTAACAGTTCAGTTTATTTGCCATCTTTACCAAACTCTGAACTTGTTAAGTAGTGTTAACTGACCCTGAACCCTTTAAAGGGCACATACTTAAAAGACATTTAAAGGGATAATCTGGAGTAAAATGCACTTTAGATCAATTTACGGGATGTTGGGAGTACATACGTTGAGTTGACATCAAAATCATGTCATTCGGATGTGTTTTGAGAATTTCGATTTGACCGTTTTTAGCCAAAAGTCGTTAGCCTGGAGGTGAGCGGGGCATATCATGTCACCGCTACAAAACGCTATTTTTATACCTCTTCTACAGCTCCAAACAACATAACACTTACGTGGTAGTGAGTAGAGGGTCCCTAAAGCCAAACCGAAGTGTCCCGAGGTCTTCATGTGGTCGGATAGAGTCTCCAGAATGAATTTAATCAAGCCAGTACCTTTCCGGAAATGTTGCTGCTGCAGCTGCCGCTACAGACCGTGGTGAAGTTGGTTTGATATTGGATATTCGGATATTCGACAGATATTCACAATAAGGAAATAAGGTGTCTTTTTTTTCCAATACCTCCCAAGCCTTGTGACCTAGTGACTTGGGAGGTATTGGAAAAAAAAGACACCTTATTTCCGGATTATCCCTTTAAAACCTAAGTGTTAGTGAGGGCTATTAGATGACATTTTTACATTTTTTACTTTTTACTTTTGAATTTTTACTTTAATTGCTCATTGCTGATTGGTCAGCGCCTGTAACATCACCTATTGTGAAGTAATCAGACCCTTGCTGTTTGGCTGGAGAAAGTCATGTGATTTTATTCTATTGCTATGGCATCTGGGGGTTCCATTTTTAAAGTATCGGCTTCAGGGAACGTGCACCTCCACTGACAATACAAACATCTGTTTGTATGTTTTGTAAAAAGATATTTCAAGTTCAGCTTTGATTTATCAACATAAACTGAAGTTGATATAAAGATATGAGACTTTCAAGAAGACTTCTCAACTCAAAATGTCTAAACCACATATTCACCAAACACTGTGCAAGTAAAACCGTTTCCTTGATTTAGGTGGAAAATGGCCCAACTGGTTGAAGCTGACAGAAAGGCTAAAGCAGCGGAAAAACTTTGCTAAAACTCAACAGCTGAAGACCAGGAAAACAGCACGATCGCATAAGCCAGTTTACATTAAGACACGCAGACTGCACACTCTGAGTTTAGTCTTAATACCATGCATCTATGCACACACCTCAACCAACTTTGCGTCATCAGTCTAGCCTTCTGTTGGTGATGTAATGGTTTGAAAACCACAGCCTGTCTGAGCCTGAGTATTGTCACTGACACCTCGTAGAAACACAGAGTACCATCTTCTAATGGCTTCTCCCAGCAGGACATGGCACCTTGTCACAAAGTAAAAACGAGACTGGCTTCATGAAGTCAGTTGAATAAAATTTCATCGATCTCGAGTCACCAGAAGGTCTCTGGGAACTGGATCAATGGGAGATTCAGAGCATGAATGCACAGCTGACAAACGTTCAGATGTGACATGATGCAAACTTGTTGACATGGAACAGATGAATGTTGTGGCAGGCATACCCAGCCTAGCATGTGCTTCCTAATAAAGCTCCCAGTGATGGTAAAATGTAACAATAAACCATGAGCACAGCTGTTCATGAAAGATGTTCAACTGCAACATTTTGCTTGGATATATATGGCTTTTAGACACATTTTTATAAAATTCCTGTATAAATTGTAATAATTTCTGTTCTTTGTGGAATTACTGACTCTAAAATGCAGTTTTTGTCATTTGATAAATCAGTATCAACAGTATCTCCTTCAGAGTGACGCTTCTCCGCGTTTTCTGTTTGCCTTTCAAACACATTTCTCCCTGAGCGGCGGCCTGAGCAGCTGCTGTGTGTGGCTCTTCAGGTTCGGTGCCTGCATTATCGAACTCCGCAGCAGTTTGTCAGGCGTCCTTGAAAGTGCCCATCAAGGGCAATGGATCCAGGTGGAGAAAGACGGGAGGGATGTCCCAACTCATAGCCACCACTTTATAGCTCCACCAAGACGGCAAATTGACAGCTGTTGCACTGCTTGAGGGAGCTGTTTAGAGATTCCTATTTTTCTTTGCTCTCTGCTGAAACACGGTGAAGTGACTCATGAAGAACAGTGGGTGAAGTAGACGTGTTGACACATAGCTGCATGGTTTGGATTTGGACCGTATCCACTGACACGAGCTCTGGCGTGAACTAATGTCAGGAAACTGTGTCCTTCATAGTTTCTCTGTTGTGGGATATCATGTCATAGCCCCTAACCCAAAGAGAATCCCCTAAACAGATTTCCAGGTGGAATTGTGGGGGGCTGTCAGATTCATCTGGAAAAAGACAGAACATGTTACAGCTGTAGAACAATAAAACCCATTCTTGAAGTGACTGCAAAGACCGCTGAATCTGCTGTCATCATCAGCATGGCTAAAGTGATAAACCTTAGCTTACAACGGCTGCTTCATCGAGGGGCCAACAAGGCCATAATGTCTGAACAAAGGACTAACCATCTGTAAGTAAAAAGCTGCTTTCAAATCGAACGCCATGTGTTTGGTCTTTGTCACATATCAGTGCAGCTAAGGTCCTTTTCTTTAAAAGGGGTAACTTATGACTTTACAGTCGGAAAGATGGGGTCCAGATGAATGAACAATGTGTACACAAAAACCACGTGCACCCCTTCTTCTCCACACACACACACACACACACACACACACACACACACACACACACACACACAAGTATTTATGAAGAAATGTGTGGTATTTTTACAGCAGTTTATGCTGTGACATGATAAGAGGTGGAAATGTAAAAAAAAAAGAATTTAAAAGAAAAGAAGATGAATCAAGGGATGTTGTTTTTTTCTGCTTGTATTGTGTGAAACGATGCAAGTTTTTTTACTTTCATTTGTAATCCGATGGACCTTTTGTTTTGTTAAACCATGCAGGGCCCTTTGCTCTGAGCCTAAAGGGTTGGCAGGGTTGATTGTTTTTGTTATTGGTTTTTTAAAATTCAACAGCTTTTGTTCTGTTTATGATCCAGCAACTGAGATCAACAGTTAAGACTGATTTAGTTTTCTCTTCTCTGATGGGTGTCTCAGATTCACATTTGGGTAAATTTGTGATTCTTCTTTATCATGTTTATTAAGATGTGGCTCCACTGATTTTATGACATGCAAATGGCTAATTAGGGGGGTGTCATCAGGTTTGTGCATGTACATATGGTGTCATGATGGCTGAAATGTATGAAAAAAGAACCTTAGGTACGTGTGGGTATGCATGTATCTACTTTGGTACATACACATAGTTTTTCTAATGTATCTGCTCCCATTAAAAAAGGTAAAACTCTTCAAACAGCTCATAGATCTCAGATAAAAACCAACCAATGTGATTTTGTCCTCGTCTCCGAATTTGATTTCATTCAGAGGAGGAAAACTTAGGACTTTGCTCACTTTGTCAGAGATTCACTGCATGCTCGGCCTTTCCGGCTTTCAAACAAATAGCTTATGGAGAGGAAATACAAGGGACCCAGAGGAAGGAAGGCTGCATGCTTTGGTAAGATCTTCATTACCGTGATATATTTTTACATTGAAAATAGTTGTTTGTTACTGTATTGAGGTCAAAATGTCATGTATCAGAGCTTCAGTTCCTGAGTCATCTGCACCTTGTTGACTCTCTCCGTCTCTCTGTCTCCGGTGTTGCTTCCTAAATCTGTCGACTCCCCAAAAAATGGGAAAAAAATCTATCAGGATCCAGAGCGGTACTTAGTGCCTTCACAAGCTGAAGTTTTGCAACGTATTCTTATATTGTGTGAATACAGCTCAAGAACTTTAGATCTGACTTTATCAATAAAGCTTTGAGAGATTCTATAAAAGTAACTTTTAGCCTGAATCATGCTTTCCCACATGAGAGCTGTTTATGTGTTTACAGCCTTCAATATGAAAGCTGTGGTTTTTTTAACCTGTGTGTAACTAATGTGAGTGGTGGGTTGTGCTTTCTGTTTTTCCAAAAGAAATAAAGTGAATTATCATTACTTTGTGAAACCGAGGGTGTGCTGTTGTTAAGGTGTGAGTGTCATTTGAGGAGATTTCAGTATCAGTCTCAATTATTAAAGTTACTACCAGCACCATGCTGGAGTAATAATTTATAATAAGTAGTAGTTACTGGGGACAAGACAGTTGCTAAAATCTGCAAACATGACAATGGTGATGTACGTAGGAGCACAACCCATCTGATGTTCAAACAAGATCTACACAAAGTTATTTGGAAGAGAAAACAGCTGATTTAAAAGGAATACGCACTTACACATATCCCTTTTAAACTTTCCTCACAGTTTTACACTCCACCTTTGTTAAACCAAAGAATAACTATTGGAGACATTTCAGATACTTTTTTGTTTTTGGCTTTATTTCTGTGGCAGTGCTGCCATGATCCTACTGGCCCATTTCCAGTTCTCACATCATTCATTAAGAACTACAAACAAGCTGATGAATGACTGCAAGCAATTTAAAAATACTGCTGCCAGTAACACTATCCCCTGTGGAGCTGTTCACAAGTTTATGAGAGTTGTGTTGTTTTAGATGGTGAAAATTTGCTTTGTTTAAAGCACCTCTCAGCTTGGCTTCCTTAACCGAATCCCTCCCTGGTTCTCCAAAGTGCCAGTGCTCGGACTGCTTTTTACTGCAGCTATAGACACTGACTCCTCATAAATAAATGTGAAAACAACCCCACTTAAAAGAAAGAAAGAAAGAAAAAGGCCAACTCTGTAAATGTCAACGATCATATCTTCATTGTAGCTCATAAAGCTGATGGAAAAAATTAACTCAAGCACATAACCCTCCATTCCAGCCTCATATAAAATATGCTGCCATTTTTCATTTTTAGAAATACAGGTTTTTTTCTTTTACATGTTTTAATGGCAAGTGCACAGTGTCTGTATGTCTCATTTCTTGGACAGGTGATGTTTTATGCTCTCACCTTTACCAGGGATTTCATTTCCCAAACTCAACCAAGTGGTTTTGTCTTTGATGTGAAACCAAACAAAATATTCCAAAAAGAAAGGAATAACAGCAGTGCCGTGATGTACCACAGGTTAAAGCTGTAATAATGGAGGTAGGCAAGAGGAGAAGATCATCTTCCTGCTGGAGCTGAACTCTTGCCTGTTCTGAAAGCACATGTGTTAGCCTGCGGGCTAATGAGGCCTCATTAATTTATAGATAACACAGAGGTTAGCTTATTAGCTTATAATGTCAAAGTTGGATGTGCTTTGAATGGTCAACAAACTAAAGATCAGTACATGAGGCCAGCACATGCATTTAAAAACATAAACTATCTACATTTGGAAAAAAAAAAAAAACACTGCACATACCATTGGTTTCCAGACTGGGTAGGACTTCTGTCAAATATAAATTAAAGGGGAAAAAAAGCCTCCCAAGTGCGGCGCCATATGCCATATGAGTCAGTATGAAGAACTAATCCCCAACACTGATCCTGATGGGATCATCGATGGCAGCAGAGTGTCCATAAATATGGAAACTTTATTATGAAGCTATACCCTGAGGCTGTATGTAGTGTAGCTACCAGCTCTTAACAGGTAACTGAAGCAAGAGGAGGTTGAGTCATATTGGGGATTTATGTGTGTACATGCATAATTTTCTGTTTATATCGACCTTGGTGGCTTTGTGGCTTTATGTGCTTACACGCACACACACAAACACACATCTGAAAATGGAAAAATGATCCTGTGTAAACATGCAGGGTCTGCACATTCAAAAAGAAAATACATTTCCATGTGTCTGTGCCATCTGACCTTGTCTGCTAACCACAGCCCATTACAGGGCAAAGAAGCAGTGGAATCAGAGGCAATGAAAAGAGGCAAGAGACGTGACCCTCAGATTGTTGGAGGCAACATGAAAGCACTACGCTATCAAGAAGACAGAGCATGAATTTGGGGGGGGGGGGCTTTCTGTAGGATCGAGCAAACTGAGCTGTCTACAAACTTGAATGGGAACTGTACTGGTTTGCATAATTTAAGGTTAATGAGGAAACAACAGCAGATAAATCTACTTCGTTTTATCACAGTTGCCAGGGTGCTTTTGATTAAAAGGCATCAAAAGCAGTGCTTTAATGACTTGTGAATCCATCAAAGTTTTACCTCATTTAATATTATATAATGGGCACCAGTGCGAGGGTATGTTATCTTTTCAAAGAGCTGCTTTGTCTTATTTATCTGTGGTAGGCTAGTGGAACAAACATGCAGTAAATTCTCCATCCCATCCCAAGCAATATTGTGAAGCTGCCATCCCTTAATGCACACATCCCGAAAGACTACATGTATGACCATAGGGTTGCACAATGTGTTTATGACAGGAGAGGAAACTTAGTATCTGATGAACCTAAGGTGCCTAAGTTTCAGAAGACACTAGATTTTAGAAAATAAGTAATCAGAAAACAAAACACAAGACAACTCCAGGACATTTCAAATAACATTACAGAAAATCTAATTTCGTTTCACGAAACACAGCTCTATGTTCTTCAAAGAACAAAATAAAGTCTTTCTTGGAATGTTTTTTTCAGTTGATTTGTTTTGAAATAATTTGTGGATTTTCTTGTTGTGTACTCTGAAATGTTCTTGTATTTTTCACCGCAGGGTCTTTAAAGATCCAAAGGAAAACACAAAGTAGGGATGAACGCAGCAAAAATAACATTTCTAACACAAGCTTTTGAATCAAAATGCCCAATGTGGCAAGATCATGGAAATTAATGGCAGTTTAAAAAGAAAAAAACGCACAAACACGGTGCTTATGTGTGTTTATATGCATGAATTTTGTGCCAAAATACAGTAAACCATGACTCTTAATGAGTGCTGTGGAGGCAGAGGCAGCCTTTGGCCTCCTATCTCTGTTATCCTCACAGAGGTAATTGAGCAGAGGGACACATCACTCTCCTCTCCCTGAGCCCCCCCCATGTGCCTAATCACACCTCCATTTGCATGGAGAGCACTAAAAATCAGCCTCAATAACGCGGCACTGCTTTGAAAGATGAGTTTTTAATCTGGGAGAGGAGATGAGTTTCTGACCTGCACCTGTTTGTTTCCATAGTTTCTTTTTCCTGTCGAACAAAAGTGACCTGCGGGTAAATTTGCGGAGGCAGGATAGCTGCTTGCCTCCCTAAGTACTGTCATTGTGCATTTATTAATATTCCCATATCTGACATGGCGGAGAAAATGGTTCTTGGCGATAAAGGGCACTTGTCGTGGTGGGTGAGACTGTCTAACAGGCAATCAGATAGGCTGACAGCGAGTGTCAGCCCATGTGTGTGTGTATGCGTGTGTACACATGTTTGTGTGCAAGAAATGGAGAGGGCTGCAGTCTCTTGGAGAGGGGTGGGTATTTATTCTTCTCCCATTGCCCTCTATTGACCCATGTAATGGAGAATTTTACAAGGGGAAGTGTTTGAAATATTCCTTGGATGTGGGTAATGTGTTCATCTTAGAGCAGGCCCTGCTTTCGTACCTGTATAATCTCTTACTCTATCATACACACATTGTTGGGGGATAATTATTATCTGCACATAGAAAATAGTTAATATAACTGCTTTGAGAAGTTTTGATTGGTTATATGTCTGCATTCCACTAAATGGTAAATGGACTTTTCTAGTCTAGTTGACCATTCACCTATTCACACACACACCCACATACACAACACTTCTGAATACAGTGTTACAGGCAACACAGTGGATGCATCAGAGGCAATATGGGGTTCAGTGACTTGCCCAGGAACACAATTCGACATGTGGTCTGATCGAATCACAGCCTTCTTTTCCGTAGACGACTGCTGTTCCACCCACAAAAAAGTGTTGGGGTGGAACATAAAAGGCATCGGACTGCAGTAAAGTTAAAGACTGGCTTCATGGGCAGCTTGATGGGCAAGTCGTGATCCACGCTGACAGAGAGTGGGATGACGGTGGGATAAAGGGAGACCTCTGAGAATGTGTTGGTTCTCAAACCCAGTCAGGGTGGATGGGAAGTAATTTTTGATGTGTCTCTCCAGATTCAACAAATATACTTCAAGAAATGTATTTCTTGTGGCATTTTCATATTAGTATTCAGTTTAACTGGCAAAATGTGACTTACATGTATTCAGTTGTGTTGCTGGTTGAGTTTGAAGGTAACATCAAACTAATCAAAGCTGCTGCTGAGGAACGGAACTCGTGAAGAAACATTAAAACCAACTGTCTGCTATTAGCTTCTTCCTGTCTCACTGAAAAGCTTTTTCAATAAGACTTGTAGTTGTGTCCTGTTTGGCATCAAAATACTAAAATTTTGGCGGCAAATCTTTGTCATATTCATTGGAGTTTGCTTTTCCTTAAGTGTGGTAAAGTAGAACTTTCTAACTACTAAAAAAAAATAGAAAATCTGACAGCAATACATACTGAATCTGCCCCGCCTGAGTGGAGATGAGAGCAAAGGTGAGTTTCTAACAGTGCCAATCATTGATACTTCAACAGCTTTCTTGGTTACTAGTCTGTGGTGCAGGACAGAAGCCTCTGCAGGGAGGGGCTTAACAGAAAGAGCCGAAGCACAGCAGAGAGAGAGGGGCAGGGACTTGCAATTTGCGCTTTTTCTATTTAATTTTTTCCACATTCTTATTTAGCTCTGCTATAAACAGCTTTACTGGTCATGTAAAACATCTGCAAATTCATAAAGTCCAAAGTGCCTGTCAGAGGGAGTTACCTTTCCCTCAGATAACTCAGCTCCAACCACAGCGCACGGAACCCCCAAAATATTTGTTGTGTTGTAGATTCCCCGAAACCAGCAGACGAGCCATCACAAATTTTTGTACTTGTCATAGTCTCTCAGATCCTTTTGCGTGCCCATCCATCTATCCATTTTCTATACCCGCTGAATCCGTCGGGTGGCTGGAGCCTATCCCAGCGGTCAATGGGCAAGAGGCGGGGTGAACACCCTGGACAGGCTGCCAGTCCATCACAGGGCCACACAGAGAGAAACGAGACACACAACCACACACGCTCACATTCACTCCTAAGGACAATTTTAGAGACACCAATTAACCTAACATGCATGTTTTTGGATGGTAGGAGGAAGCCGGAGTACCCGGAGAGAACCCACGCATACACGAGGAGAACATGCAAACTCCACACAGAAAGGCCTCATCCGGGAGTTGACTTTTGCATGCCCATTTTTACTAAATAAAACTACAAACTCACCAATGCAGCCTGAACCAACATATTCACCTCCTGCCAAACCCTCCGACACGATCTCGACCGCCAACCATTCATGTGCTCTAAAGCCAGGCTTTTAGTCCCAAACTGCTCCGGTGAGGCTGATAAGCAACAACAAGATGAGGTCCTACACGGTGTAAGCTCCCTTACATGAATGTGCAGAACAGTAGAAACACACTGAGTCTTTGTACCCAGCACAACTACAGCAGCTAAACAAAGGAAAGACGAAGTTTACAAGCAGTCGGTGTGTTCAGCTCCTGCAGTTGCTGCCTTATGATTTGAATATCTAGGCCAAGATGGGGTGAACATGTTTGAGCTTACCTGCTTAGGAAAAGCAAACTACTCGCAACACTGAGTGCAAACAACACTTCAAGCATATTTATCTGCACAGCTCAGCTCATCATATCTTCCAGCAGAGAACAAACGCAGCACAGCACACACACACGCACGCATGCACGCACGCACGCACGCACGCACGCACGCACGCACGCACGCACGCACGCACGCACGCACGCACACACTCAAAATGCAAAGCTTTGATGTTTGTGCACAAGTAGAAAGTACACAAACACACCTATTCCAATTACCCGGCATCATCCAGAAAGCATCTGAACAGCCATTCTAAACTTCATCACCTTGTTTACTGTGTCATAATGTAGCTGGGTGTGTGCGAGTATTTCAGCCAGGCCATTACTGCTCCGCTTTACATTGTTGCCAAAATCACAGGTGACAGGCCACTTTCCCCCAGTGCCCGGCCTCTCATCGCACGCTGCAGCCGTCTGACGGCGATAGCACCCGACACACACAGGTTTCATATATTCAGCCCGAGTATGACAAAGGCGATGGGAAGTATCCCTTATCGCTATTAACTGTCAAAGTCACCTTCACCCTGAGGCACAACCCGCTGAGCTCACACAAGAAAAAACACACAAACACATTCCTACGCTGCAGCCAGCACGATTCATTATGGATCACTCCTAAAGGAGGGAGTGTTCTGCTATTTTGGAAAGCTGAGATCAAAACCCGCAAGTAGACCCTGGTGTTCACCAGGATTCACCTTCATAAGCTGAAGAGGAGGAGACGTGGGGGAGAGATACCTTACACAGGCAACAATTCTATCTCCATGGGTGTATGCAGCGTGCTCATCATCCACGTGTCATAGCGAGCTGGAGAATCAGTGCTGCGGTGTCAGCTGAACACCTGCCGGATGCTCCACCAGAATAACTTGTGAGCCTAATTATCAAGCATCTTGAAGCAGCATTCTGCTGCCTCCATTTTTAATTAGGGGGCGCAGGCTTTCAGGGGTCACATCACACAAGCTTTTAACTTCTGCGATCCCACTAGTGGATTTTTATCCCACGTTGAAAGCTCTCCTGGTGCTGCTTTGTGGAGGACATTACAATTAGGGAAGCGACGTGAAGAAAAAGTTTTATCAGGAAGACTGGAAGTAAGAAATATAAGGGGAAAAATGTAGCAGATTGTGTCTTGTTCTTTTCTTATCACTAAAGGGTTGTAAGCTGTCTACTCTGAGGATGATGATATTAGAAGAGACAGGAAGGCAAAAAAGAATGGACAGCATATTGGAAGCACAGGAGTGAATGAAAGGAACGAGAAAAAAAGAGTGAAGGCAATATGAAGAATAGAAAATAGTTAAATGTATGGAATGGATGGAAGAAGAAGGTATAAAAGAGAAGGAGGAAGAATGACTGTAATGGGTGGATAAAATGTAGGTAGAATGACGGTGAGATGGATGGGAGGGAGTAGCGAATATAGAGAGCATGAAATGAGGAAACTGGAGAAAAGGTGAAATAATGACGAGAGGAACAAGGGATGGTGAGAACAAACACTGAGAACAAATAAGAAATTAAGAAATATGTGTGACAGTAGAATAGAATGATACATTGGTGGATGAAAGAAATACAAAGAGTTCCCAAAAAGAATGAAAGCAGGACAGAGGTCATGCTAAACTTTAAAAAAAAAAAAAAAGTAAAAAAGAAAAGCGGATTGTAAAAAGAAAAAACTAAAAGGGATCAAATAAGGTGTGGAAAGACAGCAGAGGATACTGGGAATACTTAGCTCCTTCCACTGGAAACATCCCAAAAATTCTCCAAGGCCAATCTTGAGTGCTTGCACTAAAAACTAAAAGAGATGCCTGAGTCATATCGATTGTTGGAGCTGCTGGGAGACGGTCTGAAAACAGGAGATTGTCATGGAGAAAAGGACAAATCTGGAGCCGTGCTGCTTATTGCAACTTTTTTTTTTTTTTTTAAATCTTCCACCTCTTCGTTCAATTTCTCAAGACAGCTGAGGTAATTTAAATCGATACCAAGTCCTTCAATTACAGACAGACTGACAACAGTTTGCAGAGAAAGGAAATGGATTTTTTTCCTGCCCATCTGTGAGCCAAGGCCAAATCTGATGGCCCGAACAGCAGCGCTGCAGCAAAGTGCTTAACAGACATCCTTGGTTCCTCCTTAACTCCTGAACCTCAGTGTTGCTTTTCCTCCATAAAACACTAAGCTTGTATCTGTATATTTTTCAGTGATTTCTGGGGGGAGGTACGACAATGGCCGTGGAGCAGCGAGGCCTAAAGCTGACCTCTCTTGGTATTAATGAGACGAGGAAATAATCTTAATCTGCATGACCTGATCCTGTAGGGAGGTATGTTTAAAAATGTATGCATCAACATGTTAGGATATTGATGAAACCATCCTTGTAAGATATGCTGACTTACACACAGCACTTAAACGACCCCACACACGTGCACACTGGCCCACACTTCTTATCTGTGCACCGCCCTGTCAACAGATGCACAGGCAGAAAATTGTAAATATTTGGCAACGCCGTGTCCCTGAAAGACGAGGCGCGATAGCCCGAGGCAATTCATACCACAATTGCTTTTTTTTTTATGAACTAATATGTTCATAGTTGTTGCTTCCAAATGACTCAATAAATATCCAATACTTCCTTGGAGACGGCCTTGACCCCGTTGTCTGAAAGAGTTCTTTTCACAAGCACCGGTTTCCCCAACACGGTTAAACGTAGGCAGCAGCTCACTAAAGTGGCAATTACTGTTTTGACATCAATTCAGATCCATTAAAAAAACAAAAATAAAAAAATTAAAAAAACTGCCGTGTTTTCAAAAAGGCAAAATGGACAATTACCGAGACAAATAAAGTGAGCCACCAAGAGTGAAAAATAAGACTCCCCCGGCATAATAATTCAGCTTAATTAAAGGAGCAGCCGCCTGCAAAAGGCCATTTAAAACAACAGGCCCTTTCTCTCACCTCAGGAGGTATTAGCCGAGTTAAAGGCAGTGGGCTAGATTATAGAAGTCTTTAGCCTGACCTCCAAAGCTTCTTTCCCCCTCATCTATATTTATATGAAGGAGCGGCACTAATTTTGCCCAGTAAATCAGTGTGCACATTTCGTTCTGACCTCCAGCTTGACACTGAATTAAACAATATCAGGGCCCGAGAAGCCCACTTTAACAAGCCTTAAATTCCTCCGTCCAATCCATCAGCGGGGATATTTCTGACACACGCAGGGAAGAGCATGAAATAAGGCAATTATTGAACCCTTCAGCCCATTTTTACGGCTTGGCTGACTGGCACGGTGCAGCAAGAGCCACAGAGTGTGCGTCTTGAGATGATTCTTGTCGATAGGGACGCTAAAAAATGAATACCTTGCAAATAAATTTCAGTAGCAAACAGTTTCCCTTAATATTACCCCCATAATACATGTCCCTTCCATGTCACTCCAGACTGTATGGAAAACAAAGATGTGGAGAAAGCCCAGTGGAGTCTCCTCGACTTTGTCCAGCAAAGAACAAACACAAGTAGCTGCCGTTTACGAGTTCACGAGAGTCAGTTTTCTCCTGGCGTTCCTCTCTGGTGCATACATGGAGAACAAAAAGCGCTTTGTGTGTGTGTCTTTCATGGAGGTGGCAGTCAATCCGGTGAGTCTGGGCGTCCTCTCGGATCGCCTGACATATAATCCATCACACAGTCAGAGTGTCTGACAGGAAGAGGTCTCAGTCAACTCCGTCTCTGTGCCACTAAGACAGGGTCTACCAAGGACAGTCACTCCTCCCGTCTCTTGGGAAGACATACACTCCAACTTTATTATAGGGAATGAACGCAGGCCATTTGTGAAGACTGATGGACACAAACACACTCAAACTGTAGATGAAAAGCAGGACAGAAAGCCACAGGGAAGGTTTGTAGGCTGTAGAGAACAGTTTGAAATAAACACGCTAAGCATGTAAGGCGTGGGTAGTGAAAACCTCGGCTCAAACTTTTAACATTTCAAAGATTAGTCCAGATGCATAGTGATGAACCAGACGTCGTCTTTAAGTTACTGACGATGTTGCAGTTATAAAATCAGGACTTCATTAGAGCAGAGCGACAGTCTGGAATGGCTGCAACTGAAAGCGAGTCAACACATCATCCTAATGGGCTGATTTTCACAATATCACAATTTCTGAGGCATTTAGCCATCTGACAAAAGTAACACAAATATATGGATGAGACCAGCTTTATTGGGAAGTCAGCTATATTAATCTCCACTTGTGCTTGATTTATTTATTTTTTTATATAAAAAGCAGCAAAAAAAAAAAGTAACCTCGGAGCATGTTCAGATCACCTCGGACCATTTGTGTCTAGTTTAGGGTTTACATTCGATCCCAAACTGCATTAGTGCTTTAGTCCAGCTTCCAAAAAAAGCTCAATTTTGGTGAAACTAACATGTATCTTAATAGTAGTTTTAATCAGACTAACACAATGTATGCTCACTAAGACATCTGAAGATATCATATCGAACCCTGTAAGGTTGAGTTTTGACGTGTTCAATATTGAACCAATTGAAAACAAACTTCTATCAAACCTATCCTGCAGCTGATGGCTCATCATTTTTTTGACAAATTTCTTTTTTCCTGATCCCAGCTTCTGTCTTACAGGACAGTAAACAGGATATTTTTGTAGACTGGGCAAATTATTGGTCGATCCGAAGCAAAAACACACAGACACGAATAAAGAAAATATCCCCAGTTACTTGGAAATGATCTTGTGTTTTATAACCGAAGTTACCTCAGCTGAACTGTTTTTCTGCTGTTCTGCATGTCAACAGTGTTAAAGGGTGAAGGGCGGACTGCACAACCTGTTGACGCTCCGTTCTCACACCAACATCCCATTTCTCCAGAAAAAAAAGCAGCGGCATCACTAACATTCTTCTCCCTGAGCTCCCAACTTTTTGTCTGCTTTAAAGCAAATGCACTCTGATGTGAGGAGGACAAACGCGAGCAAGTCACTTGGAAATATTCGTTTTTAATCTCTCAGATTATATACACAGGTTTCAGATATCAATATACACAATTCATGATTATTAAAAAAAAGATAAGAACAATTCTTTTCTTGATTCCTTTTCTCGAGGCTTCGATGAGAAGCTTTTACAAAACCGTTCAGCCTTCATTTATTAGGCACAGATTCAAGCAGGAGATAGACTGTAAATCAGAGTAGCACTTCAGAAAGAAGACATGATGTACAAATTTAGAGTGGGACTTCCAGACACATAAGGTTTTTTTTTTTGTAACAAACATGGACAATGAAATCAACGCACTGGCTTAACTGGTCGCTGTAGAATTTCAAATAGTTGTAGTTACATGACGAGCCATTGAGGGAGTTCCCAGATTGAATGTCTTTCTTGCTTAATTAATTAAAAATGCCCCAGTATGCAGAGAAAATGAAGAACGGAATGCACAAAGTGTCGAGTCTCCATCCGGAAGTCATGAGAGCCGACGGGATTTCATCATATGAAAGAATAACCCTGAAAGTGAGGGTGATTTCCCCCCAATCATTATAGGTTTAATGAGGAAAAAAATATAATCAAAGCAATTAAAAGAAGCAAATTTGAGGAAATGAGTCCACAACGGCTTAATTCTATACGCCATCCATCCGCTACTGAGATATGGATGATGAAGTAAGAAACTTGTGGTGTTTAAGAAAAAAGCAAAGGCCTCTGAGAGCAAAGGCTTGAGGTTCTGGAGGTCCGTATGTGTAAGAAAATGCTGGTGGTGATGATGTGTTGTCGGTAACATATGCTACTGATGGGCAGACATACACAGTCATCTATTTCTTAATGGCGGCCACCGCCTTCTTGGCAGCGTCATCCAGGTTGTCGGCCGCTGTGATGGGCAGGCCGCTATCCCTCAGAATCCTTTTAGCCTCGAGGACGTTGGTCCCTAACAGACACGAGAAAACACACTGTTAGAACATGCAGCTACAACAACGACAAAAAGAAATGTCTTAACAAGGCTGAACCTGCTCTGCCATCTGCACCAGTGTTAAAAAGCCAGGCAGTGTGAAAGAGGAAGAGCTCCTCCAGAGGAATCAATCCACACAGACAGATGGGTGGAGTTATGGGTCAACGGTGGCACATTTCCACTGCTGATCTGAGAGCAGTTGTAACTGTGAACAATGGGCAGAAGGGCAATTTGTGTGTGTGTGGGTATGCCCCCCCCCCTCCCCGGCTGCAGCGAGGTCAGGAGTAGCAGGTGCTGGGTGACACGCTGATGATCATGCCCCTGGTAGACCCGAAACCAAGCACACACAGAGAGGCTCCCTGAGACGCTGTGTGTAGCCCTTAGGCTCAACACACTGAACTGGCTGCCTCCCAGCGAAGCGCGCTGCTCAGCCAAACGAAAGCCTGACAGTCCTGTCACAACACAGGGCAGGGGGGCGCCGTGGTGGGCGGAAAGGACACCGAGGGGGAGAGGAGGACGAGTGTGAAGAGAGGTGGGGGTGACTGGTAAAGAGAGGGCAACAGAGTAAAGGGTCAAATGATGCAGAAACTCCCTCCGCTGCTAAAAACAACAGAATCCAGCTGCATGTGTGGCATTTACAGAGTTTGCACACGACTATGGTCATTTACAGAATCTGTCTGGGAGCTTTCCACCTTTAAATCTGTATCTCAAATTACTTCCCTATATAAAATATTTGTACATGTATGTATATATAACAAAAAGGTTAAAAAGTGCAAAACAAGTGGGGATTGTTGACCATTTATTTATTTAAATCATTTTAAATTTGGTGGATTAATTACTGAGAAGCTTGACTTACTCATCATACAGCTACGTAAATGTGCTCCATTACAAGTGAGAGTTCTGTATTAAAGATGCCTGCTAAGGTAAAAAAAACAAAAACATCTGTATCAACAGCAAATACCGATGATTAATGGAAAAGAAGAAGAAAAAACATGCATGAGGGAAACATCTGTGTTCAGGTTCTGCAGCTTTGACTTCTTGATCTGGGATCTTTGAGCATTTTTGCAAAGCTCGGGTGAACTTTTGAGGGATAAAGAATCATTTGTTGGGGCTGTAAAGAGCTCGCAGGAATCTGAAACGTGAGCCTATCTTCTCAGAGCTTTTTGTGAAATGTCAGGAGCCAAAAAGGTCAGAAAAAAACAAGTTTAGTCCTCAAGAATTTGTTGGAATATAAAAGTTACTCCAATGAAGGGTTAGACACACAAATGGGATTCAGCTAAACTTTTTATCCACTTATTTTTTAATTTTTTAAATGCATTAAAACCCTTCTCAAGTCAGCTCCTGAAGGTTAAACAATGTCATCTGTGTAAAATTAGCAACAAAGTGCATCAACTTTTGCATTATTTGGGCAGCTTTTTGCTAGACGTATGTAAAAGGCTCAGACGATTTGGATGTGATACCTTTCAACGTGGAAAATAACTGTATGTGCACCTAAAAAGCTGCAAAGTTTGGCGCCTCCCTGCATTCACTCTGAATGAGCGGAGGTGTGTGAGCATGCTCAGATGCTTACAGGTTGACCTCGGCTCTCCTGGCTGGCGTGTAATTAAAACGGCATGACATGCGAATTCTCCTGAGACCTGGCCGCCCTGATCAATAGACCTTTCATGAGGAATTCTATTACCAGTGCCACTTAGCGCCTAATATTTCATCTCTTTTGTCCAGCCATATAATAAGTCATTCCAAACACATTTTCTGCAGGCTCGCACTCCAAACAATCAATTCTGCAATGCAATTAATTAGAATAAGAGCAGGAAGAGACCTCGCTGTGGCGCACAGACAGGGGATAGGGTGTCTCCAGTTGTTTTCTCATCAAACGGCAGAGGGTGTTCTGGGTGTACGTGGGTCTCGATTGCTGCCGCTGTCGCTCACAGCGAGAAGAGCGGTGCGGTGCCGTGTACTTCACATTCAACAGGCTGAAATAGGAATCGCACTTGGACGGATGGATCCACAACAACACACTGACAGACTAATCTATAAGGGAACTAAAACAACAAACTTAAAAAACAACACTTGACAAACTCACAGCAGGGGAAGCTGCCACATGGGCCTCACAGATGCACGGTATAAAAGATGATCCAAAAAAGACAAATCTGCCCATGGAAAACACATTCAGGAGCAAAACAGAGCAAACAACACACGCATTTTTTTGCCATTCTTCTTTTCTTTTTGCAGAGCGTAAATATTCATGAGCAACAACACTTTGTGTCGCACTGCTTAAAGGATGCATCTGTGCTACCTGCGATTTCCATGTGCAGTGAGAGGGGAGAGGGAGCGACATGGCTGTGGGAGTGTGAAAGAAGAGTCATGCATCGCTGTGGTGTGAGCCAGACAGCTGGCTGCAGTTCTTTTGTGAGCCGTAAGGAGCACTGATAGCTCACAGCGGCAGAGGCGAGGACCTGAGCCCCTGCCTGTGGAGTGTGTGACTGTGTGTGTCGAGATGTAGAAGTACATTCATACGTGTGTGTGTGTTCACCTGCAGCCACTAGGTGCTGCCAGAGACCTACTCACAGTCTGGATGCATACAATAAAAGGCATTTACACACCAAGTAGCGTTTTTCCTCTTCAAACTATTGTTCCATATGATTAATTATAAAACCATGGAAAATAAATTGAGCAAAAAAAAGAAGGTTGTTGCTGCTCTTAGGCAGAAAATGGTCAGAATATCCCCTGCTGTCAGGGTTTAAAGGTCTTATTCACATGATGATGATGCGACTAAATGAGGCTAGTTGCTTCATAAAAGCATCATTTGGATTTGAAAACATTCGATTCCTTTTCAAACTGCTAAAATATGCATGCGCTGGCCAACTTCGAAAAGCTCGACAGAAGAACAGCAGAGAGCAGGCAGCACGTAGTATTTAGCCATGTGATGTACTGCCACTTTACAACACATTTCTGCTTGACCTCTGCTCTAATTAGCCAGCTCACTTGTGACAATTGTGAGAATGTCACTTTAATCTATGAGTCAATTACAGGCCACTCCATTTCAACAGCACAATAATGTCCGTAGCTCTGCTAATTCTTCCTCTGGAGGAGCTCTGTTGATGCTGCAGTCTTTCTTAACAAGCTGAGAAAAAGACACTATCTGCTGTAATCTTTGACATGTACAGACAATTTGAAGTTGCGCTTGTTCCCCATATGTCAAGGAGAAGATAGAGAATGTGCGCTATATAGAATTTTTGCATCTGTGAAGTAGAAATATAAAAAAAAGACCAACATAATATTTTCTGTCGTTCAGTCTGCGGAGGAGGCACAGAAACGGGGACCTCATTTAGAGCCTCTCCCTTTCATTTCAATTTGATTGTTTATGCAGTCACGACGATGTAAGTAGATGCACATATGGACAAAAACACAAGACTTAAGCACAATGGAGAATAGCAAGACTACTCATTTCCATCTGCAGCAAGGTAAAATAAGACAAAGATAAAAGACAAACCATTTGAATTATGCAGATACACGTGAATTAACAGTGTTGCAGTCTTGATGTTATTTCACCCCTTGCCTAAGATGAGCCTTAAAGGTTTTATTTATTTATTTATATATATATATGTGTGTGTGTGTATATATGTATATGTGACCGGTAATTCTCATAATCAGGATCAAGCACTGAGAGTATTCCCTTCGCAGTCCAAGATGAACGAACCCCGCTACTGCGTGTCAAACATCAAATGCTTCTGATCTGAACGCAGAGCAGGGTGCTGCTCAACAGAGCAGATGCTGTCTTCTTTGATGTTCCAGCCAGTCATTAATGAAAGTTTTCATGTCTCTTAAACGGTCTAGACTGCTGTTTAAGAAAGACACGCTACAGCTAAATCCATGATATCTAAAACCCGGTCTTGTGAATTACATCTCCATCTTTGTTGCTTCTGACAAAGAGCCTCAGTGTGTCGACCAATGGCATCACCGTGTTCTGTATTTTCTGAGAATTCCTAGACATTACTCAGAGGCCAAGGACATGAGATTCACAAGATATAATATAACACATACAATCACACATATAGTAAATATTTTACTCAAAATCTGGACTGGTAAAACAGGTGAAAAAGCAGCCAGTGTGTATGGTTTGAATGTGCTGTTTCGTTTTATAGCTGCAGCAGATGGCCTGTTAGCTATAATGACACTGTCAAGACTGAAGGAGTCATCTCAACCTTCCTAACATCTCACATCTCTTTTTAATTAAACGAGAGGGTAAATTTAAGGAGAAGGCAGCCTCCACTCTTGGACAGACAGTTGGGGAATGGCTCAGCAAATCAATAGGTTGGGGAAACACAGTTAAGTGAATGCAGTTACCCTTTTCTCTGGACCCTGAGGACTGTTTATAGGATACTTTTTTTTTCTGTGGCAGACAACATCCTCACAGTGCAATACAATATGTCCATATTCACTCTGTAGCCAAAGAGGGCAGTACTGCACTTCATCAGATATCTCCTCCTCTCCATACCAGATGTATTTGTGAGTTTAAGAGCATACATCTGTTGTTTTTCTCCTGAATCTGTATTTTATGATTACACAATGGATATACACCAGCATCAATGCTGCAGCTTAGTCAATTTTAGATTAATTCACTTCCAACATCAACTAATATCATCCCTGACAACATTCAAACCACATGGCTATTCTCCTCCACATTTGGGAATACATAACTCACCGCCAATGCAATCAACCCCAGCCTTTTAAAAGAGCCTTTCCAATTAAAAGTGTGCCTGTTAATCCATTCTGATCCTGTTGAAGAGCGCTGGGCCGTTCTCACTGCCCTGCAGTCAGCCAAGGAAGCTGAGCTGATTGATTCTGAACCAATTCTCTCCGCAAGACTGCAGCCCAGGATGTAATGACCCAAAACCAAAGCTTGGTTTAGGCCCTGGCCAGGGAAACATGGACTGACCGTCCAACAGTACTGACCTTATGGACTGTTTGTGAGTCAGGCTGAATTACGTGGCCCTAATAGGACAAATGTCTTGTAACTAATTGTGCATCTCTTTCCATTGCGAATCTAGTCCCTTCTGTGGCAACAAATCTCGACACTTGTGAGCTGTCACTTCTCAAACGTTAGGTGTTTTATGCTTTTTTTTGTTGTTTTTGTTAAGCTTGACAATTTTGGAGTGACATGTTGTTTAATTTAAGCTGAAACCACACATTTGCTCTATTTATTCTTTATTTTTAGTTGTGATGTAGGTGAAATGGTGTGATTGGAGGCACTACAACACACTTGCTTGGCATTCTCCTTTCTGTTTAAGAGGAGGTGGTGCAATTGACAGAGAAAACTAAACCTTTCACACTCTGCTATGCTCCAATCAGCCGTGTCCATTCTCGGCGACACTACCCTTACACAGAGCTCAGATGCCCTGACCTACAAAGTATATTAGCAGTGTGTGCAGACGTACAGTGAAAAGTGCTAAAAGCTAACACACACCCTTCCCTACACTTTGCTCTGGACACATCACTCAGCAGGACCTTGACAATTAAGCTAACCGCTAACTGGCCCCATGCCTCAGAGAGTCACAGCCGCCATCCCACACACACACACACACACACACACACACACACACACACACACACACACACACACACACACGAGCGTGAACAGGTTTCATTAGCATATACAGGTGAAAGGTGACTCAATCAGTGCTGTCTCAACCGTTACTCTGGCTGCCGCTAATGACAACTGCGGCAGAAAGTGACATGTATGAGAAATGCACTGCTGTTTTTACGGGGTCACTGGGCCACGATGAAGATGGATGGGCCCCAGCGAGTACAGCAGTGATAATATAATGGCTCCAAAGTTTAATACAACATGGACCTTCTCTGTACAGTCCCAATTCAAAAAGGTTGGAACACTGAGTAAAAGCTACAGAAACCAGAATGCAATGACTGTTAAATCTTGCAAACCAATATTTTATCCACCACTGCCCATGCAGTGATTTCCGTGACGGAACCATGCCTGTTCAAAATGCAGTGCTGCCTGAGGGCCCAAAGATCATTGACATCCAATATTGATCGCACGTCTCTGGCGCACAGAGAGTTTCACCAGATTCTCTGAATATTCATTTTGTAATTTAAAATTGTAATCTTATGTTGAGAAAAATGTCTCCACCACTTGTAGGCACAGTTTTTTTTAGCCTCTACCCGTCTTTACTACTGAGAGACCCAACCTCTCTAAGGTGCTCTTTTTACACCCAAACATGTTGCTGATCTGTTGTGAATTAACCAAATTAGATGTAACATTTTCGGCCAGCTTCTTTTTAGTTCCTTTGAAACGTGTTGCTGTCATCAAAATTTATTACGAGCTTTCATTCTTCATGAAATAATTAGGGCTGGGCGAGTTAACTCGTTATTGTTGCGTTAACTCAATTATTTAACGCCGATAAATATTTTATCGGCGTTTATTATAGGTTTAATTTAAAAAATAAAATACAATTATTTAATTTAAAAAAAAAAAAAAATTTTTTGGGGGGGCTTTTGTGCCTCTAATGGATAGGAAAATTGATTAGAAGGTCTACAAATACAAAAATGCTTCCAAATATATTGTGGGACATATTTGTGAATGGAGACAGTCTGAATTCCATGTTTATTTGCATGGTAGAGGTTTTATGTAGGCCATGGCAAGATAAACACTGAATCATGATCAGTGACAAGGCACAGAGGTGTGAGCCCGGTAGCATGTCATAACTTTTGAGGCCAGTATCATTAGCCATGTCATGAAATCCTCATTATGGTAAAGTGTTTTCATTACAGGCTAGATGGTGATCAATGGTCCACATTTTTTTTTTTGGGGGGGGGGGGGGCAGATTATGGACTGTGGAGAGTGGGAGCGTCAGCTGGGAGCAGCCTACTCTCCGCAGTTCAGAGGTTAAACGTACGGTAGTTTTCTTTGTGTGTGTGTGTTGTTTTTTTTACCTTCAAGCCTGACCACCAGCGGTACCTTCAACTCCAACTCTCGACAGGCTTTGGTTATGCCGTTGGCAATGATGGCACAGTTGACGATGCCCCCGAAGATGTTGACCAGGATGGCCTCAACCTATGAATGAGGAAAACGATTAAAACCAAAAGCTAATTACCGAAGAAAATCTCATATCATGCCATTTCTGTGGAATAGCAGATAGTCGGCACTAAAAAGAAAGATGAACATACTAAAGCACAATTAAACATATCCAACCCAGCCGCAAACACACTCAGACCAACATTAACTGCTGCCGAGCTAACACCTCCCTACTGAGGAAAATAATAGAGCACGAGCGACTTTTGTGTACAGAAGGTCAGACTGATGGTAGCGGCGGGTGAAAGAGGCAACAGCGAGATCAAATAATAAAAAGAAGTGAAACAACAGAGGCCGAACACCTGGGTGGTTTGAAAATAAAAATAAAAATCACATGAAAAAGTACATATGAGACATAAAGAGTATCAGGAATCCTCAGTGGCCAGCAGATCAAAACATTAACGCTCACCTTGTGGATGACCATCTTTACTTTGATTTGCAAATGTTAAGATGTAGCTGCTCCGCTATTAAGGACAAATTGAATGGTACACTGTGCCAAACTCATCATCTGTACTATGCTTATTTCAACCGTCTTGCAAGTTCTTTGGACAAGATATCCTAAACTTTCTCTCAAAATGAGCAACTGAAACTGATACCAATAAGCAGGGAAGCGAGGCAGCTCGAGTGTGTGAATGTGTGTGTGCGATCACACTAACAATCTAGCACTTGGTAATTACCCTGGCTAGCTCAGTGGAAAAGTAGACTTAGAGCACACAGGATTAATCCTCCATGTTTGTTTATAATCACTGCTAATCTGTTAGCGCCGATTTGGATGAGCGGCTTGTGGGGGTGTGTGCGTGCCAGTTGTGAATGTGTATGTTTTCCTTGTGTGGTAATGATGTTCACAGGGAGAGAAGATCAAGGACTTGGATAGCTATCAGAACGACAGCCATGGCATTGTCCTCGACATGCTATCCAAATGAGCATCACCTCATGAAGAGCGGCGAACGACACAGGAGCCAGAAGGAGAAACACAGATGTAGGCAGCAGCACCGCAAAGACTCGTGCAGGAAGCCGAGCAACCAGGACACACAGAGAACCCGTTTCATGCTGATTAGGTTTATTATGCCGGGATGTGACCAGGGATGCAAGAAAAACAAGGGGAGAGACAGGTATCATGACAAATGAACATGACTCAGATGTTCCAACGCAAGATGAGGAGAATCTAATGAAACATGGCAAAATAATGGATGGAGATGGAGGCAAAGAAAGTCAGTCATCAGGTTCTCTCTTTAAAAAAAAAAAAAAAGATAAAAATTGAGCATTTAAACTAAGGTGCCCATTTAAATCAAGGTTCGACTCATCAGTAGGTTAATGGGAGTGTTTGTCACAGGGGACTTGAAGTGGAGTATGTGTTCCATGTTTATTCAGTCCAAAGGGAAAAACTCTCCACCAAAATTATAATAATTCTGTCTGTATATAAGCCAGCCACTGATTCTTGGCAGCACTGAACACAATCTCTTCAGCAAAACCATTATTTTCCAGTGTATATTTTTGAAAGACCCTCTGGCGAAACGGCTCCACATTTTGGTCCAGTTTTCCCACATAATGGAGAGACTAATATAAACATGCGCAAATTCAAAGCAGCAAAAACCTCGATGCACTTACTTATTCCCGAGCACACGCTGCACAACCATGAGTGCAGCTTTAGATGAATGAGGTGAATTTGGAAATTGGGGGAAAAAAAAAAAGCTACGGTTTCTAAAGAAAACTACAACCGTGTGCTGTAATAGTGAGCAGTGTGTGAAATTACTGCATGTGAGAGAAATGATGCCAACACTGGTTCTCTAACCTCAGGTTCTCGTTGACAGGAAGGTGTGATCTGCAGTTCTCAGAGTGCGTCTACATCTTTAATTCTTTCTGGCATTTTCCTTCCATGTCCTTCCTCGTGACCCGTGTGTGAGTTTTCCACAGACAATCAAGGCCCACGGCATTGAGAGCTTTCCTGGTACAACCATAAATTTATCACGTTTTTTTTTTTTGTTATGCTTCGAATATAATCAAACGCATCCAGAAGGTTAGGCCCAGAAACCCAATTCCTAACTTTTAGTCTGACCACCGGCAATCTGCAAAATAGGTAAAGATCAATTATAGAGTAGTTGTGTTGCCACTGAACAAAGAATTTTTTATTCCTTAATGCACTCATCATCCAGCAAGACCAGGAAATGCAACGAGCAGCGCATCAACAATGGATTAAATTCATCCGATATGACAGAGATGTCTGAGTGTTTCTAAAATTATAGCTTGCACATGAAGGAGTGTTTTCATCAGGAGAACCATGCTACAGAGAATTTTGAGTGGTTGAAAGTCTGCATTTTCTGTCACAGTTCTTTGGCGTCACACATGCACACATACATCCTCCCCTCTGTTACAGGGTGTCCCACTGGGGGGCAGCAGAGATTTAGATGCCATTTGCAGCCACACTACAACAGGCTCTATTCTCCCCATATCTGCAGCTCATTTTTCAACTCTGTCTCCATTGGGAAGAACCATATTTCTTCCATTCATGCATCTCCTATTGACACCCATATATATTAATGATACATAAGATAAGATTTATGTTGCTTGGCACAAAGGTAAATGCAGTTTTTAGAAATATGAATGTGGGAGGGACCAAGCTGCACTTTGCTGCAAGTTTTTTTTATTTTTTTTTTTTATTCCTCCTGGTCTTTGGTTTACATGAACATACAACTTATTCTCCAGCTACAAAGAAACAGAGATTTGTTGAAAGTGTACTTCACAACCTTTTTAAAAGACACTATGGTGTGGCCAGAGTTAACAGCTTTTCACTGAAAGTGCTGAAGACAATGATGACACAAGAGTGCGACAGGCAAGAATGCGTTTATCTGATTCTTTTTATTTTAAATCGCATGCTTTCCTGAATGACTAATTTCCAACAACATTGTATATGCCTTTATTAAGCATAGTGTCCCTTTTGTGTTCCCGCATAATGCACCCATACAAAGAAAATACATCATCCTCATCACCAAGATAGCACACTGTGCGGCTTTTAAAGGCTTCAGTAATGAGCTGGTCGAAAGGCTGGGAGCTGAAATTGGCATCAGTCGTCTTGGTTTGATACCTGCTCCAATCAAAAGTAGCACAGTTCTCTGCTCCATTCAGGCTCTCGGCATCTCTGACATCCAGCTCTAAAGGTATGAAATAGCCCTGCATGCTTCAATCCGCCTAAAATCTTCGACATCACACTCAGAAGCATTTTACCTCCTCTAACGGAAGAATAGTCTCTCTCCTTTAAGGTGCTCATTCCAGGTGAACTAAGGTGGCAGCGGGGTAGATTTCTCTCATCAGAGCTCGGCATAAAGGCATCAGGTGCAGTATAATGTGCCAGCCTGCCCTTTTTAAAGGATCTTTGTGTGTTCTTTCAGGTAGACTTACAGCACAAGCTTGTGTCTTTTACTTGGACTGGCAAAATAAATTCAAATTTTGGAAAATGGGATCATTGCTGCTGGCATTCTGATACCCTGCCATGGCTCATTTGGAGTCAAATATGGGGTAAAAAAAAAAAAAAAAAAAAAAGGCTTTCCCAGGAGAAACAGGCTTTTCTGCCTGCTTTTATACGCCCCACTAAATGCATTTGGGACAAGAAAGAAATGTAACCCAGACCATTTGACATGCTCTCATGAATCTATCCTCCAGTCTGTGAGCTTTCAACAGACGTGCCTTTGATACACGTCTGACAAAATATACAAGTGCTTTTATGGGCACAGGCGTGTCTCATAATCATACACCAGTGGCCATCCTGTATTGACTAAAATATGAAGATGGCTACATTGAAAAGCTACATTGCCGGTTAAAGACTTTCTTCTTTCGCACTGCTGTAGGGCCGACACAGCAAGCAGCAAACAAACAAGTTGTACTTTTCTCCTCCAAACTCTAACCCACGGGATAACAAATGCATTGTATTCCTCCTCATTCTGCAAAGCTCCTTCTCACAAGTTGTTGCTGAATTATCACAAAAATACACATTTTCATACCCATACCCCTGTTAAGCGCTGCTAATCTGTCTCTGCAGGAGACAAAATGGAAAGAATCTTGTTTCTTTTGTTACCAGCAAGCAGATAGGAGCAGAAAGAAGGCAGTGCTGGAGATGGGTGTGTGTCTCCTTGTGGCCTATTAAGGGCTTTTGTTCTGTCTTATCTACTAGAGACAGCCTGTACCGTCACTGCCTGTTCTGGCTGGCCTTGTTTGTTTGTTTTCGATGTGCTGGGGGCCCAGCGCTCGGGCCCCGGGGCCATAGGTTAACACGTGCAGCTTCCAAAATCAAGGCAGCCTTCCTAGCTCTAATCACTATTTTTGATGTGAGAGCACTGAAGATTCTCTTTGTGTCTGAAGTGAAACTGGAGTAAGTTACCTTACATGGTCTATGATTTTACCTGCAACATTTGAATACGAATAATTATTGCAGAGCACTTTTTCCACCTTTTAATGGAAAAGGTAAAAAGGAAAAGCAATACACGTGTATTGTCAACACAAACAAGCAATGTCCTACCTTGTTGCAAAAGGTAAACATCTCAGTCACAAGACAGCAACTTTAAATAAAGTCAAAAGTTTCACGATCATTTCATTCCTTCAAATCGTTCCCACTTTGAAATTGAGCTTCATGACAAGACTGAGAGGAAGAAAGGAAGAGCAAGATGTTTGCTCTGCTAAACGTTCTGGGAACATCAAATAAGCAATGCACACCATGTAATAAAGAAGTACATATTGCAATCTTTTATGGAATGTTTAGCAACAGTTCTGTCACTCAGAGGATCCATTTTGCCCATTCAAATGTATTCTCAGAAAGGATAGAGAGCAAGAAAGAGAATGGCAGAGGGCAGCCGGAGGAAAAAGGGGGTCTTGAAGTAAGAAAGTGAGGTGAAGTGAAACAGATGGAAGAAGAGAGATGGAGAAGAAAAGGAACAGAAAGAAGTGATGGGAAGTGATGCGGGCCCTGGCTTCTATTTAAGGCTGGGATTGGCCCTGGCAAGGAGGGATAAGAGGGAAATAATTATCCGGCCTGCTGAAGCATGACAGCTCCTTCTTGGGACTGTGGAGAGACAGGCTGAGCATTATGTCAGAGATTGGCCATGTCAGTGGCAGACAACATTTGACAGACAGCAGTGTCTGAAGTTTCACTCACGATTGGAGAAAAAAAAAACTACTGTAACAGGCAGCTGGATACCTGTTTGATGGATGCACATCGGACGCAAGGTTTCATGTGGAGGACACGGTAGTGATCACCAAACTCAGTCTACCATCCACACATGTACTCAGACGACTAATTAAAAGAGAAAAATAAAAGAAAATGGGCCATTTTCACATATGCACCGAAGCGTTGATATTTTGGACACACCTGAAGGAACGGCATGTAAGACTACTGACTGAATCATTCCAGATGGACACTGTACGGCTTTTATCCAGCCAGCTAAGTACCAGGACAGAGAAGGCGATTGTTCAGTGTGACTGTCGTTAAATTCCAGAAATACAAGCATGCAATGGGGGAAATGAACAAAACCCACAAACACTTCCTAAAGAGGAACATTTGTGATTGGAGAGATGTCAAGTTTTAGGGTCTTCTGTCAACACATTGTCAGATAAATCCATTCAAGAACAGCACGTAATTAATGACCAAAATATAATCCAGCTAATCACTATAGTATACTTTTTGCATCATATCAGGTTTCCATTGAACTCCAGATCAAAGTATTTACAGTAAGCTGAAAGCCGATGACTCAAACAGTTTATTGCGGGGTGTCCCAGCACCTTCGATGTACCTTAACACTGATTCTACGTGTCTTAGGAACTCTACTGGAAGGATGGAGCGCTCCCAGGATGAGGTCTTCCCTCATTTGATGCTTTAACAAGTTGCTCCAGAATATCCCGTAGCTGTTCAACTGGGATAAGATCTGGTAATTGGGAGGGCTATCGCACGGAATTCACATCATTATCTTGCTAATCAAACCATTTAGTTCCACAGCCAGATGGATAGAGAATGTCTCATCACAGAATAAAAGTGATAATAAGGAACAACTTTGCACAGATCTGTCAGTTCCACCAGACACTGTTAACGCAGGTTAGCTTTTCTTTTTTGATTTTGGACCCCTAGAAAAACCAAACATGAAGCTGTTGAACCTGTGTTCAACAGAAGACAAAACTCTTCCATTCTGATATGCACACGCAGCTTAATGCTGACGATTTACGATTGGAAGTTAAGTCTCCCACGGTGCTTTTCAGTGTTCCTGATGCCATCTTGGAGATTACGCAGCTTTGTCACTTGCATCCAGCTGTTTGATGTGCAGGACTTTTATGTACTTTTAGTAAAACTCATTTCACTCTAATGTAAGACTCGGGCTACTTGTCGGAGATGACATGACATGGAGTTCAAAAGAAGTACTTATGAAAAAGATCTTTGTACTGAAGGCCCTTTAAAGCCCATTTATCTCACCTTTAACAAATGACTATAATATGTAAAGAGTCTTTTTTCAAATTAAAACTCGACTGACAGCCACAGAGAAGGAAATGTTCTGCACCTATGCAGTGCCGTTTTAATCTCGGTTAGATTTTTACAAAGCATCTTACAGTGCGCTTCTCCTCCTCTTACATGCAGCTTTTTCTTATTTCATACTCACCATCAGGGGCTGCGTGGGGTTCTGAGTCTAACACGAGGACACTTCAACACACGGGGGGGCTCGAAATTGATCCGCCGACCCTCTGATGGTTGGATGACCAATCAACAACCTGAGCCACAGCCAAAAGTGGGATCTCCTTTTCAGAGAACAAACCGTGCTGATACTAACTGTCAGCAGTCTTCAGCAGCACCGTTTTACAGCCTGAACCCTGCTCGGCATCAATATGCCTAGTTCACATCCATCAACATCCTCGAGTCTTCTCACATCTGCCTGCCGAGTGCTTTATAAGCACTCAGCCACCTCCAAACCCTCCAAACCCTCCTCCTCTAGGACTCCATTTCTCTCTGCAGTCCAACCAACAGAAACCAATCAAGGTGAGGAAGGCTTTTCTTCCAGCAAAAAGAGGATTGTGGGAAGGTATGGGTGGGCGAGGAAAGGAGAGGAGGATTGGGAAGGTGACGCCTAGCAGTAGGTTATTCTCGGTGGCAGAAATAAGGCAGTACTTCTTCACTGCTTTTCAATCAATCACCCCGAGGTTCGGTAGAAGTCAAGCAAAGCCTTTACATTTTGGAGACGTTATAGAAAATGAATCGGTGGGATTGGGAAGCCTTTAAAAGCAGGAGATCAATGGTAAGACATGTACAGGTGATTGAGCTGGAGTATTGGTAAAAAACAAATTAAAAAAAGAAGATCTCTGGTTGAAAATAAAGATCTAATGAAAAAAAAAATAATTATGAGGTAAATACACATTACAGTTTTTGGGTCACTGATGGTTACGATTCGGGTATAATGACTGTTTTGGACCACATGTGATTGAGGTCTATTTCAGTCTGGGCCAGTTGGTGTTTACAGTCGGGAGATAAAAAAAAAAAATCATACAGCATGTGGTGTTTAATGTTTGCAATCATTTGCCTTCTGATTCAGCCACTGCCAGGCATTACCATTAAAATGAGCTTAAACATGTTTGACAGATGTGAGAGGCTAAAAATTATACTAATTAAACATAAACTGTCTGATATAGCAAGCCAATAAAATTCCAGTCCAATGTGTTGAGACAGAGGATTGATCTACACTCTAAACTGAGCCCATTTGAGCTCAGGCCTGTGACTGTTCAAGTTCAACAGTGCCATGCCTTGTGTTGACCTGGCTGAGTACGCGGGAAAGCTGGCAGAGAACCACTGCTATGTTAAGAGTGCTGTACTCTTGTGTCTTCTGTGTAAATAATGATCTTTGTGGTTTAAAATTCAGTTCCACTTGGATGTTCCTCCTTATCTTCATCAATCATAAGAAGGCAGAAGGTCCTCTGACGGTTAGGTAACAGATTTCAATTTGAAACAGCTACAGGAAACAATAATGTTAACCTCTTGACAGCAAAGCAAAGCACCATCATGCACCATAATGATCAGTGGAAGTTTACTCACACCACAAGAGCAGCACCAGTCTTGAACTGTGCACACGCACAGTCCATATCCTTTACAATTAGAAATCGTACCAGTCATGGCGCTTTTCACTCTCCCTGATGCCATCTCGGAGATTATGCAGCCCTCTCACTTATATCCAGCCGTTTGGTGATCATCACTTTGTGTCAAATTCTACACGAATGCAAGACTCCAGCAACTTATCAGAGGTGACATGGCAAGGAGTACAAAAGACATAGTGCCATCAATTCCACTTTTGTAATTCACATTAATAGCACAGTTTGAATTTAAGAACAGCATTTGGTGCTTCAGGCCAGATGGAATACATTTCTGAAGATGTGTTTTAGAGAAGTAGTAAATGTCACCCTTTACGCTGTATTAAATTCCAGCTTGGTATTATGACATTTTGGTGAAATAGAGTAAAGAATATCCCAAAAACTTCCTAGTTTAACACCATAATGCTAATAATAAACATATTTTTCTTCAAAATCAGTGTGTATACAGTGTGTGTGTGTGTGTGTGTGTGTGTGTGTGTGTGTGCCTTCTTTGAGTTTCCTAAAAGCCTGGAATGTTCCTCTGAAGGTCAACTTTACACAATATGCTTTGCCACATTGCACATCTCTTTTGTCATGGAGATGGTAGGCAGGCACACACAGCGTTGGCTTGGAGGCACAGGATTACTTTGTTGTTGAAGGGCATCCAGGACCTGTTAACATGCTTTGATAGCTTTGGTTAGTGAAGCAGGTACTGAGCACACAATTCAGAGGAATGGGAGGCTCACTGAGGAATTTTAAGAGCAACCCAGGGGCTGCCAAACAAAGAAGTAAAAACTCTCTGGACGAAACAAATAAACACTGATTCCCAGCTGTCCCGGCTGCATGTAAAGCAGTAGCGCAGTGTTAATCACATTAATTATTACAGTAATAATCAAGTACACCAGCCTAATGCTGTAGGTCATCAAACTTGATCACGGATACGTCATTATGGAATTGTATAACATTTTTAGGATACATTCTACACCCATGAAGCAGAGGTGTCCCAAATGAATAATATTTTTCATTTCTTTAGGACAGCATATCTCTATATACCACGGGTTTTTGCTTTTGATACCCTGCCTTTTAACTTTAAACACGAACAAGAATGCAGGGATTTCCTTATGTCTCTGAGATCTGGGCGGATAAGGCGGTTGCATTATGAAACGTGTGCCTAGTATTGTTGCTTGTTCCAAGTCAAAATCCTTGGAAGCAAAGTGTTTACAGACGTTTGAATTTGTTTTCCTCATCCACCAGAGATGGCTTTTTCTGTCATCTTCTGTAAATTAAGACCTTCCCGAACAACTCCACAGCCATGCTGTCGCTCCATCCACTCAACAAAGACGGCTGACATATTGTACTTAGCTTGAGGGGGCAGAGCGCGCTGCTGAGAAGGAAGGGCGCGCCGCATTTATAGCACAAGACAAGCTGTAGCGACATGGGATGTCTCACAATAATCGCTTGTGGTAGATTATCATTATAATGCTTTCAATAATCAGGGAGGGTCGAAGTCACACTTGAAATTTCATTAATTGAAGTTCAATCAATCGCTCAGCACACACAAATCTTTAGGGAGCTTTTACAAAATATTTTCAATTGTTTTATTCAACTGTTGGAGGGTTTAGAAACAATGCGAGACATGAATTTACTACTTGACAAGAATTATTCAAAGTAGCGATTAGGACAAAATTAAGAGAACACAGCTTTCTAATTGTGGATATTGAGCAATTACCGTGACTAATAGACTTGCTTGCTCAAAACCGCAACAAATCCTAACTTCCCAGTGGTTTCTGTGTTTGTCATTCAAAAATTTGATACTTAAGCTTACAGAAAGGTAAGGAACGTTAAAGATTACACAGAGAAAATAAGAGAGCAGGCAACAGAGAGACACTGTGCACGCTGCAGAGAGAGGAGCAGAGCACCGCCTCTGTGCTGAGCAGGGAGGTTGTCAGATGTCAGTGAGGGATGTACAACTCGTCTCCTGCTGCTCACCTCAGGGTATCCCAATGCCCCCTCCCCACACACTTGCACTCACCAACACGCACAAACCATCTTGTGGTGAGTTGGATTCAACAATTGGAGCCAGCGCAGGGCAGGGTTGTTATTCATTCCTGGAGGGTGTCGTGTCACCGCTGACAAGCAGACATAAATATTCCTCAACCCTTTCACCAAGGGTTAATGGCTGTCCATCAGATAGCCACGACACATACAGAGCAGCGTAGGCGCCGTGTAGACACACACACACACACACACACACACACACACACACACGCACTCACACAGTATGGTCACTTTCATTGGAATATACCAAGGTCACTTTTAAAGATTGGAAGAAAAAAAAAACGGGAAAGACAAGTAGCCACAGGAGGCAACGACACTCAACTTTAGCATGTTTACATGAGCCGTGGCCCTTTGGTGAATATACATCTTCCACATAAACACCTGAGATATACATAGATATTAGCATTCAGTACCACCCACATAGATTTGTGGGGGTGCTTTTTTGCTCAGTCAGAGAGAAGCTTAACTTTAAAAGTTGAATCCAGTTCTGTGTCTAGCTGTGTTGTGCTCTACTTCTGCTCAGAGCAAGAATTATTTTATTACAGTGAAAAAATGCACGATAGTAGGGGAATGGCATATATAATCACCTCAGAGACTGGGTACAACAAACCAGCAGCTGAATATAAAAGAGCCAACATTTCCCACTTTGTTCCTAATGCTGCACGGCCAATCAAAATTAATTTATTCTAATGTATGCACACAGAAGGTCAATTATCCAAATGATTCCAGTTCAGATTGCACCTGATACTGGGAGCCAATGAGCCATCGAAAGGGCAGATGGAGGTGCTTTGCAAGGCAAATCATCACCCCATCCCGCTTTTTTGTCACCTCCCTCACATTTACATGTCCATTTGTGCAGGCCATCCGCTCACCTTTGAAGTGCATTCCGCCAGTCGAAAAAACAACTTAACATTTAACTCGTGAGAAGAGAGCAGAGACACAGATAATGACGACACATGAGAAAACAGCAGTAGAAACTGTTGCTGCCTCAGCTACTTTGACCAAAAGTGTTCGGCCAACAAGGTAAGAAAGATTTACCTGAAACTCTATCCAAGCCACCATAAAGTCATTATTTCAAAAACAAACAAATTCATTCCAGGCAATTAAGAAATGGGATGTCTTTCACCTGGTTGACAGCTTGCCTTGACGTGATCACAGGCAGGATTCTCCTTAGCATCTGGCAAAGCCAGGAGAATAAAAAACTGATAATCTTTGTGAAAGTGTGCTAATTGCTCTTTGACAAGTTGACAGGAAGGAGCAATCTGTTTACAGAAATCTCTCTAGTCTCAGTTGTAGGCCCTTTGCATTAAGTGGCACTGAAATTCCAATTTTCACCTAAGTGCCTCTTATTCAGGGAAACAGTTTCCTCAAAAAACATGAGAAGATGGAGCTCCTCGGGGGCTGCTTAAAGCTGTGAGAAAAACACAAAGGCAGACGATTCAAGAAGGAGGAGATTATCACCGAATCGATGAAGAGAGATTTCACTACAGAAACTCATCTGCATGGAAAATAGAAATGACAGATGTTACATACTTCATGGTGAACAACGGGGGAAAAAGGCTTTGGACAGAAAAAGTAGGTGCACCAAAACAGAAAAAAGGTGGTGTTGGTGTTCCCATCAATATCAGAAACAGAGGGAGAGACGCCCCACATACAGACTGCCCCCTCTACAAACCCACTGATTTGTTTTTCCATTCTCATCAGAGACCAATTCATGGCTGTTATTGAATGCCGCTCAGCTTTGGCGAAATGAGTCATTTAGAAATTGATAGAACAGACACAATTTGTTCCCCAGTCTGGCTTTCTCTCCTTTCCCTGCAGCCCCTGTGGGTCCTACCAGGTCTGGGGAAGCGGGTGCTAAATTGCCAGAAACACCTAAACCAGGTCAAAACAGATGGGCACAATCAGGGTTTAATTTTCAAAAAGCCAGACATGGATACAAACACTGATTGGACATGTAAGTGCCCCCACCCCCGAAATTTCTTCCAGCAGTGAGAGCTGCTACATGAGAGTTTCCCATGTCCTCGAGTCTCATCAAACAAAAGTGGACTGCCCTCAAATGCAAATGTGAAGGATTTTTAAGTTGTTTTAGAGGGGCGGGGGTGGTGTGGGTGGGCGACAAATGGCTCCATGGCTGACATTTTGCCCTGCCGCCTTTTGATGGGAGTCAGGAGAACAGAGCAGCATATCAATTAGCCATTAAGGGTTTGCTCAGGTATTAAAGGGATCGGAGAAACCAATAAAAGTCTCGGGAGAAAAGGAAGAGGACGACTAGTTTCCAGATCGATAGACGTCTCGTCTAGAGGCTTGCTCCATGTCAGGAAGGCCATACAAGGTCGACTAATAATGTGACTTTTGAACCTCCAAGGGCAAGCTTCTGCAATTAACCTAATAAAGATGCCAGAACTTTTCTTGATTTCTTTTTTGGACATATGAGCGATGGATTTAATTAGCCTGGTAACAATAGATTTTATATAACCCAATACAACTCAGCTCCCAGAAAAATAAATAATCCATACTTTTTGAGTAGCTTATTGGAAAAAGTAGCACAGGGCAACACATAGAAACAACGTGTTCCCATTCATTAGACAAAATTTCTCTGTTTCAGCTTCTGATTTGGTGCCTAAAAATGCATTTTCCAGGACTTATACAGCCTTTTATAGTTCATGTAACACATGGACACAGCAATGTATATGATCTTTGTTTGTGCAACTTGTATTTCAGGCACAAAAACAGGCTGACTTAAGTAAGAGTTAGGAAGAATCTCCCAGAGGATCAACATTCCCTACTGTCTTTTAAAGCCCATCACCCACAATGACTCTGCAGTAGAGATATCAGGAGACTATGAACTTGACATGAATTTATTCCCTCCGTGGAAGCGAATCATAGAACATGAGCCCACAGGAACATTCGCTGGTTAATCTGGCCTAAAGGAACACTTACTAACACCATCACTCTGAACGGGCTTCAAAAGTTGCTCACCCTGCAAAATTAAATCTACAAATAACTCCACAATGCAGGACCCTGAAAATGATTGCAGTGTGCCTTCTCTCTCTCGAATCATAAAAGAATATAAATCTAAAGAATATATGTTGGGACAAGGACCAAGAAAAGCCATTTGATGATGCTAAAAATGGAAAACACTCGACAATGTTTATAAACGTAGTTGCAAAAGCCGTTTAGAAATGAAGTTGGACACTTTAGTTGCTGCTCTATGTACATTGGGTGGTGTTCAGAAATGCCAACTGGTGATACTGAAACATTAAACCTGAGGAAAATTTGAGTGTACTGTGCTATAATGCATAAGAATGATTCAGAATGTATGTAATTGGGTGGTGTAACAAACTTTTTTACTTTCTCTTTAAAGTGCCTTGAGATTACTTTTTGTTGTAAAGCTGTACTAAAATGAATACATTGAATTCAACTGAAAAGCAGAGGAACACTGAGCTCACGTTCTTTCCCAAGGCCAAGAAAAGGCTGGAATATCTGCTAAAATGATAGACGACACACAGTATGTTTCTCCGCTGCAGCTGTGTCAATTGCAAAATGTGTATGATAAGAATTAGAGATAACTCCCTGACCCAGTGACATGTGGCTCTGCATGCTGTACAGGTGGAAGTATCCTCTGTGCGTCCTGTTAGCTGGGACTATGACGAGCATCGTCTCATACAGCACACACACTGGCACTTAAAAAGCTTAAACGGGGCTTGAAGGGGTCTGCCACCCACTGTGGTAAAACTCCATTTTATTCATATTTCACACTCCATTAATCCTAGTGCTGCACCTTTAAAATCACCAGGGTGTTCTCCACTCCTGCCTTCAGCGAACCGATGAGTGAGTCGCCAACCTCGTCTGCTGTCCACACCTCTGCAGATAAAGTCTTTCAGATTCTTAAGAAATAAACAGGAACACTCCCATCTTACCACTCTATCAACCCACTGTCTCATATACCAGTCAACCACATATGGCTTCCACTCGTCTGTGTGTGTGTGTGTGTTTGTGTGTGCACATGGGGCAGAGCGCGAATGGAAGTCTTCTTCTACAAGATGAGCTCCAGTGATTACAGGCTGAGACAGTTTTCTAATTATTCTGTCAAACATCAATCGTGTGGGCTGATGCAGGCCGTTCTGTGGCCTGATGGACAATGTAATCACTGCTGGGACCCTTCTTCCACCCCCCCCCACTCCTCCACCCATTTTACCGCTCCATCTGCCCATTCCCTCCCTTTCTCCTCACCCTATTGCACATTCTTATTTTCCTTTCTTTCTTTTTTTTTAAATTATTATTGCTCTTTTCAACTCTCCCTTACTTCTTCTTTTCCAGCATCCTGCGACTTATCCTTCTTCTCCACACATCATAGCAACTATCCTGATGTTTGCTACAAGTTAAGACACTGCAACTGTTAAAAATGACAGGCCACAGAGGGTTAGAGGAAAAATATGGGAAGGAGTGATAAAACGGTAAATTCTGCAAAAGAGATGCAATTTTAATTTAAACTCTGAAAACGTAATAATCCCATTGTGAGTTTCCCTGTGGCGAGGCGATGCAGATGGATACTTCCATCTTGCCTGTTTACATCTTGTAATAATCATATCAGCCTGCATCAAAGAGTTCTTAGAGCAAGACATTTGTACAAAACAGAACTAAAGTGGGTAGTGAGGTGTCTGATACTCAAGAGAACAGTTGAAAAGGACCATCTCTAAGGTCACTGAGTACATATGCACTCAACACGTCACTGATGAAGGCCACTGAGTGCACGTGTTCCAACCAGTGATAGCATATAGTCAAATAAGGAGATGCGGAGGAAAATACATTCCAAAGGCGTGAAGTCCATATGCATTGTCTCTTGGCTAGATGCCTGGAGAAGAAGAGACCTGGAGCATCTCCACCATATAGGGATAAATTAACACCCATAAAAAGGAGTTTCAACCCTCTGAAATAGAGAGATTTCATTCGAACAATTGGGCTAATCTCTACAGACTTGATGCATCTTTTCTGTAAATTCGAGACGGACCTGAATGAATGAGACCTGAAATGAATGAGAGGAAATGGCAGGGACACAGGGAAATCAATAATAACATAGAGTCAGTGTAAAGAATATGTTGGTGTCGCATCTTTGGAACTGGTGAATTATTTACAGAAAATATCAAAAACAAGAGGGGAGAAAACACACATAAATAAGACAAGTCTGAAACTGACCCTGAATTTGGGGGAAATCGCTGAACTCTGAGGTTTACACAAAAACAGGCAGGTTGTTGTTGTGTCGATCATTTGCGAAACACCTGGAAAGGAAGACTTCTCCCTTGGCGTTTACACTACTTCCTAATCTCCCAGTGCAAATCGCTTGTCCATCTGTATACTTCTCTGGCAGTAGTAGATACAGATGAAGATAATAGTGTAGGGGAGGTGTGTGCTCTACATGCCTGGTGAACAAGGCAGACTGCTACAGCACCACACAGTCATGTCAGTATGGATAGAAAACTAGGGATTGAACTGTATCATGCAATCTGTTTGTGAATCGTCTCCACAGACTGTTACTTAGTAAGGAGACAGTAATATTTGGATAAGGGATTTTGTAAAGTAGTACATACTGTAGCTACGCATGCAAAATATTAACTGGTAAATCTTTCCATATGTGAAATGCACAGGCTATTAGAGACAGACAGATGCTAAAGGGTGTGCAGTGTTTGCTGTTTAACTGCAAGAGCATTTTCCCTCTAATAACTGAAAATATGTATAATGCTGATATAAGTCTGTTTCTGTGGAAACACTGCGAGTGTTGTGTTTTCACACAGACACACTGCCATCTATCCTGACCCAAAGCATAGAAGCACAATGCAAGAGCCGATTTCTCTGGAGATATGATGAGGCGAATGTTTTATCAAAGCCTCATTGTCTTTCCATTACACGCGATAATAAAGAAGGGTGTGGATCAGACAAGAGACTCGTATCCAATCGGGCCTGGAAAAGCCAATTATTGTGACAATAATCTCTTGCTGTACTGCTGCCAGCATGACTCGCCATAAAAAGCAACAAATACCTGAAACAAGTCAAGTGGGGGAAGAGGATCACTGAGAAGAGACAGGGCAGACTCCACACTGCCCGGGGGAAGGCTGGGGCTTTTGCTGATATTTGCTGATCGCCTGTTGGAATATGTGGAAAATGTTAGATGAACTTAGGTGACAAATGCGTTTTAATCATATTTTTCTGTGCGAACGAAGATGGGAAAGCAAAGGACAAAATAAAGTTCCTTGGTTGCTGTAGGGGAGGGGGCAACAAGAAAGAGGGTAAGAGGGCTCTTGGATTCGAGAGCTGAGGCTGACTAAAATTAGGAGGTTAACGTGAGTTATTAAAAGCCTCTGGCTCTGTTAGGAAAAACACACAGGACTAAAAGAACTGCGTGCACCCCAGATACAAACTGATGCCGAATAAACAATCTCACCAAAGCAGTCCCAAATGACCATATGCAACAAACATGAAAATCCATCATATTCTTAAGAGACATCGTGTAACCTTGGGGATGTTAGTAAAATCTCTGTTAAACTGACCATTGATATGTAGGAAGAATCAGATTTTCAGGCATTAAATTCTGTGTAAAAACTGTTTACTTTTATCATTTGGTCAGATCACTAAGCACTTGGCAGAGGCTTTATATTTGTGGCAGGAGGTTATATCTCAGCTAAAGTAAAGTAGCGATCCAACCAATGGGAAGCCGACAGGAATAACTGAACCTCAGGCAGTGGAAAAATGAGAAAGCGTCATCTCTTTAGACCTGGGTGCTAACTCAATCATTTAAGGCAGCTACTCACACTGATTATGTATGGACAGACTAACGATGAGCATTTCCACCGTGGTGACCTACTGGGTTAAATAAGTGCACACTAACATTTTAGGCTGGCAAGCATCATCTCAAGACTGTCAAACTACTAAATTGACTATTTTGGTCGTTGGCTTGCCAAATAAAAGCAAACTGGAGCTGTTGCAGTGTTCTTCTCCATTTCGTGGGAAACTGTGCGCTATTGTTACTGTCACCTACTGCTGACTTGGCCGTTACTGCAACACTTGGCAGGAGTTATAAACAGATATCTCACAATTATATTCTTTTACTTAGTGTCGTGGTTCTCTAACCTAACTTACTGCCCTTAATCTAGCACCAGTTATGCTCTTAGCTGTTTGGTTTTGGAAGGAAATGCACTTATGATTTCTTGTGACCTGAAGTTCTTTTGCCCACCGATGTGGAACACGCTCATTGTAAGTCGCTTTGGATAAAAGCATCTGCAAAATGACCGTAATGTAATGTAATGTAATGTTCTCCTTCGTATGGAAAAAGCCAAATAGCTGGCTTCGGCTGCTACAAGTACACAGTCTTGTTAAGTCTTATTTTTGGTCCTTTTATTGCGCCATAGAGCAGTGCTACCACAAACGGGTGTATAATCTCCAGGTGCTTTTCAACAGCAGCGAGACGCCATTGTCACGCCCATGGGGTTTCTCCCCATGTTTTTGGTTTTGGTGTTGGTCGTGTCTTGGTTTTGTAGTCCATGTTTAGTTTCTAGTTTTGCCATGTTTTAGTTTCCCTTCATTCAGTTCATTAGTTTCACTAATGGTCGGATCTTTGCTTGCCTTCGTTTCTTGCCTTACATGTCTACTTACCCATGCTACCTGCGTTTCCCAAGTTCAGTATCTATTTATTCTATGCCATGCCAAGTGTTTTTGTTTGTTTTCCACAGTCACGTTTTCTGAATCCGGCTTAGCTGCGCCTTTTGTTTGTACTTTGTTTTTCGTAAATAAACCAAGTTTTCTTTAAGTCCGCACCCGTGTCCTACCTTCACCTCCCCTACACCCCCACCTGACAGCCATTCAGTTGCTGCAGGAAAATGTGGAAAGTAGCATGTTTGTTTTTGAGCTTTACCCACTGCACTGACTAAGGGTCTGGACATCAAAAGGTTGATTATAATTATTCTATTTCTATTAGTTTTATGAGTTTTATTAGTTAGTTAGCTTCATGCAGACATGTAATCCTTAAAATCACTGGAGATCTTGTTTCCTGGGAGGCTGATGGGGCATATCTTAGCCCCCCCCCCGTTAAGCACCATATAGAATCTTAAACTAGTTGAGCGTCTAGGAGTAAAAACCTGATGTAACAAGTTATAACAACAAGTTATATCTCTCAATCCTGTACAGGGCTACCTCTGATGTTCATTCTTCAGGTATTTGGAAAAATGGAAAAATGGGAAAGGGTGGAGTGATGACAGCAGACAGTTTGGATGGAAGGAAAACTCAAACACAACAGAATATTGAGAGGGGAAGAAAAGCAGCGTGTCAGTAACAACAGCTTGCAGCAGGATGAAATGGTTTAATGTGGCATTACTGTTATACCAACATTTTTATAGCTAAGTGGAAATATGAACACTAAAACAGCCAGGACAATGTTTTTTTTTTTTCTCAAAATCTAATAACTGGATATCTCCTGGTTGGAAAAAAAAAAACAGAATTAGATCAAATGTCTTAGAGGAGACTTAAAAGGGAAGAAAGGGAAGAGGACACCCAGAGTGATAATCACCGCTGGGATGATTCTTCTTTCCAAAATTTACTCAACAGAACACAAAACAATTCCATTTCCTTTATCATCATGTGAAGAGGTGAAAGCATCCCACAAGAGAATAAATTAAGCTTTTCTTAGCTCTGCCTTTCTTCTGAGTGTTTGACTAAGTTGCTCAGTCACAGGCAGCTCTCCTCTTTGTGACGTCCAAAGGCCCTATCTGATCGCTGGCTGGCTCCCCCCTGTCCCTGTGGTGCGAACCAGGTGCTGTGATGACAAAATGCTCCTGGCAGCAATAAGAGAACAGAGAGAGCAGAGCTCAATTAGCCCGAGCTCCAATCCCAGATCCTCTATTGATTTCCCACGGATGAGGAATGGCAGACGGGAGAAAGCTCAATCAGACATAACCATGGGACTTGTCTCTCTCCCCGCCTGTATGTGTGTGTCTGTAAGCGTGTTCGAGAACCAGCAGGGGACAAATTGCTGCCAAGACAAGGTGCTGAGGTGAGGTGAATACATTAGCAATCCATGCTCTTTATGCATACATGATGGTTAAGTAATAGTGTTGTCTTCTGATGGTGCTGTGGAAAATGACACGCATCTCTGAAAGCATGCTGTGCTGTTCTAATCCTGCTCAAAGGGAGAAGACGACAGACAAGACATTAGTTCCCTGAAGGGCAAATCAATCTGACAGGTCATCAGCTCCATGGTATATCTCTGGCCATTTCCTTGTCATCTTCACATTAACCTTCAGCAGAGGACTGAGAGACTTTGGAGTGTGACATCCCTTAAGACTTTCTCCTTAGGTGAAACGTTTACTTTGTTGCCCAAATTCATGATAATTAATTCATGGTTAGTGGGAGAGAGTAGAGGCCAATCTTTTAGATGCGTATGCTGAAGTACTGCATTTAAAAAGGTTGATGGAAATGGCAAAGCAAGGGGGAAAAAAAGAGAAAGAACAAAACAAACCTCTCTAAAGAAGTTCGGACATGGCAATCAATTCACTCTGAACCGATTAACTGATGATTTAATTGTTTTCTAACAAAAAAAACGAGAAGAAAAAAATCCTGATTATTTCTTTCCTCCAATCATTGAAAACTGATGTCTGTGGACAAGCCATTCAGGTTTGAAGTGCCTTGCGATGTCAAAAAGGAAAAAGCTATGAAAATGATGAAAAATTATGAAATAAGCAGCCCCTTATAATAATTACCTAACCACAGCAGCCTCTGCTAGGTGTAAATGTCTTAGTTATGAGCAAAGCAAACCACATGTGTGTTTGTTGGCTGCAAGGGCAAAGTGACAGGCTTTATGCATGTCATCTCCGAGGGTGAAGACCAAGTGTGTTATTCTGATGGCCAACTGTCCAAAGACATGTCAAACCTGAGGTAGTGCTGGGCGGTATACCGGTTCACACCGAATACCGGTTTATAATTTTGTTACGATATGAATTTTTAATATACCACCATACCGGTGTATTTGATTACACAACGGGGGGAACGCTACGTCGCGCGACATTGTTTGAGACGGGACCCTTTTCAGTGTTGCGCTTCTAAACACGCATGTTTACTGTCTATTTTTAACGCTATTTAAAAAATACTGGTATTCGTTAAGCTGCATTTCCTTTCCCTGCTCCCTCCGTCTCTGTCATTCTACACACACACACACACACACACACACACACACAGCCCCTCCCCTCCGTGCACACCGCGTGTGTCTCCATCAGCGAGATCATGGCTGGGAAGCTTGCTAGCTTCAGCGCCGCGTTAGATTAGCTCCCATTAAAAAGTCCTATAAAAAATATTTTATATTTTTAATACAATGTTGTCCCGTCCCGTCCCGACCCGACCCATAGCAAACAAGCGATTACGCCTTCTTTATAAAGTTAACTAGTCGCAAGTTTGCCGTTAAAAAAAAACAAAAAAAAAACAAACAAAAAAAAAAAAACTGAATGTTTGCTGCTTCAATCCAGAAAAATATTTTCAACGATTGAAAAAGAGACGTGTTGAGGATGAGGACCAGCCTGAACCGGCGGTATCAGTGTAATTATCTATGTTATTAATTTGTTTACAATGAAGATGTGAATATTAATACAATAATGTTCTGTGTGACCAATTATTAACGAAGGAATTATTTTGAAGAATTTTTATTTTTATTTTTAATTCTGTTCCCAATCTGTAGAAAATGCTGTGAACACCTAATTATGCATGAAAAAAAAATACAGTGATATACCGTGAAACCATGAAAAAATACCATGATATGTATTTTTGGTCATACCGCCCAGCACTAACCTGAGGTATCATCGGAAATGCAGAAGAGGAGTAACAACTGTGTGTTACGGTTCATTCCGTAGTAACTTACAATGTTGAAAAGTGAACTAAAACCAACTAAATTTATCGGCAAAATGAAAGAAAAGAATTAAATGTGATGTCACAGCCTGCCCTCAGTACAACATGAAAAGAGGAAGAAGTTCTAAAAACACATTGATGGTCCAAGGCAAGGGAGCACTGAAGAGCAGGAAGGCCACGACACAAATGTTTATTTAGTTCACTTAAACTGTTTCTGAACCTTACAAACAGACAGAAGGGCGAAATACAACAAAGGCAAAACAATCCTCACAGCCTCTAACAGCCTGTGAGAAATGGGCTAATGTTGCACACCAAATACGCAAATATACATTGTCCGGCTTTCCAAAGCAGGGCAATGTGTGCTAGCAGTAAACAGAAACTGCTAAGGAATAGTTTGAATAGCATGATAAAGACTTTTGATGCAGGTCATAACAGAGGCCGTACTTCCCAACCTAAACGACGCAATGGATCCACTGCCAACATCTTGGTGCCAGACACAGCTGGGCACTCCAGAGGACACATGTCCATACAGTGCTAGGCAGGCACTTTCAAGTTGTGGTAAATCGGTAATGACAAATACTGAAAATGGGGTCACCATGAACAAGTTACATTAAATCTAATGCTGCTTTCACATGCACCTCAGACTTTCCAGAGTAAAGCAGATCTGTAATGTGAGGTCACGGACACTGCATCAATCCATAGATGTGTGTTTCACTTAGGCTGCACAAATGGGTTTCAGACTTCTGCCCTGCGTGTTGGAAGCTTAACAAAAAGCAACCTTGCAATGTGCACACATGCAAACAACTTTATATGTTAGAAAGTAGAAGAAATAAATAATTCTTCATATAACAGACTAAGATAATGACCAGTCAATGGCATTTCATCAGGATCAGAGTGAAAACATTAAGGATTAACACAGTGCCCATGTATTCCAGGATTAGCCTAAAAACATAAGCCTCCCACATAGCTGAGTGATTTTAAATGCATAGAGCCATACAATGCACACAAACCCAACCTCATATCTATCACAATTAGAGTTTACTGCACAGTAAGCAATTCTCCTGGAAAAACCATTATATAAAAGGTAGAGCCTTTCTCCAATAATGGCAAAACAATACAATGACCTACACAGCACATAAATGAAAAGGAGAAAAAAAAAAAAGAAATTCATCAACAAAGCCCACTCAGAGCACACAAACTGTCTGCTTGTCAAATGCAGTGTTTACTACTCCTGTAGTCCGACCGCTATATGTGTGTTGGCTGGACTAAGTATGTGTCCCCCTATTGCTGGTCCCCTATTTAGTGCCCGTGTTATACTCCAGGCACTGGGAATGAACTCCATTATCGGGCTTTCTTCTTTCTATCCTTCTCTCTTAGGCCTGCGTTGCTTGTATGTATTGCACAGGGGACCAGAATCTCCCAGAGGCCTTCAGCTCCAGACGGAGAGGTGATTTCTTTCCCTCTAAAATAACACAGCACGGAACTTTTAGATCATAAGGGAATATCGTGATTAAAAGTTGTTGGCGTCTCTGCAGCGCTGCATGTGTGTACAGACACGTCTACGGTGTTAGCGCGACAGCACAAGCATGTATTTACACCTATTAGCATCTGTTCACAGTGGAAGAAAAAGCAGTGCGATTTCCTACACAATCATGCACTTTCACACCCTGAGGAAACACAGAGCTTCTTTTCTTAGAGGAGAGGATGGCGTACTTTTGGTAACAAATTTCTCCGGCTCACCTGGCTTGGACTGGAGCCGCTGCCTTTCTGCGACACCAGACATGTGGAAGCACATTAGACACGGGATCAGACATCTCCACATGGGGATGAGAAAGGCAGTGACTGAGCTCCTGCAGGATTTAACTTGCAGGCATGAAACTACGGGGAGCTCCTCACATTGACTTTAACAGGATTTAGCGAGATGAAAGGCTACATCGAAGAAAGGCACAAAGAAGGAAGGAGTTGAGAGAGCGAGAGAGAGAGACTAAGCCAAAATAGAAGAAGGTGAAAGAAAACACTGGGGGAAAATGTTGACATGACAAAATGTTGAGAGGACTTTTTTTAAGGGCATTTTGACAAAACACCTTCATTATGAATGACCAAAATAACTAGCGGTGAATGACATGAGCTGCGTTGGAAAAGTAATAACAGTGGTGTGTTTCCTGTAGATGGGAAGATGGGCTCAGGAGTGTCGCTGAAAGAAGGTGGAAAGTAGCTAAAGGGGGGCCACAGGTGAGTTAAAGCAGAGTCACTGAGCTGGAAAGAAGGTAAATTGTATGTAGTTTTCTTTGAGGGCAATAGGGGATGGAGCACCTGATAATGCTACAAGAAGACTGAGGATACGAAAATGCAGGGAGAACTCTTAAAGCTGCCGTCGGCAAGTTTTCAAAATTCCGAGTCTAAAGTTGGAAAATTCGAACTGATACAACTTTCAGGTCCCTCCCCCAACCTCTACCAAGCTCCAAACCGCCCCCCCAACCCCTCCCCCTCTGTGGACGAGGTGGTGCACGTGAGTTCACACCAGTGTGCGCGCACACAAGCTGGGGGCAGACTCACGCTCAGCATGGTTGGTGACTGTTCTGCTCAGATAATAGATCAATAATAAACCTAACGTGATTGGTTAAAAACAGCCGGGAGCGCTCGATTTTTGCAAGCACGATTACAGGCTTCAGAGGGAGCTACAGAATTCGGGATTTTTCCTAAACAACCAATTTAATATTCTTCTTCCAGAATCTCATGACAGTTCAAGCTAATATGACTAAAAAAAAGTTGCCGACGGCAGCTTTAAGGAAAAACTTGAGATTGCACACACACACACACACACACACACACAAGTGAGCCTCAGCCTCCAAATTGAGATAGCACACACATGTTGGTGGGAACAAAAAGCTGCATCATGATCTGCAGCAAGATTATACAACAGCACAAACAACAGCATTTGAAAACTCCCCCGTATTTGCCTGGGAGGTAGGTCACCTGAATGAACTAATGCTAATGTGCCAATCTGTGTCTACTTCACCTCGGAGCAGTGCCTCCTAACTTTGCATGCCCACTTCACCTTACACAACACAGCAGTGCGAAAAAAAAACACTGCAGTGTGCAACCAGGGTACAGGTAAGAATTCAGCTGAACTTACACATTAACATAGGTTGACAGGCTATTTGTGCAGTATGTGCCGATATGCACGAGGCTGTCTCCTACCGCTGGTTCTTGTCATTATTGTATGTGCAAAAAATAAGAATTGCACAATTTTCAATGCCATCAGGAAAAAAATAAAAAATACTCGATTCACCTTCAGAAACAGTTCATTCTCTGCTTGGAATATTTCAGATTCTGTAAAAAAAAAAGAAAAAGAAAAAAAAAAAGAAGGAAGTTCTTGTGGGTTGTGAATAGAAACACAAAACTGATGGTGAGGAAACAGAACCCAGTGAAATGTTTAACACCATCTAAGATGCATTTGTTGTAGTGCCAACTAAGCTCCTCGAGCAAATACATCAGCACGGATGCTCACATGTTTATAGAGTCATATGGTTTCGATTTGCCATCTTCATTCACCACCATCTGGTTCTGTGCCGCTTATTTTTCTAATTCTGAAATTGGTGCGATTGGAATTTTATGCGGTGATTATGCTTTTACTGGAAACAGAAAGTTATTCTTCGTGGCTGCTGTAGAGAGGCGAATGAATGCGGCAATTAAAGGAGGATTGAAGAGAACCTGAATTAGGCAACAGTGACGTTATCCCATCGGAACAAAATAAACCACGATGACAATTCACAGTTTTATGTGAAGGCAAACGGCGCATTTTAGAGAAATTTCATCAGTTACTTTATCCTAAAAAAAAAACCAAATAAATAAATAAAAGAATTACAAAAAGCAACCTTAAGCCCTGAGAATGAAATGAACGTTGAATTGGACAAAACATCCATCTGCACCTCCTTCACGGCACAGAGCAATAACGACGTTATTTGGCTGTTGGTATTGCTGCCTGCTCTTACTTTGTGCCTACAGGTGATCTGAGGGAAACCTCAATAAATTCAGTCATTCTGTCAACAAACTGTTCTATACGTGGATTTGAAGAAAGTGGAGCTATTTATTTCCACACGGAAAATAAATAAATCCCCGCATAAAGAGCCGGGGGCCTAAATTCAAACAAGGCTGAGTGGTCTAGCAGATCCAGCTGAGCTACATAACACCTCACATATTTAAGGGCCATATACTGCTTTGAGTCTCCCCCTCCCCTCCATTCATTCGTTTCATTTGGACTTTCTTCTCTGTGTTCGACTCCTAAGATACGGCATCCCAGTTTCTTCCGTTTTGTCTCGCTTTACTTTCAGAAAATGATCATGTTTAAGGTATATTATGCTGTGAGGGTGGATACCGGAGACTCAAGCAAACAAGAAAAAGGACGCTTTGTCATCTCACGCTCCATCTCTGTTAGACAGTGCCAGCGGTACACTCATATCGCTTCCAGTCCTCTCAACACAATGAGCCTGAGACATCAAAGTAGAATCTGAGGGGGTAGGCAGCGGGAAAGAGAGAGAGGGATACAAAAGCGAATGAGTGAGGAAGAGAGACTGAAAGAAAAGACAGACACCAAAGTACCTGTGTTCTTTTTTTTTCCCCAAAACGCGTGGCGTCATCACAGTGGGATATTTCAAGCCTGTGCTCTAGCCTACTTGTCTGCTTAAAAGACATCTATCATTGTGTCCATCTGTGGGGACAAAATGTTAATCTTTTCACCCAAAGAAAATAAAAATCACTGAAAACAAATAGCCGTCTCTACCGGCTGCCACCGAACTCACCGTCTTAACTGTACACAAATATCCCAATAACAAACACCATTCATACTTTTAGCCAAATAAATGAGAAATGTGTTCTTAATCAAAACAAAATACTGTGATATTCATATCAAGCAGTACGTCTGGTACTTTTTCATCATGAATTAAGACTCATAAATTGGTTGCGAATCCAAAAAATCCCATATGGCTGTGCTTTGATATTGAAGGGGAATAGGAGGAAAGAAGTCAATATTTTTTACCTCTTCGCAGTCACTGGGTGGGAACTAAATGCGAGTATCCACACATGTTTTTAGGACAGGGAATGGTAAAAAATGCAAATGAGCAGCTTGCTCTAATTATGAAATGATTAACATTCCCTCCACAGATCTGAGGAGGTTTCTCAGCTACCCTGGTTGAAATGCTAATAGAACTTCCAACCCTATTCAATATCAAATCCTACTTGACTTTTTTTTCCACCGTTGGGGAGGAGCTTCTTGTTGCTATTTCCATACACAACAGCAGGAGGGACAGGCAGCCGGCTTACTCCCCCATCTGGATTTGGAGAGGAAGCCCAGGACAAGAAGAGAAGGAGGAACAGGAGGAGGATGTCCTCTTGTCCTCAAGGGAGTTTTTTTAAATTTATTATTATTATAAATTATTTTTTTGGGCTTTCTATGCCTTTATTAGATAGGGCAGTGTAAAGAGACAGGAAGCAGGGGGCAGAGAAAGAGGGGGAACAACATGCAGCAAAGGGCTGTCCGATGGGGACTCGAACCGGGGCCAGCTGCAGCGAGGACTATACAAGCCTCTTGTACATGGGGCGCCTGCTGTACTCACTATGCCAAAGACCGCCCCATTTTACTTTTATTTTTATTAGGGCTGTGACTCGATTAAAATTTTTAATCGCGTTAACTACAGGCTTTGAAATTAATTAATCGAAATTAATCGCATTTTAATCGCATATACTTTATCCTTTAGAAAATTAACATTTTCTACAATATTTTAACAAACACAGAACATATCCCTATTTGAAATCTGAATGTAGCATGCATGAAAACACAGTATACAGAATCTTGGATGTTGGGCCCCCGTTAGCTTCCACGCTAGCTGCTACATGTCCGAGACACATAATGGCTCGGCGGCCAGCAATCGGATAAACCATTGAAGTGAATCAATCCTGTGAAAGAATGAAAAAAAGTGAATGAAACCTGCACTCACCCATTATGAAGTTAACTCTGCCAGCCCTTCCATAACCTGCTCAGCCAACTCCTTGATGTCGGGTATGGTTGGTAACGTTACGGCGGCTAGCATTAGCAACGAGGCTGCTAGGCTTGCTAAATCGGTAAGCATTAGGCTACTGAAGAAAGCTAGTCTTTTTAGCTACGTTATATTATCATCTTTCTTCTCGGCTATAACCTTTGTTTACGGCCACTGGCCCTAACCTGACGAGCTAGCTGTCAAATCACCGGAAGTTTTCACCGGAAGTACTCGCGCACACACAAAAGCTCTCTCCAGACATCCAGAGCCCGTCTACGGAGAGCCTCGCCACTCTCCGTAAGCCCCATTGTATGCAGTCCCACCAGAATTCCACTGGGGGTGATCGCGGGCGAGTCCAGAATGAATGGGGGTCTATGGGGCTAAACGGCTAAATATATTTATTTCACCTGCTTGTCATTGAAACATCGCATATTTTATTCTAGATTCAGCAAGTTCAATATAGATTATAGGTCGAAAGTCGAATTAATGAGTATTTATGTCCTTTCAATTTCTTTCAGTTTGGGTCGTTGTTGGCCATAAAACGCTAGCATTCTGCTAATGAATGCTGATTGGTCAGTGACGGACATGCGACTGATTACGACCAGAGACCCCGCTTGATGGCAGCTGAAGCCAAAGCAGTGGATGTCCAGAATGGAATATGAAACAGAATCTTAAGGAGGACCTTCCCGCTATTAATATTTAAGTTAATATTTGTGTATAGTAACTTATTTCTTCCTGCGGGCACTTTTGTTTTCAGATCGTTATATATGTATTGTGAAAGTACATGGGTATAAATGGAATTTGAGTCTCTTATTCGTGTGTTCAACGTGTCAATATACATGGTTTAGTATTACGACCTTAAAAAGTACAGTAAATGTCCCGCTCAGTAATATTAAACAATCATTTTTATTCCGCCATTCCTTCACGGCCTGAATTCTGCAGCTTGACTGTAAATTGCAGTGGCAGTAGGGGGGGTTTAGTAGATAGATTAGGGGGTTAGTTAGGTTTGTTAAATTAGGTTAGGTAAAATAGGTTATTTTAGGACATTAATAAATATATGTTTAACAACAAGGGCCTACTTTTGGAATCTTTACTTAAGTTTGTGTTATTATTTTGCATAATACATGCAACAAGTGTTACTTATTTAGTCAATTTATTCATTAGTCCTTTGTTTTATTAAGAAAATCAAACTCACTGAACGTGTCCATGCATTCAAACTGAGCTCTGTTGGTATAAACTTTGTCTAAACTTTGTTTTAATTTTCGCTATTGCCACCGTAAGTTGGCTAGGGCAGAGCTATGGAAAGAAGTATCTATATATAGCTCTGGGCTAGGGTACATAGCGACCGTGCTGAATTGCCAGACGGGCTCTGCAGTGACTCAGAACTTGCCGTAAAGCAGAACGTACGCAATCTGTGACGTCATCACCATTTTTGAACGGCTTTTTAGAACAGATAAGTGAACTTCAAAAATGCAATATTCAGCCGAATGTATTTTTTTAGTCCCCCCTTTTGAAAGCAACTTTCAAATTACTTGACAAAAAATTATATCCTGAGAAAAGTGGATTTTTAGGGTGCAACCCCCATAGACCCCCATTCATTCTGGACTCGCCCGCGAGCGCCCTCACATGGACAGGGACACCATTTCAGAAACCGGAAGTTACCGAGAGTGGCAGTTCTCTTCCATTAGACATTCTCTGACATATCTTTCTTTCATTCCGCCCAGATGAAATTTAATGCCGCATGAAATATTGGCTACACAACGAGCCCCTCGTCAGCCCTCACCATCAGTAAATTTCTGAGTGGGTGCGATCAGTCTTGCTTGACTTGCGTCCATCCGTCTGTATGAAAAAAAAAAAATAATAATAAAATAAAAAAAATTATAGTGTGCGATTAAAATGCATTATTTTTTTAACGCGCTAATATGTGTGTGGTTAATTAATCGAAATTAACGCGCTAAAGTCCCAGCCCTAATTTTTATGCTTCTTAAATTTTGCCTTTGTAGATATCCAACTTATTTTCAAAGGGTATTATAATAATGACAATGACAATGATAATGATAATGATGATGATGGGCCCATATGGAAACAGAGTGACAAGTGGAGTTTCTCCCCCTTTAAGTGCATTTCTTTTTAATCCTCTCAATCTATTTTCCACTGCACTCTACTGGTTTTAATTCATGAGGCCAAATCGATAAAACGGTGGATTTGTGAGTCGGGAAATGTATCACCTGCTGGGGTGTTAAAGGTATTCACGTACAGAGGTGTGCGACACCGGTGAGTTCGTTGCAGTGCTTCAAAATGCCACCATAAAAACTCCTCTGCAGTATGAGCTTTAGTTAGAATGGAGTTTTCTGGCAGTGTACTATCAAAAGGAGTTTCTACTTTAAGAGCAGACTGCGTATCAGATATCTTAAAACATCAATTGTTTCTAGGTGTTAATGATATGTATGCTATTCCTTATCATAGTGAGATTACATACACCACTAATCCCCAACATTAAAACGACTGACATGCAAAGTGAGTAAGAGCCTGCAGAAAAGCCAAATGTGAACCATCACGAACACATTAAAGGGATAGTTTGCCTCTTTTGACATGAAGCTGTATGACATCCCATACTTGCAATATCGTGCATGAACATTACCCCCTGCTAGGTAGTCCGGCTATTTGGCTGGGGTCACAAAAATAAAGCGTTTTGCTTCTCAAAACGATATGCGTTCAAAAGAGTAATACATTTGCATCACAAAATCGTTGCCAAGGAAAAAGTCAGACCTCACAAATGGTGTTTACTGCTCGGAAGCAGGGGACTGTTCGGTCTGCGCGGTCTAAACCGTGAAACAGGCGCGGCTGTCGGCAGCACGCAGTGATATGAAGGGAGAGAAAATAGCGCCAAGTGATTGTGAGGTCTGACTTTTTCTTTGGCAACGATTTTGTGATGCAACATTTGTATTACTCTTTTGAACGCATATTGTTTTGAGAAGCAAACCGCTTTATTTTTGTGGCCCCAGCCAACTAGCCGGACTACTTTTGTCAACGCCATAACGAGGCCGGAACTCAATGTTCAATGTCAATGTTCATGCACGATATTGGGGTGTCATACAGCTTCATGTAAAAAGAGGCGAACTATCCCTTTAATAGAAGAAGCCAACGTCACAGAGGGTTAAAGGGAAGCTCTCATGGACACGCATAGTTATCTCTGAAATAATTCAAGTGGTCAGAAAAGTCAGAAAAGATGCAACAATTAATTTTCTTAATCCCACCTAAAGTGAAAAAGAGATTTGCCAAAAATCACAGGAATTCCATTGATTTTCGCAGAGGCATGTTTTACAAAGGTAGAGTGTTTAGCTGGGAAATAAAATGATTTTGTGTCATATGTGTAGTTTCTTAAGTTGTTTCTGACAGAGTGATAAAACTCAATGAGAACTTTCACAGCATGGCGATGTTTGCCAGAGGTTGTAGAGTGCTGCTGTAATCCAAGGTTTTTAAAAAGCTGGTCTGAGGACTGAATTTTCTATCTAGTTTTACTCTGCATTCCACACAACGAGGGATGCCAGGTTTGCTGAGACAGACCACATCTCAGTGCAGGGATGTAAGAATGACGGCGGTGGGGGAATTAGAGATGTGACTGTCAACACAAAATCAGCACTGTGGTATAGTTACAAGGCTCACATTGTTTAGTTGGGAATTATCAGCTTTCTGAACATAGAGTAGAATCGTTTGTTAAACATCCCAGGCTGCCACTCACTCAGAGCTGGGAATCGGCTATGCCGTGTGTTTACATGTGCAGGCGGATATACGCGAGAACAAAAACCCAAAATTACAGCAGAGCACCAATTTATCAAGCCACAGCAACTGAAATGATGGCATATAATGACGCAGACGCCCGTAGTCTGTTTCTCTCAGTGAAACATGGACATATGCCAAGGCCTCCAGCCTAATGAGCGCCGTTGTCTCAGTGACAAGTCACGTACCAAACAGCTATGACAAGATACATGACAAACATGGGAAAACATTTTCAGCAAGCTCCCCTTCTTTCATCTTTAAGGCAATGCTTTAACATAAGGATCTTGTTTGGCTAAAGTACTCAATTGTTAAAGTCAATCTAGGCAAGACGAAGGGATGCAAACAGGTTTATTTTTCATCATTTAGTTCCTACCTTTGGGTCAGCCGTGAGCAGCTTGAAAGCCTCATACACCTGCCTCTCTTGGACTCCGCCACCCAGGTCCAGGAAATTAGCTGGTTTTCCTCCATGCAGGTCAATGATGTCACATGTGGCCATGGCCAAACCGGCTCCATTCACTGTTTCAGGAAAAAAACAAAAAAACTGAGTGTGTGATGGTGTCATGTTAAGGACACAAAAACAGCAGCAAAAGTGCACTTGTCTGTATGCACACTCATAATAAATGGAAACGGCACTATAGGCTAATGATGACCTAAAGTACACTGCATTTATTAAATTTAATGAGAATACCCTTTTCTCATTAATACAAGGCTAGTGTCTGGAAATTGAAAAAATAAAATAAAATAAATAAGTTCCTGAGAGGAAAGTGTGATGCCATTAAACGTGTTAATTAAAACAACATTAACAACACTGAGGGGGACAATGTGTGATAGAAGAATCGAGCACTAAATTAAAAAGTGAATGTACTGGAAATCTAATCAGGAACATTCGAGAAAATTTGATCACAAGTCAAGTTTCAACTTCAGAGAAAGAAGTGTTGATTAAAAGAGTTTCCTCTGCTTTTTCTGTGGACAGTATCAACATCTAACCAAATGCCAGTGCCGCACCCCTGCCGTGTTGTGCAGGAGCCAATAGCACGAGAATGTCTTACCTCATTTGGTTTAGCTAAGCTGAACTAGCGTCCTGGCAACCAACCCGACTGAGGACTCAATAAAAGGGAAATTTGCTTTAACAGCTGTCACTTTGGTGTCTTATGGAGCTCTCAAGGAAGCTGCAGGGTCTTAAAAGCTGCTGTGACTTTAAGAGAGTGGAAGCTGTGGATGCGGATGTGGATGGGGTGCGAGCATGTGCTTGGAGGGGGAGTAGTGCTAACAGACATCTAATGTGTTTATGAGGCTACGGGGTAAAGAACGAGAGCACCTGTTAGTGCTGCTGTACACTGTAAAAGCTTTGATTTATGACAAGAGAGGGGGGCTTTAATGAGAATGCTAACAATCTGGCTCGCTGGAGACTTTCTGGGCGGATTATAGCTAATTAGAACACATTGGTTCTGGCAGCATTCATTCTGGAGTCTTCAGACAGCTGCTTGTAACGCGCACTGGACGAGTGCCCATGCTGCCTTCACTCTAACTAAGTTTTAACGGCGTCCAAGCTTTTCACTTATGTGCCTTAAGAGACACATCGTAGCCTTATGTCAGGAGGGGTTTGCTTATGAGGAAGAATTCATTTATTGGTTGGTGTATGTGTGTGCAGGTGAATGGGTTATTTTACAGGGCTTTGTTTCTATACCAAAGCAGGCTATGTTTCCGTCCAGTCCAATATATTTGAGGTCCCACTTGGCTGCCTCCATCTCAGTGGGGTCGCTCTCGATCATGTCATCCATGGCAAACACGGATTTCTGACGGAACTCGGCGTTGTCATCAAAATTGATCTTAGCATCGAAGCAAACCACTGGGGTAAGGATGCGGACAAAAGGAGAGAGGTGGAAGACAGCACAAGAAACAACACAAAAGATGGAAACAGGGTTAAGGCAGAGATCTTTATCTATAAAAACCTGAATTCAATAAACTGAGGGGTGTCCCTAAGCCCACTAGTGTTTATAACCTCAAAGTATTTAGCATTTTTCACTTGGCTATTGTTAGAGTATTATAGTAAATGGACATGAAAGAGAATGAATTTCATAGAAACTAAACTCCTGAACCAAAACGACTCAAAGAGCTTAAGACTTCAATGATGTAATGATTTAACATTTACAAAAAATGCACATGCATGCTTTGTTAGTAATAAATAAGACATGTGACCATGTTGTCATATCTACATCATGGTAAATACAGTCACAAGTTGAGTTCGCCCTCTTTTAATGCAAAGTTTTCCCTATCAGAAGATAAAAACTTATTGATCTGGTTCTTATGAGGTCTTGAAATTAAGTACATGAACAACAACACATGAAATATTTCACAAAGTCATTACTTACTGGTGAAAAACTAAGCCAAAATACAGAAGTAGTAAGAGGGGCTTTCTGCTTCCATAGGAATTAAGAAGGTAAAGGAGCAGCCGGGTAATTATTAAATTCCCTCTAATATCAGACATTTTGTCAGTTTGCTGGAGTGTTAACAAAATGCCAATGAAGAAAGACATCAGCAATGATCCTCAAGAAGCAACTGTTGCTGCCCATAAATCTGGGAAGGGTTATGAGGCCATTTCCAAACAATTCGGACTCCCTCTTTCTACAGTGAGAAAGAATATTCACAAGTGAAAAACATTCAAGACAGCTGTCAATCTTCCCAGGAGTTCACCCCAGAGTCAGACCGTACAAAGCTGAGAGAATCTGCAAGGAAAGACCGAGAGCTACATCTCCGACTCTACACAACACAATAGCGTGGTAATTGTTACAGCTCACAACAGTAAAATTTGAAGAAGACTGAACAAGAACGACTGGTTTGAACAGAGAAAGCCTCTTCTCTCTAAAATGAACATGGCAGCACAGCTAAAGTTTGTAGAGATACATCTGAACTAACAAGACTTCTGGAACAATGTTCTGTGGACATAAAAGACCGAAGTGGAGATGTCTGATCACAATACAAAGTGCAATGTTTAGTGAAAACCAAACACCGCATGCGAGTACAAATGCCTCATCCCAACCGTCAAACACAAAGGTGGAGGGGTAACGATTTGGGCTTATTCTAGTCACAGCACCAGAGCATCTTGCAGTCATTGAGTCGACCATGAACTCCTTTGTATGTCAAAGCATTTCGTGTCGAATGTGAGGCCACGTGTCCAAGAGTTGATGTCACGTAACAGGACAGTGATCCAAAAAAACATCAGCAACAGAATCTACAACAGAATGACCGGAAAAGAAAAGCATGGAGTTGTTGCAACAGTCCAGTTAATGCTTCAGACCCTGAACCATTAAAGTGAACTGAAGCAACATTGTAAAGAGAGTGGGTCAAAATTCCTCCACAACAATGCGAGACGTTGATGACACCTTGGAGAAAATGATTGCTCCCAGTTTTTGCTGCTAAAGGTGATTCAATAAGCTACTGAATCATAGAATGTACTCAGTTTTTTTTTTTTTTTTCAAACACACTGCTTCAAAGATTTTGCTTAGTTTTCACTCAATAAATGATGACACTGTGTAATAGGTCGTGTGTTGTTGTTCACCTGAATATGCATTCACCTAATATCAACACAGAGTTGGAATGACATTTTGGTTTTCCATTTTGTCCTGATACCTTAAACCTTAAAGCTTTCACATGACTGCAACTGTTTTAAAGGGGAGGGTCGAAAACACTTTCTTCATGAACTTTTCTAATGAATGCCACAACATAGTAATACAAAAACAAAGCCAGACGTAACAATTCATACATAAACACATTACATGCGGCAGGCAAACTCTACTGAGAATGCTAAAAAGTCTCCTTCAGTTAGACGAGGTTTACCACAGCACAACTCTCTTTGCTCTTTGTGTTGAAACCATTATTGCAGTGCATCAACAAAATGAATTCCGCCATTACCAAAAAAGAAAAGAAAGAACCTCCCCCTTGAGAAATTCTGGTTTCTGACACATGTATGTGGAATGCCTGCTTGAAAATAGCTGCGTTCCCTGGTGAAATGTGAACAAACCGAGCCATTGAATGAGCTGAGATTCATGAGTAGCCCGCTTCCAGAGCTCGCTTGGATCACAGCCTTCTCGCTGATGGAAAAAGAACGTCATACCTCCAGAAAAATCCAGCTTTTGAAAGGAGTCATTTTCCTCATTATTATTCATAAGAAATCATGAAATAACAAACATATCTTGTCAATGTTTGATAAAGCACACTTTGAACAAGAAACGTCTTTTTTTAGGCGACTAAATAACATCAAAGAGGCTATGTGTCTTTAGCGCGATGTAATACGTCTCAGCAGGACGCATCACAGCCAAAATGCGCTCAGCGCCGCAGACGAGGCAATCACCCTCATTTCTTGAGGAGAGGAAAAAAAAACGGTTCAGCACAAGTTCAACAAAAGCAGCACAGCGAGAGACGGCGTTATGCTTTTTGACAATGCACAATGTCTTTGTCATCATGAATGATGAGCAAATGCAACGTTATCCCCGTTGAGCAGATTCGATGTGCTAAGGGAATTAATGAGATTCAAGCATATATTTGTTCGTTCACCAGGGAACACCAGTATACACAGGAAATACAGGAAAAAATGCACATGAAACCTACTGAAACTGAAACTTGGGCATCCATTGGGTAAATGATTTTCAAACGGATGCATTGGCTTCGCTCATGAGAGTTCCGAACGGCAAGGCAAACTTTTACTCGGCACAAATGTTTGACTTTGGACTTTAAGGTAAATAATTGAACTGACATGCTGTGTTACTGCACTTCAAGAAAATCTCTGTAGATGCTAGATAGCAAACACTCTTTAGAGGACAACATAACACAAATCCATGGACCTTTTTCTAAGCAAGTCATTAGAGACGGTTTTCACGGAGAGACATCAGGGGAAGCAGCAGGCCTGCAAATGCTTTTGTTGTGGTACGACAGAGAGACTGTCCCTTGTTGATAAAGCCAACATTTAACTACAGCTTTTTTCATATAGACTTAAAAGTATAACAGTGATGAGCTGAATTGGGTATAAACTCACAATTTCTACAAGTAGAAATAGTTGACTAACAACCGTGACTTAATTTATTGCTCTGCTCCACAACAAATTAAGTTTGCCAGGACCGACGCTGTTTGGATTACAGCCAATGATGATTCTTCATATCAGGAGGAAAATCAACAATATTGCAGCGTGGTGCACTGGGGGGACAGCCTGCAACAGAATATCAACAAATCCACAAAGCTGATAAATGAATTTCTGAGTACATCTCCTACCTGGGAAGCTCAGAAATGACTGTACGTGCAACACAAACAGAAGAAGGTGAAAAGTCTGCACTAAGTACTTGTTAAACTTCGGTAGTGTAGCATCCTAACTGGACACATTACAAACTGACACGTGATGTGCTCACTTAATGGCCCGCAAGAATCTGCAGCTGGAGAGGAAAACTGCCCAGAACATCACCGGCTAAGAAATAGGGATATCAGTGAGGTGAGGTTCCAGAAAAAAAACAAACAAAAAAAAACATTCAACCTGTTCAGCCTCCTTCCAGCCTGGATTGGGGACGTAGCAGCAGTTTCTTTCCTCAGACTGTGAAAACGATTGAATTCACTAAAATCATTTCTGTTTTCTAATTTGACAATAAATTCATCTTCAACAAACTTCAGGCTTTTTTTATTGGCTATTAAACTACTGGCTGAATTGCCATTGTAACATGACATTTGAATTACCAGCAAATCTATGCAGCTTCTGATTATTTCAACTTAATTTCAATGAACTGAATGTGTAATAGACCAGGCTGCACTTTGAAGAAGACAGACCTCTTCAGGTTTTAATTCGTCATTATCTCCCTTTGATGCATTCCAAGGCACCGTGCAGTGAGAATAAGAAAGATTTCCATCTAGACATTTCTTAGAAACTGCTCCGTCAGTACTCAGTGATCTAAGGGAATTCTAAATATAACAATTGATTTTGAGAGCAAGAACTAGACATTTTCTGACTCTTGGATACTGCTTTTTTTAAGCCTGGCTTTGGGTTTTATAAGCTTGACATTGGAATAAGAAAATAAAAAAATAAATAAGAAAAAAATAAACATTTTGCTCAAGGTCAGACAAAGATGCACACTAAATACTTGGCATTTCAGGAACCTGCAAACTCATTAGTTACATATTTACTCTACTCAAATTTAACTTTTGACAGAGCATCCTTGATTTGTTATTCTTAGCAGAGTGAGGGGTACATTAGGGAGTTATTCGATGCCGCTGCCATAATTTGTAACTCCTCATTACTTTTGGATGACAGAATTTATGCCTTAAGTTAATCATCTTCAAAAAAAAGAGACATCGACAAACATCAACATGCTGCGAGTATGAATAGCTCATCTCCCCAAAGCCATTTAGATTTTGGATCCAGACAAAGTCATGCTGAAAAGAGGCTGATGCGAGTGTGCTGCAATTACAGAAAACAGCCTATTTTTTAAACGCATTCAGTCCTGAGGAGATAATGTGCCTGCATCTCACAGTCGGTGCTTAATAGGTGGCTGCATCTTCAAACAGAAAGAAATCAGGTATTGAAATATTCAACATGGAAACGCACAAGATAGAGGCCACAAACACACGCACACACACACACACACACACAAAGACAAGCATTTTCTATGAAATGTACCTTGTCCTTCGGGAGTCTCTCCGAGAGGATTGACTTCGACTTGAGTGGCGTCGACTTTCAGGAACAGATCATAGAGCCTCTTAATCTGATCTGCTGCCTGCAAGGTCCACAGACGACAGTAATTACCTGAGGTTCTGACTCTGAGCACCAGGCCCGCCAGGGCCACTCAGCCTCCTTCACAAGCTACATGAAAAAAGGCATAGCACCTTCAACACCCCGCTGTCTGAGCTGGTTTTGCATGAATGCGTTTATCTGTGCATGCCAGAGTAAATTTCATTTAGTGCTTTCACCAGGACTGAGACACACACCAGCGCACTTCTATCCAATATTGTATAAATCTTTTTCTTTTCCCTGGGATTGCTCTTTTTTCTATCTTCCCTTTATCCCAACATAGCAGTTGTCATATGCCACGGCACTTAAGTAATCGCATTAAATCAACAGCACAACCTGAATTTTAAAAGTGATTTGAGTTCATATCTACATTGCTTTAATTGTTCCAAGGTAACAAAAAAAAACTCAGCTTGGATTCATATACTCCACTGAAACAGTGTTGGCATGCAGACGCACAAACGTTTGCCTTTCCCTTAAAGAATCCAATTTCCCATGAACAGCTCATCGAACCTACGCCTACATTTGCACGAACTGAAGAGTTTTTTTTGCATTCTACTCTAAGTTTATCTTTTTATTACACTTTATTAGACCGTCACTTTCTGTCACTCCTCTCATGCCTTAATGAATTCAGGTAACTTCATTTGTTGGCCTGTCTGGGATGTTTTTTTTGGAATTTGCAGCACAGTTTAAACTTGATTTTTCCCCCTCCCTTTCAACATGGGTTTAGCAGTTCTGTTTTAAGCCACTTTGTTCCTGTTCGAATTCGTTCTCTTGTTGGTTAAGAGTAAAGGGAGGCAACAGGTTTCTACAGTCTTTTGTAGGCAGGTCTGTGTGGCCCCCCCTTCTTTTATTCATTTTGGCATTTTTCTGACATTTTTGTTGGGTAAAGTCCCCTATTTTGAATGCGTTCTGAGTATTGTAATTGTTAGAATATTATTTTCTTGGTTTTCTGGATCTTAATCTGCATCTCATTCATCCTTTATCCCTATAAAGTGTGATTAGAGTGGTTAATTGGATTCAAGCTGGTATCCTAATGTCTTGAAACTGCCTATTCAAAACAGAAAAGGTGCTTTAGATCAGCTTTACTTCTATCTGTATCAAACAGTCTGGTAGCTAACTCACAGCAACAGGGGGAAATGATTCTAATAAGGCAGGCACTTAAGCAATCCTTTTTCATTTCTCCCCTTGCCAGTTTGAAATCAATGACCTTTCAACATCCTCCAAATTAAATGACACAACCGCAACCGAAGCTAACATATAATTTGACTCAAGTTTGTTTTCACAAAGGCAAACTTATTTTTTTGAGTGATTTATACATTTTCCATGTGCTCGAATTCGGAGCTAATCTGATTCCTCGTGCCGAGGTGCCTGTGGAATAGAAAACAAATTAGTGATCTGATGCCAAGAGACAAAGAGGCCTATGCAATCAACTCATCGAAAATACCCGTTTGGACTGGGAAACCTGGGGTGCCCCGGTGCTGTGCTTCCAGTCTTATTTTATGAGCAAACGATGCCTCAGCATAATTTGTAAAATTTGTTTACAGTCCTGAAAACCCAGTCCCAGTGCGGTGAATTTTGCTTCTTACTGCATGAAGTCAATGTGTGGCATGTTCTGTCAAATAATGGTGCCATTAGTGATGTCAGCTCCCTGAGCCTGGCACTGTGCCATGCATCACTGCCAGCTACAACAATGGACCACCTGCCAAATGAGCCTTGTGTAATGACTCTTCACAACTTGCCTCTGGAAAACTAATAATAGCCAAAGTATGGTCCCCTTGTAAATGGGCACGCATCAGTCTGTCTATGTGCACGTGGGATCGTGTGTCTCCACTTTGCATTTGGACTCTAATGTCAGCGAGCCTATTACCTGTCTTTGCAGAGGTCCTTTGAAACCCAAATTAGTCGCCATGCGAAGTGCCTGGTCATCTCGCACCCCTTCGAATATGTCTATGACTTCCTGTAAGAGCAGCAGTGAAAGTGAAGGAGACAGGATGACAAACATGTGATTAAATGCAGTGACCAAGAAATGGGGGCTATGCCATAAAACCACACCATAACTTAAAAATATGTGAAACTGGCACAGGGACTTCTGACTGTCAGACGCTGGTTACATATAACAACTGTGAAGGATATTGTCATAGTAATTACTTCGTATCACCTTGGTGTGTCTTCAAGTGTTAATCTTTATCACCGGTTTTCATTTATCAGGAAGTTCATGCTATAAAAAGGCATGTGGCAACACGATTGACAGCCGACTGAACATTGCTTTTGAGCTTTCCACATTTTTGTCTCAGGTGCCTCAGATTAATCTTAAATAATCGATTTTTGCCTCGGTGTAAACACAATTCTGAGTTTCAGTGATTGGTTAAAAACTTAATAATCACAAAAGCATTCAGAGCATTTCTTCCGACTCTCAGAACTGAGCGCTGGTGCAAAGGTCAAAGGTCACTGCTGTATGAAAAGGACCAAACTTTCTTTATGGATGGAAGATAGAAGTAACTAACAGAGGAACAGAAAAAAACACTTCTGCAGCAAACTGCTAATTAGGCCTTTATAAAAAGAGTGTAAACCTAAATGAAAAAACTTTCAGAGTGCTAAAATCCTCTTTTTATTTCCAGAAGAGAAACATCTCATCCTGAGGTGGCCTCAGGAGAACTCTACGAAAGCCCAAACATGATCCAACTTGAGCCTGGTCCTGAATAAACGAGGCGTTTGTCTATTTTCAGTTTCAAAGTTTCAAGAGTTTTTGTGCCGTCCTGTGGCGTGGGCTGTTTCTACGGCTGGTTAAAGGGAGAAAGTTGAGGAATGTCTCAGATCATGTGCAGCATAGGACTTGCGCTCCACCTCCTGTCGGTGCGAGCCGTCAGCCAGGTGTTTAAGATATCTGAAGGAGGTTTGCACCTCACCTTTTCACTGTCCAAAAACAGGAAGTTGGGCGTAGTTTTTGGATGAGGAAGGTAATTAAACACACAAGATGTGCTTATAAAGAGTGTCGGCCTGAGATCTCTCAAATAAGATTTCAAATGTACGGGAACGCCTCTCACCACTCTGCCAGAGTTAAAGTAATGCTGTCGTAAAAGAACATTTGCAACCAGCTATGAGGGGATTTCCTTAGTAGCAGTGAATTAAATAGCCGACTAGCCTTGCCACCGAGGCAGATTATCTATTAAGTAACTAATAGCAGGGAGTTACTTTTATCACTTTAGGTGACAGAGAGAATTGTAGAGAAGTGCTGATTGTTTAAGATGTTAGAATCTTTGCTATAACACCACAAGTAAATCCAGCTTTTACCTTCTATAGTTTTAGCTTCTACACTTTCTACACTCAAAATCACTATTTTTTTCAAAACAACCGTGTGTGTATGTGTGTGTGTGTGTGTGTGTGTGTGTGTGTGTGTGTGTGTGTGTGTGTGTGTGTGTGTGTGAAGTTAACACACTGGTGCCCTATCACTCTCCTCTTATATGTATGTGTGTATCAACAATGAAGTAACAATAAAAATCTGATGTTTTAAACCTCCATCTGCAAGACCTCCACCCCATAAATCTGTGATATCTATGCCTGAAGTTATCCTACCGTTAGAATCAGAAGCAGTTTACAGAAGGCCCATGCCTACTGTAAACTGATGCTCCCATCCAGCCCTGTGTAGGCTGAACGCTACAAGGATGAGTGGGAGAAACTTCCAAAAGTACTGATTTCAGGTGAATATTGATCTAAATGGAAAATTTTGGAAAGTCTTTGCTGCAATGCATTAGCACGGAACTGTTTTCCTGTGCCGTTGTAGACAAGTGCGTTTAGAGGGATGAGAAAAAGATTAATCTCTTTAAGCACAAAGCTTCGTTGTTTGTTCATATTAAGCTCCAATGTGTTGGAGTACATGTGCTCAGAGTCTGATGTGCATATGCAGGCCGGACCACAAATGTAGCTGGATGCAAACACAGCACTGCTTCCATCTGTAGAGCCTATTGAAAACTTGGCAGAATTTGCAGCCAAATCTAAAATATATAAACTGAACTCCGAAAAAAGCTCTTTAAGAAATGATGGTGAGAAATTTTCAACTTTATATTAAAGACACCCATTTCAAGTTATTCAAAAATGTTCCATCAGTAAATCTTCTGCTAATCATTTAATATTTTAGTGACGAGTAGGAGCTAGAAATCATTTACCTTAAAGATGAGTTCTGGGGTGCTGGCAGCCACTTCCTCAATATCCATTCCTCCCTGGGGGCTTCCCACCATGACGGGACCATTACAGGAGCGATCCATTAGGATGGCAAAATAAGTCTCTCTGCTTATGTCCAGGGCCTCAGCAACCATCACCTTGACATGACATAGAAGGAGAAAGAAGGGCGGAATGGTAGAAGACAGTTCTGAGACCGGCCTGACTTAATGATCAGAGATACGATGATTAAAAGCTGTCGTTGGGTGCAATTTTCAAATAAAATTCTCTTTGTATTTAGCAAGCCTTTAGATCCTAAAATGTTCTCATTTACATTCAAAATCTGTAGAACAGAAAAGACATAGAAGGAAATAAGCAGATTCCACAGGCTGACTGAATCTATGCAGAATGTGAGTAAAACCTTGCATGTAGTGAAGAGAATAAACAAATGGAGGCAAATGGAAAGGAACTATGCGCTCAGTCAGACAGAGGGCAAAAAGAGGAAGCAGGCAGGAAGTTCTTTTGGAAGAGAAAAACAGGTGACGGGAGTCTAACAGTTCTGTGGTAGTTAAGGGGCAACAGATTTGTTTGAGCATGCACGGCCCTACAGCCCAGCTTCCATCCACTGCCCAGCAAACGAGGATGGACAGCTGTCACTATCCTCCGCGTTAAAAGACAGCGCCTGCACTTTCCTGTCCAAATTTTGTTTTCTCCAGTCACTCAAACATTCTTTTAAGTTCCCTTTCATCTGCTTTCAGTTTGTTTTTCTCCAGCTTAACATTTTCTCCCCACCCCCTGAAGCGCAGTTTTGTCTCCTCCAGTCGGGTTCTTCATCTCCCACGCTCACCGTCTCCTCTTGTCATGGCAGCACACCCGTTCACATGTAGAGATGCTGGCTATTCTCTGTGGTGTTACCGGCACTGAGGAGCAGCACCGAGGGTGGCTGTGCGCTTCGTGGAGTGAGCAAAACTACGAAACTCCGGTATCGTTTGAAGCACATAGATCATGGATGCACTGACATTGTCCTCAATCAATCATGTCAGTTAATAGCTGCTCTTGTCAGGTCTACTTTCTACAACATGTGGAAATTTTTACGTTATCTTATCGTTGTCCAGTTGAAAGGAAAGTCTCTTCTCTCTCTCAACTAAAGCTTTACCCACGTTATTTTGTTGCTCGTTTGCCCATCCCCTCCGCATTTTAGGCATAGAGTTAAAAGTAAGCTTCTTTGAATGACTTTCACTATTGCTGAGACTCACTTAATTCTACCAAACTCTGCAGCAGGAACGGGGGGCAGGAGTTGGACAGAGGTGGGGGGTAGCAAGGGTAAACAGATGAAGAAAGGTGAAGAAGAGGAGAACAGGAGCCACACACAAGCCACAGACTGAGACGCCTTTCATCACCTGGAAACGTCCGTTTCGAGGAGGAGGTACTGCATGCAGCATGCGAGCGGAGGAAATAACATTCCTGCTTGTTAGTGTCACATAGAAACAGTTGTTTACCAAGCACTTTAAATTCACACTGGGCCTGGCTCAATTTATGCAATGAGCCATGACACCAGCCAGCGCGAACACACAGTTAACAACAGCGGACAGCCACTATTTAAGTGCAGCATAAAAACAAGAAGCCATAAGCCAGACTGCCGTCACAGACATTCATTTTACAAAGCAGCACTGCTGGACTCGCAGTGCCTCGAAATGAGGTCAGAAAAAGAAGAAATAAAGCACCATCAAAACACGAAGTCGGAGGAAAGTAGCTTTTCTTTTTCCCCAGCTCACCATTTTAACTTTCACTCCATCTTTGGGCGTCTGCTTGGTAGTCAGGTTATAACCGAGCATCTTATTAGCCAGCTCAGCAACCACTGCGGGGCTAAAAGGGGAGAAGTTAAATGTCAACTTTGTGATTTATTTTTAGTTCAAAAAGCCATAAAAAAACCAACTTCCACTTACAAAACTGAAGGTATGACGAGCAAGTAGATCTATGGATGAGTAAGTACTCTATCTCTTCTCGATAGCTTTGTTTATCAGCCTCACCCCTTTATGAGTATTACTGTAACATATTCTGACAACAGGCAGTCTTTGGAGACACTTTGATACACATCACTGTGAATGAACCTCTACCTCTTCTCTCTGCTCAACCTGTATGCCGGAGTTACTTCTGTTAGCTTGCTCTGGTTTTGCCAGAGAATACAAATGAAGCTGGGGGTTGCACTCATCCTTTGATAGATGAGAGGGAGGTGAACTGTGCACTCATGTCACTGTCTGGGGACGATGAACTTCACTGTATCTCACTTTGAAAAAGTTTCCGGCCGCTCCAAACCCAGAGATAAGGTAATGCGGATGCATGTCTGTGACAGTTCTCGTGAATCACCGTTATTTTGCCTTTAAAGCAAGTGGAAGGTACATTTACTAGAGAGGCCGTGCTTTTTCAGTACATGGAAACCTAGTGTAGGAAAGTGGGGTGTCTATATAAAAAAAAAAGAAAAAAAAAAAAGAAAAAAAAAGGGCCCTTTAAAGATGTTGTTTAGTATTTTGGAAACTTCAAAAGGTTTTCGAAGCAATCCCTCATCGGAGGAATGCATCCACCACCGTTTGAAACTAAATTAGCCTCAGCAGTAGCACAAAACAATCAACCTGAGAGGGAAAAAAAAAAAAAAAAAGAAACAGTAAGTGGTGCACAGTGTGACGGTTAACCTTTAAATCCCCTTTAAAATATTTAATTAGGAGTAGCGGAACAAAAATGAGACGCTGGAAGGAGGTAAAAAAAAAACATTTATTTGCTGCAGAAGAAACCCCGACTGTGTCTTTGTGCTTGGGGGGCGTCTTCAGAGAGCACTTTGAGCCTCCTCGCTGTAAAAGCCGCTGTCACTGGGGAAAATACCTCGAATATATCCTCCCACGGTATTTTTGAAATGCACATAGGGGAACACTTACTCCTTAGTTAAGTGCACTCCACCTTTAAGGCCACTGTCAAACACACCCTTGCCTCTGCCACCGGCCAGAATCTGAGCTTTCAGCACGATTTCTTTGGCATCTGAAAAGCATAAGAAAGAAAGCAAAATCAAGGTATAGAAAGTCTGGGAAAGTTAGGCAGATCACTTACGGTAAGAAATAGGCTCAGTACCTCAAATGCCCCCGTGAGTCTGACACTTATTTGTCCATGTGATTGAAGGCAGAAATAAAGAGGAAAACAAATGGGAGAGTGTGATAAAAAAAATGAAATATGTCTGAATATAAAGTTTACACTCCACTGAAGACCGAGCACAGTTCTTATGAGTACAAACACTGTGTAACACAGGGATTGCTTTATCTACAGAATTGTCCAAAAAAAATCTTAATTGACCCTTCAATCTTTTAAGTGGTCTTGAGAAATAGTTCCGCCGGCTTTCTGGAGGTCTTTCAAAGTTTGCCTTTGGACACTGGCTGCTTTTTATCTCATTCTCAGTCAAGTCCTTGTGTTTTGCTGTGTGTTAAGCCACTTAAAGACACCTAACTCAAGGGAGGCACCAGTGATGAGTTTACACTTAGACAATTTAACAAAGAACCAACTTCCAACCATATCCTTAGGCACTTTGTTACTGGCATCTTGTCGCAAAGACACACTTTGTACCAATTTCTTTAGTTGCATCTTCAAAAAATGACAAAGATAACATGGTTTGATGGGCACAAAATAGTACTTTTGCCAGGCATATCTGCATGTTGTGCAGTGTGTCCTTAAAAATGATTTTTAAAAAGTGAAAAAGAAATGGCAGGGCATTTTTAAGGAAGGGAAATAGGGATGAAAAGGCTGAGGTATGCCAAATGACACAAGAAATGGACTGAAAAATCAGTGGCAGCAGGTCTAATGGAGGAATGAATCCTCCCCAGAGCCCCGACCTCAACATTACTGAAGCAGTGTGGGATCATCTTAACAGAGAACGGAAGAAAAAGACAGCCAATATCCAAAATATAGCTTTGGAAATTCCTTCAAGCAGCCTGGAGAACTATTCCTGAAAAGTATTTAAAGAAATCACATGAAAGCTCATTTAAGGCTGTGCTGAAAAATAAAGGCGGTCATAACAAATATTGACTTTCAAGCTCCTTAGAATTGTGAAAACTATATTTCTGCCCTATATACTTTGTTTCCATTTAAGCTTGCATGTGTATCAATAAAATGTTGTTTTATTTGTTTTGATAAATCACTGCACCTATTACTAATTTTCTTGGCAACACAAAGAATTGAGGATTGACTCAAGTCTTTTGGAGTACAGTTTGTACAACACTGAAACCAACATTAAAAGAAAATCTCAAAAACAAAGAGTCGTGGTAACATTGCAACCCTAAATGTGGGTGGCAAATCTTTTTGCCATTTGTGGCACGACAAGAGGAAAAAGAGGAAAAGTCAGAGTCTGAAGGCTTTAGATTCTCGAGATAACACCTAAAAAACTTCAGGCTAATCACCCAATACACAGAGATATTTCAGTATGGACCTGAAGCCACTTGTAGGACTAAACACAGCATCTACGGTACATAAAATACCCACCCAAACCGTTACTTTGGTGTGTTTCCTTAGAACTAGTATTTCAGAACAATGCCAGAGAAAGCAGAAAAATAAGCAACTGCTCAACTGTTTGAAGCTTTCCCGTGACTTTGGCCCAATTATACAACCAGGCTGCATCCTCTCTGCTGTCAGTGGCACTGTGCAAAAATTCACACATCAGGAGGAGGCCCCTCAGCTGTCTATTCAGCATCCTGCCCACAATCTCTTATTCGAATGGAGCGAGGACACTTGATGAAAGATGGTCTCTGACTAGGTAATGATTATCTCAAAGGGGGAGTTCAACCATTGACAGGTTACTGCCATCAGGGTGGGAAGGGGGTGGAGTGGAGAGTCGAAGGGGATGTCCTGTGTTGGTCATAAAGACTCCTTGACCTTGTTGCTAAGGACAAACACCTCCATTGACTTTGTGGGGGGGTGTCTGGCGAAGACTGTCTAAGAGCTGCTGAGAAAAGAGAGCCTAAAAAAAAAATGCTGTCTGTGCTCAATGTTAATGTAAAGTCAAAAGAAACCAGAGAAAATAGCCTCCGACACTGCGACAGGGATTAAACAAACACTGCATTAGGGAGGCCCGAGTTGTGTGGGGTGGTTTAGGGCTGACGGGAGAAAAAGAGAAAATGAGAGCATGGAGGTATCCTCGTATGCAAAAGGCTTCGAGAGGAGTTATAAATGAATAAATATGTTGGTTAAAAACTGCTGCTGTGCAAAATTAACAAGTTCAAAGTAAGATGAGAAAGAGTGTCCTGCGGGCATGTGCTGTAGAAAAGGACAGCACAGAGGAAATGACTTCTGCTTTAAAAAAAAAGAAGAAGAAGAAGCAAGTGGCAGAACAAAGCTACGGCCCAACAGGGAGACTGCATTGTTGAGAAGTGAAGAAAGTAAAACATTTGACACACTGACAAAAACATTAAAAAATTTAAAAAAAAGATTAGGTTTTAAAGCAAAGTCAAATTGAAAATATTAAAAAGGCATATAATGTGTTAAGGGAGGTAATGGGGTGAGAACAAAGCAGGTGTTCTTTCCTGCTGTAGTATTATTTGATGGCAAACCTGCTTATTACTTGTCTTACAACAAGATATTGTAGCAATATCAATTATAAGTGGGTACTGGAAGAGAAGACTGGGGATACTTAGGGGAAACTTAAGAAGAGAAGAAACAGACATCGAGTGATCAAATGTGCACACAATTTCTTCAACACACACCTGAAAGAAATCTTCTAGTTAGGACTGAAACACCACTTTGAGCATAGAAAGGATAATGATGTCCTCAAAGATCACAGTGAACACGGTGCATGGTAAAGAGCAAGGCGACCATTATCTGGTCGTATGATAGACATGATATGGCCTCTAACGCTAAGGCAAAGGTTGGTCCATAATGAGCGTGGAGCAGAGGGAGGAGCTGCTGGAAAAGCGCAGGCAGTATGTAAAATCAGAAACAAGGCCGGCTTTTTATGTTCGACCCAGACATCGTGGGGTACAAGACGAGAGAAGGTCACATGTCTGAATTTAATAAGTAAAGACACCAGCGAGCTCAGGGTGTTTATGCGGTGGAAAAACGCAATATTGAACCTGTAAACTATGAGGTCAGGGAGGGGTGAAGCACATGGATGTTCCACAAGACGGCAATATATCGTACATTCTGTCCGAGATGCCTTCTTGAATGTATATTTTAATTTCTGAGAGGACACAGCAAAGATGCCCCGGATACACCAATCCTTTCTTTACTTGATGCTGCCACAGTTATTCCTAATATCTCCAGCAGAAAATGGCCCGGTTATCCACTGAATGAGAGCCCTTTTCTTGGGGGCAGGAAAACATTGTTGCATAATCAGTTCTCCACTTCCATTCGGATCACACATGGCCAACTGTGAAGATGTAGAACGAGATTTTCAGATCCATTTATTTTCTATTTCTTGGGGACACAGAGGAAGAGATTAAACATCGCACAACATCTCCAATCACATCGCATGCATTCTGAGTAATGCGGTCATCATCCTCAGGCCTTACTCATTTCCCAGTAATGAGTGCAAATCAACTCGCAGTCTGCTCGCCTGTGACAGCAGCTGGCAAAGAGGATGTAACTTCTACAATAAGTCTTTCTTTCTCCCCGTTCATTCATCCCACTGTTCAAAGAACTAAACCCCCCCCTAACTTCTCCCTTTCCATGTAGCTCGGGGGAGGCCGGCAGCACAGTTAGCTTTGGTCCGACATTTAATTAAGCCTGCGAGGCTGTGCCACGAGGGGGATTGCTGGCTGGTAAGGGACAAATGTAGGCTACTCGCCAGTCCACAGAGAGAAAGATGAGGCTACCATCTGCAAGGAGAGAGAAAAAGATCAGGGTGGGTGTCTCACAGCATCCATGTGTGCCATAATTAAAGTAATGTGGTGGATAAATGGGCAAGACTAATCAAACTCTTGGGAGAAAAGGGGAAAACAAACACACACAGAGAATGTGAGCCTTCGTGTGGATAAATGCCATTTACACCGGTGGAAAGAAAAGGCAACTTTCAACCCTCAGCATCTGTGCCCATCATGACAGTAAACCTGCTGATGAATCAGGATATAGTGGATTGCTGTCAAAAATGTAAAAATTTGTCTTAAGGTAAAAAAAAAAAAAAAAAATGTTTGGAAATATATTTTACTAAACAGTCAACACAAGTGGTGTGGGTGTAACTATGCTGGCCCCATCATTTATTTTCACTGTGTTACCACACAAAGAAAAATGGATTTTAAAAGTCCATCCTTGATGCTTCCATTTGGATTAAAAGGGTAAATAGCTGGCAAGTGCAGCTAATCAAATGCTTGTGATATGTTGATCGACTTAAAAGGAGGGTGAGACATCGCCGATCCAGACTTTAATCCAATTGAGAATCTTTGGGATCTGCTGAAGAAAAATGTCTGCAACAGTCTCGACTCTCTCACATCATCAATACAAAATCCTGATGCAAAGTTAACACAATTCTAGGAAGAAATGAATGTTGTGACATCACATCAGTTTATATATATTTTATATGGTATAGTAACCACTCATGCATTCATTGCTTTAAGATTGAATGCAAACCTGTCATTTAGCAGAGATGAGGCCCTAAAGGAAACATCCTCTTTCCTTGCTGTCCTGTGTGTGAAATGCATCCGAGCTGATAACACTTGAATCGAAGCTCATGGCTTTTGACCTGGCCTCAAAAAAAAAAAAATAAGAAAAGACTGACACCTGCTGAACCGTTTGGATTAATCAATCCCATCTCCTCACAGAGGAGTGCTCCGCAATCAGAGTCAAGTTTTGGCAGTTTGTTGGTCTGTAGCATTCAGGTGTGTTTTAAAACAGTGCCTTGGAGAAAAGACATCAGTAATGATCTTCAAGAAACAACTTTTGCTGCCCATCAATCTGGGAAGGGTTAACAGGCCATTTCCGATCCAACATTACAGCGAGAATGATTTTTGCACAAGTGGAAAATATTCAAGACAGCAGGCAATCTTTCCAGAAGTGGACTTCCCACCAAGGTCAGACCGTGCAATGCTTAGAAAAGTTGCATCTGAACCACAAGACTTCTGAAACAAGGCCCTTTGGACAACTGAGACTAAAGCGGAGATGTTAAACCATCACCACCAAAGTGCTCACAATGTAAAGCACCACGACTTATTGAAACCAAACATATCAGTACCTGCAAATGATTTTCACCAACAGGACCTCAGCATCTGGAAGTCAGCAAGCCGACCATGAACTCCTGTGTATATTAAGCCTTCCAGAGTCAAACGTGAGGCCACCAGTCTGATAACTAAAGCTTGGCTGAATCTGGGTCGTGCAACAGGACAATGATTCCAATCAGGCCAGCAAATCTACATAAGAATGGCTGAATAAAACTAAATAAAACTGAAAAGAATCAAGGTGTTGCATCGGCCCAGTCAAAGTGTAGAACTCGCCTCAATTAAAATGATGCAGTGGAACCTTCATAAACAAATGTCCGTAAACCTAAATGATCAGCTGCAATGTTGTCAAGAAGCTCAGCTTCAGCTCAGGGACTGATGTGGGAAACCGATACAGCCAATGTAAAAAAATGAATACACCGTTGCTGCCGACGGTGGTTCTACAAGCTGTTGAGTCAAAGGTTGTACTGAGTTTTTCTCTCCCTGCTTCTGCATTTGGCTCAGTTTTTGTTCACTAAATAATGACATGCTGTCATATGTCACATATTGTTGTTCATCTTCAGATGTATTTACCAGATTTCAAAACTGTAACGTCCAGATGAGTTTTTAATTATGTCCTAATTTGTAAAACCTTAAATCTGGAAGAGGGATTGCTTTTTCTTTCACAACTATAACCTACCGCGGCAAAAAGTACCTTAAGCAACGCAGTGTGATGATGGTTTAAAAAAAGAGAGCTCTGCTAATCATATCGGCAGAAAATTGAATATGCGCCCCCCCCCCCCCCCCCCCCATTCTCCATTTCTGTTTAAGAGGGTCAAATTGGGTCAAAACTTACTTTAGTAAAATAATCAGTGCAATCACTTTGCCAACACATCCTGTTTTAATTACACTTAAGCACAGTTAGAGCCAGTACACAGCACAGGTCATGCTTAATAATAACGCTGCTGCTTGTGTGATCATTTAATTTAACTAGAGATGTAAAGCTGATATTATCTTAGACAATTTGAGTTTCTGTAAACCTTTACCTTTTCCAATTCTACCAGACAGCGAAAAGGTCAGATAGACGGTGCTTCTCGATTCATACAGTGATTGCAAGGGAACTAAAAGAAAAGTCAGGAAAACACAAGTTTTGCTTCTACCTTGACATACACTATATTGCTAAAAGTATTCGCTCATCTGCCTTTACACGCATAGGAATTTAAGTGACATCCCATTCTTCATCCATAGGGTTTAACATGACGCCGGCCCACCCTTTGCAGCTATAACAGCTTCAACTCTTCTGGGAAAGCTTTCCACAAGGTTTAGGAGTGCGTTTATGGGAGGTTTTGACCATTCTTCAAGAAGCACATTTGTGAGGTCAGAGGCTGATGTTGGACGAGTAGGCCTGGCTCACAGTCTCCACTCTGATTCATCCCAAAGGTGTTCTATCGGGTTGAGATCAGGACTCTGTTTAGGCCAGTCAAGTTCTTCCACACCAAACTCGTTCATCCATGTCTTTATGGACCTTGCTTTGTGTACTGGTGCGCAGTCATGTTGGAACAGGAAGGGGCCATCCCCAAACTGTTTCCACAAAGTTAGGGAGCATGAAATTGTCCAAAATCTCTTGGTATACTGAAGCATACAGAGTTCCTTTCACTGGAACTAAGGGGCCAAGCCCAGCTCCTGAAAAATAACCCCTCACCTTCCCCTCCTCCCTGACCCCGCCATTTTACGTGGCCTACCACTTCGTGGCTGAGTTGTTGTCGTTCCCAATCGCTTCTACTTTGTTATAATACCACTGACAGTTGACTGCGCAATATTTAGTAGCGAGGAAATTTCACGACTGGACTTGTTGCACAGGTGGCATCCTATCACGGTACCACGCTGGAATCCACTGAGCCCCTGAGAACGAGCCATTTTTTCAGCAGTCTGCATGCCTAGGTGCTTGAATTTATACACCTGTGGCCATGGAAGGGACTGGAACACGCATATTTAATTATTTGGATGGGTGAGTGAATACTTTTGGCAATATAGTGTATGACGGCCTTGAAATTCTTGAAGCAATACTTACTGCTGTTGCCTGTTCAGTTGAGGTTAAAAAAAACAAAAACAGCAAACACTGATAGATCCTAACCACACTCTGTATAGCCTTCTTGCTACCGACATGTCAGTCAGATCTTAAGCAAAGGTAAAACAAGAGACTAAAAAACTGATTTGGGCACAAAACAAAAACAACAATTTAGCTCTTGCTGGAACTAAATAAATCATAACCATCACGCCGTCTTGCCTAGTTAAACTCAATGTCCTTGTGTCTGTCTTCATGTACAAGTAATGATCCCATCTTGGTGCTACACAAGGAAGAGAATATCAGTGTCCGAAACCGACAGCGGCACCTCTATGTAACACCGTCTTCACTCACTGCTTGCTTGACAGCTGAGTCCTCATTAGAGGAGACGTCCACCAGGCTTTCACACAAAGAAAGCACCTCTAATGACAGCCTGAGACGGCCCGGGTCTCAGACAGAGAGGTGCAGTTCAAACCCATGACGGAAAGTTTGTCATAGCATTGCAAACAAAGGTGTGACTGTACTGATAATGGTGCAGTGGGTGCTAAATGGACACAGGGATATCTGCCTGTGCGAAGGCATATGAGTCTATCAGGCCACAACGTGAGACAGTTAAATGGAATAGCCTAATACTCAGTCTATTCATAGACAAAACCTTCACATATACCCAGACAAAATGAGATACTTGGCTCTCATTATTGTCTGATCAGTTTTCATCAGTTCAGCATGAACAACAGTGGGGGAAAAAAAGAAACTATCAAAAAAGTACCAACAGCTGCTGCAACATTCTGCTGATGCATCAAAGGGCAGAAGGACTACTCACAATGCAGTTTCCATGGATGAGTAATGAAGCATGCCTAATGGTTGGAGCAACAAAGCTCAAGGTGCTTGGACATTTCATTCCATTTCTGTTTTTTCTACATATTCCCCAACTTAACCCTCAACACCAACACAGCAGAACAATTACGTATCATTTGTTTTGGGAGTCGAACCCCCAACAACAAACTTCTACAGGCGCATTAGCCCCATCCTAATACGATGGAGGGGATGTGTGAAGAATAATTCCATGTCTCACCCACAACATGAATAGGTTAGGGTGTGTAATGAGGAGGTGGAAACACTAAGCTGCTTACAGAAATCAGCTCTTTGAGAGACAGGTCGCTTTACCCTGCAAAGCCTATTTACAGCTGTTAAGACAATTTCAGATGCATTGCCTTCTCCTACCAACACTAAAGGCCTAAGAGCCTGCTAATGCAAGGGATAACAAGAGGCCCGCGGAGAGGTCAGTGTAATGCGTGTATGGGTAGGCTGCTTGTCTGTGTTTGATCTCTCATGTTGTGTTTGCAGATTCTCCAAAAAGTCTACATGTGTGCGTTTTTGTAGCTACGCAGCCTGCGAGGGAATTCAGTTTTACCCGCCTGACAGCAGGGCACAGAGCCTGAGCTAATAACCTTTTGTTTCTCACCAGCCGCTCCCTGCTTCTTTCCAAACTGTGTGCCATGCGTGTTATCTTGGCAGGTAGAGCGGGCAGAAAAACTGCAGGCTAACATCTGTCTTCCTTTGTGACAGGTCAGCCCTATGGAGGGATGAGAGCTCTTCCGTCTATCAGCAGAAGCCTTGCAGGGAATGGGGAGGTGAGGCAAAGATGAATGGGGCTCACTACACCCTAAACCCCAGACTTTTTTTTGTTCGTCTCCTGCACTGATCGCAATTGCAAATGAGCCCATTATTTTTTCTTGAATGAGACTCGGACACAAACTGAAGCGTATTGAGCGATACGGACAAAGATAGGCAAGTTGCAGTACACAGTCGCCAAAGCAGACTAAAACTACAAGAGATTGAAATAAAGGGATAACGACAGGGAAAAGGCAAATCAACAACAAGCAAAAGAGTTAGCGAAGAAGACATGAAGGGGTTACAAGGAGTGGGACTAAAGCAAAGGAGAAAGAAAAGAGAAGAATGTGCGGGTAAGAGCAATAAGAAACAGCAACATTGCTTTGACTTTAAATTACCAGATAATAGATATGTAAATTAATCTCAACCCATTTAAGAAGAAGTTATTAAAATAATAACTGTTCCAAAGTTGGGGCGCATAAGCGTCAGTGGGATGGTTAATGGTATTACAATTTTTTTCAAATTAATTTATAAAAGAAAAGGCACACACTGGCTTCATATATTCCAAAAAAAAGAAAAACATTGGGGCAAACAATTCAATCGCATATGCTACGATTACGTTCAGCAAACACAAACTTCAGAGTTTAAGATTAAGCCTTTTTCAAGCGGGGTCTGAAACATAGTGCTGAACATTGTTTCTGTTTGACTTTTACGTTGAAATGAACAGCTATAAAAGACTTTCTCTCATCATTGACGGTATCATTGCCAAGAGACCACAGTTTTTTTTAGTGGAAACAATAGACAACAATAACCACCTTGATTTCAAATTAAATGGCCGACAGCAAGACTGAAAAAACGGCCACAATACAAGAGCAATCTCTCTTAAAAGACTACTGCTGCATAATCCTTTGAAGCTCAAGAGCCCGATGTACGATCAGTTTCCTCTATAGATGAGAAGCTTGTTGATAGTCCTTTGTCCAATAGACCAATGAGAGGAAGAACAGCTACGGGCCCCAGCTGGTGTACATTCGTAAGCAAACTAACTTCTGGGAGAGTCGTATTAGCTTGCGCTACTTCAAACAGGGACAGAAGTGAAAAGGCCGTCGTTCAGCTAACACTACTCAACCCTAACTACTACTGTCGGCCCTTTTCACCAGAGACTCGGTCTCATTTTCTGAAGGAGAAAGATGAAAGTGGTCTTAAAAGGCGCTTGAAATGTTGAAGTGCACGAGGCAGCTCCAGTGGGGACATCGTGAATGAGATGGGGGAGGATTCACAGCGAAGAAGCTGGGCAATGTTTCGTGCTTTAAACGTGTTTGACAGTAAGATATATTTGTTTGTCCCCTGATGAAAAGGAAGCCGGCCACACGTGCACGTAATGTGGACACTTCTGCTGTGCTGTCATATTTTTCTCTTTCATCATACTGTTCTCTCCTGCTAGATGTGTCCACGCATTTGTAGTTGATGCGAAGAGATCGGTATCAGACAAAAAGAGCAAAACACAATTTGATGTCAAAGGAGCTGGGTTTTATACGACGCTGGTATGAAAATCCACAGAGGATAAAACTGGAACTGAAGATAATAGCAAAACACAGTCAAACAATAAGGAGGGAAAAAAAACAACAACTAGATATTACTTCTTAAAAATGCACTGCTCATTTAAGCATTAGTTTTATGGAAATAAAATCATTAATTCAGTAGGTGTTGGGACACTATTACATAAGAACTGAGCCATGGGTGATGCTAATGTGCCACAGAGGTACTTCATCAATCAACTAATCAGACATTTTGAAGGTTTAATACACTGTACATTTTATAATAAAGCAACCAAAAGCTGCATAAATTAATGCGTAATTATCAAACAATATCAGCCCAAACATTAAGCCCGTGTCCACTTTGCTGAGGCCTCACAACACAAGTTGTGCCACCGATTAGTTCCATCTTAGCCCTATTATCATTCCTTAAAACCTTTGAAAATCTGTCTTCAGCCATTTCTTGGCCCAATCCGATCCTTAAGCTTCCGAATCCTGTTGAGTTATGATCATGTTTCAGCCTTCTTTACTTTGGCTACGTCTATGAGCACTTAATCGACACCTTGTACCCTCTGGACACTGAGTTGCTCAGAGAAAAGAGTGGGTGTAGCTGAACTGCTGAATATGTCGCAGATGGATAAAACCTCATAACTGCTTTTTGTGACGCCTGTGTTGGGGAGTACATTTTCACGACAGATGGCACAGGTTATGCAGAGCGGCGGGTAAATGAGCATATTGTACTCTGGGCAGCATCAGGCCCAGTCAGAGGTGTAAATGCTTCTCAGCACCCAGCCAGAGAAAGCGGTTCCTTTTTATCCATTTTTTGTTTTTTTTAGGAACGAAAGCATGAGTACAGTATGTGTTATATCATCTCTATGCAACATTAACAATTCCTTGTAGACCTAACGAGAAACCATTCTCATGTACTCCAGCAAGAACATAACGTCCACTGAATAGATTGCAGGCTTTAGGGGTATACTTTGCTGATTGGGGTTTTGTTAATTACTTAAAAAAATGTTTCTGCTCTTCTCATACATTTACATAACTACAGAAAGGCATTGCTGTAATTATTTACCTTTAAATACAATGCACACTTTGCATGTGATTATTTTCATATTCAGCTGAATTTAAAGGTTTGTGCAACTGTTTGTTAAGTGAAGAGAATTACAAGAGACTGATCGACTGAGTCACATTTGTTGTTTTTGAACCATCCTTCTGGTAATCTACGGTACAGATCCATCAAACGAACATTTGGCTTTGTTTATGGTATACCGCCTGTTTCTGTACAACCTTCCAAGGCAGTGGGTGACTCTGCCGGTCCATCGAGCAGAGGCTGTGGTGCAGGAAATCACATCTTCACCCAAATGCCCAAAGTAGGTACCGGTGATCTGGCCTAGTCAAAGCGTTGTATATTCAGATTGATTTTCTCCTGAAAATTGTGATTTATAATGCATGTCCACCTCTTTGATGATTCATTCAGGATGTTGGCCCAGTTTCCAGTATACTTAGTGTGCTCTGCTTCCGTTTATAAAACAAGTTACATCTTTAACAGTGCTCAATGTTTTGTGTCAACGTATCACACTTTTGGTTAGTTCAAGCAGGGCAAGAGGATTTGAACACGGCTGGCTGGCAAATAGGTAGATACTGTCTGTACGTATTTATGGATTTATTTATCTAACTGATCCATACAATACCTCTGAAGAGCAGATTATGTGTCAAATTATGATAATCTACAAGATACGATACTATCCTAAAATCCCTCACCTCTAGAACAACGTGAAGCCCAAGCCACAAGGTTTCCATGGGAAAAGATAGAGGCCCGATAGAAGATGTCACCCACCCCTGCTTTTCACTGCTCAGATGGTTCCTGCAGACTGAATGATGCAGCAGTGTCAGAATTATTCTGTGCGAACATCCACAGACCTTTCAAAATGCAGTGTGAACACCGTCATCCAAGTATCTCAAAATGAAACATTTCACGAGTCAAAAATCCCCCACACATTTTGATGGCCCCAACTCTGCGATGATGGTTTTAGAGGCTAGCTGCGATGATTTCAAGTAAAAGGGAAAATGGGAAATACAAGTATGACGAAATCAAGTCGAGAGAGCAAATGATGCAGACAGGATAAACGATGCAGAAAACCATCTGACTGGACCTTTCGCTACGTTAAGTTTGTTTGTGTTGCTTTGACTGAAGTATTGGACCCATTCTGTTCACACTGCATCTGCTCCCCCTTGACCAATCTCATTCCACACCGACTGCCTGTCTGGAGGAGATTAAGGTGCGGATGAAAGAAAACTACATCAATAGTTCCAAAACTGAAGCATTTCTTGTTGGCACCCCTCGCCAAACCTGAACATCTTCCATAACCAGCATTGCTTTCTCCAGCCAGGACATTCCCCTCTCAAAAGTAGTCACCAACCAGGACTACTGGAATGCTCTTCTCATTGGGATCCCCAGCAAAGGCCTCATGAGCTACAGGACATTCAAAACAGAGCTGCTAGGGATGAAATATGAGCACATCACCCCCATCCTTCACTCACTACACTGGCTCTCTGTCTCCGCTTGGATAGAGCACAAGGTCTCTCTCGTCACCTTCCAATGCATCCATGGCAATGCCCCCCTCTTTAGCTGACAGAGCTCCTCACCCCATACACCACAGCACGATCCCTCCACATATCAAACACCCACGTTTGAAAAAAACGCTACTTCCTGGTTGGTAGTGAGATAAAGTTGTAGACCACAGGCCCAAAGGATACAATACAAGGCAAAGGGTCATTATATTGTCCTTAGCAATGAGCCCCTTCTATTTACACATCTGCTGAAAGAACAATATTATGAGATCCCTTCTCTTTCAAGAAAACATAAGTCACCATACATAGAGGAATGAAGAATATGTTTTCATCTCAAGTAGTATGGTTGCTTCAACAATGTTTATGACGATATACACATAAGAAAAAAACAAAACTCATCTGCCTCATCAAAAGACTTTGCTAATGTCAAGGTAGCTTGCCATTATTCAGCAAGACGACATCACATCAACTATCCCTCTAATAAGCCCACATGAGATTGGACAGTCATGCATAAAAACTGTTTATACTGAATATTCATGGCAGAGTGACATAAATTAAAATGTTCCCTTCCTCTGTTAATTGTTATTCTGGCAGTGAGAGTCCTGGGAAAGAAAAACAGCAGCATGGGCAGATGAGGTGAACGGGGATTGTGAAAAATCATGGCAACTTTAAAAACTAAATGACCAAAAAACGGAAAGAAATAGAAACATTCCGAAAATGTTGACGGTTTGTGAAGGAAAGCCATGAAGATGACAACCGTAAAGATATTCTCTGCATCTCATCTGATAGAAGACTTACATTTGCACGGGTATATTTTGTTCACATTCACACAGGCTCAGGCGTGTGGTTAAGATAAGACTGGAGCTATGAATTCCTCCATCAACATTTTGTCAATGAATGATTTCTGTGGGAGGCAGGAAGGTATGGCAGACATAAAGGGCTCTGCGGCAAAAAGTGAGTGGAGGAAATGTGGTTTTGATTTAGAATTCGGACTGAGAATCCATCAAGATTTGCCCAACAGATGCATCTGTCAAGCGCGTGGCGACACACAAAGTGGACTACATAATCATATTCTCTTTGGCTGTTGCAGAGCACAGGTATGTGAGCATGTATATTTGCAGCCATGTACAAAGCCATGCAAATCTGCTTCCAAATAAAACATGAAATCTATGTTCATTTCTGGAGCTGTTAGGACATTTCAAACTTGCTACAAGGCGAAAAACAGAAAACTGTTGAAAAACCGGTGTGTAATAATAATATAAATTCTAGGTATAAGAGGATGCTTTCAAAAACAATCATTGCTGGGAGCATTGAAAAGAAAACAATAATTGGTGAAAATAAGGCTTTTAACCTTCAATAATATGTCAATTTGTTGGGTTTTACAAGCTGGAAGACATTATGAGACAATATGAAGGAAAAGGACAGCAAGAAAGACAGAACAAAAACCCTGCAGAGTGTTTATTTGTTGTTATCGGTGTTTGAGTGGATGAAAATAGTTTAAAAATTATAAGCAACAGGCCACTATGGCTGAAGTTCCTGTGATCATTAGTGAGGTCCTGAGAGTGATCGCTTCACAAACTTGAATTCATTCTCAGTAGCTAGGTTTCCATTGCTATCTTGATTTTCATTAAGAGGTTGTTAATAAGATTAACAAGGAGATGAATGGAAACAGTAAAAATTGAAAAACTGTCCAATAATATGCAGAAATATACCTGCTTGAGGAGGTTTTTGCCAGGTCTGAGGATGCTTTAACAAGCATTATGCTTGTAGTGAAGAAACACTGATGACACAGATGACTTAATTCATGAACAGTTTCCAAGTTTATCCGATTCACATTTCTCTTTTGTATCTGTTCAAACGACTGCTTCAGATTTACTTTCCTGGTGAATGGAAACGTGACTAAAAAAGTTGGATCCTCACGGCTAGAGTTATGTGAATAGGTTTGGGGTTACTACGATTCCTATGCGATTCCTACTCTGCTAGTATGTTTCTTTAATATAGTGGTAAAATTGAGATAAAAGTATTCAAATCAGACTTCGAAAGTGGGTGGACACTTTTTTTTTTGGTTCTTTTGGTGATTCGTTGTGTGCAAACATAGTTAAGTGCATCTGTGTCCTCTAGTTTAATTTCAGAGACTCTACTTCTGTTTTGCTGCTCTCATTTTGCTTTTTCGTGTGTATGTGCAACTGTGGCTCTACTCTGCATGTGTCTGCTCAATTCCATTAGCTTTGTCTTTTTCACATGCATAATGTGCTGCACAATACGTGCGGACAAATCAATAGCCTTAATGATGGTACTAGCAATGGATAAAAACATCTATACAAAAATATTCACATAATCCTATCTGTTGATCTACCCCGAAAAGAAAAAGCAGTGATGCTGAATAAATAAATAAGATGCACATTAAAATATGTTGTTGAATGTTGAAATGTTGAAATGATGCGCCTAATATGAAGCCATTACCAGCAACAAAGAACTGAAAAATTTGTGTAGGTCAACACGCATCATTACTGGTTTAAAATTATTGGGTATAAATATCATTCTAAAGAGGCTGAGACTTTCAGAGGATAGAAAATGACAAGAAGGATGGATAGGCTTGGGGAATATAACATCTACAGTGCACAGTGTCATGAAAATATTAAGAAATCTCAGCTGGGCCAGAAACCAATACTGAATAGCTGTAATCTTCGCGCCCTAAGGGAGCGCTACGTTAACGATGATGAAAAGAACAGCCATCTAATACATTTAAACTATATTAACAATAACATAAAAACATTATGTATTCTTATGTAGTGGGAGCTTGCAGGGCATTGGACCATGGTCAAAGACAGAGTAAACTTAATTCGAATGAAAAAGTACTAAAACACAAGATGATCAGGATAAATGAAATTGTTAAACAATATTAAACTTGAACGTTGTTTATCCCAGTGCTCACAAGGCCATTTTCAAAGTTTAACAATTGCAAAAAAGTACCAACAATTTGGATGAACTCACTGAAAAACTGAGAAAAACAGTTGCAAGAGATGCCATGGCTACAGATGACCCTGTAACCATAGTAACCTACTCTTGCAGCTGCCTATTGAGAGTAAAGGTGAGAAAACACAGACAACCACAGTCTGAATCAAGTTTCTTGAATATAATAGTACTTTGGACAAAAGGCACCACATACAAAGGGTGGAAACTGCTGCACCGTTTCATATTCAGGACTTTAATAGAGAGGCTTGCGTGCGTTTAAATCTTTTGAAAGAGTAACAGCCGATGGAAAAACTCCAACACCGGACTGGCTGACAAATGGTGTGACTTTACCACTCAGTTGGAGACTTCTCTGTCAGACAGGCAGAGACATCAATGGATTATGGGCTGTGCCACATATAGTCTAGCCAAAAATATACGAAAGAAGGCTCAAGAGTTGCTCAGCAGCTGAAATCCTATATTAAACAAGAACGAGAACATTTGGCTTTCAAAACTACAGTAAGCGCTCTCCTCAGTTACAAAACACAGAAGATTATAAGAACAAGGGGTGATACATCAGTAAGGAAGACAAGCCTTAGTCCCTTTTTTTTTTTTTTTTTTTTTTTTTTCCCCTCAAACATGTAGCTGACAGCAAAATTTTCAAATGAGGTAAAAATCTATGCAGTTTTGCCAGGGCTGATATATTGTCTTTGTACCTGGTCCTGAATTCAAGGGTCCACTGTAGAGTCACAAGAAAAACCACAAGATGTCCCATTAGAGCTGCAGAATATCAGTTCAAATTCGAATGAAAATACTTTGGAAACTTTTAGTAAGTTGAAGATGCCTTTGCCCCAGGAAAACCTGAGAAAGATGTACTTTTGTCGAATCCCTCAACATTTGGCAGGTTTTTTAACTTGGATACTGAATGGGTTTATTCAGTGTACACAGCATTGTGTAACATTCTTTGCTTCAATATTAGGGTTTTATATAGAATATTTAAGCCTTAAAATACTAAAATAATTTGACTCTACTTTACTAATTGCATTTTAGACGGCGTCGAAACTTTTTCGACCCAGTGTTGGAAAAGTGCAGCTACAATTCGACCACAGTGTGGGACACAGTGTAGCACCACATAGCAGTTCTACTTTTTAACCAGCTTGAAAATTACTTGAATGTTTCCCCCCCTTTTTTGATTTCAAGATTATAGCAGATTTTACAAAAATTCTGAAAAATTCCATCACACCTATATAACCAAAAGGACAAGAAAACCTGAATGTCTTTCAGCTGGAGAGGAATGGTTAATATTCAAAAATGGGAGAGCTTAATAAAAAAAAGAAAGGTCTAAAAGTTTATTTCTCATGACTAAAGCTCAGAGCACACACACACACACACACACCACAAAGATTAAAAACTTGTGAGTGAGTGGTGGATGTGGGTCACTGGTTTTGGATGGACAGCAGCAGTTAGTGAGCCACAGGCTCGGTGTCCCAGCAGAGCACACATTACAAAAGCTTCAGACTCTCTGATAACTCCCTGCAGGATTCACCCAGTGTGGCGCCACAGAAATCAAACCAGTCTTTCCATAAGCCACGGACCGCTTGTGCATCTCCCATCTGCCACAATGTAAACTCCTCCAAGACATGTCATTCAAGTTAAAGAGGAGTCGATGGTCCATGTCGGACATTTTTTATTTATTTTTCCCCCCTCTTTTTAATGTTTTGATAAAAAAAAAAAAGGTAGAAAATGTTTTGGCTATTTGTCCTCAGCAGTTTTAGAACAAGTCAATCTGTGTCCGCTTTACGAGGGCCGGGCTCTTCAGTGGATGAGGAGTGAGAAGTGTTTCTATACTGTTTGTGTATAGCAGCAATTGAACTGTCAACTGTACCACTTCATGGTTAAGTGAGTGCAGAAGCGTGGAGAATACTTGTGTCTGCGCGCGCGTGTGTGTGTGTGCCCATATAGGAAAGCTATGAATGACATTCATCTGTGCTTTGATGCTTGATGAGTTCACTCTGGTGTGTGCACAAGGAACCAGGGGCGCACAGCAGGATGTCAGCACCGCACATAAATCTGTTTGAGTTGCTCCTAGTCAGCTCAGACTCCAGCTACACCTCCTGTACAGCGCAATACCATGTGTCCCCTGCAGTGGAAAGTCATTAAACAAAAGCTTTATGCAGAACTGCCTCCTCCATACCCTGCCGTCCCCTCACGCCCTGGGAGTCGAAGCTTGGCATTCTCAGTCTGTTTATAAGTTCTACAGATCTTAACTAAAAAGGTTATAAATCTCCCTTTTCCTTACACCCTCCATCACATTTATGTATGACCCAACACAGCCCCAGAAAAAGCCATTTGCGGACAGTGTGTAGCTCAAGAGATAAAGCATCCATAGATGCTAAATTGCACGCTTTATTTGTAAGCCAAGATGCAAAAGTGTGCCGCACGAGCACAGGGACACCAATCCAAGCCAAGTGCACTAATGAAGATCAGAGACAAAGCAGCTCCGAAGTGTTCCATAGGAACTGAGGGCTTTTACAAAGAAAATAACAAATTATAGCAAACATTATTGTTGGCGTGCATTTTCAATTTGGCTGGGAAAGTTACAAAAGCCCAGCAGTCTGCAGCCACGGTCGTGTTACCTCAAATGTGCCGCTGCTAATTAAGATGTGATGCCGAGCCATCTAAAAAGTCTATTTCTGGTAAGCAACGGTGCAACAATGGAAAAGTTCTAGGTTCTATGAAACCGACTTTGAAATATTGGTTAAAGAAGGGTCATGAAATTGCATCCTCTGAGGTCCACAGACTGCGGTGATAAATCTCTTTCCGGCACCATTTGGAAAAAGCATATTTGACAATAACTTAAGCTTGTGTACTCTAGAGGTGCAATATCAATGCAAACCCCCAAACTATGCCTTTAATATGGTCAAGTGATCTAGTTCTAAATGATCTTAGAAAGAAAAAAAAACAAAACAAAAGAACTGCGAATCCAGAATGGCAAAGTAATTCAACCTTAGAATCTGGCCCAGGTTTCATTAAGCTGTCTGTTCCTTTCCACCTCCTCTTTCCTGAGTTTTCTGTTGCCCCCATTTCATCCCTTAGCAAGCAATATAGGTACTGTCAGGAAAATATATATCCTCTTCTTCCTATTCAGCTTATCTTGGTCTGCATCATAACCAGGGCCACTGAAAGCAGTGCCCCAGGTGCTTAAGCCCCAAAACACTGATAAGAGTGGCATTTTGCTGGCTGAAAGCCAACCTGGATGCACTATCACAGTCGTTGCTGTATTTGGAGAGGACGCTGAATAAAATATAAATGTGAGAATATATGCTGTATGTGTTAGATAGCTTGGTGTGTGAAAACAAGGCAGAGCAAGGGAAAGGTAGGAGACAGACTGTCTTTGTTCAGGCAACACAATACATTCCTGAAGATTTGTAGTACAAGTATAGTTTCAGTGCACTTCTTGCACGGCTTTGTGTGAGGGCCTGTGGGCAATCATCCAAATTGCACTGAAAAATAAATAATAGGAACATAAAATAAAAAGATGACATGCAAAGCATGAGAAACTCAATGCGAGAGGCTGCAAAACAAATTAGCGCAGAGGAGTGCCGTGATGAAAAACAGAGCAGGCATGACCGCTATGCTAAAAAAAAAAAAAAACACAGGCTCAAACACATCAGTAAACCGGATAAAGACACAATTAAACTTGATAAAACTTCAACCCTTATCAACCACACTCATTTGCACATCCTTCAGCAGGACTAAAAAACTGGACTGTTATCATTTTAATGTACGCAGCAGCACAATGACATCCACCATTAAACTAACTGAATTAACTTATCAATCCTAAACAACTGGGTGATTTCGCAGTACATCTGTGGTCAATATTGAACTGCAGAGGGAACATACTGAAGTGCAGGTACTAGATCTGTGAATGTAGATCTGCATACACGTAACAGACCACAGCCTTATATCTATGAGCCTGATACAGGTCAGAGAGACCAAAAAAAATAAGGATCAAGAGAACGTTCCCTTCTGTGTGCAGGTGAGGAGACAGGACAGGAGAATTATGTACCTGGAGATTTTACGGCATCTTAGGTGACATGTGGAAGCCTTTGAGGTTAAATGAGAGGTTCACTCAATGTAGCTGCCTCTACAGAGTATCTCCATGCCACGACACTGGTGTCCGATGGACCGGCAGTAATTAAGCGCTGAGACGGGGACTGTGCATTGCAGCTATTGTTTTATTATTTAATACTTTGTCTGTTATACAGTGTGTAATGTGCCAGAAAAAACACCTGCTGATCTTTTTGCATTAGGTTCCGTTTTGCATCCTTTTTAATAGTTGTAAAGCAGAAACGACCTCTACTTTTGTAACAAACAACTATATGATGGCAACCTTTACGCTGCTTTAAAAGACAACACAAAGAATCATTAACAATGACCTCCAAAAGTCACCGGCATCAGTTCTCCACCTCATAGTAATTTCCTTCTGATGGAAATTCCCTCTGATTTCCTGATCTCTTTGACACCTCCCAGGCTCATATTTACAAGGACGTGGTGTGTTAATGTGCATGTGGATACACATTCTTAATCTTCTCAGCATTTGAATTCCACGATGGATGCATATTTCTTATTGTTGAACTCTTTAAAGAAGCTCCTAAGAGTTGTGCTTTAATGTTTTAGCTATGTAGCTCAGTTGAAATGAACTCGACACAGCAGAGGATGGGATCGCAATCGGCTGATGCAAACCGAAAACGTGTCTGCAAGTCTGAAAACCGAAGTATCAAAAATTTGCGTATTTGCTTAATTCTCTGGTTATATGTTTTCTCCATTGAGTCATCACGTCCCCACGTAATATTTGTACAGTATTACAGCCAAATTTGCCCAAGTTAAGGTCTTAATGAAAACATTATCAGTAGGTTATCCAGAATATCTTAAGACCACGACTCACTGAGCCTCTTCGCAGCCTCCAGGGCCTCGGAAGCCGTGTCAGCCACGTAGAAGCGCTGGACAGCCACGCCACTCTCCTGCATCAGCTTCTTGCTCTGGTACTCCTGCAAATTCAGCCATCTCCTGGGACTCAGCCAGGTGCACTAGAGAGAGGAGCAACACAGAGACGGTAAGAGTAGGATCTGCAAATTACATACAATTAACTTATTGCAAAAACATGTCTTATTTCAAAGACGTCCATCTTTAGTAATTTCCCTCTTCTACTCAACATCTCATTAAGCCGGTGCACTCTCTGTTGAAGTATTTTACATCAAACAAAAACCAAAACATCTCCTTCCTTCTTCTCTCCTCCACTGCAGACCATCTTACGCTCTTTTTCCTGTAATGAGACAAGCAGTCAGGCCTAAGCTGCGGCACAGCTCAGGAGCCGTTGGCGCCATCAGCAGGTGCGGGCCCTGTCAGCTACAGCTGTTGTTGCTATTAAAAAGAAATTGGCTTTTTAAAGTGAAGGAGAGACACATGCTGTGTCAGAGAGAGAATCCCTCACCACCAGCTTTCACTACAACGCACACAGGTGTGTGAGAACAAGCGAGGAAATAGCCACGTGTGCGTGAATGCAAATGTTTTCACGGGAAACGAGTCAAGGGAGTCATTACGAAGAGAAAGGCCATTAAATTAAAAGGAAAACAAGGAGCGTTAGGTGAGTTACGGTTAGCATGTAAATGATGCTCAAACCTTTTTATTTCCTCACCCGCTGACAATTAAACAGGAGGATAAATGTTATTCTGACTGAGTGGAGATAAAATGATCTGCGCCGCTGTCCACTGTTACATCTGTTAGGCTGGACCAAGATGACTTGTTATTTGAGGACAAGAGAGGAACATACACAAAATGCAGTGCAGAAGTTTTCTTTTCAAATTGTGTAAATGTTCAGTATGTTTCATGTGCCATCATTACTGTGTCCAGCCGTACTATTGTTTGTAATACATGGTCAAAAAAATGCTACATTACAGCAACTGTGATGTAGCTCTTAACCAAAAACACCAGATCTGAAAGAAAGCTCCCGGTTAGGTCTGCTCGACTTCACAAAAAAAAACCACATATCTGGAGAGTACGTAAACAGAACCTAAAATGTGACAATTTTATTATTTTGTTGAAATTGGTAACTGTGTCTCAGACCAAATGGCTATGACCTGTGGGGTTCCCCAGGGGTCAATCCTGGGACCCCTATTGTTCAATATGTACATGCTACATGCCATTAGGCCAGCTAATATATAGCTATAATGTGTCCTACCACAACTATGCAGATGACACTCAGATCTACGTGTCACTGACGGCAGGAGAACACGGGCCTGTAGATACATTGTGTCACTGCATCGAACAGATCAGTGTGTGGATGCAAAACAATTTTTTCCAGCTAAACAGACAAAACTGAAATCATTGTCTGTGGCCCACAGAAACAAAGAGAAAGTGTTATCAGTCACCTTGAGACTCTCTCTCTAAAACCTAATTATCAAGTTAGAAATCTCGGGGTAATATTGGACTCAGACCTGAACTTTAACAGCCACATTAAATCAGTATCATCAGCAGCTTTTTACCATCTTAAAAACATTGCCAGAATCAAAGGAATAGTGTCTAAACCAGACTTAGAGAGACTGATCCATGCGTTTGTCTCCAGCAGGTTAGACTACTGTAACGGCCTGCTCACTGGGCTCTAAACGGGCTGTAAGACAGCTGCAGTACATCCAGAACGCTGCTGCTCGAGTCCTGACTAGAACCAGGAAATACCACCATATTAGTCCAGTGCTCAGGTCTCTGCACTGGCTTCCTGTCGCTCAGAGAATAGACTTTAAAACCGCTCTGCTTGTGTACAAGTCTTTTCATGGTCAAGCGCCAAAGTACATCTCTGACATGTTAGAGCCATATGAACCAACTCGGGCTCTGAGAACCTCAGGAAGGGGTCTCCTGCTGGTGCCCAGAGTCAGGACTAAACAAGGTGAGGCTGCGTTTCAGTTTTATGCTCCTAACATCTGGAATCGTCTTCCAGAAGATGTGAGACAGGCCTCAACTCTGACAATGTTTAAATCCAGGCTGAAAACAGTTCTATTTAGCTGTGCATATGACACCGGAAAGTATTTTATCTGCACTCTTCACTTTAAATTAATTAATCAATTAATTTTTTTTGGAACGATTTCATTGCCCTCTTGTGATTTTATGTAGCTGTAAGGCAGAATTGCCTTGTGTACAAATTGTGCTCTACAAATAAAATTGCCTTGCCTTGATGATAGCAGGTCAAGCAAAACCAAATCTGTATCTCTTTGAATTCACAAACAAAAACACAATGTATGGGTGCTCTTTTTCAGGGTTTGGCTGTCGTAAAGCCTTTCCTCACTCAAATAGCTTAAAAGCTTTATGAAAATAGCCACAAAAAAAGAATTTTATTTCTGAAAGTTTATCTCTGACAAAGACTCACGGTGAAATTTTCTAAAGCTAACAAAGCTGTGTTCTCATGTATGATAACACACACACAAAATATTAAAATGTTTGCATGGATAAGTTTGAAAAATATTTCCCTGTACGAGACCGTCTAAAATCACTGTGAATAACTACTGAAGGATCAATTCTAACATGGATTAAAAAGATGATCGCATTTCTCTGGATGAGTGTGCATGTTGGTTAGCCTGTTTTTGTGGTGCATTGGGCATGACAAGGCAACTCTTTTTTTTAAATTAATAAATTTTTTTATTATAAGCAGTTAGTCATAGTTCTGATTATGAAAGATAATTCATAAGGGAGTATGAACACAAGGTTTTGGGCACTGGAATGGGGAGTATTTGTTTAGCGTCTCTCAACCACCGAGTCACAAAGAGGGTGAAATGTAAAAATGACTAACCCTTATCGGTTATTCAGTCATTAAATGACGTAGAGCTTGAAATGGTTACAAAGCTGGCTCGACTGTCAAACAGACTCAAACAAAGTCATTAACCAAAAAGCACCACCCCCAAAAGGCTCTAAAAGAGCACTGGACCTCACGCACGTTGGGATGAATAAGTACCGTACGACTGGTTTCTGACCCCGCCCCCCACAGGTCCACAGATGGGACTACAAAACCCAGAGAGTGGGATTCATATTCTTCACAAGGGCTGGGTCACCGTCCATATCAGAGACAATACCGGTACCGCTACACACTAGAATCTTTATTTGATACTTTCTCTGTGATGACAAATGTTATTCCGGCAAACACAAGTCAAACCACATTTTTTTAAACATTGCTTTTCTGTGATTATAAAAGAAACAAAGAGAAATGGATTGTTAAGTGTTTCAAACAACCTTTATGACTATTGGAGAATAGATTCCTGGGTTTACGAGATGCACTTAAGTACACCATGAAGTCTGACACGCTTTGCCACACCAAGTGATTTAGATTCCAGAGTTTATGAGGTGCACGTGAAGCGTACCATGAAATCCCTTGTTCCAACAACCTACAGTCAGCGCTTCCCTTAGTGATGCAGACGGATAACCCAGCTTTACTCGTTTAACTGAAGAAGTTACAGTTATAGCCAGCTCAGCAGGCTCATGAATGAGGAGTTGATGAATTCTGGAAAGAGCTGTAGAGTTCCTTTGTGTGAGCCTAACTGTTACAAACATGCACTTGTCCATCATCAGTTAAACTCATCATGAGCAAAGCCTATGGGATGACAGCATATAGGTATTAGGAGAAATGCTGCTTTAACTAATAAACTAATTCCTTGCTGCTGGTAATGTAATATGGGCAGTGTTGTGGTTGATCACCTACGCATTATTAAGTGGATGTTCTGAGATCTTTCTTCTTTTTTAGAAATGGAAATGCACCAGGGTGCTCATTCAGACACGAAGCTGCCCCATTTCATTTTAGCCAGACGAAAGGAAAGGATTGATTACAGAAAATTTACAAATAAAACTCCTATTTGAGTAAAATAAATAAACAATAATAAAATCAACATTAGCATTCCTTGTTGATCAGTAGAAAGATCTGAAAGCCTCGTCAAATAGCTCAAGTAGGCCAGTCTAATGCTGCGTGTACACCAAGGGCGACCTACGCTGCCTGGTAGCGGAGGTAGCTGGAGAAGCTTCGCTTGAGAATTCGCTTTGGTAGCTTTGTTCGCTCGTGACGTCACATTTAGAATGTTCAATTTTTAAAGGCCCCGGGCTGTGCAGCACCCCCGCGAAAAAGAACAAAGGAGAAAAGAGAGGGCAGGGACACGAATAAACGTGTTGTTATTTACAATTTGTTATACAAGATATACATCACGTTACAAATTATGTAAAACTACATTAGGTACACCTGAGAAGAGCAGGAATAGCAGAGGCAGCTGTGCGCAAAAATAGCGCACAAACAAACTCACCACTCCACTCTCCAACCACCTCACCAACTCTCAACCATGCGTCGTGTTTTTTGTTATTATCCCAATATGCAAATGTTGTGGGGTTGTACAATATCTGGTGGGCGGACACCGCGGCGATTAATTTTTCAGTAGCCATGTTTAAAGGACGTAGGAACTAGGAACCAAAGTTTACACATCTGTTTCCGCGAACCCCGCAGATTGTAGGACCCCTACAATCTGTGGATTGTCATTGGTTTTCGCTGAACCGCGTCATAGCTCATTACCATAATCTTAGCTTGAGTTTAATCGCTGGAATTCGCTCTGGTCGCTCAGTTCGCTCACCCTCAATAGAGAAATAATGATTTCCGGCGCTCAGTTAGCGTAGGTCGCTCTTGGTGTACACAAGGCATTCCTACCGTCATGCATCCATTATAGGAACTTAGCCGCTTCCAGTACTCTTCCAACCTCTTCTCCCTGCTTGTGCAACTTGAGATAAGTGTAACAGTGGCTTTACTTAAAAGTTGAAAACACAAAGCATCTATATACATACATAATATATGATAAATGCTCATCATTTAAATATTGTAAGAATCCAGCATCACTATTTAATGGGTGGTGAGAGCTCAGTGTTGCTGTTGCCGACTCCACCAGAAAGCAGGCCTCGTAAGGCAAGGCAAGGCATCTTTATTTATATAGCGCATTTCATACCACAGGCAACTCAATGTGCTTTACATAAAGACAAGGCATTTAAAAGAACAGCATAAAGCAGCAATTTAACAAGAAAAAAAAATAGAATAAAAATTAAAAACACAGTTAAAAGCAATCAAAGAAGAGGGGGAAAAGAAAGACATAAACTCAACCATAAGCACACCAAAAGAGAAATGTTTTTAACCTGGATTTAAAAGTGCTTACAGTTGGGGCTGATTTCAGTTCTGCTGGTAGTTTGTTCCAGTTGTGTGCAGCATAACAGCTAAAAGCTGCTTCACCGTGTCTAGTTTGAACTCTGGTACAGAGAGAACAGCCCATAAGCATGACTTGACTTAGCAGTCCTAAAGTTTTAGAAATATTTAAGCGGGGCTGATTGGCTCTGAATAAACATACAACAACAAAAAAAATGCCATGCAATAAAGTGTTTGGGAAAGTTCAGGAGCACAGACAGCACAAAGGTATGATAGGATTAAGCCAAACCCAAACGTGTTGTAATAACAGAGAGGAGAAAACCTTTTGACCTTAAATAACAGCTAGCTGTAACTATGGCCTTTTCACCATCCCATAGCTTCTGTAAAAAGCTCCTATAGGGCTCGGGCACACGCGTTGCATTCTGGGATATGGTCGCCATATTGGAGGCACAATCTCGTAAACAAACCCTGAGGCAAGACGGAGATCAAGGACCAAACAGTGAGAGAAAAGCGAGAGAAAAGCATGTTAAAATCGAAGAAAGGATGTGGGATATACCGGGATACATTACAGAAGGAAGCCAGAGATCGGTACATACAGAAGATTGGCGTTATAAACGGACTGGACCCTTATGAAATACCGAGCAAGGAATGGATTGTCGACGAAGATTTACTGCCTAAGTTCACCCTTTCGGACATAATTGCGTATATAGTATGTGGTGTCAGTGCTTATACTTTGCAACAGTTTCAATTATAATGACACTTTACACTTTTGTCATGTTACTCTACTTGTGAATAAATAATGAAACACACACACTTGGCTGTATCTCAAAGCATATTTATTTCAGACGACTTCAACTTTGCACAACACTCCTGCTCATGGTGGTCAGAGTACAACATACAGACACAATCTTGTCAAAGAATGTTTTGTCTTCACCTTCGCATGGCAAAACTATGTTGATAGGTACTTTTGCTGACAAAAAGGTGTATTGTTTCTGACAGTTCCAATCGCCCTTTCCATGTGAATTTGGAGATGGGCAATTTTCCTTGTATTTTCCACATTAAATTAAGATTAAGATCAGATTTATTTTCATGTATACATGCATACACATGAAATTTGTCCTCCGTTTTTAACCCATTGAGACATCCCTTGCTTCCAACTGACAGTGTCCTCTTGTGAAGGCGGGGATCTTTACCTCAGCACACAAAAGTCTGTAACTTACCAGAGTGAAAATGCAGAGAACACACTCTCATCGACACCGGGATTGAGTGGAAAGTTATGCTTGGTCGTCTTACAGCAGCGATCCATGCTAGTCGACGACGCTTTGTTATCTCGGACACTTGGTCTCCGTGGGTGCGCCTCCAAGCAGGAAACCAGTAAAAAGATAAACCATTTACGATTTCCCCCCCATTCCTGTCACGGCTTGCGCTATTGCACCCCACGACACAGCAACGTGCGACCATAGTGGCAAAGACAATAAGTAAAATAGATAAACCAACGAAGAAAGTTCCGAGACCAGACGGGAGTACGTCTGCGCGCAGTGGAAAACAATGTAAACAAAACAGTTCTGAGCATCCAGTATGGCCGCCGCTCACGTAGTGACGTCACGTGCCCGAGCCCTATTCTCGGAAATTAATGGTGTCTGAACACAAATCTTCCAAAGCCTGAAATTCTCTAAGAGTGTCTGGGGCGATTGCGAAGAAAATACAGCCAACTCCTGAACTCTTATTAGAACAGTACCAGGTCGTCTCTTCACCTTTCTCTTATTCAAAGTAAATGACCAAAAACGAAGAAATGTGAAGGAAAGTACTTTTTATAAAATGGCAATGGCACTATCGGCAGTAAATGTGCCCCTAGGAAACCTTAGTTAATCCCAATTAGGGTTGGTAATGAATAATCGATGATCGATTATTTGTTTGTAATTATTTATCTGAATAAAATTCTAAGCCTAATAAATAATCGTTCTAGTCGCGCGCATTATGAGAACAGCTATAACTTCCGGTATCTTGCGCAACAACAAGTACTAGCAGTGATGAAGCGGGCTAGGAGAAGTGCAGCGTGGGACCATTTCTCTAGAAAAGACGATAAAGTCCAATGTAATTATTGTGACGCCCTGTTTACCTACCATAGTGCAACGTCTCCACTAATATATCATCTGAAAAATGTACATCCGAACGTTAATTCCGGCGAAGCCAGCTCAAGCGGAGGGCAGCCAACCATTCAGGCTACACTAGCTAGGAGGATGTGTGATGACAAGCGAGCTAACGAAATCACCAAACGCATGGTGAATATGATTGTGAAAGATATGTTGCCTTTAAGTGTGGCTGACGGCGAGGGTTTTCGGGAACTTATGGGATTTATTGAGCCAGGATACCGTATTCCATCCAGATTTTTATGAACAAAAACACATAGGTGAGTCTGTGATAGATAATGTATGCAGGCAGTTGTTAATTAGCCTACTGTTGTTCGTTAGCCCATTTCTTACCTTTCTGTAGCCTGTAAGGTAGCCTTCATCTCGCCAATACGTTGGCACGACAGTCAGTTATAACAGTTCAGTGATATAATATGGCAATAAGCCAGGTTTTGGTATCATTATTGTGTATTTATGTCCAATTTGATGACCGTCAATTTCGTTCGTAGCCTACGGTAACGTAATCTAAGTTAAAACTCAATTGTCAAATAGGCTAATTGCTGCCAGCGTTGAGCTGAAGTTTAACAGAATACAGTCATTAGACCGTGTTATTTCTTAATGTCATTATTTTCCAATGTTATTATTATTTTCATTTTTCAAAGGTCTAGTCAAGGCTATAGCCTACTTTTTTTTCCAAAGTGATCAGGCAGTGATGCGTTTGCATAGCCTACTTGTTAAAAATCCGTCGGATGCCATAATGCACTGTGATAATCTAAAGTTGACTACTAAATGGCATATTTTCTTAATAAATCTATTTTTGAGAAATCAGTCCTGTTGTGTGCGCGGGGACAAGTGACGTCATGCTTTAGTGAATAATCGATTATTGTTTGATAACGTTATCAATATTCGAACATGAAAATTCCTGAAAAGTCCCAACCCTAATCCCAATGTATGATGAATTTAAGTTTGCGCTCTGAAACAGGAACTGCCTTAAATGTATACGCAGTGCATATAAATCACCGTGCCCACACCTCTAAAGCACCAAAAGCTGTTTTTCAAACACCAAAACATAGTTCCATGCAAAACAGCCAGTGACGCTGGTCCTTATAACCAGCAAAATTGTCTCTAACATGAAAACTGAAGGACTTCCGAAGCAAATCAGGAGGATCTGTTTACTCGCTGGACCCAGGACGATGACAACACGAGGGGCTTCACACCAGAGCAGCTTGTTGAAAACAGTGAAAGGAGAGAAGCAAAGGGAAGTCCTCATATTTGGATCTCTACCCACACACACACACGTTCGTGTTAAAATGAAAAACTGGAATAAAAACTTGGTATTAAATTCTTCTCAACTGTGCTTCAAGAACAGCTTCACTGCAGGTTGTCACAATGACTTTAATAAATTATCTCAGTGGATGGATAGTCAAGTTGGATTATGTAGTTTGTACCATCATTTCTAATGACTGATCTTTTTTTTTTTCTTTTTTCCATACAACTAATTTACCAGTAATATACAATTCATGCCTGAAATAACCCCATCAGTGCAACAGCACACTGGATTAGCATCCTTTCTGCATTCCCAGTCACGAGAGCCCATCGAGAGACTTCATTAGAGCCAAAATGGGTTGTTCTCAAGAAGAATGGCGAACACCGATATATACTGCTCTCGTCTTTTGCATAACTGAATTCATAAGGGGGGGATCTGCAGTCTTGTCTTAAATAATATACTATTCACACGCTTCAATTATTGCACCCTAGACTATGTGCATGTAAAGCTATGCTTTTTAAATCCCCAAGTGAACTCTATTACAGCAAAGAGCAGGAAATGCACAGCGGCTCTCTTCAGATAAAGGGTACAGGTAACGAAATAACTAACTGAACAATTCCAAAGAAAAAAAAAAAGGGCAATTAAGAAAAACAAATAACTACTTCACTCCAAAATGGGTCCATCTGCATCAGTCACTGAGCAAAAGGAAAGGCTGGTTTGGATGAATTTAAGCATTCGTTGTTGTTCTGCCTGTCACTCATTCTTACATGTCCACTTGAGTGGAACATATTCACACAGCCTTAACAAGCCTAGTTGCAAAACAACTTTGCCCTGTTTTCCGAACTCATTTGACTGCTGTCAGGCGCCTACAGGGCCTTCTCTCCGACAACATCCACCTCCCTGACCCCCCCCAAACGGTTTGCCTCAGGAGCATCAGGATGCCCGCATGTCCCTGTCCGGTAGTCTCTTAGTTTACAGAGAGAGTCATAAATATTTTGACAGTGACACAGTCCCCATCATTCAAATTTTGACATTGGATTTTAAATGAAGCTGTAAAGATGCCATTCAATGCTCAGTCTACATCATGATTTGCTTACTCTGCTGCCGTGGACTAAGATATGCGTTATAATACATTAAGAACAAAAGACAACTTGTGCTCATTGGTGGGCACGCAAGTCCAACGATGCAATACCGGATGTTGGTGGGACAAAGGCGAGGGGAAAGCCTGCAAGGAAGCGAAGTCCATTCAGCCCAGTAACATTAAATATGTAGGGGGTGGTGGGAATTCTTAGCTGTCCATCAGTGTTCACAAAAAAATCCATCGGCTAAGCTGAACTGCAACGACTAACTTTCCATATTTTTTGGGATTATTTTTTAATGTGGCCCCATTCTGTGTTCGTGCTGCCGGTGGTTTGCATTTAGTCACGACGGCCTTAACTGATTCTGGATCAATGTTAAGGTGTTAAGGGTTTTTCCATAACCTAAAGATCACTCCTGCAATAATCTACTGCAGGTGTCTTCTGGAGTTGCTTGGATCTTTTATGCATTCTTTCGGTTTTAGTAAAAGGTTAAACAGTTTCTTGGCCACTGCTCAGGTGGGTGCCGTCTATCAGATAGCTTTATTTATGGTTTTTCATTGTTTGAAATGATGGTCTCCTCTTCTCGCATCAGCTCCTCTTTGGTCCATGTTGAGAGTTTACTGAAAGCTTAGAGACCACACTTCCTCAAAATTCTTGTTGCGTCATTTAAATTCTACTGCGATTGTTTACAGAGATGAAATTACCCCAATGGTGTCACTGTAAAATATCAATTGACCCAAGTACAGATTAGACCCAATTGAATTTTAAAGATCAGGTTAAACCTGACGTTTCTAATCTTGGTTGGCATCGCATAATGAAAATCAATTTGCTTAGCCTCATGAGTAGTCTGAAATATTGAAGACATTAATATAAAGCTCCTGAAAAGAACAAAATAATCCACACACAGGGTTGTAATGAAATTTTCAAAAGGTATATAGCCCAAAATGATCTACTGCTCAGAGACATTAAACTAAGTTTTCCATCACAGAAAAGATAATAAAAGGCTGAGAAGACAAACACATCCACTATCTTTTAGTTACAGGAATATTGTCGCTATTCATAGGCTCCAATACCGAAATATTCTAAAACGGCTGTAAGTCACTGCAATAACTTGAAGGAAAAAGTCATTAATATCTGATAAAACTGCAACACAACCTTTCAGAAGCAGAGTAAACATCCTTGTAAATGTGCTATTTGCCTTCTCAGAACAACTAAAATGAAACTCAAACCCTCATCATCCCATACGGCTCCTCTTTCACCCGAGGAAGTCTAGAGTGAAGATTATAAAGAAAAGCACTCTTCCTAAAATAACACGTTTATTGGAGGAGTTAGCTGGGGCTGGAGGTGAACCCCCAGGGGCTAACAGCTACCTGGGGCAAGACACTGGAGAATGGAGAGGAACCGAGGGCACTGGATGCACCAGACCCATCCATAGTCCCTATAAAAAGGGGCTCTTAGTGACTTGAATATTGAATGCATCTTCCCATGTAACCTGAAAAGCAATCATCAAACAATGTTTCTTTTATATTAACAACTATTAGCTGGGGTTTACATTACGCCCACAACGGTCCAATAATAATAATAATAATAATAAGTTAGAAAAAAACTTGAATAACCTTTTACTCAATATGCGGTGTTACGGGGTAACAATAAAGTGTCCCGAGCTGAGGAAATAAAACAATGAGAACTGATGGCTGATGTTAAATGGTTATTTATTGGAAAAGAAAAGTAATATTATTCAACCAAAACCTAGAAGAAAAACACAAACCCAACGGAACCTGCTGAGGACAAACAAGAACCTAAATGATTAAAGGGGAACTCCGGGGCATTTGAAGCGCAATCCCATTGCTAGAGGTTATCAAATACTGACAGTAGGACACAGGCTGGTGCAAATCGGCACTCCCTGTGCGGCGATTGCGCTGTTTGCGCAGACAATGCTAGCCAAATACGTGGTGACCAAGGGGCAAATAATAAACCTTCCACGTAAAACAACAACTTGCACACAGCAGAAACGTCACACCACTTTATAAACCATCCGACAATAAAGTCACAAGCCTTACCATCAAAACCATATGCATGGTTCTCACATTACTGGCATGGGGACGTTACAAAACAACTTTATAAACAGCATGTCACTTACCGTTGTTGGTGTGCACGCGCATGTGAAAGCCCGAAACAGTCAATCCTATATACCAAACAATTATCTTCTCTAGAAAAACTGCGTTCAAGTATTTAAAACATTACAACAATATTACTGGGCATTTATTGTTGTAATGTTTTAAATACTTGAACGCAGTTTTTCTAGAGAAGATAATTGCTTTGTATATGGGGGTATCGTCCATTGACTCTTTTGGGCTTTCACATGCGCGCGCATACCAACAAGAGGTAAGTGACATGCTGTTTATAAAGTTGTTTTGTAACGTCCCCATGCCAGTAATGTGAGAACCATGCATATGGTTTTGATGGTAAGGCTTGTGACTTTATTGTCGGATGGTTTATAAAGTGGTGTGATGTTTCTGCAGTGTGCAAGTTGTTGTTTTACGTGGAAGGTTTATTATTTGCCCCTTGGCCACCACGTATTTGGTTAGCATGACAGGCTGCGCAAACAGCGCAATCGCCGCACAGGGAGCGCCAATTTGCACCAGTCTGTGTCCTACTGTCAGTTTTTGACAACCTCTAGCAATGGGATTGCGCTTCAAATGCCCCGGAGTTACCCTATAACAGACCAACAAAACCCAAAATCAAACTGTCAACCTCTTTCCACTGAAAAAGGTATGCTTCAGACAACCTGCACAAGCTACTGCAACAACACTCCACAATAGCTGGCTCCAGTGGCACCTGGGTTGCGTCTTCCAGCATCTTTTAAAAGCAGCCCAGCTGATTAAACCAAGTCACTCACAGCTCGGACAACTCACCTGCTCACCAACTCACCTGGCTGCAGCCCACACACACTCTAAATACGACACTTGGGTCGTAACATGCGGCATTTCTTTACTTACAGAATAATATACTTTAAGAAATAAAACAAAGATAACCATCTAAAAAAAGATCAATCTTCTTGTAGGACACACTACTTTAAAATACCATCTTACCCTTTCAGACCAACATCACCACAATTGTTGCGTCAGTTTCTTTGCATCCTGATTAAGGCTATCAGATATGAACGGCATGACACGCTTGTGGTCTTCACCGGAGGGGAATAATTTGAGAGCTACATATCCTGGAAGAGAACAGTAAGCGGTGGATGACAGAATGGCAGCAAGGCAGGCATCTGGCCTGCCATCCCTTGGGACATTCTTTCTACAGTAATTATCATCAGCAGCACTCTAGAAACAATCCTACACAGTACTTTTACCCCAACAAACGCTCTACTTACTCTTCAGGCGTGCAAAGAAGATAAGAAAGAGACACACACAAGATGTGCTTTACACATGGGCACAAACAAAGTTGTGTACCAAGGGCCCAAGATGGGATAAAGCATTCACAGCAAACTCCTCTACACACAAAAGCACTCAAGATAGTGCGTTTGAATGCATCCATGTGAAGAGAAGTGGGGCACACGGAGACATGGAGCTGTGACAATGACAAATGGCATTCTCCATTACGTTATTAGGGTGAGAAAGAAAGAGAAGCAATGTTGTAAAGGAAGGAGAGAAAAACCAAAAAAAAAGGATTGAAAATGCAAGACTTATTTCATGTCCAAAGCTGTCCTTTATCTTTTCAGATATACTGTTGAGGAAAGTGTCTCAGTGACAAATTAGAGGAAGGGTCCCTAAAGGAGTAGGAAAAAAAGTGCTTCTGGCTTATTCTGGAGTTCAAGAACACATACGTATGTGGTGCTCAGATGAGGATTAGCGGGGGTCACGGATCACATGTATTTGAAGCTTTTGATTTACAATGCAACAGTATTTACAAAAAAAAAAAAAAAAAAAAAAAACATTATGAAAAGTATTGCATTAAAAGATGCAAACGTCTCATGATTTGGCGTGAGTTGACCATCATTAGGAAACGTGTCACACCAGTCTTTTAAACCAGAAAAAGATGAGGACAGCGGTACTGAGCCAATAAAGCTACAGCCTTTTCCTGTGGGCTCGTCATTTCAACAGTAGTCCTAAACCAGGTTGTGTTGCACGAGTGAATGAGCAGCTAGTTCATTGCATCCATCCATTTTCTATACCTGCTTAATCCAACTGTCGGGTCGCAGTGGGGGGCTGGAGCCTATCCCAGCGGTCATCGGACGAGAGGAGGGGTACACCCTGGACAGGTCACCAGTCCATCACAGGGCCACACAGAGACAAACGAGAGGAACAACCACACATGCGCTCACACTCACTCCTAAGGACAATTTAGAGACACCAATTAACCTAACATGCATGTTTTTGGACGGTGGGAGGAAGCCGGAGTACCCGGAGAGAACCCGTGCATACACGCGGAGAACATGCAAACTCCACACAGAAAGGCCCCGGGTGGGGATCGAACCTGGAACCCTGTTGCTGTGAGGCGAAAGTGCTGAGCTGCAAGTTGTCCAGCAAAATAAATAACAAAAATAACCCTCGAAGTGAGTATAGAATATCAAACCGGTTTCATTCACATGTAGGAACATAAGTGTTGTTTGTATGGCATCACTGACAAAATGTAGCTGGGGCTTGAGATGTCGCAGCTGTCCCTACACAGAATTAGAAACCATTGGCCCTTCGGATTGTGCCTTTTAAAGATTATTCAGCTTGTTAACGTCTTCACAGCTGCATTTCACATTTGCTGCTAAAGACCCAAAAAAACATAATCCAAATAGCGGGAGGATGAATTGATATTTAGAAAGCCAATATTCCAGGAAAGAGTTCTGCTTTTAGTAGGCTAACAGAAACAAACTTGACATTTAGGGAATGATCACATGTCATGCCATTTGAGTTTATTTCTGGCAAACTGGGGAGAACGCAGGATAAATAGAGCATGATAAGGTCAATCAGAACAAGTCAGACAACAGTTTTCACCAATGGCTCAAAATAAAATCTAAATCTTTCTATCATAACAACTGCACAGTAACTTGGGAAAGCTTTTACAATTAATATGCACAATTATGGAATAAAATCCTATTAACAGAATAATCTGGTAATAATTATTGGTAAAAACGTTGTGCATAAGCCAATTTCAAGTTTCAAAACATTTTCTTGTCATACAAACTTATGGAAATAACTCCATTTGCTCTCTGATCCAGATAAAGATGCAGTGCACTTACGTACCTGACATTTAGGAAGCCATATCCTGCGTTTAGAATAAATTTGATGTGACCATGATATTGTAAAGAAAAATTGTGGGTTTTTTGGAGTGGTTTTGCACCTCATACAAAGACATAAAGAGGACAGAGAGTGCTATGGCAGCAGATGCATCAGATTCCCACGTCCTTGTCGCAGCTGCGCTGATCTACAAGTGGCGTTGAAGGACAAAATCGTGGTACACGCCAGCACTCTCAAAACACTTCTCCGGCTGGACCATATGGTATTCAGCTCAGCATCGTGCAACATCAGGACTTCTCCGCCTCCTAAGAGGCTCGAAATGGCGCGGTCTCACGTTTAGTTGAGAGCAGAATGCACAATGTCAAACCATACTTGCTGTGAGAAGTGTCATCCCACTGACGTGGTGACTGATCTTGGCACTTTGGAAAGTCATTTCAAGACATGCTACTAGGGCTGGGCGATATATCGATATTTAAGATGTATCGATAGATTTTTAAATAAGATATGGAATTAGACCATATCGTATATATCGATATAGTTCAAATTTGCGCTGTAATACTTGCTTCAGGCAAGCCGTTGATCAGAACTCTCTGCACTGCTTCCCTCGCTCCGGCTCCGCCCCTCCTCTCTCATGCACAGAGGGGGGGGAGGGGGAGGAACACGCCGGCACTCTTAAACAAACATGGAGAAGGCAACAACATCTGCGGAGCGTACGGGGGAGAGCCCCTGGTTGGTAAAAGAAAAAGCAGTGGCTCAATCATTTGGAGATCGTTCGGATACAAATTGTCAGACGAGCAACAAAACCAAGCTATATGTAGGGAGTGCCATAAGCACATTGCAGCCAGTGGTGGAAGCACTACGAATCTTTTTTATCACTTAAAAACGTGGCACAAAGTCCAATATGAAGAGTGTGTGAAACTGCGCGCTACAGCAGCCACAGGCACAAGCCGTCCCCAAACTGACAAAGCTCCAGCCCCAAAACAAAGCTCACTGCAAGCTTCATTTTCCCGCTGTGTGCCGTATGAGAAGAAAAGCGACAAGTGGCGTGCAATAACAAAGGCGGTGTCCTTTCACATTGCCAAAGACATGGTCCCTGTTGCAACAGTGGAACAGGTCGGGTTCAAAGAGCTAATTAAAAAGCTGGACCCGAGATACGAGCTTCCCAGTCGCAACTATTTTGCACGAGAAGCACTGCCGCAAATGTATAGTGAAGTCAGGCAGAACGTTGCGGGCCGGCTCGCTAACGTCACCCATTTTGCGTTGACCAGCGATATGTGGTCAAGCAGAACCTGTGCTAACCTTATATGAGCGTGACAGTTCACTTCATGCAAGACTGGGAGATGAAAACAGCTTGGCAACTGGTTGAGACTGTTCAGAGAAGCTATTAAGTTAACAAAAAGAAACAGGTAATCTCAAGCTGATGTTTAAAAACGTTTTTCTTAAACTGAGCACTTTATTTTGTTATCTCTTTATATATAAATGCTGCCATCAGAAAAAGATTTACCTATTTTATTTTATAGGCTAATTTTATTTAAGATATTTTTTTTATTTAAATGTGCACCTTACGGAGCTTTGTTATACAGTTATGTTTACATTTTATAGTGAGTTTTCACTAAAACTACTCGTATTTGGCTTTGACTTTGACTGAGCATTTCATATCACAGCTCTCACTTTGCGGAAAAAAATATCGGGATATATATCGTATATCGATATTCAACCTAAATATATCGAGATATGACTTTTGGTCCATATCGCCCAGCCCTACATGCTACTACGCTGTCGCTTGCCCTTCTCTTAAACTTAAGGAGTCAATATCCTCGGGCTGATTTAAAGCAGTTGTCTTTATCACTGTGAGAGAGTGGAACAATGTCAAAAAAGTCACCATCTGACGGGGTAAGTCTGGCCCTATTGGAAATTTATTGGAGCTGTAATTTACTTGGGAAGGTTACAAAGCAGGCAATCACCTCTGATCAGTCTCATAAACCAGCATGCAGCCAATGCTGCACCGCTTGTCAATCTATCACTCAAAATCTTAAGGGTTGACATCACGGGTCAAAAAGATTCATGTGTTTCTAGGGAATGAAGCAAGACAGGATCCATACAATAGAGACTAAAGATGTGATTCTGCCAGCTGGAAACACTCAGGGAAAATGATCTCCTAACACAGGCTAATCACCTAACATGGGACTCTGCACGGTGCATGATCTCTTTTAGTATGAGCATACGTTAGGGTGTCTGAAATGACTGACAAATGAAAAACAAACAAAAAAACAACACAATCCTGGTACTTTGTTTTGGGGCCCTTGAACTCTGGAAATATCTCATTCAGTGAGCAGATCCTTAAGTCACACTCCAAGGTCAGATTAAAAATATCCAGCTTCCACATCTTTGTCTCTCCCAAACATCGACTCGAGAAAGCAGTCTGCATCTGGAAGCAGGATGCAATAACCCTGTTTATTACCAGAAAATTCTCATCCGCCGTTGGAAAAAAGTTCACTTAAAACAATAAGGTGTCGGACTGTTGTATTCAAGGCCGGATTAACTATATGGGCCTGCGGCACAGTGCCCAGGGGCACCAACCATTCACACCCAGTGGGAGGGCACCACAAGACAAACTTTAAAAATATTTTTTTCATGAATGTTTGTACACTTAAAATGATTACACTTGACACTTGACATAAATATTCATATAAAATTCATTATTAAAACTAATGTGATAAGAACAGCAACGATATATCATAATTCTGAGCAATAGTGGCCTAATGTTAACATTAACCCCCCTCCCTCAACCTGTCAGTTGAGCCAGTCCACCTATGGTGAAATGCATCACGGGATGCGTGTACGGTTGATGTTGTTCTCAGACAACAAAAAGAGGATGCGGCGAAGTATTGGAGAGAGGTGTTGCGACGCATTGTGGCCGTGATTAACAGGGTGCTTGTGCAAGTCTTGAAAGTCTTAATAAGTATGGAATTTTGAAGCACTGTTTTCCAGACCTTGAAAAGTCTTGGATTTTGTGTGAAAGTCTTAATAAAGTATGGAAAATAAATGTATGGTAGAATTTTACAGTATGCTCAAAGGCATTGTGAAATGAGAAATAGGAAGGTAGACTATAAAACTATAATTTTACTAACTGGTCACGTACTGTATTAGCCTAATGGGATGAGATGTGAGTGAAGAGACTGAATTCTACATACATTCATCATCCATCCATATTTTTTTATAGATAGTTTTTGTGACACTTGTTTGATGTGAAATTCATGTACTTGTGATTTTCATGTTTCGAAACGTTTTCATCAGTAAAAGCATAATTTACTGTGAATAATGCATTTGTTCATTGAATACTAGCCTATAAAAATGAACATTTCTAATAAACACAGTTGGTACAATCTCAACCAGTGAAGTAGGCTGTAGGAACACAAGTTACAAGTACATAAAGTTAAGGTCTTGGGGAAAAAAAAGTCTCAGTTTTAAAAAAGTCTGGAATTTTGATTTGGAAAAAGAGCAAGCACCCTGGTTAAGTTTTGAAGCGGTTTGGCATTCCGGGGAGACAACTTATGGTGCTCTGGGACGGCTGTGGCAATGACGTCCCCCTGGATAATAGGAGTGTTGTTAGTGCTGCATAGGTGGATGCTCTTTGAATTGATAATATATTTCAATATAGACAAATGCTCTTCGAATTGATACACATTTTGAATCTGTACATTTTAATATATGGATGCTGTTTGGATTGATAGTGAATTGAATTGATTGGTTTTAAATGGAGATATTTGAATAATCCTACATACTGTATATAGATGGATACTGCTTTAATTGTTACTGATTTTGAATGAATACGTTTGAAAATGTAGCCTAGGGGCACTTGAGGTTTAGTGCCCAGGGGCACCACATTGACTTAATACGGCCCTGGTTGTATTGTTTACATTACACGCCATGTTTCTCTAGTGTTCGGGAGTTGTGAAATCCACATTACTGCATTAACACTACATGGCTGATCCGTGACAGGGAAGTCACACCTCAGGCTTTTTTTTTTCTTTTTTTAACCAGACTTCACTTCTGACTTGTCTGACTGATTTGTATAACGCAGTTCCAGCTGTCGCACAGCATACAAGTCTCTCTTCTCACACTATTAACGTTACACTGTACACAATGCATGTAGCTCCCGTTGACAATCTGTTCTGCTCACCTTGTTGTTGAAGAGAACGTGTCAGTTTCTCTCCACACCTTTTCTCTCGCCAGTGTGTCAGATAATGCACGCCGATAATGCACGCGTTCGCACTAACAATTAACCAAATGCTTGTTTGCTGTTTGCTTCTTTCCCTTTTCCAGGTTCACCCTTGAACCTCGTGTCATCCGACCGCATCTCCTGCACTCTCAATGACTGCAGCTCCACACTGACTGCAGCTTGCTCGACGCGTCTCCTCTTCTGACTCTTTGAAAGTATTACGCACACGAGATATTCGGTCAGGGACTGGGACATCTCTGCGAGCCTCACAGATCCAACCACTGTAACTCTGACACAGCGATCAATGACTGCCGATTAAGCTGCTGGTTTGCCTCGAATCTGGGCCTCCAACATTTGTCTGTCAGGCTTAGAGTTTTGTAAAGTGGACTTGGCTTAACAAGGAGATCGGACTTAAAGAAATACTATGTAACATTTCTACCTTAAAATAACAGCTTGAAAAAATTTGTGTGGCTAGAAGGAGTTTTAATATTACGATTGGCCTGTCTCCTATGCCCTTCGGGGGTCTGATTTGGAAAAACTGCGCTATGTAACTTTGCTGGAGCGGCCCGGGAGCTGAGCGGAAGTAGCCTGATTAACATAGACTTTCAAATCTCTTCGAGATTCTGGTCTGACCAAGACCATAACGAATACGATTCGAAATGGCCTGGTCAACCCGCCTCCCTCGGGTTGCTACTGGTTGTGGCCAGAAAAGGCTGTGCCTAAGCTTAAGCCAATCACACCACTCTTTCCTCTGACGTATGATTTAGCTACCAGCGGGGCTAACTGGTAGATTAAACTCTTACCAAAGCCAGTAGGGAGCAAGGCGAAAACGTCTTTCCTGTCAAGAAATGATTCAAGGGCTGTTCTTTGCTCGATTTTCAACGAGAATCTCCCGTCAAACACTTTCATTACAGCATCTACAGCAGTGTCAAAAGCTTGACGCTGCTCCATGTTGATATTGAATGAAGCGCTTCCGTGTACAATCCATGGGTTGAGTGGCAGTTCAACCACGTCACTACCTTGAACACGCCTCTACCCTGGGCCGTTGGCGCTGCTCAAAGTTGATTGCTTCCCGACAAAGTGGGTGGAGTTCCCATTTTTTCGGGAACTCGAATCCACCTGAATGAGCAGTTTGCCTGAGTAAGTGTAGCAGAGCCGAAGGTGTTGCGTCACTGCGAGGGCGGAGCCTGGGTAGAGCGGAAGTACTTTGACTTGCTTTCTGGCACACCTACCGCAAAAACAAATAGACCCCTCTCACGCTCCCAGGTACATTTGATTACTCTTACCTTCTTGGTCGACATAGCTTGCACCTTCTAACTCCTCGCCGGTTCGTCAACAAACGTGAAAAGTGAAAGTGAAAGGGTGTTGTATTTACGACAGTGTAACCGTACATTACCTCCAAGCCTGTAGGGGGAGCTCCATAATGGGCTTTTTGAGAAGTTACATTGTATCGCTTTAAAATTAGCAATCTTTAATATTTTTTCCAAATCAGAAGTGGACATTCCATTTTCTCAGTTGTCTATAAAAGCACCGCCCTCTGAATCAGTCGCACAAACAACAGTTCTCAACTTTAAATGTAAAACTTGGCCACGACAAGAATAGACCAACGGTGAAGCCCAGGGTTCGAGTAAAAGGAGAAACAACTTGGGCCGGTTCAACGAATAATGTGTAACAAGACTGTGTCAGACAGAGGCGTCACTATCAAATGTATGTGGTTCAACTGCAGACAAGAGGAATGGAAGTATGTGAGAATTAGATTGTAAGTCAAGTATTTACTTTGGGTTGTGGTAGTTAGCTTTCAGGCTATTTCCAGTATACTCTTTCATACGCTAGTAATGTCCTTTTGGAGTACAACCAATCACACAAGAGGATGGAGCGGAGTGGGTCACTACATGCCTTAAAACAGGCGGCTTTGAATTCAAATGTAAACTCATGGCTATTCTGTTTTATTTTGACTGTACGAAAATGGTGCCAACATGTGAAAAACATTTCTCCTTTATTACAAGATCCTATTTAAAAGAAAGAAATCTGTACAATTACTGCGATCTTAACTTGACCTGTACTCAGAATCAGAGATCAAGAGAATAACCTGAACATGTCGAGCTTAAATTTAGTTCTTTTTATCCTCTATGCAAAATCTGAATATCAAATTCCAGTTAACTTTACTTTCTTAGTGTTCTGTGAGAGCAGAACTGTAAACAATCTTGTAAGAAGTTTTTTTTCTTTCTATCAGTTGCTGTTGACTAATTCTGCTGCAAACCTAAGCAAAACCTTTGACTTGTACCGTCTATAAAAACAAAAAAAGTAGCAGTTTGAGCAGTGTGACTACCTTTGGTACCCAGCGCTCTGCTGATGAATAAGTAAAGCAGCAGATATGCTGAAAAGTCTGCTCTCATTAATGATGTGGAACACACATGGAGTAGTTGCAATCAATACCTTACAGGACACCTTAACGACAACCTTCATCACTCACCACCTTTAAGAAGTCTATAAAAAAAAGTAACACACTACCAACTGGACTTTTTCACCTCCAAAAAGTTTGTATGAATTTGAGCTCATTATGAATGATGATGCAAGTAGAGCTGCTTTACAGCTGTGTGCTTACAGGACTGAATGCAACTTGTACAGAAGGCAACATGTCAATGACACAGATGTTATTATCATTGGGAAGCCTGGTGATTTGAAACAGGAGCCAATTCAAATACCTCAATCCTGGACTGATTCACAAGACAAGCCGATGTGCAAATAAAGAAAGGCTTCAAACAGAAACTTAACTATGGAACAAACTGCCACATGGTTGACTGAGAGATTCAAAGTCAATCTTATTCACCTTATCTTATTCATCCTGATTTAATCTTTTTTTTCTGTTTTCTTATTTTCTGTAAACGAGGGCACTGCAAAAAAGGAATTTCCCCCAAGGGATTAATCAAGTAATTCTGATTCTGATTCTGAAAAAAGCCTTCTGACTTCATCCCCTGAATTTTCACACATCACCACCTCGAGGTTTATCTTTTGGGTTGTGAGTAAAATATCGTGATGACTTTGGGATGGACTGGAAAATATTTACAATGACTCTGGGAATCTGAATACACCGAGTGGCATCTATCCCATAATTCTGAGATATTAGTCGCCCATTCTTTCTATAAATGTGGCATTGATTGGCTACCTTAAAATAGGCGTATTTGATAAAAGGGAATACTAAGTATTTTAGTATTTCCCATCTGTTGCTTGACTTTGTTCTTTACTTTGATACATGTTCAAGTCTAAGAGGCATCCTGTCTGTGAAATATAGTCTGATTGGAATCTTTCACTACGGCTCCATGATACGCTTCAAGTTATGAGATCAGGTAACTTTATTACCTTTGACCTTGTTTTTCTTGTTGTTATTCTTGCTGGTGCTAATAGCGTTAGCATCTACAGATTCACCATGTCATCTCACCAGGTGAGTGTTCAGATTAGGCCTCCTACAAGCTGTACTGAATCAAAGATCTGCAGATTTTTGTCCAATGATTCTTCCTTCTTTGTTGGTCGCTTGAGATGTGATAGAAGTTTTTACTGGTGGGCATATACACCGCTTTTGCTAGAACATCAGGGTGAAGCATTAGGCAAGCCGTCCGATGTTTAAATGGCGGGCCAACTCTGCTCACTTGGTAGAAGCAACCCTAGTTTGCATTCCTCGCCCCCACACACTTCATATGTTGTGGACAAAGAAAAGCAAAGAGCAACTGAGCCTGAGGTAACAACTTGCTCGAAAACGCAACGCATTTGCCAAAGTTTATTCTCTTACTGTTTGTTGTTGTTTCTGAGTTGTTGCAGCTCTGCAAATCTCTCAGGAGGACACTTCCCCCAGGCGAAAGCTCTCCCTCGTTGTGAAATAATTACAGTCTATTAGGAGTTATGATGCATGCAAAGCTCATCTAGAGGTACCTGAGATTAAGAATTAAATGACTGGAAAAGGATCCCAGGTCCACATTAAAATCGGGCCATCGACAGGTTTATGGTACATTTCATTAGCTCCGGGGTTCTGTGTGCTGATGTAACTACGGCTTTAATGTTAAAATCGGGTTCCGATCAGGTTCCGATCAGTATCCGTTACTCTTTATAACCAGAGTTCGTAACCTGGTCACCGATAGAAAATTCTCTTGCACGTTAATAATCAAACAATGACTATTTGACAAATCTCCACCAAGTGAAAGAACAGTCAAGGAAGATCCAACTTCCATGAAAATTAACTGCAATAATTCTAACTTCCTGTAAAACGAAGCGATGGGCTTAGCAGTCAAAGGAAAAAGGGTTGCATCTCTTTTTAGTGTTGCACATTTGACTGTGCCTGTACAATGGTTTGAATTAACAACAGTTTGCTGCCTGAAAGACAAGAGAGAACGGCTTTTTTTGTTGTTTTGTTTTAATAAAAACAAATTAAATCTAAATGAGGGAACATCTTGATGCGGGTGCCGCATACTTCCCGCTCTGTTGTACGACCTCTCTGTAAGTTAAACTGGCACAGAATGGAGTAGATCTGAGACCGAGTGATTGATCTCTGGTCACAGCCACCATTTAATCGAATGGTGCTCTCTGATATTGTCTGGGTGTGAAGTCAGAGCTGACGGGCACTGATCCTCCATTCATGTGTCGAATGCAGGCTCAAAAGGGACTCCAAACATACTTGAGAAAGGCTATAATCAGAACTGAACTATTACTACTATTATAAAACTATTTCAAAATTTGCATCTCTTTTACCACACTTGTCTTCTCTGTGGCATTGGAATCTTTATTTCCTCCTGTCCAAAAGCTCAGCTTGTTTTAAATTGCTCATCCAAGTCAGTGAACAGGCACTGAGTATCACATCTTACAAAGAAGCATCCGCACGTCTGCTGAGGTTAAAATCCTAATTACTTGTCATGGCCAGACCCTAACCCTTTGAAATGACATTACCCAATTAGTGACGACAAATGACTGCAGAGTTAATTAACCAGAATGCGCCTTAAGGGGTATTATCAAATGTTTAAGAAATTAACAGATTGCCAGTTCACCAATTCTATGTAATTGATTTGTTCCCATTCAGGTTATGAACTCATCTCTTTGGCCCCGTCCTCTTAACTAACCATCCGGATGAAAAAAAATTAAAAGGAGAACTTTACAGTAAATCACAGACACACACACAGCGGTCCTCAGAGCGACTGTGGGAATCATCGCTGCACTGATTGCGGTGAAATGTTTCTGTGTTAATGAGCTGGCACTTTGCTACTTCATTGCAACTCATAAATACAAAACTGTTTTGCAATTAGATAAGTGCAGTGAAGTCAGTAAGTTGAATAGAGGCGAGACGATACAGGAAATGAAAGAGGCAAAAAAATAAAAAAGCAAAGATTTGTCAGAAACGTGCCGCTGTTATTGACTGACATTTTTCTATTTAAAGCAAAAAGCATACCTGCAGACTTTTTTTTAGTTTTGAGGGTACAATCTCTGATTTCTTTGCAAATCTGACAAGCTCTGAGATAATGAGATGTACACATATTTACACATACATTACA